>NC_137903.1:30257924-31480424 GCF_963455335.1 Martes martes
CACACATACATATATATATATATATACACCTAATAGTGCAATTGCTGGGTCATATAGGGTAGCTCTATTTTTAACTTTTTGAGGAACCTCTGTAGTGTTTTCCAGAGTGGCTACAAGAGTTTGCATTCCCACCAACAGTGTAAGAGGTTCCCCTTACTCTGCATCCTTGCCAACATCCATTGTTTCCTGAGTTGTTAATTTTAGCCATTCTGACTGGTGTGAGGTGGTATCTCACTGTGGTTCTGATTTGTATTTCCCTGATGCCAAGTGATGTTGAGCATTTTTTCATATATCTGTTGGCCATTTTTATGTCTTCTTTGGAGAAATGTCTGTTCGTGTCTCTGCACATTTCTTACCTGGATTTTTTGTGTTTTGGGTGTTGAGTTCAATAAGTTCTTTATAGATTTTGGATATTAGCCCTTTATCTGATAAGATATTTGAAAATATCTTCTCCCATTCTGTAGGTTTTTCAGTTTTGTCTACTATTTCCTTTGCTGTGCAAAAGCTTTTTCATCTTGATGAAGTCTTGATAGTTCAATTTTTCTTTTGTTTCCCTTGCCTTTGGAGATGTGTCTAGCAAGAAGTTGCTGTAGCTGAGATCAAAGTGGTTGCTGCCTGTGTTCTCCTCTAGGATTTTGATGGATTCCTGTCTTAAATTTAGGTCTTTCATTCACTTTGAGTTTATTTTTGTGTAAGAAAGTGGTCTAGTTTCATTCTTCTGCATGTGGCTGTCCAATTTTTCCAAACACCATTTGTTGAAGAGACTTTCTTTTTTCCATTGAATACTATTTCCTGCTTTGTTGAAGATTAGTTGACCAAGAAGCACTATATTCTGCTGGTGTTCTATGGGACCTCCATATGGACTTAAAATCAAATGTCCCTGTCCCAGTGTTGACTTTTTTTCTTTGGTCTTTGAATACAAGAAATCCAGAGTGCCTAGGGGACTAAAATGACTTGTAGTTCAGTGGGATCCATGGTGTGTCCCTTGGCAAGAATGTGCTCCTTTGGGAACCAGGACTTCTAACCCAGAGTTGTGGATATGGAAAGTTCCTCAGTGGGTCATTAGGGGTGATGATAATTGAGACCACTCCTGCTTCCATTCCTTATTTCCCTGACTCATGTGTTCTTTCTATTATAAAGAACCATATTGAAATTCTCTGATTCAGTGTTTATACTGTATCCTGGCCACCTAATTCCTACAGAGTTTTGCTTCCAAGCTGGCACTTCAGGCACATTTTCAATAGACAGTTCTAATACAGTATGAGGCCAACTGCTTCTGGGTGGTGCAGTGCATAATTTGAGCAATAGATCTCATGATATTGAGTCTACTTTTACATTGCCTTCACTGTGCAGTGAATCTACTGCTAGGTACTATGTTGGTATTCCATGCCTGGGACTCAGGGATTCTGTAAACATTCAGATAATGGTGCTGGCTGAGGCTCAATGAGCACAAAAGGCAAAACCATACTCATAAGAGTTGTCTGTCCCTATGAGTGCTAACCACCAGCTCTTTCAGGATGGAAGAGGCCCAATGTAGTCAACTGTCTACAATAGGCCAGCTAATACTCTTAAGTAACAGTGTCATATTGGGGATGTAGCATTGATTTGAATGGTTGGTAGGTTGGCATTCAGAGATGACAACAGCTAGAGTAGTCTTAGGAAGTGGAGGTCTATGATGTTAGACTCATGCACACCCTCCATTTCTTCCACTATGTATTCCCATCATTTACCCTTGTGCAAGTTCTAGGGTTGCTGCTGCTGCTGATTGTCTAATTTCAATGAGATGAGTTGTATTCTTGGTTATTTAATGTGCTTTCTGCTAGACATTAAAATGTGATACAAAAAATCTTTATGCTTTATTTCTACTTCCATATACCACTAACATGTCTTCTATTTCTTTCTTCTATGTCCCTGATCAGACATTTAGACCATTGGCCATTGCCCAGAATCTACATATGTACTAGCACTGACCCATTTTCTTTTCACACAGCCTGTCTGACCAGATATATATATACATATAATATCACTTTCTTTTCTAAGCATTGGAAGATGTTCTTTCTCCATTATTCCTTAAGGCTACCCATAAGGGTGGCTGGAATAAAATCATCATCTGTTTTTGGCTTTTCATCACATACTTGGCCAATTGTCATGTGAAGATTGGGTTTTTTCCCTCCCTCCTTTAGCTCATATGGGACCTCTATATGGCCTTAAGTATGAGCTGAAGGAGGGGCGCTGATGCAACTTTGGGATGTGACTTGGGTGACTGCTTGTGCCCTTTTGCCATGGTTGGATTTGGTATAGAGGTAACCTTTCTACCTTACAGTGTACTGATTCTGGGTTCACCCAATTTTACAGATATTTGGGTCTGACAGAACTGAGACCAAAATGGCTGGGCTTTTATACTCCTGCCTACCTTAGACACCAGATATATGTTGCTTCAGAAAAGTTCTGATTGCAGGTGAGGTGGCTTTCTGTTGATTGCTTTCCCAAGAAGAAAGAACATTCCAAATGGAGCTATTAGAATAGGTAGAGCCATGATGATATGGCATTTTCAGGTGATAAATTTTTTTTTAAGATTTTATTTATTTATTTGACAGAGACAGAGAGAGGGAGAGAGAGAGAGATCACAAGTAGGCAGAGATAGGCAGCAGAGGGGGAAGCAGGCTCCCTGCTGCGCAGAGAGCAGGATCCTAGGATCCTGAGATCATGACCTGAGTTGAAGGCAGAGGCTCAACTCACTGAGCCACCCAGGTGCCCCCGATAAAATGTTTTTATGTTATTAGAGCATAAAGTACAAGGCAGAGAGATATTGAAGGTAAGACTGTAGAGTTATATCAAGGCCATGCCATGGAGGGCTTGTGTATGCAGTACTAAATAATGATTATGAATGTGAAATACTGACTTTTTGTTGAGTTATTACTACATGCTTTTTGTTTTATTTATAATATTCTCATTTATTCCTGAGGTTGCCAAGATATTATTATTGACCATATGCATATCAGGAACAAGGCTCAAAGAGAATGTGTAACTCCCGAGATCATATATTTAATACATAAAAGATTTGAACTTCTTTTGCCATTAAATCCTATTCTGCATCACAAAAACATTCATTAATTGACTGAGAGCATGAGAGTCACATGGTCAGACTTTCAATTTAGACAGATAATTCTATGGGAAAAAATATGAGGATCGACCATATGTTAGAAATGTGGAAGATTGGATAGGATGTTGTTATAAAAATCTAGTTGACGAATGATAAGGGCCTGGCCAAAGAGTGGGGATGGAGAGGAGGGGTTAGAATAAAAAAAAAAAATTAAAAATAAAACAAACCAAACTAAAGTTATCAAAACATTGAGTATGACTGAAAGTAGAGATTTAAGAGCATGAGGAATTAAGGAGGACTTCAGATTCCTGTTTTAGGGGACATTGTGAATGGTGGTACTATCAACAAAAGGTATACTTTTGGGTATAATTATTTGTGTATATGTGTGTCTCTTCCATTAAAATGTGGTCAGAGACTACTAATTATTTCTGTGTTCCAGCCCTTAATATACTACCTGACTCAATCTGTAAGTGTAGATAGGAATGGATTTTACCGATAATTTAATCACCACCATCATAACATGAAATTAGTTGAGTCAATATCGTTCAAGGATAATAAACTTATTGAGGAATATGAGAAAACACTTATAATATGTCTTCATCACAATTTTCATTTTGCATAAGTGTAATTTTTGCTTATTGAGGATTCCTATATTTATCTTTCTTCTAGCATACTCACTTTTAAGTGTTAAAAAAATTCACTTTACTTCTAGAAAACAATTATTTACACAGAACACATGAATTAAACTTGATTGGTGAGAATTTTGGAAGAGAACTCAACCAGGCACCTGGTAAAATTAATGTATGAGCAAGATTATGACTTGTTTTGATACTAGAGTCTTGATACAATGAGACTTTTCACTGTTCACTGACATGATGGACCTTTCACTTACCTTTTAATGTTATATGCTTTCTAAATAAAACAACATTTAACTGGATTCTTTTAAAATTATAGTAATTAAACCCTTAAGCTTCTTGTGTTATACAATAAATTATGCTATTATTTAGAAAGACATTAGTATACTTTTATTAGTTAAGTATCTAGGCTTATAAAGTGATTTAATTAGTACATGAACCAGATATATATAATTGTAACAGAAGAATTTAAGAATGTCCAATAAATATTGTCTACTGGTTTTATTCAAACAGCCATGTGGAAAGAGTCTAAGTTCTGTAGTCAGATCCAATTTGAAACTAACCTTGGTTACTTGCTATTTGGGTAGAGCAGTCACATAACCTCAAGATTCAATTCCTTGTTTGTAATATGACAATGATAAAACCTTTGCAGGATTGTTCCCAGGATTATAGATAATGAAGGTAATGTATCTGGCATATGATAGGTAGTCAGTAACAGGAGTTGTTATTACGGTTGTTGTTGTTATTAATTAATACTGGTTGTGCAAGTGCGACTTACTAGCTTTATGACCTGGTGACATGAGCTCTTTGAGCTCCTTCCATTTATTTCTCAGGCCGTACTTGCTAAGGGATGTGAATCACATCTGAATTTCAGTCTAAGCACAGTTGTTGGTAGGGCCAGTGGGTCGGTTGTAGTAATGTAACTGTGTTACCACCAGACAATCTAAAAGTCAGCCCCTGACTTGATCAGGAGTTTTCTCAAAGAACTGTGAGAAAATCCTTGAAGTTTGAATGTCTTTTGTGTTTTACTTGCTGAAATCGAATGGAAGGTTTGCCATTTGGGAATTGCCTGCATCAGTGCTTCCTTCCATTAGCAAAGATAGGTGAAAGTTGACTGTAATTAGCTGTAATTAGCTACTGATCTTTTTGGACAACCAGAAAATCTGGTTTTTCCTCCAGACATTAAAAGGGCGCTCAGAAAAGATAGAACTTTTGTAGCAGATAATTTTGAAGCAGATGATATTGAATCCTTCAAAAGCAGCACTTTTACCATTGTTGGTTCTGTATGTATTTTTAGCATATTTGTTAAGATGTGTCATTGTCTAATGGGGGAATAAAGAAAGAACAAAACATGTAAGAATTTTCCAACTGGCTGTATAGTGCTGTGTATGAAACACTGAAGCTAATTGAATTGAATGGCTTTGAGCCCTTGGAAGTCACAAAGTGACAAGGTTTGCTTGACAGCTAGTGAGCGATTATTTCCCGTCCCACTGATTAATTTGGTCAATTAGTGGCAAATAGGAATGTCACAAGTGGAAAGGGTAATGAGAGTCATTATAAATGTAAAAGTAAAATTGAGGGCAACCTTGTCGCAAAGGGGTCTGCTTTGGGTAGCTCAGGCACTGTTGGGACTAAGTTTGTTCTCATTTCTGTCTCTCTTTCCTTAGAGACTGAATCAATTTGACCAGAATGTCTAGCAAATCAAAATGGACCCATGGCAACATTTTCTAATGTACATATAGAAAACTTTTTTTTTAAGTAGCATTTAAAATATTCATCTTTTATTTGGTCTTTTAGTTATATTATCAAATTAAAATTTGCAGTTGTATTTTAGAACAACTGAGATAGATGCAGATTTGAATACTCCAAATGCTGAGTATACCTATGACTTCCCAATTGGAGAATGCTAACTAAAGCATTCGAACAAGACCACTGTGTTGGTTTTCTGTGCCTGCTGTAAAAAATTAGTGCAAAATGGATTGCCTAAAACAACAGAAATTTATTCTTTCTCAGTTCTGGAGGCCAGAAGTCTGAAATGAAGGCATTGGCAGAGGTGGTTCCTGTTGAAATGGCCCCCTAGCATAGAGGACAGGGAGAGACTGAAGGAAGAGACAGATCACTTCAGATTGATAGATGGAAGTTTTAATTAAGGCAAGGGAACTTACTTATGAGGCTTGTCTTGAGTGGATAAAAGAGAAAATAGATCTCTATACCTGCCCACCAGAATCTTAAAATTTTATATACAGACCTTAACTAGGTCCAGTCACATATACTGTCTAGATGGTCTCAACAAAACCTTACTGTCTCAAGGCCATGTCCTTGGAATGGCTCCCACTGGAGGAACAGTTGGCTGAGCTATATATTCTAAGGACATGGGAGAGGGCCTCTGCCCAGATCCACATCAGGGGTCAACCAGTGGTCATGTTTTCTCTGTTACCCCCTCCAACAATTACTTCTGGAGGCTCTGAGTAAAAGTCTGTCCTGTATATCTCTCTTAGCTTCTGGTAGCTACTGGAAGTCCTTGGCAATCCTTGGCTTGTAAATGCATCACTCCAGATCCTGCCTTCTTCTTCACAAGCTCTCTCTATGTGTCTTCTTTCCTCTTCTTCTAAGGTCAGTTGTCACTGGATTTAGTGCCCACCTTAAGGCAGGATGATCTGGTCTTGAGATTCTTAATTTACATCTGCAAAGACCCTTTTTCCAAAAGTTATATTTACAGGTTTATGGTGGATATATATTTTGGGGGACCACCATTTAATCCTCCACATTCATTTTTACAGTGAACACCTTCCAGTTTGATCATGTCCCAAGAATAAAACTGAAAGGCTCTATGAGGTAAAGAGGATTCTGTATGCATACAGACAAGAATTTGTGGTCTTTGCACTATGACTTCAGCTCGCAATGGCTGATGAGCTGATAGTGCCCACCAGACCCAAGGCAGCCTACTGACAATCATCTCTGCATCTGATGCATCTCTGTACCTCCCTTCATTAGATGCTATCACTTCATGCTTCCTAGCTTAGTGCTCTTACTTAAAGCTCCTTACATTCAATCCTAAATGTGTCTATCTTTTCCGCATTCCTAAAAAAAGACTGCATGATCAGGTGCTACACTGTCCTAGAGATGAATTCAGTTGAAAGGCTGAAATAATATTCTTGGGAAAGGATATATTTTTTTCTTTGAATTCAACTTTTATATTCCATTTGTCCTGCTTTCCTTTAGTTTGACTTTTGAACATTTTTGGCTAGGAACATCTCTTGTACTTGTAAATGGCTTTCTGATACTATATCATGACTTTCCTTTAGACAGTATACTGTTACCAGATATCTTCTCCTAAAACAACAAATCACAGTTTTGGTTGAACTTTTTGGTGATCCCGTAATTACCATGAGATAAACTAAAAAAGCATTCACATGAAATAAAATTCAACTCTAACCTAGACCTTTGGCTATGTTTTCCCCTCACAACTCTTATATCCATGATATGAGAAGATGAACAATGAATGAGTTTCTCACTAAGCCCCAAAACGTGTCACTCTCTGTCACATTTTCTGTGCCTTTGTACACACTGATCCCTATATTTGAAATGTGTTCTACCTTTTCCTTTTGACTCCTTATTAATCCTTCAAAACCCATTGCATATGTCTTCCCTTCTCTAACACCTTCTCACACTCCTGGGGGCATAGGTAGTCTCTTCCCTCTCAGCACTATGTTTATGCCAATAGTATATTAAATATAAGGCTGTATTAACAGCTTATGTGTAGTCATTCATTCAAAGACATGCTTGAGTGAACTCACTATGTTCAGGAACTATGTGCTGTAATTTTCTGAGTATGCTTACTTCACTGGTCATTAAGCCCCATGGGGAAAATTATGGACTTTGTATCCATAGTGCCTCATACAATGACTATGAGATCCAAATAAATGCTTTACAAATACATGAATGAATATGCAAATGAAAGGAGAGATTGAATGTTGCTAAAGAATATTTTGGTCAATTCAGATACATTCTTAGGCTATAGATATACAGGTCAACCTTCTTAACTTATGATTCTTTACATTCCATCATATAATTTACTTACTATTATTATGTAACAGAATTAAGCTGTTATTCTAAGAAAAAACTATATATTCAAAGCATAACTAAAATACTTGAGAATGAAAGGACCAAGTATTGGCTTTCTTCAGAAGTGATATGTCAACTATTTTACATTCAGACCATCTAGAAATTAATCTCTGTCTAAACATAAATTCCCTCTAAAAAGCATTCTGTAATAAAAACAGGGTTGGCTGTGCCCTTTAATGCTTCCTGGGGTGACTCGTCAAGGTGACACATTATATACATTACATCAGTGTGTCTTATTGTCAACCTCTGATTTGTCCGCTCTGTCCTTGTGCATCTTCCCAGGCAGGAAAGCACTGAAAGTATATGCTGAGGTGGAGGAGGCTGTATTTGGCAATAAATGCAAGGGCGCTGAAGACACATGCTTTAGGTTGACATGTAATATCTCATTCAGAGTTTCATTATCATTAAAATAAAAAGGGAGATGGAGGTGAGTAGAAAAGGGGATGGTAATTCATATCCTAAATGGAATGTTGGGCTTTCATATGTCCTGTTTTATATGGCAAGGCCAGCAGCCTTTGAATGCAACATCCTTCTCTGTAACATACCTTGACTTTGACAGTGCATCTTGATGAATGCTTAGCCAATGCACTGTTTCTCTCCCTTATATTTTGTTGGAACAAATAATAAGTTGTCCATTTTTTTTCACACTTTATTAAGTGTATCTCTGTTGATGTCCATCTGTAGAGCAAATTAACAGAAATAAGGAAGGAATAAGTCTTTATTCATGCAAAGCAATGAAATTATAATCCCAGAAATACAAAACACATGTTCTTCATTGCCCTCATCAAATGGCTAACAGAGTTTATTTATTTTTATTTTTTTTAAGAGTATTTATTTATTTGACAGGGGGGGGCTCATAAGTAGGCAGGCAGAGAGAGGGAGGGAAGCAGGCTCCCCGCTGAGCAGAGAGTCCGATGTGGGACTCGATCCCAGGACCCTGAGATCATGATCTGAGCTGAATGCAGAGGCTTAACCCACTGAGCCATCCTGGCTAACCTCCTGGCTAACAGAGTTTAAAAATATGACTTGACTTGTGTGTCATTCTTAATGTCCTTCAGTTGGATACCTGAAACTATTTACTACCTAAAGTATGGTGTGTACTCAGGTGGTCAAAGTCGGTTCACATGTAATGTTCAGTTTTGAATTTTTTTTTTTTAAACGTTAACTCTTAGTGAATGGAAACAATTTTGTGTTCAAAAGATAGTATATAGGGGCACCTGGGTGGCTCAGTCAGTTAAGCGTCTGCCTTTGGCTCAGGTCATGACTCCAGGATCCTGTGATCAAGCCTGGCATCAGGCTCCCTGCAGGGAGCCTGCTTCTTCCTCTCCCTCTGCCTGCCACTCTCCCCCTCCTTGTGCTCTCTCTCCTTTCCAGACAAATAAGTAAATAAATTTTTAAAAAGATAATATATAAAAGGCAAGATGATGCATATAAAAGCAAATGTACTAAGAGTTATCAGACATTCATTCACTAGATTTATGGCATTGGGCAAGTTCCTTAACCTCTTTTTGCCTCAGTTTCCTCATCTGTAAAATTTCAAGGTTGAATAAAGTCATAACAGCATACCCTTACATAGCATTTATTCTCTTCCTGACACTGTTATAAGTGCTTTTTATATAATTCATTAAATACTCACAGAGATCGTATGGAGTGAGATCTATTATCAATTCCATTTTTTTTTTTTTTAATAGGTGGAGAAAGACAGGCAGTGGCAAGAGGTAACTTGCCCAAAGTCACACAGCTAGTAAGTGACAGAGCTCAAATTTTCACTGGGGTATTCTGACCTTAGGATCCATGTTCTTAATCATTATCCTATACTTCGAGTACTTTAGTGACTATATTTTTACTGTTGTGTAGGAAGGGGAAATGTTATCTAGAAACTAGTACCTAATTTTGTATAAAATTTGTTTTCTTGCCCAGAATCAGTAGGAGGTATAATATTCGTACACCAAGCCAGTATGAGTCTGTTTTTAAAAATCTTTTATGAAATACTTTCTTGAAACCATGATGAATCATTTCAGTGGAGAGGACAAAAATAGGACAGTGGGGCTGAACATTCCCATCCTTAGTTCGTCTTAGAAAGAATTTCCATTTCTTAATGATTTTGGACTGATTCAGTCAGAGTAGACAATATTTTCTAGGGATATCAATCTTTTTTTAAAACTTTTTATTTAAATTTCAATTAGTTAATATACAGCATAATATTAGTTTTAGGTATACAATATAGCGATTCAACATTTTCATACAACACCCAGTGCTCATCACAAGTGCCCTTCTTAATCCCCACCACCTATTTAACCCATTCCCCACTCCCCTTTCCCTCTGGTTTGTTCTCTATAGTTAAGAGTTTGTTTCTTGGTCTGCCTCTCTACCTCTCTTTTTCCTCTTTGCTCATTTTGTTTTGTTTCTTTAATTCCACATATGAGTGAAATCATGTGGTATTGTCTTTCTCTTAGCATAATACACTTATTTTACTTAGCATAATACACTCTGGCTCTATCCATGTCATTGCAAATGGCAAGAGTTCATTCTTTTTTATGGTTAAGTAATACTCATTTATATATATATATATATATATACTCATTTATATACTCATATATATTACTCATATATATACTCATTTATATATATTTATATATATAAATATATATACTCATTTATATATTTATTTTATATGTATATATTATATATATTAATATATATTATATATATTTATATATATACTCATTATATATATACATATATGTGTGTGTGTATATATATACACACATATATATATACACATATATATACATATATATACACACACACACATATATATGCACCACATCTTCTTTATCCTTTCATCTGTCTATAGACATCTGGACTCCTTCCATATTTTGGCTATTGTGATAATGCTGCTATAAATATTGAGGTGCATGTATCTCTTCAAACTAGTATTTTTTTTATTCTTTGGGTAAATATCTATTCTTTGTATTCTTTGGGTAAATATTTATTCTTTGCTAGATCATAGGGTAATTCTATTTTAAGTTTTTTGAGGAACCTCCATATTGTTTTCCACAGTGGCTGTACCAATATGCTTTTCCATTAATAGTGCAAGAAGGTTCCTTTCTCTCCACATCCTTGCCAACAACTGTTGTTTCTTATGTTGTTGATTTTAGCCATTCTGACAGGTGTGAGGCAATATTGCATTATAGTTTTGATTTGCATTTCTCTGGTGATGAGTGATGATGAGCATATTTGCATGTGTTTTTGGCCATCTGTATGCCTTCTTTGGGAAAATGTCTACTCATGTCTTTTGCCCATTTTTAATCAGATTATTTTGGGGGGTATTGAGTTGTATAAATTCTTTATATATTTTGTATACTAACCCTTTATCAGATATGTCATTTGTAATTATCTTCTCCCATTCTGTAGATTGCCTTTTAGTTTTGTTGATTGTTTTCTTCACTGGGCAGAAGTTTTTTATTTTGATGAATTCTACATAATTTATTTTTTATTTTGTTTCCCTTGGCTCAGGAGATAGACCTAGCAAGAAGTTGTTATGGTAGGGCTATCAATCTTAAAGATTGGGTGGAAAGCAGAGAACATGTGTAAAATTCCTGCATATCATTATCTCCTGTATAGATATGGAAGAAACAAAAAAATATTTGGCCATGTTCCTGAGAATTAGACTTGGTTTGGCTAGAGAGAATTCTAGTTATCTTTCTATTCTTGATAATGTCAATTGGTTGCTGGATAAGAATGTGGCCACTATGAAAACTTTAAAGTGATAGATAAAATGTTATTTTCTAGTAAAATTTTGACATGCAATTAGTGTTGTTTGTAAAAATTTTGTGATACTTGGACTCAAAGCCAGAATTTGAATTCAGAACATACCCTTTCCCTGTCTCATGACCCTGGGAAAATAAATATTTACCCTTAAGATTTGTCATCTATAAAATGTAGTTAGTAATAATAATTTATCTTAAAGGTCTGAATGATAATTAGTTTTGTATGCTTTAGGGATCATATGCAAAAAGGTATTATTATGATTGTTATGAAATATTTATTAGGCATGCCTTACCAATGAATGTGTGATACTCCCTTCTCCAGTTTTCAACCTCACACTTTTATTTTTTTCCCCCTGCATCTTAAGGCTTGGGGTAATATTTTCCAGATTTTTCATATTCCAATTAGAGACATTTTTTTAAAACAACATATGGACTGGGGCACATGGCTGGCTCAGTGGGTTAAAGCCTCTGCCTTCGGCTCAGGTCATGGTTCCAGGGTCCTGGGATCAGGCTCTCTGCACAGCAGAGCCTGCTTCCTCTTCTCTCTCTGCCTCCCTCTCTGCCTACTTGTGATCAGTCTGTCAAATAAATAAATAAAATCTTAAAAAAAAAAAACCCAAACAACATATGGACTAATAGAAGAAGGAACAAAGTGAAGTTTGGGAAAGGATAATAGAAAAGGAAAAAATTAGAGGAACAAAACAGTGTAGTGATCATCTTTTGAGATTTCCAGCTTGTTAGACTCCATAATATTCTGTTATATTTTGGTATATATCAATAGCTGAGACAACATAAATATGGGACTTTCTGTGGCCATGTTACCAACCCCACCCCCCCACCATATTGCAGTGGAAATTTACCTTAGTAGGAGAGAATGAGGCTAAAATACAGAGAAAACAAAACAGAGACAATGGACATAGAAAGCCTTCATAGATAACATGGTTATGTGTTTTCAGCCAGTGGTCCCTGAGGCCCAATCTACCTCTAATTTTCCCATTCAGTCAGTGAATACTTACTGAGTGCCTACCAAGTCAAGTGCCAAGCACTATTCTAGGTTTTGGGGGTTTAAAACACTTAAAAATGCTTGCCTTGTGGAATTTACATAGTAAATTACATAGTAAGAAGAGGCAGACAATAAACATGAAAATTAAGTACATTACGTAGTACATTACAGAATGATAAATCCTGTGAGATACAGGGAATCAAATAAGGTGAAAAAATATGGAGGCAAAGCTGGGAGAAAGGAAGTAGGCAGGTTTTGATTTAAGTAAGAGTTATAGCAGGCATTTGACCATATTTGAAAGAGGTGAGAGAGTGAGCCAAACAGGTATCTGGGAAGAATGATCCAGGGAGCCAAAACAACAAGTGCAGCAACCTCCGGCAAGAACATGCCAAGTATATGCCAGTGGCAAGGTAGCCAGTGTGGCTGAAACTGACTGAGGGAGAAATTGAAGGAGGTAAGGCAAGAGGGGCAAAAGGGGGATCGGTCCAGATTATATGGGGTAATATAGCCGTTGCAAGAGTTTTGTTTTTATCTCTGTGAAATGAGAAGCCATTGCCAGGTTTTAAGCAGCAGAGTGAAATGACCTGGGTTATACATTTGAAGGACTTACTGAGAAGGACTATAGGGAGAGAAAAATGGAAGTAGAAAACATTAAGAAGGCGTGTTTTTTTTTTTTTTTTTAACAATTCAAGAAGGAGATATTACTGGTGACTTGGACAAGGATGTGAGAAGAGATTGGATTATGGTTTTGAATACAAGGCCAGTTGGATTTCCTGAGGTATAGGATGATATTAGGAGGAAAAGAGAAAGATCAGTGATGATATGAGCAACTGGCAAGTGGCTTTGCTATCAGCTGAGATTGTGAGGGCACTAGGTGGAGCAGGAATTTAGTTTTGGACAGGTTGAGTTTAAGAACTCTGTTAGACATCTGAGTGGTTACAATAGTAAGGAATTGAATATGTGATTCTGGAGTTAAGAAAATGGATCTGTGAGAGGTATGAATTTGGCATTTAATGACATGAAAATGGAGGAGTTTGCTAAAGCAATATATGAAGGTAGAGAAAATCCAAGAACAGAGTTCTGGGGTAATCCAATATTTAGAGGTCATAGAGCTATAGAGGAATCCCACGGAGGAAAAAAATAAACTGTGCTGTGGGAGGGAAACCAGTAGAGGGTGGTGCTCTGTCAGGCAAGTGAAGAAAGTGGCTCCAGGAGGAAGGCTTGAAAAATTGTTAAATGGGTCAGCATGGAAGCCACTGATGGCCTTGATAGGAGGAGTTCCTGGAAGTAGTTTAAGTGCAATAGCTGGAGCAAATCTTGACTAGAATGCACCCGAGAAATCGTAGGAGAATGATACACAGGCACTGAGGATAAGCAATTCTTTGTTGTAGGTTTTCCTGTGAAGGGAAACAAATAAATAGGGCAGCATTTAGCTGGAAAAAAGGATTACATTTTTTAAAAAATATTTTCTTTTTTAAAAGGAGAAATTATAACACATTTGTAGATCAATAGGAATGATCTAGAAGAAAAGAAAAATTGCTGATGAATGAGTAAGGAGGAAGAATCACTGGATCAAATTCCCTTTGCCGGGGAGAGGAGAACAGAATTAAGGGGACAAACTTAGAAGGATTTTACAAGGAAATAATACCTCTATAGTAATAGGAAGAAAGGCAGAATCAGCAGAAATAGATACTGTTTTAGGTTAAATATAGGAGGTTAGAGTTTGAAAATTCTCTTTCCAGTTACTTGAGCCAATGAATTTAGTTTACACCACTTCAGATAGTTCCTAATATAACCAAAAGTCTCTTGAGAGAACAAACAAAGGAAGTTAAATAATTTCCCCAGAGTCATATAGCTAATAATATAGCACACTGCTTAATGGAATGGCACTGGAGTTAGCCAGATCTTGGAGCTTGTTTTTGATCCTAAGTCTAACCTAACTCAGGCCTATAAAGAGCTTCTTATTCATCATTATTGCATTTGTTTGTTGAGCGACAAATAGACATCATATGGGAAAAAAATAAAAATGTGACAGTATCAATGAAGAAGAGTTATTTGATGCATTGCTAAAATACAGTAGGGAGATTTCATTGGTTCAGAAATATCTAGTGAGACTTCTGTAAAGATTGTAAGGAGTGACATTAAACTGAGACTAGAATGATGGGGAGAATTTAAGAAGCAAAGGGAACAGGAAAAGGATCTGAGGCACTGAAGACAATGTTGACCTCTGTTTGTGATAGGAGAGAATGTGGAAGTGTGATGAACAGAATGAAGAACGAGAACTGGAGCAGAGACTCCAAAAAGAACTTGATACATGATGAGACTAGAACATAGATTGAGCAAGATCACTGTTCTAATACAGTATATAAATACAAGTAGATCAAGATATGAGTAGGAAGATCCTGAGCTCATCTCCTCCCATGGACACACCAAAATCTTCAATTACTAGTACAACTATGTCTGAAAATGAGCTGAAGTCTGGCAGAATAGATCTTATATAACTAAGGATTTTTTTTTTAAGCCACTTTAAAATGGGTAGGAGGGGTGGAGATGTGGAGTATTTAGGACCCACACATCTAGCATGAGTACTCAAAAGTGGGAGGAATATCACAAACATAGAGGCTCACCCTGGGGAATGAGGGGTCTGAGCCTCCACACTAAACTCCCCAGCTTGGAGGACCTGTACTGGGATGATGGCTTCCTATAATGTCTGGCTTTGAAAACCAATGTGACTTAAAACCAGGAAAGCTAGAGGGGTAGCTGAGCCTCTACTCTTAAAGGGCATGCACACAATCTCACACCCCAAGTCAGCACAGAGGGAACAGTTTGTAAAGTACCTGAGTTACATGTAAAGAAGATCCATTGACAAATTTTGGGCATGTGCTAGAGTGGCACCAATCTGTTGGAATGTTCTTCAGGAATGAAAACACTGAAAAATGCCACCATCTATCTATCTTTCCTTTTCTTTCTTTCTTTCTTTCTTTCTTTCTTTCTTTCTTTCTTTCTTTCTTTCTTTCTTTCTTTTCTTCTTTCTTTCTTTCTTTTTCCACTTCCCTTATACCTAGCTGGCCCAGTGCAGGCAGGCATCATTTCTGACACTCCATCTACTGTGCTAGTGCTATTCATTCTGCTTTGGCATTCTCTTGTGGACTCACCTTGCCCAAACCACTTGTCCTAGCCCTATACACCTCCCTAGTGGCTTCCCTCCCTGCCACACAGGCAGATATAGAGCATTCCATCCCCAAACAGCAGAATAGTTATTCTTTTCAAGAGCATATGAAATATTTTCTGAAATAGATCCCATGAGAGGCCATAAAATGAGTCTAAATAAGTTCATTAAGATTGATATCATATCAAGCACCTTTCCTAAACACAATGGTATGAAACTAGAAATTGATTACAAGGCAAAAACTAGGGGAAAAAAACCACAAATGTTTTGAGGCTAAACAACATGCTACTAAGCAACCAACAGGTCAATGAAGAAATCAAAGAGGAAATTAAACAAAGAGAGGCAAACCAAAAAACAGACTCTTAACTATAGAGAACAAAGTAATTGTTACTAGAGGGGAAGTGGGTGGGGGAATGGGTTAAATAGGCAATGGGGATTAAGTGCTGTGATGAGCACCTGGAGTTGTATGGAAGTGTTGAATCACTATGTTTTATACCTGAAACTAATATTACACTGTATGTTAACTAACTGGACTTTAAATAAAAACTTAATAAATAAATAAAAATACCTGAGACAAATGAAAATAGAAATACAGTGGTCCAAAATCTATGGGACATAGCAAAAGCAGTTCTAAGAGAAGTTTGTGGCCAAACAGATCTACTTCAGGAGACAAGAGAAATCTCAAATGATTTAACCTTACACGTAAAGGGTCTAGAAAAAGAAGAACAAGCAAAACCCAAAGTTAACAGGAGAAAGGAAATAATAATGATCACAGTGAAAATAAAAGAAATAAATACTAAAATTTTAAAAAAAAGTAGAAAAGATGAACAAAACTAAGAGCTGGTTTACCTCTTTGAAGAGGTAAACAAAATCAATAAACCTTTAGCAAGACTCATCAAGAAAAAAAGAGAGAGGGCCCAAATAAATAAAATCAGAAATAGAAGAGGAGAAGTTACAATTGATACCACAGAAATACAAAGGATTGTAAGAGATTACTACAAACAATGAAAATAAATACATACATAATTACATACATACATACATACATACAAGGAAGGGAGGAAGAAAGGAAGAAAAAAGATTACAGGCTAATGTCCCTGATGAACATAGATGCAAAAATCATTAACAAAATATAAAATATTAGCAAACCAAATTCACAATATACTACAAGGTCATGCGCTATGATCAAATAGGATCACCAGGGATACCTGGAATACCAGGGATGCAAAGATGGTTCAGTAACTCCAAATCAATTAGTGTGATATGCCACATTAATAAAATGAAAGATAAAAATCATATGATCATCTCAATAGATGTAGAAAAAGCATTTGCTAAAATTTTACATTCATTTATAATAAGAACTCTTAACAAAGTGGGTATAGAGGAGACATACCTCAAAATGATACATGCCAAATGACAAACCCACAGCTGATATTATACTCAACAGTGAAAAACTGAGCAATTCATCTAAGATCAGAAACATGACAAGGTTGTTGATTCTTGCCATTGTTATTCACCATAGTATTGGAAGGCCTAGCTGTAATAATTAGATAAGAAAAAGTAATGAAATGTACCCAAATTGGAAAAGAAGAAGTAAAATATTTGCAGGATACATGATTCTATAGATAGACAACCCTAGGAATGGCACTAAAAACTATTAGAACTAATAAATGAATTCTGTGAAGTTACAGGATACAAATTTAATATACATAAATCTGTAGAATTTCTATACACTGATATTTAATTATCACAAAAGAGAAATTGAGACAACAATCCCATTTACAATCACATCAAAAACCATAAAATAACTGGAAATATGTTTAACCAAGGAGGTAACAGACTTCTACTCTGAAAACTATGAGACAGTGATAAAAGAAATTGAAGATGACACAAATCAATGAAAAGATATACTATGTTCATGGATTGAAATAATTAATATTGTTAAGCAGTTTACAGATTCAATGTGATCCCCATCAAAATACCAATGACATTTTTTACAGAACTATAATAAATTATCATGATTTGTATAGAATCAAAAAAGACCCAGAAGAGCCAAAGTAATCTTGAGAAAGAACAAAGTTGGAAGTATCACACTCTCTGACTTCAAACTATAGCTTCAAAACTATATCAACCAAAAGAGTATGATGCTGGGACAAAAACAGACACATAGATTAATAGAACACAGTAGAGAGAAATATACGATCACTTAATCTTCAACAAAGGGCCAAGAATATTCAGTGGAAAAAAGACAGTTTCTTCAATAAATGATGTTGAAAAAACTGGACAACTAAATGCAAAAGAATGAAACTGGACCACTTTCTTGTATTATATAAAAAAACAAGTACAAAATGGATTAAAGACTTAAATGTGAGACCAGAAACCATAAAACTCCTGGAAAAAAACAGAGGCTATCAGCTTTTGGTCATCAGTACTAGTAATATTGTTTCGGATCTCCTCAGGCAAGTAAAACAAAACCAAAAATAAACAAATGAGACTATATCAAAATAAAAAGTTTTTGCTCAGTGAAGGAAACCATTAATAAAACAAAAAGGTAACCTATGGTATGGGAGAAGATATTTGCGAGTGATATAACTAATAAAGAGTTATCCAAATATATATAAAGGACTCACACAACTCAGTATTAAAAACCCAAACAATCTACTTAAACAACTGGCAGAACACCTGAACAGACTTTTCTTCAAAGAATACATACAGATGACCAATAGATGCATGAAAAGATGCTCAGTATCATTAATTATCAGGGAAATGAAAATCAAAACTGCAATGAGATATCCCCTTACACTTGTCAGAAGGGCTATTATTAAAAAGCCAAGAAATAACAAGTGTTGGCAAGAATGCAGAGGAAAGAGAATTCGAGTTCACTCTTGTTAGGAGTACGAAATTGTGAAGCCACAATGGTAAACAGTATCAAAAAATTAAAAATACTACTACCATACATTCCAGTAATCCACTCCTGGGTACTTATTTGAAGAAATGAAAACACAAATTTGAAAAGATATATGTGCCCCTATGTTTACTGTGGCATTATTTACAATAGCCAACATATGGAACAATCTAAGTATTCATTGATAAGTGAATGGATAAAGAAGATGTGGTATATATATAACGGAGTATTACTTACCTATAAAAAAAGAAAGAAATATTGCCTTTTGCACAACATGGATGGACCTAGAAGTTCTATGGTTAGCGAAATAAGTCAAACAAGAAAGACAAATACTGCATGATTTCACTTATATATGGAATCTAAGAAAATAAATGAACAAACAAAACAAAGCAGAAACTCAGATACAGAAAGCAATCTGGTTGTCACCAGAGAGAAGGAGCATGCGGGATAAACAAATAGAGAAAGGGTATTAAAAGATACAAACTTCCATAAGACTTAGGGATGCAATGTATGGCATAGGGAATATAGTTAATAATATTGAAACAATTTTGTATGATGACAGATGGTAACTAGATTTATTTTGGTCATCACTTTGTAATGTATATAAATGTTGAATCACTATATTGTACCCCTGAAACTAATATAATGCTGTATGTCAACTACACACCAGTGAAAATAAATAGTTACTGTCATAAAGCACAAATGTAGGGTGGTATGAGTGTATATTTAAGATATTGGTGATAATAAAAACATGGTGTCACTTAAAATACTTCTACATAAACAATGTCATCTAGATCTCACAGACTAAATATTTTTTAGTGTATAAAAGGTGGTATTTTTATTTATATTTTACAGATGAGGAATATCAGTCATTAGGAGACCTGCAATTTAAATGTCAGCTCTCTACTTCCAAAAAGCTTTCTTTTTCCCACTCAATTGTGGTTTGGTAAACATCTCCTAAAATGTGCAAAAAATGACAGATGATTTATAAAATAATCTTTTAGTTGCAATATAGAAAATATATGAAATAACCTGAAAATTAATGAATGGAAAAAGAAAATGTAATCATGAGTTAAGTATAAAATATATGCTTTGGTGGGCAATTTTATATGAATAATATAAATTTGATTTTATCCTTTTATTCTCTTTCCAAGATTTCTTCATTAATAGGACTTTTTAAAAAAATTGATGTGTAATTGACATTCAAAATCCTGTTAGTTTCAGGTGTACATTATAGTGACTTGATTTTTTTTTATTAACAAAAATATACATTTATTTATAGCAGATAAAACTTGATGCCAATGCAAGGAGTATTTACTTCTTTTTAAAATTTTATTTATTATGTTATATTAGTCACCATACTACTATATGGTAGATTTCATTAGTTTTTGATGTGGTGCTCCACGATTCATTGTTTTTGTATAAAACCTGTGCTCTTTGCAATATGTGCCCTCCTTAATACCTATTGCTAGGCTCACGTATCCACCTACCCTCCTCCCCTCTGAAACCCTCAGTTTGTTACCTGGAGTCCATAGTCTCTCATGGTTCATCTCCAGCTCCAATTTCCCCACCTTCATTTTTTCCTTCCTTCTCCTAATGTCCTCCATGCTATTCCTTATGTTCCACATGTAAGTGAAACTGATAATTGTCTTTCTCTGCTTATTTCACTTAGCATAATCCCCTCCGGTTGCGTCCATGTTGATGCAAAAGTTGGGTATTCATCCTTTCTGAGGGCTGAGTAATATTCCATTGTATATATGGACCTCATCTTCTTTCTCCATTCATCTGTTGAAGGGCATTTCGGCTCCTTCCATAGTTTGGCTACTATGGACACTGCTATTATGAACACTTGGGTGCATATGGCCCTTCTTTTCACTACATCTGTATCTTGGGGGTAAATCCCTAGTAGTCCAATTGCTGGATCATAAGATAGCTCTATTTTTAACTTTTTGAGGAAACTCAAACTGGTTTCCAAGGTGGCTGCACCCACTTGCGTTCCCATCAACATTGTAAGAGGGTTCCCCTTTGTCCATAGACTCTCCAACATTTGTTGTTTCTGCCTTGTCAATTTTTGCCATCCTAACAGGTGTAAGGTGGTATCTCAGTGTGGTTTTGATTTGAAATTCCCTGATGGCTAATGATGATGAACATTTTTTTCATTTGTCTTTTAGTCATTTGTATGCCTTCGGCCCATTTTTTGACTTGATTATTTGGTTTTTTGGGTGTTGAGTTTGAGAAGTTCTTTATAGATCTTGGATACCAGCCCTTTATCTGCAGTGTCAATTGCAAATACCTTCTCCCATTCCATGGGTTGCCTCTTTGTTGACAGTTTCCTTTGCTGTGTGGAAGTTATTGGAAGATAAACAGAAGGGAGAGGGAGCTGCCATAAGCTGGTGCTGGGAAGGTGATATAATACGGGAGCACAAAAGTATCCAGTACTGGGGACCTGGCACAGACTCACAGACTGGTAGTGGCAGGGAACAGACTTTAGTGCAGCCCCCAGACAGGATCCAGGGGCAGCTTGCGGTTTTAGAAGCAAAAAAGACAGAGATGTGCCCGGCCCTGGGCTCCACCTCTGGGAGTATTGTTGTGGGGCGCACAACCCGAGAGGCTGTGGTTTTTAGCAGTGCAGACAGGAAGGGAGACAGTGTGGCCTGGAGAGCTCAGTGAACAGCTGACTTGATATTTTTATACATTATGAGATGATCCCCACAATAAGACTAGTTGCCATTTGTCACCATACAAAGTTATTTTAATATTATTGACTATATTCCCTATGCTGTATACTATATCCCCATGACTCATTTATCTTCTAATGGGAAGCTTGTATCTCTTAATACTCTTAAGTAATGGTGCCCACCCTCCGATTCCCTCCCCTTTTGTAACCAACAGTATGTCTCCTGTATTGGCGAATCTGTTTCTGTTTTGTTTGGTTTGTTCATTTGTTTTGAAGGTAATTACAGTTTGAAACACACACACACACACACACACACGCACGCACATACCCTTCTGAAAATCAAAAAAATCTATGGTTTTAGAAGACAAAACAGAAATATAATTTGTATAGGTAAATGCTTTACCCTAATTTTAAAACTTCTCTGTACTAAATTATAAATATTTGAAAGATGGAACAAACTTGCTTTGTATAGTACTTTCTACTTGAATTCTTTCTTTTTTTCTTTCTTTTTTTTTTTTTTTTTTTTTTGGATAGAGAGAGAGAGTGCATGTACTAGTTGGGGGGCAGAGGGAGAAGGAGAGAGAATCCTAAGCAAGCTCCATTCCTAGAGTGGATCCTGTTGGGGGGAGGGTGGTGGGGAAGGGGTGGTGCTTGATCTCACAACCTGAAATTAAGAGTTTGACAATTACTTGACTGAGCCACCCAGGTACCCCAAAGAATTCTTTTGAGAAGGAATTCTAAGCCCAGCATTATCAATAATATTATGAGGAAGAGATAACACTGTGACTGTAGCTGTAGCCTGTTGTATGAGATCCTTCCTACATTATATGTGGCTATAGATTGATCAAATTAAATTGGGAGTATTTTCAAGTGTTCTATAATCACCTATTCTTTATTTTGTGCATTTTATTGAAGAACCTGCACTTTACAAAAAATTTTTATTTTATTTATTTATTTATTTATTTATTTTTAAAGATTTTATTTATTTATTTGACAGAGATCACAAGTAGACAGAGAGGCAGGCAGAGAGAGAGTGGGGGAAGCAGACTCCCTGCGAAGCAGAGAGCCCGATGTGGGGCTCAATCCCAGGACCCTGGGATCATGACCTGAGCCGAAGGCAGAGGCTTTAACCCACCGAGCCACCCAGGCGCCCCCCCAAAATTTTTATTTTAATTCCAGTTATTTAATGTATAGTGTCATGTGTTAGTTTCGGGTGTACAATACGGTGATTCAACAATTCTTCCTCTGATCCTCATCACAAGTACATTCCTTAATCCCCACCACCTATTTAACCCATTCCCCACCCAACTTCCCCTCTGGTAACCATCAATTTTTTCTCTATAGTTAAGAGTCCATTTCTTGTTTTGGAGACATATCTAGTAAGAAGTTGCTAGGACTGATGTCAAGGAACTTACTGCCTTTGTTCTCTTCTAGGTTTTTGATGGTTTCAGGTCTCACTTTTAGGTCTTTAATCTATTTTTAATTTATTTTTGTGTGTGGTATAAGAAAGTGGGCCAGTTCTGTTCTTTTGCATGTTGCTGTCAGTTTTCCCAACACCATTTGTTGAAGAGTCTGTCTTTTTCCCATTTGATAGCCTTTCCTGCTTTGTTGAAGATTAACTGACTGTATAGTTGTGGATTTATTTCTGGATTTTCTGTTCTGTTTCAGTGATCTATGTATCTGTTTTTATGCCAGTACCATACTGTTTTGATTACTATAGCTTTGTAATATAACTTGAAGTCCAGAATTGTGATGCCTCCAGCTTTGCTTTTTTCAAGATTGCTTTGTTTATTTGGAATCTTTTGTGGTTCCATATAAATTTGAGTTGTTTATTCTATTTCTGTGAAACATGCTGTTGGTATTTTGACAGGGATTGAATTGGCTGCGTAGATTCCTTTGGGTAGTATAGACATTTTAACAATATTTGTTCTTCCAATCCATGAGCATGGAATGTCTTCCCATTTTCTATGTGTCAGAAGACTTGCTCTTAGCAGAACTTTATGCTTGGTACTATAGGGAATGAAATGATTCTTGCCCTCATGGCAATTATAATTAATATAGATGTAACAAATCAAAATATAATAATGTAAGGCAGAATGTAAATGACAGTGAGAACAGCTACTATTCATTGAACAGCCATAATATTCTAGACTATTTCCATATTTCCATGTGTTATCTCTAATCCTATTAGCAACACTGAATAGTAGGAATTATTGTCCAAAATGAAGAAATGAAAACTTTGAGCCATTAGACAATTAACCTATGGTTATGTGACAAAAAAACAAACACAAAACCAGAAATAAATGAAGTAGAGACACACACACACACATAAATATTTATAGATATATACATAAGATATATACACATATACATATGTATACAAAGTATATATATATATATACATGCATATACACACACACACACATACACACACACACACACACACATATATATATATACACACACACACACGCATACAAAGTAGCTCTACATGGAATACTCTTGTTTATTTCTTTGTTTTTTTTTAAGATTTTTAATTTATTTATTTGACAGAGAGAGAGATCATAAGTAGACAGAGAGGCAGGCAGAGAGAAAGGGGGAAGCAGGCTCCCCATTGAGCAGAGAGCCTGATGTGGGGCTCAATCCCAGGACCCTGAGATCATGACCTGAGCCGAAGGCAGAGGTTTAAGCCACTGAACCACCCAGGTGCCCCACTTTGTTCTTTCTTTTTTTTTTTTTTTAATTTTTATTGCTTTTTATTGAAAACTACACTGAATGCTAAATGTCTAACTTTACAATAAACAAATATAGTAATGGTAACTCACACTAGGATGAAACATTTCTTATAGCCATTATTTTTCTGTTTTGGACAATTTTAAACTTTTTTGGGTCACAAACACAGGAATATCTCTATACAACAGCTCAAAATAGGCCATCTTTCAAATAAAAAGTGATGATTCACAGAAGACTATGAATATAACATGTAACTAGTTGTTACAAATCTAATAAGATTTGTTAAAATCAGTCACACACCATTAGTGTTCTCATATAAAATACCACATAAATAAGATGTTATCAAGGTCTGAAAATGTGGGTTTATGTATAAGCAAGCTGACAAGTTACCATAAAAAGTGCTTTCTGAGAATAAGGAAATGTAACATTTTTCTTGAACTCTTTTAGCTCAAGACTTTCCACTCAATAATGTAGCTGAGGATCTGAAACTGAGAAAATATATTTGAATACAAACAGCTTATGTAACTGAGTTCTTTCCTTTTCTTTTTCTTTTCTTTTCTTTTTCCTTCATTTTCCTCCCTTCCCATTCCTTCTTTCCTTCCTCCTCTTCTTTTCTTCTTCTTCTTCCTTTTTTTTTTTTTTTTTTGCATCATTGGAGGGTATTACTGAATTCACATCCAACTTGCCAGCTCAGTGTGCAATTCAGATGGGAAAGAGACTTCCATACAGGAGACTGTATGGTCTTCAATCCTATGCTGGCAGTTGCCTAACACAGGCAGACAGTTTTCTCCCCATTTTGTAGTAATTTAATTTTTCTATTAGCAAAAGAGGTCTTCAGCCACCATGCATTGAAGGGACTAGAGTCATATGATGGGGATTTCCTCTTAGTATTTTTTGTTTTGACTTTTGGAACTGCTTGAAGCAACATTTTAGAGCAAGGTATTCAGGACCTGCTGTGCCCAAAGGACTAATAGAGGAAAAAGATCCATTTATTCTTTGTGATTTGATGCACAGATAAAGAGCATAATACATCATAACAGATGGTTGTTAATAAATCACATCCTGATCTTTGAGTGCTTTTGTAACCAGAAGACAGCTTCAGCTTCCCTCGTCTGGGCTTCTAGCTCTTTTAACCCTGCGAAGTCAAAGATGCATATGTCCGGAATCAGTTAAAAAGTCACATTCCTTTTCTCAGTTCACGTACTTTTTCCTGTCTCTTGGTTGCAGGTTTATCTGAATGATTACCGTTTGTCATTCTCTGCTATTGTTCACTGAGGTGCTCTCCATTGTCTTTGTGTTTTGTAGGCTGGTTGGGAGAGGGAGCTTGGGAAGGGTGTGGCCCTGCAGGGAGGTTGTGAGTCACCAGCATGCCTCCAGGGATGATCCCTTCCCTGGCTTCAGGAAGTCCTCTGGGAGCCACACCCACAATGCCTGGCCGGATGAGCGCCTGCTGATCTATTACTGACTAGGAAGGGGCTATGAAATAGAATTCCTGGTTCACAGTGTTTTAAGATTTCAGGGATGCGACCTGTGGTTGCCCGGCAGAGGCCTGCTCACTATACCAGGCTATGTGGCATGTACAAATGAGATTCGGTACATCTTTCAAGGGACCCTGAGCAAAGCTGAAAGGCTCTGATTCATGCACTTTGAGGGCTGCCCCTTGTATTCTGCCTTCCTTGAGGGCTTGACCTAAGGCTTTCTCATCCACCAGCCCACCTCAAACCACGTTCACTAGGAATGCTCCATGTCTCATTGATGAGGTGGGGGTTGTGTTCATTGAGATTACAGTGCAAGGAGACTTAGTCGCTCTGATACAGTAAGTCCTAAGGGGACTTACTATATCTATATATATACTTATATATATATAAGGGGACTTACTATCCTAAGGGGATAGACCCTCTGCATACCCAGGGTCTACTGTACCCTGTCCTGTAAGTAGGGGTCATAAAATATGATGCTGAATCCAAAGGACTTGGCTGGAACAGAAATGCAGCAGAAGCGGATGAGGCCCAGTGCCTCTCCGTGGATGCGGACAACTTGCTAGGTGTTCATCTGCTTAACATTTTGGACCAGTGTGCCTTCCTGCAACAACTGGTACAACCATGTGTTCTGCTGGTATAGGTTAAGGATGTGACAGGTGCAGGAGTCAGCCCTCTCTTCTGCTGCCACTGAGGGATGTTGCACATGGTGATCCCAAGCTTGCCAGCAGCCTTGATGTCAACGTTCTCTTAGCTGCTGCCAATCCGCATGATCACTCTCCAGGCTTTGAACCTCCCCAGGTCCTCCCTGGTAAGGGTGATGGTATGCATCACAGAAGGCCACAGTGGCCAGGTCCCTCAGGACTGGTATCTCCATGGTCTGGTCTCTGCCACTGAGTAGAGCGACCAGAGTGGGAGGGTGTAGGGGGCTATTCATGATCTGGGGGTGAATACCTTCTCAAATTCTGTCCAATCACTGTCTCTTGATTTTGTGCTTATCCATAAGGCCATTCTTTTTTTTTTTTTTAATTTTATTTGTTTGTTTATTTATAGTGCAAGAAGTGGGGAAGGTTGGAGGGAAAGGGAGGGAATCTCCAATGGACCCCTTGCTGAACTTGGAACCCAAAGGATGGGAGGACCCAGAGATCCTGACCTGAGCTGAAACAAAAAGGCCATTTCTCAACCACCTGAGCCACTTTGGCTCCACATGGGCCGTTCTTCATGGAACTTTGCAACTCTCTGATTCAAAAGGCAAAGCGATCCTCTAAGAATTTAGGGGAATGACCAGGAGTGAGTGGCATTATGCCACTATGAACCCAATATAAAGCTGTCCATAAACTATAGTTTATACAATGGGCTATCTCTGTCTTTAAGGGAATCCAGGTTCATTGGGTCAAAACCATTTAAGGTGATGAAACTCTGGTCAGCTCTGGGCCTTGGGTGCAGGTTCAGGGCGCATATTTCGGTCTTGCATTTTCTTGTGGCTCTTTCCCAGTTCTGTCCTGGGACTAGGAGGTGTGTCAACAACCCTGTGGTTGTGGATGGTGGTGGACTGACCTTGGCTGCAGGGGTCAGACCCTGCACAATGGCCTGTGGGAGGAAGGAGCCATTTCTTTTGTTCTTTTGTTCTATTTCCTTGCTTGACAATATAAGCACAGAGTTCACAGTATAAATTACTATTATTTTTTTAGCTCTTTATTGTAGTTTGTGATTTTGAATGTTTTCTCTTTATTCATTAAAGTGTAGAAAATTAGAAAATATATAAAAATAAAAAAGAAGCAAATAAAAATTATCTGAGAGCTTGACAGTGATAGTACCATTCACATTTTAGAATAATTTATCTCTATCTTTTTTTATTTAATTTTTTTATTTTAATAAACATATAATGTATTTTTATCCCCAGGGGTACAGGTCTGTGAATCACCAGGTTTACACATTTCACAGCACTCATCATAGCACATACCCTCCCCAATGTCTACTTCCCCACGACCCTCTCCCGCCCCCCCTCCCCCCAGCAACCCTCAGTCTGTTTCTTGAGATTGAGTCTTTTATGGTTTGTCTCCCTCCCAATCCCATCTTTTCATTTTTTCTTTACCTACCTTCCCCCAACCCCCCCTGCCATGCATCTCCACTACCTCATATCAAAGAGATCATATGATAGTTGTCTTTCTCCGATTGACTTATTTCGCTAAGCATGATACCCTCTAGTTCCATCCACGTCGTCTCAAATGGCAAGATTTCATGTCTTTTGATGGCTGCATAGTATTCCATTGTGTATATATACCACTTCTTCTTTATCCATTCATCTGTTGATGGACATCTAGGCTCTTTCCACAGTTTGGCTATTGTGGACATCGCTGCTATAAACATTCGGGTGCACGTGCCCCTTCGGAGCACCACGTTTGTATCTTTAGGATATATACCCAGTAGTGCAATTGCTGGGTCGTAGGGTAGCTCTATTTTCAGTTTTTTGAGGAACCTCCACACTGTTTTCCAGAGTGGTTGCACCAGCTTGCATTCCCACCAGCAGTGTAGGAGGGTTCCCCTCTCTCCACATCCTCGCCAGCATCTGTCATTTCTTGACTTGTTAATTTTAGCCATTCTGACTGGTGTGAGGTGGGATCTCATTGTGGTTTTGATTTGTATTTCCCTGATGCCGAGTGATGTGGAGCATTTTTTCATGTGTCTGTTGGCCATCTGGATGTCTTCTTTGCAGAAATGTCTGTTCGTGTCCTCTGCCCATTTCTTGATTGGATTATTTGTTCTTTGGGTATTGAGTTTGATAAGCTCTTTATAGATTTTGGATACTAGCCCTTTATCTGATATGTCGCTTGCAAATATCTTCTCCCATTCTGTCAGTTGTCTTTTGGTTTTGTTCACTGTTTCCTTTGCTGTGCAAAAGCTTTTGATCCTGATGAAATCCCAGTAGTTCATTTTTGCCCTTGCTTCTGTTGCCTTTGGCAATGTTCCGAGGAAGAAGTTGCTGCAGTTGAGGTCAAAGAGGTTGCTGCTTGCGTTCTCCTCAAGAATTTGATGGATTCCTTTCTCACATTGAGGTCCTTCATCCATTTGGAGTCTATTTTCGTGTGTGGTATAAGGAAATAGTCCAATTTCATTTTTCTGCATGTGGCTGTCCAATTTTCCCAGCACCATTTGTTGAAGAGGCTGTCCTTTTTCCATTGGACCTTCCTTCCTGCTTTGTCGAAGATTAGTTGACCATAGAGTTGAGGGTCGATTTCTGGGCTCTCTATTCTGTTCCATTGGTCTATATGTCTGTTTTTGTGCCAGTACCATACTGTCTTGATGATGACAGCTTTGTAATAGAGCTTGAAGTCTGGAATTTTGATGCCACCAACTTTGGCTTTCTTTTTCAATATTCCTTTGGCTATTCGAGGTCTTTTCTGGTTCCATATGAATTTTAGGATTATTTGTTCTATTTCTTTGAAAAAAGTGGATGGGATTTTGATAGGGATTGCATTAAATGTGTAGATTGCTTTAGGTAGAATAGACATTTTCACAATATTTGTTCTTCCAATCCATGAGCATGGAACATTTTTCCATTTCTTTGTGTCTTCCTCAATTTCTTTCATGAGTACTTTATAGTTTTCTGAGTATAGATTGTTTGCCTCTTTGGTTAGATTTATTCCTAGGTATCTTATGGTTTTGGGTGCAATTGTAAATGGGACTGACTCCTCAATTTCTCTTTCTTCTGTCTTGTTGTTAGTGTAAAGAAATGCGACTGATTTCTGTGCATTGACTTTATATCCTGACACTTTACTGAATTCCTGTAGAAGTTCTAGCAGTTTTGGAGTGGAGCCTTTTGGGTTTTCCACATATAGTATCATATCACCTGCAAAGAGTGATAGTTTGACTTCTTCTTTGCCAATTTGGATGCCTTTAATTTCTTTTTGTTGTCTGATTGCTGAGGCTAGGACTTCTAGTACTATGTTGAACAGCAGTGGTGATAACGGACATCCCTGCCGTGTTCCTGACCTTAGCGGAAAAGCTTTCAGTTTTTCTCCATTGAGAATGATATTTGTGGTGGGTTTTTCATAGATGGCTTTGATAATATTGAGGTATGTGCCCTCTATAACTACACTTTGAAGAGTTTTAATCAGGGAGGGATGCTGCACTTTGTCAAATGCTTTTTCAGCATCTATTGAGAGTATCATATGGTTCTTATTCTTTCTTTTATTAATGTATTGTATCCCATTGATGGATTTGCGGATGTTGAACCAACCTTGCAGCCCTGGAATAAATCCCACTTGGTCGTGGTGAAAAATCCTTTTAATGTACTGTTGGATCCTATTGGCCAGTATTTTGGTGAGAATTTTCGCATCTGTGTTCACCAAGGATATTGGTCTGTAATTCTCTATTTTGATGGGGTCCTTGTCTGGTTTTGGGATCAAGGTGATGCTGGCCTCATAGAATGAGTTTGGAAGTTTTCCTTCCATTTCTATTTTTTGGAACAGTTTCAGGAGAATAGGAATTAATTCTTTTAAATGTTTGGTAGAATTCCCCTGGGAAGCCATCTGGTCCTGGACTTTTGTTTGTTTGGAGATTTTTGATGACTGTTTTGATCTCCTTACTGTTTATGGGTCTGTTCAGGTTTTCTATTTCTTCCTGGTTCAGTTGTGGTAGTTTATATGTCTCTAGAAATGTATCCATTTCTTCCAGATTGTCAAATTTGTTGGCGTAGAGTTGCTCATAGTATGTTCTTATAATTGTTTGTATTTCCTTGGTGTTGGTTGTGATCTCTCCTCTTTCATTCATGACTTTATTTATTTGCGTCCTTTCTCTTTTCTTTTTGATAAGTCTGGCCAGGGGCTTATCAATCTTATTAATTCTTTCAAAGAACCAGTTCCTAGTTTTGTTGATTTGTTCTATTGTTTTTTTAGTTTCTAGTTCATTGATTTCTGCTCTGATCTTTATGATTTCTCTTCTCCTGCTGGGTTTAGGTTTTCTTTGTTGTTCTCTCTCCAGCTCCTTTAGGTGTAGGGTTAGGTTGCGTATTTGAGACCCTTTTTGTTTCTTGAGAAAGGCTTGCACCGCTATATATTTTCCTCTCAGGACTGCCTTTGTTGTGTCCCACAGATTTTGAACCGTTGTGTTTTCATTATCATTTGTTTCCATGAATTTTTTCAATTCTTCTTTAATTTCCTGGTTGACTCATTCATTTTTTAGAAGGATGCTGTTCAGTCTCCATGTATTTGCGTTCTTTCCAAATTTCCTCTTGTGATTGAGTTCTAGCTTCAGAGCATTGTGGTCTGTAAACATGCAGGGAATGATCCCAATCTTTTGATACCGGTTGAGACCTGATTTATGACCCAGGATGTGGTCTATTCTGGAGAATGTTCCATGTGCACTAGAGAAGAATGTATATTCTGTTGCTTTGGGATGGAATGTTCTGAATATATCTGTGATGTCCATCTGGTCCAGTGTGTCATTTATTTCCTTGTTGATCTTTTGCTTAGATGATCTGTCCATTTCAGTGAGGGGAGTGTTAAAGTCCCCTGCTATTATTGTATTACTGTCAATGTATTTCTTTGATTTTGTTATTAATTGGTTTATATAGTTGGCTGCTCCCATGTTATGGGCATAGATATTTAAGATTGTTAGGTCTTCTTGTTGGACAGACCCTTTGAGTATGATATAGTGTCCTTTCTCAACTCTTCTTATAGTGTTTGGCTTAAAATCTAATTGATCTGATAGAAGGATTGCCACCCCAGCTTTCTTCTGATGTCCATTAGCATGGTACATTGTTTTCCACCCCCTCACTTTAAATCTGGGGGTGTCTTCAGATCTAAAATGAGTTTCTTGTAGGCAGCATATTGATGGGTTTTGTTTTTTTATCCTCTGATACCCTGTGTCTTTTGATTGGGGCATTTAGCCCATTAACATTCAGGGTAACTATTGAGAGATATGAATTTAGTGCCATTGTATTGCCTGTAAGGTGGATTTGTAGGTGTTCACAACGGTTAGATAAGCTATCTAGCTGATCTTCTGCTACCGATGTCGTCTCAGCCTGCTACTTCTCCGCCATCTTTACTCCTCCTCCCCTTTTTGTAAATTATTGAGCAAACCATGTAATTTCCCTTTGCCTCAATTTTCTCATCCGTAAAATAGAAATAACATCAGTGCCTGACTTGCAGGGTAAAGTTAATATATATAAAGCAGTTAAAAAAATAGTTGGCCAAATCAAAATAATAAAAGGCATCCAGTATTAACATTGTTTCTCTGTATTCCTCCCATTTATTGTGACATGAACAGTCTTCTGTTACTTCCTTCTATATACCACCTTTACTTAGGATCTTTACCTGTCATTGAAACTTAAGCTCTAGAACTGCTGAGGGCCTAAGTAAGCACTGGACTGACACTCAGGCTTCTCAACATAGAAACATAATAATAACAGTTGATATTTACTGGAAGTTTGTCACTTGTAAGACACTATACTATTTTACACACATAAAGTCACTTAAAACTAACAAAAAGAGTGATATCAGTAGTAGTATTATCCTCATTTTACAGATGGAAAAGTTTAAAATGTTAACCTAACCAAGAATATACAGGACAGAATTAAGATCTAACCCAAGTCTAAAGATTCAGGAAGGGGAAAACATAACCAAAATGCAGCAAGTCCTCCAGAGGAAAGAGATGAGTTAAATTGGAAGTTGTGTTGGGGGGTGGAAAGGTGGGCCTTCCTAGTAAAAGATCATCTTGACTAGAGGAGAAGCACAGTACTTCCCTGGATTATATCTCACTGGAGCAAAACTGCCTTTTTCATCTCTGATGATCTCCAACACCTAAGAGAGCTGTTGGTACATACTATGAATTTAAGAAATAATGCTGAGGTAAGTAAACTCTTAAAATTCCCTTGCCCTAAAGAGAGTTTCCCTGAATCTCCCCAACAGGACTAAATACACCTAAATACAGTACAATTTTGTGATTTGCATTAAGACTTTTAAAGGTATTCTTACATTTTAATAGAATAAATTCTCTTCTCAGAATATAGTCTAAGGAGATAATTGGTTGTGAACCAAATTGGTTGTACAAGCAAAAATTATGCAGAATTGCTTGTAATTGTATGAAATTGAAAACAAAACCCAACAAAAGGATATAAATATAAATATAATATACATAATATAATATATAATATAATACATATTATATAATATAAGTAAATTATAAATATAAATATAAATTGTGGAAACACCTTTACATGGAGTATTATAGGAATTTTAGTAATGATATTTTCAAAGTTTATTTGATAACTGGAAATACTTATGAAAAAACAGGATGTGAAAAAGCACTTGTATATATGTGTGTATATGTAATGCCAGTTGTATAGAACAACATGACCATAATTTTACACCATAAAAATTATATACATATATATAAATAAACTTATATATAATTACACACAAATATAAAAGCATATAAAGATAGAGATAGGAGGTAGGCTAGGGGGCGGGCTGGGGGCCGTTGGGCCAGGTGGGGCAGGGCGGGACAGGGCCAGGTTTGCGGCAGGAAACACTTTGGCTCTGTGGTAAAGAAAGGCCTTGAACTCTCGTTGAGGAGCAAGGAGCTGATAAGATTGGTGAACAACAATTGTGTGCTGGCCCCAGGATGCCATTCAGACTTTCTGCCTGACTCTTGCGGCACAAGGCTCAGAACCTGCAGAAGCACTTTACCCACCTCATCCGGGCATGGGGACAACATGTCTTCATACAGGAAGGCCGCAAAAGAGTCTGATCATTTGTGAACCCCTAGGAGAGGATGAAATGATCTTTTAAGAACTGAGTTTCAGAGAGAGGAGTCAAGATGGCAGAGAAGTAGCAGGCTGAGATGACATCGGGTAGCAGGAGATCAGCTAGACAGCTTATCTAACCATTGTGAACACCTACAAATCCAACGGGAAATCGAAGAGAAGAAGAGCAACAATTCTAGAAACAGAAAATCGATCACTTTCTGAAAGGTAGGACCTGTGGAGAAGTGAATCCAAAGCGACAGGAAGATAGACCCCGGTGGGAGGGGGCGGCTCCCGGCAAGTGGCGGAGCAACGGAGCACAAAATTGGGATGTTTAAAAGTCGGCTCCACTGGGAGACATCGCTCCAGAGGCTAAACCGGGGGGAAACCCAGGCGGGGTCAGCATAACCCCAGATCCCGCGGGGTCACAGAAGGACTGGGGGTGTCTGAGTGCCGCCGAGCTCGAAGGTATTAGAGCGGGGAAGCCGGCTACAGCGACAAAGCCGAGGAGCGAGCTCTAAGCCCGGGATTACCTTGTGCCGGTCGCAGGCTGGGTGGGCTCGGAGCGCGGCAGGAGGCTGCGGAGACGGAAGTGACCGGGCGCTTTTCTCCAGCTCCAGCAATTGACTGCTTTCCTCAAGGCGCGACCGCAGACTAGGGAGGTGGGGCGGTTGGGCGCTTTGCTCTGAGAGCGCACTGAGGAGCGGAACCCCAAGCTCTCGGCTCCTCCGGGCCGAGAGATTGGGAGGCCACCATCTTCATTCCCGTCCTCCGGAACTCTATGGAAAGCACTCAGGGAACAAAAGCTCCCGAAAGCAAACCCGAGCGGATTACTTAGCCCGGCCCCTGGCAAGGGGGGTGCAATTCCGCCTACGGCAAAGACACTTGAGAATCACTACAACAGGCCCCTCCCCCAGAAGATCAACAAGAACGCCAGCCAAAACCAACTTCAGTCACCAAGAACAGTGGAATTCCACAGCAGGAGAAAGCAAATCCTACCTGGACAAAATGACAAGGCGGAAAAACTCACCTCAAAAAAAAGAACAAGAGGCAGTACCGAAGGCTGGGGACCTAATCAATACAGACATTGGTAACATGACAGATCTAGAGTTCAGAATGACGATTCTCAAGGTTCTATCCGGGCTTGAAAAAGGCATAGAAGATATTAGAGAAACCCTCTCCGGAGAGATAAAAGCCCTTTCTGGAGAAATAAAAGAACTAAAATCTAACCAAGTTGAAATCAAAAAAGCTATTAATGAGGTGCAATCAAAAATGGAAGCTCTCACTGCTAGGATAAGTGAGGCAGAAGAAAGAATTAGTGACATAGAAGACCAAATGACAGAGAATAAAGAAGCTGAGCAAAAGAGAGACAAACAAATACTGGACCATGAGGAGAGAATTTGAGAGATAAGCGACACCATAAGACGACACAACATTAGAATAATTGGGATTCCAGAAGAAGAAGAAAGAGACAGGGGAGCAGAAGGTATATTGGAGACAATTATTGGAGAGAATTTCCCTAATATGGCAAAGGGAACAAATATCAAAATCCAGGAGATGCTAAGAACGCCCCTCAAAATCAATAAAAATAGGTCCACACCTCGTCACCTGATAGTAAAATTTACAAGTCTTAGCGACAAAGAGAAAATCCTGAAAGCAGCCCGGGAAAAGAAGTCTGTAACATACAAGGGTAAAAAGATTAGATTGGCAGTGGACCTATCCACAGAGACCTGGCAGGCCAGAAAGAACTGGCATGATATATTCAGAGCACTAAATGAGAAAAACATGCAGCCAAGAATACTATATCCAGCTAGGCTATCATTGAAAATAGAAGAAGAGATAAAGAGCTTCCAGGACAAACAAAAGCTGAAAGAATTTGCAAACACCAAACCAGCGCTACAGGAAATATTGAAAGGGGTCCTCTAAGCAAAGAGAGACCCTAAAAAGAGTAGATCAGAAAGAAACAGAGACAATATACAGTAACAGTCACCTTACAGGCAATACAATGGCACTCAATTCATATCTCTCAATAGTTACCCTGAATGCTAATGGGCTCAATGCCCCAATCAAAAGACAAAGGGTATCAGAATGGATAAAAAAACAAAACCCATCAATATGCTGCCTACAAGAAACTCATTTTAGACCCGAAGACACCCCCAGATTTAAAGTGAGGGGGTGGAAAACAATGTACCATGCTAATGGACATCAGAAGAAAGCTGGGGTGGCAATCCTTCTATCAGATCAATTAGATTTTAAGCCAAAGACTCTAATAAGAGATGAGGAAGGACACTATATCATACTCAAAGGGCCTGTCCAACAAGAAGACCTAACAATCTTAAATATCTATGCCCCTAACATGGGAGCAGCCAACTATATAAACCAATTAATAACAAAATCAAAGAAATGCATCGACAGTAATACAATAATAGCAGGGGACTTTAACACTCCCCTCACTGAAATGGACAGATCATCTAAGCAAAAGATCAACAAGGAAATAAAGGCCTTAAATGACACACTGGACCAGATGGACATCACAGATATATTCAGAACATTCCATCCCAAAGCAACAGAATATACATTCTTCTCTAGTGCACATGGAACATTCTCCAGAATAGACCACATCCTGGGTCATAAATCAGGTCTCAATCAGTACCAAAAGATTGAGATCATTCCCTGCATATTTTCAGACCACAATGCTCTGAAGCTAGAACTCAATCACAAGAGGAAATTTGGAAAGAATGCAAATACATGGAGACTGAACAGCATCCTTCTAAAAAATGAATGGGTCAACCAGGAAATTAAAGAATTGAAAAAATTCATGGAAACAAATGATAATGAAAACACAACGGTTCAAAATCTGTGGGACACAACAAAGGCAGTCCTGAGAGGAAAATATATAGCGGTGCAAGCCTTTCTCAAGAAACAAGAAAGGTCTCAAATACACAACCTAACCCTACACCTAAAGGAGCTGGAGAGAGAACAACAAAGAAAACCTAAACCCAGCAGGAGAAGAGAAATCATAAAGATCAGAGCAGAAATCAATGAACTAGAAACTAAAAAAACAATAGAACAAATCAACAAAACTAGGAACTGGTTCTTTGAAAGAATTAATAAGATTGATAAGCCCCTGGCCAGACTTATCAAAAAGAAAAGAGAAAGGACGCAAATAAATAAAGTCATGAATGAAAGGGGAGAGATCACAACCAACACCAAGGAAATACAAACAATTATAAGAACATACTATGAGCAACTCTACGCCAACAAATTTGACAATCTGGAAGAAATGGATACATTTCTAGAGACATATAAACTACCACAACTGAACCAGGAAGAAATAGAAAACCTGAACAGACCCATAAACAGTAAGGAGATCAAAACAGTCATCAAAAATCTCCAAACAAACAAAAGTCCAGGACCAGATGGCTTCCCAGGGGAATTCTACCAAACATTTAAAAGAATTAATTCCTATTCTCCTGAAACTGTTCCAAAAAATAGAAATGGAAGGAAAACTTCCAAACTCATTCTATGAGGCCAGCATCACCTTGATCCCAAAACCAGACAAGGACCCCATCAAAATAGAGAATTACAGACCAATATCCTTGGTGAACACAGATGCGAAAATTCTCACCAAAATACTGGCCAATAGGATCCAACAGTACATTAAAAGGATTTTTCACCACGACCAAGTGGGATTTATTCCAGGGCTGCAAGGTTGGTTCAACATCTGCAAATCCATCAATGGGATACAATACATTAATAAAAGAAAGAATAAGAACCATATGATACTCTCAATAGATGCTGAAAAAGCATTTGACAAAGTGCAGCATCCCTCCCTGATTAAAACTCTTCAAAGTGTAGTTATAGAGGGCACATACCTCAATATTATCAAAGCCATCTATGAAAAACCCACCACAAATATCATTCTCAATGGAGAAAAACTGAAAGCTTTTCCGCTAAGGTCAGGAACACGGCAGGGATGTCCGTTATCACCACTGCTGTTCAACATAGTACTAGAAGTCCTAGCCTCAGCAATCAGACAACAAAAAGAAATTAAAGGCATCCAAATTGGCAAAGAAGAAGTCAAACTATCACTCTTTGCAGGTGATATGATACTATATGTGGAAAACCCAAAAGGCTCCACTCCAAAACTGCTAGAACTTCTACAGGAATTCAGTAAAGTGTCAGGATATAAAGTCAATGCACAGAAATCAGTCGCATTTCTTTACACTAACAACAAGACAGAAGAAAGAGAAATTGAGGAGTCAGTCCCATTTACAATTGCACCCAAAACCATAAGATACCTAGGAATAAATCTAACCAAAGAGGCAAACAATCTATACTCAGAAAACTATAAAGTACTCATGAAAGAAATTGAGGAAGACACAAAGAAATGGAAAAATGTTCCATGCTCATGGATTGGAAGAACAAATATTGTGAAAATGTCTATTCTACCTAAAGCAATCTACACATTTAATGCAATCCCTATCAAAATCCCATCCACTTTTTTCAAAGAAATAGAACAAATAATCCTAAAATTCATATGGAACCAGAAAAGACCTCGAATAGCCAAAGGAATATTGAAAAAGAAAGCCAAAGTTGGTGGCATCAAAATTCCAGACTTCAAGCTCTATTACAAAGCTGTCATCATCAAGACAGTATGGTACTGGCACAAAAACAGACATATAGACCAATGGAACAGAATAGAGAGCCCAGAAATCGACCCTCAACTCTATGGTCAACTAATCTTCGACAAAGCAGGAAGGAAGGTCCAATGGAAAAAGGACAGCCTCTTCAACAAATGGTGCTGGGAAAATTGGACAGCCACATGCAGAAAAATGAAATTGGACTATTTCCTTATACCACACACGAAAATAGACTCCAAATGGATGAAGGACCTCAATGTGAGAAAGGAATCCATCAAATTCTTGAGGAGAACGCAAGCAGCAACCTCTTTGACCTCAACTGCAGCAACTTCTTCCTCGGAACATTGCCAAAGGCAACAGAAGCAAGGGCAAAAATGAACTACTGGGATTTCATCAGGATCAAAAGCTTTTGCACAGCAAAGGAAACAGTGAACAAAACCAAAAGACAACTGACAGAATGGGAGAAGATATTTGCAAGCGACATATCAGATAAAGGGCTAGTATCCAAAATCTATAAAGAGCTTATCAAACTCAATACCCAAAGAACAAATAATCCAATCAAGAAATGGGCAGAGGACACGAACAGACATTTCTGCAAAGAAGACATCCAGATGGCCAACAGACACATGAAAAAATGCTCCACATCACTCGGCATCAGGGAAATACAAATCAAAACCACAATGAGATCCCACCTCACACCAGTCAGAATGGCTAAAATTAACAAGTCAAGAAATGACAGATGCTGGCGAGGATGTGGAGAGAGGGGAACCCTCCTACACTGCTGGTGGGAATGCAAGCTGGTGCAACCACTCTGGAAAACAGTGTGGAGGTTCCTCAAAAAACTGAAAATAGAGCTACCCTACGACCCAGCAATTGCACTACTGGGTATATATCCTAAAGATACAAACGTGGTGCTCCGAAGGGGCACGTGCACCCGAATGTTTATAGCAGCGATGTCCACAATAGCCAAACTGTGGAAAGAGCCTAGATGTCCATCAACAGATGAATGGATAAAGAAGAAGTGGTATATATACACAATGGAATACTATGCAGCCATCAAAAGACATGAAATCTTGCCATTTGAGACGACGTGGATGGAACTAGAGGGTATCATGCTTAGCGAAATAAGTCAATCGGAGAAAGACAACTATCATATGATCTCTTTGATATGAGGTAGTGGAGATGCATGGCAGGGGGGGTTGGGGGAAGGTAGGTAAAGAAAAAATGAAAAGATGGGATTGGGAGGGAGACAAACCATAAAAGACTCAATCTCCAAAAACAGACTGAGGGTTGCTGGGGGGAGGGGGGACGGGAGAGGGTGGTGGGGATATGGACATTGTGGAAGGTATGTGCTATGATGAGTGCTGTGAAATGTGTAAACCTGGTGATTCACAGACCTGTACCCCTGGGGTTAAAAATACATGTTTATTAAAATAAATTAATTAATTAAAAAAATTTACAAAAAGAAGTTAATTATGGTACTTCTCTGCTAGGCATTTAGAAACAGTCTTTTACCAGAGCTTTCAGTAACTCTTCAGTGTAGTCACTGAAATAAATATTATCATTCTCACTTTATGGATGAGGAAACTAGGACTTAAATACTATCAGGAAAGTGTCTCTGGTTCCATGACTAGGCAGGATAGTTGCATTTGAATACACAGCAGCATGCCACCCAGGCTGTGTGGTTTTCTCTTCCCACAATACCTCTCACTTTCAGGAATAAACAGTAAATTGTCTTAAGATTTGTATAACTAACGTAATTTATAACTTTAAAATATGTTTATCTAATATATATATAATATGTTTGTATTTGTATAACTAATATCTATATCTATATAGATATAGATATATATGTATTTGTTTTCTACCATTCATCCAGTACACCACAATCTAAAGACAAGAATATCATAAAGTAAACAAGCAGGTTTTTTTTTTTTAAGATTTTTATTTATTTATTTGACAGAGAGAGACACAATGAGAGAGGGAACACAAGCAGGGGGAGTGGGAGAGGGAGAAGCAGACTTCCTGCTGAGCAGGGAGCCCTATGCCATGATGAGGCTGCGGGACTCAATCCCAGTACCCTGGGATCATGACCTAAGTCGAAGGCAGATGCTTAATGCCTGAGCCACCCAGGTGCCCCAACAAGTAGGTTTTTCCCAATGAACTCTAATTTAAAGAAACAAAGAACACAATTTAAGGATTTAAGATTATTCTAATTTTGAACTTGCTTTAGACTAGAAACATACAGATGCAATCATTTGACTTTTGATAATTATATAAAAAATAATTGTAGCTTTTCACCTTTTTCAAAGCCAACATTTAAATGAAGACAACAAAATCTGATTTGAAAGTCTTTATTAGGTCATTCCCCAAAGAATCTTAATTGTAACAAATATTCTTCTTGCCAACTGGAAGAGTTTTCCCATTGGAGCTGTGTGTTTATTCTACAATATGGAACATAATTTGAAAAGGAAGTTCAAGGCCTAGCACTGCTATGTGTGACTGGACATACTGAAATCCAATAGGATTGCAGAAGTAAGTGAACAGCAGGTGCCCCATCTGTAGACCCCTCAATAGTGAGAATAAACAAGTGAAGTCTCATCTCTCAGTTTCACTCTCCCTGTCAGTTGGAAAATTAGCAAGACACATTTTGGAGTGCAGATGAGGTCACTAGAAAGGGCTCTAGGCCTTTTCCTTAAGATTAAAATATTAGATAATAGGTTTATTAGATTGAAGTGTACGTTGAGTCTTTAAATTGCAAAACCACATTCTCTGTCTTTCAAGTAAGCCTAATCAGTTTACTGAACCAAACTATGTTCGGTTTGTTTGTTAAAAGTCAGTCACTAAGGATTAAAACCCCAGGTCAGTGGTCCTTAACAAAATTCCTCTGTGCTGTAGAATGTATTTAACTTCTTCCACCAGAGGCAAGATTTGACAGAAAATAAACATTTGATACAGATCCACAGGGCTTTACCTGTAGTTCCAAACTTAGAACAATTTTGAAAACAGAGCTTTAAAAAAAATGACCTCAAATTTCTATAAAATAACCAATCCTAAATGTTCAGTTAGATGAGTTTTGACAACTGTATACATCTGGGCAACTTCCCATACTTTCGAAAAAGAAGGAAACTATTTCTGTTACCCCACAAAGTTTCCTTATCTTGCAGCCTGCTCCCTTTTCTCCACAATCTTCCCAGAAACCATGTTCTAATTTTTCTATCACCTCAGATTAGTTTTGCCTGTTGTTGGACTTCACATCAACAGAGTCATATAGCAGCTGAATTATTTCATTCAAAAACTTTGAGATTCGTCCTTATTGTATCTGAAATATGTTCCCTTTTTCCTGAGTTGCATTCCATTATATAAATATAACACACTATGTATATCCTTCTGTTGATGAACATTTGGGTTGTTTCTAGTTGTTGGCTTATGAATAATGTTGGTATGACTATCCTCGTACAAGTCTTTTTTGTGGGTATCTATTTTTATTTTTCTTGGGTAAATATCTAGGAATGGAATTGCTGGGTCATAAGTTAGGTATTTAACTTAAGTAAATGCAAAATAGTTTCTAAAGTCATTTTACTCTGTTGTACTCCCACCAGCAAAGTATGAGAATACTGGTTGTTTTTATTCCCGCCAATATTTGGTATTGTTGGTCTTGGTCCTTTGGACTTTAAATACTCTAGTGGATATGAAATGGTATAACATTGTGGGTTTAATTTATATTTTCTGATAACTAGTATTGAACATTTTTACAGTGCTTACTGGCCATACATACATCCTGTTTTATGAGGAGATTTGCATTTTTTTTTATCCTTTTTTGATTAAGATTTTTAAATTGTTGATTGTTAGAATTCTTTTTTTTTTTTTAGAATTCTTTATATATTTTGGATATAAACCCACTGACAGGTATGTGTATTGCAAATATTGTTTTCCCACAGCCTGTGGTTTGACTATTAACTGAAAACCAAACATTTTAAAATACATTTGAATAAATTCATTTAGCAGGAAATCCTAATCTGAAATAACATATAGTCTTTACTTATGCCACTTAGTACCAATATTCATATGCTTCATTGTAAAAATATTAATGTACTTCATTACAAGGTATTATGTCAGAACCTACTGGAGGTTTTGCATCATATATGGTATATATACTGTTCTACAGTCAGGAATATTTATAATTTCAAAACATTCAGTCATGAGAGTTAGGAATTGGATGTATTGGTCTTTACATGTCCTAGGATGGAGATAATGTTACCAGAATGCTGAGTGGTACAATTGTGGCAAAAATATTGGCAACTTATATAAATGTACTTCATTTAATTATCATTATTGTAAAAGTTTTTAATGGATGGCATGTAAAATTACAAGGTTTTAGAAGTCATAAACCATGCTTATTTTTAACACTTTCAATGTACATCAAGACAAAAGAAATTAAATAGCAAATTAAATTTAGTTAATTAAGTTATAGAAATAAATGTATTTATTATAGTGATATGTAGTCTGATAAATAAAATAGATTTTTCATTGTGAATTATTCAAGTTGTTTATAGGAGCTTTCATCTCTGACTTGATAATCCTTTATATATTTCCTTACTTTGGTACATTTGCCTTAGAAACCTATTTCTTAAAAGAACAGTGTAAACCAGATTTTTGGTTGTAATAACTGCAAAAATATATACATATATGTATGCGTATACACATATACATATATGCATATATATGTATATGTGTATACGCATACATATATGTATACACATACACGTGTATGTGTATATATTTATATGTGTTTTTATATATGTGTGTTTATATATGTGTGTATATACATATATATACTTATATGCTTATATATATGTATATATGTATACACACATATATATATAAGATTTTACTTTTTTTTTACTGTGTTTATATATGTGTGTATATATGTGTATATACATATATATACTTATATGCTTTTATATATATGTATATATGTATACACACACACATATATATATAAGATTTTACTTATTTATTTGTGAGATAGAAAGAAAGAGTGAGCGCACAAGCAAGGGGAGTGGCAAGTAGAGGGAGAAGCAGTCTCCCCACTGAGCAAGGAGACTGACTGAGCTACCCAAGCATCCCTTTAAAAATATATTCGGCTGACTTTTGGTTTTAGATAATTAGCATTTCATTGCTGGTGAGATGGCAAGCTATGCAAAACCGAGAGCAGTAGTTAGTAAAATAGTTTGTGAGTTCTTAAATAGGTCAGCAGTTAAGATGTGGGATTAGGTAAAGTTGAGAACCCCTTTTTTGTTTGAAAAAAAATTTTTTTTGCTTATTTTATTTTATTTTCTTACCTATCTTATTTTATTTCATTGTGATAAGTGTACTCTTTAATTCCCATCCCCTATTTTCCTCATAGCTCCACTCAACTCCCCTCTGGTAACCATCAGTTTGTTCACTATTATTAAGAGTCTGTTTCTTGCTTTGTCTCTCTTATTTTTCCTTTTGCTCATTTATTTTGTTTTTTAAATTCCACGTATGAGTGAGATCATATGGTATTTGCTTTTGCGTAATACTCTAGCTCCATCCATGTCATTGCAAATGGCAAGATTCCATTCTTTTTATGGCTGAATATTATTCCAATAAATATATATATATATTTATATTTATATAAGGTATATGTAAATATATATATTTATATGTATATAAAATCACTTCTTTTTCCATTCATCTATTGATGGACACTTGGGTTACTTCTATATTTCTATATCTTTGCTACTGTGAATAATGGCTATAAATATAGCAGTGCATAAATCCCTTTGAATTAGTGTTTTAGTGTTTTTGTATTTTTGGCATAAATACCCAGTAGTTCAATTGCTGGATCATAGAGTAGTTCTATTTTTAACCTTTTGAGGAAACTCCATACTGTTTTCCACAGTAGCTGTACCAGTTTGCATTCCCACCGACAGTGCAAGAGGGTTCCTTTTTCTCCACATCCTCACCAACGCCTGTTGTTTCTTGTGTTCTTTGTTTTACTCATTCTGACAGTGTGAGGTAACACCTCATTGCAGTTTTGATTTGAATTCCCTGATGCTAAGTGATGATGACCATCTTTTCATGTGTCTTTTGGTTGTCTCTATGTCTTTGGAGAAATGTCTGTTTATGTCTTCTGCCCATTTTAAATGGATTATTTGTTTTTTGGGTTTTGAGTTTATCAGTTCTTTATAAATTCTGAATACTAATGTTTTATTGGATATGTCATTTGTAAATACCTTCTCCCATTCTGTAGTTTGCCTTTTAGTTTTGTTGATTTTTAAAGTTGAGAACTCTTAATTCTGTTATGTTGACATATGTGAATAATTTTGATTACATTAAGTACCAAAAAGTGTTTTGGAGAAGTTATGAAAATAATTTATGTATTTTGTCTTTTTCAGTTTTAATTTATTTCTCACTCAAAAGACCTTTATTGTGTTTGCATGTACTTTTTTTTTTTGGCATTAGAAAACATGTATTTAATACATTTTGTTGAGTTAAGTTTTGGCCATATCCTTGGACTGCTTTTGAAAAATAAAATTAAATATATTGATTTTAGGGATGTCTGGGTGGCTCAGTTAGTTAAGCATCTGCCTTCGGCTCAGATCATGATCCCAGAGTCCTGGGATCGAGTCCCACATCAGCCTCCTTGTTCATCAGGGAGCCTGCTTCCCCACCTGCCTGCTGCTCCCGCTGCTTATGCTCTGTCTCTCTCTCACAAATAAATAAATAAAATCTTAAAAATAAATAAATAAATGTATTGATTTTACATCATGCTATCCATTTCATGGATTACAAAATAGTAACTCTTTGACTATTAGGAAATGTTTCACTCTTTCTTATATTTCTTAATTATTAATACTATTTTTAAAGATTTATTTATTTTAGAGAGAACGTGAGTGAGCATGCGTGAGAGCATGAGCTGGGGGGAGGGGCAGAGGGAGAGAAGCCGACTCCCTGTTGAGCATGGAGTTCAGGACCTGAGCTGAAATAAACCGTCCCACACTTAACCCACTGAGCCAACAAGGCACCCTTCTTATTATTTCTCAATGTTAAGGAACTTTTAAAAATATTTGTGGAAGAATTGCATAGATGATTGAAAAGTCATTGATGTCTTTGAAGATATTCATATCTAATAATCCTATGCTATTGGGACATCAGATATTTACAGAAATATTTTTCCCTTAAGAACTTTTAATTTAAAATTATATAAATTAGGCATTATTAAAAGGCAAATAAATGATTGTTTCTCTTTACTTTTGTTAAAAATGAACTAACTATAAAAACATGTAGTAGATACACAGTACATTTCATTTTTTTTTCACAGTACATTTTAATTCTACAGTAATGAATTAGAATAAATTGGAGAATTTCCATTTTTATATAGCAGAATTTTAACTGCATATGTACCTACTTGTAAGTCGGAAAGGTAATGGCCAGTCAAAGATAGGTGGTACTTTACTCTTAGTTGAAGCATAAAATTATTAGCCAAGAAATATGTAATTCTTCAAAAAACAGAATATTGCTTATAGTCATTGTTTAGGGACTTAATTATATCCCCTCCCAAATTCATATGCTATTGCCCTAACCTCTGGAACCTCAGAATGTGGCAGTATGTGGAGATAGAGCCTTTAAATAGGTAATTAATTTAGGCCCTTAGCATGTGCCCTAATCCCATCTAACTGATGTCCTTATAAGAAGAGATTAGGATATAGGGAGAGAACCAGGGATGCAGGTGCATGAAGGAAAAGGCCATGTAGAGAGACAGCAAGACCGACCCTGCCTACACCTTGTTCTTACACTTCTAGCCTCCAGAATTGTGAGAGAATAAATTCCTGTTGTTTAACCACCTGGTTTATGATATTTTGTCATGTAATATGACAGTTTTGTAATATGATCATCAAGCCAGAAATAAGGAAGTTAGGCTTGGAAAGGGAAGATGAGAGAAAGAAAAGTAAATGAAAGAAATAATGAAAGAGAATTCTTTTATCCCGGAAATGGCTTAGTTATATGTCTTTTCAACTCCTTCATTACATTGGTCTTTCAGAAGATAATGGGGTTAGTAGAAATGTTCATTGGAGGTTTCCAACTACAGAGTTCTTACAACAGATCTCTCTCTCTTTCATAGTTTAATGAGGCAAGTTAGAAGTGAGGATGAGCGAAAGAGTAAGTGTAACAAGTTTCTCAACATTTGTTGGGTTACTTTTTAATCACCTTAAAGCAGGGCCATAGATGGAGAGCAAGCACACATCCCATGTCTTTTTTGTCTAGTAAGCATTATCAGACTTCACTCAATACCAGGGGTGTGAGACAAAATATTTTCAATGAACAGAAGAGAAACCACATTGAATTTGCTAATGTTATTTTAATAGGCTCATTACATCAAATGTTAGTCACACCATACACTTTAAAACTGCACTGTCCAATACAGTAGTCACTAGCCACATGAGACTACATAAATTTAAATTTAATTTAATTAAAAATTCATCTCCTCAGTCATACTGGCCATATTTTGTTGGCTCCCGTATTGAGTAGCCACGATATAGAACATTTCTATCATCAGAGAAAGCTCTGTTAGATGGTACTGCTTTAGAAACTAAATTTGACCAACCTTATAGAGATAGCAAGCCATATCCATTCAACCTGTTTAAATCCTTATATTATGTGTGTGTTTCTTAGAGTTGTTTTCTGTCTCTTTTAGAGAGCATATGATTTCCTTCTGCTTGGGTTAAAACCAAAAACACTAGTTTTAATGTGTACAAAAGATGATATATCAGTAACTTCTGAGTGAAAACAAATGGAGTCGGGATGGGATAACTCTACCTTTTTGTCCTCCCAGAAAGATCAATTTTCATCTAGTGTTAAAAATTGTTTCAGTTGGCTGCATCCAGACTATTGACATGTACATACCTCTTTCCGCGTGGGGGTGCCAGAAGGACCGGTGGAATAAATGTTTCAGGGGGTCTCAGTTCGTCTTCCAGCATGTTTGGGGCACCCTGTACCACAACTGCTTGCCCCTGCTGCCCAGTATCCTGCCCTCCCCCCTACCTCCCACCAGGGCAAAGACTAAAGCATCAAAGGAGCACAAATTCGTCACTGCACATTTAATTGTGCAATCCTACACCTGGGAAATGTTTTCTCTGACCAGGACCGGTGATCAGCTTATGCCCTAAAGCATGAGAAAAGGGTCATTAATTATACAGTGAACTGGGTTTTATAAGGATCACTTCAGTATGGAAAATAGAATGCAAACTGCTCTTAACTAATGTGTTTCTGTGTCCTTCCCATTAAAGTGGAACATGGGAGGTTTTATACTATTTCTTATTTTAAAAAGAAAGAAATATTGACCCGTAATTAAGAACATTGCCAACAGGTTGTATAGAGAAAACAGGGTTAGAATGGAAAGAAGTTGAAATGGAAAGTGTATAAGTGTCTTGCTAGGGGCGCACTATTCTCTTTCTTCTCTAACTATAAAATATATAAAAGGTGTTAGGGCTTACAGAGCCTTTTTATTGTTTTGTTTTAAGGCTTTGAAAATGGCCTAGAGAAATTTAACCCCCTTTACCCTTAAGAAAACTGTGAACCTTCCCATCTGAATCTGGAGAGAGGAGAGGAGGCAGGAAGAAAACGATTACTTGCTGTCACTTAGCATGAACTACCCCAAAGCTGGAGTGAGGGGCCGCCCTGCTGTGGGTATTTCCCCTTTACAGCCTGCAGTGGAGATTAGGTACCTATCACTGAAATGACAGGAGAGAGCTCTCATCCTACAAGGGGAAGGTCAAACAAAGTATGCGTGGTGTCAACACAGCCCTCAAATCTGTAGAGAGGGTAGGCCAAGGGGGAGACGGATGAATGTCGTCTTTGGTAAAGTTACATGTATTCCAGGAGCTCCCACACCCCTAATGCTGTCTTCTCTCACCATGGGCTCTCATGCTGCCTTTGACACTTAGCTGCAAATTACCTAGCCTTCCTCGATTTTCTCTATTTCTTCATCTGTAAAACAGGGACAATGAAGTCTATGCCACCATATTACTCTGAAGAAAAATAAAACACACGGAACTCCTTAGTACACAGTAGGTTTCAAATTTATGGTGACTTTTATGGTTGTGACTATTGTATGGTTGCCTTTCCTGAATGGTGTCATAGATTCTCAGGATCACCCACACCCAAATACAGCTTTCCTGTCTCATCTCATTTACTTAGGAACCCTATGTTCAGCTTTCTCAAGTGACATCTGTGCTGGGGAAAATTTTTGTGTGTGTGTCAAAAAAATCAAGTGTTTAGATTTTCCCTCTCAGAGCTTTTCTGTTCTGCACACTCTAAGGAAAGGCCTGCTGTTTCCATACCAATTCTTTCATCTTGGGATTTTGTGATATGATATTATAATTAAGGAGGGGCCAAACGGGGACTCCATCTGGTAGTAGGTAGAAGAAAAGTGGAATATTAAAAAAAAAAAAAGAAAGAAAAGAAAAGAAAAAAGGGGAATATGTAGAAAGGCAAGAGTCATGGGCCAGAGTTGGGAGAATTTTGTAGGCAAAGGTGAGGAGGATCTATGAGTGCAAGAGAAGGGGATGTGAAAGGAAAGGGGAACTTTAAGAAAGGTTCCAGTGAATAATATTTTAGAAGTGTAAGGAAAAAAGTACTATTTAGAACCTGTTCTGTTTTCCAGAGTGTTTTTGACTACACCACCACAGTAATGTTAAACACCGCAGACATTTCTTAGCAAAGTTCACAACTCAGCAAATTCTGAACTCATCCATGCAAACATGTTCATGGAGAATGTACTTCTTGAGCGGAGACCTCTCACCTCTCCTGTGGTCACACATGTTCCGATGGGTGGGAGGCTTTGTTGCCTAATGCACTGTGTGTCTAGTGTGACTTTATCAGGAGCTAGTTCAGACCAGGAAGAAGGCCCTAAGGAAGAGTTTTACACAATCCGGGTACCCACGGGATACCTCAAATCAAACTGTGGGAACAGCTTTTTATCCTTGTGTGTGGTATGGAGGAGACATGAAGGCTTGAGGCTAGCCCTTTTTTAAATGTGGGAAATTTTACTGGGAGACATTAACAGCCACTCCTTGTTGCTAGTGCTGACTGCCTTCAGCCTGCACCCAGGAATATCATCTGGTTTAAGAATATTCTTTTCCATTCGCTAAGCCCATTTGTCCCTTTTGCAGTTTGCAGAGAGGGGGTGTTCAGAGAATGTGATGTTCATTCTTGCCCTCAGTTTACAAAATCATGCTATCATTCCTTTCAGTCATTTAGAATTGTAGGAAAACTTTGAAGCATTTTTAAAATTCCAAGTGGGGGTGTATTAAAACCTTTAGCAGGCCTTAAACACTGAGAAATTCAGGGAGCCTCTCCCACATGTATTAAAAATAAAAACAATTCTAAATGATAGAAGAAGAATAGGTAATACAAGAGAGTTGCTTTTTTTTTTTAGGATTAACTTCTTTGATATGTCTAATTTTTTTTATATTTCCACATGTATTTATTTAGTTCAGTATTTGATATGTCTAATTTAAATAACAAAATATATTCCTTCTGATATATTCCTTGTGGGGTCTCTAATCTGTTGGCACCCTAAATACAGGTTTAGGCTAGCCAATAGGTTAGTTTTTGAATGGTAGTTGACAGGTGGATTGAGAAAGCAAATGAAGGATAAAGCCAGCTTTATGGAAGCAAGGTAACTTGGCTGAGATAAATGCGTGAGATGGAGCCCTGGATTGCAACGTGAGACAACTAGTTGGAAGTCATCACAATTTCTTTTTTTTTTTTTTTTTAAGATTTTATTTATTTATTTACAAAAAGGGAGAGGGATCACAAGTGGGCAGAGAGGCAGGCAGAGAGAGAGGGGGAAGCAGGCTCCCTGCTGAGCAGGGAGCCCGATGCGAGGCTCCATCCCAGGACCCTGAGACACAACCTGAGCTGAACGCAGAGGCTTAACCCACTGAGCCCCCAGGCGCCCCGGAAGTCATCATAATTTCTAAACTAGATCAGATAATCTAGCTTATTTGCTATTTTTGCCTCTCTGATAGCACAAAGGGATTTTTCTTTATGAAAAAGCTCCTAGTTAGTTTTCCCTAATAAGTTTTCTTGGAAGTATCCATCATGATATTATGTACAAATATTTTAAAGCCATTTGATATTTTTTAATTTTCTCCAAGTTATATTGCCAGAGTCCAGACAATTGATAAAAATAATCCTTATTAAAGTAATAATGTTATTACGATGGTAATGGTAATAGTAGCACAAATAACTAACACTTGCATTGGACTTTACAATTTACAAAGAATGTGATTTCCCAAATATCTTTTCATTTGAACCTTCTATCAGTCATGTGATATAACAGGAGAATTATTAAAAGTCCTATAAAAAATTAATGAGCAAGACTTCTTCACATTTTTACAGGGACTATCTGGAGATAGGAATTCTTGACAGCAGAGATCAAAGCATTGTTACTAGCTTATAATCATGATTTTCCCCCCACGGGGCAAGGGAGAGGTCCCATTGGCACTATAAAAACCACGTTATAAAATGTACCTAGACTCATTTTCAGAGTCCTTATTCTTTAAGGCCTATGATAAATGTTACCTCCTCTAAGAAGCCTGCCTCACTGCCCAAGGAACATTCTTTTTTTTTCTCTAGCTGCCAGGGATTACTCATTGAAAGCTTTTATGTGTTTATGCATCCTCCATAGATCAGGAGTTTTTTCAGGATTATTTTATCCTCCTTTCTATGACTAGCATGTAATGCAGTACTTATAGCACGTAGTAGGTGCTCAGTAAATATGTATTGACTGATCCATGAAGTAAATGAGTGAATGAATTAATAAATGAATGTTTGAGACCAGTGATAGGCATTGAAGATAGTTCACCAAATCAAGATTCCTAAATTTAGCAAGGATTTATAAGCTGGAGGATTAGGAGGAGCCCTTAGAATTTTAAGTCAGATTCCCTCTTTGTCATTATCAAGTGTAGCTTTACATCAGCCCCCTGAAAATTGCATCTTTTGAAATATTTCAAAATATAAGTCTTAAGAGATTTCAGACATGCAGAAAATGATTAGAACATTAGATGGGTCTAACAGTCCATAGAAGGATGCCTTCCAATTCTGCCCTTCCCATAGACTAAGAAATTCATAAGCTATAGAATGCATTTTGGGTACTCTTTTAAAGGGTTGCAAAAATTCTCAACGGCAGCAGCTTGTAGGCAAGGCTCCTGGCAACATTCTACTGACTTCTTAAGCATTCAGTTTTTTTAAAAAAAGAGCTCAAATGTGAAATGCATCTTCTGATCCCGGCTGCTGAAACACAGCAGTTATCATTAGCACTGATAAGCTGCTTGTCAGCACTCTGACTCTACAGTGTAGAAAAGCTGCAGGCTTTCCTCCCTGATTAGCACAAGAGCTAGTGAAAGGCTTCAATAGCGACATTTTAGACAGATCTTCTGTAGTTTAAAACACATAATCAACAGAGTTCTTTATGGAAATCCAGTTGAAGTTCATACTTCACACCTTGGTACATTAATAACATTAATTTCACTCAGCCTTTATAATCAGAGAGTCCCACCTACAGACATTTATTTGAAGATGTCTGAGGGCCCACACAAGTAGGAAGGTAATAATACTTCTTCTAAAGAAAACTGCTCCATGGAGAAGGTGGAGATTAGGAAGAGTAATAATTATACCTGAAATGTTAATAACTGGATATCTTTTTCTGAACTCTTGCAAGTATTTACATTTAAAAAGATAAAATTGCTTAAAAAAATTAGAAGAAGAATAAGAGCAGTTTCGGTGAAAAATGGGCAATTTTCTTTTTTGTTGTTGATGTTACAGCCTAGTTTCCTTAGTGATTCTTCTATGTAAGCCTGGAAAACTGAAGGAGACCATTATTATGCAAAGCACTCTGGCACAAATGGCATTACATATCTCATACGGCAGGGAATTTCTTGAAAAAAAAAAAAGGAGAAGAAGAAGAAAGAAAAAGAAAAATGAAGCATTCAGTGTTTGGGGTTTTCATGAAAATTCATTGCTGTGCTTGCCAATATTATCCTGCAGCTGGATGTATGCTACTGCTATACTGTGAGGGGAGAAATTAGAAATTCAAATAGTTTCATATTAAGCTCTTAAATTCAAGTTAGGGAATAATAGAATCTAACTTTTAATAAATTTTAACATTTCTCTATTCATAAAGGTCACATAATAAGTATCATTCACAGAGATGGAAGAGTATAGGTAGAAAATGTCAAATGTCTCTTAAAATTATTAGGAGATAATATGAGTGAAAATTAGAAAAGAGACCATTGTACATTTTTAAATTCAATATAAAGAAAACAAATGATGCTGTCCCATTAACAAAGCAAAGAACTCAATTACTAAGAACTCCAAATCTAGAATATTTGCTTTGTGTGTCTGTAACTTTCCTCTCAGCCCAAATGAGAATTGGATTTACTTAATGTAAAAAGATAAATGAATCACATATGTTTCAAATTTAGACTCTTGACCATACCTGTCTTAAAAGAGAAGTGCCTGGAGGGCTGTCAGGTTATGACAGTTCTTCCCTTTGACCTTGGCCAAAGCTAAGCTGTTCCTGCCTCAGTCCTGTGTTTCCACCTTCTTGATCCATAAAACTTATTGTCAATCTAGAAAGACTGAAGGAAATATCATTAAGAGGGAACTGGGCTGCTGTATAAGTGTTCAGATCTCCCAATTCCATATACATTATATTCTAAAACCTTAAAGTACTTCATAATGTTCTAGTAACATGTATAATAGTCTTTTTAGATTTGTAATTTTTTTGTATTAGTTTTTCAATTGTAATTTTAGTATAGTTAACATACAGTGTTATATCAGCTTTAGGTATATAATATAATGATTCAATGATTCTATACATTGTTCAGCGTTCATCATGGTACATGTTGTACAATAACCTTTAAGAGAAAAACGAAATAGTCTTCAGAAGGCTAGGGAAAGCTAAACTATCTTGATTTTTTAAAGCAACTTTTTATTATTGAGAATGTCGAACATATTTGAAAATAAAATTATGTAATAAAATCCCCAAACTTATTACACAACTTCAACAATTATCAACTCTTATACTTCTTATACTATATTCTGTTGCTCATTACTATATCTACTTTCTCCTAGCCTACAAAATTTTGAGTCGAATTTCAAACATCTAATTTCATCTCTTTGTATTTCAGTATATATCTCTAAGAGAACTTACTTATTAATGTAATGAAAATATCAATATCCTAGCTAAACCGTATTACATGGAGCACTGGGTGTGCTGCATAAACAATGAATCTTGGAACACTGAAAAAATAACATAAAATAAAATTTAAAAAATAAAAATTAAAAATTGAACAATATTTTAAAATATTATCCTATATCCAGTAAGCATGCAAATTTCTCATTGCCTCATAAATTCCATAAGTGGATTTTACAGTTTATTTGAATAGGATCCAAATAAGTCCATATGTGGCAGTGGATTTTTTTTTTTTTTGTCTCTTTTAATCTTTGGTTTCCTTCTCCGTCTCTATTTCTTTTCCCCTTTTATGTCTTGCCTTTGTTGTTATTGTTGTTAAAGAAAAGCAGGCTGTTTTTATTTACTCAAACAGGTCCCTCTTTTATATATCTGGAAAATTGGCAGTTGGATCTAGAGTTCTGATCAGATTTGTTCAGGTTTTTTTTCAAGGCAGTTTCATAGGTGGGGGCGTGTTCTATCAGAAGGCAAATGATGTCTGGTTGTCTCTCTTTTTGTGATGTTAGCAGGCACTGATGCTCAGTGCTTCGATGAAGTACTTTCTTAGGGGAGAAAGTAGTGATATTCTACTTCTGTCCTTCATTATTAGCTGGAATCTGGAATACTGTTATAAAGTGAAACTTCATCTGATCTGCTGTTAGGTTACTCAGTGGTACATTAGTATTGGAAAGGTGGGGTAAATGTTTGATTATTTCTCTTTAATTTTTTTTTTTTTTAAGAGGAGAGAAGTGGAGGAGAGGGAGAGATTATTATTATTATTTTCTTTTTTTGAGAGGGGGATCTTAATCAGGCTCCACCCTCAGCATGGAGCCCCACACTGGACTTCATCTCATGACCCTGAAATCATGACCTGAACTGAAATTGAGTCAGTCACCTAACGGACTGAACCACTCAGGCACTGCCGATTATTTCTCTTCATTTACTGATTTCTAAAATATTGAGTTCAGTTCTTTCCATGTTCTGATGATGATCAATTAGGTCTTTTTTTTTTTAATTATAATAAAATCATGTAACTAAACATGTTTGATATATTTTGGTACATTGCACCTATTATTTTCATTGATAGTCAAATTAAATCATTTTGGGACTCCTGGCTGGCTCAGTTGGTTAAGTGTCTGCCTTGGACCCAGGTCATGACCCCAGGATCCTGGGATCAAGTCCCAGATTGGGCTCCTTGCTCAGCCTGCCACTCCCCCTGCTTATGCTCGTTCTCTTACCCTCTCTTTCTCTTTCTCTGACGAATAAATAAAATCTTTTAAAAACATTAAATCATTTTGGCCAGGAAGAGCCTCTTCTCTTTGGCTTCTGAGATCTTCTGAAACTATATGAATTATTTTTGATAGGTTCATGGCTTTCTTGTATTATAGTTCAGCCATCTTGTATGTTTCTTGCCCCAGACGTGAACAACTTTTTGCTAAGAATCCCTGGGTCTTTCTAGTAGGAAGTGGTACTTAGAGCCCACAGCTTGGGTTTTAGGTAATAGTTGCACACATTGCACCCAAGTTGGTCATTGTTTCCTTTTCAGTAGACAGAACTAGATATAAGTTCTTGATTTTTAAAAATAAAATATTTTGTGCCTTATAATGATATTTTCTTATTAAATTCAGGTTTTTATATTTGTATTTTCTTTCTTCCATACTATCAATCTCAGTTTTAATGACATAATAATTTTTATGTCAATGTTTCTCAGGTCATCTTTGTTCTCTGAGCTCATTTTGTAGAAGATTTGTCAGGAAAGGTTTGAAGGTAATCACTATGAACTTGTATGTTGTTAATCTATCAGTAACTAGATATAAAACCTGTCTCACACTTTTTTCTTCAGGTGTCTTAAAAAAGTTACTCCATCATATCTTCTGTCATTGCTGCCATTCAACAGCATTGCCATTGAAAAGCTTAATTGTAGTCTATACTTCTTTCTAACTTAGAATTTTTATTTTTAAGTTCCAGTGATTTTATTAAACATTTTTTGGTGAATTAGCTTTTTATTGCTGCTTAACAAAATACCACAAACTGAATGGCTTACAACAATATAGATTAGTCATCTTTCAGGTCTCTAGGTTAGATGCTTAAAACAGGTGTCACTGGGCTCAAATCAAGGTATCAGCAAAGATGCATTTCTTTATGTGGCTTTGAAGGAGAATCTACTTCCTTGTCTTTTCTTGGCTCACGGAACCCTTCCTTCATCTCCAAAGCCAGCATTATCACATCACATCTCCCTCTTTCCTCATTAGTAGTCACATCTCCCTCTGACCAAGGTCAGGAAATATTCTTCTCCTTTAAGGATTCATGTGGTTAGGTTGGGCCCACCCAGATAATATGGGATTATCTCATCTCCGATCCTTAACCTCAATCATACCTGTAAAGTCCCTTTGTCATGCAAGGTAGCACATTCACAGTTCTGAAGATCAAGGTGCAGACATCTTGGATGGGGGCTGCTACTCTGCCTACCACTCTTTTTTTTTTTTTTTTTTTTGAGATTATTTATTTGACAGAGAGAGAGAGAGTTCACAAGTAGGCAGAGAGGCAGGCAGAGAGAGAGGGGGAAGCAGGCTCCCCACTGAGCAGAGAGCCCGATGCGGGGCTCCATCCCAGGACCCTGAGATCATGACCTGAGCCAAAGACAGAGGCTTAAACCACTGAGCCACCCAGGTGGCCCTGCCTACCACTCTTGATATTTTTTGTCCTAGGTCAATTTCCCAGGAACACAGTGGATCATTTCAATATGAAGTTTCAAACCTTATCCTTAACGTTTGAAACATTTTCTTGAATTACAGGTTTTTGTTAGTGAAGTTGTTCTATTACATTGCTTTACTCTTCTAGGGACCTCTTCTACGTATGCTGGAACTTCTTTACCAGCTTCTATTTCATCAGTTTCATCATTTATTTTTCTGTATCTCTCTTTTATTATTATTATTTTTTTCTTTTCACCTTCTATTTCCCTGAAGTTATTTTGTTTGTGTTTATATGCTCTTGTGTTTCTTCTGGTTTAGTCTTTATTTTTGAATGCTTTTTTCCTTTTAATTCTTTTCTGGGTTTCTTTTACAGTTTATTTATTTATTTTTTTTGGAACAGTTTTAGATTAACAGAAAAATTGAACAGGTAGGTACAGAGAATTCCCATATGCTCCCCATCCCACAATACAGTTTCTCCCTTTATTAGCATCATGCATTAATGTGGTATATATATCTCTTAAATTAGCCAATATTGATACATTATGATTAATGTCCATAATTTACATTAAGTCTTTCTTTGTGTTGTTAGGTCTTTGGGTTTTAACAACTGCATAATATCATATATCCTCCATTGTAATATCCTACAGAGTAGTTTCACTGTCCTCAAAATCCCTTATGAACTTGTGTTTTACCTATTCACCAGTCATCCTCACCCCTGTCTCTGGAAATACTATTCATCTTTTTACTTTATAATTTTGCTTTCACCAAAATGTCACAAAAGTTGGAACTGAAGAGAATGTAGTCTTTTCAACTAACTTTGGTCACATAATAATATGCATTTAAAGTTCCTCCATGTGTTTTTATGGCTTCTCAGCTCTTTTTTTTTTTTTTTTTCAATCATTGAGCAATATTCCGTTGTCTGATGTACCATAGCTTGTATATCCATTCACCTACTGAAGAACCTCTTGGCTGCTTCCAGTTTTTGGTAACTATAAATAAGCTAAGCCTGCTGTAAACATTCAGGTACAGGCTTTTCTGTGTACAAATTTCAACTCCACTGGGTAAATACTTAGCAGTACAATTGCTAGGCAATAAAATTATATTTAGGTTTCTAAAAAACTGCAAACAGTCTTCGAGTGACAGTACCGGTGTGCACTGTACCAGCACTGATGGAGTTCCTGACGTTATGCATCATCTCCCCACTCTCAGTTTTTTGGATTTTAGTCATCCTAGTAGGTGTATACTAGTACCTCATTGTTTTGATTTGAAATTTCCTTATAGCATATAATGTTAAACGTCTTTTCTTATGCATGTTTAGATGTCTGTCTTGTTCTTTTGCCCATGGTTCATTTGGATTGTTTGGGTTCTTTACTGTTGAATGTTAAAGAGTTTTTGTACATTTTGGTTGCAAATACTTTTTCATGTGTATGTTTTGCAACTACTTCCACCCATTTTGTGCCTTGTCTTTTTATTTTCTTAAGAGTGTCTTTAAGTGGAGCAGAAGTTTTTAATTTCCGTAAAGTACAAAACATCAACTTTTCAAGGAAAAGCTTTTGGTATGTGTGTAAAAACTTGATTGCTATCCAAGGTCATCTAGATTTTTTCCTGTGTTATTTTCTAGAAGTTATAGTTTTGTCTTTTACATGTAGGTCTATGATATATTTTGATTAATTTTGATTAATTTTTGTTAAAGTGTAGGCTCTTTCTACATTCTGTTTGTCTCTCTCTCTCTCTCTCTCTTTTTTTTTTTTTTTTTTTTTTTTGCATGTGTCCACTTGTTCAAGCACCATTTGTTGAAAGACTGTTCTTTCTCCATTGAGTTGCTTTTGCTCCTTTGGCAAAGATCAGTTTATATGATTATATTTTATGACTATATTTGTGAAAGTCTATTTATGGACTCTCTATCCTATTCCACTGATTTGTCTATTCTTTTGGAAATACTATGCCATTTGGATTAACTTAGCTTTATAGTAAGTCTTAAAATCAATTCTCCAAATCTTTTTTTCAACATTGTTTTGGCTATTCTGGGAATTTTGCCTTTCCATATAAACTTTAGAATTAGTTTGTTAGTATCCACAAAATGAGATTTTGATTGGGATTGGTTAGGATTTACAGATAAAATTGATATCCTAATGATACTAAGTCTTTCTACCAGTGACCATGGAAGATTTCTCCATTTGTTTAGAATGTCTTTGATTTATATTATAGTTTTCCTCACATAGATCTGTAAATGAATTGTTAGATCATTATGTTTACATTAATTAAATAATATTGTGATTTGCTTTTTTTTTTTTTTTGAGAGAAAGCACATGAGGAAGGTGAGAGGCAGAGGCAAGGGGAGAGACAGAATCTTAAGCAGCCTCCATACTTGGCATGGAACCCACACGGGGCTTGATCTCATGATCTTGAGATCATGACCTGAGCCAAAATCAAGAGTTGGATGTTTAACCAACTAACCCACCCAGGTGCCCCTAAATAATATTGTGATTTACATGTCAAATTCTAAGTATTTATTGCTGGTATAAAAGAAAGAAATTAACTTTTTAATATTAACCATATGTCCTGCAACTTTTATATAATCACTTATTAGTACAAAGTGGGTATTTTTTTTTTTTATTATTTGGGTTTTTCTTCATAGAACAGTCATGTCATCTGCAAAGATAGTTTTATGTCTTCCTTTCCAATGTCATATTGCATTAGCTAGGATTTCTCATATGATGTTGAATGGAAGTGGTGAATGGAGTCATCTTTGTCTTGCTCAAACTTACAGGGAAAGCATCTAATTTCTCACCATCAAATATGATGTTAGTTTTAGGTTATTTGCAGATGGTCTTGATCAAGTTGAGGAAGTGCTCTTCTAGTCCCATATGGCTTGGAGTTTTTATCATGGACTAGTGTTGGGTTTTGTCAAGGTTTTTTTTTTTTTAACCTATTGATATGATTATGAGTTTTCTTCTTTAGCCATCAATGTGATGGATTAAATTAACTGATTTCTGAGTTTTGAACCAGCTTTGCATATCTGAATCAATCTCATTTGGTCATGCTATATAATTCCTTTTATACATCATTTAATTCAATTTGTTAATATTTTGTTGAGGATTTTCACAGCTACATTCATGAGAGATTGGCCTTTTTTTTTTCCTTTCTCATAATGTCTTGACTTGGTTTAGGTATTTTGTAATGTTGGCCTCCTATAATGAGTTAGGAAGTAATCCCTCTATTACCATCTTCCGGAAGAGATTATAGAGAATTGATGTCATTTCTTTCTTAAATGTTTGGTAGAAGTTATCAGTGAAACCATCTGGGCCTGGTACTTTCTTTTTGGAAGATTATTAATTATTGACTTACTTCCATAGATATAGACATATTCAGATTATTTACTTTTTCTTTGCAAGTTTAAGTACCTTGTGCCTCCCCACAATAGGTCCATTTCACCTAAGTTATCAAATTTGTGGGCACAGAGTTGTACACAGTATTCCTTTAGTATTCTTTTATCCTATTTCTCACTTCTGATTTTTATAATTTATGTCTTCTCTCTTTTTAGTCTGGCTAGAGATTTATAGATTTTATCTATCTTTTCAAAGTACCAGCTTTTGGTTTAGTTGATTTTCTCTGTTGATTTCCTGTTTTCAATTTCATTGATTTTTGCTCTAAATATATTGTTTCTTTTCTGCTTGCTTAGGTTTATATTGCTCTTCTTTTTCTAGTTTCCTAAGATGGAAGTTTATATTATTGATTTAGATTTATCTTCTTTTGTAACATATGCCTTCAGTGCCATTAATTTTTCTCCATGCACTGATTTCACAGCATATCATAAATTAGGTATGTTTTATTTTCATTTTTGTTTAGCTCAAAATATTTTTAAAAATTTTAAACTTCTTTTCCTACCCATGTGTTATTTAGGAATGTGTTGTTTAATCTCTAAATACGTTGGGATTTTCCAAATATGTTTCAGTTATTGTTTTCTAGTTTAATTCCAATATAGTCTGAGAGCATACATTACATTATTTCTATTGACTATTTTGTTTAGGTGTGTTTTATGACCCAGAGTGTAGTCTGTCTTGGTGAACGTTTCATGTGGTCTTGAGAAGAATGCATATTCCACTGTTGTTGGGTCCAATTGCTTGATGGTGCTGTTAAAGTCAACTATATCCTGAATGATTTTCTACTTATTGGATCTATCAAAATTGAAAGAAGGGTACTGAAGAGTCCAACTATAATAAATAAATCTGGCTATTTCTCCTTGAAGTTCTGTTAGTTTTTGTCTCATGTATTTGGTGCTCTGTAATTAGGTATACGTTTGTTTAGGCTTGTTATGTCCTCTTCGAGAATTGGCCCTTTTAACATTTCGTAATGCCTCTCGTTATCCTTAATACTTTTCCTTGTTCTGAAGTCGCTTTATCTGAAATTAATATAGCTATTGTGGCTTTCTTTGGATTAGTGTTAGCATGGTATATCTTTCTTTAGTCCTTTCATTTACACTATCTGTGTTTGTATTTAAAGTGGATTTCTTTTAGAAAATATATGCTTTTGGGGCACCTGGGTGGCTCAGTCAATTAAGCATCCAACTCTTGATTTTCGTTCAGGTTGTGATCTCAGGGTTGTGGGATCAAGCCCTGCATTAGGCTATGTGCTCAGCACAGAATCTACTTGTTCCTCTCCCTTTGTTCCACCCTCCTCTCACATCCTCTCCCTCTTTCTCTTTTTTTTTTTTTTTTTTTAATATTTTATTTATTTGACAGAGAGAAATCACAACTAGGCAGAGAGACAGGCAGAGAGAGAGGAGGAAACAGGCTCCCTGCCGAGCAGAGAGCCTGAGCAGAGAGCCCGATGTGGGGCTTGATCCCAGGACTCTGAGATAATGACCTGAGCTGAAGGCAGAGGCTTGTTTAACCCACTGAGCCACCCATGCGCCCCTCCCTCTTTCTCTTTAAAATAATCTAAGCTCACTTTCTAAAAACACTCATGCTTTATAGGTAGTATAGGTATTTTACAACTGAGTATTCCTAATCCCCCCTACCATTTTATAACCTTGCTATGATTACTTATCCATATACTGTAATCACCCCATATGTTGTTCTTATTATTTTGAACAAATTGTTATCTACTAGACCAATTAAGAAAAAATAAGAAAGGGGCGCCTGGATGGCTCAGTGGGCTGAGGGCCTCTGCCTTCGGCTCAGGTCATGGTCTCAGGGTCCTGGGATTGAGCCCCGGGTCGGGCTCTGCTCGGTGGGGAGCATGCTTCCCCCTGTCTCTCTGCCTGCCTCTCTGCCTACTTGTGATCCCTCTTTCTGTCAAATGAATAAATGGAATCTTAAAAAAAAAAAAAAAGAATAAGAAAAAAATTGTTTTATCTTTATTTGTTCCTTCCCTAATGCTGTTCCTTTTTTTTTTTTTTTTTTTTTTTTTTTGTGGTGATCTGAGTTTCTGACATTTATCTTTTTCCTTCTCTCTGAAGAACTTTGATTTCTTGCAAGGCACATTTCACTCTACTTTCTTGTTGCTTGCATAGTTTTCGATGGGAAGTCTGTTGGAATTATTATCTTTGTTCTGTATGAATGTATTAGTCTATTAGGGCTGCCATAACAAAATATCGCACACTAGGTGGTTTTAATAACAGAAATTCATTTTCTCACAAGCCTGGGAAGTTAGAAGTCTAAGATCAAGGTGTTGGCAGGTTTGATATATCCTGAAGCCTATCTCTTTGGCTCACAGATGGCCATTTTCTTGCTGTGTCACAAAAGACCTTTCCTTTCTGCATCTGCATCCCTGGTATCTGCCTTTCTCCTCTTCTACAAACATGTCATATTTAATTAGGTCCCACCTTTATGACCTCATTTAACCGTACATCTCCCTAAAGGTCTTATCTCCAAATCCAGTTACATTGGGTGTTAGAACTTCACATATGAATTTTGGGAGGACACAATTCAATCCATAATAATAGGTAAGTTATTTTATCCTGTGGTGGCTTTTTTTTTTTCTTTCTTCAAATTTTTATTTAAATTCCAGTTAGTTAGCATACAATGGAATATTAGTTTCAGGTGTCGAATTTAGTGATTCATTACTTACATACAACACCCAGTGCTTATCACAAGTGCCCTCCTTAACAGGTGATGACCTATTTAACCCATCCCTCTTCCTAGTATCTTTGAGGATTTTTTCTTTGTCATTGGATTTATGCTGTTTGAATATGATAAGCCTAGGCTTAAATATTTTTATATTTATCCTGCTTAGAGTTCTCCGAGTTTCTTAAATCTGTTCTTTTGTGTCGGTCATTAATTTTGGAAAATATCAGCCATTTTCCTCTTCATTTGTTCATTCATTTGTTTGTTGGCTCCTCTCTCCCTCCCTGCTTGTACCAGTAACAGTCTCGAAATTCTTTGCTGCAGGTAGGCTGATGTTGTCTTGATTCTCTGTATTTATGTGTATCTTCAGATTTTGGCTTGGCAGCCCCACAATCTCAATTCTCTTAATGAATCTAAGAAAAATCATTGATTTTCAGCTTATTCAGCATTTTTTATATTTCATATGAGGGAGTGATAACTTCTAAGATCTCTGCATATTGGAAGAGAAACAGAAGTCTTTCCTTATTTATGTTTAATTCTGATTTGTTTTTATTTTATATCTTGTATTTCTTAATTTCCTTTACCCAATTTTGAGGTATTAGGTTACAGTTTTTATCTATTTCGTGAGCCTGCCTTTCTGTCATTTTTCTCTTCTTGTAGTGGTATTATCTTGTTCCTTATTATTCTTTTATTACAGTGACACTATTTGGGATTCAATCACAATTATTTTCTGTTGCACATTTTTGCTTTCTAAACTTTTAAAAGGGAAAAAAAGGTCAAGGCAGCAGTTACCTTCATGACCCTAATGTTCTGTGTTTTGTTATTTTCATGAAATAGTAAATAATATATAGTCACGGACTTCTTGAGATTTCCTGTTTTTGTACCTCTTCCCAGTTTCTATCTAGAACTTCTATTTCCTTCGACCCCTTGTTATGAACTAAATTGTGCCCTTCCCCCTGCCAAGTCATGTATTGAAGCCCTAATCCCCAAAATGACTGCATTTGGAAATAGGGCTTATCAGAAGGTAATAATGGTTAAGTGAGGTCATGAGAGTGGGATCTTACTCTGATAGTACTGGTATTCTTAAACCATGAGAGAGACACATCAGGGAACCCTCTCTCTCCATGTATGCACAGATGAAAGGCCATGTGAGGCCGTGTGAGGACTTTTCTTTCTGAACAAACCAGAAAGAAAAGCTCCATTAGAAACCAAATTTTTCAGCATCTTGATCTTGTATTTCTAACCTCCAGAAAATAACTTCTGTTATTTAAGCCACCCACCCTGGTATTTTGTTACAGCAACCTTAGCTGACTAAAACGCCCCATATTCATGTCCTATTCAATTTATATTCTGTTCCTGTGAGTTTCTCCTTAGTGTGGGACTTTGTTTTGGAAGGAACATTGGGGTAGTTTTTTTTTTTTTTTTTTTTTATTTGACAGAGTGAGAGAGAGAGAGAGGGAACACAAGCAGGGGGAGTAGGAGTGGGAGAAGCAGGCTCCCCGCCAAGCAGGGAGCCTGATGCGGGACTCGATCCCAGGACCCTGAGATCATGACCTGAGCCGAAGGCAGACGCTTAACACCTGAGCCACCCAGGTGCCCCTGGGGTAGTTTTGATACATCATAGAGCCCACACTACTTTCATTTCTGTATACCTTACTCTCGAACTCACATTTTTAGGTAATATTCCAAAATCGGCCTGCCATACTTCCCAGTCAGTACTTTGGCTGTTTGGAGGTTCTCCTATTTTTAGATTTGTCAGATTCTCCAAGGTTTCCCCTTCTTTTTTATGTGTGGGTATTATATGGGTCCTGCTTTTCTCCACCTGCAGTCTAGTTAATTTGTTTGTTTTGACGGGTCACTTGGAAACATTCAAAAATGACACTGTCCCTACCATTTTCCAAGAATTCTTATTTTTTTTTATAGAAAGGAAGACACTGGAGATTGCTTATTATTGAACTTCATATTAGTATCTATTGATATAGATGTTAGAATTAAATGTTAAATGCATTAGTTATAAGCACAGAGCAAAAGAAATAGCTTAGTAGGTGCCAGGAGTGGTCATATTAAGTGTATTAAAAATAACTATTAAACTATTAAAATACCTTAAAGTGTTTTTTATTTTTTTCAGTTAATATACATATATATTTCAGTAATTATATATATATGTATATATTTGCTGATGAGAATTTTAGATAGCATTATAATATTATTATTGTTCATTTTCATTTCTTTCCTTTTTTTAAGTCTTTATTATAATTCCAATTAATTAACATATAGTGTTATATCAGTTTCAGATGTACAATAGGATGGTTCAGCACTTCCATACAACACCCAGTGCTCATCATGACAAGTGTATTTCTTAATCCCCATCACCTATTTAACCCATGCTTCCCTCCCAACTCCCCTCTGGTAACCATCACACTGTTCTCTATAATTAAGAGTTTGTTTCTTGATTTGTCTTTCTCTGTCTCTCTCTTTTTCCCCTTTACTCATTTGTTTTGTTTCTTAAATTCCACATACGAGTGAAATCAGATAGTACTTGTCTTTTTCTGGCTGATTTATTTCTCTTAGCATAATACTTTCTAGCTCCCTCCATGTTGTTGCAATGACAAGTTTTCCTTCTTTTTCATGGCTGAATAATATTCATGATAATATTAAATAATTATATAACATAATAATATATGAATATATGAATAATTATATAATATATAATAATAGGTGAATAATATTCCTATGTATCTATATCTATATCTATATCCACTTCTTTTATCCATTCATCAGTGGATAGACACTTGGGTTGCTTCCATACCTTGGCTTTTGTAAATAATGGTGCTATAAACATAGGGGTGCATGTATCCCTTTGAATTAGTATTTTTGTGTTCTTTGGGTAAATACTCAGTAGTGTGATTACCATCTAGGGTAGTTCTATTTTTAACTTTTCAAGGAATCTCCATACTGTTTTCCACAGTGGCTGCACCAGTTTGCATTCCCACTAACAGTGCAAGAGGGTTCCCTTTTCTTCACATCCTTGCCCAAACCTGTTATTTTCTTGTTTTGGTTTTAGCCATTCTGACAGGTGTGAGGTGATATCTCATTGTAATTTTGATTTGCATTTTGCTGATGATAAGTGATGATGGGAATCTTTTCATGTGTCTGCTGGCCATCTGCATGTCTTCTTTGGAGAAATATCTGTTCATGTCTTCTGCCCATTCTTAATTAGATTATTTGTTTATTATTTGTTTATTATTATTATTATTCTTCCCATTCTTAATTAGATTATTTGTTTTGGGGTTGTTGAGTTGTATCAATTCTTTTTTTTTTTTTTTTAAAGATTTTATTTATTTATTTGACAGACAGAGATCACAAATAGTCAGAGAGGCAGGCAGAGAGAGGAGGAAGCAGGCTGCCTGTGGAGCAGAGAGCCCGATGCGGGGCTCAATCCCAGGACCCTGGGATCATGACCTGAGCTGAAGGCAGAGGCTTAACCCACTGAGCCACCCAGGGGGCCCAATTCTTTTTTTTTTTTTAAGATTTTGTTTATTTATGTATTTGTCACAGAGAGAGAGAGCACAAGCAGGCAGAAGCAGAGAGAGAAGCAGGCTCCGTGCTGATTAGGAGCCCGATGTGGGACTTGATCCCAGGACGCTGGGATCATGACCCAAGCCAAAGGCAGTGGCTTAACCAACTGAGCCCCCCAGGCATTCTGAGTTGTATCAATTCTTTATATATTTTGGATACAAATGCTTTATCAGAGATGTCATTTGCAAATATCTTCTCTCATTTCTTAGGTTGCCTTTTAGTTTTGTTGATTTTTCCCTTCACTGTGCATACGTTTTTTATTTTGATGTAGTTTCATCATCTCAATGATGGTATGATGTATTAGTCCCTATTCTCTACATTGGAAGCAAGAGAAATTTAACTCAAGCTAGTATTAACAAAAAGGAAATTTTTTTGGCTCAGGAAACCAAGTTAGTTTTCCTTGTAGTGAACTAGGTCCTTGTAGGAATCCTACAGAATAAAACTGGAGCCTCAGTGCAAAGAAAACTTTTCTTTCAAATGCTTGTCTTTACTTAACTTTTTATTTTCTTGCTATAAGCTTTCCTGATATACTGGAAAAGAAGACCATTAACAGTTCCTAATTTACATCTTTCCAGGAAAATACTCAAAAAAGAGAAAGTTCCTTTTCCTTTAACTCGAAATAAAACAGTCCTGGGAAAGAACTCTGTTGGCCTAGATTAAGTCATCTGCCCATGCTAGAATAATCACTGGACAGAGAAATTAAGTGCTTTGATTAGATCTGTATCAGTGGTCCAAATGTGAGTCTATGGAGGACAGATATTGCAGGTGCACTTAGTATCACAGCTATAGAGGGAGGAGGCAGATTTTGGACAAAAACAATTTCTTAATGCAACTGGGCATGATTGAGTTTTTAGCCAATAACTAAAAATTATGAATTTGAGATTAATATAGTAGTTATACACTTAGAGTATTGATTGGAATTGATGACCTACTAAAGGTTAAGTTCTAGTGATGAACAAAATGATGTAGTGCTTAGCCATATCTGATTCTATTTTACTGACTACAATGGAATTAATAAATGTATTTGAATAATAATTTGCAGAAGGCATAAACCTTGAGGGGCATAAGTAGTGTACTTGTAGACAGTAGTCTTTAATTTTATATCCATCAGTAGAGATTAACATTTATTTATTGAAGTATATATACAGTGAAAATCAATGCACCTTAAAGATACAGGTTGATTAGTTTTGACAATGTAAACTACATTTCAAAATATAAATTTCATCACCCAGCAGGTTTCCATTGTTCCACTTTCCATTCAGTTCCATTACTGAGAGGTCACTACTCTTGGAATTTCCATCCCATATAGATTAATGTTGCCTGTTCCTGAATTGCACTTAATGAAATTATATGTATGTTCTCTTTTGTGTTTGGATTCCTTCTCTCAACATAATATTTTTGAGATATATCCATCTTTGTATCAGTTGTCCACTCATTTTATTGCCAAGAAGAATACCATTATGATTTTTGTTAATTTTTCTGTGGTTGGATAGAGACTTTTTAATTTTGGGCCTTTAAGAATAATACTTCTTGTACAAATCTTTTTGTAGACATATGTTTTTGTTTCTCCAGGACAGTAATTGCTAGGGCATGTGCATGTTTAAATTTATAAGAAGTTTTCCAAAGTGATTGCATTCCCACCAATGATTAAAAAAAAAACAACAAAAACCCAGTTACTCCATATCCTCACCAACATTTTATAATATCAGTTTTATTAATTGTAGCCATTCTAGTGGGTGTGAAATAGCCCATTTTGGTTTTAATTTACATTTCCCTGATAACTAATGCTATAATATAATTTACTACATACTTGGTAGCTATTTATATCTTTCTTTTTCCTGGTAAATGTCTAATTAGGTGTTTTGATCATTTATTTTCTCAGGAGTTATTTATTTTGAATATAAATTCTTCATTAGATATTTATATTATGCGTATTTTTTGCTGACAATGAATTTTTCAAGCTCTCATTGATCTTAAAATGCCTTTATTATTAAAAGATAATTATGATGGATATAGAATTCTAGTTTGACATATTTAGTTTTCTTTGGTACTTTAAAGATGATGTTTCATTTTCTTATAACTTACATTTTTCTGATGAGAAGTTAATCACTTTTATCATTGTTCATTGGAGGTAATGTGTCTTTTCTCTGAATTTTTTGACTTACTTTTTATATTGTATTTTCAGATACTTGTTTATGATGTGCCTAGATGAGGCTTTCTTTGCATTAACCATAATCGAGATGTATTATATTTCTTATATTTCTGGGTTGATATTTTAAATTAAATTTTGAGAACTTTTGGCTTCTTCAAGTCCTTTTTTTTTTTCCTTCCTCATTGTCTCTCTCCTCTTCTTCAATTACAAATGTGTTAGGTGGCTTGATATTATCTCACATGTCACTAATCCTCCCTTAGTTTTCCTGTCTTTTCTTTTTCTCTCTGCTTCAGTTAATTTCTATTGATCTGTAGGTTTTCCTTTAGTAGCTATGTTTTTTCTTAATTATGGGCCATTTTTCCTGCTCTTTGTATGTCTCATTTTTTTTTATATCATGTATGAAATGGTAGTGGTGGTTGTTTTATTTATTTCATAAGAGAATACAAACTCTTTTCCTCTGTCTAGTGGTTAGGGTGAGGATCTAAGAGAACAAGTATTTTGGCACCTGGGTCTGAGATTCCTTTAGACTGAGCTCAGTGACAGCCTTTGCTAAAGTCCTGCAGCACCACGTCCCCATTTTCAACAAGTAGTATTTGATCTGAAAGGGAACTGGGTGTCAGTTTCCTCTGGTTTTGTTGTTGTTGTTCATTTTATTTTGTTCTTCTTGGTTTAGTTTGGTTCGTCTCTGGATTCAACTCCAGTATGTCTCCACCATCTGATGATTGTGAGAATGTGTGGGATGATTACTGTTTCTTTCTACTTTGGGGCCTGATCCCATTGTTTCTTTCGTGGGGAAATTCAGTGGGTGGTTAGGGAGAGATTGTTTGGGCATCATGAGATTTGTTTTTACATTTGCTGTACTTCCATTTTCCAGAATCTCCCACCAGACTACACTGTCATTTGAGGATCAGCTTATTTCTTCCCATTCCTACAAAGTTTCTTTATTTGAGACTTATTTCACCATTCATTCTCCTGTTCTGAAACCCTGGGGTCTACTCTCAGGTTTAGAAGATGCTGTAGCTTTCTCCTCACTATGAAGGGCTCATTTCTTTCTAGAATTCGGTATAACTAGGATTCCTTGCATCCTGTAATTTACTTTCCTTATAGGAAAATATTGTTTTTGTTCTGTTCAGACTTTTCTTGTGATTATGTTGGGACCACAGCAATTTCACATTCTACATCCAAACTGGAAATGTAAGCTTGATAAATAATAAAAATATTTTTAAAAGTCAGTTGGAGCCTGAAATATGGCCAAAACACCAAAATAAAATATTATTTATGAGACAACACTCTTTTGTTACTGAAAGTTTCAATAGAAAATTTACAAAACACAGAAATACAGAGTAAATTTGATTTATTCCATATCTCATTTTGCTAAATAAATCCTTCTTTAGTATGTATATATAATACAAAACACACTCAGATAGCTACAGTTAAATATTTATAAAAACTGGGATAAAATTATGCTTATAATTTTGTTAATATTATTTATTAAAATTTAGGTCAGTTTAATTTGTTTCAATATTTTTAAGTACCGAAATGCTAAGTACTAAAAATAGAAACATATGCAAAGCAAAACCTAGCTCCTAATCTCCAGGATTTTGCAACTGTGTAGGAGAGATAGATATGCATGCAACAAAGTATTTAACAATATTTGAAGTGCCAATTTTGCAGAAGAGACAGTGGCATGAGAACTTAAAGATTGAGTAGTTTATTATGTATATAGTATGATTATATAAACTATCTCAAGGACATTTGACTAGAGCTTTGATGTATTATTAGAATTCCATGAACATGGAAGTGGGTATTGTATTTGTGTGTGTGTGTGTATGTGTGCGTACATGCAGCTGTGGTGAGCAATTGCTCCGGGGAGTGATGAAGATGTCGCAGGGAAAGTGAGTAATATCGGGGCAGAAACATTTAGGATGTGTTCAGGAAACAGCATGCAGTATCTAGTATGGGTCCGAGAGAGTCTGTTGAGGGGCTAGTGGGATGATTGACAGCAGGTTATAAAAAGACAGAAGTGTCCTGGCAGTTATTACAGATTATATTAAAGACTTTACCTTGCATTTCTAGAGCCAAGCAGTAATATAAATATATCTGTTATTTCACGATGTATCTCTATCTATAATGAGGATGATGAGTTCAAATGAGAAGAGGCCAACCTGGAGACAGGGAGATAAATACTTAGGCTATTATATTAGCTTAGGGTAAGGATAATAAAAAACTGAACTAAAAGGTCATGGAACATAATAGATAAGACTCATACTCAGGAGCCAGACTGCCTGGGTTTATATCTATACATTAGATATGTCACATTGGGAGAATCATGTAACCTCTTTGTGCCTTAAAGATAATAATAATAATAATATCGTCCTCATAAAGTTGTTAGGATAAAATGAGTTAGTGTTTCAAAGTGCTTAGAACAGTACCTGGCACTCAGTAAGAATGATATGTTTGCTAAATAAAAATAAACTAAACAAATAAGGCAGTAGATATGAAAGATAATCAATATGGGACAATTTCAGAAGAACTGACTGTGTTTATAGATTTTGCATACATGGCTATGACTGAATTTTCTAGCTTCAAGTGTAGATTAGAACACCATGGAATGAGAAAGAAAGCAGGGGATTCATGGTTTAGGGAAGGAAAATAAGTTTAGCCTAATATACAATTTTAGATTAAAAAAAAAGATCAGTCCTATATGAGCAGGACTGGAAAGGCTTGATGTGAAAATAATTAACATAACAAAACCCACAATGGTTGGGTGACCACAAGATTAATGTGAGTGTCAGCATCAGGGAGGGTTTGCTTAGTCTGTTAATAGAGAAGTGATGTTTATCCTGTGCTCAGCCTGAGCTGAACTACATTCTACAGCACAGTGTCAAATTCTGGGCCCCGTGTGAAATCTGGTATTTATGCTCTGGAATATAGCCAGAGAAAAGTGACAGACAGTGAGGAAGCAATTTACAGTTGCATATGTTGAATAGTTAAAGGTCCTGGGAGTATTTCCTCTATATGTTCCCATAGCACATTGCTCCTACCACTTGTATAACATAATGTACCATACATTGTGGTTTAGTTAAGTACATTTGTATCTGCCACTTCCAGTATGTTATAATACTGTTTTTCATTACTAAGCACCTACTATGTGTTTGACATAGTAATAGGTACTTTACAAAAATTATTGTATTCAATTCCCCCAACAAACTTATTTGGAAAGTATCATAAATAACTATGGATGGATGTTTCTCTGATTATAAGAATATAAGATCATCACATAACACTCTAGAGCTAAGATAGGCAAAATCATCTGAAAGATGTAGGAGGTTATATGGATCTTATAATTAGCACACTTACAGAGATACAATTTCAATAAAAGAAAGCTTAATCATTTATAGAGGTATAGGAAAGAAATATTCCAGAAATGAGGATGTCTTGAAAATTCTGGTAAGGCCAACTGCTAAGGCTCTCTTTAAGGCAAAGATAATGCAGAGAGTTGTCACCATTAGCCTTCAACTGTTTCTGCTCCCCCTTACAAAATCACCTTTATCGTATGAAGAGTGTATCCAGATTCTTGTAATGGCTTGATACCATTAACTACCCAATTGTTCGTATCTCCTTTATTCTGGTTCTGTGTTCAAAAAACAGTCTTCTAATCACCATACAATTTTACCAACATGTAAAATACACTAATCATATAGTTATGGGTATTTTTGTCCTGCTTTACAATAATTTTTCCCAAGAAATCAATAAAGTGGTTTTGGATTAGGTTTTGGCTTTCTGTGCAGCTTGACTGCAGGAGAGCATGTGCTGAGCATATGGCCATCACATATTTCTGGTCTGTGTGACAGGAATTTTTCATTGTAAATCAGTAAGTTAGCATTCTGATGTCTTGAGCATATCTTGTATATGTTTCTGTGCTTGTGAATCAGGCTGTCAGGGTCTCACCTCCCCATGATATAACAGGAATGAGTCCCTGGGTCTTCTAAGCAGTAGGTGAGAACACACTGCTTTACCGGTTTCCTTTAGATCACATGGCTGGAAATAAATTACGTAGATATAGATATATATATTTAAAAATATATGTAATTTATCTAAATATATATAATTTACTTTTATTGTTTTGGTGCTTGAAATAAAGTATTATGTAGACTCTAAACCACATGAGGTTCACATCTGTTTTGTTCACCACTATTTACTCTATGGGTAGTACATAACCTAGCATGTATCAAAAGCTTAATGATTATGTTTTCCTGATTGACTAATTGGGATGTTCACGAAAGAAAAACTAAAAAATAATGATAAGCACACAGAAGACCAAAAAGCAGACAGAGAGAGAGTGAGTTCAAATAGGCAGAGACAATATTGAAGGCAATCTAAGCTGAGGGTCAGATTTTTTCTGTAAAGGGCTAGACAGTTAATATTCTAGTCTTGCCAGCCTAGAGTAAGGTCTTTGCACAACTACTCAATTCTGCAATACTAACATGAAAACTACCATAGATCATATATAAATTAAAGAACTTAAAGAACTTGTCTATGTTTCAATAAAACTTTAGGCTCATGGGCTGTAGTTTGTTGACTCTGGTCTATACTATTACACCCTGGAGTAAGGATGATGATAAACTGAACCTTGAAGTTTGTGTTCATAAACGCTAAATACACAATGTGCCAGAAGGAATCCAAGATAAGAATGTTTAAGTATATTTATTATGTATAACTTCATTTTTACTCACGCTACTCATCCCCTCATTCCCTTCCCTGAATAAATTCCCTGATAGGGTCCGGAGGATACTTAACAAAGTCAAGAAATCTACCAAGGAGGGGGCTCCAGTATCTTTGAAAAGCCCTGTAGTGGTTCTCTGTAGAGAAAGGAGCTGCTTTTGGGATAGGCTCTTTAACTTCAGTGTGGATTATGGGATCGTGGAGAATCCAAAACCAATGTGACAGCACTTAATTCCTAGAAACAAGGTGGTACCTTGACCATAAAGGGAAGCAGGGATGCAGTGGTAATCAGAGTTGATGACCTTTAGAGTTCTTTCACACTGGCTACTTGATTATGGTTTCCCTGCAGACTTGTGACCCATTCTGTGGATGTCAGTAGGCCCTCTCCCTTAGAATCCCCAGTGTTGCTCAAAGGGCTCAAGTACAAATTGTTCTTTGTAGGAGGGATACAGTTTATGTATGTATTTACCAAGAGCATCCCCTCACAAGGGCTTGATATGAATACTGTCATTGCCAAGTGTCTAACTAGCCTACAACTGACTAATAGTCTGTCCTTGATATGGACCATTCCCTGAGGAAACAAAGCAGCCAACTGTTGGCAAGTTTGCCACCTTCTATCATGCACAGGGCAGTGATTCCTTACTGTAAAGAACACTTACTTTGAATACAGAGTTTTCTTTCTTGTTAGCAGTACTTTTTCCAGAACAACTACCCATGGACTTAATGCAGTTCTGATTCACTATCATGGTATTCTGCACAACATTGCTTTATTTTATTTTAATTCCAGTGTAGTTAACATACACTGTTACATTAGTCTCAGGTGTACAATCAAGAGATTCAGCAATTCCATGTATTACTCAGTGCTCGTCAAAATAATTGTACTCTCAATCCCCTTCACCTATTTCACACCTACCCCACCCCTTGCATGCCCCCCCTCCAACCCATAAGCATCTGTTTGTTCCATGTAGTTAAGAGTCAGTTTTTTTGGTTAATTTCTTTTCCCCCCCTTCCCTCTGTTTTATTCCACATATGAGTGCGTATAGTGTTTGTCTTTCTCTGACTGGCTTATTTCACTTAGCATTATACTCTCTACATTGATCCATATTGTTGCAAATGGTACGATTTCATTATTTTTTTATAGACGAATAAGATTCCTTTATATATATATTATACATATAATATATATCACATCTTCTTTATCCATTCATGTATCAATGGACACTTGGGCTGCTTCTGTAATTTGGCTATTGTAAATAATGCTGCTATAAATATAGGGGTGCATATATTCCTTTGAATTAGTGTTTCTGTATTCTTTGGGTAAATATCCAGTAGTGCAATTGCTGGATCATAGTGGAATTCTATTTTTAATTTTTTGAAGAAACTCCATGCTGTCGTCCATAGTGGCTGCACCAGTTTACATTCCTACCAACAGTGTAAGAGGGTTCCTTTTTTTCTACATCTTTGGCAACACTTGTTTTTTCTTGTGTTTTTGTTTTAGTCACTCTGATAGGGGTGAGGTGATATCTCATGGTGGTTTTGATTTGCATTTCCCTGGTGATGAGTGATGTTGAGCACCTTTTTGTTTGTCTGCTGGCCATCTGTATGTCTTCTTTGGAGAAATGTCTGTTCAAGTCTTCTACCCATCTTTAAATTGGATTATTTATTGTTTTGGTGTGGAGTTGTATTAATTCTTTATATATTTTGGATACTAACCTTTTATCAGATATGTCATTTACAAATATCTTCTCTCATTTAGTAGGTTGTCTTTTAGTTTTGTTGATTTTTATTTCTTTCCCTGTGCAAAAGCATTTTATTTTGATGAAGTCCTAATAGTTTATTTTTGCTTTTGTTTTCCCTGCTTCAGAAGACATAACTAGAAGGCTGTTACACCTGATGTCAGAGAAATTACTACCTTTTCTCTCTTGTAGGGATTTTATAGTTTCAGGTCTCATATTTAGGTCATTAATCCATTTTGAGTTTATTTTTGTGTATGGTGTAAGAAAGTGCTCCAGTTTCATTCTTTTCCATGCATCTGTACAGTTTTCCCAACAATGTTTGTTGAGAAACTTTTTTCCCATTGCATGTTCTTGCATCCTTTGTCAAATATTTATTGACCATATAGTTATGAGTTTATTTCTGGGCTTTCTATTATGTTCTATTGATCAATGTGTCTATTTCTGTGCACGTATCATAGTATTTTTATTACTGCAGCTTTGTAATATAACTAGAAATCTATAATTGTGATAACTCCAGCTTTGTTCTTTTTTTCCAAGATTGCTTTGGCTCTCTGGGGCCTTTGGATTTTAGGATTTAGGGATTTTGGGGGGATTTAGGATTTGAGATTTTTTCCTTCTAGTTCTGTGAAAAATGCTTTTGGTATTTTGATAGGGATTGCTTTGGGTAGTAATAAACGTTTTAACAATATTTGTTCTTCCAATCTATGAACATGGAATGTCTTTGTGTCATTATTTCATTGGTGTTTTTTGTAGTTTTCAGAGTACAGTTCTTTCATCTCCTTAAGTTTATTATTTTTGCTGCAATTGTAAATGGGATTGTTTTATTAATTTCTTTTCTGCTCCTTCATCATTGGTTTATAGGAAGGCAACAGATTTCTGTACATTGATGTTGTATCCTACAACTTTACTGAAATCATTTGTCAGTTCTAGTAGTTATTTTGGTGATGTATATAGGGTTTTCTGTATTATAGTATCATGTCATCTGCAAATAGTGAAAGTTTGACTTCTTCCTTACCAGTTTGGATGCCTTTTATTTCTTTTTGTTGTCTGATTGTTGTGGCTAGGACTTCTAGTACCATGTTAATGAAAGTGGTGAGAATGGGTATCTTTGTATTGTTCCTGACCTTAGGGGAAAAGCTCTCAATTTTTCACCATTGAGTATAATATTAGCTGTGGGTTTTTCATATATGGCCTTTATTATGTTGAGGTATGTTCCCTCTAACCCTGCTTTGTTGAGGGTTTTTATCATGAATCAATGTTGTACTTTGTCAAATGATTTTTCCTGCATCTACTGAAATTGTCATATGGTTTTTATCTTTTCTCTTATTGATCTTATATCACATTGATTGATTTGTGAATGTTGGACAACACTTACAATCCAAAGAATAAGTCCCACTTGATTGTAGTGAATGGTGTTTGTTTGTTTGTTTGTTTGTTTTAATGTAATGTTGGATTTGGCTTGCTATTATTTTCTTGAGGATTTTTTTATTTATGTTCATTAGAAGTATTAGCCTATAGTTCTCTTTTTTTATTGGAATCTTTATGTGGTTTTGGTATCAAGGTAATGCTGGCCTCATAGAATGAATTTGGAATTTTTCCTTTCTCTTTGATTTTTTGGTAAAGTTTGAGAAGAATATGAGTTGAGCAAGATGTCAGAGGAGTAGGAGAACTAAATTTTATCTGATCCCAGGAATTCAGCTGGATAGTTATCAAACCATTCTGAACACCTACAAACTCAATAGGAGATTAAAGAAAAGAATAACAAGAACTCTATGAACAGAAAAGTGACCACGTTCTGGAAGGTAGGACCTATGGAGAAGTGAACTGAGGCAATATTTGGGAAGATTGACCATGGCAAGAGGGAGCCTCCATCAGCTGGCTACTGGCAAGTGATAGAACAGTGGAGCACAAAATTGGAACTTTTACAAGTCTGCTCTGGTTAGGGACGTTGTTCCAGTGGCTAAGTGGGGAGTGGAACCCTAGCTGGGACAGTGTGGTCTCAGGACCTTCAGGGTCACAGAAGGACTGAGGGTGCCTGAGTGCAGCAGAGCTCTCAGTTATCAGAGCAGGGAAGCCAGCTGCAAAGAGTAGCTGAGAAGTGGACTTTCAGGTTGGAGTTGCCATAAACCATGATCTGCCACAGAACAGTGGCCCAGCAAGGGGCAGATCCAGGGAGACTCCCCTTCTTCCCCTTGGAGGAGTGGCACAGGAGTGCGCTGCGGGAATCTACTGAGTTGGGAGACTCCAAACAGGGTCATGTGCCAAAGACAGAAATGCTCAGTCAAGGCCAGGTGAGCAAAGAGAGCAGCTGGAGACCAGGGAGAGAGGAGTGATTGACTGCTTTTCTGTGAGGGTGCACTGAGGAGTAGGGTCCTGAGATCTTGGCTCCTCTGGGGCCAGAGATTGGGAAGATGCCATTTTCATTCTCATCTTCTAAATCTGTACAGAAAGCTTTCAGGGAACAAAATCTACTGAAAGCAAACCCAAGCATATTACTTAGCTTGGCCCCTGGAAAGGGTGGTGGAATTCTGCCTTGGACAAAGACATTTGAGAATCATTGCAATGGCCCCTCCCCCAGAAGGTCAGCAAGAACATCCAGCCAAGACCAAGTTTACTGATCAATGAGAACTGCAAAACTCCAGCACTAGGGGAATAGAGCACATAGAATTCATGGCTTTTCCCCCATGATTCTTTAGTCTTTCAAAGTTAATTTTTAAAACTTTAGTTATTTTTTTCTTTTTCTATTTCTTCTTTTAAAAACTTTTCTTCTTTCCTTTTTTAACCATCATCTTATCAATTCCTTTTCTAAAATCTTTTTTTTTTTAATTCTCATTTTTACAGGCATATTCTATCCCTTCATTGATATTTTAACTTTTTTTTTTTGTATATACATATAAGTTTTTCTTTCTTTAAAATTTTTGGATGGAGTTTCTAGCAGACCAAAATATACCCTAAATCTAGTGTATGACTTTGTTCTATTCACCTGTCTGATCATATAGTCTCCTTTTTAAAAAAATTTCCTTCTTTCTTGAACCAACTTCTTATCAATTCCTTTTTAAAAATCGTTTTTAAGTTTCATTTTTACAACCATATTCCATCCCTTAATTATATGTACCTTTGTTTTTGTATATATATGTTTCTTTTTTTTACTTAAAATTTTGGGAGGCAGTTTCTTCTAACAAACAGACCAAAATACACCCAGAATCTCGTGTGTGGCTCTGTTCTATTCACCTGTTGGATCATATTCTTCATTTTTTTTTTCCTTTTCCCCTTGGTTTTGGGTCTCTTCTGATTTGTTTAGTGTATATTTTTCTGGGGTTGTTGTTACCCTTTTAACATATTTTTCTCTCATTCATCTATTCTTCTCAGACAAAATGACAAAATGGAAAAAACTCACTTCAAAAAAAAAGAACAAGAGGCAGTAACAACTGCCAGGGGCATAATCAACATGGACATTAGTAAGGTGTAAGAACTAGAGTTTAGAGTGACAATTAAAAATATACTAACTGGGCTTGTAAAAAGTATAGATGGTACTACAGAATCCCTTTCTGGAGAAATAAAATCTAACCAAGTTGAAATCAAAAAGGCTATTAATGAAGTGTGATTAAAAAATGGAGGCTCTTACTGCCAGGATAAATGAGGCAGAAGAGAGAATTACTGATAGAGGACACCAAATGATGGAGAATAAAGAAGCTGAGAAAAAGAGAGATAAACAACTACTGGATCATGAGGGTGAGAATTCAAGAGATAGATGATACCATAAGATGAAACAATATTAGAATAATTGGGATCCCAGAAGAAGAAGAAATTATAGTGGAGAACTTCCCTAATTTGGGGAAGGAAACAGGCATCAAAATCCAGGAGGCAGAGAGAATCTCCCTCAAAATCACTAAAAATAGGTCAACACCCCAACATCTAATGGTAAAACTTACAAAGCTCAGAGACAAAGAGAAGATCCTGAAAGCAGCTTGGGACAAGAGGTCTGTAGCCTACAATGGTAAAAACATTAGATTGGCAGCAGACCTATCCATAGAGACCTGGCTGGCCAGAAAGGACTGGCATCATATATTCAGCACACTAAACAAGAAAAACATGCAGTTAAGAATACTATACCCAGCTAGGCTGTCATTGAAAATAGGGAGATAAAAAGCATCCAGGACAAACAAAAGCTAAAAGAATTTGTTGTCACCAAATCAACTCTAAGAGAGATATTGAAAGGGGTCCTCTAAGCAAAGAGAGAGCCTAAAAGTAACAGAGACTGGGAAGGAACAGTGACAATATAGAGTAACATCACCTTACAGGCAATATAATGGCACTAAATTCATATCTTTCAGTAGTTACCTTGAATGTAGATGGGCTGAATGCCCAATCAAAAGACACAGGGTTATCAGGTGGGATAAAAAACAACACCCATAGATATGCTGTCTCCAAGAGACTCATTTTAGAATAAAAACACCTCCAGATTTAAAGTGAGGGAGTGGAAAACCATTTACCATGCTAATGGACATCAAAAGAAAGCTGGGGTAGCAATCCTTATATCAGACAAATTAGATTTTAAACCAAAGGCTATAAGAGATGAGCAGGGACACTATATCATATATAAAGGGTCTACCCAACAAGAAGATCTAACAATTGTAAATAGGAGCAGGCAATTATATAAGCCAATTAATAACAAAATCAAGGAAACACATCAACAATAATACAATAATAGTGAGGGACTTCAACATCAGCCTCACTGAAATGGACAGAACATCTAAGCAAAAGATCAACAAAGAAATAAGGGCTTTAAATGACACACTGGACCAGATGGACTTCACAGATATGTTCAGAACATTCCATCCCAAAGCAACAGAATACACATTCTTTTCTAATTCACATGGAACATTCTCCAGAATAGATCACATCCTGGGTCACAAATCAGGTCTCAACCAGTACCAAAGATTAGGATCATTCCCTGCATATTTTCAGACCACAGTGCTTTGAAACTAGAACTCAATCACAAGAGGAAAGTTGGAAAGAACTCAAATACATGGAGGCTAAAGAGCATCCTACTAAAGAATAAATGGGTCAACCAGGAAATTAAAGAAGAATTTTAAAAAGTCATGGGAACAAATGAAAATGAAAACACAACTGTTAAAAATGTTTGGGATGCAGCAAAGGTGGCCCTAAGGGGAAAGTATATTACAATACAAGCCTTTGTCAAGAAACAAGAAAGGTCTCAAGTACACAACATAACCCTACACCTAAAGGAGCTGGAGAAAGAACAATAAATAAAACCTGAACCCAGCAGAAGAGAAATAATAAAGATCATAGCAGAAATCAATGAAATAGAAACCAAAAGAACAGTAGAACAGATCAACAAAACTAGGAGCTGGTTTTTTGAAAGAATTAATCTTATCAGACTTATCAAAAAGAAAAGGGAAAAGAAAGAAAGAAAGAAAACCGTGAATGAAAGAGGAGAGATCACAACCAACACCAAAGAAATACAAACAATTATAGAACATATTATGAGCAGCTGTATGCCAACAAATTGGGCAATCTCGAAGAAATGGATGCATTCCTAAAGACATATAAACTACCACAACTGAACCAGGAAGAAATAGAAAACCTGAACAGACCCATAACCAGAAAGAAAATTGAAACAGTAATCAAAAATCTCCCAAAAAACAAGAGCCCAGGACCAGATGGCTTCCCAGGGGAATTATACCAAACACTTAAAGAAGAATTAATACCTATTCTTCTGAGACAGTTCCAAAAAATAGAAATGGAAGGAAAACTTCCAAACTCATTTTATGAGGCCAGCATTACCTTGATCCCAAAACCAGACAAAGACCCCATCTAAAAGGAGAATTATAAACCAGTATCCCTGATGAACACTGATGCAAAAATTCTCACCAAAATACTAGCCAATAGGATCCAACAGTACATTAAAAGTATTATTCGCCATGATTAAGTGAGATTTATTCTTGGGCTGCAAGTTTGGTTCAACATCCACAAATCAATCAATTTGATACAATACATTAATAAAAGAAAGAACAAGGACCATATGTTGCTCTCAATAGATGCAGAAAAAGCATTTGATAAAGTACAGCGTTGTTTCTTGATTAAGACTTTTCACAGTGTAGATAGAGAGTACATACCTCAATATCATAAAAGCCATATATGAAAAACCCACAGAAAATATAATTTTCAATGGGGAAAAACTAAGAGCTTTTCCCTAAAGTCAGGAACACAGCAGGGATGTCCACTATCACCACTGCTATTCTAACATAGTACTAGAAATCCTAGGCTCAGCAATCAGAAAACAAAAAGAAATAAAAGATGTTCAAATTGGCAAAGAAGAAGTCAAACTCTCTCCCTTTGCAGATGATATATTTTATGTGGAAACCCAAAAGACTTCACTCCAAAACTGCTAGAACTCATACAGGGATTCAGTAAAGTGTCGGGATATAAAATCAATGCACAGAAATCAGTTGCATTTGTGTACACCAAAAACAAGACAGAAGAAAGAGAAATTAAGGAGTCAGACCCATTACAATTGCACCCAGAACCTAGGAGTAGGATACCTTGGAATAAATCTAACCAAAGAGGCAAAGAACCTGTACTTAGAAAACCATAGAACACTCATGAAAGAAATTGAAGAAGACAAAAAGAAATGGGAAAACATTCCATGCCCATGAGTTGGAAGAAAAATATTATGAAAATATCTATGCTGTCTACAGCCATCTACCCATTTAATGTAATCCCTATCAAAATACCATCAACTTTTTCCACAGAAATGGAACAAATAGTCCTAAAATTTGTTTGGAACCAGAAAAGACCCCAAATAGCCAGAGGAATGTTGACAAAACCAAAGCTGATGGCATTACAATTCTGGACTTCAAGCTGTATTGCAAAACTGTAATCATCAAGACAGTATGGTACTGGCACAAAAACAGACACATAAACCAATGGAATAGAATAGAGAGCCCAGATATGGACCCTTAACTCTATGGCCAACTAGTCTTTAACAAAGCAGGAAAGACTGTCGAATGGAAAAAAGACAGTCTTTTCAACAAATTGTGTTGGGAAAATTGGACAACCACATGCAGAAGGATGAAATTTGACCATTTCCTTATTCCACACACAAAAATAGACTCAAAATGGATGAAAGACCTCAATGTGAGACAGGAGTTCATCAAAATCCTTGAGGAGAATACAGGCAGCAACGTCTTCAACCTCAGTCACAGCAACTTCTCCCTAGATGCATGGCCAAAGGCAAGGGAAGCAAGGGCAAAGATGACCTATTGGAACTTCATCAAGATCAAAAGCTTTTGCACAGCAGAGGAAACAGTCAACAAAACCAAAAGACAACTGACAGAATGGGAGAAGATATTTTCAAATAACATATCAGTTAAAGGTTAGTTTCCAAATTCCAAATAAGTTCTATAAAGAACTTATCAAATTCAATGCCCAAAGAAAAAATAATCCAGTCATCAAGAAATGGGCATAAGACAGGAACAGACATTTGTGCAAAGAAGACATCCAAATGGCCAACAGACATATGAAAAAGTGCTCAACATCACTCAGCATCAAGGAAATACAAATCAAAATCACAGTGAGATGCCACCTCACACTAGTCAGAGTGGCCAAAATTAACAAGTCAGGAAATGACAGATGTTGGCAAGGATGCAGAGAAAGGGGAACTCTCCTACAGTGTTGGTGGAATGCAAGCTGGTGCAGCCACTCTGGAAAACAGTAAGGAGGTTCCTCAAAAAGTAGAAAATAGAGCTACCCTGTGGCCCAGCAATTGCATTACTGGGTACTTACCCCAAGATACAAATGTAGTGATCTGATGGGGCACATGCACCCCAGTGTTTGTAGCAGCAGTATCCTCAATAGCCAAACTATGGAAAGAGCCTAGAAGTCCACCAACAGATGAATGGATAAAGAAAACGTAGTGAAGAAAACGTGTGTGTGTGTATGTGTGTGTGTGTGTGTGTGTGTGTGTGATATTATGCAGCCATCAAAAAATGAAATCTTGCCATTTACAATGACATGGATGGAACTAGAGGGTATTATGCTAAGTGAAATAAGTCAATCAGAGAAAGACAATTATCACATGATCTCACTGAAATGTGGAATTTGAGAAATAAGGCAGAGGATCATAGGGGAAGAGAGGGAAAAAAAAAAAAAAAGTGAAACAAGTCAAAACCAGAGAGGGAGACAAACTATAAGAGACTGTTAACCTCAGGAAACAAACTGAGGGTTGCTGGAGTGGGGTGGGTGGGAGGGATGGGGTGGCTGAGTGATGGGCACTGGGAAGGGTATGTGCTGTGGTGAGCACTGTGAATTGTGTAAGACTGATGAATCACAGACCTGTCCCTCTGAAGCAAATAATACATTATATGTTAGTTTTTTAAAAAGTTTGAGAAGAATACATATTAACTGTTCTTTAAATGTTTGGTATAATTCTTGTGTGAAGCCATCTGGTCTTGAACTTTTGTTTGTTGGGAGTTTTTTGATTACAGACTCAATTTCATTGCTGGTAATCAGTCTGTTCAAATTCCCTTTCTTCCTGCTTCAGTTTTGGTTGGTTATATGTTTTTAGAAATGTATCTATTTCTTCTAGGCTGTTCAAATTGATGGCATATAATTTTTCATAGTATTCCCTTGCAACTTTGTTTTTCTGTAGTGTTGGTTGTTATTTCTCCTCTTTCACTATAGGTTTTATTTGAGTCCTGTCTCTCTCTTTCTCTATTGCTCTCTCTCTCTCTCTGGTTCTTTTTGTTTGGTTTGGTCTGGTTTTTGATGAGTCTGGCTAGACGTTTTTCAATTCTTTTGAACTTTTCAAAGAACCAGCTCCAGGTTTCTTTGGCCTGTAATATTGCTTTGCTTTGTTTTGTTTTTAAATTTTTATATCATCTCTTTCTATTCTAATCTGTATCATTTCCTTCCTTCTTCTGGCTTTGAGTTTTGTTTGTTTTTTTTCCTAGCTCCTTTAGATATAAGGTTAGGTTGTTTATTTAAGACTTTTCTTGATTCTTGAGTATTGCTATAAACTTCTCTTTTAGAACTGCTTTTGCTGCATCCCAAAGATTTTGACCATTTTTTTTAAAGATTTATTTCTTTATGTAACAGAGAGAGAGATCACAAGTAGGCAGAGAGGCAGGCAGAGAGAGAGGGGGAAGTAGACTCCCTGTTGTGCAGAGAGCCCAATGTGGGGCTCGATCCCAGGACTCTGAGATCATGACCTGAGCTGAAGGCAGAGACTTAACCCACTGAGCCACCCAGGCGCCCTTGACCATTGTTTTTATTTTCATTTGTCTCCATGTATTTTTTTTATTTCTTCTTTTATTTCCTAGTTTAGACATTCATTGTTTAGTAGCATGTTGTATTTGTGCTCTTTCCAGTTTTCTCTTGTGGTTGATTTCTAGTTTTATAATGGTTTGGTCAGAAAAGATGCATAGTATCTGTTTGGATTTGTTGAGACTTATTTTGTGGTCTAATATGTGATGTAATCTGGAGAACGTTCTATGTGCACTTGAAAAGAATGTGTATTCTGCCATTTTAGGATTGAATGTTCTGACTATATCTGTTAAATCCATCTGTTCCAGTGTGTCATTCAAAACCACAGTTTGTTGATTTTGGTTTAGATGATCTATCCATTGATGTAACTGGGGTATTGTAGTCCCCTACTACTATTGTATTAATCAATTAGTTACTTTTCATTGTTATTAACAGTTTTATGTATTTGGGTCCCCCATATTGGTTGCATAAATATTTACAATTATTATATCATCTTCTTCTTGAATTGTCCCCTTAATAATTATATTGTATCCTTCTTTGTTTCTTGTTACAGTCTTTGCTTTAAAATCTATTTTGTCTGATATAAGTATTGCTACCCCAACTTTCTCTTGATATCTATTTTCATTATAAATGTTTATCCATCCCTTCACTTACAATCTGCAGGTGTCTGCAGGTCTGAAATGAGTCTCCTGTAGGCAGGATATAGGTGGATATTTTTTAAAAAATCCATTCTGTCACCTTGTGTCTTTTTTTAAAAATTAATTAATTTATTTTAATAAACATATAATGTATTTTTATCCCCAGGGGTACAGGTCTGTGGGTCGCCAGGTTTACACATTTCACAGCACTCATCATAGCACATAACCTTGTGTCTTTTGATTGGAATGTTCAGTCCATTACATTTAGAGTATTTATTGATAGATATGTATTTATTGCCATTTTGTTGTTTTTGTACTTCATCTCTATTCCTTTCTTCCCTTGCTCTCTTGTCTCACAAGTTGGTTTTTTTTAGTGATATACTTGGATTCCTTTCTCTTTATTTTTGCTTTTATATTACTGATTTTTTACTTGTGGTTATTATTATATTCATATATAATATATATTTTGCATGTAGCAGTCTATATTAGGTTGATGGTTGCTTAAGTTTGAACCCATTCATTACTCCTCTACTCACCACGTTTTAGATATGTGGTGCCATACCTTACATGTTTTTATTTTTGTGAGTCCCTTGACTGACTTTTACATATATACTTATTTTTATTGTGTTTGTGCTTCCTACTTTTCTACTTTTCCTACTTTTCTTATTCTTACTTATGATCTTTCTTTTCTACTTAAAGAGTCTCCTTGAATATTTCTTGTAGGGGTGGTTTAGTGATCATGAGCTCCTTTAACTTTTATTTGCCTTTGAAACTCTTTATATCTCCTTCTATTCTAAATGATACTCTTGCTGGTTAGGGTATTCTTGTCTGCAGGTTTTTTCCTTTCAGCCCTTTGAATATTTCATGCCATTCTTGTCTGGCCTGCAAGATTTCTACAGAAAAATCCACTTGTAGCCCTATGGAGTTTCCCTTGTATGTAACTGTGTTCTTTCCTCTTGCTGCTTTTAAAATTTCTCTTAATCACTACTTTTTGCCATTTCAATTATTACGCATCTTGCCAGGGATCTCTGTGCTTCTTGATCTGAATTTCTGTTTCTTTCCCTAGATTCGAGAAGTTTTCAGCTATTATTTCTTCAAATAAATTTTCTGCCCCTCCCCCACTTTGGGATCCATATAATGTGAATATTGTTGTGCTCGATGGAGTTGTGTTCCTTAAGTCTATTCTCATTTTGCATATATATATATATGTATATATATACACACACACACACATATATATGTGTGTATATATATATTCTCATTTTGCATCTATATATATTTTGCATCTATATATATTTTGCATATACATTTTGCATATATATATATATATATATATATATATATATATATATATATTCCCCCCTCCCACATGCTCACCTGGATCATTTTCCATTACTCTGTCCTCTGTATTGCTTGTTTGTTCTTTTCCCTCTAGTCTATTTATTCCATTCACTGTATATTTTTAATTTTAATTATTGTGTTCATCTCACACTGGTTCTTCTTTTTATCTCTGTTAAGGGTCTCCCTGATGTCCCCCACTCTTCTCAAGTCTACTGAGTATCCTTATGATCATTACTTTAAATTTTCTATCAGGCATATTACTTATCTCCCTTCCACTTAGGGCTCTTGATGTGGTATTGTCCTGTTCTTTAATTTGGGATATATTCCTCTGTCTTCTCATTTTGTCTAACTCCCTGTGTCTGTTTCTCTGTGTTAGGAAAGTTAGTTTCATCTCTTGTTCTTGAAAGTAGTGGGCCAGATGCACAGTTTTAACAAGGCATGTACTGGTCCTCTTCCAGAGATGACATGCTTCCACCGCTGAAACCAGAGCTGGCCGGGTGGATCTGCAAAGCAGTTGGGCAGGGCACTCAGTTATAACACAGTGTGTGCTTCCTCCATTGGAGGTGACTGACTGGCTGCCACCACTGCTGCTGGTTATGAGGCCCTGTAAAGTGCCTGGTTGGGAGACATGGTGTTTGCAAGGTTTATGCTGGTCTTCTAGAGGAGGGGATCTGCAACACAGAGACTGAAGCAGGCCCAGCTGGAGGGGATGAGAATGGTGTAAGCAAGTTAGGTAGTGAATGCCAATGCTGCACTGGTTCCTGTGGTGGCTGTGTGTTTATGCTAGGAGGTAGGGGAGGGAAATGGTGCCTTCCAGCTCCTTTATTCCCAGAGGAGTCTCCCAGTGAGTCCCTGTCCCTCTTGGACAGGCTCTGGGATTAGTAAATAACTCTCCCTCCCATATGTCCCAGTTGTTTTTCAAACTGCTGCTTCTATTCTGTATCTCTGCAGGCTTCTTTTTTATGCTGTCTGTTTAAGGGTGAGGGCTCAGTTTCCTCTCACCCTAGAGGCTCTTGCAGAACTGAGCCTGCTGGTTTTTAAAGTTTCAGGCTTTAAGTCCTGCAGGCTGAAGAACTCAGAAATTTGGCCTCTCTGGTTTTCAAAGCCAAATGTTTTGGGGATTTGTCTTCCCTGTGTGGGCTCCCTGGTAGGATAATCTATTTCTCTACTGTCTCTGCACTGGTGATTCTCTCCCTCCTGTGGAAAGACCCAAGGGTCCAATTAGCTCTTTTCTACCCTCTTCAATGTGGCTTCCTCTCTGTCATTAGTTGTAGAGTTCTGCCAGTCTTCAGGGTTATTTTTTGGGGGGGGGTGTTATTTACACTGATGTGAGTGTTATTCAGTTCTATTTGTGGGATAAAGTGAGCTTAAGGTCCTCCTACTCCACCATCTTCCCCAGTAGTCTCCTTCTACACAAAATTGCTTCTAACCAAGAAACTCATTTAGTAGAAAAAGAAGTAAAACAATAAATTAATTCTCAAAAAAATTATTAATGTTCATATCCAATAATCCTGCAATAGTTTAACTAATAGAAGATGCAGTTAATATGTCAATTGGAAGAAATACTTGCAAGGTTAGGGCATTATCCCATAGGACATGCTTTTAACAAGCAACTGGGTCTAAAAAGCAAATAGAATTGGAGAAGCACTTTAGCAAGCTTTAACATGCACCTTAACAAGTACTTGGGTCTGAAAAGCAAACAGAATTGGAGAAGCATCTCATTATTACAAAGATGAACCATTTGAGTAACTTGGGTTTTCTAAAACTTCAAATTTAGACTCTAATAATTAAGATATGTTCATCTTTTGGAAAGAAAACTTCTATGAGGGAACTCAGTAATTCAATTCCATTGAGTTGGGGGTTAAGATTTCCACCTGACCATATTGGGCTCTTTATGACAATGAAATCACAGGCAAAGAAGGCAATATCTCTTCTGTTTGGGGTTATTGACCCTGATTATTAAGGAGAAAATATGTGTTTGGAGCCAAAGGGGACTTGGTAAGCTCTATATCCAAATTCTAGTAGATCTGGGGAAGGGGCTTCTTAGTCTTCCCATTCTTCTTTTTACCTTAGTAAAATTTAACAGACAACTAGAGCAACAAAATAAAAATGGTGCTTTTGAGAATTCATACCTTTCACAGATGAAGTTGTGTGTGACTCTGACAGGTTATAAAACCCTGATCAGCTGAAGACAAAGAGGGCATGGAACAGATAGAAGAATACAGAAGATATAAAAAAGCACCTATGTTTTTGAGATTAGATTTAAAATCAATTACTGTAGCAGCTAAGCATATTTTTTCATGATACTTCATATGTATTAACTACATTTTCCTTTCTTTTGTCTTTTCCCTATCCTCTTAAGTAATGGTTGCTATGGGTGGCAAACTTTAATCCTTGTGTTACACAATGTTCAGGTAGAGGTTGAATGAGTTAGAAGAGGAATAACATCATCCAGAGATAGGTATTGCAAATTTTAAACCTTTGTATCTGCCCTTTCTGGGGAGATGAGAGAGTTTTTATTTTTATGAAGGATGCTTGCATCTTGTTAGGAAGATAAATGACTTTGTTTTTGTTGCTCTATGTGGTTTAAATAAAGATGGAAGAATGCATAGGAATGCTGCGTGGCCAAAAGCATAGATTTTGCTATTGATCTACCTACCATGTCTTAGCATCAAGCTTGCCTTACATACTTTATTCTCTGATGCTGGGATTGGGATTCTACAAGTTACATTTTCCAGACTATTTTGTAAACCTCCTTTCAGCTGGTTTTATAAATGGCAGTCACTGATGGCAGTTGGGAGGGAGAGAAGATAGGGAGAAGGATTTATGTTCTCTTCTCACCTCTGTCAGCTTTCCACAGGTAATCAAGGACAGCTGTGACTGTAGTCTCCAGTTTCTCTTTGCACCCTCATTACGAAATGTCCTAGGCCTCCTCAGAGTTGTTGTTGTTTAAGATTTTATTTAATTGACAGAGAGAAAGATTACAAGCAGGCAGAGAGGCAGGCAGAGAGTGGGGGGAAGCAGGTTCCCCGCTGAGCAGAGAGACTGATGTGGTACTTGATCCAAGAACCCTAAAATCATGACCTGAGCTGAAGGCAGAGGCTCTACCCACTGAGCCACCCAGGCGCCCCCCTCCTCATAGTTTTGAAGCTAGCAGACTATCCCACTTTTGGTGGTACACGCACTAGCTACATGGCATACTTGCCCCCAGGGAATGCTGAGCACCAGGTATGCTGTCCTACCCTTACAGATCTAAGCACCAACCATGAGGGGGCTCTTCTGCCAAGTTGCTAGGTTCTGTTAGCTCTGCCTCTTCCAAATGGTGACCACTGCTTCCTCTTTAACCCTTGGGATAATAATTTCTTCCTGTGGATAATAGTAACTGGTTACCTAAGCCTTACAGCTCTCAGTTTTTCAACCCTAGTTAATTCCCTGTATTAAATTCTGTTTGCTTGAAATTCTTACTGTACTATCTGTCTCAATTTTTTAAATTTATTTTTTTTAAAGAATTTATTTATTTTTCCAAGAGTGAGATATAGAGTATACAAGCAAGGGGGAGTGGCAGGCAGAGGGAGAAACAGGCTCCTGGCTGAGCAAGGAGCCCAGTGCGGGACTTGATCCCAGGACCCTGGGATTATGACCTGAGCCAAAGACAGATGCTTAACCAGCTGAGCCACTCAGGTGTCCCTCAATTAATTTTTTAAATTGAAGTACAGTTGACATGCAATATTGTATTAGTTTTAGGTGTATAACATAATAACTCAACATGTATATACATTATAACATGCTGCCCATGGTAAATATAGTTACCATCAGTCACCATACAAAGCTATTACAATATTAAATATATTTACATCCCCAAGACTCATGTATTTTACAACTGAAAATCTGTACCTCTTAATCCCCTTTCCCTATTTCACCCATCCACCCACCACCCCTCCCTTGTGGCTACCACGAGTTTGTTCTATGTATTTATGAGTCTGATTTTTATTTTGGGAAGCTAGACCCCGACTGGCATACTACTCAAGGACAGGCATTAGTTCTGATTAATCTTTAAGTCTTGCCACTTAACTCAGTTCTTGACACATAGCATTGCTGGATAAATGCAAAAGGTGAGGCATAATGATTTTTATAAAGCATTTGAAGCACTGCCAGGTGAAGAAGTATGAAAGTCTTCAAGGCATATGTCTAATTATATTAGAAATTATGGAGAAGATTTCAATCCAACATAAGGAGAAAATTTCTATTTCCATTAATGGAATAAACTGTCTTAAAAAACCCAACATGGGATGCCTGGGTGGCTCAGTAGGTTAAACTTCTGACTCTGGATTTTGACTCAGGTCATGATCTCAGGGTCATAAGATCAAGCCTGACTTGGGGCTCCATGCTCAGCACAGTCTGCTTGGGATTCTCTCTCACTCTCCCTCTGCCCCTCCTTTCTAAATGAGTGAATGAATGAATGAATGAATAAAATCTTAAAAACAAAAAACAAACACCAAATTGTCCATCACTGGACTTATTTAAGCAGAGGCCAAGTGACCTTTTGTCAGGGATGCGGTAGAGGACAATTCCTTAAATGAGTTGAAAATAGATAACGTAATGTTTGTTTGATCTTCTAGCACTAAGATTATGTGATCCTTGTTCATAAACTATATCCTAGTTAATTCAACTAAAATACGCCCCATCTCTTGATAACAATACCGACACTGTTACAGCACTGGAGGTTGGTAATAGTTTGTATTTGTATTTTTTTTTTTTACCATTACAAAATACCTTATATTCATTTTCTTATATTTTACCAAGTTTTCTGAGGTAGGTAGAATAGTATCTATATATTACAGATGAGAAAAACTGAGGTTCCAAAGATATAACTTATACTTTGTTCTTTTATCTTAAAAGAGGTCAATACTGCAGAGAAAAATGCCATGTTTGGACTTTGTCCCCTATGTGGGGTGTGTGTGTGTGTGTGTGTGTGTGTGTGTGTATGAGAGAGAGGATGGAGGGGGAGAGAGAGAGAGATTAGAGTCAGAGGGCATCAAGATGGTATCTGGAACCCTAGAGGCTTTGCAACTTGATTTGTAAAAATATTCTTTAAATATTTATTTATTTGGGGGGGAGGGGCAGAGGGAGAGGGAGAGAAAACCTCAAGCAGACTCCCCACTGAGCACAGAACCAGATGTGGGGCTTAACCCAGGACCCTGAGATCTTGACCTGAGCCAAAATCAAGTGTTGACCACTTAACTAACTGAGTCACCCAGGAGCCCCTTGATTTGTAAAAATGTTTAATGTCACTTTCCTAACTTTTATTTCTGTTTTCTGACACAAAATGTATTTTAAGATCTAGCCATTTGGGCCAGAATTCCAAGAGCAGCTGGGTTTTTAAAAAAAATGTTTTCTTTATTAAAAAGCAAACAACATACTGTGTACTTATGGAATATCCATTTTTGAAATATTGCAATTAGGACCATTCCTGATTTTTTACCTTTTTTCCTGCCTTTGCTTGTTAGTGCTCTGATTTTTAGTTTTATGTCTAAGAGCTGAATGGTGTAACACCGCTGATGATTCTATGTATGCAAAATGAAAGAATGACACCAAGCAAATATTTCTGCTAAAATATGGAGGTTATAGAACCATTCTTTGGCACCAGTATCTTCAGAAGTGAGAATTTCCAGGCCCCTGAAACAGTGTGACATTTAAACACTAAATGCATATAAGCCCTTAGTGTTCATTAAAATTAGTAACAGAAAACAGAGCTTTGATAGTGTGCTCAATGCTGAACTCAACTCTAGGAGTTTAATATGCACTTAAGCTAGGAAAGATACCAGACATGCAGGTTTACACCCAAGAGACATCTTGTAGGTTAATAAATATTCCCTCTGGTTCAAAGAGACTCTCCTAAATTTAAATGCTGAGCTACATAAAGTTGTATTTGTGTATTCTCCTTGGAATCAAACACATAAACACACACCTCTATTTTATAACTTTTTCTTTCACATTTATTAGAATTAATAAGTACTGATTTCAGTAAATAAACCAGTAGGCTGAAATTCATTTTTCAGTTGCTAGCTTATATTTGCAACCCCTGATCCTCACTGTCCACATTGTCTCAACAACAAATATAACATTGTTTGTCCCCCAGGGGACCGCTTTCTGCTAATCTGGAGGATGATAGGCTATTACTAAGAAGGCAGTGAGTCTCATGGATGTTAACTCAGTGACTTGACCAAAGCCACAGAGTTATTAAATGGTAGAAGAGGAATTAAAACCAAAGGCTTGAGAAGGCTATAATGACTTTGAATTATTCTGCCTTACTCAGAAAGTACTTTCTTCTAGTTTTTTTTCTAGATTATTGAGCAAATATTCTTTGTCTCTCCCCAGTGAAAATTGAGTGATTTTGTCAAGTTATGCTGGGTAACACATGATTTGCATTTCTTTCCAATTCTTTTAATTTTGGAACTAACTTTAGGCTATTTTTATTTCAACTCATAAATATTTACTGAAGTTTCTGCTCTTTAGATACTAAAGGTACAGTAGTGAATAAAATAGATCAAAGCAATATAGTTGGGGAGGGGTGCTTTTTTATGAGTTTGTTTGGGGAGATCTCTCTGATTATGTTATATTAGAGCACAGTCCTGAATAAAGTTAAGAAGTGAGCCTTGAGTCCTTCTGTAAAAGGAGGTCCAAAGGAAGAGAAGAACATTTTCCATAGCCCTGAATTAGGAATAAAATTGACATGTTTGAGAAAGAAAATGGGGGCCAATGTGAATGGATTGAGCAAAGGGAAGGGTCAGAAATCTAGCAAAGGGACTGTTCGCATAGGACTACAAATAAATAGAAATAATAAATAGAAGCCATTGGAAGGGTATTAACATAGGACTAAAATTATTTTAGCAGATTACAAGGTGAAAATAAGTAGAGCAGTTAGGAGTCTATGAAATAATCCATTTGAGAGGTGATGGTGGCTTCTACCAGGGTAGTGGTATTGTAAACCAAAGAATTTGTTAAATTTTGAATAAATTTTGAGAACAAATTGACAGTATTTGCCATTGGTTTGGATGTGGGGTATAAACAAAGAGTGAAGATCTGAGATAGTTCCAACAGTTTTGGCTTGAGCAACAGGAGGCATGGAGTTGCCATTTACTAAGATAAGAAAATCGATGTATGAGCAGATTAGAGGGATGTGCTGTGAGAGGGATGTGCTATGTAACATTTTCCAAACATTTTGACCATAGAACTATTTTAACATGAAGCTACTATTAAGATTAATCTTCAAAATATTCACTTTGGGAAATGCCATTTTGGGTTTCATCTTCCTGTTAACAAATGTCATGCCTAAATGTAGTACCAGTCCTAGTATGAGCACACCACTTAGCAAATAACCATTGTAAAGTCCTTACCTGACTTCCTCAACCCCTGCAATGTCATTGACTTTTGAATATACATGATGGCTAATATTAGTAGGAATTTCAAATCTGAGGAATCAGTTGAGAATTAGTTCACTCAAATTTTAATCTTCAAACTTAAATTGATGACAACTATTTTTTTTTCCTGTCTAAATGTCACACTGAAGTAAATAAGTGATAAAGAAAGGAATAGAGACTAAAACAGGAGACAGTGTGATGTTGGATGCCCTATTGGCATTTTCTGTCTATCTCTTTAATGGCCTCTCTTTCCTAATTTTAACTTTGCAACACTTAAACCATGCTTAATCCAGTACTTTCTTCTTTCCTCTTATCAGAATAATGCTACAAAAATACACTGAAAAAGTATTTTTAGTGTAGATAATTAGGACAATATGACCAAAACCAGGAGCAACATTGTACACATTGGAGCAATGCATAAATAGCATTCCTATTTGCAGCCAAAAAAGTTGAGTAACAGAGGGTTTAGAGGACTTTAGGTAAAACAGAAGTCAGTAAGTGAATACCTGACTTCCTTAAAAAAAAACTACTGTGATGTATAATACAAAATGTAGATTAACTCACTCTGTGTCCTGTTATAAGAACCCCTGAGTTCCTAAACCAACCAGAGAGCCAGAATGTTAAACAATGGCATGTAATTAAAAAAGAAAAAATTAAGATGGATTTTCAAATAGATAGTTCCCTTCTCTGCTGTTAAAATTTATGTATGACCTTGATTCAATTCCTTATTCTTAATGCTGGCTTTAATGAGGTCAGAAAATACTGGGTTTAAAGGAAATTATGCCCCACTGGCAGAGAAAAGGGAGAATATTCAGGGAAGATAAGCTCTGGGGAGTGTGGGGAGAGCATCAGTGGGAAAAAGCTAGCAGTTCAGAGGTGATATAGCAGAATTCAGACAGTGCCATTCAGACAACACTATGGGGTGTTGTCAGCCATGCTAAGCTCGTGGGATCATTTAACAAACCCCTCTGAGTATTACAAAGCTAAAGACTAGGGGCACCTGGGTGGCTCAGTCAGTTAAGTGTCTGCCTTCAGCTCAGGTCATGATCCCAGAGTCCTGGGATCAAGCTCTGCATTGGGCTCCCTGCTCAGTGGAGGGCCTGCTTCTCCCTCTCCGTCTCCCTCTTCCTCTGTTGCTCCCCTGCTTGTGCTCTCTCTCTGTCAAATAAATAAATATAAATCTTAAACAAACAAACAAAAACAACAAAAAGATGAAAACAAAAGTCCAATTATAAAGTGAAAAATCCAGGATTCTTTTGGCTTCGTAATGTTTTTAAAGTCTAAAAGCCAATGTTCTAATTTGTCTAGCAGTACAGTGATTATCAATTATTGACTCTCTGTATTATATTTTGGTGCCATTTTTCATTTTAATATTTTCATTTTATCTGTATATCCAATATATCCAATCTGTTAAATTAAATGCATTTAATATCCTGGAAGGAAATGGATGGAATCCAGGTCTACTTAACACTTTGTGAGAGCATAAACGTACACAGTAGAGAAAGTCTATCAATGTAGATGCATTTCTTCTCTTTTAGATTTATGATTAAAGCACTGATGTCAATAATACAAATACCTTTATAACAATATTTATCCAGTTTTAGTTCAACCTATGAAATTCTACCAAAAGATCTTCTAGGTGAAGATTCATTAAAATTCTTTACCCAGAATTTCTTAAAAAAAAAAATTGTATAATGAAGGGTAATTTTTGTCACTAAAATTCTTTTTTTTTTTTTTTAAGATTTTGTTTACTTATTTGACAGCGAGAGATCCCAAATAGGCAGAGAGGCAGGCAGAGAGAGAGAGGAGGAAGCAAGCTCCCTGCTGAGCAGAGAGCCCGATGTGGGGCTCGACCCCAGGACCCTGAGATCATGACCTGAGCCAAAGGCAGAGGCTTAACCCACTGAGCCACCCAGGTGCCCTGTCACTAAAAATCTTATTAATGTTTTTCTTTCCCCCTATGATTTATGCAAATTAAAAACTGTATGTTTGGTAGACAGGATAATGACCCTCCAAAGTTGTCCATTTCCTAATCCCCAGAAGCTGCGAATATATGTTACATGGCAAAGGTTCATTGAGATAGCAGATGGAATTAAGGTTGCTAATCAGCTGAATCTGAGACAGGTGGATTATACTGAATTAGTCACCTAGGCTCAGTGTAAGTACAGGGGTCCCTAAATGTCGGAAAAGGATACAAAAGCAAAGGTCAGAGGGCTAGGATATGAGAATTTAAAACTATTGTTGTTGGTTTTAAAGATGATGGAAGGGGTCAAGAGCCAAAGAATGCAAGTAGCTCTCTCTCTTAGGTCCCAAGGATGGAATACAGTCCTGCAACACCCTGATTTTGGGCTAATGAGACCCATTTCAGATTTCTGACCTTCAGAATCGTAAGGTAATAAATGTGTGTTTAGGTCAGTGGTTTTGTAGTAATGTGTAATAGCAGCCATAGAAAACTAACAGAAAGCATTATAGTTAAAATGACCTTGATTATGACTTTAAATAGAAATCTTTAACTGTATGTTTCTTCATGAATAAAGATATATATATTTTACAAATAATGAATTATGTCTTCATAAGTAAATCACACTTTGTTTAAGTTACAATTAAACTATCATATATAGGACTTGGATTCTTTTTTTTAATTTAAAGGTTTCTGCATTCTCTAGTTGAGTATTCTTTTTGGTTCATAGAAGGTGATATTTTTGAATCTTATATCTTTTTATTAGTGGTAAAATTATTTAGTGAAATGAAAACCATTTTCCATATCAAAGCTTTTCTTTCCCTCCTAGTAATATTAATTCTTATTTACTGTTGTGTGAATTAATTCACCTACCTTTCCAGGAATAGAAAATGAGGTAAGGAAAACTTTGCAATGTAATCATTAAGATATGAATTCCATTTCTGGACTTTCATTCTATTTCTAAACAAAGCAGCAAGGATAGATTTCTTTAGTTATTTTTTTTTTCAATCTCATTGTTTCAAAATATCAATTACAAGAAAAAAAAAATCTCAATTTGAGCCCAAAAACTGGTTTAGGAGTCCCTTAGATGTTGAGAAGTGATTTGTGTGTGTTGGGGGGGGGGGCAATAGTGGTGTATGATGTATTCATTAAAAATTAACTGAAAATATATTGAGAAAGCATTAACTGACAAAAGCACTTTTTGCTTAAATTTTTCATCCTGCTTCCTCTGAGACTAAGAAACCTGGGACCATCATCTCTGGCTCTTGGGTAAAATCCTATCAGTGCCAGGAGGGAGTAGCTCCATAAAGGAAGCTGTCAGCAGTTCCACATGCATTCTTATTTTCAGAGATTCATAAATTTGCCATAAAAAAAATCTACTGTCGACTGAAACTTGACCTACCAAAACCTCAGTCTGGGAGCAGTTCTGTTTTTCTTCAATTTGGAGAAAAGCATCTCAATGGATTGAATTTCTAGAAACATTAGAAGTTAGGTGTTTCAAAGACATCCTGTGTTTTCTTATAATAATATGCCTTTATTCTTTTAATTATAGAAAACAAGGATGATAATATCAGTGTGGATTCCTCCCACCTAGAAAAGGCCATAGGTTGGCTCATTTATTGGATAACCAGTGGCTGTGAAAACACTCCTTTGCTGGTTTGTTAGTTAAAATAATGATTAAGTGACATGAAGTTGCAATTTACAAAAAAGGCTTTCAAAGTAGACCCTCCCATAACAAGCCCAACCAAAATCCTACCTAATAATCTGTGGGGCCAAATGAAAACAGTCTAAAATGAAACACAACAATGTTACTAACTAGTGTTACTAAATGACAAAGGGCAAAGGCTACACTGAATTATTCTGAACTTGCAATCTTTTTAAATAAATGAACATCATTAAGAGGGGAATTAAAAGCTCAAAGTAGGTGGATAGATTAAAAGAGGTACAGTTGTTTTAAATGACTTCAAGACTCTAGGCCCACACAGATTGTACATCAGGATCCTGAAAGAACCTGGAGATGAAATTGCAAAACCACCATTTGTATCTGAGGAAATGTGGAAAAGGAGAGAGTTGCTAGAAGACTCTAAAAGGTCCAGTGTACATTCTTCAAAAAATGAATAGATGAATTTAGAAAATGACAAATCAGGAATAGATTGTTGATCTTCAGAAATATTACAGAAAAAAAAATTTAGGAAATATTTGTATGACTTTAGGAAATGATCAAAGAGAAGGTTTGCTCAACAGGAACCAACATGAACAGTGCATCCATACCTTGGCTTGCCCTTTTAACTCCAACTCATTGACTTGCCACTAGACAGCTTCCTCCAACTCCTTCTTCTTAGAGTTCCCCATATATCAAATGAGACCATTATTTTCCATTTCCAGGCTCAAAGTCAGGTCTTCCTTGACTTCTTCCTTCTCTAGATGCAGGACAAATAGCTTAGAAGACACTTTGAAAGGTATATGATCAGGGTCTTAAATGACATTTTTAAAAGAACATTTTAGGACAATTTTCTATTTGTGAAAACCCAAAAGACAACAATTATTACATTTCACAAATTTTATTATGGACTTTTAAGAATGTCACTGTTATGCTAATTATTTCTTATAACCATGTAAATTCTTCCTGGGTTTAGTTAAAGCTAACTTTTATCTTTCCTTTTTTTCTTCATGTACCAAAGATAACAAGTGATGAACACTTCATAAAAACCCTTCTTGTTTTTGGAACAGTAGTGATGCCATCCATTAAGCTGTTTTTCTCTATTCCTTCCCTATCCCTTTGTAATCTTGATTCTCTTCTCATCATTCTGACGAAACTGCTTTCTTGATGGTTACTGATGACTTTATTATTGCCAGATTTGGTGCCATTCTCGATCTGAATTTAAACTTTGACTTTTCTGTGACATTTGATACAACTTGAGATAGTGATTAGTTAGTGCTTATGCTAGACTATTAATTTCAAGTTTTAACCTCTGTGAAGTGGGGACTACATTTGCCTTTTCACCAGTATATACCCAGTTTCTTACTTTAACATATGACAAAGTCTCAGTAATAATTGCTTAATAAAGAAAATGAAGTTTCAACACTCACTTGTGCTCCAAACTACACTTTTCAATCAAACAACCTGCCATTGCCTTAACTATAACATGTTAAAAATGTAATTAATGAATTCTTATCCCTCCCTAATCAAGTTTCTCTTCCTCAGTTTACCATCTCCTCCAATGACAGAATCACATAGGCTGTGAAACTTCAGATTAGTATTTAATTCATTCTATAAATTTTACTTTTGTCTACATCCTTTCATTAGCCAAATCTTGCTGATATTTTACTTCATTCATATCCTTTCTACTTTTTTTTTTAATTGATTAAGAGAGAGAGTGAGAGAGAGAGAAAGAAACTGTGAGAAGCAGACTCCCTGCCAAGCAGTGAGCCCAACACCATCCTCTCCAGTTTTATGAGCATTTTAGATCAGTTGTTTCTATTATATTAGTCCAGAAAGATAAAATCCATGCATTTATGAATAAATAAGTATAGTTAATAAAATACAAGTGATTTATAGAATTTTGCTACTTTTTATTTTGAACTGTAGAATGAGACAAGCAAAAGAAAATAAGCAAACCACCAAAACAAGTGCTAACATTTACTGTTACACTTATTTCATTAAACAAACAAACAGGACAAACAAACAAAAAAACTCAAAACCCTAAGCCAATTTGACTTTTCACAGTCTGTCAGGTTCTTTTGTTAAATGCCAGTAGTCTGTGACAATTAAAAGAGGGTGAGAACTCTGTGACTCCTTGCCTACAACCTCACCCGCTATTGTGATGTTATGATGAATCAAAAGTCTGAGGATGAATTTGCTATGAAAGCAAACATTTATTAGCAAGCAGGCACCAAAATAATCATCAAGCATATTCTAGGCAGTGGGCAAGGACCTTTGCCTTCTGGCCCTTCAGGTATTCTAATAAGCACTTGGCGTAAAAGGTCACTTCAGGATGGAAGCAAAACAATGCTGTTGGCAGGGCTGGTGGATTTTTTTCTAGTTCAGTCATGTGATTGCATCCTCTTTTCTGTGCAAGGAACCAAGACGAGTTTTCTCTAAAGGTGCTGGCTGTTGAACTTGCTATTCTTATATTTTGTTCACGCAAAGATACAGATATCCATGCAATCTCTCTGGCCAACCATGTATCTTGAACACTGCTCAGTTTAATAATTTTTTCTAATACCCTTTATCGAATTAACAGGCCATCTAGTTCTGTCCTTCCCATTTAAAACACAGCTCTGTGAGTGTGGATTCCTGACTACAGTGTTCCAAGTGCAAACTAAGCATACTTGTATTGTAAATTCGTGATTAAGGTGCGTTGTATGCTAATAACCTCGGCAAGTCTTCTACTAAGGCTCAGATTGAAGGTAATTTATACACTTGTACATGCTGTTTATGCTGAACTACTTTAAAAACAATAGAATACTATATTGTAAAAAAAATTAAAAATGCTATAAATGGGATTATCATATAATAGAAAAAGGATAGTTTAAAAAGTGACAAGAGATAGTAATTTGAGGTAAATTGTGTCTGGTCAGTCTACAGACAAAGGATAGTTCTTTAAATAACGATAACTTAGTTTTATAAAAATGTAATTCTCCTATCATTTCTCTTATTTTGTTATGGATTAGTAGTTTTATTTTACCATAAACTGTTATCAGGTATTGGGAACTGTCCTTTTTGAGTGATAATTTATTGACTAGCTAGATGCATGATGAAAAAAGTTTTTTTAAATTGTTTTTTGTTATTTTGATTATTTGTTTTTAAGTTTAATTCTTTGGGGAATGGTGGGTATTTCTGGTTCATTATTGCTTTGGAAAAGTCACCTGGATATGTCTTTTTTAGTTATACTCTATTTTTCCATAGCAAATGTTTCTTTAATGCAGACTGGTTAATATGATTCATAAACAGGACGTGCTGTCATGACATAGTAGGCTCATTGGCTCAGAGGTGATTCCCTTCAGCAGATAAATGCTTCTATCCTACCAAATAGCAGCTGAACTTCAAGTGTACATTGAAGTTGAGCTCAGCACCTAACCAGGATGTGGTACTGGTTGTACCCGCATATGCTTCCTTTTGCTTCCACTAGGCCAGATGTTCTGTCTTGCAAGTGCATTTGCCCTATTTCCATGGATTTACAGCTTTAATCTTTTCCTACAGTCCTCCCTAGTTTGACCTTTATTTTTCTCCCCCAAAGGTAAAACCTCATACTCAATGATATTTTTTAGGGATTGAACATGTTTTCTTTTTTTTAACTGTGCTTGAACTTTTTTTAGGTTGCTATTGTTTATGTTAGTGCTCTGAATAAAAAGCTCCAGAGGTTTGGACTGATCTTCTTCAACCCTGTTTTTCCCTTAAAATGATATTATTTTTATTCATTTTCAGAAGGTGAATTTTGGGGGGGGAAATGTTTCTATTACATTAGCAGGAACTCCTGCTATGTGTCAGATAAAATAATAGTTAACTATCTGTTGTTCTTAGAGAAAACTGGAAAAATCTTTTATGCAGATGGTACAGATTGAAGTACCAAGGGGTCTGCTGAGGGTGAAACAGGTGTGCCTTATCTACAGCATCTCCCTAAAGAAAGGGAAGAACAAGTTGTCTAAGAAATAGAGATCTAAACTGCAATGTTGGTACCCTCCAGATGGAATTTTAAATCAGCATGACTGAGATTTAGACAAATGTGTTGTGAACTATTATAATGGCCTCTTCTTTATGTCACATGCTTTATCCTTTTTACTTAATATAATTTTTTTTAATCAAATGAGGCAAATTCAAAGGAAAACAAAGATTTAAGATCCACAATGTGATAAGCAATAACATTTGTTATCTTAAGATTCAGCTTTCTGCACTGGTTTTATTTTATACATTATTAATGGTGTTATATATCCTTTCTTTTATTTCCATTTTCTCGTATATTTCTTCTCTGTCTTTGTTTCTAAGTCCTATTGTTAGTTGGTTTATTTCTTGTTAACATAATTAACAGTGTCTTTAAAATATTTTATCACATGTATTTACATATTTTATCCTATGTTTTCCTATTGCTTTCCATCTCTCTCCCACCCCTTTCTGTCTATCATTACAATAATAGATTTTTTTTCCCATATGCCTATACTAGCTATAGTGGTTACCATCAAATTTTGAGTACACCCATTGAAAGTTTGCCAACAATGTAGATATAACCTATTATAACCTATTTTCTCTTCATCCTCAATTATGCTATAAGCTATCCAAGTTGGCCCAAATACCAACTTTGTTGAAGTATAATTTTCACTTCCCATTTTTGGATATTATGAATAAAGCTGTTACAAATGTTATTGTAGAAGTCTTTTTGTAGACATATATTTTTATTTATCTTAAGAGTAGAATTGCTGGGTGTAGGGTAAATGCATGTTTAAATTTATAATAAATTGCCAAACAGTTGCCCCAAACAGCTGTGACATTTTAGATTCTCCCTAGCAAAATAATCGATATAATGGTGTTTTAGTTTCTACACACCTTCGTCAAGACTTAGTGTTGGCACTCTACTTTTTCACTGTGGTGATGTCCAATTTATCAATTTTTTATTTTATAATAATCATTTTGTATCATAAGAAATCTGTGCTCTCCCAAAGTTTTAAAGATTTTCTCCTACATTTTTTAAAAGATTTTTTTACTTATTTATTTGACAGACAGAGATCACAAGTAGGCAGAGAGGCAGGCAGAGAGAGAGAGAGAGAGGAGGAAGCAGGCTCCCCGCTGAGCAGAGAGCCCAAAGCAGGGCTCAATCCCAGGACCCCATGATCATGACCTGAGCCGAAGGCAGAGGCCTTAACCCACTGAGCCACCCAGGCGTCCCTCCTCTCAGAAGTTTTATTTTTGGTTTTTACATTTAGGTCTGTGGTCCATGTCTAGTTAGTTTCTGTGTAAGGGATGAGGTAAGGGGCAAGGTTAAATTATTTTTTTCCTGTGAATTAGTTGTTCTGGCATCATTTGTTGAAAAGATTGTCCTTTCCTCCATTGAATTACCTTGACAACTTTGTTGAAAATCAATATATGTGTCAATCTATTTCCGTTCTTTCTAATCTGATCCAGTGATGTATATATTATCCTTACATCAATACTATACAGTCTGCATTATTGTAATTTTATAATAAATCATAAGAGCAAGTAGTGTAAGTCCTCTGAATTAGTTCCTTTTCTTTTGCAAAATTATTTTAGCTGTTTGAGTTCTCTAACACTTCCATATAAATTGTAGAATCAGCATTTCAGTGGATTCTAGCAAAAAGCCTGGAAGTGTATTCAATCTATGGATTAATTATTTTATTTTTTATTTTTTATTTTAAAGATTTTTATTTATTCATTTGACAGAGAGAGATCACAAGTAGACAGAGAGGCAGGCAGAGAGAGGGAGGGAAGCAGACTCCCTGCTGAGCAGAAAGCCCGATGCGGGACTCGATCCCAGGACCCTGAGATCATGACCTGAGCCGAAGGCAGCGGCTTAACCCACTGAGCCACCCAGGCGCCCCTAATTAATTATTTTAAAAAGATTTTATTTATTTGTTAGAGAGAGTGGGAGCACAAGCAGGGGCAGCAGTAGGCAGAGAGGGAAGCAAGCTCCCTGCTGAGCAAAGAGCCTGATGTGGAACTCAGTCCCAGGCCCCTGGGATCATGACCTGAGCCAAAGGTAGACATTTAACCAACTGAGCCACCTAGGTGTCCTCTAAGGATTAATTTAGATAAATAATACCTTAATGATATAATCTTTCAATCTCTAACCATGATATTTTCATCTTTTTTTTAGGGTTTCTTTAATTTCTGTTAGTGGTGTTTCATAGTCCCTAGTGTATAATTCTTATACTTCTTTCTTAATTTATCCATAAGAATTTTGTTTTTGATCCTATTATACATGGAAATATTTTATAAGTTTCATTTTTATTTGGATTTTGATAAGTTATAAAAAATGACTTCTGCTTTTGAACTTAATTTTTGTAATCTTTCTAAATTCACTTCTTAGTTATAATAGCTATTATGCAAATTTCTTAGAATTTTTTATATATATGATCGTGCTATAAATGAATAATGAGAGTTTTACTTCCTTCTTTCCAAACAGAAGGCTGCTTCTTTTTCTTGTCCTCCTGTTCTGGGCCATCCAGTACAGTGCTGAATAGCAATGGTAAGAGAAAAACATTCTTATTTTTATTAATCTTTGAGTTTTATCTCTAACTATGGATTATCTGTAGGTTTTGGCAGACAGTCCTTATGAGATTAATGTAATTCCTAGTTTACTGAGAGGTTTTGTCTTGAATGGATGTTAAGTTTTGTCAAATGTCCTTACATCAGTTGAAATAGTTATATGTTTCCCCTTTATTCTGTTAATGTGATGAGTTGCATTATTTATTTACATATTTCCCCCCTCTGATAATGTGATGAAATACATTGGTTATTGATTACAATGACTGATACTCACCTACGTTGAATTAATGGGATAAATCCCACTTGGTGGTGATAGTATTTGTGTATCACAGTATTGCAGGTATTTTATTAAGGATTTATACATCTGTGTTTAGGAAGGATATTGGCCTCTAATTTTCTTCTCTTTTAATGTTTTCCCCTGGTTTTATTATTAAGGTATATGAATTGAGAATTGTTTCCTTCTGCTCTAGTTTCTTTTTATTTATTTTTTATTATGTTAGTCACCATACAGTACATCATTAGTTTTTGATGTTGTGTTCCATGATTCATTGTTTGCATATAAAATCTGGTGCTCCATGCAATACATGCCCTCTTTAATACCCATCACCAGGCTAAACCGTCTCCCACCGCCCTCTCCTCTAAAACCCTCAATTTGTTTCTCAGAGTCCATAGTCTCTCATGGTTCATCTCCCACTGCAATCCCCCCCAACCCTTCATTTTCCCCTTCCTTCTCCTAATGTCCTCCACGCTATTCCTTATGTTCCACAAATAAGTGAAACTATGTGATAATTGACTTTCTCTGCATGATTTATTTCACTTAGGATAATCTTCTCCAGTCCCATCCATGCCGATGCAAAAGGTGGGTATTTATCCTGCCTGATGACTGAGTAATATTCCATTGTATATATGGACTACATCTCCATTATCCATTCATCTGTTGAAGGACATCTCAGCTCTTTCCACAGTTTGGCTATTGTAGACATTGATACTAGGAACATTGGGGTGCATATGGCCCTTCTTTTTACTACATCTGTATCTTTGGGATAAATACCCAATAGTGCAATTACTGGGTCATAGGGTAGCTCTATTTTAAATGTTTTGAGGAACCTCCAAACTGTTTTTCAAAGTGGCTGCACCAACTTGCATTCCCACCAACAGTGTAAGAGGGCCCCCCTTTTTCCACAACCTCTCCAACATTTGTTGTGTCTCGCCTTGTCAATTTTTGCCATTCTGACTGGTGTAAGGTGGTATCTCAATGTGGTTTTGATTTGAATTTCCATGATGGCTAATGATGTTGAATATTTTTTCATGTGTTTTTTAGCCATTTGAATGTTTTCTTTTGAGAGGTGTCTGTTCATGCCTTCTGCCCCCCCCCCTTTTTTTTGACTTGGTTATTTGTTTTTAGGTGTTGAGTTTGAGAAGTTCTTTATGGATCTTGGATATCAGCCCTTTGTCTGTAGTGTCATTTGCAAATATCTTCTCCCATTCCGTGGGTTGCCTCTTTGTTTTGTTGACCATTTCCTTTGCTGTGCAGGAGCTTTTTATCTGAACTAAGTCCCAACAGTTCATTTTCTCTTTTGTTTCTCTTGCCTTTGGAGATGCATCTTAGAAGAAGTTGCTGTGGCCAATGTCGAAGAGGTTACTGACTATGTTCTTCTTTAGGATCTTGAGATTCCTGTCTCGCATTGAGGTCTTTCAACCATTTTGCATTTATCTTTGTGTTTGGTGTAAGAGAATGGTTGAGTCTCATTCTTCTGTATATAGCTGTCCAATTTTCCCAGCACCATTTATTGAAAAGACTATCTTTTTTCCATTGGATATTTTTTCCTGCTTTGTTGAAGATTATTTGACCATAGAGTTGAGGATCCATATCTGGACTCTCTATTCTGTTCATTGGTCTATGCGTTTGTTTTTGTGCCAGTACCATCCTGTTGTGGTGATCACAGCTTTATAATATAGCTTGAAATCAGGCAACATGATGACCCCAGCTTTGTTTTACTTTTTCAACATTTCCTTGGCTATTCGGGGTCTTTTCTGGTTCCTTACAAATTTTAGGATTGTTTGTTCCAGCACTTTGAAAAATGCCATTGTTATTTTGATTGGGATGGCATTGAAAGCATAGATTGCTCTGGGCAGCATAGACATTTTAACAATGTTTATTCTTCCAATCCATGAGCATGGAATGTTTTTCCATTTCTTCATGTCTTCTTCAATTTATTTCATGAGTGTTCTGTAGTTCCTAGAGTATAGATCCTTCACCTCTTTGGCTAGGTTTATTCCAAGCTATTTTATGGTTTTTGTTGCTGTTGGAAATGGAATTGATTCTCTAATTTCTCCTTGTACAATTACATTGTTAGTGTGTAAGAAAGCAACTAATTTCTGTGCATTGATTTTATATCCTGCCACATTATTGAATTTCTGTATAAGTTCTAGGTGGAGTCTTCTGGGTTTTCCACATAAAATATCATGTCATCTTCAAAGAGAGAGTTTGACTTCTTCTTTGCCAATTTGAGTATCTTTTATTTCTTTTTGGTGTCTCATTGCTGTTGCTAGGACTTCTAGTACTATTTTGAACAATAATGGCGAGAGTGGGCATCCTTGTTGTGTTCCTGATCTTAAGGGAAAGGCTCTTGGCTTTTCCCCATTGAGAATGATATTTGCTGTGGGTTTTTCATAGATGGATTTTATGAAATTGAGGAATGTTCCCTCTATCCCTATACTCTGAAGAGTTTTGATCAGGAAAGGATGCTGTATTTTGTCAGATGCTTTCTCTGCATCAATTGAGAGGACCATGTGGTTCTTGTCTCTTCTCTGATTTATGTGCTCTATCACATTGATTGATTTGCAAATGTTGAACCACCTTTGCATCCCAGAGATAAATCCCACCTAGTCATGGTGGATAATGCTTTTAATGTACTGTTTGATCCTATTAGCTAGGATCTTGTTGAGAATTTTGGCATCCATATTCATCAGGGATATTGGTCTGAAATTCTTTTTGTTGGGGTTTTTGCCTGGTTTTGGGATCAAGGTAATGCTGGCCTCATAGAATGAATCTGGAAGTTTTCCTTCTGTTTCTGTTTTTTGAAATGGCTACAGGAGAATAGGTATTATTTCTTCTTGAATGCTTGGTAGAATTCCCCAGGGAATCCATCTGGTCCTGGACTCTTGTTTTTTGGGAGGTTTTTGATCACTGCTTCAATCTCATTACTGATTATTGGTCTATTCAGATTGTCAATTTCTTCCTGTTTGAGTCTTGGTAGTTTACAGGTTCTCAGGAATGTATCCATTTCTTCCAGGTTGCTTAATTTATTGGCATATAGCTGTTGATAATAATTTCTGATAATTGTTTCTATTTTCTTGGTGTTAGTTATTCATGATTTTATTAATTTGGGTCCTTTCTCTTTTCTTTTGGATAAGTCTGGCCAGTGGTTTATCAATCTCATTAATTCTCTCAAAGAACCAGCTCTAGTTTTGTTAATGTGTTCTACTGTATTTCTGGTCTCTAATTCATTGATCTCTGCTCTAATCTTAATTATTTCCCTTCTTGTGTGTGGGTTAGGCTTAATTTGTTGTTGATTCTCCAGTTCTTTAAGATGTGAAAATAGTTTGTGTACTCAGAATTTTTCTATTTTTTTGAGTGAGGCTTGGATGGCTATGTATTTCCCCCGTAGGACCGCCTTTGCCATATCCCATAGGTTTTTAGACCAATGTATTTTCGTTCTCATTGGTTTCCATGAATCAAAGAAAAACTTAAACAATTCAAATATATCTTCTAGTCCTCTCTCTCTTTCCACCCCCTCAGGGATCCCAATTATTCTGACATTTCATGATGTCATTTATTTCTCTAATTGTGTTTTCATAGATTTTAAGCTGTTTGTTCCAGGCCTCCTCTTGTTCCTTCTTTTCTACCAGTTGTCTTCTAGATCACTAATTTGTTCTTCTGCCTCATTTACCCTAGCTATTAGAGTATCTAGATTAGATTGGATCTCATTGATAGCATTTTTGAGTTCTGCCAGATCAGCTTTCATTTCTGACCGTAGAGAATCTATGTTGTCATGAATGGTTTTCTCCATCCTAGCTACTGTCTTCATAATTGTTACCCTGAAGTCTATTTCTGACATCTTTCTTATATCCATATCCATTAGTTCTGTGCAGAGGTCACAGTCTCTGAGTCTTCCCTATTTTGGGGGTTCCTCCTCTTCATTCTGTTGAGGGGTGGTTGAGGGAGTGTACAGAATCCAAATTATTGACCACACCTATTTTATAGGGACCATAGGGTTGTCAGCCTCTTGTACTTCCAGCCTGCCTTCTGGGGGAGGGGCCTTCTGCACTGTTACTCAGGCAACCCTGTTTGGGCAGAGTTGCCCTGACCCCTGTGGGGGGTTGGTGGGCTCAGTGTAAACCAGTTTTTTGGGGCTTTTGTTCTCTGGCAGCTTTCCCTGGCAGTTTTCCATATGTCTTCTGAGAGTCAGAGCAGAAGTGACCATATCCAAACCTCTGTCTCAGAACAAAGAGATCACATCTGTTCCTCAGTGAGCCCTCCAGGCCACACTGTCTCCATTTCTGTCTGTGCTGTAAAAGCTGCAGAATCCTGGGTTGTGTGCCCCACAGCAGCACTCCCAGCCCTTGCTTCCAGGTCCAGGCACATCTCTGCCCTTTGTGCTTCTGAAACCAACTGCTGCCCCCAGTTTACATGTGTGCCCCTCACAGCTCCAGGTTTCAGTCTGAGGGGATGCTCTAAACTCCTTTCCCTGCCTCTATCTCTGATTCTGTGCCCTGTCCCCAGCATGGAAGGCTTTTGTGCTCTGGTGGTGCAGGATCCCAGAGGCTCCCTCCCCCTTCTGTTTATCTTTTTTTTTTTTTATTTTAATAAACATATAATGTATTTTTATCCCCAGGGGTACAGGTCTGTGAATCACTAGGTTTACACATTTCACAGCACTCATCATAGCCCATACCCTCCCCAATGTCCATTTCCCACCACCACCCTCTCCCGTCCCCCCTGCCCCACGCAACCCTCAGTCTGTTTCTTGAGATTGAGTCTTTTATGGTTTGTCTCCCTCCCAATCCCATCTTTTCATTTTTTCTTTTCCTACCTCCCCCCAATCCCCCCGCCTTGCATCTCCACTTCCTCATATCAAAGAGATCATATGATAGTTGTCTTTCTCCGATTGACTTATTTCGCTAAGCATGATACCCTCTAGTTCCATCCACGTCGTCGCAAATGGCAAGATTTCATGTCTTTTGATGGGTGCATAGTATTCCATTGTGTATATATACCACTTCTTCTTTATCCATTCATCTGTTGGTGGACATCTAGGCTCTTTCCACAGTTTGGCTATTGTGGACATTGCTGCTATAAACATTCGGGTGCACGTGCCCCTTCGGAGCACCACGTTTGTATCTTTAGGATATATACCCAGTAGTGCAATTGCTGGGTCATAGGGTAGCTCTATTTTCAGTTTTTTGAGGAACCTCCACACTGTTTTCCAGAGTGGTTGCACCAGCTTGCATTCCCACCAGCAGTGTAGGAGGGTTCCCCTCTCTCCGCATCCTTGCCAGCATCTGTCATTTTTTGACTTATTAATTTTAGCCATTCTGACTGGTGTGAGGTGGTATCTCATTGTGGTTTTGATTTGTATTTCCCTGATGCCGAGTGATGTGGAGCATTTTTTCATGTGTCTGTTGGCCATCTGGATGTCTTCTTTGCAGAAATGCCTGTTCATGTCCTCTGCCCATTTCTTGACTGGATTATTTGTTCTTTGGGTATTGAGTTTGATAAGCTCTTTATAGATTTTGGATACTAGCCCTTTATCTGATATGTCATTTGCAAATATCTTCTCCCATTCTGTCAGTTGTCTTTTGGTTTTGTTCACTGTTTCCTTTGCTATGCAAAAGCTTTTGATCTTGATGAAATCCCAATAGTTCATTTTTGCCCTTGCTTCTGTTGCCTTTGGCCATGTTCCTAGGAAGAAGTTGCTGCGGTTGAGGTCAAAGAGGTTGCTGCCTGCATTCTCCTCAAGGATTTTGATAGATTCCTTTCTCACATTGAGGTCCTTCATCCATTTGGAGTTTATTTTCGTGTGTGGTGTAAGGAAATGGTCCAATTTCATTTTTCTGCATGTGGCTGTCCAATTTTCCCAGCACCATTTGTTGAAGAGGCTGTCTTTTTTCCATTGGATATACTTTCCTGCTTTGTCGAAGATTAGTTGACCAAAGAGTTGAGGGTCGATTTCTGGGCTCTCTATTCTGTTCCATTGGTCTATATGTCTGTTTTTGTGCCAGTACCATACTGTCTTGATGATGACAGCTTTGTAATAGAGCTTGGAGTCTGGAATTGTGATGCCCCCGACTTTGGCTTTCTTTTTCAATATTCCTTTGGCTATTCGAGGTCTTTTCTGGTTCCATATAAATTTTAAGATTATTTGTTCTATTTCTTTCAAAAAAATGGGTGGGATTTTGATAGGGATTGCATTAAATGTGTAGATTGCTTTAGGTAGAATAGACATTTTCACAATATTTGTTCTTCCAATCCATGAGCATGGAATATTTTTCCATTTCTTTGTGTCTTCCTCAATTTCTTTCATGAGTACTTTATAGTTTTCTGAGTATAGATTCTTTGCCTCTTTGGTTAGATTTATTCCTAGGTATCTTATGGTTTTGGGTGCGATTGTAAATGGGACTGACTCCTCAATTTCTCTTTCTTCTGTCTTGTTGTTAGTGTAAAGAAATGCGACTGATTTCTGTGCATTGACTTTATATCCTGACACTTTACTGAATTCCTGTAGAAGTTCTAGCAGTTTTGGAGTGGAGCCTTTTGGGTTTTCCACATATAGTATCATATCATCTGCAAAGAGTGAGAGTTTGAATTCTTCTCTGCCAATTTGGATGCCTTTAATTTCTTTTTGTTGTCTGATTGCTGAGGCTAGGACTTCTAGTACTATGTTGAACAGCAGTGGTGATAACGGACATCGTTGCCATGTTCCTGACCTTAGCGGAAAAGCTTTCAGTTTTTCTCCATTGAGAATGATATTTGCAGTGGGTTTTTCATAGATGGCTTTGATAATATTGAGGTATGTGCCCTCTGTAACTACACTTTGAAGAGTTTTAATCAGGAAGGGATGCTGCACTTTGTCAAATGCTTTTTCAGCATCTATTGAGAGTATCATATGGTTCTTATTCTTTCTTTTATTAATGTATTGTATCCCATTGATGGATTTGCGGATGTTGAACCAACCTTGCAGCCCTGGAATAAATCCCACTTGGTCGTGGTGAATAATCCTTTTAATGTACTGTTGGATCCTATTGGCCAGTATTTTGGTGAGAATTTTCGCATCTGTGTTCATCAAAGATATTGGTCTATAATTCTCTTTTTTGGTGGGATCCTTGTCTGGTTTTGGGATCAAGGTGATGCTGGCCTCATAGAATGAGTTTGGACGTTTTCCTTCCATTTCTATTTTTTGGAAGTTTCAGGAGAATAGGAATTAATTCTTCTTTAAATGTTTGGTAGAATTCCCCTGGGAAGCCGTCTGGTCCTGGACTTTTGTTTGTTTGGAGATTTTTGATGACTGTTTCGATCTCCTTACTGGTTATGGGTCTGTTCAGGTTATCTATTTCTTCCTGGTTCAATTGTGGTAGTTTATACGTCTCTAGAAATGTATCCATTTCTTCCAGATTGTCAAATTTGTTGGCGTAGAGTTGCTCGTAGTATGTTCTTATAATTGTTTGTATTTCTTTGGTGTTGGTTGTGATCTCTCCTCTTTCATTCATGATTTTATTTATTTGCATCCTTTCTCTTTTCTTTTTGATAAGTCTGGCCAGGGGCTTATCAATCTTATTAATTCTTTCAAAGAACCAGCTCCTAGTTTTGTTGATTTGTTCTATTGTTTTTATAGTTTCTAGTTCATTGATTTCTGCTCTGATCTTTATGATTTCTCTTCTCCTGCTGGGTTTAGGCTTACTTTGTTGTTCTCTCTCCAGCTCCTTTAGGTGTAGAGTTAGGTTGTGTATTTGAGACCTTTCTTGTTTCTTGAGAAAGGCTTGCACTGCTATATATTTTCCTCTCAGGACTGCCTTTGTTGTGTCCCACAGATTTTGAACCGTTGTGTTTTCATTATCATTTGTTTCCATGAATTTTTTCAATTCTTCTTTAATTTCCTGGTTGACCCATTCATTTTTTAGAAGGATGCTGTTCAGTCTCCATGTATTTGCGTTCTTTCCAAATTTCCTCTTGTGATTGAGTTCTAGCTTCAGAGCATTGTGGTCTGAAAATATGCAGGGAATGATCTCAATCTTTTGGTACCGATTGAGACCTGATTTATGACCCAGGATGTGTTCTATTCTGGAGAATGTTCCATGTGCACTAGAGAAGAATGTATATTCTGTTGCTTTGGGAGGAATGTTCTGAATATATCTGTGATGTCCATCTGGTCCAGTGTGTCATTTAAGGCCTTTATTTCCTTATTGATCTTTTGCTTAGATGATCTGTCCATTTCAGTGAGGGGAGTGTTAAAGTCCCCTGCTATTATTGTATTACTGTCGATGTATTTCTTTGATTTTGTTATTAATTGGTTTATATAGTTGGCTGCTCCCATGTTAGGGGCATAGATATTTAAGATTGTTAGGTCTTCTTGTTGGACAGACCCTTTGAGTATGATATAGTGTCCTTTCTCATCTCTTCTTATAGCCTTTGGCTTAAAATCTAATTGATCTGATAGAAGGATTGCCACCCCAGCTTTCTTCTGATGCCCATTAGCATGGTACATTGTTTTCCACCCCCTCACTTTAAATCTGGAGGTGTCTTCGGGTCTAAAATGAGTTTCTTGTAGGCAGCATATTGATGGGTTTTGTTTTTTTATCCATTCTGATACCCTGTGTCTTTTGATTGGGGCATTTAGCCCATTAGCATTCAGGGTAACTATTGAGAGATATGAATTTAGTGCCATTGTATTGCCTGTATGGTGACTGTTACTGTATATTGTCTCTGTTTCTTTCTGATCTACTCCTTTTAGGGTCTCTCTTTGCTTAGAGGACCCCTTTCAATATTTCCTGTAGCGCTGGTTTGGTGTTTGCAAATTCTTTCAGCTTTTGTTTGTCCTGGAAGCTCTTTATCTCTCCTTCTATTTTCAATGATAGCCTAGCCGGATATAGTATTCTTGGCTGCATGTTTTTCTCATTTAGTGCTCTGAATATATCATGCCAGTTCTTTCTGGCCTGCCAGGTCTCTGTGGATAGGTCCGCTGCCAGTCTAATGTTTTTACCCTTGTATGTTACAGACTTCTTTTCCCGGGCTGCTTTCAGGATTTTCTCTTTGTCGCTAAGACTTGTAAATTTTACTATCAGGTGACGAGGTGTGGACCTATTTTTATTGATTTTGAGGGGCGTTCTTAGCATCTCCTGGATTTTGATGTTTGTTCCCTTTGCCATATTAGGGAAATTCTCTCCAATAATTGTCTCCAATATACCTTCTGCTCCCCTGTCTCTTTCTTCTTCTTCTGGAATCCCAATTATTCTAATGTTGTGTCGTCTTATGGTGTCGCTTATCTCTCGAATTCTCTCCTCGTGGTCCAGTATTTGTTTGTCTCTCTTTTGCTCAGCTTCTTTATTCTCTGTCATTTGGTCTTCTATGTCACTAATTCTTTCTTCTGCCTCATTTATCCTAGCCATGAGAGCTTCCATTTTTGATTGCACCTCATTAATAGCTTTTTTGATTTCAACTTGGTTAGATTTTAGTTCTTTTATTTCTCCAGAAAGGGCTTTTATCTCTCCGGAGAGGGTTTCTCTAATATCTTCTATGCCTTTTTCGAGCCCGGCTAGAACCTTAAGAATCGTCATTCTGAACTCTAGATCTGTCATGTTACTAATGTCTGTATTGATTAGGTCTCCAGCCTTCGGTACTGCCTCTTTTTCTTTTTTTTGAGGTGAGTTTTTCCGCCTTGTCATTTTGTCCAGATAAGATTTGCTTTCTCCTGCTGTGGAATTCCGCTGCTCTTGGTGAGTGAAGTTGGTTTTGGATGGGTTTCTTGTTGATCTTCTGGGGGAGGGGCCTATTGTAGTGATTCTCAAGTGTCTTTGCTGCAGGCAGAATTGCACCGCCCTTGCCAGGGGCCGGGCTAAGTAATCCGCTCGGGTTTGCTTTTGGGAGCTTTTGTTCCCTGAGCGCTTTCCGTAGAGTTCTGGAGGACGGGAATGGAGATGGTGGCCTCCCAATCTCTCGGCCCAGAGGAGCCGAGAGCTTGGGGTTCCGCTCCACAGTGCGCTCTCAGAGCAAAGCGCCCAACCGCCCTGCCTCCCTGGCCTGCAGTCGCGCCTTGAGGAAAGCAGTCAATTGCTGGAGCTGGAGAAAAGCGCCAGGTCGCTTCTATCTCCGTGGACTCCGCTCGCGCTCCGAGCCCACCTAGCCTGCGACCAGCACAAGGTAACCCTGGGCTTAGAGCTCGCTCCTCGGCTTTGTTGCTGTAGCCGGCTTCCCCGCTCTAACACTTGCGAGCTCTGCAGCACTCAGACACCCCCAGTCCTTCTGTGACCCCGCGGGATCTGGGATTATGCTGACCCCGCCTGGGTTTCCCCCCGGTTTAGCCTCTGGAGCGATGTCTCCCAATGGAGCCGACTTTTAAATGTCCTGATTTTGTGCTCCCATTGCTCCACCGCTTCCCGGGAGCTGGCCCCTCCCCCCGGGGTCTATTTTCCCGTCGCTTTGGATTCACTTCTCCACAGGTCCTACCTTTCAGAAAGTGATCGATTCTCTGTTTCTAGAATTGTTGCTCTTCTTCTCTTCGATTTCCCGTTAGATTTGTAGGTGTTCACAATGGTTAGATAAGCTATCTAGCTGATCTCCTGCTACCCGATGTCGTCTCAGCCTGCTACTTCTCCGCCATCTTGACCTCTATTGCTTCTTTTAGTTGCCCTGTTTATCTTTTATATGCCTGCAGAATCACAGCTCCCTGCTTCATACCTCCAAACCAGCCACTGGAGATACTCTGTTTGTAGAGGTACAGATATATCTTCTTAGATCTCATGCTGATTTCCTGGGTGTTCAGAATGGTCTGATAGATATCTAGCTCAATTCAGGGGACCGGTTGAAATAGGTTCCCCTACTCCTCCACCATCTTTGCAACTCCTCCTTCTCTAGTTTCTGAAAATGTTGATGAAAGATCTATATAATTTATTGCTTAACCATTTTATAAAATTCACCAGTGAATCCACCTAGACCAGGAGTTATCTTGAGGGTTATGTTGTGAATTCAATTATTTATTTTAGGTATGAAGCAATGCAGAAATTCTGTTTCTTACCATTCAGTTTTGGTAATATGCATCTTTCAAGAAATTCATTTATTTTATCTAAGTTGTTAAACTTATTGGCATAAATTTATTAGGTCTCTTATCCTTTAAATGTCTATAAGATTTATAGTGATGTCCTCTCTTTTATTCCTGATTTGGGTAAATAATATGTATTAGACCAGTTGATATTTTTTCCTAGGGCTCATCAGAGCTCTATTCATTCTTTTTATTTTTTTTAAGATTATTTATTTATTTATTTGACACAGAGAGAGAGAGAGAAAACACAAGTAGGCAGAGAGGCAGGCAGAGAGAGAGGGGGAAGCAGGCTCCCTGCTGAACAGAGAGGCCAATGGGGGGCTCAATCCCAGGACTCTGAGATCATGACCTGAGCCGAAGGCAGAGGCTTAACCCACTGAGCCACTCAGGCCACCCCACTCTTCATTCTTTTTTCTAGTTCACTTTTTTCCCCCCTTCTGTGCTTCATTTTGGATAATTTCTATTGTAAAATCCTCAAATTAATTGATCTTTTCTTCTGAAATGTCTAATTTCCTGTTAGGCCCATCAGTATATTTTTTTATTGTATAATAAATTTTTTCCAGCACTAATATTCCATCTGTTTCTTTTTTAATCCTCTTTATTATGGTAATCTTTTCCTTTAAATCCATGAAATTTATAAAAGTTGTTCAATTCCATTGTATTTGGGTCTGTTTCTAGAGATGGGTTTTTCTCTTGGCTGCTTACGTCATATGTTTAGCAGTACTTGATCAGATGGTTGACATTATAAATGTTATATTTTTGAAGTTTTGGATGTTATTCTTTAAGAGCCTAGATTTTTTTTTCTTTGATTATTTGTTAGGCAGGTAAGTTATTTGCGGGTCAACCTATTTTTTTTTTTTTAAGGCTAATTTCTAAACTCTATTAAAAAGGTTCTATAGCAGCCTTCAAGGATCATTTAGTTCTACTAAATTTACCCTTTAGAGTCTCTACTGAATACCCTGGGATTTGAATAAGTAATCTTTACTTTGGTCAGAATTCAAATAATTCTCAGTCCTGGAAATCATTTAGGTACAACTCCCAATAATTGTTTCTTCATTGGTAGTTTTTGTTTAACTTCATGGAATCTTCCTACCTATGTCCAGCTTAATACTGAGCCAAAAATTCAAGGGCTCCTCTATTGCAGATTTCTGGATGACTCTATCCTTCTTTCCTTTCTCCCTCTATCCTTCCCTCCCTTTCTCCCTTTTTCCCTCCCTCCCTCCTTTCCTTCCTTCTTCCTCCTCCTCCTCCTCTTCCTTCTTCTTTTCTTCTTTTTCTTCTTCTATTTATTGCCTTTCTGGTTCTTTGCCTTTTAAACCATGTAGGCTCTCCCAAATCTTTATTTCTGTGTTCTCTGTATACGAGACATGCTCTGCGGGTTATATTTTCATGCATTGCAGTCTGGCAAATGCCTCCAGCTAGAAAGTGAGGGTAGTATTAGGACTGCATTCCTCTTGCCTTCCTTAGTAATCACAGACTTGTTTTGCTTGTTGTTCAATTCCTGCTAGCAACTGTTTCATATTTAGTGCAGCTTTTTAATCATTTCCTATCAGACAAATCTGATAACAGTTAATTCATCGTGACTATAGGTATAAGTTAAAATTATCTTTTAAAAAATATATACTTTTGGGGTGCCTGGGTGGCTCAGGTGGTTAAGTGTCAGTCTTCAGCTCAGGCCTCCTGGGATTAAGCCCCACATCAGGCTCCCTGCTCAGTAGGGAGTCTGCTTCTCCCTCTCCCTCTGTGATCCCCCTGCTTGTACTCTCTCTCTCTCAAATAAGTAAATAAATAAAATCTTAAAATATATATTTATATATATATATATCTCTATTTTAATGATACCTATTGTACAGGGAAGCAAAACAGCTTATAAAACTATATATTCATTTGGATAACAATTTATTAATATATTTATAGAAAGGAGAGAAGTGCATATATTAAAAATTGTAGGGATTGGTATTGAATTTTTTTTTCCTCTTTAGCTTTATTTTTCAAATTTTTAATCATCAATATAGATTTATTTTTTCATTAGAAAGTTGTTATTTTAAAAGGCTTTTCCATGTAGTATATGATAAGATGTGACCTATAGTATGGTCTTTGTATACAGTTCACTTTTTAATAGCTTCATTATCATGACTTTAAAGTTCCATTGTAGTTTTTTGATACTACACCATGCTGTGTCCTTCTTTGAAGAGGTCTGGAGGTATCTTATAAATTAATGAGTTATTAGAAAACTGGACATTTATGTATTTAACAGACTCAAAACAATAAGTGATGCAGGAGTGTATTCTATAGTTATCTAAGATTGTGTAACTGGGCACAATTAAGTTTCTTGTTGTTAAGATAAAGTTGGATACACACTTCCTACTAGAATAAGCATGCATTTATATATTTATAGAGGCAAACTTTTGGCAGGGTACTTATCATAAATAGGATTTTAGTGTGAAAATGCACTCATATATATTTATAACAAATTAAATGACTCACTTGTAAATTAACAGGATCAATTTAACACATTCATGTGTAAATGTCACTGAGAGAGTACTTCTAAGTAAGTTAGACATCTGCAATATTATTTGTAGTAATACTTTGCTGAGTAAACCTTATCTTCATATACCACAAAATAGAAAGTTTTAGCTCAGCTCAGGTCAAAATAAGACAAATTCTAATCAATTTATTCAGAATAAATGATACCTTATTAAGGGTAGTCATGATTCGGATTTTGGCATACACTTAATTCTCTTTGTAAATTCCTCATGTAGCTTCCTCACTAACCTTGGCAAAGTTGGGCAAAGATGGACAAAGGTAGCCTGTTCGGGCCAACCCAAATTTTACCCTATCAACATTTCTACTTCAAGAATGCCAAAGAGTTTAGTCCTCAGAAGGAGGCCATAATTAGAATGGAGTATCTGTCTTATCTCAAAGTGCAATGAAGATTAATCCTATTATTCTCATCATCCGAAGTTATTTAAATCTTCACAAGAAGTCTGAGATTCATTCTTAAAACCTCCTAAGTCCCCGAACTCCTCCATTGTATCTATGAAATACATTACTTTTCATGAGTAAAATCCCTATATCCTCACTTTCTTCTGAAAGTAATATCCTTGTCTACTAACGCTTGGATGCTTCCCGAGAACACTGATTCTACAGAAATTCTTCCTTTCATACTCACATACTGGTGAGCCTGGGGGGAAGGAGTTAGTGTTCTTGTTCCTAATTGCTGCTTCCAGAAGGTTGCTTCTTCCTTCCGTATAACATGCCCAGATTCTTTGAATTTCAATCATTCATTACAGCCATAGCTGACACATAAAATTATACAATGACAAAAGGGCACCCACACAATAATTTCTAATCTAAAAGTTTCATGGAACTCTTCTTAAGTCATGAGACGTGGCTCAGGGATGCATCTATATCATGGAGGACACTCCTTTTTTAAAGATATTCAAATGAACCATTGATTTCCTAGTTGACCTTCTGTGCATCAGTGTCTCCCCAGAGGGGGGTTGGGTTTACCCCTAGCCCGAACCCCTGTGTCTTGTCAGTTCTTCACATGCTATTTTTAATTTGTCTAAAAGGCATAAAAGCTTCCTGTGCTGTTTACTTCTTCAGGTCTTCATTCTCTTATAAAGGCTCCTGGTATGTGGAAAAAAAAAAGAGAGAGAGAGAGAAAAAAAAATAATACACACACACACACACACACACACACACACACACATATATTTTTTTAAAGAGAGAAATAGCACAGGGGGAGTGGGGAAGAGGGAGAGGGAGCGAGAATCTTAAGCAGGCTCCCTGCTGAGTGCACAGCCCAATTTGGGGCTGGATTTCATGACTCTGAGATCATGACCTCAGCCAAAATCCAGGATTAGATCCTAAACCAATTTAGCTACCAGGTGCCCCTAATTTAATAAAATTTGTTAACTTTTCTCCTGGTAATCTTTGTCAGTTTAATTTTCAGACCCAGTCTGGGACCCTAAGAGAGGCAAGGTAATCTTTTTCCCTCCCTACAGTGTCCAGAGCAAATCTCTTGATTCCTCTGCTCACAAATAGCTCTGTCCTCAGTATTCCTCCTCTCAGGGTATTGGCCAAGCCCAAATACTGAGTAATCCTTAATTCATATTGTCTAATAATCCATCTCATTCCATGAGGAAATTCTAGGGGCTACTCCTTCTAAGAACATCGGGAGTCATTCAACTTCCCAGAGGCTGGGTCTAAGTCCCTCAACTCTCACTTGTACTATTCTAATAACTTCCTAGCCAGTATTGCTGCATTCACCCTTGCTTCTGTTCAGGCATTTCAACACAGCATTCAGAATGACACTTTTAAAACTTAAGTTATGTCAATCATGATTTAAAAGCATGTCAATCTTATGTTCTAAAACCCTCTAATCAATTCCCATCATACTCCGAAAATCCAAAATCTTTGTCACAGACTAAAAATAACTACATAAAAGACTTTTCAGATCTAATTACCTACCCTCCTCCTCAATTTACCTACACTGCCTCATTACTGTTCCTTAAACACAGTGAGTATCATTTTACCTTAGTACCTTTGCACTAGAATGTTCCCTCTCTGCATAGAATGTTCCCTCCTCACCACAGGCCTAGTATCTACATAATTCATTTCCACACATCATTTAGGTCTTTGCCCAAATATAACCTAATTTGAGGTGGTCAGATCTTTTGGAACTGCTCTCTATAAATGAGAATAACCTTCCAAGGTGGGGCCCACTCTATTTATCTACTTTGTTTTATTGTCTTCAGATTGCTGATCACAGCGTGATGTTCTATATATTTATCTGTTTATTATCTTCATCCCCTTTTAGAAGGTGGTCTCAATGAGGATCTTGTCTATTTTGTTCACTGTACCAAATCTAATGCCTTGACAGTGCTTAGCATATAGAGTATTTTTAGATGATTGATTGAATAATTGAATGAATTAATTAACTTTAAAGGCCAGCTCAGGATGCTGTTTACTCTTATTTGACTCTCCCTTTTTATGCCCCATACTTAATATTTAATGAACATCCAAATGTTATGCTGAATATCAGTAATACAAGGTAAAAAAAAAATCTGGAAACACAGACTCTAGTAGAGAAAATAGACATCTACTGAAGTAAATATAACTTGTGATTGTATTCTTACCATGGGGCAGAAGTGTTTGGAAAGTCCAGGGAAAGACAACTCACTTAGCCTGAGGGAGGAAGAATTCAAAATTGAACTAGTGTTTGGCAGACAAAGAATAGTTGATGAAGATGAATATTGATACAGACAAAACAAGATATAAAAAAGTCTTCTACCTGCATTGGTTGATAGGGTCTCATAAAGCTCAAAAAGCCAAATATAATTGGGTATTTGGCCAATTTATATTCCCTTTTTTTTCTTACCTTCATCATCCTTCTGCTTGTTACTTGTAGATACTGGTTTTCAAGGGACCTGATTTGAAAAAAATTGATTTTCAGAGTCAAAAAGTTCAGGGTAATTTAGAATAAAGACCTAAGAGACATATTTAGGATTCCCTTTACCTATAGATATCTAAATATTGATTATATGTGGAAAATAAGGTGTTCTATAAAATAGAACTCTCTCCTGAAATTTTGTTAACATTTCACAGAGTTGTATTTCAATAATATTTGTGAAGTATGACAATATTTGAAATACGAATCAAGTTTTTATTCCTGTGTTTCCTTGTACTACTTAATCCTTCTCAAATTTAAGTACTCAGGCAATTGAGCTTTCAATGCTTTAGGGAAGGAGTTTTATAATACAAAGTGGAGGCAAAAGAGCCTTTTCTGCCTTTTCATGGGCATAAGCAGAAGCCTCACGGGGACATGAGACCCAAAGAACAGATTCAAAACACATGAAGAACTCAGAGTCGGGCTTCCTGTCTAGAGGCAAATTTCACTTTTCCCAGATTGGAGTGGGAATCTCCTTAGAAGGGAAGCCAGGAGAACTTAAACTGTTGGGTTTGTGAGAAACACTGCTCTCCCCATGAGTGTAAGTCCCACACCCAATGCAGAAATCCTACATATAAATCCTAGTTTTTTAGAGCCAAGAGAAGCAAAAAAGCTGTGTCTCTGTTCTATAAAAGACAGAACAAGATCAATCATGCATATGCTCAAGGGTGACCTAGACATCAACAGGGTTTTAATTCCATAAAATTTCTATGAGTGGTGTTATCTAGCAGCAACAAAATGATGCCCATGCACTGAGGAAAGACATCAAGGTAGTAAGGGCAAAATCTTGTGAGGCCTTGAGGTTAGGAATGAGGGACAATTCAGCTCGAACTTACATGGCTGATGAAGGACCAGGGGGAATGAGGATGTTGCAGTGGCAATCATCAATAACCAATCTTGAAACCAAGGTTCAGATCAGACTCCTTCCTCTTCCACAAGTTTCACCTCATGTTAGAGATCCAGGACCTAAATGAAAACTAAGGGAAATAGGGCTTAAAAATAGAAAAGTAAATTCAATGACAAAAAGGAAGTTTTGGTTCTTACACTTTTGAGTGAGTGGGCTAAGAATTGTTTTTGCTACATTTATTATACATGCACACATTACCATAGCAAATTTCTAAAAGCTTATAAGGCCTATTTTTTATAAATCCAAAATTGAATACAAGCCATAGTAGGGATTTTCTCAAATTGGCTGATTCATTATCTTTTTAAACCTCCATTTTCATGTTCTTAGTAGTACCTGAGAAATAATATTCTTGACAAATGCACAAGAATGGATACTGAAATGCAAAGCTTCTCTGAATGTTTTCTTCCTAAATGAGTTTTAGGCATTTACTTTATATAAAAATGGTCTCAGGGGCACTTGTGGCTCAGTCATTAAGCACCTGCCTTTGGCTCAGGTCATGATCCCAGAGTCCTGGAATTGAGCCCCACATTGGGCTCCCTGCTCCGTGGCAGCCTGCTTCTCCTTCTCCCACTCCCCCTGCTTGTGTTCCCTCTTTCACTGGGTCTCTCCCTGTCAAGTAAATAAAATCTTAAAAAAAAAAAAATAATCTTAGACCTACTGAGAAGGTAGTTCTTAAGTTGCCATCATTTAAACATTTTTAAAAAGTTACCAGGGCTAAGATCCTGGTTAAAATACAGATTATTGAAGACTCAAGACATTTGTCAGGCTTTAAGGGAAAAATAAGTTTGAGTATTTGAAGAGCTTTGTAGCATGGACTTCAACATATTATTATTACTAATAATGCTGTCTTTGAATGTTGATCTCTGAGACACTATCCACTTGGCAAACAGATCAGCAACTCCCATTGCCAGAGCAGTTGAGATGAATGTCAGTTCCTGACGAGGCAGATTAATTTTCCATGAACACGTCATTAAAGCCAGCTTTATATGCAATATACAACATCTCAGCAATCAAAGATCTGTGGAGTCCCAAATATGCAAGAGCAGCAGCTGAAATACAATTTACTTCTTGCTAAAGGAAAAGTGATCATCCAGGCTCAAAATCTAGTCTGTGGAAAAGCAAATGAGCAAGATGGAGCCACTTGAGAGTTTGAGTCACTTGCTGTTACAGAGTATTTCTTGGGACTCTGCTACTGTGATTTGTATTCCCCTTGAGGTTGACTGTGACAGACCATTGGGGAGATTTGGAAGGTGTCCTCTATGTATTTATGCAAAAAATATGGGCATGTCAAAAAAGTCAAATGATTGTATATGCTTCTTGCATGTTCTCATATAGTGCCTTGATTTAAAATAGCATCTACTTCACAGTGTGCAACATATTAACCAGCTGGAATCTCTGGTCCTTGTGATTGAGAGAAGAGAAGCAGCCACATGAAAATTAGAAAGAGTAAAATTCTAGCAGGCTCCTAATCCAAAGGAGAGTTACCTGGGAATACTTTATCAGAGGGGCTCATTGAGCTCTATTACCAGATGTGAAGCCCCACCAAGAAAATCCACACTGTGCTTTATTGCTACATTTTGTATTTCTTCCTGTAGAGGATAAATTTGTTAGCATGATTCAGTGTACTCATCGCTCTCATTTAAAAAAAAGATTTCAAATTAGATCTTGTATTTGAACTCTTTAATTCACTGGTATGGGATAACACATAACAAAAGTTCCTGGAAAAATGATGAGCTCTAATTTGTTGAATGCTTAAGAATGGCCAAATCCTTTGCTAAATATTTGTATGTGTAAGTCATAAAGCATCTGAAGTAGATATTATTTCCTGCTTACAGACAAGGAAAATGGGGTTAGTTTCTGGTTCAGCAACAAAAAAGACAACACAATAGCAAAATAGGTATGAAATCTAACAGCACATTATAAGAGAATGTATCTAATGGCCACTAAAGAACTGAAAATGGGCTCACCTCACTTACGAAGCATGGAAATTCTAATAAAAATACAAAATAAAAATGTCACTACACTTACCAGAATGACTAAACTTCAAAGGAACAGTAATATAATCCTATAGAGCAATGAGAATCCTCATACATTGCTGGTACAAATGTGAATTGGTACAACCACTTGAAAAATGTTTGGCTTTGTATATTGTTATTGGCATTGTATATTATTCATACCCTATAATCCAACTTAATTACACCCAAGAGAAATGTGCACATGTGTATCAAAAGACAGGAATGTGGCTGTTCATCGCAATAGTGTTTTAAGGGTTAATTTCAGCAGGCCTAGAATTACCCAAAATTGTTCTGCTAAAGTTTTTGCAACACAGCGACCCCTGATCAAGGCATGAAACTTACTGATTTACAAAGTATTGCTTTGTAACCGTATGTCTAAGAAGTTTTGACAGTTTGTATTCAGTTTATTGGCATGGCTTGTTGTAAGAGTGATATTGATGATTCACACCTCATTTTTTTAAAGATTTATTTATTTATATGAGAGAGGGAGAAAGAATGTGTGTGCACACATGTAGGGGAGGGGCAGAGGGAGAGAATCTCAAGCAGATTTCCTGCCAAGCTGGGAGTCTGATGTAGGGCTCAAACTCACTACCCTGAGATCATGACCCAAGCAGAAACCAAGAGTCAGAGGCTTGAATGACTGAGCCACCCAGGCACCCCAATTCACACCTCATTTGATGAGACTATTGTAAATTGGTTAGAAAGCAGAAATATGCCTATTTGACCAGCAAATTATAGAAATCAGCACCTGAGACTCCATATCATGCTCCTGCTTCTAGAGTGGAGAAAAAACTGTGATCAGTATAATCCTTAACAGAGGGAGGACATTTAGATCCTGAGTCTGATCTATCTGGACTGCTTGCTATTGTCTATGATGCATATCCTTTCTTTAATGTTTTTGCTGTATTGAATCCTCTTCCTGCAATAAACTATAGATTTGGAAAAGGGGTGGGGGGAGCATGTTCCTGGTCACACAGCTAAAGAATAACAGCTCTGAGTTTCAAAGGCAGGTCTTCTGGACCCCAAAGTCCTTGTTTATGCTACTATGCCATAATCTTTATTTTCTTATAGACAGAGTAGCAGTAAATATCATGCTTGCTTTAACAGCAGAGCCACTGAGGTTAGGGGGAAATATATACCTTGGGACATAGCATTAGATGAGCTCAGTAGGAAGTCAGACAGATGCTCATTTCCCAGGAGCCCCACTGTCAGCATTCTCTGCCCAGTAGGTTGAAATCTCTTGTCCAGATTGTTCAGAGGAGCTAATATTATCCCTTGAGGGGGACTCACAAGTTACCAGCTATAAAAGGAATGGAAAACAAATCCACTGAACATTTAAACACAAAACTAATGGAGGGATAGGCATCATGGTTCTCTGTAAAAGGAAATTATGCTTAACTAACCTATGCAAGTTCTTGGAGTAGGTAAATAAACATGCAGAGAGGGAAGAAGCAGTGGCCATAACTGAAGATGGATTTAGGCTTTCAATAATCTTTCCCCAGTGAAAGCTTTTGGGCAATATAATTACCATAAGTTTTGTAGCCTCTTTTACCATGTCTAGGGAGCTATAAGAAAGATAGAAAGCCAATGAAGGAAAGAAAGGGATACTTTATATAATGGAGAAATGTGAGTGGTATAGTACCCCAAGGATTAATGCTTGCAAAAAGTTTACTTTTAAATTTTTATACATAGTCTTAAGGAATAAAAACTCCACATTCACATACAACACATTCTAATTTGAAATACTAAGATAACAATTCTTCAAGGTCATGTGAATGCGCTAGAAGATGAAAGATGAATTTGTAGTGGTCAAGAAGTCAGTAGAATATATTCAGTCATTCGTTGACCATCTACCACTTTTTAGTTTGAGGCCAGACACTAGAAATAAACAAAAGGCTCCAGCAACAAATTAATTCATGATCCTTGGTTTGTAAATGCAGCATTGTGATTTGTGGTGCCAGATGATGTGAATAAAATGGATAAAATTTCCTTCCTTTAAAGAGTATATAGTGTATATACAAACAAAAATCACACAATGCAATAAGTACAAGGTGAGATACACACCGAAAAGGCTTTAGTACAGGGCTTATGTATCTTAGCATTATAGACATTTAAAATTTTAAGTTAGATAATTTTTAGTTGTGAGGGGCTATCCTGTGTATTGTAGGATGTTTAGCAACATCCTTGGCCTCTGCCTACTAGATGCTAGTGGCACCACTTCCAGCCAAATTTTGACAACCCAAAATGTCTCCAGACATTGCTAAATGTAACAGAGCTGGGGTGTAAATTGCTCTTCTTTGAGAAACCCCATTGCTTCAAGAGTGTGCAAAAGGAGCATCTCAAAATCAGCCCTGAGATGATGGTGGGGAGGGGACAATGTAACGGGGGTGGTTAAAAGGAGGCATCTCAAGGAAGCCTTTTGGAGATGTCTGAGCATAGTTTCTGAGAACAAGCAGGTAGTAGCCAGCCAGAGGCCAGACAGACCAGATCAGAAGGCATTCATAAGGGTAGAAAGAAAAGAATACCATGACTCCTCAGTTTGGAAATTCAGTTCACTGTGCATCATTGAACTTTTATTTAGTACCTACCATATTCCAGGTGCTAAGGATACAAAAATTCAGAGGATCGCACGGTCCAGTTTAACAACTTTCGATCTCAATGTTTCTCCATACTTCTGTCTTGTGATATTGTGATCATTTGTAGAGTTTATCTCACACCATTTGCTACTTTTTTTTTTTTTTTTTTTTTTTTTTTTTTAGTGTTTGCTGTTATCAGTAGGTTATCCTTGAAACCATTTCCCTTGTTTGTCATGGAGCTCAGAGACAGTTGTCCAAATGAGTACTACTTTTGGTGGACAACAGATTGAAATGTGTCCTTTAAATTTAGGGAAAGAGAAAATAATTAAAATAGAGTATGATAAAGTCACCCACATATATTTGACAGTTTTTAATCTCTTAATTTGGCTTCTTGAGCATTATTTTCCTTTCTTCCTCTTCAGCCATTTTCTTAGTCTCATTTGGTCTTTCATTGTTTTGATCAACATTCAACACATAATTTTTTTTTGAAGATTTTATTTACTTATATGACAGAGAGACAGAGATCACAAGAAGGCAGAGAGGCAGGCAGAGAGAGAGGGGAACGCAGGCTCCCCGCTGAGCAGAGAGCCCTATGTGGGGCTCGATCCTAGGACCCTGAGGTCATGATCTGAGCCGAAGGCAGAGGTTTAACCCACTGAGCCACCCAGGCGCCCTCAATACATAATTTTTGAGAGCCTGCCATGTGAGAGCCATTATCTTAGGCAATTTTGGTGTTCTTCAGGGATACTTGCCTCTGTTAATCTATATTAGTGGCTTTCAGTAATTTGGGAGTGAGGTGGAGAGTATGAAAAATATAGGTTTATTTTTATTTTGTTTGTTGTTAACCCTCTCATATGTACCTGAGTGAGCTTGTTGACATGATCAAAATCACTGGTAATGAGGGGTGTATAGACTTTGAAGCTTAATTATTTGAAATATTCTTCCTGGATAATCATGGAAACCTGTAACTTCTTAAAGATTTTATCTATCTATCTATCTATCAATCAGAGAGAGATAGCAAGCACAAGCAGGGGGAACAGCAGGCAGAGGGAGAGGCAGGCTCCCTGCTATGCAAGGAGCCTGATGGGACACTGGGATCGTGACCTAACCCAAAGGGAGAGGTTTAAGTGAGCCACCTAGGTGTCCCTAAACCTGTATCTTCAAATACCTCCTTTACATTGGTGACTTTGATTCTCTCTGACTCATCCAGACCTTCCTTCCAAGCCCCAGAACCATTTCTATATACTCTTAGATATCCCACAAACTGAGCATATCTAGAAAATGATTTATTATTTATTCTCCAAATTTCTTATCTCCTTCTATAGCATCTACATCAGTTAAAGTCACAACTGTCCATGTAGAAATTCAACCAAAGGTTTGTTTACCTTATATTCCATTCCCCATCCTCCTTACTTATAGTCATGCATCAAGAGCTAGATATTCTATCTCCTTAATATATCTTCTATCATTATATCCTATATTTTTCTCTTTTTTCTTTCTCATTGACTGATATTATTAAAAAGAATTTTAGACTGTTTTTCCTCTTCTAGTCCTCTACACTGTTGTCATAGAACAGCAGATCAAGTCACATCCCTGCTTAAAATCTTGGAGTTCCTTAATATTTCCCTAATAGCTGTAGAATAAATTAATCCCTTCCATCTAATTTCTCTTTTGTTTTATTATTCATATTCATTTATCTGTCTTTCTTCAACCCCAGGACCACAAACCCGATCCAGATCACTGTCATATCTTTCCTGGGCAAACGGAGTCTTGGCCATTGTTCTCTGTGGTCATTCTTGCCTTTTCATAATCTGTTCTCCACATGGTATCCAGTGTAATCATTTAAAAATATCATTCCTCTGTAAAACCCTTAATAGTTCTCTGTGAACTAAAAACAAAATACAGTCTTTAACATGCCCATGGGACACTTCATGAGCTGGCCCCTCCTATCAGCCCAACCTGACCTCAGTTTGCTCTCATCCTTCCTCAATATGCTCCAACCACAGTGGCTTCTCTTCAGGTCTGCAAATGTGCCTTGTTCGTACTTTCCCCAGGGTCTTCCCACACACTGTTTTCTCTGCCTAAAATATTCTTCCCTTCACGTTTTCCCTCACTAAGTCTTACTTATCCTTTGGGTATCATCTTCCCAAATAACTTGTGGTTTTTCAAAAATGCCAGGCTATTTGTGTCACCATTCTTTGCTATTTTTATTTTCTTAGTATGAAGTAGTCTTTCCCCCATCCAACGTCTTGTTACTCTGTCCTAAGGAACTCAGGTCATGAGAAGTTTTCTCATTCAGGAACATTTTCTGAAAATCTCAAGCTGACTTGGATATCCCTCCTCTGTGTTTCTGTGGATTATGATCTACTCTATGCACCTCATTTCAGTTAAAGTCTCCTGAGAGATTTTTCTGTATTGAATTTCTCCTTACTAGTGAAAATACTAACCAGCCACGTTGATTCAGTATATAGAATGCAGTGGTGAGTTTCCTGGGATTTCAGTTTTAAAATTCCGGGCAATCTGAAGTCAGAACTTTACTTTTATTGCTCAAACTTCATGATTTTTCTCCAGTGACCCATAGCACAAAAAGTCATAAGGACCACTTGCTCAACTGAACTTACATTTACATTCCTTTGGGGTAAAATTATTTTGGATGAACCTGAGTTTTGCTGGACTCATTTTTTTTTTCTTTTTTCTTTTGAGATTTGGAGAGGGTTATAGGAGATGGGGAGATATTAACTTTGTTTTGTTTATTTTATTATTATTCTTATTTTAATAACTTCATATTTGAATGGTTCTTATGCAAAAATATTTGCTTCTCCTTATCTTTAACTACCTTCAGGTTTACCATGAGTCCCTGTCAGTCAGTTTTCACAGAGATGTGAGGTTGGTTTCTCCTTTTGTACGTGGCAGAGGCACTGGTAGCTTTTTGCAGGAAGAATTACTGAGGACACATTTCTCCTAGGGGGTGGTAGGAATGGTTTTCATTAGGCAGTTCCATTATGTGGCTGGCAATTTCAAAATGTCCTACCTAAACTGATTCAGTTATTATCCCTTTACTATCTAGAGTATTCAGGAGAAGCTTTTAGAATATATTTAAGTAATCATACTGGCTAAAAACAAAACAAAACATAAAACAAACTCAACTTTATCCTTAGAAGTCATTACAACTTTTTTTTTTTTTTTTTTGCTGGTGAAGGGATGACAAACATGATTTTTCTTATTTTGAAAGATCAAAAAAAATCTGCTGTATGACTGAAGATTGAGATGCCCAGGTAAGGCATTTCATGCTGCTCACCTTATTGGAGCACAGGGATTTTATTAAAAGACTGTCCAGAAAGATGGTATAAACGATTAACTAGTCATATAATGAGGGAATGATGGTCGTAGTTGTGTTGTTAATATATGCACATGCAATACCGGTTGGATTTAGAGTGCAGGGTACTAATCTTACATGCACATTATTGACATCATTTCAACTGGGTGCAGTGTTGCTTTGAGAGATTTTAAAATAGTTACTACCCATTCTTCAATTCTGAAGAAGCAATTGTAACAAATGGAGGAGAGCCGGGGAAAATGGATGCCCTCCCCAGCCCTCCTTCCCCTGCTTTCTTTCTCTGTTTTCCTTCCTATCTCTTTGTAGTCTAATAATTTTATTAGGTATGTATCTGTGTCAATGATTTAATATTTCTAAGTTGCTAAGCTAACAGAATGCTATAAACAACCTTGGAGCTCAAATTTATTCAAGTTTTAATGATTCCCCTTGGACCACGTGCCCTCTTTGGACTAGTCACTCTATAGACTCAGTGTGATTCTTATGCTGATGTCTGGATCTGGGGTGGAGCAGACCCCACAGCCAAATGGCATGGACAAACCAGGATTAAATGGCTTTATAATAAATAAAGAACCAGAAAAAGTAGAAATGGATGTTAGGAAGGCAAAAAGAATATGTCCCAATATGCTCTAACTCCTAGGTATTTATGATCCACATACATTTTTCTTTTGATACATAGAATTTTAAAAACTTTCCTATTGGGTTTTATGCCATTATGCCATTATGAAAGACCATATATTTACTCCCTCCTAAGCAGGAGAAAACCAAAATTTATATCCAGTGGCATTGAACTCTAAGTCAATACAAGGTAAGGTTCACTGGTCTTGATTAGATTCAACATAATTTTTCATAGGCTGGAGACTTATGGATAAAATGTTCAGTGCAACTACTGCCAAACCACTCGACTTCCCAGGAGCAGGAAAACAAGAAAATTCAAATACAAACTTGTATCTGAAGTTTACAACTTCATAGAATATAGCATATTCTTCTAAAGTAAGAGAGCAAAAATTTACCAAGCTGGATTCTCCTGTTTTTTCTTCTTGTCCATTTTTCTTTATTCTTCATGACACATTGGAGTTGGGTATTAGGAAGACACTCATTTAAGGATTGTGCTCATTTGATACAGATTTGGAAATGTGAGGAGTATTTTAATATTTAAATAATCACAGGTCTTTGTTTTTCAAGCTTGGTGTTTATAGGGGAGTTTTGGTCAATTGTTGTTAACTCATGGTCTAATACCCGAAGTCAAATCTTATTACATTGTTGTCCTTAAACTTAAACATGGCTTCGGGTTGTTCATCTCTTAAAAACCAAATTCAGTGCTTTTTAGCCAAATCTCAAACCCTTAGATTAATAGTTTCCATGTTAGCTAATATCTTGGGTAAATGGAAAGTCTGCTTGGGAGGAAGGCATGATCCACTCCTGTCTATAGGCAACATCTCAGTGATGGCCCTTTACAATGAGGGTAATTGTCACTGTGGTCAGGCAGGGAGTGACAAGCAGAGGTGCTTAGAAGGGCCTGGGGAATCAGAAAGTATCTCCTCTCAGGTCCTCTCCCATTTCATTCCCAGCCTTCTTATCTTTGCTCCCAGGTCCTTCAGCTTAGGTCAGATAATTTGACCGAACAAAATGCACAATGATCTACGTGTTCAGTGACCTTAAATTTCTGGCTAAAGGCAGATAGAGTCACTCTAGCAAAAACCTATTTTCTTATATTTCTGTCTTCTTCAATCTAAGTTTTGTCTTTCTCATTGGATTTTACCAAGAGCTTTGAGAAATTGTAATCACAAACCTGATACTTTTTTATGAAGTCACTCAAATTCCAGGCTCAGTGAAGCATAGGCTTTATGTCTCCCGAGAAAACAGGCATCAGCTGAATCAGTTGCTTTCCTGCCATATGCAGGAACTTCCAATTTCTTAGTTCAAAACAGGAATCTCATCACCACTCAGAACTCCATCTTGATGTACATAAGCTCGTATTTTAGGATTCATCATGTATAACATTCTATTTCCAAGTACTGATTTCTGTATTATTTAGTTTTTTTTAAGACACAAATGACAGAAATTCAACTCAAATTGACTTACATAAGAAAAACCCTTAAGCTGAATCCAGATGTCCAGTGAGAGCTTTTTCAGCTTTAACTTTGCCTATGATGCCTTTATTCTTTGGCAAGGTATCCTTTAGCCATGGCAAATGGCTAGTTTGAATCACCTAGATGAGCAGCTCAGCAAAGAAAGATTTCCATTCCCACTGGTTTTAGCAGAAGCCTTCTTACATTGCCTAGGCGTATTAGTTTTCTAGGGCTGCCATAGCAAATTACTACAAAGTACATGGTTACAAATAGTAGAAATTTATTGCCTCCCAGTTTAGGAGGCTTGAAGTCTAAAATCAAGGTGTTGGCAGGGCCATCCTCCCTCTGAAGGGTCTAGGGGAGAACCCTTCCTTGCCTTGTCTGGGTACTAGTGTTCCTTGGCTTATGACAAAGTAACTCCAATCTCTACCTCTGTTGTCAGATGGCCTTATTCCCTGTATGTCTATGTCCAAAGTTCTCTCTTATAAAAATAACAGTCATTTGATGAGGTCCCACCCTAGTACAGAATGACCTCATTTGAACTTGATTATATCAACAAAGACCCTATTTCCAAATAAAGTCACATTCTGAGCTTCTGAGCAGACATGAATTTTGGGGGAACACTATTCAAACCAGTACATTAGGCATCACCAAGTTCTTTCTCTTTCTAGAGCCCTAGCTCTTGCAAAAGTAACCCAAATTCTCTAATTCTATCACTTCTTAGATTAAAAGTCACCTCCTCAAAGAGGAGTATAATCTAAGTAATCTCTTCTCATTATTTTCTATGTTATGTCTTTTGGTTTCTTTCTATGTACTTACAACAACACATCATGATTTGTTTCTTCTCCTTCAGAAGAATACCACCTTCCTGAGATTGCAGAGCCCTTGTTTATTTACTCTTTTATCCTTAGCGTCTGTCAATAAAAAATATTGAAGAAATAAATAGATGGATGGATGGATGGATGGTTGGGTCGGTGGATGAATAAAATAGCTAAATGTAAACAACAGGCATTTTCTACTTAATTATACTCTGTCAACCAATGTTTTGCACTTTACTTTGATAAATGATGATTATATTTTATATACTTACCTGTTTGTATCTAAGTCAACATCTGTAGAAAATGCTGAAGGTCATCTATGTGAGGTGATGTCTTGGAGGAAAAAAATGACAACAACTTAGATTCAATACTTGTGTCCCCAAAACTTACAATTTTAGAAGAAACCGATTTTTTAAAAAGCACAGTGATCATCCTTGGAATTTTTATCCTAATGGTGGTATTAATTCAACTGCTTCTACATATTTAAAAAATGTAAAATTTGGGTTCATATGTAGTTCACATTTATACTGAGTAGCAATAACAAGCCTCTCTCAGAGGGTCTGGCACATAATAAACACTCAATAAATATTAGTTGGATAAATTAATGAATAAGTAGTTTGTAAAATGCCTGTAATGGAAGTTGGAAGCAAAGGAATACAATCATTATTTCTAAGAAACAGACACAGTATTTGCAGAGCTTAAACTGATAAGAACCATTAACACCCACAATGTTCATGAAGTGTTTTCCTACCAGAATTCCTGGCTAGACTAACTAGTGTATGGCGTGGTCTCGCTTGCTATTTGAAAATGTTTGGGAGAAGGATCAAAAAATGACAGCAGACTTAGCTGGGTTTCTCTCTTTTTAATTTGGGGACATTCCATGACCCCTTTCAAAGAAGGATTGATTAGTAGATGTTTAAAAAATTAATTTCTCCATATTGATAAGCAAGACAAACTTAGTAGTACTCTGTGGCGTGAAAATAGGAAGTTTCATATAACCTGTGGGCTAGACTACAATGGGACATTTAAAATATATACATATTCTTGTTCTCTGCTAGATAAAGGGAGTGAAATTTGACTTTTTTGACATACTACTAAACATATCTCATGACAGTTTGAGCCATGGTGTTGGCAGTTTTCTTGGCAAAAAGCCTAAGGCTGTTTTACTAATTTATCAACCTTACCTGGCATATCTGAGCTTACTTTCTGAAAGTCTCCTGCTTTCCTTCTCTTGGACCTTATATTTATTCTCCATATTAGGAGTTAACAGTGTTTCTCCTTTTTCATACACCTGCCTTTAGATGAATAATTTTATTCATCACTGTCCAGGAAGCCTTTGAAAATTCCTTTGTTGATCAGTTACACAGCTGTATCCTCTCCCAAGACCACGTTGAAGGCCCTTAATAACATACTCTCTCACAGCCCCTATTGTCCATTCCGGGAAGTTCCCCTCATTGCAGGTATGTTTCTTACAAATAATTTTTTGAGTTTTTGATATGATCCTGAACCGTCAAGCTGGCACTTTATTCTCCCAGAGATGAAGGAGCAGGAGTGATTGGGTTTTCCCTCCCCCACTCCTTCCTATTTGCTCAAATCTGTGAGCTTCTCAGAGAGGAGTCATTCCGACACATGTCACAGGCACTGTCAATTAGGTTAATAGACAAGCAGGCAGGGCCCTGGCATTGAACTGTGTCATTTGTCGATGCTGGTATACTCAGAATGAAACCAAGAGAATCAGAATCTCTTTACTCATGGTGTGTTCTTTTTGAAGAATGCATTGTGATTTTTGACAGAGAAAGGAAGGAATTCAGACAAAACAAGGGAAGGAAGAATCTGTTATTCTTACTACCAACGAACTCCCTGGTTCCTGTTGCCAAGAATATGACTTTAATTTATAAGACAAATATAAATGTAATTATATATCATTTAAAATTTAATTTGGAGTAACACCATATCTTTGGAGTCCAATTCTCTATTTTGAGGCAAACATGAAAAACATGAGACAAATAGGAACTAAAGGGAGTGCCATAATGCAAATTCTATTACTGGCGTATGTGATTAACACAAATAAAATATGTTGAATAAAATTAGACGTTATTGGATTATATCAATTTTTAAATGATGTCTGCTGAATATGAATTGTTATAAGGTGTGTGTTATGATTTTAGCAAAGTATAGGAAAGAACATAAGTATAAGACACAGATAAGTATAAATTGGACCCCAAAATTATGATATGACAATGATGTTGTCAATATACAGCTTAAAACCTAAGATCACACCTACAAATAAGGTGTAGGATCATCTACAAATAAGCTGAAGGCACAAACCTTCAAATTAAAAAGACATGAGAAACCCAAAGTTGTGCTGAGGGGATCATTTCCTGGTTTGTTTTTTTTCATTCCAAAGTAAAAATGTCCCCACTAAAGCCCACCATCCAAAAAATGTCTATATGAAATACACTCTAGTTGTGCTGACCCTTATCTTCTTTTTTTTTTTTTTAAGATTTTATTTATTTATTTGACAGACAGAGACCACAAGTAGGCAGAGAGGCAGGCAGAGAGAGAGGAGGAAGCAGGCTCCCTGCTGAGCAGAGAGCCCGATATGGGGCTCGATCCCAAGACCCTGGCATCGTGACCTGAGCCGAAGGCAGAGGCTTTAACCCACTGAGCTACCCAGGCGCCCCGATCCTTATCTTCTTAATGTAATAGTTTGCCTGTCACCAAGAAGGCTTTTGGCATGACTATTTCTAAATTCCAAACAGTTAGCTTCAACAACAACAGAGTGTGTGCACCAGTTATCAGCTGGCCAGCATGACAATTCATGTGAAGACAGCAACCTGAAGCCCAACGAACTTTTTTTTAGAGTAAGCTAATGCTCATTTAGAGCTAATGTTCTCCTGACTCATCAGTTGTTCATGACCATGGGTAAGTATTGGATTTTATTCTTTACGTACAGGTGTGAAGAAAATTATAGAAAATGTGAACACAAAATATATTAAACAAGATAGATACTATATGTTCAAATACTGCTTTCAAGAAATAACAATGTTAATGTCATTTTTAGCAATGTTAAATTGAGCACACTGTTCACTGTTTTTTCACTAAAGTGCTTATCAGAGTAAAAGTTATTAAAACATATAAGTGGAATGAATAAAATTAATACTCCATTAATGGGGAAAAGAAAACCCAGTAGATATAAGAAGGAAAAAAAAAATAATTCATTAAATTTTCACAGAGTAAAGTGAGTAAAAAATCGTAATTATTTTGCATCTTAATAGTAGTGTTCAATGTTCATGTTTCTCCAGAGAGCTAAAATGCTTAGGTGGTTAAATTTTAAAGTTAGTAATTCTATGGTGCTATATTTTTGATTCAAAAAGTCCATTTATTCTATGGTTATATTTATTTGTTCTGAATAGAACAAGAGAAAAGTCTCACTGGATTTTTCTACTAGAAATTTCCATCTCTAAAGAAGACTGTATTTTTCCATTTGGTGATTTGGCCATTTTCCTGGAGTCCTTGTGTTCTAATATGTTCTTTATGATAAAGGGGCACTTCTGTTCACCACTTGCTGGAACAGAAGCAGCCTATGTCACTTCTATTTGTAAGACAATTGTGCACATCCAGACTGGTGTATGTCAGGAAAATCCATCAGTTAAATACACTGTTTAGAAAATTATGAAACTGAAAATAAGCCGTGGTGTGTGTGTGGTCGGGATTTCAAGATTTAATCAATGGCAACAAGAATCATAAATATTTGTGACTAAATAAAGGTTTCATCAGAAAAATACTCCAATTGGAAATAACCAGGGTTGTCTTCTGTTGACTCTAAAAGGACTTTGCTTCTGACACTGTTCCATCCTTTACCTTCATACATCTTTAAAGTTTCTTTTTTAACTGAATTGACATATAATCTTATAATAATTTCTATCAAAGGAAATTTCTTGACCTCCCATTCTTAATCTAGCTTCTGCTCCATTTTTCTGTTCCCCTTTATAGCAAAATTTATATAAAAATTACCCACATTCCCTGCATCCAGTTCTCTCCATCCATAGCCTCTTTAACATGCCAATCACACTTTACTTCCTTACACCAATTAAACTGGTCTAGGTCACAAATGATATCCATGTTCTCCAACCTAGTGTGTAATTTTTTGTCGTTTCTTTCACTGACATTTTATGCCCTAAGCAGCATTTGATATAATTGACCAGTCCTTTATTAAAAACTTCTCAGCATTTGTCTTGCATAAGTAAGTACTGGTTTTTATCTTTGACTTCACTAAATACTTCTTCTCTCACTCTCTCTTCCCCCTCTATCTATCTTTATCTATCTCCATCTCTATATATAGGATATAGGATATATGTATATATCATATAGATAGATAGATAGATAGATAGGATCCTCCCTTTCTGTATCGATTCTGGCTTCCTAGGTGATTCTATTCAACCCTGTGTCTTTTTTAATGCCTCCCTTCATAAAGGCACACACTATTCTCACAGCTATCACCCAAACCCTAAGATTAGATTTGTCTGACTCTCATTTATTGGAGCATTTGGAGTCAGTGCACCCTGTTGTTGCATTGTTGCACATATCCGTGGTTTGCTCTTTGTTGTGTACTATTCCATTGTATGACGATTCTACAGTTTTTATCCTCAGTCTATTGCTGGCGGAAATTTGGGTTGTTTGTAGTTTGGGGATATTATGAAAAAAGATGTTATAAATATTCTTTGCCATGTTTTTTATTGGATATAAGCATTTATGTGTTCAAAAATTGAATTAATTCTGTTCTTGGATATAGGTATATTTAGTTTTGGTAGTAACCACCAGAAAGTTTTCTGAAATGTTGGTATCAAGCTGCACTCATAATCAATGTAAGAGAGTTTTCTTTAGTCCAAATTTTCACTATAATCTGATACCAATTTTTAATTTTAGCCATAGTGGGTGCAAAGTGGTATCCTGGCTTTAATTTGTATTTTTTCCTAAAGGCTAATGATATTGAGAATCTTTTCATATGTTTAATGTCCATTTTTGTATCTTCCTTCATGAAGGGTCAAGTCTTTGCTTCTATTTCTTTTGAATGATTTTTTCAATTGTTAATTTGAAAGTTACCTTTTAGAAATCCTAAGAAGTTTTATGTATTTTATGTATTTGAAATACCGTTTTCCGGTCTATGGTATGCTTGTCTTAATAGTGTCTTTTGATGAGTAAAAATTCTTAATTTTAATGAAGCCTAATATACTGATTATTTCTTTTATAATTAGTGCTTTTTATTTTTTATCCTGCTTAAAAAAACCTTTGTCTATTCCAAGGTCATAAAATATTATCTTCCAGTTTATTTCAGAAGTTGTCAGATACAGATCTACAACATATCACATTAGTATGCGTTTGAGGTATAGGGGAGGCACGGGTAAAGGTTCATTATTTTCCATATAGATACATAATTGACATAGCATTAGTTATTATATATATCATTCTCTCCCCCAGTGAATTTCAATTCTTTGTTATAAATCAGATAATTGTATTTGTGTTGGTGTTTCTGATCTCTCCATGTACTAGTCTATACTTGTGTCAGACAATGTTGTTTTAATTACTATAGATGTATGTTAAGTCTTGCTATCTCATAATGTAAGTCTTCCATCTTTTGTCATCTTTGATACTGCTTTTAGTGCTCTAGGTCCTTTGCCTTTCCATATAGATTTTAGAATGAGCTTGAGAATTCTTACAAAAAACAACAAAAATATGTAACAACCTCTGTGACTTTGACATGGATTGCCTTAAATACAACAATTTGAAGAGAACTGAAATTTTTTAACAATTTTGAGTCTTCTAATTCACAAATGTAGTAAAAAAACTATATTTTTCTGGGGTCTTTAATAATGTTTTATAATTTCCAGGGTAGAGTTCTTGAAAAATTTTGTTTACTGTTAGGTATTTGATGTTTTTGATGTTATTGTAAGTGATATTGGGTTTTAAATTTCATTTCCACTTATTGTTACTATATAAAAATACAATTAATTTTAGTATATTGATCTGAGACTTGCTAAATGCACTTATGAAATACAGGAATTTGTTTTGTTTTGTTTAGAATTGTTAAAATGTTCTAGTAGATTAAAATATTTTTGTGACTAAAGATAGTCTTACCTCTTCTTTTCTGATATGAATATGGAATTTTTGTTTTGTCTTATTGCAATATCTTGGTTTTTCAGTTTTTCCTGTTGAATAGAAATATTAAGAATACATCGCTTTGTTCCTAATATTAGGGAGAAAGCATTCAGTCTTTCAACATTAAATATGATGTTAGTTGTGGGTTTTTCATAAATAAACTTTTTAGAAAGCTTAATTATATTCCTATATTTCTAATTTTTTTCTCAAATCATGAATAGTGTTAATGGTTATATAGATTAGGTATTTTCATGTAATATAATAAATATAAACATATATAAATAAATATACAATACTTGTAACATATATAAATACACAATACAGATAAGTAATAAATATAATCATTTATAATATGTAAATATATATTTAATAAATATATATTTATTGTATATATTTATTATACTTAAATAAATATGTTTTATATATATTTATTGTATAAATATATATTTATATATATTTATATATAAACATACTTATATATAAATATATATTTATTATAGATTTATTTTTGTAATATAAATATATTTATATATAATATATATTATATAAATAAATATATATTTATTCTATTGTTTTCATATTAAGTATATTATATAAATATTTATATATTATTATATTAAAGAATAAAAGATATAATATATGAATATAATAATAAATATATAATTGTTATCTTAATAATTATATATATATTATTAAAATGAATCAGCTTACATGATTATGTAGGCTGAGAAATCCCACTCTGCTGTCTACAAATTGGAGATGTAGGAAAGCTGCTAGTAGTAGTTTGGAGAATCCAAGGGTTGATGGTATAGGTCCCAGGTCAGGGCAGAAGACTGATGTTTCAGCTCAGTCAGACAGAAAGAGAAAGAAAATTCAACCTTCCAGCCTTCCCCCATCTTTTTGTTTTATTCAGACCGCCAACAGGTTGGATGATGCTCACCCATGTTGGAAAGGACAATCTGCTTTACTCAGTCCAGTTCAAATGCAACTGACTGGGGGTATAGCTCAGTGGTAAAGCATTTGACTGCAAATGCAACTGACTCAGAAATATTATTTAACCAGATATCTGGGCATTCTGTAGCTCAGTTAAGTTTACCATCATAGTCATTAAATATTATAATTGTGGACAGTGCTGAATTTGATCATTGAGATTTTGTTACAGATATTATGTGCATCTGTATTCCTGAGAAATATGTGTCTGTCATTTCCTTTCCTATAATATCTTTTTTTTTTTTTTAATATTAGGGTAATATTGGCCTACTTCAATTTCCTGGAAACATTTGTGTAAAAATGGCATTATTTCTTCTTTAAAACTGTAGTAAGGGGCGCCTGGGTGGCTCAGTGGTTAAGCAACTGCCTTCGGCTCAGGTCATGATCCCGGAGTCCTGGGATCGAGTCCCGCATCGGGCTCCCAACTCCACTGGGAGTCTGCTTCTCCCTCTCACCTTCTCCTCGCTCATGCTCTCTCTCACTGTCTCTCTCTCAAATAAATAAATAAAATCTTTAAAAAAAAAACTGTAGTAAAATTCACAAGTGAAACCTGAGGTTGTTTTTATTGGAAGATTTTTTTTTAACTATGAATTTGATTTCTTTAATAGATATATAGCTATTCAGATTATCTGTTTCTTCTTGACTGAGCTTTGGTAGTTTGTGTTTTGTTAAAGAAATGTGTACATTATTTGAGTTGTCAAAATCATTGGTATAAAATTGTTTACAGTAGTCCTTATTAACTTTTGAAAGTTTGAAGGATCTGTGGTGATAGTCCTCTTTCATTCTGATATTGGTTAATTGTGTCTTCTCTTTTTTTGTGTCTTTCTCTTTTTTTCCTCTTTTTTCCAGTCTGACTTGAGGTTCATTAACTTTATTGATCTCATCAAAGAACCAGTTTTTGGTTTCATTGATTTTCTCAGTTCTTTTTTCTGTGTCCTAGTTCATTAATTTGTTCTTGTCCATGTGGTCTAAGCACTAATTCTGCATGCTTTCAATTCTTTAAACTTATTTAGAATTTTTTAATGGCCCATAATGTGGTCTATTTCGTGACTGTTCCAAATGCACTTTAAAAGACTTTATATTATGCCATTGTTGGGGAAGTGTTGTATACATTTCAGTTAGGCAAATTTGGCTAATAGTGGCTGCTCAGTTCTTTTATATACATTTGACGGATTTCTTGCCAGCTTCTCATAACCATTATTTAGAAAGGAATATTGAAAATTTCTAATATAATTGTGGATTTACAAAATTTTCCTTTTAGTTTTATCAGTTTTTGCTTCAAATGTGTTAAAGCTGTTATTAGCCTCATGTATATATAGGGTTGCTATGTCTTCTTGATGAATTGATACTTGCTCTTGCAAAATATCTTTTTTTGCAATAATTTTTTTTTTGAGGGACACCTAGAGAAAGAGGGGTAGAGAGGGAAGAGGAGCAGAGGGAGAGGGAGAAATAAAATCTTAAGCAAGTTCCAGTGCATGGAGCCTGATGTGGGGCTTGATCTCACAACCCTGAGATCACAACTGAGCTAAAACCAAGAGTCACTTAACTGACTGAGCCACTCAGGCGCCCCTTTGTAATAATTTTTGTGTAAGGTCTACTTTGTCAGATATTGATAAAGTCATCTAGTTGTCTTTTCTTCCATTCAGTAAAATTCATCCCCCTGAAAAATTCTCCCATCTTACCGTACAGTTTCATAATTTTGCAAGCACATAGACTTATATACTTCTGCCATAATCAAGATATAGAACAGTTCATCAGCCCCTCCCCAAATTTCCCCATGTCCCTTTATAGTTAACTCTTCCTTTCACTAGCCCCTGTGACAACTGATCAGTTTTATGGTCCTAGAATTTTCCTTTTCTATAATGTCCTATGAATGGAATCATAGAATATGTTGCTTTTTGATGCTGCATGATTTTCTTAACATCATGCTGGTGCATGGGCCAGTGTTTTGTTCTTCATTTATTGCTGGGAAGAATTCAGTTTTATGGCTGTTGTAACATCATTGTCACTAATTTTCCAACAATGCTCTTTCCAAGTTGTTGACTATTCAGTTAAACTTTTATCTACTGGACAAGAGTCAGTATAGATTTGTACCTCTAGCCATCTCTTCTTTGAGGCAAATGAACAAATAGTTGCACTGCTTGAAAGTCTGCCCACTGGCAGGATTCCCCTTCACAATTGCCCTTAAAGGGGCAGTAAGGCTATTGTGATGTAGTTATTTGCTTTGACATAATATACAGAACTATCTTAAAGCTGGGGGCACCTGGGTAGCCCAATCAGTTAAGCGTCCAACTCTTGGTTTCAGTCCAGGTCATGATCTCAAGGTCATGGGATCAAGTCCCACCTTGGGATCCATGCTGATCATGGAGCCTGCTTGAGAATCTCTTTCTCCTTTTCCCTCTGCCTGCTCCCCTACTACCCACCCCCCCACACAAATAAAGAAAGAAAATCTTAAAAAAAAAAAAAGAAATGTATTTTATTCTTCAGTCAACCAGTTATAACAAATTCTTCATGAGGTCATAGGTGTAGGTTGAGAGAGAGAAGGCAATCTATCAAGAGTAGGAGACTTGAAAATCTGGGTTACTTTCTGAGTAATTTATTAGTGCATTCAGGATCTGGTCATGCCTAATTCCATATGCATTACTTCTTGATGATGAAGTTCAGTGATGCATGCCCAGCTTTATGGCTGGGTGGACCAACAACTCATATGCATGGGCAGCTCATAGTGCATGATAACTTGGTGGCCTGTGATCAAGTCCTCAGTTGTTAGTAGGATCCAGTGGTAAATCAGAAACTGTATCTACAAAAGCAGGATAATTATCTCCAAAGGATAAAAAGCTTGGTTCCAAAATTCTCAAGGCATGAACAGGTTTATTCTGGGCCCCTGCTTTCCATGGGCTGCCTCCAACATATAATAAATGCTACAATATACACTAAGTCAGGCCCATTCTCTTAGGATGAAATATCTGACAGCTGATCTTAGTTTGAGGTCTCCTTGACAGCTGTGCTGAACTTTTGTTTTATTGTTTTGTTTTAGACTGCATAGCTGTCTAGGGTACTTCATCCAACCTCCCTTTCCTCTCTCCTTCACTTGGGGTCACACTTGCATTGTAGACTGACTCATCTTCCAACCTCTCCTGTCTCTTTTCCTATTTTCTGTCACACAGTATTTTGCCTACTAAAATCCTTGCATGTTTAATCTTCTCATAGAACCTTCTTTCAACTGCCTCCTCTTGGTTCAAGCAATGTCTTCTCTGCCCAGGCAACTGCAATAGGCTCCTAACTAGTCTCCATGTCATCCTCTAGCCCCCAAAATCTATTCACTGGTATTTTTATATTTCTACTATTGTAGCCTTGAGGACCAAAAGATCTCAAATAGTCACTAAGTTTATAGTTTTTTTCTAGACATATAAGTTGATATATAATTATTATGAAAATTGAAAGTATCTTGTTCTAAGCAGAATACTTTGTGGCTACATAAAGAAATATGAATTGTGGCTCCTTTCTTTGAGAAATCTTACAATTTACAGATTTATATATATATAAATTATAATTAATACACAATTAATATATATGTGTGTGTATGAATAATAGCAAAAATACTGTTTATTGTTATAAATTTGGGGCCTTTATCCTTCATGTTCATTAATCTTTCTGAGATTTTAGAACTGTACTCTGTATACAGCAAATCCTTAATAAATATTTGTGAAATGAGTTAATGAGATAAAACATAACCAATTACAGGGTCATTCCTTCATTCAACAAATATATACTGAGCATCAGCTGTGTGTCAGCAGTAGTCTAAGTGTTAGAGATGAAGCAAGAAATAAAATGGGCAAACATAACTGGCTATAAAGCTTATATTTCTGCATGTGTGGGACAGACAATAAATAAAATTAATTAATCTAGGAAATGATAGCTTAGGTAGTGATAAGCATTATGATAGAAAATAAAGCAAGAAAGATAGAAAATAAAGCAAGGGAGAATCATGTTAGTGATGGATCTCACTGAGAAGATTGCATTAGAACAGAGAAAGAGGGGCACCTGGGTGGCTCAGTCAGTTAAGCATCTGCCTTTGGCTCAGGTCATGATCCCAAAGGCCTGAGCTCAAGCCTCGCATTGGGCTCTCTGATCAGGAGGGAGCCTGCTTCTCCCTCTCCTCCCCACTCCTGCTCTCTCTCTCACTATCTCTGTCTCTCTCTCAAAAAAAAAAAAAAAAAGAAAGAAAAGAAAAGAAAGAAAGAAGAACAGAGAAAGAATTGGGAGGTGGTGTGGGGGCAGCTAAGCAGCTGTTTGGAGGGAAGGTCATTGCAGGTAGAAGGAAGAGCAAGCAGGTGCCCTAAAACAGGAGCATGTTTTCATAGGCCATTGTCAGGATATTGGTGTTTACTCTGAAAGAAATGGGAAGCTTCTGGAGGGTTTGATTGAGGGTGATGTGGTCACACAAATGCGGTAGAACCTCACAGGGAGGAAGAGCAGCAAGCTGGACCATCTTTGTGGAGGAGATCAATTTCCAACAGGCAGAGTTCCTGATTTATTTATTCATACCACAAATGCTTACCAAGCCACTACTAGTTTATCAGCCACTAAGTATGAGGACTCAGGATAGAGAATGAAGTGACAGCTCATACTGATGGGAAGGAATCAGTAGAGTAGATGGTTAAAGTTATTCGAGAGAGAATATGAGGGTTAATTGATGGCAGAAGTTTCTGAGGAAGCTGGAGGAGGTGAAACCCTGTGCTTCACTGGAGACACATTCTCTCACTGCAGACCCAGAGGTTTTAGAGTGAGATGCTGAGGCAGTGCCTGTTTGATGGCATTATTTTCTCTGGGAAGCAGGAGACGGGGTCTCTGCTGAGAGTGCAGGAGGAAGTTGAATGCTCTGATAATTTATTCATGTGCTCAGTGATTGGAAAGTCTCCGAGCATGAGTCTTTGTTGTGGCCAGTTCTGTTGGTGCCGTCTGTCTAAAACTGAAAGGAATTAAAAACCAAGCTCTGTGGTCTTTAAAATAATGACTGTGATAAAAACTAGGGGCTGAATAAAAAAGCATTATTGGATATATGCATAGATAGATAGATAGATAGATAGATAAGCAGACTTAGATTTCCCAGCAAGCCCTGGCTGCTGTGGCATGTGACATGAGGTATATCTTTAATACTCCGAAGAATTCTGTATGACAGTGTTTTATTTTATTATCCCACTTTCTATGTGGAAACTCTGAGCATCAGAAGGTAAGTAACCTTCTACACTTCACCACAGCAGAGCCAGAATTTGAAACCAGGTTTGTTTGACTCCCGAGCCCATTTAATTGTCATTTAATTATATGCCCAGAAAACATGATCCAGAGTAGCAAATCCTATATAGGAGAGAAGCATAAACCATTATAAGGAAGGAGCTCTCCCAGAGGAGAGCAATAAACAACACTCAGGAGTAGAAACATAAGTTCTGTGGGAAAAGCAGTGGGGGGCTTACCAGGGAAGGTAAATTCCTTTAGGAAAGGAAAAGCAGTGAAGGGGTAGCTTGTAATAATTTTCAAACACATGGACCTTTCTCTTTCTGGAGAGAATCAAAATGTCATTCCATAAACATTAATAATCAGAATAGAGCAACATGTCATCACTTAACAGTATGTACTAGCTACCACAGGAGTTAACCAGCACCGTTCCCATTGACTATCTGTTTAGGGAGACGTCCCATATGGTTTGGAAAGCTCTGGAAGAACCCATTACACAGTAAGTGCTATAGGAATGCAGAAGAGGAACACCCAAGGGTGGAGATGGATATTGGGAGATCCTAGGAAGGTGAGGAAACAGAGCACATGTGGAGAGCTGCTGGCACTTTATTAAATAAGGCTGAAGAATCAGATTTAAGCAGAGTGGGAAATGTGTCAGAGGTAGGCAGGGACCAAGTTCACAGGACATTTTTACATCTTGTTGTAAGACTGTGAACACCTTCAGAGCCAGAACCAAATCCTGGTCACCTTTGCCCAGCATAATGCTTGAAAGCTGGTTGACTCTATAAACATGCTGATAAAGAAATTGTGTTTTATTCTGAAGGCAAAAGAGATATTGCAGGATAAAGCACAAAGGTGTGGCATAATTAGATTTGTGATTTAAAAGGCTTGAGGGATTCCAGGTGGCTGAGGTAGAGGCAGGATGATGTCCAACATATTTGGCCTGTGGTAGGGGTGAAGACCTCAGGCTCAGGAATAGGTCAGTGCAGGGAGCAGTGAGAGAACAGAATCAGGGAAGTCCTGCTGATGGTGATCTTGCAATGCCAAAATGAGCAGTTTGGACTAAAATCAGGTAGGAAAATTAAGGGCCATTATAGGGCAATAGATTGAAAACAGTGTCTTAGAAAGCTTGATTAGACAATGGATTGTAGGGCAAAAGCCTACGGGTTGAGTGTTCAGTTTGGGGGCTTCATGGAGATAATTATGTACCAGACAGCAGAAGTTCAAAGCAGGGTTTTGAGGGCAGGAATAAGGAGGATGAGATGAATTTTGAAAAGAAATTAGCACTTGGTGATTATATTTATGTTTTCATTTATTCATAATTATTCAGTTTATTCATTAGTATGTCATATTGTCCTATAGAGAACTTAAGTGACATATAAACAAGAGAAAATAAGTTAAAATCAGGTTTTGATCCTGAGGAATAGTTACCATTGTGCTGAACAGAAATTTACATGTGAATGACAGGGAGGGATCAATTTAATTTGTGCATAATGATAATAAGGTAAAAAAAATAGAAAAATGTTTATTACAGAAGTACAACATGCCAGTCATTCTTCTATTCTTAACTTATATTATTTCTAGCACAGCCCTGTGATATAGGCTCTATTACTAGTCCCATTTTACAGCTGAGGAAACAGAGTCTTGGAGGTTGCCCAAGTTCACAGGGGTATAAATGATAAGACTTGGATTCAAACTAAGCTGGATGAGTCTACAGTCACACTTTAAATCAGTGTGTGATACTTTTCTCCCCTTTTCCTGTGATCATTAGTTGATAGATGGGCATCCAAGTGGAGATGTCCCTGGAAGAGGTCTATGGAACTAGAATTTGGCTGAAGGGATTAGACAAGATTGTTTGCCTTCAGGAGTCAACAGTATGGTAGTGACATTGATGTTAAGAGTGTGGACTGTACTTTCAAGTAAGTGGGAGAAACAAATCAGTGGAGACTGGATCTGAAAATATTTAAAACATTGCCATTTTAGAAGGTGCAGAAAGTTTCTACATTTTAGCGTAGATGTTGATTTTTTTTTTTCTTCCTTTCTGGGAGAGGTCACTTTGGAGTATTAGTATACTAAAAAGTCCAATGGCTATAAGTACATAGTGTTTTGGAATGCTTCCTACAGACTTGATTTACTGTGTCCTCTCTGCTTGGTGACATATACTCGGTTGTTTAGCAGGGATACTCTTCATAAATGCGGACTTAAATTTTGATACCTCTGAAAATTGCAGTTTGGGAAGAGGTGTACGTGTGTGTGTGTGTGTGTGTGTGTGTGTGTGTGTTCTGAACAGAGACCACAAGAAATCAGGCTTACAGACAACCTAGAAAGGCTAGAAAGGTGAAGGTGCATCTTCTCCTTATTTGGGCAGCAAGACTGGAAAAGCTGTGCTGGATTCTTCTGGATGATTTGCTTGTGTCCTCAGAATGCTGTAGTTTTGAATAAACTGTATTGAACTTTGGGATGGACTCCTGGACTTTGTAATTGCATTCTCAGGACAATGGGGAATATCTTAACAGATGACTTTGTTTCTCAGTCTCAACTCTAACCTTGCAAAAGCCACTTAACTTTTTCTCTGAACCTACAATGATATAAGTAATAGTATTTACCTCATAGGGTCTAATATATGCAAAGTTCTTAACTCTGTGTCCTGGCACAGAATAGGCACTCCATAAGTGCTAGAATTGACTACTACCACTAACATTAATAATAATAATACTTGATATGCAGTCAATATACTAAACACTTCTTGTGCATTCTCATTCAATCTCCATAAAACCTTATAATATAATATTATTATCCTCATTTTAGTTATTGAAGAGCCTGAGGCATAGAGAGTTGTAGTGACTTCCCCATAGCCACAATTAATAGGTGGTAGATCTAGGATTCAAACCCATGCCATCTGATACTGTAGCCTAATCAGTTCTGCCATCCTAAGCTAATCATCTTCCAGCAGAAAAGAGGCTTTGGCGTGAGATAGGAAATTAATTTTCTTTCCTCTGGGCTCTAAAAAATTTAGTTCCAGATTTTAAGCTGGGGCTTTCCCATTGTTAGATGCTATGCTATGTGAAAACCTCCTAAGTGCTAGGTTTGGAACAGTATTTGGAACAATACTAAGACTAGTATTGTCTTAGAGCTATTTCATTGTTATCCTTTGTGTCATCTGAACTTCTGGAGGGGTGGGTTAAACATCTCAGTATGCCTTAGCTTCACTTGGGAGAATGATACAAGTATAAGCCAAGTACATCAGCCTGAAATAGCTAGTTATGAGATGGTGAGGAAGGGTCTATAGGACTCTGTGGCCATAATTATTTAGACCATCAAAATAATAGCCATTATGGACTTGTGAAACATATTCAACATTGATGTAGCAAGAATTCCCAGAAATTATATGAGAAGGGGAAAGTAACAGAGGATTGGATTTCCTGTCATTAGTGGAACAGGGTCTGAAACAATTACTTGGGATTATTTTTTAGACCTTTACAGTGGTATGGCACAATATTACAACTCTAAAGGCAACATTTACATTGGCCTTGTTCTTCAGAGGCAACCAATATTTAGATTGTAATGTGAGTGGTGCCCTCTAGGATTGTGTAATGCAGCCACCATGTTTAAAGAAAAGTATTACTCTCTGCAAATTAGAGAGGCTCGAAACCCTTGAATTGCATAAAAATCAATGTCACCATTATTTAGTGCCTACTAGGGACTAGGCATTTTACGTTTTTCTTATTGCTAATCCTTATCCCAATGCTGCTAGTTAACTATTATCATCCCTATTTTACTGAAACAGAGATTGAGACTTATAGAGGTTAAGGGACCTTCTCAGGGTCACATAGCTAATAAGTGGCAAAGATGAAATTTAAATCCAGGTCATCTCATTCCAGAGTCTGGCCTTTTTCGATCATACTAACCTGCCAGGACTGAGTGCTGGGCAATGGAAGAAGAACTGATATAGGAAATCAGAGTCTTGTAGGAAGTAGGCGAGGCAGACCAGCTGAGGGTAATGGAAGCTGTGGGAATTTCAAGATGAAAGTTGTGATCAGTGGTATGAGATGCAGCAGAAAGTCCAAGAACATAAAATAAAAGCAGAAAAACAGACTAAGATGGCAAGAATTTTCTACCTTTAGTATTATGGAAGCCACATTTACCTTTTAGAAATGATGGAACGTTCAGAAAATAGTGGCAACGTCTTAAAAACCTTCTGTTTGGGAGATTAGAAATTAAATAAATAAACCCACCCCAAAACCCCCCAGAATGGTAAGCATATCAATCAGAATAAGCCATTTTAAGGCTCAGTAACAAACAACCTTCAGACTTGGGTGGAATAACGTAAGTTTTTACTCACTTCATGTCCCTTGGCTGATGTTCTCTTCCAGTCTCCTTCCATGGGGTCCCAAGTTGATGGAACATCCACTATCTCAAGTATTGACATGTATCAGCAGATAGAGAGGGAACTCTGGACCCCCTCACATTGACAATAATGTGTTTTGGCTTAGAAGTGAATATGTTCCTTCTAATCACAACTTTGCCCAGATCTAGTCATCTGGCTCTACTTAATCACAAGACTATCATTGGGAGACACAAACCAGACATAGGCAGGCATATGGTACTAAGATTTTCCATAGGATGGGACCTGAAAGGAGTGATAGTGTCCAGGATTTTCTTTTCCCAAGGCAAGTTTGATATTTTTTTTTAATACATCAAGGAAAAAGAGAAAGAGCCAGTTGATTGAAATGGGAAAGATTATAAATATTAAAAAGCATGTAGAAGTGACAGAGTGAAGTTTTAGAGAAGTGTAAAGGAACATGATAAAGAAGACAGAAAAAGGAACAGCTTGATAATGGACAAGTCCTCTGAGAGTCCGATGATTTTGAGAGTGAGATATATAGATAGAGAAATGCTAGAGTAAAGAGAGAGGGAAAGCCTGAAACACTTACTGTGAGAAATAGACTACAATGGCCCAGTTATGCCTCATAAATCCAGTCAGGACCATACTGAACAAATGAAGTTGAAAGCTGAGCCCAAGAGGACAAAGGAAATTATAAGTCTACATGGCATCTGAAATAATGTTTTACTCCTTTTTTTTTTTTTTTTTTTGCTTAGAAAAAAATGGCATTTTAAAGTTATGTGGTGTCCTTCATGTATGGAAAACAATAACAACAATCCTACAGCTTATGATACCACTCTCCATGTGTTGACAAGAAAAAGAAAAATTCATGAGTAAGAGAATTTTCCTCAAGGGCCACACTCATCTTCACTAGACCATCTCTTAGCATGAGACTGGACAAGCAAACAATCCATATCTTAGTTTATTTAGATTAAAAAATAATTTTGACTCATGTTTCTAGGGAAATGAATTCTACTCCAAATTTGAGGAGAACACTCCCATAGAATAATCAATGCCTAGGAACACAGTGTTATTTTTCCAGAGTTAGAGCACAAATGTAATTTGCTATTTATACATATATTTTTCAAGACTCTTATTTTTCCAAGTAGCAGAAAATCCAGTTCAATCTTACTTAAGCAAACAGGATATGTATTATACCTTACCCTTAAAAACAAACAAACAAACAAACAAACAAAAAAAACAAAAAAAACCCTGGGAGTAGAATTAGGCTCCAGCAGTATGTAGGGATTCTTTTTTTTTTTTCCCTTCTCCCTCCCTCTCTCCCTCCCTCTCTGTCTGTTTGTGTCTTTGTCTCTGTACCTCTCTCCCTCTTTCTTACTCCATCTCTGAGATCTTGTTTCTACTGTACTAGCTTTCTTCCTAAATAAGTTCTCTCACATGGTAACCAGATGTCCATCATCATCTCCATGTTTACATTCTACAAGCTTCAAGTCTAAAGGAAAGGAAAGACATTTCTTCCTACAGTTCCAACAAGAATTCCACAGTTGTGTTCTGCTGGTTCTGATTGGCTGGCTTGAGACATGTGACCATCCTGAATGACTCCTATGATGGAGGCCCTTAGGCAGATCCAGATCACATATCCCTTCTTAAATTAGGGACTGGTAGAATGCAGGGATATCATCCCCAGGAAGAACAGAGCATCAGTTGCAGATGAGGAGGCAACAGATGCTATTTAGGTAAAACCAGTGTTTACTTACATTGAAAAAATTTTAATTTTAACTATAATTTCAGTTATTTCATATATTCTCTAAAGTTTTGAACTCACAGTCTCTAGTCAAAGAGAATAACTTTGTCCACAGCCTTTCAGACTCATCTATGTTTCTTTATGTGGCACTCTGAGTAAGAACTGTATTGAAAACAAGCAGAAAGTGGAAAAAAAAGAAAAAGATAACCTAACAAGCTAAAGTCAGAATATTTTCAATAATGGCTAACTAGAATTATTCTATAATTACTCCACCACAGCCCTGAAAGTGAGTCACCAAGAAATGAATATTTATAAGCTTTCTGACCTCAAAAAATTCAAAATCTTAAAGGAGGTCACTTAAGGAGACTGTGGAAAACTTCCATGCAACTTATTGGCAGATGATTTTAGTTCTTATTTCAAAAAGCTTGGTATGAAATGCATGCCATCTGGTTACTGGGAAAATTCTAGTGTGTATTAATTGCTTGTGTGAGAGACATTCCTTCCATTTAGTTGTAAATGATTGCACCTGCAAAGGGGGAAAAAAAAGAACATGTCTTATCACTTGCTCCTGGGGCTGGAAGATTTGATGACACAATACTGCTATTTCATCCACTTTTAAAATCTGTGTCTGATCAGTACAGCTGTTCTCCCACAACTATTTTGAATATGCTGCGTTGTATACCAGAACACAGGATTGCCGGGGAAAAATTTCAAATAGAACTAAATGTGAAGACTGCAGTGGTTCCTTTCCATTTCTTGAAGGCATTTCTAACTATTTCAAGATAAAACTGCAGGTATTTCTGATTTTTATTTTAACTCTACCAAAGGAGTGTATTTCAGAAAAGCCAATTTTAGGCAATTCTATATTTTCTAGGCTTGACTCACCTGAGATTGTTGGCAAATCTCTGCCTAAAATGAAGCAGATCTCTGCCTAAAAGCATAAGTGGAGGGGCGCCTGGGTGGTTTAGACAGTTAAAAGTCTACCTTTGGCTCAGGTAATGATTCCAGGGTCCTGGGATGGAGCCCTCCATCCGGCTCCCAGGTCAGCGGGAAGACTGCTTCTCCCTCTCCCACTCGCCCTGCTTGTGTTCTTTCACTGTGTCTCTCTCTGTCAAATAAATAAATAAAATCTTAAAAAAAAAAAAAAAGTACAAGTGGAAATCTCCATGGAAGGGTCCTTCATCACGTTCCCTGTGAGACCATAGAAATAATCTATGCATCTAGCCTCAACCTGGGGAGACTTAGACTTTAAAAGTTGAAAATCCTGTTACGAAAAGCCTTGTAATGTTATAGTCTACTTTGTGGAACCAACCTTTATTTCATCTGTGGTGCACTATTGCATTACCCTTAATATTGCAAAGTCAGAAGAGAGAAAGGAGTTTTCTTGATGGCACAGAGGAAGGATGATGGACTTTGGAGTTTAGGTAGAGTTTATGCATATCCTAGCTCTGTCACTTACTAGCAGTGTGATCTTTGGGAAATTACTTGCATTCTGTGGACTTTAGTTCCTAAAAAGAGGGTTGAATACAATTTTCCTAGGGCAGATGAGAAGTTTTTATGAAATATTGTACATGAAACTGCTTGGTACATAGTTAGAACTCCATACATATTAATCTAATGTCCCTTCCTCAACTCAAGCATTATAGAAGTGCTTTATTATTACCAGCCTTCCCAAGTTAATCTCATTCTACCTGTCAAATTTACAGCATGCACAAATTATTTTCTGCTAAATGAATATCATCTACAAATTCAGACTTGCAAGCTCCTCATAAAAGGATGTAAGAAGGGGGATTTCTTCTTCATTTGTGAACATCAGGCATTGAGAAAGAATAAATATAAATATTGGCAGAATCCTAACCAGTGGATCTGATTTTATTACTCTAACATGTGTAAAATCTTTCCAGAGGTATGTCATTTTGCTGAATGATAGCTTTGATTTCTACTGCCAGAGGTGATCTCTTTTTATCAAACAGGGCAATTCAGCTCTTGATATGCCCGCATCACAGAAAATATAGGATTTGAAATCCCAGGAATACTGAACTACTTAATCAAGTGGTGACAGACATACTTATTCAGTACTACCAAGACAAGGAGAATACCATACTCCATCTTCAGAGAATAGGAATGCAACTATCAATTATGGCCGCTGAGTAGTAATTTGGGCCACAACACTGCAATGGGAACTCAGCTTGCATATACCTGGTGAAGCCTTTAAATAAAAAAATGTGATGTGGAAGTCAAAACCAAGTGATAAAAATCTTTAAAGATCTGTAACAACTTACCAACAGAGATAGCATAGTATGTAGAGTATAACAAAATAGAGATTAGGGATAATCGTTCTTGACTATTACCCATCATTGAAGAGTGTTTAAGATTGAATTGTCAAAAAATTGATTGTTGTACATGAAATTGAATGCATGCTTGTTTTCTGGTTTTCCAATGCTTTTTTTTTTTTCCAGGAAAAAAAAAAATAAACAGGTACATTATTAGAAAAAAGAAAAGCAGAACCTTATTGTCATATGGGGGGTGTTAAAGATGAATATTTTAACATCTTATTCACGTCTATCCCAAATTTTCAAGAATATCAGTTTGCTTCTTAAACATTTAATTTTGCTGTGCCAGATTCTAAATGGTGTGAATTCATGGTTTCAAGTATTTAGCTTCCCTTAACACCACTTTAACAGCTGATATTTATGATTAATAATATATATCTTTTAAATCAATGTTTTACCATCATATTAAAAATTGTGTTTTTAAAGAGCTATGCTCCCTTGGCTAGAATTAGTTAATTCACACTAATGATGTTTTGATTAAGAGAATTTCTTTTTCATTGGATTCATGGAGTTTTTAGAAATTTTGTTTAATGGTTCAATATCGAAATTCCATTTTATTAATTGGAGCTGGGATTTGATTTCCTGCATGTTTCATGTCGTAGCTACTGGAAATATTACTTAAGTAATTCTTGGTTTATTGCACGGGTTGGTTAAGGTCAAGGAGACCGAATCCCTGCTTAGATTTCAGAGATGACAGAACATATCTGTTTTGATCAGGGAGTTACCACGTGCATAAAGATGTCCTCTCTCTGGGATCATACCACTTTGCTATTCTAAGATCTTTAATATTTTATGCATTATGCATTTGTCAGACAGGAAGGTACTTTCCTCTACTAAAAAGATATGTTTATTGAGGAAGTTGTAGTCAGAAGTAAGAGCTTATGTTCCAGTTAGTAAGAGTTAACCAAAAGTATAAATTAGGCCTTATATGACCTAATTATACAAGGAAAGTAAATTAAACAGTCAATTAGTTTTTGAATTAGTTTTTTATTTTCATTTTTGTCTTTATATTGTATTTTGTCTTAAAAACAGTGATTTTAAAATTAAATATATTTAAAATAATTATTTAAAGTAAAAAAATGTATATATATATAAATATATTAAACATTTAAAGTTGCTATTAATTCTTTAGCTTTCTGTGTTGGTACTGTTCTCTAATTCTGTGCTGCATGGATGTATAGTTCGAATTTCTCACTTCACCACCAAGTGAAGATTCAGGCCCGGGAATTGGGCAGAAAGATCAGTTATGACGAAGACGGAAAAAGAAAGAGCTGAACTTTGTCTCTCGCACCAATTCCCTGCTTGCATCCTTAGGACTTATGTCTTGCATCACTTCCTCCTTAGGTTAAAACCCTTGGAAATAATAGGGTTGATATTCTGTAAGCTAGCCTATTGAATTAGCCCTGTCTCATTCTCTGAAGGCAGAGTGATAACAACAATAACAACAACGCCCTTAGAAAATAACACACTCACACATACTCAGAGATAGACCAGGCTGGATGACTGTTTTAGTTATTGGACTGGCTTGGATGTAAAGTATGAATGATGAGAAGCCAAATATGGGAGCAGGAGGGAGAGAGAGATTTCCCAGATAATTACACAAGAAGTGCATTCTGGATGCTCACAGATCCATCTACCTGGAGTACTTATTCTGTCTTCTGCCTTCTATTTCTTGCCCAACTCCCTGCATATCCCCCATCTATCTCATTATCTGTCTTTATTGATGAAACATCACTCTAGGTCAGGGAAGTCAGAGTTCCTGGCTCCTGTGGGTTGAAAGATGAGAAGAAGTAGATCTAACCATCTGCCACAATGATTCTATGGGAAACTGCTTCCTGGGTTTCAACTAATGACCTACAAATAACTTAAGAACAATATTCTTTCTGTTTGGGGGGGGCAGGTTTATATTAACACCTTTATATCTGGGATGAATCCAAGCACTTCCCTTTCATTAAGCTATTTCTCTTAGAAAGAGCCGACCCCTACTCCTAGGTACATGGTCTGAGTTGTGTTTGAACATGACCTTATTTGCAGCCATCTGCAGTCATTGTATACTGACCAAAGTGTTACCTGTATTGGCTTAGTGCTAGTGACACCATTAATACAAGGAACTTCAATACTGAACACCTAAAGGCACAGATCTCTAATACCAAAACAGAATATTCCTTCATGGCCCAAACATTTCTTCTTTCATTAATACTGACTGATGAGTTATCACTTACAGACAAGAAAAATACTTTGAAGCGTGGCATCAAAGATCTTTCATGGTCTTCTTTTTACCTTTTCAGTTTTATCTCTTATCCCTCCTCCACCCATGTACTGAAAACTTTGCAAATTACTGAGCATGTCCCTGACTCTTTTTACATACAGTTCCTTTTGCTGCTAGACTCTTACCATGCTTCATTGCCCGGTTAACTTATTTGTACTTAGGTTTGCTTCAGATCAGCTTGTATTTATTTCCTGTTACAAGTCCTTTACTGATTCTCACAAGAATGTGATTAAGCACTGCTGTTAAGTGCACACTAAGCTTCTCCTGGTGATGCACTTCACACTCTTCTCTTTCTTCTCTCTTTGATTATGCATTCTTTCAGAGCTTGTGCCGTGTATCTCTGGTATAAGATATTCACTAAATACTTGCTTCTGTGATCAAAATTCACTATCTCTGGGTGCCAACTGTTAGAAAAGTGCTGGTATTTTGCTATGTTTTTAATGGGAACACATTGGAAAGAATAGAGGGTAGAGGTCACTGATGGGAAAGAAGTTTTGAAAGATGAGAAAGAATTTGACTGGAAATAAAAGCTTGGAAAGTTATTATAATTATTAGAAACATTTGAATGTCAAGCTAAGAAGTTATGCTGAATGAGAAGTCTAGAACCATTGAAGAACTTTAAGGAGAGTTACATGGTTATAGTTGTAATAATGACTTAATGACTAATGAATAATGACTTAATGATAAGATAAAAAGAACAGAAGGACTTGGAATTCCTTTTGCCTTTCGTGTACTTTCTTATCTTTTTAGTCTCTCATTCTATACTTTTTCAAATGCTGAGTTAAGGGCATAAAATTAAAAAAATCTTATTAGTCACTTTGACGCTTAATGAATAAAATTATGGAAACTTTGGATCAAAAAGTCTTGGTCATCTACTTGAATCACCTTATTCAGTATTTGATTTTTTTCCCTATAAGGTTTTTATTACAATCTATACTTTCAATTCATGTGTCCTAATCTAGCTAATTCAACTTTTGGGGAAAAAAACTCTAAAAGAGTTTATTTTTATGTTTAACTAAGATACATATCTCTTTTAGATCAACTACTAGCCTTAGACCTCTTCTTTAAGACTATATATAACAAGTCAGCACCTGCTTTTTTATAATAAGTCTTCAGGTAGTTGAACACAGCTACCTTGTTTTCACTGAGGTTCCTCTACTCCAGAATAAACATTTGATTCCATTCATTCTAAGCTACCTGATGTCCTATTAAGTTTTAGGTACAGGGGTAAACCTATGTGTCCTTAAGGAAAATACTTATATAACAGAAATGCTCTCCATAACTATTTGTGTGGATTATTTGCATGCCTGTTACGGGCTTCTGTTTTTGTCTTCTTGTAAGTCAACCATTGATTTTCCTGGGGATTCTGATTCTTTATGTTTCCATGCTTCAGTTTGATATGTCTTTTTAAGTAAACACAGTATCTGACCTAACCAATCTATACTTCATCATTGACAAGGTTTTAGCTTCTAATCAAAGTCCATATCACTCCTTCTCCATGATCCAACATAACAGTTGCTATTTTCATTTTAGCTCTTAGCCTTTCATCACTCAAATTTTATAATGACCTTGTCTAGTGATGAACTAGGATATAAAAACAGCATGTCTTCCCTATTCTGTATTTGTACAGTTGTGGTTTTTGGCCTCTGGTGAAAGTTCTTATGTTTATTGCTATCAGATTACATCATATTATGTTTAACTCATCATTGGTCTACCCTGATGACAATATATTTATGTAGTATATAACATATTCCATTCCATTTATAATGTATTTTGGAAGTTTAAAAGAAAATCAAAGTACATTTTTTTTTTAAAGATTTTATTTATTTATTTGACAGACAGAGGTCACAAGTAGGCAGAGAAGCAGGCAGAGAGAGAGGAGGAAGCAGGCTCCCTGCTGAACAGAGAGCCCGAGGCGGGGCTTAATCCCAGGACCCTGGGATCATGACCGGAGCCGAAGGCAGAGGCTTTAACCCACTGAGCCACCCAGGCGCCCCTCAAAGTACATTTTTTATTAGCTTACCAATCTTAGACATAATTCCTTCTTTCAAAATTTGTTCATTCTTTTTGGGATGAGAAATAATTTTATTTGACAGAGAAGTTAGAAGCAAAAGATTAAGAAACTCAGCTTTTCTTTGTATCATCTCTTGTCAGTGACTGATGCAGCTATGTCCTTTTTTTTTTTCATTACCATGCCTTTATTTTCTTCAGAGAAGTTTATCCTTAACTATAGTTGTTTTTCTTATTTGTTTACTTGTTGATTGCCATTATTCCTCACTAAAACATAATTTATAATAGTTAAATTATTCAGCAAGACAGGAAATGATTTTTCAAATGTTCTGATTTTTTTTTCCCAAAGAGAGTCATCCAGTTAGTTTTGAATCTCTGCAACATTGTATTTATTTGTCAAGTTATGCATTGCATCCAGAAAATACCCTTTCTTCTCTGAAGCTGGCTTTGTAGTTAATAATACATGCCTGAGGTGTATTAGTTCTCTTCATCTCTCTCTCTCTTTTTTTTTTTTGCCCTCATAAATGTCAGGCAAAATGCATCTACCCTTAGGTTCATGGTTTTCAACTGCAAGCTCATAATTTCTTTAATTGGGCAACTATATTGTTTCACCTAGCATTCATTATGCCTGTTTGAGTTAAGTTACACTACTATCATTTCATGTGGATCAGGAGTCTAATCACATCAAGTTACAGAGAATCCTCTGAAGTTTATTACTGTGCTGAACTAAACCTCAACTTATTTTAATTAACTTGCTCATTAATATTACCAATTTATTATTCATAATATATGTGTTAGTCTATCAGTAGCATTCTTCTGTAAGTTAACACTTCTTGAACTGAGTCTTATTTTTTGCATTTAAAAAATTGTTTTCAGATTCCAGTGTGGGCCTCTTTATCTCAGCATTTTTCTTCTCAATTTTCCCCTCCAGTAAAAATGCAGATAGAGGTAAATGAAAAATAATGCTGATAAAATGTAAAGTATTATCTCATCATAGCATTTTCTGTGCCTCATTAACTTAATTAATGTTGACTCCATCCCAGTCATTATATGGAAAGCCACGAGGGTCTCAGTTATGTTCACTCATTTTTGTCATTTCTTCTTCCCCTTTGCTAGTGTCTGCCACTAAGGAGGACACTTGAGTGCCATTCTTCATCACTGCTACTGCTGTTGATGGTTTCTATGAGACTCATGATGACATTGCCAAGGCTGCTGTTTCCTGGGACAGGTGGCATTCACTGGCATTCTGTTGAGGTGCATAATGCCCTTGAAATCAACCCAAGTGGTTGTTTTGTATCAATAGTAATCAACTTTGCAAATCTCTGTCTTTTAATTGATGTAATTAGACAGTTTACATTTGATGTAATTATTGATCTGTTAAGTCTTACACCTGACATATTCTTTTTTCTTTTTTTTTTACTTGCTCCTTCTGTTTTTCATTTCTTTATTTTCTTTTTCCTGCCTTCCTGTGTGTGACTTAATTTTTTTTTAGACTTCCATTTTGATTTATCTATTGTGTTTTTTTTTACTGTATCTCTTTGTATTTGTGTGTGTGTGTGTATACACACACACACATATATATATATATTTAGTGATTGTTCTGGATATTTATACTATATATAAGTAATTTATCAGTCTATCTAATGGCATTGACATTTTAACAGTTCAAGTGAAGTAAGTAACTTTATCTACCTTTATTTTTTCCTGATTGTAATAAAATTGCCTTAAATATTTCCTCTGTACACACTGAGAACTCCTTTAAGCAGTGTTTTAATGTTTGCTTCAAACATCAAACGTAATTTAGAAAACTTAAGAAGAAAAGGAAAACCTATTACATTTACCCATATTTTTGTTCTTTCTGTTGCCCTGCTATTTCAAACTTTAAAAAAAAAATAATCTTTCCCTTTCAAGAACTTATTTTAGCCATTTTTTCCAGATAGCACTGATGGCAACAAATTCTCTTAGTTATTCTTTATCTAAGAATGTCTTGATTCCTCTTTTATTCCTAAAGGATATTTTCACTGGATATTTGTTTCTGGTTGACAGTATTTTTTTCTTAGCACTTGGAAAATGTATGATTTTCTTCTGCCCGCTATGATTTCTGATGAGAAATCTGTTGTTACTCAAATTATTTTCCCCTTATAGCTAAGTGGAAAACTATAGTAGTTTTTCTTGCTGCTTTCAATGTTCTTTCTTCTTAGTTTTTATAAGTATGATTATTGTATGTCTTGGTACAGAATTGGGGGAGGGTTTATCTTGTTTAGCTTCCACTATGCTTCTTGAATCTGTAATTTATATCTTTTGCCAAGTTTGATAAATGCAGCCATTATCCCTTTAAGTACTTTTTCAGTCCCAGTTTCTTTTTCCTCTCCTTCTGGGACTCTAATTTAAAGGTGTTCATTCCTGTGCTATAGTTTCATATATCCCTGATTCTGTTCAGTTTGTCAATGATTGCCTTTTCTCATTCAAGTTGAGAGTTTCCTGGTTCTTGGTATGAAAATAATTTTCTATTATGTTCTGGACATTTGGGGTATTATGCTATGAAGATCTGGGTCTTATTTATTCCTCTGTCTTACCAAATTTTCTCTGATACCCCCCTGGCAGAAGAAAGATAGCACTACCTCCCTACTCCTGGGAGGGAATTGTTTACCACCTAGCCTTCATTGACACTTCAAGGGGGAGGTATGCCTTGTTACTAGTCAACAGGGATGGGAATTGAGTTTCCCACTGGCCTCTGATGATGCCCCCTGTCTGAAAGGAGAAGAGGTGCTTCCTTTCTGCTTCCCATGTGGCCTCTACTGATACAGATAGAGGAGACAGTCCTCATTAATGCTAGGAGGTTGCAAAAGTCCTTAATTCCTAGTCATTCTTCTCTGACACTAACTCAGCAAAGAGGGAATTGGATATCTCATTACTCCCGGGTCAGAGTGTAAGTCCAGACTCCCTACATGGTCTCCACTGACACTACAGAGGGGTGGAAGTGTTACTTTGGGGTGGGAATAAAATTCCCAGCTCCTTGCTACCCAGCCTTCTCTGACATGACCATGGTTTGAATTGGGACATTTTATTATAGTCTTGAAATGGTGGAGTCCAGATCCTCTTCTTAGCCTTTACTGACTAGCTGGGGATGAGGCTATAAGGTTTTGTTTTGTTTTGTTTTGTTTTGTTTTGATGTTTGAATGGAGTTGGGTGGTTATGTCTAAAAGTATTGTTTTCCTAGGCTCTTCCCTGGTCCTTTGGCCAGAAAGAGCATGCTTTTCTTGGGACATCTTTTTGTCTGTATCTGATGGTATTTCTGAGTTGCTGGATTCTCTAGTATCCAATCCAGAATATATGAAGCAAAAAGAAAATTCTGGAAGTTCACCACCATATCATTAATTTCTTAGTTTCCATGTCCTTATTCAGTCTTCTCTCTACTTTCAGTGTCTTCTCTTTCTTTTATATATATGTCCAAGGTTTTTAGCTGTACTTAGCAAGACAAATAAGGAGAAGTAGGTCTGTTGCATATCCTGACACTTACCTACCAATATGGTCAAAATTTGACCTTTATAACTTCAGTCCAAATAATTGGTTCCATGTTGAGAGAATGCTACTGCTAAAACAACAGATGTGTAACTAGAGGGGTAAAGAGTCTTATTACTCACAGCACTGAAGAGATACTATCTTAATAACTAAAGGGGTAAAGAAAGTCTCATTTCTCCTAGTATTGTAGAGATATTATTAAGCCTTTTCATTTCTTTTTTTTTTTTTAAGATTTTATTTATTTATTTGTCAGAGAGAGTGAGCACAGGCAGACAGAGAGGCAGGCAGAGGCAGAGGGAGAAGCAGGCTCCCTGCTGAGCAAGGAGCCCGATGTGGGACTCGATCCCAGGACGCTGGGATCATGACCTGAGCCGAAGGCAGCCGCTTAACCAACTGAGCCACCCAGGCGTCCCAAGCCTTTTCATTTCTATATGCACTAAGGAAGTTAATCTAACCTTAACAATTAATAATGAGAAACTGTTCTCAAGCAAATAATTACAGATAAAAATGAAAAGGAACTAATATTTATTTCCCATGAAATTTCAAAATAGGAAGACTTTTTTTTTAAATTTTATTTACAAGGAACATGTGTGAAAAAGCTGACCTTTGAAATGAAATTTACTCTATTTCACCATCATAATTGTTTAATTGTATATATGGTATTACTATTTCTCAATAGGCTATTTTCTCCCATTGTGGTGTAATGTTTCACATTATTTTACCTATATGTGAGTTTTTATTTCCAAATTGACTATAAGATCTCCAAGTTATTGCATCCTTTAAAAAAGAATTTGACCCCAGAGTATATGCTAAATATATGCTTTAAGCTAAGTAGAACTGAAAAAGCAACATAAAAAGCTTTCCATAATCAAAGGAGATTTACTTCAGGTCATGGAACACACAATTTCAGAGATGAGAGGAATCTAAGTGCTTTTTCATACCTACTAGCCATCTTGAATTCATGTCCAGCAGAGATGATATGAAACAAAAATTGAAGCACATGTGCTCTTTAAAGCAGACTGAGGCTGGGGTCACAGTATAAAAATATCCTAAGAAATGTAAACATTATAGGTTAATCTAGTACTGAAGGAATGTGTCTTATTTGAAGACATGAGTGCTTAGTACTTAATATTGGCCAAAGAAATATTAGAAAAATTTTAATCTATGATATTAATTTATGACCTGTAAGAAGCTTTGTGAAGTAATCTTCAAAACCTCAAATGAGTTGTTTCTACTCGGTTCTGGAAAAATAATTTTTTTTTCGTGGTATGTGCTGGTAAGTCAGAAATTTCTAAAGCAAAACAAACTTCTTTATTTCCTTTCTGTTTGTACAGGTGTTTGTACATTTTCCATATATTTCTATTAAGAAAGTAATAGCATACATTTCATGATAGAAAAAAAAAATCCAAAATCCTTTCATCTTACTGTTTATCTGTGTTAATATATCTGTTTTAGTATATGCAGATATAAGATATAACCTGCTAAAAATACAGCTATAACTAGCCTTATTTACAAGACTATTTTAGTCTATTTGTAGGGAGGGCTAAGCTTTTCATGGGAAGAAATTCATAGTAAGCAAGACAAATGCAGCCGGATTGAAGGACAGATGGAAAGATATGGGATGATTGTAATGTGCATTACTCAGATTTAGTCTGGATCTTTTTCTTCTCTTCTACTCATCACCCCCAATTTGAGATATTAACCCAGTATCTTGGAGAAAGAAAGTGGCTGTTTAAATAGTATTATCATTATTAGGGCTTCTGAGCAAGGATCAGGCACTACCATTTTGTGGAGGGGCATTTCCTTGTGGGCCAGGTGTGGAGTCACTGTGAGAAGGAACATGGAATCCTTGGAGCCATTTCTGGGAGGTCAGATAAGAGCATATTGAAGAACAAGTAGCCTGGAAATCTACAATGACACTGTATGCGGCATCCTTTGGGATTTCTAAACTCGTCTAGTAAGACTGGAACAGAGGATTAGCAATTCTGGAGATGAAAGATGAGCCAGTTAAAACAGTTTGTTTCCATTACAATGACATTGTTATACATTGTCTAGATTGATGTAGTCCAGAAAGACACCAATTACCTTAGAAACCTAACTTCTTTTTAAAATTTATACTCCTTTGGAACTAATTTATAGGACACATTTTAAAATTTATTGTGTTACTTTATAGCTACCTTTTGCCACTGACTAAATAAAAATATTTCTATTTAACTATCAACTATCAACTACCCCTTCCAGAAGACTTAGTTCCTAGGACTTCTGCCAATCTACAAATACTTGCTACTGTGCTTCAAAATATAGTTAAGTGTTTTGAATTTATTATTTACACTGATAACTGGGATTTTTGAAAATTTTTATTTTACAAATCTGAAATATTTTTATCTTAAACCTGGGTCTCTATTAAAGGTCTCAGGAATGTCTCTTTGCAACTATTAAAAATACTTTGATACATTAGTTCGGGCATTAACTGGCTCTATGACCATGGGCAAGTAAGTTATGGGACCTCTTTGATAATAAGTCTCTAGGTTGTGACCTTCCTAAGTGTTTCTTATCTTTATTTCCTCCTATATCTACCCCTTAGGTGAGACGGGAAAACTAGAGGGTATTAAAGTCAGCTTTTGCTTACGTGAGATAAGGCTATGTTAAGGTCTTTTTCATTGGAGAGTAGGCCTTTGTTATGGCAGATGCACCGGTCATACTTCAAAATGGTTATTTTTCTCCCCTCCTGCCAAAGATAGGAGGTGATATAAGTTGGCTCTTTAAACAAGGTGGGTTTCCTGGAGGAAAAAACAATGACACTCTTGGTAATACCCTAAGATTACACTCCTGAGGAGGTTTTTTGTTTGTTTTATTTTTCTTTTTCACTCTCAAGGAAGCCCACACTCAGCAGTTCATCAAAATTACAGCTTAACTGTACATTTACCATTTAAGCTTATAGCTCCAGCAATTTCTAGTCCAGGCAAGCTGACCTCAGCTATGCTTCTTTGTCTTTGCTTGTCTCTCCAGATTTTTGGATGCTAGTTTGCCCTATAACCTCAAAAATCCACCCCTCCCCATAAATTGTCCAGCTTTTTTTTTTTTTATGTTGTAAGATCTAGAGTGGCAACTTTAAAGCACTTTATGTTTTGGAGCTCAAACTTGAAGGACACTTTTTAAAAAAAATTTTTTAGTATAATTTCTAAACCAATATGAGACAAGTGGTAAATGTGGTTAATATACATCTTTTGTTTGTATATTAACCACATTTACCACTTGTCTCATATGGGTTTAGAAATTACACTCCTGATAGCTACCTTAATAGAGGCAAATTTGCCTAATGTTTGTAGTAGAATTGTTTCATGCACTTCTAATATTATTTCTTGGCAACATTAATGCATATAACTCACAGCAAAGGTCTTTATACTTCTATACATGGTTTTTCTGGTATAAATTTTCAAGAACTCTCAAAGAGTTGGGGAAAGGTTATACAGGGAGACTAAGGGTAAAACCTAAACTGTTCTGACAGACATAACAAGTTGCTCTCAGTCATTGATAGATTCCCAAACATTTTAAGCACAAATTTATGTTGATTTTAATCAAGGTGGTCTAAAAAGCATCATCAGCCTACAAAACCAAAGTGCTGCTATGGATACAATGTATCCTGGCATAGCAACAATTTTGGTACAAGCTTTAAAAAGCTGAAAATTACTGGTAGAGTTTGGGGTTGAACAGTTGTACTGTCCTTTCCAAGTCAGCAAGTATAAACTGAGAAAAGAATGTTAAGATTTCCCTCCTTTCTTTACATCTCGCCATTTCAAAAGGGAAAAGAAGAGCCAGAGATGAGCAATGCGAGGAGCATATACTGGCCATACCTTGCATTGTTTGGACACTGATGAGAACTTACAAATTTCCTTAAGATCCTTTGAAGACACATAAAATGGTTTGACAGTAACACTTTTGGGATGGGTAGGAAAAGATTTTCGTGAACCCTGTCCCCAGTGAAACAACCATAACTCATGAAAATATTTTATTTTATTTTGAGAGTGGGAGTTGGGGGTGGGAGTGTAGAAAAGGGGGACAGGGAGAGAATCTTAAGTAAGCTCCCCTCTGAGTGCAGAGCCCAACATGCTGCTCAATCTCAGAACCCTGACATTACCTGAGCGAAAATCAGAGTTGGACCCTTAACCGACTGAACCACCCAGGTGCCCGTGAAAATTATTTTAAATACCAATTATTTAAAGTCTGGAAATTGTCCTAAGGACATAATCAAATGGAAAATATTTACTGAAGAGTATTTCCTAAATCTGAGTAGGAACTATGAAAGTATGCAATATTTAAAGCAGGCCTCACCCCAAGCTCAGTGTGGTTGAAGCACTGCTTTAGCCTCAGGCTCACTTCTTCTCCAGTTCCCAGCCTAGGACAACAGTTTCTTCCTGGGAAGGGCAAGACACCAGCATTCTCACTATCCCCAGCAACATGTTCCAGAAGCTGTTTCAGGCATGCAAGGTTGAGAGATCTGTAGCTCCCTTTTTCTATTCAGACCCACTCACAGAGTCGAAGCTCTACCTCTGCCATGACTGTCTGAGAACCGGGCTCAAGAGTCACTGAAGAGTGACACAAGAGGCTGCACAAAGTGAGTAAAATAGACCCACTGAACTAATTCAGCCAAATCATTTAGCAAACAAAGAAATAAACAATTCACAGGGGTGGGAAAATTGACATCCAGATTTAGCTATATTATCTAAAATGTCTAGTTTTCACAAAAAAATATGAACTATCCAAAGAAAGATTGAGCCATTCAAGGGGGGGGGGGGTGGGGAACAGACAAGAGAAACTGCCTTTGAAGTGGCCCAGATGGTAGATTTAGAAGAGAAAGACTTTAAAGCAACTGGTGTAAACATGTTAGAAGAGCGAAAAGAAAACATGGTTAACAAATTTTTTTTTTTTTTTTAAGATTTTATTTATTTATTTGACAGACAGAGATCACAGGTAGGCAGAGAGGCAGCCAGAGAGAGAGAGAGGAAGGGAAGCAGGCTCCCTGCTGAGCAGAGAGCCTGATGCGGGGCTCGATCCCAGGACCCTGGGATCATGACCTGAGCCGAAGGCAGAGGCTTTAACCCACTGAGCCACCCAGGCGCCCCCATGGTTAACAAATTTTTAAAAGGATGACCATATCTTATCAAATAGGAAATATTAATAGATAGAAATTATGAAAAAGAGCCAAATGGAAGCCTGGCATTAAAAATTATAATAATAATGAAATATTTACAAAAGGGGATGAAGAATACATTTCAAATGACAGAAGAATTAGTAAACTTAGAAATATATGACGATGCAATCTGAAGAAGAGAGAATAAAAAGAATGAATAAAAATGAACAGAACCCCTTGAAAATGTAGCACGCCAACATATGCATAATAGGAATATCTGAAGGAAGGAAAAGGAACAGAAAAAATATTCAAAGAAAAATATTCAAAGAAATAGGAATATCTGAAGGAAGGAAAAGGAACAGAAAAAATATTCAAAGAAATTCAAAGAAAAGAACAGAAAAATATTCAAAGGCTGAATATCTCCCAAATTTGATGAGAAACATTAATCTACGCATCTTATTAGCTCTACAACTTGGGTAAAAGCACAAAAAACCACACCCAGACACATCAGAGTCAAATGTTGAAAGCCAAAAAGAGGGCACCTGAGTGGCTCATTTGGATAAGTGTCTATCTTTGGGTCAGGTCATGGACCTGGGATTGAGTCCTATGTCAGGCTCCCTGCTCACCGGGAAGTCTGCTTCTCCCTCTGTCTCCCCACCCCCTGCTCATGGGCTCTCTCTCTCTTTCAAATAAATAAATAAATAAAAAGAAAGCCAGAGGAAAGACAAAAACCTTGAACACAGCAAGAGGAAAATTACTTCTCACATACATTGGAACTCCAATATTATTAAAAGCTGAATCCTCATCAGAAACAATGAATAACAAAAGACAAGTGCATTAAAAGTGTTGTAAGGAAAAAAAAAAAGCATCCACCAGGAATCTTACGTGCAGGGAAATGTTTTCAAAATGATGGCAAAATACATTCCCATATAAAGTCCTACCTCATTTTATTGTGCTTTTAAAATTTTATTATTTTTTTAAATTTTATTTATTTATTCGACAGACAGAGATCACAAGTAGTCAGAGAGGCAGGCTGAAACAGAGAGGAGAAGTAGGCTCCCTGCCAAGCAGAGAGCCCGATGCGGGGCTCGATCCCAGGACCCCGAGATCATGACCTGAGCTGAAGGTGGAGGCTTCAACCCACTGAGCCACCCAGGTGCCCCTTGACAAACTTTTAGCTAGTATGACCATGCTAAAAAAAGAGGACTCAAACTACTAAAACTGGGAATGAATGTGTATATATTAGCAATGCCTTTATAGAAATAGGTATAATTATAAGGAAAAACTATGAGTGACTATACGCTGTTAAGTTTAATAACTTTGATGAAATGACCAAATTCCTAGAACAACCAACACTGACTCAATAAGAATTAGAACATCTAAACAGACCTATAATATGAATATAAAGAACTTAACTAGGAATTTTAAAACTCCTAGTTGTTGAATCATTGGATTGTATACCTGAGACTGATATTACACTACATGCTAGTTAACTGGAATTTAAGTAAAAACTTTTTTTAAGGAAACACTTTTAAAAAGGAATTTTAAAACTCCTATAGAGAAAAATCTAGTCCCAAATCTAGTTGGACTAGTCCCAAAAACCTAGTCCCAAATGGCTTCACTGGTAATTTCTATCAAACATTTTAAAAATTAATGCCAATCCTTCACAACCTTCTCTGAAAAATAGGAGAGGTGGGAGGAACTCCAAATTCATTCTGTGAGGTCAACATTACACTGATACCAAAATCAGAGACAACTCAAGAAAAGAAAACCACACACCGTTATCTCTTATGCTTATTGAGACAAAAATTCTCAACAAAATATTTTCAAACTGAATCTAGCAACATAAAAGGAAAGGAAAGTTATATACACCATGAGCAAGTGGGATTTATCCCAAATTGGTTTAAAGTATGAAACTAAATGTAATATGCCATATTAATAGAATAAAGGATTAAAGCACATAATCATTGTTAATGGATACAGAAAAAAAAAATTGAAAAAATCCAACACACTTTCATGATAAAAATTCTCAACAATCTTGGAATAGAAGTTTTTTCAAGTGATAAAGGGTATCTATAAAATACTGACAGTACTTGATAGTGAAAGACTGAATATTTTCTCCCTAAGATCAGGAACAAAACAAGGATGCTTAATATAAAGCTGTCAAAAGTATGGAATTGCATATTTAAACTAATTTGAATTGGAAGAATTTCTACTAGATTACCAAATTGGATTGCACTAAATACCAAAAAGTTATGGCTGAAGCGAGAACAGCAATGGAAAGTTCAGATTTGGTTCATGGCTCTGAGAATGGAATTATGCTTTCAAATTTATTGCAAGTTAACATCTGCCTCTGCCTATAAAAGTCAATGAAAAGTTGTGGTAAGTTTTAAAACCAAATTTACTCACTGGTGTTACTCCAAAACTTTCTAGACTGTCAATGACCAGGAGAACACCTTTTGTTTAGCCTCATTATACAAAGCCAAAGGGGAGGCATTGCAAACCTAGAGTTCTTTGCTCCCTGGGGTAATGCCACCTGATTGATTCTCCCAAAAGAAGGGCAGCTTTTAATGTACCTTTCCATGAGAACTGTCCACATGAAGAAAAAAAAGGAAAATCTATGAAATATGTGAGTAATATAATCCCCAAATAAGCTTCTCCTGTTTTTCTTTTCATTTTTTTTAACTTTTTAACAGAATGCTCATTTTAAAATATGATAGTATTAGTAAAATACATTTTGCATCTAAAGCAAGTTATTTGCTCCTCTGCTACAGATTTCAGTTTTTATATGTTACAATACTTTGCATAATTAGACATCACTGTAATTTGTATTTTTCTAAGAAAAATAACTATTATCTGAACACAATTTTGTTTTTGAAGTGGATTTGAAGAGTCATTGATTGGACTTCAAGATAAATTGATTTGGGAGGACAGATCGGATATAGAAATACATCTTGGAAAGTGATTAATGACACAAAAGGAAATAATAAATAGCATGTTCCCTTGGAAATGGACTGTAAACATCCAATGTCTGAATGATATTGTGCATCTGCAATTCTCAGCCTTGCCACCTAAGACCCAATTTTTATGCCATTATAAACACACCTGTTATTTGTCTTCTGCAACTGAAAAAAAAGAGAAAGAAAGAAAGAAAGAAAGAAGAAAGAAAGAAAAAAAAGGGAGAATCTTATTGGCTACTGCTGTACTACTACTATTGATGCTACTTTTGCAAAGTTAAAGGCTTTATTTTCCTTTATATGGCAATATATATTTTAGTGACCAATAAACAGATTGGTTTGATTAGAAGATGGAAATATTACAGCAGAAAGAAGGGGGTAAGTGAAGGCAGACAGTGACCAAAGGCTCCCTCCAGGCATTACTGCCCCTGTTTCTAAGTGTTTTGAGTTAGTTATTATTACTTTTTCTGATAACTGGTATTATTGATTTCTTTTTAAATACCTTTTCCCCATTTGACATTTATTTACAATTCTAGGCTTAAAGTGAGATAAGCGAATGTAGGAATTTATAACTGGACATACATGCAAGAAGAAACAGAGTCCACTTCCTCCTACGATACCACTGAGCTTACAGATTTGGATTTATGTTAATCAAAGGAGGATGAGATCAGAATAACAATTTTCAGTTTCTTTAATGTTAGCCAGACTTCTCAAAATAACTTTTATTTTCTATCCAGAATTTTCTGTATTTATCTCTGAAAACTAACAATATAAAGTCCAAGTAAAATAGAAAAATAGACAGAGATAGGAAGATGGCAACAGAATAGGAGGACCCTAGACTCACCCTGTCCCATAAATACAACTAAATAACTATCAAATCATCCTAAGTAACCCCAGAAAATTGACCTGAAGACTGGAAGAACAGACTCCACAGCTAAAGATAGAGGAGAGGCCACATCATAAAAAGTAGGAAGTGCAGAGAGCAGTTTGGAATAGAACCAGATCATGGTCACTGCAGTGAGAAGGAAGCTATCATCATGGAGAAGGGAGAAAAGACAGGCTAGCACAGAAGGAACCACATGGGGAAAACAAACCCCATAGCAGTTGGCTTGGAAAATCAGAGAGGCTGAATTTTATGAGTTCTTCCAACCATCTGGGCTTAAAGCCTGCAGTTTTAAGGTCAGCAGGCTTGGCTCAGGGAGAGCCCCCAGGCATTGGGGTTGCTAGAAGGCAGGGCAAATGACTGATGGACATACAACATGAAAACAGTGATCTGAAGAGCTCCTGGGGCCCACTGTGGGAAGGTTATTTGCTCATCTTGGACTGTGTCCAAGAAAGGCAGCATTTACAGAGATACCCCTTAGGAACAAAGGAACTGGTTGGCACCATTTCCCTCCCCCATCCCTCAACATAAGCACAGGGCCACCTGTGGGAATCAGTACAGCACCAACACTCCTACCTAACTTGCTTACATGAAGCTTCCTCCCAGCACTCCAGTGGGACTATTCCCTTCAGTCTCTTGCCTCAGTCCCAGTGTGGCAGGCCCCCTCCCCCAGAAGACCGGTCCAAACCTCTACAAACACCATGTCTCCTGTTATGGCCATTTTACTGAGCCTTGATTCTGGAGATAATGATAACAGGTCTTATTTCACAAGAAGACCAGAGCACCAGACCAGACCAAACTCACCACATTCAGGCCAGGGACAAAACACTTCCCACAACAGGCAAAGAGAACCTCTCTAGATGACTGACCTGAAGGATAAAGTGTCTAGGATAAAACAGCAGAGAACATGCAATACACATTGGAGACACTCTTGGAAGCACCAGGCCTTAGGAAACAGAGGACACCATAAGGCAGGGCACTACAAGACCTTTTCTTCGTAACACCATTACCCTCAAGAATAGGAAATGTAGCTGGTTTTCCTAACATGAGAAACAGGAACAGAGACTTAGACAAAGTGAGAAGACAGAGAAATTTATCCCAAATGAAAGAATAGGACAAAGCCAGAGATCTAAGTGAACAGATATAAGTAATATGCCTAAAGAGAATTTAAAGTAATGATCATAAGGATACTCCTTGGAATTGAGGAAAGAATGGAAAGCATGAATGAGATGCTTTATACAGAAATAATAACATCGCAGAAATAAAGGGTATATTAGATGAAATGAGAAAATGCTTGATGGGAAGAAGATAAGTACGGGAGAAGCAGAGGAACAAATTAGTTATCTAGAAGACAGAAAAATGATAAGTAATCAAACTGAACAAAAGAGAGAAAAATAGTTATGCAAAATGAGAATAGACTTAGGGAACTCAGTGATACCATCAATCATAATAACATTTGTGTTATAGGAGTCCCAAAAGAAGAAGAGAGATAAGGGGGAAGAAAAATCTATTTGAAGAAATAATGGCTGAAAACATCCCTAATCTGGGGAAGGAAACAGATACACAGATCCAGGAGGTACAGACAAGTCTGATCAAAATTAACAAAAGTAGACCTACCCCAAGCCAAATTGTAATTAAATTGTCAAAATACTGATAAAATAAATAAATAAATAAATAAATAAATAAAAGCAGCAAGAGAAAAGATAGTAACTTACATGGGAAAACCCATAAAGCTAGCAGGATATTTTTCAGCAAAAACTTTCTAAGCCAGAAGTGAGTAGTATGATATATTCAACGTACTCAATGGGGAAAATTCGCAGCCAATAATACTCTATCCAGCAAGGTTATCATTCAGAATAGAAGGAGAGATAAAGAGTTTCTCAGACAAACAAAAACTGAAGGAGTCATGACCACTAAACCAGTCTGGTAAGAAATATTAAAGGGGACTCTAGAATGGAAAGGAGAGACCAAAGTGACAGTATAAAGTCGGGAAACACAAAAGCAGTAAAAATGAATATTTCTGTAAGAAATCAATCAAAGAACTCATAAAATAAAAAGATGTAAAATATAACAACATATACCTGAAATACGGGGAGGAGACAAGTAAAGAATGGATTCACATTGAACACTACATCAAAAACTAATGATGTACTATACAGTGGCTAACTGAATGTAATAAAAAAATAAAATTTAAAATAAAAAAAAATGGGTTCAAACTTAAATGACCATCGACTTAATACAGACTGTAATATGTAGGAAAGGTTATATAAACCTAATGGTAACCATATATCAAAAACCACTAGTAAATATGCAAAGAATAAAGAGAAAAAAATCCAACTATATTACTAAAGAAATTCAACAAATCATGAAAGAGAAAGACAAGAAAGGATCAGAGAAAATCTTCAGAAACAACCACAAAACGAATAATACAATGAAATTACATATGTATATATCAGTAAATACTTTGAATGTAAATGGACTCAACACTCCAGTCAAAAGACGTAGGATGACAGAATGGATAAAAAACCGAGACCTATCTATTCGCTGCTTACGAGAGCACCAGGTCTTTAAACCTAAAGACATCTGCAGATTTAAAGTGACAGGATGGAGAAATATCTGTCATGCAAATGGATATCAAAAGAAAGCCAGAGTAGCACTATTTATATCAAACAAAATAGACTTTAAAACAAAGACTATAACAAGAGAGAAAAACAGGACAGTATATAATCATTAAGGGGATAATACAACAAGAAAATATAACAATTGTAAATATTTATGCACCCAACATAGGAGCACCCAAATACATAATACAGTTAATAACATAAAGGAACTAATTGATCATAATACAATAATAGTAGGGGACCTCAACACCCCACTTACATCAATGGACTGATCATCAAATGAAAAACAACAAGGAAACATTGGCTTTGAATGACATACTAGAACAGAGAGATTTAACAGATATTTTTACAATATTTTATCCTAAAACAGCAGAATACACCTTCTTTTCAAGTGCACATAGAACATTATCTAGAATAGATGACATATTAAGCCACAGGGCAAGCCTCAACAAATTCAAGAAGATGGAAGTCATAACATGCATCTTTTCTGACCACAATGCCATGAAACTAGAAGTCAACAACAACAACAAAATCTGGAAAGATGACGAATACATGGAGATTAAATAACATGCTACTAAATTATGAGTGGGCCAACCAGGAAATAAAAGAAGAAATAAAAAAGTACATGAAACAAATGAAAATTAAAACATAGCAAAAGCAGTTTTAAAAGGGAAGTTTATAGCAATACAGGCTTACCTCAAGAAGCAAGAAAATATTCAAATAAACAACCTAACCTTATACCTAAAGAAGCTAGAAAAATAGCAACAAACAAAATCCAAAGCCAATGGAAGGAAGGAAATAATAAAAATCAGAACAGAAATAAATAATATAGAAACAAAATCAGAAGAGATCAGTGAACCCAGGAGATGGAGTTTTGAAAAAATCCATAAAATCGATGAATCTCTAGCCAGACTTACCAAGAAAAAAAGAGAAAGGATTCAAGTAAATAAAATCACAAACAAGAGAGGAGAAATAACCAACACCACAGAAATACAAATAATTATGAGAATATTATGAAAAATTATACGCCAATAAGTTGAACAGCCTGGAAGAAATGGATAAATTCCTAGAAACATATAACCTATCAAAACTGAAATAGGAAGAAATAGAAAATTTTGAACATACTGACTACCAGCAAAGAAATTGAGTCAGTAATTGAAAAACTTCCAACAAACAAAAGTCCAGGATCAGATGGCTTCACAGGAAACTTCTACCAAATATTTAATGAGTTTATACTTATCCTTCTCAAACTATCCCAAAATATAGAAAAGGAAGGAAAACTTCCAAATTTGTTTTATGAAGTTGGCATTACCCTGATAACAAAACTAGATAGACATCAAAAAAGAGAACTATAGTCTAATATCTCTGATGAATATAGAAGAAAAAATCCTGAAAAGATCCTCAACAAAATATTAGCAACTGGATTCAACAATACATTCAGAAAATCATTTGCATGATCAAGTGGGATTTATTTCTGGGTTGCAAGTGTGGACCAATGCCACAAATCAATGAACCTGATACATCATATTAACAAAAGAAAGGATAGGAACCATCTGATCATTTCAAAAGATGCAGAAAGACAAAATAAAACATCCATTCATGATACAAACCATCAACAAAATAGGTTTAGAGGGAACATAGTTCAACATAATAAAGGCCATATATGAAAAATCCACAGCTAACATCATCTTTAATGGGGAAAAACTGACAGTTTTTCCCCTAAGGTCAGGAACAAGAAAAGGATTTCCACTCTCACCATTTTTATTCCACCTAGTACTGGAAGTCTTAGCTGCAGCAATCAGACAATAGAAATGAATAAAAGCCATCAAAATCAATAATGAATACATACAATTTTCGCTATTTGCTGATGAAATGATTCTAAATCTAGAAGACTCAAAGGATTCCACCAAAAAAAAAAAAAAAACCCTGCTAAAACTGATAAATGAACTCAGTAAAGTCACAGGATACAAAACCAATATACAGAAATCTATTGCATTTCTACACACTGATGATGAAGCAGCAGAAAGAGAAATTAAGGAAACAATCCCATTTACAATTGCACCAAAAATAAGATACCTAGGAATAAACCTAACTAAAAAGGTGAAAGACCATACTCTGAAAACTATTAAAAACTTATGAAAGAAATTGAAGGCAACACAAAGAACTGGAAAGACATTCCATGCTCATGGATTGGAAAAACAAATACTGCCAATTTGTTTATACTAAAAAGCAATCTACACATTTAATGCAATCCCTATCAAAATACCAACAACATGTTCCATAGAACTAGGTCAAACAATCCTAAAATTTCTATGGAACCACAAAAGACTTCTAATAGCCAAAGCAATCAATGTTTTCCTTTTTTTTTTTTTTTTAATTTTATTTATTTGAGAGAGAGAGATGACAAGTAGGCAGAGAGGCAGGCAGAGAGAGAGAGGGGGAAGCAGGCTCCCTGCTGAGCAGAGAGCACAGTGCGGGGCTCGATCCCAGGACCCTGAGATCATGACCTGGGCCGAAGGCAGAGGCTTAACCCACTGAGCCACCCAGGTGCCCCAACGTTTTCCTTTTTTGTATTTGTTTTTGCATAATTCAGTAGAGGCTGGTCTATGTTCGAGAAGCAAGCACAGTAAAGGATAAGTTTCAAAACACCAGCTACAATATAAACAGGGATTTTTTTTTTTTTGACTGCTAGGTCCATTTTTTAATTAGAGGCAACCAGATTTATATATACCATGAACAGGAACTTGAACAAACAAATTTTCTATTTGTTCCTTGTGTAAACTGGAAAATACATTATATATTTAGATGATTACATATCAAGAAATAATTTGTTACTGTCTCCCCTCACATGAAAAAATGCATTATGAAAGTTTTTATTTATAAAGAAAAAGTCATGTATGTGTTATAAAAATGACATATATGAGTGTTTCTGAATCAATAGAACAATAAATAGTGTGAATTACCTAATTTTTGACATAATTATAAGAATGACTTTCTGATATATACCTTGTCCCCAGTAAATGTATTGACTAAAGGCAAGATGATGAAAATTGTAATGAAAAAGTTTGGCCTTTAAAATTCTAGATTATTTTTAAAATAAACATTTACAAAACAAGAAAAAGATCAGTTTTGCAAATACTGCAATCTTGTAGTGATTGAGAGCAAGGGTTTTGGAGACTCATTTGGATTTAGTCCTGGTTGTTCTGGCTCTTACACCTTGAAGGTGTTTGTGCAATCACAGTGAACCTAGGTGCTCTATCTCTAGAACTGAATAATAATTTGTCTGCTTCATAAAATGGTTGTAAGGATGAAAAATTTATAGTCCACTTTAATGATTCTAATTATTACTAAACTCTATTCTGCAAAATGCATTTCATTAAATATCAATAAAAGCATTTACTAATTTTGTATTATTTCTACAACTATATATACTAATCTCAAAGGGAAGTCAAGTTAAAAATACATAAGAGAGATGCTATTTAATTTTCAAGATGGAAAGGTTATAGTAATTAATTTTGTTAACATATACATATTATATGTTTCTTCAAGAATTGACTTACAGGTGGAGATGCTCTTTAAATTGGATATAAGTCGATTGTACCAAAAGGCATGACAGCCTTCTTCCTTTTAGGAACACTGCACAGCATTTCAGCACTATGATTGAAGGCCATTTTAAGTAGCAAAATCACCAACAAAACACAAAAATAGGAAAAAATGTTCTACTAAATTGACCAGGAAAGGGACACTTGTTTATAGTATGGCAGCTTAAACAAGAAGAGAGAGCATCACTTTCTTTGACCTCAGGTGAGAATGTTTCATTGGGCAACTCAAATTTTTCACTGTTCTTTATATGTCCACAAATGACCATGAAAGTGCCACAAATATAGATTTTGGGGTTATTAATAAATTTTAGTGAGTAGGCAAATTCCCACATATAAAATGCATTAATAATGAGGATCAACTGTATATAGTTCTCCCTTGGGCTGAGCTGCAGTATTTGGGAATAATGACATAACCTTCCACAATGTCATTTTGAGTGTATCTTATTTTGGAACTTTCTATTAGACTTATCAGACCTTTATTTTCAAAGAAATGACTTCATATTCATATTTGAAAAATCCAGCTGGATTTTTAATTTTTCTCTCATTTTATCAAGGTATATAAGACTTTCCCCTTTTTAGAGTATATTTCTGTGAATTTTCACAAACACGTGCAAGGAAAATCAAAACATAGAGCAGTTACCACACCTAAAAAAATTCCTATATGCTCTTGTATCATCACCGTCTCCCTCAACTTCAGTCTCTGGCAACTAACTTGATTTCTGTGCCCATAGTTTCACCTTTTCCGGATGTCATATGAATGGAATTAAATACTATGAACAGTGTTAGTGGAAAAGGACATTTTGCTTTTTTCCTGATCTTATTGGGAAATAATTCAATCTTCCACCATTAACTATAATATTAGCTGTAGGTTTTTTTGTAGATGTTCTTTATCAAATTGGGAAAGCCCCTATCTTTCCAGTTGGCTGTTTTTTATCAGTATATGTTGAATTTTGGTAATTTTTTTCCCTATTCTATTAAGTTGAATATTTCTTTGCCTTTAGACTGTTGATATCATAAATTATATTAATAAATTTTAAAATGTTTAAAATATTGGACTAGTCTCATATGCAGATAAACCTCACTTGATCATGGCATATTATCTTTTTGATATATTGCTGGATCCAATTTGCTGCATTTTACTTTGGAATTTTAATATCTACCATCACGAGGAATAATGATCAATAGTTTTATTTGTTTGACTTTTCTAATTTTAGTATCCAGTTAATTCTCTTCTTAGTGAATGACTTGAAAGGTGTACTCTTATCCCAATGTTATGGAAGAGTTTGGATTATTCCTTCCTTAGCTGCTTACAGGAATTTACCAGTGAAACCATGTGGGCCAAAAATTCCATTTTTGGAATTTTTAATATATTAAATTAGTTTAACAATTATAAGGCTTTCTAGTAATGATCCCTCTCTCAATTCTGATATTGGTCATTTGTGTCTTTATTTTCTAGGAAGTCTTGCTGGTGGTTTATCAATGTTACAATCTTTTCGAAGAATTGTGTTTTTTAACTGATTTTTCTCTAAAAAACAGAGAACATTTTTTATATTTTATAATTTCTTGCTCTTTATTATGTAATTATTTAAATTTATATGTGATCAGTATATTTATATACAACTATGTATTTTATAACTAGTTGATAATTATATACAATTATTATACTTACTTTAATTATTTTCTTATTTATTTTGGGTTTGATTTACTCTTTTTTTGATGTCTTTAGGTGGCATCATAGATAATTCATTTTAGACTTTTTTTTTCCAATATAGGTGTTTAGTGCTGTAAAATTTCATCTAATACAAATTTAATCCCACAAATTTGATTTCAGTTTTCCTTTGACTTTCTTCTTTGACACAAGTTAATTAATTTCCAAATACTCAGGGATTTTCTAGATATCTTCCTGTTACTGATTTCCAACTTAATTTTGGCTAGATAATACATTTTATGATTTATTCTCTTTTAAATTTACTGAATTTTTAAAAATAGACTGGAATAGTCTTCCTAAGTAAATGCTTTGTGTGTGTTAGAAATGAGTCTGTATTCTGCTATTTTTATGCAGAATGTTCTATAGATCTCAATTAGGTCAAGTTGTTTGATAATATGGCTCAAAGCTCTTATGCCTTAACTGATTTTATGTACACTTGTCTTATCAATTATTAAGAGAAGGATGTTGAAATCATCGACTCTAATTGTTGATTGTCTTATGTCTCCTTCATTCTGTTGTATGTTCCATGATGTATTTTATTCATATATTGTGAAGCTTGTTTATAAAGTACATAAACATTTTTGGTTGTTTTGTCCTCTTCACAAATTGACCTCTTCACTGAAATGTCCATCTTTATCTCTGTGGTAATATTCTTTGACTTGAACTCAACTTTTTCTGATATTAATATAGCCACTCCCAAGTTTTTTAATTAAAATTAGCATGATATATCATTTTGCATCTTTTGACTTTTAATATAATTGTGTTTGTATTTTGCAGAGATTATAGGCAGCATGTAATTGAATTTTGCTTTTTTATACATCTTATGATCTCTGCCTTTTAATTGGGGTATTTAGACCCTTTATATTTAATGTTTATATCACTATGGTTGTGTATGTTTAAATCTACCATTTGCTATTTGTTTTCTATATTTCTCATTTCTTCTTTATTTCTTGCCCATGTTACCCCTCTTATTTTGAATTAACTATTTTTACATTAATTTTTATCTCCATTATTGGCTTATTAACTAAATGTTTTGTTTTTTAGTTACTTTAGTATTTGAAGTATACATGTTTAATTTATCACAGTCCACCTTCGTACACCTTATATTACATCATGTATAATATAAGAACCTCACAAGAATATACATTCATTTTCCCACTCTAGATCTCTGTGCTATTGTTATACATTTCACTTCTACATCTATTATAAATCCTACAATAAACATTTTGTATTTTTTGGTTTAAGTAAGTAATTAACTTTCTTTAATGAATGTATTGATATATATTTTACATATCACAAATCCACCTATCTCAAATGTGCAATTCAATAATTTTTAGTAACTTTACTCAATAGTAAAACCATTAAAATAAGCCAATTTTAACACTTCATTTCCTGACAATATCACTTGTGCCAATTTACAGTTAATTCCTGTTCCACCCATAGCTTTGGTAACCAGTACCTTGCTTTCTATCTACATGAATCTGCCTTTTCTGAGCATTTTATCTAAATGAAGTCATACAATATCTGGTTTTTCATCCAGGATGTAGTTTGGTTTTGTTATTGCTGAATAGTAACCTATGGTATTAATATACTGTATTTTGTCTATTCACCAGTTGATAGGCATTTGGGTTGTTTTCACTTTTTGCCTATTTTGAGTAATGCTGTTATAAATATTCATGTGGAAGTCTTTGTCTGGACATATGTTTTCCTTCCTCTTAGGTAGATACTGGGAGTGGAATTTGGGGGTTTTATAGTAGGTTTATGTTTAACATTTTTTAAAGCTTTATTTTTTTTTTTTTAGAAAAGTTTTAGGTTCACAGCAAAATTCGCAGGAAGGTACAGAGATTACCTCCTACCCTCACACATGTATAACCTCTTCCATTATCAAGATCTCTAGTCAGAGTGGTACATTTGTTACAACTGATGAACGTATACTGATGTGTCGTAATCACCCAAAGCCTGTAGTTTACATTAGGGTTCTCTTTTGGTTTTGTACCTTCTATGGGTTTAGAGGTATATATAATGACATCCATCTATCATTATAGTATCACACAGAATATTTTCATTGTTGTAAAATTTTCTGCATTCCACCTGTTCATCCCCCACCCCAAAACTTAGCATCCACTATTTTTTTCTCCACTATCCTTAGTTTTGTCCTTTCCAGAATATCATATAGTTAGAATCATACAGTGTTAAGTTTTTCAGCTTGGTCTCTTTCACCTAGTAATATGCATTTAAGGTTCCTACGTGACTTTTCATAGCTTGATAGCTCCTTTCTATTTAGAACAGAATAATATCTTAATGTCTGGATGTACAACAGTTTATTCATTCATCTACTGAAGAACGTCTTAGTTGCTTTCAAGTTTTGATAATTACAAATAAAGCTACTGTAACATGCCTGCACTCATTTCTGGACATAGTTTTCAATTCCTTCAGGTAAATACCAAAGAACACAATTGCTGGATTGTATGGTAAGAGTATATTTAGTTTTCTAAGAAACTGCCAAACTGTCTTCTCACCAGCACTATTTTGCATTCCTGCCAGCAGTGTATTAAAGTTCCTGTTGCTTCACATTCTCGTGGGCATTTGGTGTTGTCAGTGTTCTGGATAGTGGCCATTCTAATATGTGCATAGTGGTATCTCATTGTTGTTTTTAAATTACATATCCCTTATATGAAATGGAGCATCCTTTCCTATGCTTATTGCCATCTGTATTTCTTCTTTGGTGAGGTGTCTGTTAAGATCTTTGGTCCATTTTTTTTTTTTTTAAGATTTTTAAAAAAATTCATTTGAGACTGAGAGAGAGAGAGAGAGCACATGTCAGGGTGGGCAGAGGAGAGGGAGAAGCACTCCTGACTGAGTGGAAAGCCTGATGTGGGGCTCGATCCCAGGACCCCAGGATGATGACACATAATCTGCCAAAGGCAGATGCTTAACTGACTGAGCCTCCCAAGTGCCCCTCTTTGGTTAATTTTTAATTGGGTTGTCTTTTTATAACTGAGTTTTAAGGTTCTTTGTACATTTTGGATGCCATTTCTTTGTAAGATGTGGTTTTTTTTTTTTTTAATTTTTTTTTCCCCAGCCAGAGGCTTGTTTTCTCATTCTTTTGACATTGTCTTTCTAAGAGAAGAAGTTTTAAATTTTAGTGAAGACCTACTTATCAATTATTTCTTTCATGGTTGTATCTTCAGTGTTATATCTAAAAAAGCATCACCATACCCAAGGTCATCTTGATTTTCTCCTATATCACTTTTTAGGGGTTTTATAATTTTATGTTTTATATGTAGGTCTGTGATCCATTTTTAGTTAAATTTTGTGAATGGTGTGAAGTCTGGGTGTATATGTGTCCTTTTGAATGCAGATGTCCAATTGTTCTAGCACCATTTGTTGAAGAATAGTATTTCCTTTGCTTCTTCATCAAGGATCAGTTGACAGGTATTTGTGGGGTCTGTTTCTGGCTCTCTATTCTGTTCTATTGTTCCTTTTATTTATTCTTTCACCACTATCTCATTGTTTTGACTACTGTAGTTGTATAGTAACACTTGAAGTCAGGTAGTGTCTGTTCTCTAACTTTGCTCTTACTTTCAATATTGTGTTGACTATTCTGGATCTTTTGACTTTCCACACAAACTTCAGAATCAATTTGTCAATACATTGGATGAAGTAGTCTATAAATATGTCTTATATTCACTTGATTGATGGTATTGTTGAGTTCAGCTAGGGCTTCACTGATTTACTTATTGTTGGATATGTCTATTTATGATAGATGGGTGTTGAAGTCTCTAACTATGACAGTAGCCTTATCTATTTCTCCTTATATTTTTATCAGTTTGTGCCTCATGTAGCTTGATATATACACATTAAAGACTGTCATGTCTTCTTGTATAATTGAGCCCTTTATCATTATGTAATGTCCCTTTTTATGCCTGATATCTCTCCTTGCTTTGAAGTCTGTTCTATCTGAAATAACTATAGCTACTCCTGCTTTCTTTGATTAGTGTTAGCATGGTATATGTTTCTCCATCCATTTACTTTTAATCTATATGTGTCTTTTATTTAAAGTGGATTTCTTATAGACAGCATATATCTGGGTCATGTTTTTTTGATATATTCTGTATGGTCTTTGTCTCTTAATTGGTGCATTTAGACCATTGACGTGAAAAGTGATTATTAATATAGTTGGGATAAAATCTTATATTTTTAACTTTTCTATTTGTTGTTCTTATTCTTTGTTTCTGTTTTTGTCTTCTATTCTTTTTTTTTTTTTTTGCCTTTTGTGGTTTTAATTGAGCATCTTGTATGATTCAATTTTATTTCCTTTTAGCATCAGTTACACTTCTTTTTTTTTTAGATTTCTTAGTAGTTGCCCTAGACTTTGAAATGTATATTGATAATAAATCAAAGTCCACTTTCAAACAACATTTTACCACTTAATGAGTAGTGTGAATATCTTACAATAACAAAAGAATCCGAACTCCTCCCTCTCATCCTTTGTCTCATTGCTATAATTCATTTCACTTATGTATAAGCCCTCAACCTTACACACTTAATATATATAAATAGGAACACGTAAGCAGATACATTGTTTCTGTTATTATTTTGAGGAAACTGTTGGATCAATTAAGAATAAGGAAAGTGAACATTTTTTAAAATATTTTATTTATTCATTTGACAGAGAGAGAGAGAGTGCACACAAGCAGGGGTAGGTGTAGAGGAAGAGGGAAAAGCAGACTCCCCACTGAGCAAGGAGCCTGACTTGGCACTCAATCATAGGACCCTGAGATCATGACCTGAGCCAAAGGCAAATACAGAACCTACTGAGCCACCAGATGCACCAAAAATAAATATATTTAATGAAATATATTTCATGTTACATTCCTTCCTTTCTTTATGTAGATCTGAATTCCTGACCTATATTATTTTTCTTCTTTCTAAGGACGTTCTTTTGATATTTCTTGCAATATCAGTCTCCTAGCAACAAAGCTGATCAATTTTTGTTTGAGAAAGTCCTTATTTCTCCTTTACCTTTGAGGGACAATTTCTCAGAATATAGAATTCTAGGTTGATGGGTTTTCTTCTTTTAACACTTTAAATATTTCATTCTACTCTCTTTTTGCTTTCATGGTTTCTAGAGAGATATCAGATATAATTCTTATCTTTATTCCTGTGTAGGTAAGGTGTTTTTGTTTGTTTGTTTGTTTTTGTTTGTTTGTTTCTGGCTTCTTACAGGATTTTTCTTTATCTTTGATTTTCTGTATTTAGAAAATGATTTGCCTATGGGTTTTTTGTTTGTTTGTTTGCATTGTTTTTTCTTCTGCTTACTGTTCTCTGAGCTTCATGGGTCTGTGATTTGTTGTCTCACATTAATTTGAGGGAAATTCTCATTCATTATTGTTTCATATATTTCTTCTTTTCTGTTTTTCTTCTTCTGGTATTCCCACTATATGCATATTACATTTTTTGTCGTTGTCACACAGTCCTTGGTATTCTGTTTTGTTTTTTCAGTCTTTGTTCCCCTTGTTTTCAGTTTTTGAGGTTTCTACTGAGATATTTTCAAACCTAGAGATTCTTTCCTCAGTCATGTTCATCTCTCTGCTTACATTGCTAATTGGCTTTTGCATGCTATTTACTTTATCCATGTCTGGTTATGAGCCTCCAGCAATTCGTCAATTACAGTTCAGGTTTTCCTATCCTGTCACTTATTTTTATGCTGGTTTTTGCTACTGAGTTGCCGCTCTGGTAAACTGTGGCTCCCTATATTATTTGTCTCTTTAATCTTGGGGGCAGTGGTTTGCCTTGTATTCTCACCTCACTTATGGATTAAAAGAAGTGTTCTTGATTTTTCAGTCTTGATTACTCAGATTTTTACTTGTTGTTAGGATGCATTAGGAACTTCTAGGCTCCTTACATTTGGAACCAGAAATTAGAAGTCTATGTTTAATTTTTAAAGAAGCTGTGAAACTGTTTTCCAAAATGACTACACTCTTTTGTATTCAGTGTACAGGTTTACAGGTTCCATTTTCTTCACACCCTCAACATTTGTTACTCTTTTTTATCTTATAACCATACTAGTGTGAAATGGTATCTCATTGTGGTTTTAATTTGCATTTCCCTAATGCATAATGATGTTGAACAATTTTTTATGTACTTGTTAGTCATTCATATATCTTCTTTTTGGAAAATCTATTCATATATTTTCCCACATTTTTTAAAAACAAATCAATCTTACTATTATTGACTTGTAAGAATTCTTTATGTATTATGGATGCATGTCTTTTTTTGGGGGGGTGGATATATGTTTGCCAGTATTTTCTTCAGTTTGTTGCTTGTCTTTTCTTTTTCTTAATGACATCTTTTGAAGTGTAGAAGTTTTGAATTTTGTTGAGGTCCAAATTATCAACTTACTCCTTTATAGACTGAGCTTTTGTTGTTATAATTAAGAAATCATTGCCTAGCTCAAGGTTTTGATGATTTTATCCATGTTTTATTCCAAGTTTTACTGTTTTTCCTCTTCCATTTGAGTCTATGATCCATTCTGAGTTATTCTCTTTAGCTGGCATGAAGTACAGATGTGTTTTTTGGGGGGGGGTTGTTTTGTTTTGTTTTGCTTTGTTTTGTTTTGCATGTAGATATCCAACTGTTCCAGCTTCATTTGCTGGACAGGCAATCCATTCCCCCAATGAGCTGCCTTTGTACCTAGTCAAAAATCAATGAACAGTCGATAATCTTGTAGAGTTATTTAAAATATAATAAAGACTTAGTTAAAATTTTTCCACATCTTTTCCATTTCTGATGTTCTTCACTGCTTTCTGTACCCACGGATTTCCATAAGGTATTATTTTTTCTTGCCTGAAGAATTGCCCTTAATATTTCTTATACATAAGATTTTATATATCTGAGAAAAGTATTTATTTCACTTTCTTTTTTGATAGCTATTTTTACATGGCATATAATTCTAGACTGACAAGCCTTTCTTTTAATACTTTAAGGATATTGTTTAACCATGTTTCAGTTTGATAAAAACTACTTCATTATTTGTTCCTCTGTATGAGTCTCTTTTCTTTTTATTCTGCTTTTAATATTTCTTTTATCACCGGTTTTAATTTATTTGATTTTAATGTGCCTTTTTGTGGTTTCCCTAATGATTCTTTCACTTGTGCTTCATTAAGCTTCTTTAATCTGCAGGTTAAATTTTTTTTAAAGATTTTATTTATTCATTTGAGAGAGAGAGAGATGGACAAAGAGAGAGCATGAGCAGGGGAGAGAGGCAGAGAGAGAAGCAGACTTCCTGCTGAGCTGGGAACCCAATGTAGGGCTTGATCTTAGGACCTTGGGATCATGACCTGAGCTGAAGGCAGATGCTTAACCATCAGAGCCATCCAGGTGCCCCTGCAGGTTTAGAATTTTCATCAAATTTGGGGAAAAAATTATCCATTATTTCCTCAAAAAATGTTTCTGTAACTATCACTATCTCCTCTTCATCTTTTCCTTTTCTCTCTGCAATTACATTGTATATTATGTTGCCTGAAATTGTCCCACATTTTATAATTGCTTTATTTTTTTTAATTTTTCTAGAGCACAGTTAAGTTACTCAGAAACAATTTTATTTTATTTATTTTTTTTAAAGATTTTATTTATTTGAGAGAGAGAGAGAGCGCATGAAAGGGGCGAGGGGCAGAGGGAGAAGCTGGCTCCCTGATGAGCAGAGGGCCTGATGTGGGACTCGATCCTGGGACTCCAGGATCATGACCTGAGCCAAAGGCAGTTGCTTAACCAACTGAGCCACCCAGGTGCCCCAACAATTTTATTTTTTCAAGACTTGCTTTTAAGCTTTATTTGGCAGGACTAGAGCAGCCTTTAGTCTTGGGATCATTTTATCCTATAATTGAGGTAATACCGTCTGAATACTCTACCTAATTCTCTATGTACTCCGAAGTTTTTCCCACTCTGACTGGTAGAACTATTAACTATTATATGCTATTCCTTTCTGGTGGTTCTTGGTCTCAGATTGTTTCCTCATGTACATATTCTTATCAGTAATCAGCTGAAGACTAAAGGTGGAGTGCTCTGCAAATACCCAGAATTCTATTTCTATGTGACTGTCTCCTCTCTAGGACTCTTCTCTGCAAACTCCAGCTGCCTTAGTCTCTTGTACTTTGAACTGTTTCCTCAACTCAGGGAGACCAGTGGACTCCATTTTGTTTCCTCTCCCTGTCTGTGGTTTAGACACTCTCTCAACATAACCTGGAAAGAGTTTAGGGCTCAGCTTGCTTGTTTCCTACTTCTTAGAGATATTTAAAAATATTAATGAAATTTATTTTCAAATTGATTATGATCATTGTGAGAAAAGTGAGGTTTGACAAAAACATAAATACGTTTTTAGGTCAGCATCTACCTCATTTATTAGGATTAAAATCATTTTTGAAAATGAAAATTATATAAAAATGACATATTAATTAAGAATACATTGTTACATGCTAGGTAAAACATATTGAAAAAGCCAAGAAAAAGCAGTTCATCTGTTGAGAGGAAACTACTCTTTGTGTGTGCATAGATCCCATTTATGCAACTGGTACTTTGCTGTGTTTCTTCCACCTGTTGGAATTCAACAAAGTGTTATCAGTGGCTGTTGACAATTTATAATGTCAGTCCTTCTATAAAGAATTTAATCAAAGAATGTTAAAACTTGGAAGACATCTTGGAGATCATTTGGTAGTCCAACCTCCTTATTTTAAACTGAGAAAGTCAAGACCTAATTTGTTAGTTTGTTTTATAACACAAAACATGAAACAAAACAAACCCTTTTAGAGTTTATGTTTATAGGATATAACCCAGGGACTCTGACTTTAGGACTCTGTACTATTCTGTTTCCACATAATCAAATTGACTCAGAACTGGAGCACACATGAAATGTATTTCACATGTAATGGACTGTCTCTCTAGATGTAGGGTTGGATCACCCTAGATAATAATCTGTTATTTATACTTTAGTGTGCTTTTTATGCCTGAGAGCAGTAGCCACTGAATAAGTCATAGTCCTGACATTTAAACATTTGTCTTAAATGGCTCAAATAAAGGGAATTTTAATAGTGGGACCTACAGATGTATGAGGAGAAATAATGGAGAAAAGAATGGATGCTGAGACAGTTGTAGACCAGTAATAGTGGGAAGTTATCACCCTACCTATGATTAATATTAATTTAGGCCTGAAATAACAAAAGGGTAAATTAGTTTTACAGGGACCCAAGGAGGATTTGAACTATTTTTGGAGGCTTTCCTGTAGGAGCTGTTGTCATGAAAAAAATGTACCTATTTTCTGAGACACTGTACCAAAACTGTAAAGAATCAGAGAAGAATTACCCTGAATTCTTTCTGATTTTTCCCTTCCATTTCCTGCCACTACTATGTGTGAACCCAGTTGGAAGCCAGTTTATAAGGAAACCTGCTGATATAGTCCCGAGTGGTCAACTTCTGTGCTATGAAGTAGGAGAAGATTGAATATGGAGACAGAATAACCAGCACAGCCTCAGGAACTCCAGTTCCAAAGACAGTTCTTAGATAGGCTTTGTTATGATGAGTAGACTCCATTGTTTTTGAGGAAATAGTAATATCTTAGTTAACTTGAACTTTGATTCTTAGATGTACATAAATAATTCTGAGCTTTGCGACCATACCAAGTAAAATAAGTTACCATTTGGAGTTTCAAAGTGTCCTATATCAACCCACACTCTTTCTCTTATTTCAAAGTCACTTGGAAATATGGAGAATATGTGTGTGAGAGGTGAGTGTGAGGGCATAAGAGAGAAGGGAAGAAGAAAATATTGCACACTTAACTACTCTTAAATCATGAAGCCTCTCTCATTCAATGAATCCATTTATTCCATAAACCATTCTTAGAGGCTCAATCACTAAATTGACAAAGTAATGTGCTAGGGTGAGGCTAGTGAGAAGGCCGATTAGGCCAGGACACCAATGTGGTTGATTACAAAGTAAAATTTTTGCAGTATTTTTAATGTAAAAGACTGCCCGGGAACAGGGATTAATAATCACAGGGCCAGTGATTACTAGAAAGTGGTTATAATTGCTAGGACTTTTGTTTTTGAGTAAAAGAAAACCATGCAAATCCCTTAAAGAGAAAGAAGAACTAATTATGTGAAGACTAGTCCATTGTCTATTTCATGAAACTCCACAGTTGAAATACACCCAGGCCCTTGAAAGCAGGGGTCCCCATGTAGTTAGAATGCTCTCCTCATCTCTCCTCTCTGAGCCCTCCTACTCCTCCCTTCACATTTGCTTTGTTCTTTTCCTCTACACACTGACTTTCTCTGCCTTCTCAGGTCCTCATAGAGGACATTTCTTAATTCTTTCCTGAAGATCAGTTGAGTTACCCTCTCGGTCCCAAACCCAAATTCTTGCTAAAAAGGCTCTGGCTTTGCATAATGAAGTAACCGTCCTAATCCCAGTCAACTTCGGCCAGAAGAGGGGATCATATGGTCAGGATGTGGCTGCTCTGAATTTTGCACCTGCAGATGGAAGAGTGAGGCCGATCCTAGATAAGGAGGTGATAGGCCTAAAGCCCACTCATTATCTAGGCACCTGAGCTCAAAAGCAGTTCCTTCAAACTTAAAAAATATATATATATAAACCAATCTCAAGAAATAAAATATCTTGGGAATTTTTAAACAATATATGTAGTCAATTTATTTAAGTAAATATACTTAAAGTCAATATATTTAATCTGTTTACTATTTGTTCATTAAATGATATTTAGAGTTAGGAATGACAGGTAAAGGAAAAAGCAGGACAGGTGCTTTTGTAGTACACAACAGTTTAGAGGACAGGGCCTGTGTGGGGATTAGGATGCCAGAGAGCTTCTTACAAACCATTCCCTATTTGCTTTTCCACTCAATGTATTTCTTTTTCCTGTCTTTAATGAGACCTTTTGTTAATTAAGGCTTCTGTTTCACCATAGCTTCCCTTGAAAAGTTGGAGTCATTCCAAATGGTAATTTCTGTGTATAACCCAATTTGAGAGCTTACTGAAGCTCATCCTTCTTTCTTTCCTTTTCTCCTTCCTTCTTTTTTTTTTCCTTTCCAGCATTCCAGACTAAAAAAATGTTAAATTGTTTTCCAAATCTGTTATTCAAAAAAAGAAAGCAAATTGAGAATTGAAGAAGAATAAACCATTTTGGTTATTTCTTCTCAACATGGGATTTGGTTTGTTTTACAGCACCTTCACATTCAACCAGAAGTGATCAATCAAGCTTTGCCTTCTTTTTTAATTAATTAACTAATTAATTAATTATATTTTTTAGGAAACATATAATGTATTATTAGCCCCAGGGGTACAGGTCTGTGAATCACCAGGTTTACAAGCTATACCTTCTTATTGAGAGTGTCTATACAAGTGATGGAGAGGCTGCTCACCTGCCTGACTGTCAGGGTTAGTGTTTGCTCTCGTAATTACTCCTGATGACATCAAGATTTCTAATCAAAGCATTAGAAAAGATTGGAAATATGAGTCTGGATGTTTTGTAACATTATAAAAATCCTTTTATTTATACTTGAAAGAAACACGGAATAAATGGAGAGTGGTATAGAAGTGACATGCATATCACTATTCCTTCTTTCAATATTAACTTAAAATGTTTCTCTTTACTGACAGCCTTTTTCCTTTTCTCCTGATTCTCCAGGCAGTTTCCATGTTATTATTTTGTGACCAAAATCAGACATCTCTTTTGAAGTACAAGCTTCCCACTTATATGATCCTCTTTAATATCTTCTTTTCTATAGTCTAGTATCTTCTAGAAAGCTCTCTATATTTCTCAATAATTCTAGTGATGGGGTTGCAGCCTTTATCTTCACTCCATCTTTTTTTTTTTTTTTTTTTTGCCTCTAGCCTCACTAAGAATGCTTCTCACATTCCAATTTTACAATCTCCCTCATTCTTATAAAAATCTACTCCAAACATCCACCATATTTTCCATCACCTCTAAAAATGGCTCAGCTTAAAAAAACATGGCTCGACTTAAGTATCTTAAATTATAAATTTATATTCTTCAGCTGTGGATTCCTGTTCTGTTATAAAATGCTATTTGAAACAGTTCCATAGGGAATATGATTTTATATTTCTTTGAGTACAGAGGTAGCAGTTTCTCAAGGTACCTAGTGGAGTTCCTCTGCCATAGGTATGCGTATTTTCACTCTCATTAGATATTTAGGGTTGTTCTCCAGTATAGTGCCAACTTATACTGTTGTCATCTCACAATGTTATCAGACTACTTAATATTTATCATTCAGATGGTTGTAAATCTTATGCCATTGTAATTTTTGTCTTTCCACATTTGCAGGAGCCATTTATTTTTTTAGAAAATTCATGCTCATAATCTTTGTTCATGTTTTTCTTTGTGAAGTTTTCTTTTTTTTGATAGATCTGTAAGATTTTAAAATTTTTTTAATTTTTTTAATTAACATATAATGTATTATTTGTTTCAGGGGTACAAGTCTGTGATTTATCATTCTTACACAACACCCAGTGCTCACCACAAAACATACCCTCCCCAATGTCCATTACCCAGCCACCCCATCAAAATATACATCATCATTGCTAATTTTTAATTAGTTAAATATTTTCCTAATATTGTCTCTAAGTAGATGACAACTTTTTTACTTATGTTTTATATTAATAATATCACATTTATCAGTCTTGGCCTTGGTATTTGACTCTTTGCATTCTTTATTTTTTTTAAAGATTTTATTTATTTATTTGACAGAGAGAGATCACAAGTAGACAGAGAGGCAGGCAGAGAGAGAGGGGGCGGGAAGCAGGCTCCCTGCTGAGCAGAGAGCCCGATGCGGGACTCGATCCCAGGACCCTGAGATCATGACCTGAGCCGAAGGCAGCGGCTTAACCCACTGAGCCACCCAGGTGCCCAGCATTCTTGATTAAGAAATGTTTTCCTACTTCAGTATCATAAAAACAATCTCCTATGTTTCTTCGAAGTGGTTTAAAGTTTTATTTTTTATATTTAGGTTTTTATTCTACCTAGAATTAATTTTTGCGAAATGGGAATATAATTTTCTTTCATATAATTTCCATTTCTTTTACTTGTGAACTGCAGGACCACAGCTGTGATATTCTGAGCTGCTACATTGTACATGTATGGCTTCTTTATTTGGTTCCATTGATCTATTTGTTTGGTCAGTGGCAATGCCACTCCTTAACCTTATTTCTTATTTATAATTATTTTGGATATTCTTGATTTTACTCTACTATATAAGTTAAAATCAATTTTTTTAAATCAACTTGGGGATTTTTTTATAGTATTATGATATTCTATCTTTTCATGACATATTTATTGATTTTACTCTTGTTTTGCTAACTTCAAAAAAGTTCATACATCAAATGTTGTTTGAACCCCTCTTATGTCAGGAGTTATTCTAGGAGGTTTGTCATCACTGACAAAATGAACTTTATATTCTAACCAGATAAAACAATATGCATAATATATAAATAATTTATAGTAGTGTGTAAAAAGATTGCAAGTACTGAAGGAAAATGAGAAATACTAAGGCAGATTAATGAAAATCAGCATCACAGGAGTCATAGAGCAAAGGCAGTGGATTTTCATTTTAAGTAGGGTAAGCAGTCTGAATAAACCTAACTGAGAAAATACTTACAGGACTTGATGGAAGAGTATTTCAAACAGTGTCAGTAGCCAGGCAAACACCCTATGGTGGGATCCTTTCTGAAATATTCTAGAATGGCAAGGATGTTTGGAGAGGAATGAATGAGCTTGGAAGTGAGTCAGAGAAATAATGGTGGTTATATCACATAGGGTCTTCTGAGCTCACAAGAAACTTGGCTTTTATCTTTGGATAAAAAGAGCTTTGCAAGGTTTTCTGTAGAGGAATATAATAATCTATCTGGCTGATGTATTTATAAAAGAGTAAAGAAGGTAAGAGTAGGAGCAGCAAGGTTATTTTGAATCTATTTTAGGGATCCAAGTAAGAGATGATGATGGCTCAAACCAGGGAGAGGGCAGAAAGGATGGCTGGATTCTATATATAATTTGAAGGCAGAACCATTTGGATTGCTTGACAGAAAGGATGTGGGTTATAAGTGAAGGCAAAAAGTCAAGAAGACACCAAGACTTTTAGCCTAAAAGAAAGATTTGCTATTTATTAAGATGTGGAAGGCTGCAGATAAGATGATCAGAACTTGTTTTGGATTTATTAACTTTTAAATGAGTATTAGAAATCTCCATGGTTGTATTTATTAGGAAGATAGATACACAATCTAGAATTTAAAGTAGAGGCCTGGTCTAGAGATATAAACTGAGACCTTTTGCATATATATGATATGTAAGTCATGAAACTAGATATAATGAACAGGAGACTGAAAATATATGTAAGAAAAGAAGAAGTCTAAGGACTAGGGAGAAGAAATAACTAGCAAAATATATCAGGAAGGAACAACCAGTGGATAAGAAAAAAAGAAAAATAAGGTGATGAAAAAAAATATTAAGGAAGAGAGAGTGGTCATTTGTGTTAGATGCTTCAATTAAATTAAGATGAAGATTGAAAGCTGGTCTTTTGATCTAGTTTGGTTCAAAGAAGTTCTTCTTGGACTTCTTTTCTTGAAATGAGACGTTTGTAGACTGGTGATGGTGAAAGTATGTCAGGAATGTGTTTATGAGAGAACTGAAAGAAAAAAAATGGAGTATAACAAATATTTTGTGAATTTTATTGCAGAAGGGGAGGAGAAATAGCCCCGTAGCTGGCAAAGAAAGTTGGGTCAAAAAGTTTCATTATAATCAAGAAATAAGTGGGGGAGTGATGTCCCCAGGATGATAACATAGGTTGTTCCTGACATCATTTCCCCTTACAAGAAAAACAACTAATAACTATTAAAGAACAAGATACCACTGAAACAATCCTAGAGCACAGGCTGAGGCTCCCTCCATACCACAGAGACCAAGACAAACTGCGTTGAAAGTGTAAGTGAAGCAGTTACATGTTGATGGCATTGCCCTTCTCTCAGGTCAGCACAGCATCACATGAAGAGGTCTTTATTCAACATCTAGACCCTACAGTGGGAAAAGAGAACCCAGAGGGTAAAACCAGCACTGCCCCATTGTCAGTTGCTTTGTGGTAGCCTCTACCTACCTTGATCTCATCCCATGAGGATTGCAGGGGAATCTGTGGGACTCTACTGAGAATCTGACTGTGAAGGAGAAGTGGGGAGGGCTTGCAACAATGAGCACACAAATTTGGGAAGACTAAGTTTATACTGTGGTGCCCAAGTAGTAATACAAACCAGAAGCTTAGTTTATCTGCAGAAACAAATCAGTGGTACACTCTGACTAGAGAACTCAGTGGTGTACAGATCTGCCTGGTTCAGATCCTCAAACAAGGAGTTCTGCTGGCACTACAGCCTAGTTTGCTCATGCCTAGCCAAGGAGGTGAGTCACAACCCCATTCACTGTGGAGAATGTCTCCCAGCCACATCTAAGCAGAGGGGCTGTGGGGACACCTGGAAGCTGTGTATCCCAGCAAAGCTTAAGCCACAAAGTGAGTTGGCAGAGCTGATAGCCCCAGAGCAAAACTAGTACTGGGCACAGAGAGTTCTCCTGCTATACATAGACAGGGAAATTCATTCATAATCAAGGCTTAGGGTACCTTCAGGTTCTTCCCAATTGGACAGCCTGTTTGGGAAATTGAGAGTTTCCAGCAGTGGTCCCTCCCCTTCCTGCCCAGGCAAGGGAGTTAAGACATAGTCCCACCTGCTGTGGCTCCCAGCCCCATCTGATAGGACAATGAGAACACCTGGAAACTGCAACCCACTGGCATTTGAGCTGAAAGAAGGACAGACAGAGCCAATAGTTTGCAAAGCATAGCCAGTGGACCTGTTTAGCCAGGGAACTTGAGGTATGGGTCAGTTTGAGTTAAGAAAACAAACAAGAGCATTACCTGCTTTAGAACTGCTTTTCCACTGCACCTGAGCAAGAAGACTAATTTATAGTTCCCCCCAGTGCTGAATACAGACTCTAGCCTGCTTGACTAGGGAACCTAACCAGAGCACACAGAGGCTATGTAGCCCATCCAACATCCTTGCTTATAGTGGCACTTGAACAAAGAACACAGCCTGTGGCTTTCCCCATTCAGAATTCATCTGAACAGGGAATTCAGTGTAGACTCTTAACTGATATGAATCCCCAAAGAGCCATATGGTCCCTTGGTCCTATCCTGCTGCTTTTCCAGGAAGCTAATTCATAACCGCATCTATTACTTAATATAATAACCAGTCCCAACAATTTAGTAAGCCTGACCAGAGAATCCTGGCAATTGTGGAGGACATCTTGTGGTAGGAAACCAAGTCAATAGTTATATTCAACTGTTCTCAGCCAGTGTCACAATGCTGCATCCTTAACCTCAAAGCTCTAACTGTTGCCTTACTCCAAAATAGATCATAATAGCAGACCCCACCTGGCTAGGGACATTACAAGCAGACATGAGCAGACTGGTGAAGATCTATCTCTGCCAAAGCAAATATGTAAGTCTGGAAGATGTGCAGATACCAATATAAGGAATCAAGGATCATAACAAACAGGTAAATGTGACACCATCAAAAAAATTAATAAAGCCTTGATAACTGATCAATGAACTGAATATCAATGAACTGACAATGAATTCAGAATCATCCTCTTAAAGAAATTTAGTGAACTACAAGAATACACAGACAACTAAACACAATTAGAAAAACAATGCATGAATAAAACAGAAGGATTGACAGAGCAAAAGAAACCATTAAAAAAAAAAAAAAACAAACCAGAAACTCTAGAGTTGAAGAATATAATAACTGAATTGAGGAATTCAGTAGTTTCAAAAGCTGACTGGAACCATACAAAAGAAGAATCAGTGACCCAGAGGATAGAACATTAGAAATTATCCAGTCAGAGGAGCAAAAGAAAAAAGAATGAAAAAGAATGAAGAAAGCCTGAGACTTATGAGACACAATAAAATGAAACAATATTTACATTATGTAAATTCCAGGAGAAAAAGAGAAAGTGAAAAGAATAGAAAAGTATATTTAGGACAGAAATGGATAAAAACTTCCTGAACCTGGAGAGAGAAATGGATATCCAGATCCATGAGGCCCAAAGGACCCCAAATTGGTTGAACTTGCATAAAGCTATACCAAAATACATTATAATTAAATTTACAAATATCAAACACAAAGAAAGAATTTTAAAAGCAACAAGAGAGGGGTGCCTGGGTGGCTCAGTGGATTAAAGCCTCTGCCTTTGGCTCAGGTCATGATCCCAGGGTCCTGGGATCGAGCCCCGCATCGGGCTCTCTGCTCAGTAGGGAGCCTGCTTCCACCTCTCTCTCACTGCCTGCCTCTCTGCCTGCTTGTGATCTCTGTCTGTCAAATAAATAAATAAAATCTTAAAAAAAAATAAAAAATAAATAAAAGCAACAAGAGAGTAGAAAATTTATATAAGGGAATCCCTCCCTCCCACATAAGACTATCAGTGGATTTCTTAATAGATACATTTTAGGCCAGGAGAGAATGGGATGACATTTTCAAAATATTGAAAGAAAAAAGCTATCAACCAACAATACTATACCTAATGAAGCAGTCTTTGAGATATGGAGGGATAAAGACTTTCCCAAACAAACAAAATCTTGAGGGTGTTCACTACCACTAGACTTGCCTTACAAGAAATGATAAAAGGGGTTCTTGGAGTAAAAAAGCCATAACTATAATAATCTATTATTAGTTACACAAGATATAACATATGTAAACTGTAACAACAATAGCCTAAAATGTGACGGGCAAAAGTAAAAGTGAAGTTCAGGAATTCTATTGACATGAAGTTGTTATCAGCTTAAAATGGTGTTATAATTTTAAAGTATTTTATGTAACTCCCATGGTAACCACAAGGGAAAAACCTGTGGCAATTACACAAAAGAACATGATAAAGACCAACGCATACCAATATCAAAAAACATCAAAACATGAAAAAGCAAGATAAGAAACAAGGAGCAGTGGATCTACAAAACAACCAAAAACCTATAAACAAAATGGCAATAATAAGTTGCTACCTATCAATAATTATCTTAAATGTAAACATATTAAATTTTCCAGGCAAAAGACACAGAATGGTTAAAAACAAGATCTAGCAATATGCTGGTAATTGAGATTCAATTTAGCTGTAAAGACACACACAGACTGAAAATGAAGGGATAGAAAAAGTCATTTCAAGCAAATGGTAACAACAACAACAAAAAAGCAGGGGTAGCTATACTTACATCAGACAAAATAGACTTTTAAAATGGCAAAAAGTGGGGCTCCTGGGTGGCTCAGTGGGTTAAAGCCTCTGCCTTCTGCTCAGGTCATGATCCCAGGGTCCTGGGATCGAGCCCCATATTGGGCTCTCTGCTCCGTGGGGAGCCTGCTTCCTCCTCTCTCAGCCTGCCTCTCTGCCTACTTATGATCTCTTGTCTGTCAAATAAATAAAATCTTAAAAAATAAATAAATAAAATGGCAAAAAGAGACAAAGACAAAAGAGATTATTATATAATGATCAAAAGTCAATCCATCAAGAAAATATAACAACTATAAGTATTTATGCACCTAACATTGGAGCACCTAAATACATAAAGCAGAATCTAACAGAGCTAAAACGAGACATAAATCATCCAGACAGAGAATCAATAGGAAAGCAATGGAAGGAACAACATTGTAGACCAAATGGACCAACAGACAGACATATACAAAATATTCTATCTAACAACAGCAGAACACACATTCTTCTCAAACACACCTGGAACATTTTCTGGATAGACTGTACGTTTGAAGGACACTGAAATCATAACAAGTATCTTCTCAAACCACAATGGTTAGAAATCAGTAGCAAGAGGAAAACTATTCACAAACACATGGAAATCAAACAACACTCTCCTGAACAATCAATGGATCAAAGAAGAAATTAAAAATTCATTGAGACAAATGGTATTAGAAATATGACATACCAGAATAGAGGGGATACAGCAAAAGTAATTCTAAGAGGGAAATTCATAGCAATAAGCACATTAAGAAGCAAGAAAGAAAGTTAACCCTGAGTTCTCAGCACAAAGATTTTTTTTTCTTTTCTCTATTATTTCTTTCCTTCTTTTTTTATCTATATGAGATGATGAATGTTAGCTGAACTTATTATGGTGATCATTTCACAATATATGTAAATCAAATCATCATGCTGTCTGCCTTAAACTTATATGGTCATATCAATTATTTCTCATACTGGTAGAGAAAAGTAAGGGCTTGTATCTCTATTATATGTGAATGGCAATGATAATGAGAAAGAAATGATGGAGGAGAAGAAGAATTTCTGGGATTATATCCTTGAAGAGAACATAAGAGATCTAGAGGAACAAGGAAATGATTAACAAAGATTACCATTATCTATAATCACAGATATTATTTTCCCAGCCATTACCTAAGATTACCATTACTTACAGATTTTGGTAAGTGGGTAGATATATTGGTAGGAGTCTGCCATGCCAAAGCTAATATTTTTTTCTAAAGCAGATTAATTTGACTTCAGGGACAGAGCAGGAATTTATTCTGTGGGTACGTGTGCTCTTTTCTATCTTAATTAGGAAAAAGGATCAGAAAAAAAAATTCCCCCTCACAAGAAGTAGACAATAATATGTGTTCACAGTGTTTCTCCTGTTCTCTGCCCTGATATAGTCTAAATAGATCTGGACAATATAGATATCCTACAGAGTATCTCATTGATTCATTAAATCAATGACATCATGCTAACCAGCAGGAGGGGTAAGAGGTGACTGGTAATCTGGAGACTTTGGCAGAAGACAACAAGTTTAGAGAGTGGAAAATAAAGCCTATGAAAATCCTGGGGTTTGCCTTCACAGTACGTGTTTTAGGGCTTCTGTGTTTGGAATAACCTTTTTAGGGCTTCTGTGTTTGGAATAATCTTCCAAAGTAAAACACAAATTGCATTCCATACTACAAAAAAAAAGAAGCATGATGTTCAGTAGGCCTCTTTTGGTACATGAGATAACACATTCTATGCATAGGAATATTGATCTGGTTGGTCCTGGTAACATGAGGATTGGGGATTTGGGTCACAACACCAAGTAAACCAGTAAGAACAATAGAGGGTACAGCTGAGGGCAAGGGGAAATTAGAATGGATAAAGGCAGAGGAAGATAAAAGATTCCAATTGTGTCCCGGCTGCACCAACTATATTGCAATGATTCTACCTTGAAATGGTAACTCTCTTTTTTATGAGCATGCTTGAAAGAAATCTATAAAGTGCTACACAAATGTAAGATCAGCCATTGGGTTTGTGCTAACATTTCTATTGGTAAATCATTCGCAGATTGAAACATTTTCCTATTAGGTAATACTATACTGGATGTTAAACTGCATATATCCAAGAGCCAAAAGTAACTGACAAAATTCCTTAGATGAAAATTATAAAAAGTAAGCTATACAGAAATCCTCCCATAGGAAGCTGCAGTTGACGGAAATGTACAACTAACTACTTAGCTAATTCCTCTGAGATCAAATAAGAACTCCCAATCAACTGTTCATATTTGACACTGAGTATGCCTCCCCTTGGAAGCAGCTCTCTTCCTTTCTGTAGGACTGTGCTTTAGGGAGTTACTACAGTATTCATGTTGCAAGTCACAAGAAAGGAAGGCCTCAGAGTTATACTTAACTGGGACCCTGGAATGTTACTGTAAAGTAGCTACCCCCGCTTGCAAACCTCCATGTCTCTAGAACTACTTGGTAGAAAGGTGATGCTGGAGAAAGTTTCTGAGCCACAGGGAGAACCAACCAATCGATGAGGGTGCCTGAAATTCAACTGCTGTTCATTCATTTTATTTAACCAACATTTATTGCTTGCCTCTTATATGTCAGCCACTCTGCTCAGCATTTCGTGAGTTTAAAAATGAACAGGACATAGATCTTGCTGTTCTGAGACTTCAAATCTTTAAGACTTACTTATTTTATATATATATAAAATATATATATATATATATTTATTTATTTATTTCACTAGTTCTCCAATTATAGAGTAGGTGTAACTGGATCAGTAGGTCTGGGGTAGGGCCCTAGGAACCTGCACGTTTAGCCAGTTCCCATGGTGATTCCAATGTTACTGATTATTGAATCCCACCTTGAGAAACACTTCTCTAGCACGTATGAAAGGTTATTTGTAGCTGAAAACAAGACCTTGTGGGAGGAAAGAAATTACAAAGGGAAAAATAGAAGAATGTTATGAAAGCTATGTTTATGTTACCATTTTAAATTTGGCAATTTTTTGTAGCACATTTAATGAAATGTGAATAAAGTCTCAGGACTAGATTCAAAAATGAAATTTCAGAAAATAATGTGAGCTGCAGTCAGCATCAGCTTCAGTACCTTGGGAGAGCAAGTGGTGTCCTAGGGAAGGCTCCTCCGGGAGTACTGTGGCCTCTTAGTCCTGGTTGAGCTTCAGCCAATACTCCCCACACCTTTGTGAATAACAAAATGGCCTATCAGTTCCTTCCCCTTCCTATCTTTTAAGAGCATTAAGAGGGGTGCCTGGCTGGCTCAGTCACAAGAGCATATGACTCTTGATCTCAGGGTTGTGAGTTTGAGCCCCACAGTGGGTGTAGTGATTATTAAAAATAAATAAACTAATTTTTTAAAAAAAGCATCAAGGAAATGTATTCAGTTAGTATGTACTTTTTCCTCCCTCCCACTTCATCGCTCTCTCTTTCTCTCTTTCTTTCTGTTGGGACCAAACCCCTGAGAGAATCCTCTATGGCATTCCAAATGGTAAATGCTCCAAGGAAACCATTAAAAAATTTTTTTCTTTTTTTTTGAGTTCTGGCATCTTTTTACTTGCTTACCTTGAATCCCCTCCCATTTTTTTCAATGCACTAGAATTCTGCCATCTGCTTTCTGGAGGCCATTTGCCATTCTCTCAGGGTTGCTGGAAGCCTGTCGGCATTCTGCTTATCTCAGCCTCTGAACAGTTAACCCTGTCTCTTTTCATTATGAAAAACAACCACCCCAAAAAACAAAAATATTTTTATCCTTCTAAACCTTTCTATCCTTTTATATTTTTTAAGTAAAAATTATTGTCTATCTATGTATTTCTTGGAGCTTTTAAAAAATGAGCCTGCTATTGTTAGAACTGCAGGTTTAACACAACCCACATTCTTCTAAAAATTTATGGCAAGTTAATAACATCTCTGTTTGTTTCTAATATCAATCCTATGGTCAAAACACTTGTCATAGTAATAAACAACAGCATAATTAGAACTACTTCAATGAATCTGGGTCAATGTATCACTCTCTCGGAGCACATTTTAAATTTATCACAATGATAGCCTGGGGAAAATTTGGCTTTTTGGCATTCACTAGTTTAAGTCATTATTTTGAGAGCAAATTGTACTCAGCCCAGAGTTCAAGTGTAAGAGACAATAAAACACAATGGCTGAATAAATGGGTTTTGATTGCCTTGGAAAGATTTCGTCGTCTTCTTCCCATTCCAAATAGTAACGATTTCAGGATTTCTTGTGATTATACACAATAGTACTTTTTTCTTCTAAAGTTGCCTATTGAACCATATTATAATTATAGATTATACTTATTTGATGCTCACCGTGTGCCAGGAACTGTGCTGAACACATTATGTGCATTATGCCACCAAATAGTAGTTTCATTTTATAAGTGGGAGAATTGAGTCTTAGAGATTTTAAGGTATTTTCCCAACGTCATATATTTAACAAACAACAGAGCTCGAAATAAAACCCAGCAGCTCTGGCAGCATAATCCTTATCATGATAAGTTACCTCTGATATCAATAGCCATCAAGTTACCTCAAAACTCATAGAAATAATTTCTGAAGGAAGAAAGTATACAAGAATATCCATTGCTTCAGCAAGGCCAAAGGAGGATGAAAACTAAAAAAAAGGGACATTAAATATGATGAAAATGCAAACACTAGTGACATTAGAGAGATCAGTGCCTGAGAACAGAGTGCTCAGTCGCTAGGGGGAAAAAAAAAAAAAAAAGATAAAAGTGTGGTAGCTGCACAAAATCTGATTGGTGTCCTGGTCTGATTGTTTTCAATTCCTGGAAATGCATAGGATCTAAGGAAGCAACATGTTTGGCATTGTTGCAGGCATGGAAGACCAGTGTGGCTGTGACAAAATGAGCAAGAGGGAGAATAGTCCAGAGTGAAGTTGAAGAGGTAAGTTAAGAGGAGTTTCATGTAGAGTCTTGTAGGCTACAGTGATGGGACTGAATTTATTCTGAGCAGTGGGAAGACACCAGGGGGTTTTAAGTAAAGGGAGGTGATTATATGCTGCATATTTTTATAAAATCACTCTGAAGGCTGTATGATGTGTAAGTTGTAGAAGGACAAGAGAGGAAGTGGAGAGACCAGCTGGGAAGCTACTACATATGTCTATGATAATGGGTGTAACTGTAGAGGTAGCGGTAGAGATGGGTGAACTCAAGATATATTCTGGAGTAGAGCCAATAGGAATTGAACGTTAAGGCCTGAGAAAAGATAAAAAAAAAATCAAGAATGACTCCTCAAGATGACAGTAGAGGACTAGTGGTTTGTTGAGATGAGAAAGATTAAGATCAGAAGCAACTCAGAAGATAATCAAAAACTCTGTTTTTGATATTTTGAGGTGTTTTTTTAAACACCTGGGGAAGGTTTCAAGTAGATAATCATTACATGTTTAAAACATGGAAGTGAGTATTCTGAGTCTCCCTGAAAGAAGTCACAGAAGCAGTGGGTGAGGTGTGGATTTCAGTGAGCAGGAGTGTGGGGCACAGAAGTGAGAATGTCCATGAAGATGAGGCATGGAAGCTAGAGCTCTTTCACAGCAGTTTTTCAGGGAAAAGTGAATCTCCAGCCTCTGGTTCAATAAATACATAGTTGAGCAGAAGGTTTTTCAGTTGTGGCCATGAACTATTTCAGTTTAGATGCAACAATGGCTCAGGTTGGAAACTGCCCCAAGAAACAGTGATACAGATGAGTCTGTTAACAGCTCCCTCAGAGACTCAGACAGCCCACCCCTTTAAATTCACTGGTAGCCCCCAGATTCCTGGTATTGTTTTCTTTTTCTGGACAGAGTTTCTAGTGCTGTATTTACTTTATTACCAAAGTCCCTTCAATGACCTCCAGGTGGCCTTTGCTCCCAAGGAACGCTTCCCTAGGTGATTTTTTTTTTTTTTTAAGATTTTATGTATTTATTTGTCAGAGACAGAGAGAGCATGAGCACAAACAGGGGGAGCAGCAGGCAGAGGGAGAAGCAGGCTCCCTGCTGAGCAAGGATCCCGATGTGGGACTTGATCCGAGGACCCTGGGATTATGACCCGAGCTGAAGGCAGATGCTTAACCAATTGAGCCAGCCAAGTGCCCCTCCTAGGTGATTTTTTTTTTTTTTTAAGATTTTGTTTATTTATTTGACAGAGATCACAAGTAGGCAGAGAGGCAGGCAGAGAGAGAGGAAGGGAAGCAGGCTCCCTGCTGTGCAGAGAGCCTGACGCGGGGCTCTATCCCAGGACCCCGGGATCATGACCTGAGCCCAAGGCAGAGGCTTTAACCCACTGAGCCACCCAGGTGCCCTCCCTAGGTGATTCTTAAGGTGACGTCCTTTCCTTTTATCCTGTCGTGTTGCTGCAACATCTCTCGACAATGGTAATTCATTTCTGTCAGGGACTTTGCTCTGATAGGGAACCCATTACAACAGGAACTGAATGAATAAATGAGTCTAACCATGTTGTCTTTAAAATGAGTCTATACCTTTAGTTATACAGAGTATTCTAGCAGCAATAGAACCATTCTGTTTTTGTGAGAACTTCTTCTTTTTTTTTTTTTCCTTTTCCATTTTACACATAAGGGGTAGCATCAGCTGTTTGTGAATCCAGAACATTCTATTTGGACCATTCTCAAAGAAACACGTCACTCAAAGCTGTGTCAATAGAGAATTAAAACTTCCACATGACTAGGTATTCAAAATGTAAATACAGCCAGCTATGGCATTTTAGAAACCCCAAAGTAAAAACTTTACCACCAAAGGAAAAAAATAGCTTGAAAAGAGGACAGCAGGACAAATGAGGACAGCTAGTCTTTTTTCAGCTTATTTTTGTTGGATTCATTTTGAGTTTTGTAAACCAAGCTCCAGTTAGATCTTGAGGAAAAAAATCTAACTGACATAATTCACTGAGTCAACCTTTACACAAAAAGGTTTTGAACATCAAGGAAGAATTAGCAGCTTTCTAGCCTCATGTCTTGATTGATCAGTTTAAACAGGGCTAAATTTATAACTTTATAAATACATCAAATAAGAATAAAGAAAATAACATTTTAAGTGTGTTTTTTTACTGCTACAACCAAAACAGCAACAACAAGAATCTATCCTTCTAAGTAATGTCTAAAAAAGAAAAACATAGAATTTTATTTGCTTATTTTTTCTCTACCAAATATATATTATGTCTACCAGATGTATACTATTTTAAAATGCTAGATTATGCAGTAAGCATGCTATAAAATAACATAAAGCAGAAGATGCTACAAGTAAACTCTGTTTCTTGGGTAAAAATATATAAAATGTCATCTTTTTTTCTTAATGTCACAATCCTACTTTTCTACTCTCAACCGTATATTATATACTCAAGAAAAAGGCAGATGGAATTCCTTTGGGGACTAGTATTATTCCTTTTGGATGAGAATGCCTAAGTTTTGACTAGTGTTATACAACATTTGCCAACTAGACTTCCCGTGTTTGATTATTTGTGGGCATCTATGCCATAATAGAGCATCCTGTTCTTTATTCATTGGCTCAAAGATGTTGTGTTATGGTTAACAACTTGGTGCCAATATGTGACTTATGAGAAGTTCAAGGACTAACTTTGAGTGCTCATATTCATCCTTAAATTATTTAAATAATTTCTACTGTATCATTAGTTTCTCAATGTCAAACTCACAAATTATTTTAAAATCAATAAGAGGGCAACTTAATTCCTAATAAGAGGCTGCCAAAAATCCTATGTGATTTCATTATAAAGGGTTATATTGTGTGATTTTTCAAAAAGGAGTACATCACTTTTCTGTAAGAAGAAATTGGCCAATTGAAATCAATGTCTTTGAACAAATAGATTATTTTGACTGAATGTAATTCTAGAGAATCATCAAAGTATAATAGCAATTTCATGGTCATTACCATGAATAAATAAATTTTGCCACATAGCAATGGTAAGTAAATTTAAAGTAGTAGGGCCCTGCTCCATGCATTAAGTGAATAACTATAATTGCTTGGATATTTTTAACTTAAAGTTTCACATAAAATGACCTTGGTGAATGGGACAAAGAAAACTTTTTAGACAAAAGAGAAAAGTGAAGCCACCAGTAGATTTTATACTCCAAAAGAAATTTGGGAGTTTGCGCTCTTTCTTCCTTTTTTTTTTTCCCTTGAAAATATTCCCTTCAGTTTCTTTTATTTCTAAATAAATACTAGGGCTGGATTTTTAAGTAAAGAGGCAATTATAAGCACATTAACATTTCTACCAGACAGCAAAGATAGTGCGGGCCAGTCAGCCCCACACAGAATGCAGCTTGGCCCTGAGCCCTGGGCCACTGCAGTAAGGCACTCTCCTCTCCATCACCCAGTGCAGAGAATAAGCTCCCCATTTTGCTGTGAACTTTCATTTAGGACAACACCGTCCCGTCCGTCGTCGGTGCTGCAAACCCAGAGGTGTGCTTTTATTTTGGAGTTTCTCAGTCCCAACTTTCAAAGCCAATGCTAAAGCAAAGGCGTGGTCTACACCAGGACTTTAAATAAAGTCAGATAGAATAAAAATTCCCTTACTAGCATTTATTCTAAACCGCCTTGTCCAGATGGCTTCTTACAGGGAAAGGGAAAAAGGGGATACTCACGCTCTGCTTCCTTTCATGCTGGCGGGCTGTGATTATTGTTAATGACCCACAGCTGTACTAGCTCCCCCACCACCTCTACCCTCTGCCCACCCCCACCTTCCAGCTTCCTTCTTATTTAAGCTTTTCTCCAGTAAGCCTTTCACAGAAGGAGGTGGAAGTAAGTTTTATGATGGATCAACCTTCAGGACTCACCCTGTATCTGGCTGTTTTCTCACAAAACCTGAACACAGCAGTGGGATCCACTCCAAAGCTTATAGCTCTGCAAGACCAGGCAAACTTACAGTTTCTAATTTTTCTAAATGTCCCAATAAATATTTGTGAATTGATTAAAGAAAAGCAGTTTAAACATTACTGTTAATCTTCTGGATATATCATTAGCTCCATACCTGGCTAAAAACCGAGTTGCAAATTTATTGCTGTAAGTAGCACTAATCCATTCTATCATTCAGCATATGTAGAGAGAGGGACAAGCAGACAGAGAACTTTTGCTATTAAATATTCTTATGAATAAATCCCTTGTGCTTGCTACCCCTGCTACCTTCACCACTCCACTTGGTTTACATAAGTTGGATTGGGAAAGGCATCCATTGAGTGAGCCTTTGGGTAAGTAAAGGACTTGAGATATTTTTGAGATGCTGCCTAGTCTAAACTTATTCTTGTTATTATAAATTATATCTGTCCTGCCAGATGTCTTTGCCTCCTACATCATGTGCCCATTGTATATGCTCTAGCTATACATCCTCAGAAGGCAGGATATGACTGCCAGGCAAGGCTTTAAATTTATTGCTAGTATTAACATTAATGTTGCTGATACTTAATGTTACCATTATTAATAGTGTTAATACAAATGCCATCAATTCTAATACTAAAATAATATTATTGATATTAATATTTACTATCACTGTTAATGTCTAGAGTTTCTATTGCTGTGATTTTTGAAGTCTCTGATAGAACTTGTCTCAATTTTAGGTTACAGTTTCCACTGTATTCCAAAGCCATGAAAAAAAGAGTAAAACAAGTGTGATGGTAATTCATACAATCCACACGTTGACCATTGGCCCACTTGTTGTTATTTAATGTAGTCCTTGCTTGGCTTTTATGTGCAAGTAGTCCCTACTCAAAATACCCTCTTGTGGAAATATGAAAACATGTGTTGTTAGAATTCTTTAATTTTCTGCTTCTATAGCCTTTCCATCTCTTGGGTTCTTTGAATATTTTGAATATATGTATTTATATATGTAATCTGGTTTGAATATATATATTGAATATATCTTCAATGTATATATATTGAACCACCTGTTCATATATATACATATATGAAAGACAAGTGTTTATTATATTTTAAGACAATTGTGTTAACCATTCATTTCATAAAGATACTCCATCTATTAATAGTCTCTCCCATTTACAAACTAACAAAACCCTCAGTCTGTCCACCATGCTCCTTCAACTCTCACTCTATTCCTTTTCTTTCTCTTCTTTCAGACTAAAACTTTTGAAAGAATTGTCTATTATTCCTACCTCTCCTTCTTTGCTTTCTTTCATTTATCTATTGCAGTTGGTTTTATACTACTGTTTCCAAGATCAACAAAAACCTTTTCTCTAAATTTGGGGAGAAATGTCCATTGCTTATCTTTCTTGATTTCTTGGCCATATTCAATACTATTGACTCATATCCTTTTGGATACCCCTTTCCCTTGGTTCCCGTGGTTGTGTATTCCTGTGTGCATATGTGTATGCCCATAGCCACTTCTTTTCAATTTCTTTTGCAGGCTAATATCTAAAAGAGGATATTGAAGGAAAGAAAATACAGGAATAGAACTAGTAAGTGGTAAAACTGGGAAATGGACCAGGTACGGTAAATCCAGAAACCACATGCAAACCACTATGCTTCCCTACCCTCTTCTCTTCTCACATCCCTATATGATCTTTAAAAAACTTGTTCAGCTCATACACAGTGCTGGATACTGTGTGAAATGTTGAAAAAATAGACACGAACAAAGGGTTTTTACCTAATACTATAGAGTCATTATTGTCCTGTCCCTATGAAGATGCATTCTTGGCATTAAGAATTGTCAGTCATTGGGGTGCCTGGGTGGCTCAGTGGGTTAAGCCTCTGCCTTCAGCTCAGGTCATGATCTCAGGGTCCTGGGATCAAGCTCCTGCTTCCCCCTCCCCCTCTGTCTGCCTCTCTGCCTACTGGTGACTTCTCTCTGTCAAATAAATAAAAAATCTTTTAAAAAATTGTCAGTCATTTTAAAATATCTTTTAATATTTAATAACATCTTTTAATATTCTGAAGTCTTAACATATGTCTAGCCATCATTTTTTGACTACCATTCATATAATTATTTTGAATCCTTTCAGGATGGAGTTAAATTTATGATACTTTCCATAATATCAAAGTCCTGCTGCTTTTCAGATGCTGCTGTTACTTACTTTATATTTCTTTGACCATATCTGTGGGAAGAAAAACACAATTTCTGTAAAAATCTCATTTTAACATACAACACGAACCTTTTCCTTTGTTTCTTTTTGGCAGGCCTAGCATTATTATCTGTACAGCTTTTGTCAACCATAGTAAATCAGAACTCTCCATAAGAACACAGAATAATTGGCATGAAGAGATGTCTCAGTGCAATAAAACACACAAAGTGCATAGCACACTTAGTAGTTGTGGGACAGAGTATGGCATTTGCCCTGAGGTCTAGTAATGTTTACTGGCCCAGAATATACTAAAAGTCTACTCTGAATTCTCACTGGCATATAATCAGTGCTCCTTAATAGATATATTAATTTAAAAATATATAATGTCATTATACTATATAGCCATGGCATTAAATAGACAAGTGTGTACAACTAACTATAATATGTGTTGATAACAGCATTGATATCAATTTGAGAAATGTGAGGAAAATCAGGAGAAAAGCTTCATAGAGGAATCAATATTTGATCAGAGACATTTAATTAGGAGATAGGTCAAAAAAAAGTGGAAGGGTATAGGTGAATAAAGTATATATGAAAGTTCAGAAAGGGGATTGATACATGTGATTATTGGGAATGTTGGCGGGGGAGGGGTGGCAGCAAAATAGGGGGAATTAAACTGGGCAAGACTTGATAATATCAGAATGTCATTCTATTCTGAGAGCAATGAAGAGCCATCAAAATGAGTTTTAAACAAGGATGAAAAATGGTAAGATTTATCTTCAGAAAAATGACTTGTGAGAATCAGGAAGTTTGATTAAAAAGGGTTGTGTACAGCTAGAGAACCACTTATGTAGCTATTAGAAGAATCAAGTCACAAAGCATGGGAAATAGGCATAGTTGCTAACAGCCAAAATTCCCTGTGTTCAAATCCAACTGTTCCATTTTTCAGTTCTGCAACCTTGATAGATTACTTCATCTTTATTAGTCTCAATTTCCCCATCTCTAAAATACTGATGAAAACATTTATCTCACTGGTTTGTTACGAGGAACAAATGAGGTAATAACTATAGTTTGTCTGCAACTGTACAAGCATTCAATAAATGTGAATCACTTTTGTTTTCCTTATCTCTTAGACTGAAGAAAGTAGGAAGGGTAATTAGGATATGACTTTGAGAATTCAAATTGAGATTTGAGTAGTGTTCAGAAACAGGATCTGACAGGAAAAATAAAGGGAGAGGTTCAAGATGAACCCACATTGGGGGGCTTGATGCTTTATATCATGAAATGAGATATGGAACACTTCATGTATGATAAATATGACGAGTTTGGTAGAAGAAACAGAGAAAAGATTGTTCTTTGGGATCTTTTTAAGATGAAATAGTTAATGACAAAACTGAAATTTTTACGAGTTAGTTGGAAATTGAGACTTGTAACAGAAGAAAGAATTGAACAGCAGTTAAAAACTTATTCATTTAAAAGTTATATGTGATGATGTAACCATTTAGTGGAGGATATAGTAAGAAGTAAAGGTGACTGAGGGAAGAACAATAAGCAAACTAAATTTTAGAGATAAGTATGGGAAGAAGGGATGACAAAGGGTATTTAGAGAGGTAAGAAGAGAAACAAGAGCAGACAGAGGCAAAGAAACCAAGGGATGAATGAGTTTAACAAATGAGAGATAGATCAATAGCATCAACTCATGCAAGTAAGTCCACTTGATCATAAACTAAAAGAAGGCCATTGGCTCAGCAATTATGAGAAAGAGACTTTGGTGACTTTGATGAGGTAAGACTTCGGAATATTTCCCTAACATAAAGCTGCCATAGTAGAAAATGCCTGATAAATATAAAGTAGAAAGGAAAACAAAACAAAACAAAACGCCAGAATAATGAATGAATGAAAAGGATAGGTGGTGGGGTTAATGTTGGAAGAAATTCATAGTACCTCTTGCAATGATGATGTAGGGGTTTAGAACAAACTTCCTGCTGAAAACAACCAGACAAGCTGCCCAAGTGATAACGTGAGGTTCTTTGTACTCATACTATTTAGGGGTCATAGCACTTCCTGCATCTAGGGCTTGATGTCTTTCGTCAGTTTTGGAAAACCAAAACAAGTTGGTATACTTAACATTTGTGTGTGTGTATTTCAAACCAAGAAGCATTATTAGAGTTAAAAAATAGGTATTTCATAAAGATAAAAAGCATCAATTTCCCAGGAAGATATAATAATTCTAAATTTGGAAGACGTTCATGTGAATCTTCACGAAAAGGGTGAACATTTAGGTCAATTCTGTATAACCTTTTGGATCACAGACTCCTTTGGAGAATCCAATAAATATCATTGTCTTTTTCTACTAGAAAAAAATGCTCACAAAACCCAAAATTCTGCTACAATTAAGGAAGTTGAAGAAGTCAAGAATTATTGATGTCCACTATTTTGAGATTTAGAGGAAGAAAGAAAGTTTATAGACTTTTTAACTTGAATGTGTTCTTTTTCTTCCTTCCTTCCTCCCTCCCTCCCTCTCTTTCTTTCTTTCTTTCTTGAACCTGAGTTCTTCTAAGGTTACAAAAAATTGGTGCAGAATTGGAGGCCTTGAGAGACTTGTATGGACTCTGGGTAGCTTGAGTGAAGCATGAAAATGGAAAGTAACTTAAAAATTGGTGAAAATGTTGCTGTGTATATTTAAGGCTCTAATTGAACTTTGAAATAATATTTTTATAATATAGTCTTTGAGTACAGGAACTTAATTTTCTTTAACATATCTCAGAAGCTGAGAGCAAAAGCAGGGAAACAAATGGGTTGCTCTAGGATTTGAAAGTAGCACAATATTAGGTCTTGCACAAAATCAAGAGAAAAATATTATAGACCGTATTGGTGACCTGGTTGTGGCATGGGTATGGATAGGAATGAAAGTAAAGAAGACAGAGGGCATATTTTGTGATAATTAAGAACATGAGCTCTGGGGGCGCCTGAGTGGCTCAGTCGGGTAAGTGTCTGCCTTTGGCTCAGGTCATCATTTCAGGGTCCTGGGATTGAGCCCTGCATGGGTCTCCCTGCTCATCAGAGAATTTGCTTCTCCCTCTCCCTTTGCCCCTCCCCCTTGCTTGTGCTCTCTCTCTCTCTCAAATAAATAAATTTTAAAAATCGAAAAAAAAAAAAAAGAAGAAGAAAAGAACATGAGCTTTGTAGTTAGGCAGACTATTGCATAGAGAATACTGCTGATCAATTCAGGCTCTCTAAGTGGTATTCTCTCATTTGTCAAATGTGGAAAATTAAAATACCTACCTTTGAATATTAAATGAGGAACTATATATAAAATTCTTCATAAAAATCATCATTGCCATCATATCAACTAGCTAGGTCAAATACCAGAAGACAATGATAAGATTAAACAACAATTTTTATATGAGAGAGGATGTGGGAAAAGAAGAAGTTGAAATCATGAGGGGGATTTCAGAAGTGGGGTTATTTTGAATAAAAATTTCAAAATGTGGGCCTAGGAGTAAAATTCCAATTTGGAAATAAAGTGAACAGTCACACAGTGAGTGTGCCTCTCTATACCCGGGGAGTGGGGTAGCCTATCAACTATTTTGAAAATTCTTGGCCTCTTTTAGTTTATATAATCTCATTTTTTCCTAAATTTTTTTTAAGGTCTTAACCTTTCATATCATCTTGTTGTTACTATTTATAGTCATCAATCCCACTGTAACAATTAATCACTTATAGACACTAAGCATGAGGAAGATGATTGAGGTCAAAGGCAAGAAACATGAAATATTGCATTGAACTGTGCTAGTCTGACACATGCCTGGTTAATATAGAATAATGACAATGAACTATTTCTGATAGTCATTATAATTAAAAACAGCATATTTTTTCAAGGTTCCAAGAAGTGAACTGAATTCTTATGAACCCCAAAAAGTTCAGTTCAGTTCAGGAAAAGGTTAAGTTTAATGTTATTCTCTGAATTAGCTTTCCAAGCCCTAATTACAGAAATAGACATTATTTTGAAAACTTGGAAAAGGTCCATTTACATGACAGATCCAAGAATCAAATGATCTTATTATCTTTCTTTTCAATTTTGCCTTTCAAATACTGCCTTCACAAAACAGAAAAAAGAAAGTAATTATGAAGAAGAGTTTAAGGAGATGAAATAAGAATATAATGATACTCTTTTACTAACTTATATTATTAATTGCATGACCCTATATTGATCAAGGCAAAGCAAATTCCTTTCCAAAATTTAACTCTTGACAAAGAAGAGAATATGATCTTTTCTAAAACTATAATTTACTTTACCAAATACCATGACAATACAAACTCACTCAGTTAAAGAATGAACAGTCTGTTCCTAGAAGGAAATAGTCTACATTATAATTTGAAGACTTTTTTTTTACATTTGTTTACTAAATGTGAGAACCTTTGTTATCATTGTTCTTCACTGTTACACAAATGTGGCGAAGATGTTGAAGATATATAGAAATGCTTTGACAAAATTCCTCTTCACCTATCCTTGCAATTTCTGCCCATGATTCATTCCAGAAAGGAAAAAAATCAATTCAGTACCTTCTCTCCTTGACCTTCTTCTCTTTGTTTAGAGCTTAACATATAGCAAAAGGCCTTCTTTTATATTATTGATGAAATCACAGAACATGTCTTGTTTACTTGCATGCTTTTATTCACTCTAGAATAGAGATTAATTTATAAAGAAGGAGAGGTGGAAAATGTGTGCAAACATCTTGGTTTTAATATGTGGTTAAACTCTGACAACCTTCATTAATCTTCGTATGACCTCATGTAATAAGTCTTGTGGAGTCATCATGCTGTTATTTAAAGACCAATCTGAACATTCCCATTTGTCCCCAACCACAACATATCAAGCCCAAACCACAAATCTGATGCTAAGCCCTTGAAAAGTGACATTGATCTTTACAGTAAGTTTCTTGGAGTGATGATAAGGGTGTTTACCTGACAAATCATAGAGATTTCAAAAATTTATCTTAAATGCCTGTCTCTTTCCTTTAAAGTTCTGGTTTTCAGCACTCCCTTATCAACATATCTCTTTTTACTTATCTTGAACTTGATGGTTGAAATCCTGATTCTACCCTGTACTAGAGGTCTAACCTTGGGCAAGTTCATTAACTTCCTCAGTTTCCATATCTGTAAAACAGAGATATTAAGAATATAAACTTTATAGTGTTATGGTAAGAATTAAGTGAGGTAATGAATGTGAATTTAAAATACTGCCTGTCACATAGCAAGAACTTAGCAAATGTTAGCTGCCGTGATGATGATGATGGTGATGGTGATGATGGAGAGATTTTCAAACATATAAGGTCAAGTAATTATTATCGTTTAAAAGAGGGACTGTAGGTGTGTGAGACATCCCAGCTCAAAGAGTTCTGAAGAAAGGTTTGAAATGCTAAAGATATTACTTTTGCTTATTTTAATCTGCTTTTAGCTTATTGCAGGTTTTTAAAAAAAAATTATTTATTGATTTATTTATTTTGAGAGAGAGAGAGAGGGAGAATGCACATGAATAGGGGGAGGTACAGAGGGGAGGGAGAGGGAAGGAGAAAGAATTTCAAGCGGACTCCTTGCTGACCATGGAGCCTGACCCCACAACCCATGAAATCACCACCTGAGTCGAAACCAAGAGTGAGACGTTCAACTGACTGAACCACCCAGGTGTCCCTGGCTTACTGATGTTTTAATCTTACATTTTTGCATTTTAAAAGGGATTTCCCATAATATTAGCTTAACTCTAAGTCTTTTAGTTTCTGTCTCTTAATTTTTCCTTAGTTCCTTTCATTTTTGCTTTTATATTAATATTTATTTTTCTCTAGTTTTTTCAAAAATATTTTCTTTCCCTGGCTTATCTATTTAATTATATGCCTATTTATTATATTTCAGTTTTTCTTCACATGCTTTGTGTTATTTTTTAAAACATACTAAAACTACCAAAAGTGACAATGCATGCTAACGTTTACTGATTGTTTCCTATCTGCAAAACTCTAGTATAAGGGCTTCTTATGGATTGCCTTAATCTTAGCAAAAGTCTTTTGAAGTGGGTGTTATTATTGATTTCATGATACAGATGAGGAAACTGAGATAAAAAGACAAATAACTGACCCAAGTTTACACAGCTAGTAAAAGGAGGAAGTGAGATTTATAGTATCTGATTTTGATTACTTTTATTTTAATCTAATTTGTCATCTTATTTTCACATAATAGTTTCACCTTAGCTAGTATTTTCTAGCTAGCTGGTAAGTAACAAGTGGTTGGTGGTAGCACTTTTGCTCTAATGACTCTGTGGAGTATGTATGGTTTTCCTAAAATGTTATATCAGATATCTTGATGAAATACATACTTCATTTATGTGACTGGCTAACATTATGCATCACTGAAGCTTTAAGGTCAGACTGATTAGATTCGAATACTAATTCTATCATTTATAAGCCATGTGGACTTAGATCAACCCCTAATTTTATTTTATTTTGGTAACAGTTTTCTCATCTGTAATGCAGGAAAAAGTCATTATCCAGCCTTATAAAGTTATAAAATTAAATAAAGTGACTGACATAGAGTAAGAGGGTAAAATACATACAGTAGGAAGGTAAACCTGTCAAATGGTAGTAACTCAATAAATGGTAATAGGAAAGATTATTAAATATCTTTGACTGGAAAAAATCAGATATATGTATATTTTAATAAGTATAGTACATAATCATTCTTTTTTTTAAAGCTTTTTTAAAAAAATTATTTATTTATTTGATAGATGGAGATCACAAGTGGGCAGAGAGGCAGGCAGAGAGAGAGAGGGGAAGCAGGCTCCCCGCTGAGCAGAGAGCCCAATGTGGGGCTTGAACCCAGGACCCCAAGATCATGACCTGAGCCAAAGGCTGAGGCTTTAACCCACTGAGTCACCCAGGTGTCCCTACATAATCATTCTTGTATAGCATTCCAGACCTTAAGCTTTTATACCTGATTATGATTTTGATGACTAAGTAACAGAAGTGTTAGATTTTACAGTTACTACATAGTACATAGAATTATGTACTATATGATGAGAGAGATTCTTCCACTGCATAAGATTCCTTTTGGTAGTCAGCAATGCCATTTAGAAGTATGGCCATGAAACTCAGGTTACTTCCCAAAGTTTACTCACTTTCACATTCACAGTTTCTATAATTTTAAAAATTGGGCTTAATAAGATTAACATTGGGAAATCATGTGTAGTCCTGTGAGTTAAACATTTCAAATGAAGAAAATGAGATAAACCTTAGCAGAGATTGAGAGAAGTTAAACATTGCTTAGATATCTGGAATTATTTTAAGATAATTTAAGTTTCTAGATCCCAGCAGCTTTGGGGAAACACATGGGAGGGTGAAAAATCATGTATATATATTCTCTTTTTGGCCCGTCAACTAGATAATGCAACAAACACACTGGAATCAAGCCAAATCTTGCCCCTTTTCTAATTTAGGAGCCAAGGCTGAATGAGTGTTGAAAAAACTGGGTTTTCTTCTTTATGGTGGGATGATTTTTCTTCTCCTGATTTTTCTGTTTTTCTCCTTTATGTTTGGCAGCATTAGGAGAGCTCTCTTTTGTGGGTCATATTAATCCCAAAGTTGGAGATAAGACTAGGGTTCATGTCATTTCACAACTGCATTAGTACAGAAAAAAATTATTTTCCTTTCAAATCATGCTTATCGTAGGTTGCCAAAACTCAGTGTGAGGATAACATGAGAGTTGTAAGGTTAAGCGACTTGAAAAATATCTGGCATGTGGTAAGTACTCAAATGTTAGTTATTTATGTCATATATATTTGTATATACATGCACAATTTTATATGTATACAAATATATGCATATTGCTAAATATTTTTGATCATTAAAAACAGAAATTTGGATTCTCAGGGAAACATTTCCTGTCTTATTTTATGTAGATTCTGGAGTCTATATAGCCCAAATTTTAAAAGTTCATGGTTAAGATCCTATCTACTTTTGCTTTAGCACATTGTGAGGAGTACGTATACCTTAACTACCATTATGTGGTAAAAACAAAGGGAAACTCTATCAAGAGTCAGGAGTGTGGTGTCCAGAGTCAGATTTTGCCACTAACCGTGAACTAGTCTCTTAATAATTCTGTGCCTCAGTTTTTGCAACTGCAGGTGGATATGTTGAGTGTACTTTCAGCAACCTGCAAGATAAAGTTTATGCATAAGGAATTCTCTATTTCCAAATATATAGAAATGGTGGAATATCTAGAGAGCTAGCTATACATCTATGTGTGCCTTTGTATCTATTACAAGAAGAAAGAAAGAAAAATTCCTAGTTGAATTAAAGGTAACTCAAAACCAGAGTTGTGGTGAAGAGAAGCTGATATCACAGGGGCCCATGAATATATAGAGGGAGATTTAGACCTTCTGGGCTGGGAGCCAGGTTTGGGAAACAGGACTTTGAGTTTAGGCTGGTGGGAATCTTTAACTCATGCTCCTGTGTAAAGTTGGAATCAAGTATTACCCAAATTGTCAAAAAGGGATGAAGAAAATTTTATCTTCTGCATGGGGAAAGAGCAAAGGAGAATCTGTTTAATTCATAGGAGTTGGGGCAGGGAGACAAACATCACAAATAACATTTGAACTGCATGAGTGTGGATTCTAAAGGCACATTCCCTTTGTGGCATCCTGTTCCTAAAGTATGGGAATTTTAAGCAAAACCTGAAAATAAAAACTCATTCAGGGCTTTCAAAACCACTAGGTAAGAACAAAGATGTAGAAGAACCTTATGACACAAGATACCCCAGCAGAAAAAGCAAGAGAAAATGAAACAGAAAACAAACTAAAACACTGTTGGATATGAGTACACATGAAACAACTTACCAACCTTATATGTAGAAATAAACCAGCCATAAGGGAAAATCAGTGTATTAGGATCCTAAGAACTTGAAATAATGGAACAGACTTGGAGAGATTATAAAATAAAATTATAATGCTTAAAGTGATTAAAGAGATCAAACAAGGGCCTGAAAATTTAACTACAAAACTGAATAGAATGAAAATTAAAAAAAAAAATAGAGCTTGTAGAAAAGAAAAGTATAGTTGCTAAAATTTAAAACATGCTGGGTCTATTTAAGAACATAAGGATTAAATATAATATAATATTACTGAATTAAAGAGTAAGTCTGCAAAAGAATCACCCAGAATTAAGCACAGTGAGATGAAGGTCAGGAAAAGCTGAATGGAACACTAACACAGACAACAGAATAAGTCACGTATTTCTAGAAGGCATTTCAGAAGGAGATAATGAAAGGATTTTGGAGGAGGCAATATTTAAAGGAATAACGGCTAAGAGTTGTTTATACTTGAAGAAAGACATGGGTCTTTAGACTGAAGTAAAATGCATTCTGAAAGCCTAGGAAAAAAAATCTCTAGCTAAATTCTGAACACTCCTTGAGATAAAACATATTATTATGAATTTGGCATTGTTATCAAAAATAGGCAACATCAGATTTACCATCCTAACCGTTTTTAAGTGTGCTGTACCAAAATGTTAACTATATGCACAGTGTTATGCAACAGACCTCTAGAACGTCTTCATCTTGCAAAACTGAAACTTTGTATTTATTGAGCAACTCCTTTTTTCCCCAACCACCCTTTTAAGGTTGAAGAATATTGTATTATATGCAAATCAACATTTTCTTTATTCATTCATCTGTTGATGAACATTAAGTCCGCTCCACCTCTTGGCAATTCAGAAATGCAATAAGCGTGGGTGTGCAAATAAGGGAAGCTGCCTGCGGAGGGGTCCTGTTAAATTTGCTGGGAGGGAAGTCAGCTGGGGTAATATCTACGTTCTCAGAAAAGGTGCCAAGAAGCCGCAAACAGTGGCAGTAGTGGGCGCTATTAAGCTCACTGGGAAGCTACCACTGGAAAACTTGCCTGGGTACCCACAAGACTCTCTAGAAACTGTCCTAAAGGATGCCACTTGCTGCTAGAAACCCATCTGCGGTGATGAAACAGGACTCACCAGATGTGGGGAGTGAATTTTCTCAAGTATCCTGCACACCAACCCGGTGCCACAGGAGCAAAAAGAAGCAAAGCCCAGGGGACCAGAGAAAGAAGTCTTCTGACATTTCTCTCCAGTGCCCTCTACTGATAAAGCTTGACATCATGCCATCTGGCCGGGAAGAAATGTCCCAGAATTACAAGCAGACAGGGAAGTGTAGGTTTGGAGTTCAGAGGCACTAGATTGATATAACTGACACAGCAGCTAACCAGAAAACTTTAAAAATTTTAAAGAAATAGGGACAGTTGGACAAGAAGCTATTAATACATTAATAAATCATAAAGAGTTATTTTATATGGCTCTGTCAGAAATTGATAGAGTAGACAAAAAATCTATTATAATATAGAATATTGAACAATAAAGTTAAGTTCAAAGTAACAGACGTTTAGAAACATGAACATGAATTCGTTCCAACCATGTGGAATATTTTAAGAAGTCAGCTATAAGCCACAAAAAAAGTCTCAACAATCATAAGATAAATCTACTGATAAACTATATTATATGACATTGGCAATAAAATTGGAAACTGATAATGAAAATATAGCCCAAATGAGTATCTAAAAGATAATAAAAAACTAAAAGAATAATGTAAATATTATGAAGGCATATTAAAATTTAAAAGCTAAATAAATACATATTCAAATTTATACAATGAAGCTAAAGTGATATTGAGAGGGAAATTATTTATTTATTTATTTATTTATAACTATTTTATTTATTCATGTGACAGACAGAGAAATAGTGAAAGAGAGAGCCCAAGCAGGGGGAGCAGCAGGCAGAGGGAGGAGAAGAGGGAGAAGCAGGCTCCCTGCTGAACAAGGAGCCCAATGAAGGGCTCAATTCCAGGATACTGGGATCATGACCTGAGCCAAAGGCAGATGCCCAACCAACTGAGCCACCCAGGCATCCTGAGAAAGAAATTTATTAATTTAAATGCATGTATCAGATACAAGAAAAGAGTGTGTTGTACCAAGTCAACTACTACAAATTTCAAGTTTCTATGACCATTTTACCTCATATCCCAGGGATTTTGGTTGTTGATGTTATCATTATCCTCTTATCTATTTGAGATTTCATGAAGTGAAATGTCCTACCCTACCCAGGAGAATCTACCAGGATGTATTGAGGGGCATGTGTAGTTTGGAAATTAAGCAGTTTCTTGTCTTTCCTATATAGCTCATTTTCTTTAGGGTATTTAATTTCTATATAATTATGTATGCCGGTCAAATTGTGCTATGCATTAATAAGCATTATTTCACTGCTGAAATATAGAAATCTAATGTTCATGGTCCTAAGATTGATTGTTCAATCTTAAAAGAAATGCATACTTTATAGGGTTAGAATGGCAAGGTTTCCCATTCATGTATTCATTCATTTGTTTAAAAAGTACTTATTATGTGTTTTTATGTGTAACATATTTTTCTAGCCTCCATAAGCTCATTTATGAACAAAATAAACAAAATCCTTTCCCTTATGGCCCTTACGTTGCAGTAGAGGAGATAGCAAAAAGAGAAAATGAGGTAAAATATATAGTATGTTAGCAAGTAGGTAAGTACTATTGGGAGAAATAAGCAATAAGGAAGCTAGAAAAGTTAGTTAGGATCACTATATTAGATGAATTGGCCAGGGAAGTCTTCATTGAGAAGTTGACTTTGAAATAAAGTCTAAGGAAGTGAGTAGAGCCATTTGGATCTGTGAAGGACGAGCATACCAAGCAAAGGGAAATCCGGGAGGCCAGGTGTAGTTGTTGCTGTCAAGGGATAAAACTGTGGACAAAGTTAGAGATGTAGTGAAAGTTCAGATGATACAGGGTCATATCGTTTTGTCTGGACTAGCCCAAATTTAAACTCATTGTTCTGATGTAGTTAATAGTAGCCAGTCTTTAACATTCAGCAGGGCTCTGGTTTGGATAATAAAATATATAGTCACTCTCCTTTTTGCAAAGACTTTGGCTTTGGCTTAGATAAATGGAAAGCCATCAGAGAGCTTTCAATATTGGGGTAGTATGATCTGATTTAATTTTTTTTTTTAACAAAATCACTTAGACTGCTGTGTTGAGAAGAGACTGTAAGGGGCAGAAATAAAAGCAAACTCTACCCAGACTCTGATCATCCTTCTCACCACCTCCATTACAATCAAACCACTACTATTTCTTACCTGGATTGCTTCAACAGCTTTCGAATGAAACTTCCTTGCTATATTTGGGTATGTCTACAAGCAAGATTTAAAGAAAAACACCTTGAAAAAACACATTGTCTTCCTATGCTTCAAATATTCATAACATCCCATGACTCGACAGTTATAAAAAGAAAAAAGCCATTAATACGTTTTCTATTCAATGCAGCATCAAAAAAAAAAATGTCCTTTTATTCAAGATTCATCTTTGGATTCATTTGGAATGAAAGCCCCTGTGTGGTTTCCTTTATAGAAATAATGATGAATTGTATCTCAGTTCCCTTTTTTCTCAAGTAGAAAGACAAGATCCAAAATCAGAGCTGAGAAATCATATCTCCGCTCTGCTCTATGAATTACAGTTAGTTCTAATTATTATAGAAGCAACACTAAAATATTCTGGTCATGTAACTCTATCAGAGCTAGTAAATACCTGTAATTTCTGTTTCTTGATCATAAGTCTCCCTGACAGTGAATGTTTTTAAGATAAAAACTGAAAAACAATGCTTTGTCATTACCTTTTTAAAAACTTTCCCTGCTATGTCTTATGGGAGCTGGAAGTTTGTAGTCAATGGTTCCCTTAGGTACTAGCAACATCTCTTGATAGAAAGCTTAAAGTTATATGAATCATTACCATTCAGAAACCTAACTTGAAGACAACTCCGTTTCTCTAGCAAAAACTACTTACAGTGAACGTTGAAGCACAAAACTGAAAAGATATTTGGTTAAATATGCAAAATAATTTTATCTCACTAGGCTGTAAGAAACGTGTATTGATAAGTGAGAAAAAAATATATAGCAGAATGCCTGAATGGCCCAGCATAACCTAACTTTCATGCAACCTTCCCCAATTCTTTTCCCCCAATTTCCCTGAATCCACCGTTCTATCTTCTATAGCAAGTCTCGACCTTAAAATTTTGTACTTTAACATATTGTTATCTGATTTTTTGTAAATGTTACTTTAAGTGTTCAACTGAACTACTATGTCATGTTTGACTGAAAAGTACTGTATGTTGTGAGCTTTCTATATAATGCTCAGTGGAAGCCTTGTACTGGGAGGCTGACTCTAAGGTACAAACAGTTTTCTAAGTGGTCACTAACCTGCTGTTGCTGCCCCAGACAGCTGGATAGTGTTCCCGTCATTGGCATGGACAATGGCTCCTTTAGATATCTTCCTATATAGAAAAGTATACAGTGAGTACTTGCCACTGAAAAATTGATTAGAATCATCATTATGGTTTCCAACAACTTTCTGTAGGTACCATGATCACAGATACATTTCATAAGCCTTGAAAACAATGACTTTTGCCATTTTGAATCTTTAAAATGTAGTAAGTTTGAAGTACAATTTTTCTAAGCTTAAAAACAAAACCCTTTTTCTAATGAACAAGTGGACTTATACCATATTAATCCAACCTAAATACTCAGTGAAAGGGAAGTATGGTATTTTCGTTTCAAGATGAAAGTATTAAAAATTATTTAAAATTTTTATTTGCCTTTAATTATCTTACAAACATACCAAGAGCCCCTATCATGTCTAGAATTAATTTAAACTCTGAAAAGAGCAATAATATTTACCTTTTATCACCAAAATCTTAAAATGGTGATTAATTTAATTCTTATGTATTTCTATTTCTATCAGCTTGGATGTTATATCAATAAACGGAAGCAGTCATTGATCAGAAACAATTAGCCTCTAGGTGAGAAAAATTAACCTGTAACTAAATATTAGAAGTAGTATCAGAGAGGAAGCTCAGTTACATTATAAGTTTTAGTTGTACAAAACTTTGGATGAATGTTGGTAATGGAAACTAGGGTAAAAATGATAGGAAAGGCCCAAAGGCAACCTGCAAAAACAACCCCCCATCATATGTTCCTGTGGACTGGCTCCCATGTCACTATATTACTAAGCCCTGGTTACCCAGGGTGATAGAATGCTCGCTATGTTTATTTTTGGGAGGAGGAAGGTAGAGCAGTCAGCTTGCAATCCACTTACTCCTTTACACCCCCAAGGGAAATAAAAGAGCCATTTCTCCTTTTCAGCTGGACGGGTAAATTATTATACTTGCTAGGAGAAAGAGACTTTATCTCTGAAAATGACCTTGGCTAAGAGTGACAGTGAATAAGTAGAATCCAGACAAGGCTTCCGGAGAAAGTCACGTAGTCTCCACGGCTCTATGGAGGCAGAGTGGAGATGCTTTTTAGTTAAAATACATACTCTCACTGTGTAAGCAACCCCGTGGACCTTACTTGAAGACTTCAACTATTTAGGGCCAGAAGGGCATGGCTGATGTGGGGAAGGATCTTGAAAGGTATCCTAACTTCCCAGACCCTCTCTCTGCTCTAAGTTTCTGAGTGCTTGTGTCTTTGTAATTATTTAGTAAAACTGATGCTAGGTAAGATGTTTGCCTCATGCTAAGCCAATCTTTGTGTTAGCCCAATTTAATCTTTGTGTTAGCACAATGATCAGTTACCGTTGTTATCTAAATCAGTAATTCTCAACACTACGTGTAGGCATTACTTGGGGAGCTTGTAAAATGCAGCTTTTTGGACCCCTCTCATAGAGACTTTGATTCAGTAGATTTGAAGAGGGGTCAAGTACCTATTTCTTAACTTAGAAATGCGTAAATAACAAAATAATTTGGGAATATTCTCTAAATCAGTCTTTTTAACAATTTTTAAAGATTTTATTTATTTACCTGAGAGAGAGAGAGAGCACAAGCAGAGGAGTGGCAGAGGAAGAGGGAGAAGCAGGCTCCCCACTGAGCAGGGAGCTCAATGTGGGGCTTGATGTGGGGCTCGATAGGGGGCTCAACCCCAGGACCGTAGGATCATAACCTGAGCCAAAGGCAGATGCTTAACTGACAGAGCCACCCAAGTGCCCTAAGTCAGTCTTATGTTGGCTTAATATATCTTTCTATTATTTTAAAAATATCCTTAGCGTTTTATGATTTATTCCTTGAATTTAGTGTTTTTGCTTACATTAGTGCATTTGCCTCACACACAGAAGGTTGATTAGGGATAGGAATAGAAAAGGAGAAATGATCCCATTGTCTCCTATCATGTAGAAATTGTGCCTATCTCTTCATAAAAGCATTATCGAGTGTCTAAAAGTTTAAAATTTACATTTAAAGTTAGTGTTCTACAATGTATTCCATTACTATATAAAGTGCCTTTTAAAGATGCATGCTTGATTTTTATTCTCTTTCTTTCATACAAATACATTAGCACTTCTTAATGAAGCCCATTGTTTTTTCTCAGCGATGATGATGGGGCTATGTTCAAAGAAAAGAAAGGGTGCTGCAAAGCTACGAAGTTGTTAGGGGGCAGGAATTGAGGAAGAAGGACAAGGGGCTTCTAGCAAGCCTCCTAAATATACAGTATTATCCCAAACAGAGAAATACTTGGCAATTACAACCCCACCTTCTAAAAGAGGTATGTAATTCTTGTATTACTAAGTATAACCTAGTGCAAGTCAGATTACAGAAGCAAAGTATTCTGCAAACATACAATTTTCTGGCCACATCCTTGTTCTTAAGTTCCAGTTTTTAAAGTCTCTCTCTTAGTAAAGTGCTTTTTTTCCCTCTCTCTCTCTTGCTTCTTCTACCATAAAACATTTTACATCAAAAAAGTAGACTCCAAATTAATGATTAGTAAGAGGGAAAATTACGTTTAGCCAAGTATAGAAAAACTTAAGGGGTTTTAAATTCTATTTAGCACAAGCAAAGCCCAACTTCCTGGTTCAAGTTAAAAAAACATGCATACAGCTCCTTGGTTGTCAACTGGCTTTTACAAAACACCATCTTGATGAATTAAGAGTAAATGAATGAGAACCATATGGATAAATTTCCTTTGAAATACACCCAGGATTAAAAAGTTTAAGAAAAATAGCTCTTGGCAAATATAGTTTTGTAGTTTTTGCTGGAATGAAAATGTTTGAAAAATAGTCTAAAGTGTTCTGTTGAACCCCAAACTCAGAGTTACAAATTTTCCAATCCTTGGGGCTAAGGTGATGATGTTGAACCCTCAGGAAGGTGAAGGTAATGGTCTCATTCTAGGAGGAAGTCAGAGGGAGTATCTCCTTGACCGTTTAGGGAGAGTCATTCAAATAAAGGTTCATCTCAAGAGTTCAGACTTGCCATCTGGCCTGTTACTGTGCAGAACAGCGCAGAGATTATGAGCCAAGCACTAACCTATTGTTTCTCAACCTATTTCTCATGATTTCTCTCCTAAGGAGCATTTTAGACTTTTCTCCCCCTGATCCCGCACATGAAATTCTATTACTAGACGTATACAGTACATGTGCTTATGCACTACATGTAGCTGTGTATAATTTGCTTCAGAATTAGAGTAGGAATTTTTTGCACCCCCAGAACTAAATTTTGCCCTCTTGAGGGCGATATTGCCCCCTTTTGAGCCAATATACTGGAGAGCAGTGATTCTTGTCTGGGGCGTTTGTATCCCCCCAGGGGGAACGTTTGCAAAGTCTGAAGACATTTTTGATTGTCAGAACTGCAGGGAGGGGTGCCAAGAGGGATGCTGTAGGCAGCTGGTAAGAAGAGGCGGGGGATGCTGCTGAGTACCCCCACATTGTACAGGGCAGCCCTTTGCCATAAAGAAACATCTGGTCCAAAGTGTGAATAGTGCTGAAGTTGAGAAACCGACTCATGGACAGACTTCATTTTGTTTTATTTTTTGAGCATAGTTGACACACCATGTTCCATTAGTTTCAGGTGCGCCACATAGCGACTCATCAACTTTATATTTGATGCTGTGCTCGCTACAATTGTAGCTACCATCTGAACAGACTGCTTGAATGGGAATCTTAGGTGTGCCAGTTGCTTACTGGTAATCTACAGTTTGTGTCTATAAAACAGGGATGACAATAGGACTGATTATAGAGGGTAAATATGAAGATTAAATACATTAATACGTATAAAGCACTTAGAACACGGCACATGCTCAATAAAAGTTAGCTATGATTATTATTTTAAACCATATTATCCTGGGAAGGTCTCACATTAAATTACAAAAACGTATAAGCGTCACAAAGTCGTTCTTGAAATTTACACCTACATCTATACTTTTTCCAGAGGCATGAATAGCCAGTTTATCCCTATTCCAACTGAAATTCAGAATACGTTCTTGTAGTAACTAGCAAACTATTAAATTTGGCTGATTAGTGATTATGTGAACAAATATAATGGGAAAGAATCAAGGCTGCTACTGCAGACTAATGTATTTTCATTACACTGTGAAAAAAAATAATGTAACAGCATAATAAATACTTTTCTTGGGCTTCAGGAGACAATCAGGAAGTGCCACTTTGACAGCCAATATATCTTGGTGGCACTTCAGGAAATGCTATTTGTAATGAGAATTTTCAGGTTCATAGTGTAGTGAAATATGAATTAGTGACTCTGATGTACTTGTATTGCAAATATTTTTGCAAAAGACTAGCTGTAGTCTGTGAGCTCCTTACTATTTATTTCTTTTCTATGAGAATTGCCATTTGTACAACACGGAGGCTGTGAGTAAATTGGCCTTGCTGGGTATGCAACAAGGCATGGTCTGTTCCAGAAAATTAAATATCATCCCTTTTCCTTACCTTTCATTTTATAAAATTAAAAAAAAAAAATGAAAGGGGTGGGAAAGAATCCCATTTGCTTTCACCTCCATGCCTTCAGCAAGTCCCACTGATTTGACATTTCCTAATCTGAGCTGGTTTTCCAGGTCATCAGTCCGATTCCTCAGTGCTTTCTCAGTCTTTAGTGAGCACGGCAGAAATAGGCTGAAATCATCCATGGGAGATTGCTATTGCTAGGTCTTCTATTTTTTTCCTCATCTCCTTCAGCCTCCTACAATCTCAACAAAATCTTCAGAGAGAGAAAGTGGTACTATAAAAAAGTCTAGCTGATGGAAAAATGGTCAGGGTTAGAGAGCATAGTGTCTGGAGAAAATGCTGCCTGGATTGGAATCCTGACTCTGACACTTTACCCGCTGTGGATAAATGCGTGAGAAGGACTTGCCTTAGAGCTGTGCCTGGTACCTAGCTGTGCTTATGATGCAATATTAGCTGTTGACCATTTGCTTACTGGCCACAACTGAATCTCCACTGCACACAGTGATTCAAGGGTTTAATGGGTTGAAGCTTTGGCTTCGCACAAAAGCTTTCTTTAAAATACTACCTTCCCATTGTTATGCTGATTTGGCAAGTCTCGTTTCCTGTTACAGAGGGATTTCTTAGGAGTGTCATTTTTTTTTTTTTTTTAAATGATGAGCTTCTAAATTTCACCAGCAGTGAAAATCAATTCCAACCAGAAGCGAAAGCCAGCAACCTAATTCTTGGATGCTACTAAAAAGCATCCACATAAACCTTCCATTGGTTGACTTAGTTTTATAAAGTCCCTGAAGGCTAAATACCCTTCAAACGTCCTCCCCCTCTTATGAATAAAAAGTTTCTTTATTTGGGCACTGTTGGCTTCCTGCAGCCTTTGTGCTGCTCCTGCCTGTCAGCATAAGAAAGGGGAGGGGGAGGGGGATGTTCTTCTCTGCCTGGAGGCTAGCAGGACTTTTCTAATCTCACCAACGTATAAATTCCGCCCTCTCTCGTTGCTACGTTCCCTGCTCTAGAATCACAACCTTGTTGCGTAAAACTTCTAGAAATGTCTAGATGTGAACACAGCATTTTATGAAGTCTTTATGAAAGTTGTTTTTCTTCCCACTTCTGGGAATTTTGAGGTGGAAAGGATAATGTATAAACCAAGCCTCTTGTAAATAGTAAACTCTTGAAGGAGGGACAGTGGTGCAAGCTGGGCTTTCTTAGAGGGGACAGTGTTTACTTTTCAGTCAGTCTGATTCTAGACCATGATCTTGAGGAAAGACTTGAGTCATGGAAAGAGAAGAGCACGGATCACCATTCGTGAGCCGGTATCCTGTCTCAGCTACTAATAACACTACGATCCTGGGAAAAAAAAATATCTACCTTCTCTGTTACCAAATTTTCCTTAGATGCTTTAAAAAGCTGAAGAGTAAGGGGTGGGTGGGAGACTTTGGATATAGCCAAAGCTTGCTTCACAAGGTCTTTATGAGGATGAAAATGATATAAATAAAAGTGCTCTGTAAATCACATATATTATGCAAATGTTACATGAGATTAATATTAGGAGAGTTTTGGTCCAGAACAACTTGCTTTTTCTTTCTTTTTTTACCCAACATATTCCTTAATGTCATTTCGTTTGTGCTCATGTTAGACCGATAGCTCTTTGAAAGCCTACATTTTACACTGTGTCAAAAATCTGAGAGAACAGTATAAAAACTGAGTAAATGTTGACTATAGATCTAATTTTCTGCAAGTTGTACGAAAAAAGCCCCATAATGATTCCCTCCAGAATTCACCTAATAGAAGTAGGAAAAAACAGATTTAGGATCATGACTGCTGCCAATTCATATGTGAAGAAGTAGGAGAAGATACTGATCAAACAAAACCTATGTTAGGAAGTAAGAATATCTATTTTGGCAATTTTAACATGTTTTCTACAAAATACCTTAAATTTGCCTTTTACTCTCATCAATAGAAAGATGGCCTTTTTGCCTTGTTTCTAATATATTGCTATTTTATTCTTAGGTTAAATGTGTGGGAGATAACATTTCATTCAAGGAAAATTTGAGCTGAAGGGAAGAGAGGGGGATTTCACAGCTAGGAATTTTAGGTTAACAGACCTTTTCTTGTACTAGAGAAAGTAGGATATGTACTGAAATTTTAGAAATGTCAGATCATTTGCTTATTTAGCTACCCCAAAATAAGAGTTGACAGCTGAGTCTTAAAGCATAGTGTCTGTTGTTCAGACACTTCTTTAGAATACTTCAGTTAATTTTAGTGTGGGTGGAGAGAGAATTCTATTTATTTGAACATGTAATATAGATGGAATGTAAACAATGCAAAGGCTATGTTTTCTAAAGCTGGTATGTTTCCACAAATATAGTTTGAATACATATTATGTGCCAGCAGAGAGGATTTTCTTTTTTTTTTTTTATTTAATAAATGATTACGTCTCTAGTTGGAGAGGTTAAGCAAAAATGTTGTTTTTTGCTTTTTGTTTTTTTAAAGAAGAAAGTAAATATATGACTAAGTGCCAGATGAAGATAATAAATGCTGTAGGAAGTCAGAGGATGGCAAGATCATGAGGGGACTGGAGTGGTCAGGGAAGCATTTAATAAAAAGATGGAACCTGAGTGAAGTTTTATGAGAATGGTATTTGAATAAATGAGGAAAATGGGTAAGAGTGCCAAAGAATGCTCATGGCAGGCTGGGATAACCCAGCTGAAGCAGGGGTTCTTGTACCATAAAGGCAGGAGACAAGGTTATTAAGGTGGTAGACATCTAAATGTGGATGCTGTGGCTTTGATTGTAATGAGACACATGACAGAACCCCCTTCTTTTCCTAGGATGTCTTGCGATTTAAAAAAATTATGTGGAATCAATATAACCGTTCGTAAGATCAGTTAGAGGAGAGAGAACAAGGGAGATAATATAGTAATCCTGAATTTGAAATTGGCTGTAGGGAAAAACGTTAAGAGGTGTAATACACAAATGATCTTTTAAAATTCATAGATAACCATGAGCAGTATTATCATGTTGCAGTTGTTGCTTTGAAAAGCAAGCCAGTAGTCTTTTCCAACCTACCAAACAAAGGCGAAAACCACCCTTCCCTTCAAGACTTTAGCTACCATTTGAAGAACTTTCACCTTTTCTGACTCCTCCCTAGACCCAAAATTTTCTCTCAAATGAACCAACTCATTTTTCATTGCTTTTTACAAGATGTTCTTTCCAGCGGCACAGAGCTATTTCACCTATTTTGGTGTAAAGATTAATATGTCTTTCTGTTTCTAATAATAATAGATATATTAAGCATTGCTAATATGTTTACATATGGTATCTCATTAAACCCTCTCAACACTCCTGTGAAGTAACTGTACACATAATTATGCTCATTTTATGGATGAGATAATTGAGGCACAGGAAAATCTTGCCTCGGGCTATGTAGTCAAGTAGTAGATGAATCAAGGTTATGACACAGATCTGTGTGACTCCTGCATGCACTTCTCTTCACCACGACACCACTGTTTCTCATGTACATCCCATCAAAACCACCTTTTGTCACCTTGATTTATGAAACTATCACATTACGCTATCTCATTTGATTTCTTCAGTTACTCAGATGAAATTCATTATTTTGCTTTTTCAGATTAAAAAAAAGAGGCTTAAATACATAAAGGGACACTTAATAAATGTCTCAGGAACTCGAGTTCAGGATGTCTAGAGTTGTTTCACTCTCTGTTGCTTCCCTTATCGAGTCTCTGCATAGGTCTAGTCTCTGTACATACATCAGTTAGTCAAGAAGAAAAGAGAGTAGGGGAATAGTTTGTGCTATAATTTTATACTTTGATAGTTGGAAAATCAAATAGTCATAATGCTTACCTTGTAAAAGAGATTTAGACTTTTTTTTCTGTGTAATTCTTGTCACTTTTTTGGTCTAATACATGCTGAGGATGCTCTGAAAAAAAAAAATCATATATAAAATGAGTGTTTTTATTTTTGACCACACTAGTTGTGTCTCCTGTTTATGATTAAACGGAGAAAAGCATGTTTTACTGATTTCTGAGGTAACATCAATAAAGACATAATATCACCATCTATGGATCAAAGAAAAACATGCATGGGGGCAGTAAATGATAAAATATTTCTTCCCCAAGATGTTGGAAGATCCCTTGGGTTTTTCATTGGATGAAGGTGCAGTTTCCTTGACAACAGGCTTTCTGAACAGACTGCCTATACCTCAGTATTCTACAGCTCCCTGTAAAAGTCAAAGTGTGATATTCTTACAAGATGCACATAGATTTACCAAGGAGTGACTTTACACTTTATATATGATTTCTACTAGACGCTACAGAGAAGATGTTAGCTAATATGAAAAAGGAGGTTGTAAATCCTTAGTGTTCAGAACCATAAATGGCTCTAAATTTATAGTTGTTACTTAAATAAAAATTGCCATCTCTTTGTGACTCTCTATTCATGCTTGCTTGTTCATTAACCCAGAAACAGGTCACTCTAAAGATAGAAATATTTGGAAAGTAACAACTAGTTATGACAATTCTTTAGTCAGTCACCAGGAGCAATGTCAAATTGTGCAAGTTGACCATGAGCATCCATGCGAAGTCCTTCTAAGCTGGCTTTTCCAGAGGACTCTTACTACCTCAGGGAACTTCTGTGCAGAAGGAGAAAAAGTAAATGGGATTGAGTTAGGCAGAGCTTTTCAAATAACTTGTTCAATTTCTAGGAATGGGAAACCTGTCTAGCCTTGAGGCACTTGTCCAGAAGCATCATTTTCAGGTTTATTTTTCTTTAGGGAAATAAGACTACATTTAAAAAAAAAATTATTATTATTATTTTACCACCTTTTACCCTTGGATTAAAAAAAAAACCATGGCTTTATCTCTGCATCCTTGAATATGCCCTTTAAAACACTACAGTGTTTCCTATATAATTTGGCCCAAGCTTTGTCTTTAAAATGTGTACCTTATGGTAGTGTCTTAGATAGGGCATTCCCAACTTCTAGTTATGAGCCGATATGCAAAATTTTATGCAGAGATGATTATATGTGTTTTTCTGAAAGGGGTTTCATTCTTCTATCAGACTCCAAGGTGTCCACAATTCATACAAATGTTAATAGCTGCTATTTTCTCTTTGTTGCCTGACTTCCCAGCCTTCCTGCTTTCTCACTGACAATGCAGTTGTCTTTCAATCTACTCCACATTTTTCTCTCCTGGTAAAACATCCCTAATTCTACTCTTCCAATTGTTCCTTTATCTTGATTACTTGATTAGATTTCTTGTGCAGATTAGCCAATATATTTTCCTTTACTTATTTAATCAACTACACCCATAACTTAGTTAATATACCAAGATAACATGTATTAGCTCATCACATAATAAACCCAAGGCAAATATCAAAGAAACTACACAAATCCTAGACTTAAGGAACACATTTTAGAGCTCTCCTTTGAGGTCAATGAACACCTACAAATGTTGAGCTAAGCTAGCTCTAATGAGTGCTTGAATAATGCGAAGTCAGTTAAATGCAGAGTTTCCTTCTTTTATTGGAGATGACATTCCCATGACCCAGCTCATAAACTAATGAGTGTAGTCATTTCTAGAGAACTGATAGAGCCAAATGCTGAGCAAAGCAGGACATCTTTCAGTTTTGTATAGCTGCCATGAGGTTTGCTAAACCACTGAGTGGCGCAGGGGAGGGGGGGCAGCAATGTGACTGGTGACTCCCCAAGTCTCATGGAGCCTTTGAGTCCACTCCCTGAGAGGTGAAAGGATCATGTGACACTTTAGAAACTAAGCTATTCCTTAACATGTCAGTATTATTCTTAAGATTGACTTTTCTTTACAAGCAGCTTTCTTGACTGGTTCATGTGGAAGAATTAGATACAGAAGATGTGCTCAGAGGCATATTCACTCCAAAAGAAATGTTAAAATGGCTTCTTCAATGTGTATGTTATTTTCATTGTATCTTAACAATCATATTTGTGTGTGTGAAAATATGTCACTGTCATTTTTATTTAATCAAAAATTAATCAAAATACATCCTGTTTCCATGGTTTCATAAATACACATCTTCTCTGAAACCTCTTTCTTCTGGCTCCACCAAAACTTCCCTACCAATGCAACAGAGAGTGCTTCCCCTTTGCTGGAAAGAAGCCTCTCTCTCATAGAAGCTTCTAATAGGGCTTCCTCTCTGTTCTTTATTATCCTTTTGCCGATCCTTTCTCCCAACTCCAGGAAGAAAAACATCTCTTCTTCTCTCTGAGCAATACTTCTAATAGAATACTGAATCTCATTACCTTGAGTTCCGTTAGGACGAGATTCTCAGTTTCCTCACTTCATCTCAACCTCTTTGGGGTCTAATTTCCTTCAAATTCTCTCAGGATTTCCTTATGTAGGGAGATCCATTTGTTCTTTCTTTCAAGAATGTTCTACTCTTCTCACTGATGCTTTAGTCACATGGTTGGTTAAGATTGGGAAAAGGAAATGGTGATGCATGTCTTTATTTTTTCTGAGTCTTCTGTTATCTGCTTGCCTACAGAATGTGTATGTTAGAGTTCTGATCTACGTTCCAAATGGGAAGCAAGCAAGAGTAGGGCAAAGCATATCTTCTAAAGGCAGGTTGAGAGGCCAATCCCTTTCAATCTCCTGCATTGGAGCTCAACAGATATGGGCCAATGGGTGGCTTTTCTCGGAGTTTAAACATGAGTACAGTGTTAATAGAAGCTTAAATATGACTGGAACACATTTTCTAATCCAGCTTTAACCAGTGATAAAGTGGAGAGTTTAAACATCATCACTCTGATTTTTTTAGTCTATTCTAAACTTACTGGTGTCCATTTTAACTTCAGAAGAAGATGGGGGATATGAAAACCCCATTTTAAAACTCCAAGACTTTATATTTAGTGCAAATAAGCATGCTGTGCTCACCCTAGCTTCTTCTTCTTCTTCTTTTTTTTTTTTTTTTTTTGAGAAAAAAAATTTAGAGCAGTTTTAGTTTTATAACAAAATCGAGAGGGAGTTACAGAGATTTCCCATGTGTTCCACCCCCCCCCCCGCCGCCACCCACACACATGCACAGCCTCCCCCATTATCAGCATCACTCACTAGCGTGATACTTTTTTTTTTTTTTTTAAACCAAGCATGGATCTTTCTTGATGCAGCATAAACCCAAAGTTCGTAGTTTACTTTAGGGTTCACTACTGGTCTGGTAGATTTTATGGGTTTGGAAAAATGTATAATGACATATATCTATCATTATAATATCAAACAGTGTTTTCACTCCCCCTAAAAATCCTCGGTGCTCTATTTATCCCTGCCTCTCCCACCCCAAGCAACTAATCTTGTTATTGTTATGTAATAACAATAACATGTAATATGTAATCTAATATATTGTTATTGCATTTTCCAGAAAGTCATATAGTTAGACTCCCATAGGATATAGCCTTTTCAGATTGGTTTCTTTCACTTAGTAATATGCATTTAAGATTTCTCCTTGTCCTTTCATGGCTTGTTAGCTCATTTCTTTTTTTTTTTTTAAGATTTTATTTATTTATTTGACAAAGAGAAAGAGAGAGAGGGAGCGCAAGTAGGGGGACAGGCAGAGGGAGGAAGAAGCAGGCTCCCCAGCTGAGCACGGAGCCTGACATGGGGCTTGATCCCAGTACCCTGGGATCATGATCCAAGCTGAAGGCAGATGCTTAATCAACTGAGCCACCCAGGCACAATAGCTCATTTGTTTTTAGTACTGAATAATATTCCCTGGTTTGGATGAACCACAGTTTATCCATTTACTTACTGATGAACATCTTATCTATATCTATGTTATAGCAATTACACGTAGAGGTGCTATAAACATCTATGTGCAGGTTTTTGTGTGAATATAGGCCTTCAACTCCTTTGATTAAATACCAAGAAGCATAATTGCTGGGCTGTACAATAAAATTATGCTTAGTTTTATTAAAAAAAACTAGTACACTGTCTTGCAAAGTGGCTGTACCATTTTGCATCGTCACCAGCAACATATGAGAGTTCCTATTATTTTACATCCTTACCAGCATTTGGTGCTGTCAGTGTTCTAAATTTGGCCATAAGTGTGTAGTAGTATCTCATTTTTGCTTTAATTTGCATTCCCCTGATGACAAATGATGTGGAACATCTTTTCACATGCTTATTTGCCGTAGTATACCTTCTTCGGTGACGTGTCTGTTAAGATCTTTCACCCATTTTTTAATAAGATTGCTTTCTATTGCTGAGTATTAAGAGTTCTTCATATATTTCAGATAACAATCCCTTATCAGATACATATTTTGCAAGTATTTTTTCCTAGTCTTCTATGAATTTTATAGTTTTGTGTTTTATGTTTATGTCTATGACCCATGTTGAGTTAATTTTTGTGAAGGGGACACCTGGGTGGCTCTGCCTTTGGCTCAAGTCATGATCTCAGGGTCCTGGGATCAAGCCCCGTGTCGGGCTCTCTGCTCAGCAGAGAACCTGCTTCCCCCCCACCCCCACCACCGACTTGTGATCTCTGTCTGTCAAATAAATAAATAAAATCTTTAAAAAATAAAATAAAATTTTTTGTGAAGGGTATAATTTCTGTGTGCAGACTCATTTTTTTGCATGTGGATGTCCAGTTGTTCCAGCATTATGTGTTGAAGAGATCATGTTTGTTCCTTTATCAAAGACCAGTTGGCTATATTTATAGAAGTCTGTTTCTGGGTTTTCTGTTTTGTTCCATTGATCTATTTGTCTGTTCTTTCACCAATACCACACTGTATCGGTGACTGTAACTATATAGTAGGTATTGAAGTTGGGGAATGTCAATCCTCCAACTTTGTTCTACTTCAGGGTCGTGTTGGCCATTCTGAGTCCACGCTAACTTCTTTATATTGTTGTCATCCAATCTTTCCCCTTATCTCTATCAAACTTCTTAAAATGTGTGGTCTACATCCGCTGCCTCCATTGATGATTGATTAATTTTATATCAATACAAATATAGATTATATCATTATACACGCCTATATAATCATTTTTTTAAAGATTTTATTTATTTATTTGACAGAGAGAGATCACAAGTAGGCAGAGAGGCAGGCAGAGAGAGAGAGAGGAGGAAGCAGGCTCCTTGCTGAGCAGAGGGCCCGATGCAGGACTCGATCCCAGGACCCTGGGATCATGACCTGAGCCGAAGTCAGAGGCTCAACCCACTGAGTCACCCAGGTGCCCCTATATAATCATTTAAGTGAGTGCATACTCAAGAATTTTTAAAACCAGCCAGCACTAAAAGATTCAGAAAACTGTAACATTTTATATCCTTACTTATAAGAACTTTACCTCCATTCCCTCTTCCATCTTCAACTTATCAATTCCTACTTGACAGAGAGAAATATTTTAATTTTTTAAGCTGTTGCTTCTAGAGATTATTTCTATATTATTAAAGTATACCTGCACTCCCCTTCTTTAATTTATCAACTATTAGTCATTATCTAAGTTCGCTATGATAGAGAATTACTTTATTGATACCATGCCCCACATCCTTTTCTCTTAGGCTCCAATTTAGTCATAAATTTTAAAAATCTAAGTTAATAAACTGTATTTATACCTTTCTTAACTTTCTTTCCTACGGGACAGCCAAGTCATCTTCTAGCCAGTCTCTCTCTCTTTGCAATATATCTTGAACCGGGCTATTTCTTGCTGATTACACCTGCTACCATCCAAGTCCAGAATTTTTTTTCTCTTGTATAGACTGCTATAATAGAGTCCTAACTATTTTTCTTGCTTCCAGTCTTGGCGCTCTGCAGTCTATTCTACAACACAACAGCAAGAGCGATATAATTAGTATCAGTTCTCCTGAACTTTTATCTCCAAAGATATTTTATCTGTTGGTATGTTTAAAATCTTCCCCACATCTCCCCAAAACTTACATAGTATGGATTTTGGCCAGGATCTCATGCCATCCTCTCCCCACTGATCACTGAGTTCTCATTCTACTGACTTTCTTGATATTTCTCGAACACACGAAGAATGCTTTCCACTTAGAGCCATTGTACTTGCTGTTCCTTCAGCCTGGAATGCTCTTGTTGCATATATTCTAGTATTTCATTTAGGTCTCTCTCACTGTATTTAGGTCTCATTTGAAAGACATTTCATTTGGAAGTCATCTCATTAGAGAGACCATCCTTGACAGCCTTCTCTACAAAAGCTATCTCCTCCCTTTCAAAAATTGCATTCTCTTACTAAGAACACAAACTATATGAGATCAGGAGCAGTGTTGGGTTTTGTCACCACCAGTCTTTAGCACTGAAAATAGTGTATGGTTCCAAAGGGTGCTTGATATTTATAGAATTAATGAATACATAAATAGACCATTAATACAGAGAGAGCACAGGTGTTTCAATAATGTTCTAGATATAGCATCTTTAAAGTCTTGAGCCATAGGGGGTCATCATTCTATAGAATATAAAAACAAGAAAACTGTCTCTGTTGGTGGGCATCCTTAATTCTTAAGGATTATAAACCTCTTAAAGTGTGCCCTTCTAAGGGATTGTGAGTAGTTTCTATCTAGTTAGAAACTCAGAATTAGTATGACTTACTTCAGTCAGGGATTTTTTTTTTTTTTACATTTTAGGTATTTCAGAAACCTCTCCTTTGCCTATGATCTTCAATTTTAGGATGCCCTGTGTAGAAATATTTCTTTTCCTACTGTGAAGTAGTCTACCATATTGATACATTGTAACCTTCCCCACAGTCATCCATGCTTAGCCCTTAATTTATCTCATTTTATATAGTTTCCTATACAAAGCCATGGTAACTGTCACTGACTCCAAAATCTTCAGCATGCTTCCCATTTATCTAGCTCATTGGTAACCTCTATCTGGATATGCCACAAAAATGTTAAATGGAATGGGAAATGTGTAATTTTTTCCCCCAAAGCTGTTCTCATTCTCCTGTATTTCTCATCTAAGAAGATGAAGAGTAATACCAGATCTCCTCTTATCATGTAATCTACAGATGCAATTAATTACCAGGTTTTATATATTATAGCTCAGGAGATCTGTCTACTTTTCTCTCTTCCCAGTAAGACTTCTGTTCTTCATTATTACTCTATGGCGCATAGATACAACCTCCCTGACTTAGACTAACAGTCCTCGAAGCTGTCCTTTATATCTGAGACAAATACACACACGGACATGCCTCATGTCCTTCCAAGAACCCCAGAGTCTCCAGGAGAAAGGTCAACTAAAGATTCTCACGTCATGCCGTACACTGTGTGTCTCTCCAGCCCAGTCTCCTGCCACTGTCTTATGTGGATTCTTTGCACCTGCTCTTCTGAACGCTGTTTGCCAAGTACACCATGGTGTTTTGTTCACATATTGTTCTCTCCACTTCAAATTTCCTTGGGTACAGTCTCCATTTAGTTAATGTCCACTTGTCCTTTAAGACTCAGCACAAGCATTTTCTTTGCTAAGAATCCTTCCCTGAATTTCCTGTGCGATTTATATCTCTCTCCTTAATGCTCCTATGATATTGAGGGCAGATCTCTTTCATAGTTTCATCATGCTGTACTATCTTGCTACATTATCATTCTTATTATTTATCTCTCTATTATGTCTTATTTGTGTGTATTGCCAAACTCTAAAGGTCAATATTGGTGTTTTGATCATCTTTATATCCATACTGTCTAGCCTGGCAATGTTCATTGAGCGTGCATGGAAAGAAGGAAGAATAAATGAATGAATGAATGCTTTACTAGTTAGACCTAGAAGAAATTTCCAGAGCCAAATGAAAACAAGCTGCCTCATCAGGGTGCTGTGGGTAAACATTACATGCTGTTACATGTAATGTAGACTTGCACAGGCAGAAGTATGGGGATGAAAACTTTTCTATTTTGGCTTTTAAGCAAAAAGTAAGCATTATTTAAGTTGTACAACGAAGTGCTGCGTGTGTGTGTATGTGTGTTGGGGTGGGAGATGGGAGCATTGGATAGCAAATATGACCTCTGGGAACTTGTTTCAACCTGTTGTCTCATTAATTCCTTTCCACAGGCATTTGAGTTGTTTGTTGTTGCTGTTGTTGTTAATTTGGATGTGTATATACACGTATCTGTGTATATGTATGTATATATATGAATCATTAAATAAGGAGATAGACAGATCTTAGTGTTAATATAATTACCAAATTACCAATGCCTAAGAATTATATTAAAGCCATAGATTGAAGGATTAAAAGTCAATACACTTGTAATTCCTCTAATGGTACTTAAAAGTAATGAATTAGTATATCTTTATCCTAGTAACTGAGATTTGAAGTGATTTGGCTTGAGGCATGCACTTATAGTTTCTTTTATTCCCTGCCATTTTCCCCATACACTTCCCTGTGACCATGATTTGTGTAAGTTCGGTTCTAATTAAGGACTGAAAATTGTTGTTCATTTGTACACTAATCTTACATAAGAAATGAGAAAAACTATTTAGCAGATTAGGATTTACTACAGCAAGGCACCAATTGTTGAATAACCCCAGTGTCCTTCACCTCAAAGACCTTGTGCAGAAGGCCATTCCAAACATTTATTACTTGGCAGAATGAAAAAGTACTTCCTTATGTCTATGCTGAATTTATTTTCCTTTAGCTTTCATTAAATACTCTTTGTGCTAAATAAGCTGAAAGAAAGTAACCTACATCATCTATACTTATGATTCTGTGCACTTTAATTATGTCCTATGTGTCATTTCCATAGCAGGAAGGGTCTGTTACACCAATCCTTGTGAGTCATTCCTTTCTAGCTATTGTCTTATCTAGCTTTCAGCTTCTTTCCTTTCTTTTCTTTTAAATTTAATTTCATTTTGAGAAAAAAATGACTGTTTGGATGTAGATAGGCACCCTCAAAATCATTTACTACAGATTTTGTATCATTTAACTAGAATTACACTTGTGGGATGGATACATCTTGACAAAAGAAAACAAAAGCAGCAGCTCTGAGGGTTGATGATAAAAATGTTTCCTCTCTGGCCGGCATATGATTAAGCACAATAGCATATAACAGCTTTTAAAGATTTTTGACACTAGGGACCACCTCTTTTATGTGCTCTGAATTGTTACTGGCACCCCACAGGTGTTTAATAAATATTAATACTGTGAAGTTTAATAATAAATGAAAAAGGAAAAACTGATTTCAAGAAAATCCTGTGGTGGATACATGTTGGAAGATATGATTCATTGTTTCCAAAGACAATCTTCTTTTATTCCAGACATAATCTTAAAGATTTAAAATTTTATCTGTTTCATTTCAAAATAATATAAAGATGACTTGTAGCCAACTTCTTCATTTAATGCATAGTAAAATTTCATTTTCAGATCAAACAGAAACAGAGGGACATAAACCAAAATTGTAGACCAATTCATGATGTACAATTGTATATGCAGAATTAGGGCCAGATGGGGCTATAAAACTAGCCCCTAAATCTCAACATATAATTCCATATGTTTCAGCAGAATACAATGGAATATCAATCAGGAAATAGGTAGGCATTGAAATTGTTCTTCTGCAGTTTCTCACCACTCTTTGCTTCCCATGCAGTCGACCACACATACCTGCCCTGAGATTAACCATCCTAGTCTGAAGTGTCCAAAAGAAAATGAATACAACTTGATGTACCAGAGGGAGAGGTTTGGGGGTGGAAGTTGTGCAAAGGCAGTTTTTACTCACTCAGGTGTTGAATATGGAAATTAGAAGCAGTTTCCCCCAAATAGAGTCCAGTTCCATCTTGTGGAATTTAATGAATCCAAGAAATATGTGTTATATCCTAGAATTACTTATTCATAAAGATGGAAAGGACTTTAGGCCGTAAGATTCATCTTCTAGTAGTTGGTGTGGAGTTGGGCTTTAGTACAATAAATAGTTGAGTCAAGTGGACTTTTTTAATAAAAAGGAGAGTATATAATTCAGTCAAATAACAGGTCCGACTGTTTTTCCTCACACTCTACCTCATCCTCCCCCAAAACTGTTTCATGGAAAAAGAAGCTTCATTTTCTGGCTATTTTATCAAATCAGTTATTTTATCAAGTTTCTCATCACCTGTTGTAAGAGTACACGTGTACTTAGAATTAGTAACTGTTTCATTGAGAAAACACATATTATCACAGAGACTAATAATCCATACATATTTTTAGAGATTTTATTTATTTATTTTAGAGAGAGAGAGTGCATGAGCAAAGGGGCAGGCAGACTGAGAGGGAGAAGCAGACTCCCCTCTGAGCAGAGAGCCTGATACAGGACCCAATCCCAGGACTCTGGGATCATGACCTGATCAGAAGGCAGACGTTTAACCATAGAGCCACATAGGCACCCTTAACCCATGTATTTTTAAATAAGCACAGAGCAGAATCTTCACCCTCTGATTTATATATATACAAAAAGATGGGGTAAAGAATGTAAGGGAAACATACAGAAAATAAATAAAAAAGAATATGTATTTATTTATACCCATTTTAAACAAGAATGTAGAAAATTTACAAAGCATGATATAATGAAATAACAACCCTAAATCTTTTTATTTTTTTTAATCAGCTTCTCCCCCATAATTTGGGCTTGAAAATATTTGAGCTGCAGTGTTTTTTTCATAATATTGATTGTAGTATATATAGGGCCAGGTATGGGTTAAGTAGACTCAAGATTATACTTGAACTTTTCAGTTTCTAAGGTGTTCTTGGATGTTTCAATTTTGACTTGAAAGAGGTCAGATTACCTAGTGGAAAATCCCAAATAGTGTCAAAGTGCATTATGGCAACTGATGTTAACATTAAGCAGGCTTGAAAGTTCTTGCCAGAAATGACACTACAGTTCAAGACCACACTGACTGGCTGGAACTAGGCATCACTCTGGAAAGCATTGCTTGTCAAAGATGAAATATTTTGACATGCTTGCATGCCTCAAGTGTTACTTCCATGTGGATCACAAATTGGGAGACTAGCCATGGCTACTAAAAAAATGCTCAGCTCACTCCTTTCTCAACTGAATTTGAGACTAAAGTGGCAATTCAGGGTTACATGCTTACATTCCAGCCAAACCAATGTGATTGGCTCTTAGCAAAAGAGAAAACTGTGACCTTGGTGCAGATACCAGGGCAGTGTCTTTAAAGTATAACCTGAAGATCAAGCTTTTTCTTTAATAAGCCCAAATCCTCAAATTTCACCTTTTTAAAGTCAGAACTTTGTTTTAAGATTTAATTTTTTTTCCTTTAAGTAAGTATACCACTAGGAAACATAAATTTTTAGTATTATCAGAATGCAGTCCTTTAGTAAATGCAGGGATAAATACCTTCTGCTTAGCATCAGGGAAAGGGGGGTTAAGAATGAGAAAGAGACAGAAAGAGGGTAAAGAATTTTACCTTGATTTACAGTTTTGCCAAGGGCAACTCCTGGATGTTAGGAGGCACAGATAGCCTGAGGCGTCTAAAACCAAAGAACACAGAAGGAAAAAAATAGGCAGAAAAACTTGAGGGTGAAGTTTAATATGGGTATTTTCTTCTTCTCTGTCATTATATAATAGCATTATATAATGATTTTCTAAAGGTATTGAAACAAAATAAAATAACTATAACAATAAAAAGAGGTTTAGGAAACAGAGAATGAGAATCACTTCTATTCTTACAAGTCATTTTCATTTTTTGCATTTTTCTTTATATTTATTTTTGCAAGCATATGTTCAAATTACTCGCACTATGATCATTACAATTTTTAACAAGTTTTCACTCAAAATGATACAACTTTATACGTGTCTTCACTTCATCGTCAGACTAATCATTGCAAAATATTTTGTCGTCATGTTAAACCAGTCACTCATGTATTCAACAATATTTATCTAATACCCTCTACCTTCTAGGCCCTGCTCTAGAAACGGCATACAGCAGAAAATGTCAGTTCCAAAACTCTGTTCTCATATGGATCATATTTTTGTGTTGGACACAGACAATAAACAAATATGTAATAAGATGATATGTAGTGATGAGTGTTTTGAAGAGGAAAAAAATACGAATCTGAAAAAAGGGGACAGAAAACCATCAAATGGGAGACTGTGTCAGATAAGATGACCAAGAATGTCTCTGAGGTGAACACATTTAGAGAGATGTGGAAGAGGATGAGAATGAATCATGAAAATCTCTTGGGGACAAGCATTAGGCAAACAAAAGAGAAAATGCAAAAACCTTGAGTTGTAATCCTGTTTAAAGTTTGAAGAAACCTCGGGGAAGCCAGCCCAAGAGGAATGTATTGATCAAATAAAAGAGAGGTGTAAAATGAGGTCAGAGTCAACAAGAGGCCAAATTGTATAGGTCTGGAGCTGAGGACATAGTAAGGGGCTTTGTATTTATTAGTGTTGCAATCTTTGGAAGTTTGAGGGTAGAGTTCACCTGACCTGCACATAGGTCTGCTTTGCAGAAGGTTGGCCACAGAGACTGAGACAAGAGGGCATGTTGGACGGGCCATTAGACAATTCATGCAAATATCATGAATGAGAAAATCAGCAGCAGGATAAAGCTGGTTTGAAGGAGGATTAAAGGGACAGGAGTTATGTAGGAGTGGAGAAAAGATGCTCGAATAGGATCACTAGGTTAGATACCAAACTCATTAATGACCTATAATGCAATCAAATCGTAACTATGTGCATGTGCATCTCGGTAAGACAAAAATCTTCAAGTTAACATGTACCTTAAAGAATGTGAGCCCTTAATAAGCAACATACATGTATCACACAAAGGCATCTTCAACAGTACTCCCAGGTTACATTGAAGGTATTCTCCCTTTGTCTTATTACCAAGTTTCAGGTATTTTATTTTTGTAAAAACTGAGATGGTAAGCCCTAGAAGAGGAACACATAGTAAGGGATAGTCAGTCATCATTTAATTGTTTACTCATCATTAAATATTTGATTTAGGGGTGCCTGGGTGGCTCATTGGGTTAAAGCCTCAGCCTTCAGCTCAGGTCATGATCCCAGGGTCCTGGGATGGAGCCCCGCCTCGGGCTCTCTGCTCAGCAGGGAGCCTGCTTCCTCCTCTCTCTCTGCCTGCCTCTCTGCCTACTTGTGATCTCTCTCTCTCTGTCAAATAAAGAAATAAAATCTTATAAAAATAAATAAATAAATATTTGATTTATGTATAATATTTTAATATTATAAATATTGGCATTTTGTTGTCTTTTTTGGAGGGGGTGTATCCTTAAAATGAATTCCCAAGAAAGGAAGTAGTGGATCCCTATATAATTCTGTTATTTTATATCAAGAAGTATTTGGATTTATTACCAATACATTATCCCAATTAGTTTTGGGTTTTGTTTTTGTTTTTGTTTTTGTTTTAAATCTAGCCCAGTGAATTCATGTATTACATGTCTGGGGTATGGTTTTTAGTACCACTATAATTTTCTTACCTTGTTACCTCATTTTCCAGATTTCTTCTGTCTATAAAAGTTGATCTTGGTTTGTGTGCATGGTGGGGATGGTGGTGGGATGAGATCAGATCAGCAAAACTACTTCTAATCAAAAGACTTACTTAAAACTTTTACATCATTTTATTTAACCCAGAGCTAAAAAGCAATTTTAAAAATAGTATTATTATTAAATTTGTGTCCTGTTTTAGTCACTATGAGAATTGAAAGGGATTACAAGATGCAGTTACTGCTTTTGAAGAAGGTAAAACTTGCTTTATCATATATAACTTGTGAATGTGGTTTGTCATATTAATAGGATTTGACAGAAGCATAGTGTGGGATAGGAATAAGAACATGGACAGTGAAGATAGTTTTAATATGTAGTAGATATGTATCTCAGTATCTCTGATTCTTGGTTTTGTTACCTCTAAAGTGGAGATAATTTTATTGTAAGGACATTGTAGGAGTTACATATACATTCACTACCATTATCCACTCTATTTGTCAACATTTAACTTATCCCACAAAGTTTTATGTGACTGAATAATATTGATAATGTAATTATAACAGAGCCTGACACATAATAAACAAATGGAATCACTACTGTTTATAGTTCCTCAAACATGTGAAGCTGAATCAGATCTCTGAGGGTTTTTGTGTTTTTGTGTTTTGTTTTTTTTTTTTAAGATTTATTTATTTGAGAGAAAGCGAGGGTGAGCAGTAGGGAAAGGTAGAGGGAGAAAATCTTCAAGCAGACTCCCCACTGAACACTGAGATCATGACCTGAGCTGAAACCAAGAGTCAGATTCTCAACTGACTAAGCCATCCAGATGCCATCCTCAGCATTCTGGGTTTTTGACCTTGTTTCCTGTGACTAGATTTCCCTTCATTCTCCCCACTTCCATTTCCACTGAATCTCCCATTTTTCATGAATTGGCTCAGTTGTCTTCTCTATGAAACCTTCCTGGGTCCACCAGGGCGAAGCTACCTCATTGCAGTCTAGCTCTTCTGCTTCCTCTGCACCTGACACACACTTGGCTGAAGATGAATATCAATCATTGCTTCAATCAAACCCAAGAATCTAAAACTAACAGATTCTACAGTTAGAAGAATACCTATAAATATGAACAAAGAGTTTGGAAACCACATCATACAAGCCAGCATACGGGAAACTAGAGAACAGTGAGCATTAACTGGCGGTCTCCTCATTCTCTATACAATAGCACTTGAGCCTCGGATCCGCCATGAAAACACTCACTGCTTCTTCAGTAGTTTCCTGACTATAAACCCAATGTCACATTCAACAGCCAATGACAAGACAAGACCTCCCACAACAAAGCTATGGAATGCAGCCAGTCTACCAACCTTGCTGTAATACTGTCAACAATTCAGTGCTGCTGGAACGCACATGTAAGTATGGCCTAAAAAGCAAACAGGTGTGTCTCAAACTGGGAAAAACAAAGACCAAATCAAGGCTAAAAAGACACACCAAAGGCCTTTGAGCAGTATTATTTTGAGTAACTAGGAAGCAGTAATTACTGTCAAAGCAAAGAAACACCTATTGGTAGACCAGAGATATAAGGGATTTTTTTCAGGGGAGTGGTGGTCACCTGCAAGCAAAAAGACAAAAACACAAGAGCTATAACCCTATCTCCACAAGGAAAAGATATCATCATTTTCATGGAAGAAGGAAAACTCTCCATGCTATTAATAACTCTGGGTGACCTATTTATAAAATGTATACCAAGGACTTGTGTATTTCACATGTCCTAATGAGCTTGGATAATTCTAGTGGCAATTGTGTGCCTGCCCTAGGATGTCCAGTAAAAGTGGTTTCTTGGATTTCCTAGAGAGGGTGATGTCATGATTAGATGTCTACAAAAAAAAATCTGTGTTTACTGAGTTATAGAATCTGGGTAGACAGAGATGTAAAAATGTGAATCTCCAGATAACACTGATAATAGGCATGTGAGCAAACAAAGTATTGTACTGATGTTACTGGAAAAATTAATAGTGGAATAATCCATATGGTGGTAAACTTGAAAAATAAGGTTCCAGGAGCATCTGGGGGAGCTCAGTCAATTAAACATCTGACTCTTGATTTCGATTCAGGTCATGATCTTAGGGTTTGGGATTGAACCCAAGTTAGGCTCCATGTTGGGTATGGAGCCTGCTTAAGATTCTCTCCCTCTCTCTCTCTGCCCCTCCCCTAAAAAAAAAAAAAATAAGATTCCAGGGCACAGTTGAGGAAAATTAAGACAACAACATTGAGATATTAAGGTAGCAGGGTACTCAGAAATTAAGGAATGGGTAGATGGAATGGGTTTTAGATTTGACCTCAGGAGAAGAACAGAGTAGAAAGAAAGGACAAAAAAAGGTGTGATAAACAGAAGAAAATGCATTCAGTTTTGTGCAGATGGGAGGATAAAAGGACAGGTGTGAAATCTAGAGCAAATACATGGTTTGGGGTTTTTAGTTAGTGACACAGGCCAGTAATATCTCTGATTAGAAAGGATCATAGGATATATCCTTAGAATGAATCTAAGTGGAATCGTAAAAATAGTTTCATGATTGGCCTGCTGGCTGTATACAGAAAAGTATATACCATCTATCTAAATCCTAGGAATAGAAACGACCTCACTCGCTGGTTTTGTTTGTGAACTGTTGTTCTTTTAAACATAATTGTCTACATCTACAACGCTAGAAATGGCTGCAAGTAGATGATGCCCCTTACCACTGTCCAGGAATTTGGAAAAGTATACAAAGCTGTTTCCCATAATCTCTAGCCTATCATAGGACTGTTTCACCCTAAGCTTCTTTGGGTCAAGTTAATCAAATAGAAGGAACTAAGATTGAAAAAGGAAAGAAGAAGCTGTAAGACCACCAGCCTTTGAACAATGGGGAAGGAGTAAACATACAAGAACAAAATGAAGTCAGCAGAGGGCATATCAGTTGTTATTGGTAGCCTTTTGAATGATGAGGAATTTGGGCTAACTAATGTCACTGTCACTATCACATGCCCCTAAAGTATTAATGTTAGTGACAGGAAAAGCACAGGAGGTTAATTTCGAAGCTAGTTCTTTTCCACTTAGATGGTGAACATCTCCAGCTGATTCCAGACATCCCTGCCTCTGGTTATATCAAGAGTTATGTAAAAGAGGTGCACAAGATGCAGCTTTTAAAAGGGCATCTGTGGAAACAAAGCCCATCTGAAAAGCATTAGAACACAAACAAAAGCTCAGATTAATATATCTACTAAATAATTTATTTGAGGAATGGAAGAGAAAATTTAATAGGTGAATTAAACTAAGAATATTTAAGCACATGGGCAAAAAAAAGTTTATCTTTGTAAAAGGAACACTTTTTTAATGTTAAGGATTTTCTATTTAGATGTTATAGGCAAATTGTTTAACTTTGACAGAAATGGAAGGTGCTCTTGGAGGTATGGAAGGAAGGATGTGGTTCTGATTAATCCACCTGCCCTAGGAGCTGCTCTTGACCCTGGCTTGGCTGAGCTCATGATGTTTTTATGACAGACAGAGATTTATTTCTACTGAAAAAGTTCCAAAGCACTTATGTCTTTCATATATTTTGGAGAGAAATCTCATGCCTTAGCAGGAAGAGTGCACACTCAGGGTTGGGAGTTGTTCAGTGGGAAAGCACAGAATTTCTTTTAAAAATTGAGGAATAAAAAGCACTTACAGTGGTGCTGCTTTATTTAAAACAAACCAGGAGTTTTGAAAACTGCTGAATTAAAGAAAAGGTGTGATACACCAATGCCCTTGAGGTCTTTAGCCCTTTTTCCCCCTGGAGTTCATAATGGATCACAAAGTTGTGGATATGCTTTACTCATATTCTTAATCTCTAACTCACTAAGAATTAATTCTTCATTTTTGTTTTAAGTTGACACATCACTTCACTAAAATGTGTCACATAACTTGAGTCCTTAATACCAGTTTCTTCCTTAATTTGTGGCAGAAAAAATTTCAAAATATATTTTAAAAAGTAATTCATTAACAAATCAAATTCAGTCATTCATCTGAAGAAGTGATATTTGAATAATATTAAAAACTGCTTTCAAACACAAACAAGGATAATGATCATGAGACCTGTGCACAAGTCTACACACGAGGACAAGGTTACTTTGCATTGGTAGCTGTCAAATCTTTACAGACTTACTGTAGAATTAAAAATCAAGAGAAGCTACCTTTATAGCCCATCAATGAAACATTTAAATTTCAAATGAAAACTCTGCATCTACGACCTATTATTTTTCCTACAAAGATTTCCAGTTATTCAATTATAAAAGTGGGAGCTTGTTACACGTAAGGCCTGTGCACATTTGCCAAGCTCCCTGATGCCTGAAACTGTGGAATTCGGAGAGTCTGGTTTGAAAGACTCCTAATGGCTCACAGCTGAGTTACAGCATTACTTATGGTAGAGCTACATTTCCCATCCCCTAGATAAGTTTAGCTCCCACTCCAATAAGTGCAATATCCAAGAGAAGCACTTCTGAGAGTTCTGCGGCCTCATTTAACTCATTTCCCATGCCATTCCTAGAACCAACACTTGGACGTGAAGTGCCCTTAGACATTTCAACAATCCCAATGCCAAAGGTCATTGGACTGGTTCAGAGTTAAAGTCTAAAAGTTTTTTGCATAAACATGAACCTACTGACTTTCCCCTGTTCCAAGGTAGCTGCAGTGCTAACTCTAAGTGAACTGCGTATGTTTCCCTTTTGGACCACTGCTGGACAGATTCCCAAGGCCTATTTGATAATTACCCAAAGCCAACCAGAGATCTCAGCCAAGAGGAGGTTTGCCTTTTACCTTCCAGGGTCGTAGGGTAAGCCCTAAACCCCTGGAGATTTGCAGTCAGTGATCTCATCCAAGTTCCTTGAAATCGTTAGTGATTGGCTGAATTCACAGCTGTGAATTGATGTGGTTAATCAGCAAAATGCTTGCGTGTTTATCAAAACCTTATCTAAACCTACATATCTAGAGTTATAAATTTAGTATCCATAGGTCCCTTGCATTCTTTCCTGTGGGATTGGAGACTGGACAAAACAGACTTTTATAGCATGTCAGGGCTTTTCATGCTGATGGATATGAGAAAAACCACTGGCAAGTAGAAAAAAAAAGTCAAATATTTTCACACTTAAATAATGTATTTCTCTTTAAAAATTGGTTTAGATATTTGGAGTCCATGATTACTTTTTAGGTCTAATTTAACCATCTTTAACAGACACTTGCCTGTAAGTACAATTATTTTTCCTTTTAGTGGTCTTAGATCAAAGATGACCAAATACAGAATTCTGTTTTGTTTTTTTTTTTTAAAGATTTTATCCATCCATCCAACAGACAGAGATCACAAGTAGGCAGAGAAGCAGGCAGAGAGAGAGGAGGAAGCAGGCTCCCCGCTGAGCAGAGAGCCCGATGTGGGACTCGATCCCACGACCATGAGATCATGACCTGAGCCCAAGGCAGAGGCCCCAACCCACTGAGCCACCCAGGCGCCCCAGAACTCTGTTTTTATATCAAAATCTGCTCCTCATTAGGCATTCCTGATCCAGTTCTAATATCATTCTCAGCACCCTTCAGCAAAGAGCCCAAGCAGGATAAAAATTTCCATTTAGCTTACATACGCACTGCTTAACCACAAAATTTAAAATAAAGGTCCTCTCCTCTTGAAGTACATAAAACAATATCTCACTGGATGAGGAAAAAAACTATGAAAATAGGATGTCCCTCAGAGTTTTATGAAGAATATTAAGTCGCATTATTTTTTGTTTCTGGTTTTGTTTTTAGAATAGTATAATAAAGGGCAACTGGGTGGCTAAGTCAGTTAAGCGTCTGCCTTCAGCTCCAGGTCATGATCCCAGGGTTCGTTCTGGGATATAATCCTGTGTCAGGTTTCCTGCTCAGTGGGGAATCTCCTTCTTCCTTTCACTTTGCCCCTCCACTGCTGCCCCCCCCCCACCGCTGTGTTCTTTCTTGCTCACTCTCAAATAAATAAATAAATAAATAAATAAAATCTATTTTAAAAAAGAATAGTATGATGAATCCAATTTAATTATTACTCAGCATCAATAATTAATTCATGGTTAGTCTTATTTCATATATTAGTATGTCCCACTTCCCACAATTTTTTCTTGTTACCTTTTTATTCTGCACCCTTTTCTCCCACTCCCTCCCTGACCACCAGTCTATTCTTTGTATCTATAACCTTGTTTTGTATTAGCTTTTTTTTTTAAGATTCTACATACAAGAAAGATCATATGGTATTTGTCTTTCTCTGTCTGACTTATTTCACTTAGCATAATTACCCGGAGTTCCATCCTTTCATGTTGTTGCAAGTTGTAAGATTTCATTCTTTTTTTTTTTAAGTGGCTGAATAATATTCTATTGTACACATATACTGCAATTTCCTTATCCAATCACCCATCGATTGACACATAGATTGTTTCCATGTCTTGATTATTGTAAATAATTCTTCAATGAGTACAGGATTGCAGATATCTGAAGAGTGCTTTTGTTTTCTTTGGATAAAAACCACAAAAGTGGAGTAGCTGGATCATAAGGTAGTTCTATGTTTAATTTTCTGAGGAGCCTCCATACTGTTTTCCATAGTGGTGGCACCAATTTATATTTCCACCCACAGTGCACAAGAGTTCCTTTACCTCTACATCTTCACCATTACATGTTATTTCTAGTCTTTTGATAATAGTCATTCTAACAGGTGTGAGTATTATCTCCTGGTTTGATTTGTATTTCCCTGGTAGTTAATTTTAAGCATCTTCTCAGGTACTCGTTGGCTGTCAATTGACTTTTTAAAAAGAATTTCTTAATAAAAATCAGTGGATGTCATCCCAAAGCTTCCTGCTTAGTTTTGTTTTGTTTTTTTAATGGTGGAGAGTTTATGCTAAAGATACAATATTATTTAATAAATATTTGTCTCCTGATAGTATTAATAAACATATGGTATCTTAGTTTGTGCTACTATAACAAAGTACTATAGATTGGGTGGCTTATAAGCAATAGAAACTTTATTTCTCACAGTTCTAGAAGTCTGAGATCAAAATGCCAGCATTGGCAGATTCTGGTCAGAGCCCACTTGCCATATTTGTTGTATATTGCCTTGATGGAGGGCAGAGATGGGAAACAAACTTTCATATAACTTATATAAAGACACTAATCCCATTCATTAGGTCCCCACTCTCATGACTTCATCTAATCCTAATTATTCCCCCAAAGTCCCATTTCCCATTACTATCACCTTGGGTGGGTAGGTTTCAACATGTAAGTTCTGAGGAGCACAAACATTCAGTCTGTACCAGGGCAAATTGAATTAAACAATAAGATATCTAGAACAGTTCAAATATCAGAAAGTACAAATATTACATTTGGTGCACGAAAGACAATTTTATTCCTAAACAAAAGTAGATTTAGTGGGAACATACCTCCTGTAATAAAGGCCATCTGTGAAAAACCTACAGATAATATCATCCTCAATGGGGAAAAACAGGTTTTTGACAGTCAGGAACAAGACAGGAATCTCCACTCTCACCACTTTTATTCAGCAATCAGATAACGAAGTCCTAACCACAGCAATCAGGTAACGAAAACAAATAAAAGGTATCCAGATCAGAAAGGAAGAAGTAGAACTTTCACTGTTTGCAGATGACATGATACTCAATATAGAACACCTGAAAGTGGGGTGCCTGGGTGGCTCAGTGGGTTAAGCCTCTGCCTTTGGCTCAGGTCATGATCTCAGGGTCCTGGGATCGAGCCCCACATTGGGCTCTCTGCTCAGCAGGGAGCCTGCTTCCCTCCCCCTACCCCTGCCTTCCTCTCTGCCTACTTGTGACCTCTCTTTCTGTCAAATAAATAAAAATTTAAAAAAAAAAGAGAAAACCTGAAAGACTCTATGAAGAAACTGCTAGAAGTGATAAATGAATTTAGTAAAGTCACAGGATATAAAATCAACATATGGATATCTATTGCATTTCTACACACCAATAATGAAGCAGCAGAAAGAGAATTCTCATTTACAATTGTGCCAAAAACAATAGGATACCTAGAAATAAATCTAACCAAAGAAGTGAAAGATTTGTACTCTGGAAACTGTGAGACACTGATGAAAAAATATTGAAGACAACATGAAGAAATGGAAAGACATTCCATGCTCATGGATTGGAAGAACAAATATTGTTTAAATGTCTATACTACCCAAAGCAATCTACACATTAAATGTAACCCCTATCATACCAACCGCATTTTTCACAGAGCTACAAAATCCTAAAATTTGTATGGAATCACAAAAGACCCTGAATAGTCAAAACAGCCTTCAAAAGAAAAACAAAGCTGAGGGCATCACAATTCCAGACTTCAAGTTATATTACAAAGCTGTAGTGATCTAAACAGTATAGTACTAGCACAAAAATAGGCACATAGATGAATGGAACAGACAAGAAAATCCAGAAATAAACCCACAACTATATGGTTAATTAATCTTCAACAAAACAGGAAAGAATATCCAATGGGAAAAAGACAGTCTCTTCAACAAATGGTGTTGGAAAAACTGGACAGCAACAGGCAAGAGAATGAAATTAGACCACTTTCTTACACCATACACAAAAATAAATTCAAAATGGGTTAAAGACCTAAATGTGAGACCTGAAATAATCAAAATCCTAGAGGAGAACACAGACAATAACCTCTCTGACATCAGCCATAGTAACTTCTACGTAGCCGTAGTAACTTCTTCTAGATATGTCTCCTGAGGCAAGAGAAACAAAAGCAGAGATAAACTATTGGTAATTCATCAAAATAAAAAGCTTCTGCACAGTGAAAGAAACAATCAATGAAACTAAAAGGTAACCTGTGGAATGGGAGAAGATATTTGCAAATGGCATATCTAGTAAAGGGTAAATATCCGAAATATATAAAGTACTTCTAAAACTCAACACCCAAAGATAAATGATCCAGTAGGCAGAAATGTAGAAACTTCTTACTAGGCTCATCGCTGGAAAAGGGAAACAAAAGCAAAAATGAACCATTGAGACTTTACCAAGATAAAAAACTTCATAGCAAAGGAAATAACAAAACTAAAAGGCAGACTATGGAATGGGAGAAGATATTTGCAAATGACATGTATGATAAAGGGTTAGTATCCAAAATCTGTAAAGAAGTTATCAAACTCAACACCCAAAAAGCTAGTAATCTAGCTAAGAAATGGGCAGAAGGCATGAATAGACACTTTTCTGAAGAAGACATCCAGATGGCTAACAGACACATGAAAAGATGCTCAATATCACTCATCCTCAGGGAAATACAAATCAAAACCATGATGAGATACCACCTTACACCTGTCAGAATGGCTAAAATTAACAACAAGGAAACAACTGAAGCGGCCACTGTGGAAAACCGTATGAAGGTTTCTCAAAACATTAAAAATAGAACTACCCTATGATCCGGCAATTGCATTAGTAGGTATTCACCCAAAGAATACAAAACACGAATTCAAAGGAATACATGCTCCCCAAAATTTATAGCAGTATTATGTTCACTAGTCAAATTATGGAAAGCGCCCATGCCTATTGATTGATGAATAGATAAATAAGATGTGGCATACACACACACACACACACACACAGTGGGTTTATTAGCCGTATGAAAAAATGATATCTTGCAATTTGCAAAATCATGGATGGAGCTAGAGTATTAAGCTAAGTGAAATAAGTCAGTCAGAAAAAGACAAATGCCCTATGATTTCATTCATATAGAATTTAAGAAACAACAACTAATGAACAAAGGGGAAAAGAGAGAGAGAAGAGAGAGACAAAGCAAGAAACAAACTCTTAACTATAGATAACAAACTGATGGTTACCACGGGGGAGGTGGGTGGGGGGATGGGTTAAATAGGTGGTAGGGATGAAGGAGTGCTCCCGCGTGATGAACCCCCGGTGTTGTTCAGAAGTGTGGAATCACTATATTGTACATTAACTTGAAACTAACAGTACATGGCATGTAAATTACTGGAATTTAAATAAAAACTTCTAAAAAATTTTAAAAAGGCAATTTTGTTTTAGTTACAAGAAAATAGCAAAATTACGGATTTGTCAAAACAAACATATTTGCACACCTACTCTATCACATGAACACACACAAAACTTCAATATCTGTCTTCCAGTTACAAAGGAATTCAAGTTAATTTTATACTTTATAACACGACAATAAAATAATAACTGATGCTTATGGAGTGCTTGCTGTGTACTGGATGGTGCCTTAAGAATCGTAGGCAATATCATCTCCGTTTTCAGATCAGGAAGCGGAGGCACAGAGCTGATAGAGATTGTGGAACGGGGAGAACAACCCAATTATGGCACCAGCTCTTCCCTACTATGCATACTACCTCTGTTCCGTTTCAGGACTGTTTTATAATCGGTGTTCATGAACATGACCAGATGGCACTGTGAAGTCACAAAGTACATCCTGAATCAGAGGATAAGTTATATTTAATATGCTCTCAACATCACAGTTGATGTGTTTTAGGTTTTAAATTGTCTCCCAGTAAACCAGATTATTAGTCACATTTTTATAGAGTTATAATAGAAAATGTCCACATTCAGCATCTATGCTGATGTTTCACACGTTTATTATCAAGTACAGAAGTAGGTATGCCCTTGGAAATTTAAGATTAGGAGCAGAATTAAAAATTTATCTTAGCATTTCTTCACATGGAGAGTAGCATATTTTCCTATTGCTCATCTGTGGCTATAAATTTTACCTTGGGAAAATAACGTTTAATCTGACAATTTAGTAGAGATGTTAATGTGACACTAGTTTTATCTTGGCAGGTCCAATTTGGTTGCAGTTCAACATATATTGATACCCAGCTTCCACTGAGGAGACAGAGATGTAGATTTTTCTTAACCAAGAAATAAAAGTGCATGTTGGTTAGGGAGGCAAATAGTTGGCTCTTCCTTTTCCTATGCCTAAAGTACCTTTTCCTCAGTCATTCTACATAACCTCAGAATTCTTGTAAATAAAATGTTATAAGCACCTTTTGTCAATAAAGTACATTTAGCAGCAAAAAACAAAATGTATTTGCCATCCTTTCTTTGGATCATTTGTTTCTGGATAAGTGTTAATCATGAGAATCAACGAACAGAGCAAACAGGGTGGTGTTTGGTGCTGGACTGGAGAAGTATGCCAAATAATTAAACATCATCTCCGACAAAAATCTGTAGCAATTTAAACATAGGATCAGGATCAGGCTACTCAGGTTCATGACCAAGTTCTGCCACCTTGGTAAGTTGCTCATCTACTCTGAAATTCAGTTTCCATGTCCAAAATGTGATAATAACAATATTATCTCTCCTTTAATCAAATACTATTGTAAGAACATTGTAGGAGTTCCATGAAAAATACTTAGTGGAGTGTAAAGCACATATGAGCTGTTTTCAGAGTTAGATACTATCATTATTGCTGTGATTGCTGTTATTCTTATTAACTTACAATAGGACAGTAGTGCACGAGATACTAGATTACCGAGATAAATAAAATATATCTTCTTCTTCCAAAATCTAGTACATTTTGAAATACTTTTGAGTTCATCTTACGATTTTTCACATTATTGGAAACATTACATAAGAAGTGAGCAAAGAATAAACATTGTATGAGCAGTAGAAAATTAATTTCAGGAATTTAGACAATGAGGTCAAGGAGATGGGAGATGAGGACACAAAAGAGTATCTTTCTGAGCAACAGAATGTAAGAAGGAGGAGGATATGACCCCAGTGTAGGAAGCAATGCACTGCAGAAGAGCCTTAGAACTGAGCAGATGTTCTAATACATTATCCAAACAAAACAAAACAAAAAGAGAGAGAGAGAGAGAGATACTAATGGAAAGCCAGGGAAATAACTACTTCAAGGCTGTACATCTAAGAATACCAGAAAGAAAAGAAGGCACAGAAGAAAAATCAAAATGGTATTTTTCACCATGTTGAGGTTGAGTTAAAATGGTCAAGCATATCCACCCATCAGTCATCTTAAGTTAAATTTCTAAGTTGTGCTATTCATGAAATAAATTTTTTTATTGTGAGTAGGAGTAGTACCTGTAGTGGTAACAAAAATACAACAAACATTACTACTACTAAAAATCATGTACTGAAAATTGATAATATGCTGTTTCGTAACATGTGCCAACATCGGTAGACATTTTTGTTAGGAAAAATAAGGTTTTTGAATGACTGTTGAGCATAGAAATAGATATTATTCACTAGTGGCCTAGGAAATTAGATTTAAGATGGTCTCTTTACATAGAGCATAAAGCACTACATTTGTTTCATAGCTGCATTATATGTAAGTATTGTGTTTCCCTCCCACAAGACTATAGTATTTTCTTGCAGGAAAAATGAACCCCAAAGCAATGTGAATTGTTAAGAAGTAAAATAAGTAAGTAAATACGATCTTAGACAGAGGAATTAGGTAAGAATGATGAAGAAAATTATTTCAATGAATAATTAGCAGCAACAGTTGGAAGATGTTAAAGGTCTGGGAGGGATTGTTTTTTAACATATGGGAGTTATTAATAAATCAGTATCACATTTGACAGCCATTCAAATAGTCCAAGACCAGCTTCAAAGTCAGAGTTTTTAGAAATCTGTATTTATTTTAGTATAGCAAAATACAAAGGGGAAATGTGGTATTTTTACATAGAAATATGTACACATATTGATATGAGAGCAATTAGTACCTATGGGATAAAGCTAAACCAATTTTTTTTTTTTTTTTTTTTTAGTCTAGTGGTTTCCATTTTGTACATTTATAAAGGCAGATGAAAAAAAGCACTCCATATTACTGGACAGTGTAAATCCATTAAGTTATCTTTATGAGGTAACCAAGTATTTAGTTTTCAACTCATATTTTAGCATCGATAGAGACAGCGGTTTGGCTGCATAATATTTCTCCCAGCTAAATTGCATATAGAGATAAAAATCATCTTCTCGAAGGTATCTTTGAAACTGTCACTCAACACTCTTACCATATTTAAACTGGTTATTTTTTATACCTTGTGCTTATAGAAAAGAGGCATAAAAAAGTGGTATATTTCATTTTAGTCTCTTAACAAGTCAAACTATATTAGATGCGCATCTGAGGTAATATATGAAATCAACATGGCATTACATAATGAAATGCAGTGGAGAGCCTCATCCTGAAGCCTTACTTTAAAGGTAAATTAAATAAAAAAATGTTTAGTAATGCCTATACTGTACAGTTTTACATCATCACTGATTCATGCTCAAATCTGGTTATTATTCTATAATAAATTTGGTTGATTTTTGGACAACCTCATTGGCAAGAAAGGTTTTTGTAAAGTTTCCACTTTCTAATATCTTCTTAGAAGTTAAAATTTTCCTCTTCTCTAGTAATTTCCAGTTTTTTCCATTCGGTTGCTATTACCATTTATTTTTCTTATGTTTCAACTGGAGGAGCCGCCAAGCAAAGATGTCTTTTCAGGACATGGAGGTGGAGTGCCAGTGCATGGTGCCAACCTCGCCACTTGGTGGTTCCCTGCCAGTTGTCAAAAAGGGGAGTTCATTCTCTTTTCTTGGCCCTTACAACCAGTTGTGTGTATGACTCATCTTTTCTAAGATGCCGAGCAGTTTTGTGAAGAGTTTGTTTTAACATATAGATTTTAGAATCAGAGGATGTAACTGAGCAATATGGATTGAAGGAGGCTTTTAGGTGAAGTAGTGGCCCTAAGAAACTAAACTTTTCTTCAAAATATAATAAATTTGACATATGGAGTATATCGGTAGCATTGAAAGAATGACTTGGCTATTTGAGACATATCCCAAGACCTTGTTGTTTATTTGTTTTGTTTTGTTTTACTCACCCTCCCTTTTTAAAAGTTTAGAAACAGCGCATACTAATGAGTACAAGAGATCTTCTAAGGCAGCTTCTTTCACGAAAAGCACGATATAAGACCGGCACAGTGAAAAAGGTCATAAGGCATTTAAGGAAGCATCAAGGAGGGGGGGGTGGTGTAGCCTTCTGTGTATGTGATTTTATGTAACTTTGAATGTGTTCTTAACCTCCCATGCCTCATTTTTTCCCATTCATAAAAATGACAATAATTACACTTGCCACCTGTTTACCTCAAAGGAGAAAGGGAGGGCTAATGAAATGTCTGTCAAGGGCTTTGAACTTCCCAGAATAAACGTTTTATGGACTCCATAAAGTACAAAGTAGTATCCTGCACTTGTATTTTTCCTGGCATTTACCTCCATCTCTCAAGTTCTTTGCATGCCGTGGGCTACTGTTGCTTCTAACACTTGCTCTTCTGGTCATGGTCAGAGCTATTCTAGAGAAGCGTTAGGCTGCTCGCGTTTTTACCCAAGGCTAGGGTGATCATGGTATCTGAAACTTCTGTTGCTGTTGCCTGTTTCCCTGTGCATGTTAGATTCTTTTGCAGGCGTGGAAGCGTAGGTAAATGACATGAGAACCGATGTGAGGAACATCAACTCAGACATTCCCAAATAACATATTAACGCTGAGAATATATTGTTACAGAGTCAACTTGGCATACTAAAAAACATCTCCTGTTATTGTAAAAGAAAATTTCTGCCAAAATGCAATGTTATAGTGTATAAATGTATTTTAAAATATGTATATTCTAACACCTTCTCTTTCTTGTTAACTTCTTGGTTTTCCTTGAAAATGGAGCCAGAGATAATTTTTTGGCTGTTGACATCAAAATCTAGATTTTTAAGGTAGTTAATCCTATTCGTGTTTGATTGAGGGCACTATAAATGTCCTTGATCCTGCACACGGGAAGTCGGCATGCAGGGCTTGTGAGGATCCGTTGATGAACCAATGCTGAGGGTCCTGGTCAAATCACAGCAGTGGGTTGCTCCGCTCTATAGCACTGAAAAATTGAAAAGAAACCTTGAAATTTCATGTGATTCAATCTCTACATTTTGAGGCGTTCCTCAGGAAGAGAAAAAATGGGGCTCATAATTTGGGAAAACAACTTTTGCAACATTAGCATATAACCTCTTTCTTGACCAATGCCGTTGCAGTAGACAGGAATAGTTAATAAATTAGCTCATCCAGTTATTTTACTGAATGTTGATGGGCCAGGCAATATTGGAGAATTTGAAGGAATTAGGAGACTTAGTCCAGGCTCTCAGAGAGATTCAACTCTAACTTATTAAAAGAGAATCTTCACACAACCATAATTACCCCAGGCAAAATTTTAAATTTACTTAAATCATTACAGACTGAGAATGGCATGTGCATGTGCACACACACATACATCCATACACACACACTTCCTTTTTAATTCTCTGATGCTTAAAATGCTACTTTTCAGTCCTGGATTCCTAATTTTAGCTTCAGACTTTGTGCCCTATTAAAATGTGAATTCCTCTAGGAGAAGTACGAACAGTTCTCATTGGCATCATTCATGTACTGGCCCCTGGAGTGAATTTCTGATTTCCAGAAAGAGTCAGCTTCTTGCGTGTATGGGCTTTTACAGTTGAAGAAGTTCCCCCCAAATCCTATCCATGAAAAATAAGATGGCTCAGCAAGGTTCTTCTTGCCATATAATTTCACTTATGAATAATCATCCGTTTCATCCTATAACTGTTTATCTGAGTTGTTTTTTTCTCCTTAGCCACCAAATCATTTTGGTGAATCATAGTAGTGGAAAGAGTATTGGTTGTAATTTAAATATGGTGAAATGTGAACAGTTTGTTGAAATCCCAAGTACTTTTTCCCCACACATATTTGATTAGATCATCAGTTAGCTCTAGATTTTATTCTGCAACATAAGACTCCCACCCTAATCGAAAACACCTAATATGATATGAGGTGTGTGATATGTAAAGTCAGGCTTCAGGTGCCTTCCATTCTTTCCCAGAATGTACATAATAAAAGGCAAATAAGGTTTAATTTTCTATATGTAGCATTTAGACGGTGAACTACAAAAAGTTAGAAAAAAAGAAAAAAAGGTAGCTGCCCCAAAGGTAAGGCTGAGAAAATTGGAATAAAATGTTTATTTCATAAGTTGATCCCTTAAATATGTCCTACACTACACACCTTCTAAATCTCTCCTTTTATCTCAAAGGTGGAGTGAAGTAGTAGGAGTCAGTGCATTCTTGTGATGTCTCAAGATTATAGTAAATTACTAACAGACATTTACTCATCATCCCAATTCATGGGAAACAATATGTAGGGCCAGAGAAATTGAAGACAGCATCTCTCTCCTTAAGGAGTTTACAGTGTACTGTGATGACAAACAAGTGGCTAGTTATCACCTTTCAGACTGATAAGCATAATGATATTTGTATGCATGGTGTTTTTAGACCACTTTGACAGGTAGATATGTGTCTGTACTAAGGATAGTATGTCAAGGAAGGTGTCCTCTAGCCAGGATGTCTTGAATCTCTAACAAGGAGACATCTGATGGAGAATATTCTAGGAAGAGGGAGTAACTTGTTCTGACATGTATGAGAGAAAAGATGTTTCAAAAAAACTACACAAGGTGTTTATCTTGATTAGCTTGTGGGGCATAAAATGTAGGGTGTCAAACACATTTATATTGGAGTGATTGTGTCAGAATCAAGGATGGGTCTAGCATGGAGACAAGACTAGATTCAGATAGTACAATTACATATCAGTAACCCAGATGAAGACAAATGGGTCAGTGGGAGGTGCAACCAAAACTGGGGTCCAGGGGCAACAGCCATTGGCCTGAGTCTCACATTCACAAAGGACTTATATTTTTAGACTTTTGGTGTTATTTTTAAATGAAGTCATACAGAGTCAGTACATTTTTGTAGGTGTGTTAGATGTGTTTAGTTAAATGCAAATATTAAACTATATTATAATTTGTATAACTCTTTGGCTATGTCTTCACTTTATATGTGAAAAGCTTCTAAAAACAGAAGATGGCTCTACCCCTCTGTTCCTGTTGTCGGGACAATGAAGGAAAATGGTTAGATCTGAGAGTTCTTTAACCCAATACAGAGAAAATGTCTTGCTGAAGTTTGTACAGTTGTTTTGTGGCAAGATAACAACACAAGTAGACTCCTAGTCCAGTGCTCTTCTCAAGCTCCAAGTCCTACTTCTATAAATATATATCCCTTATGTCAGGAGAACAAATAGAATACTTTAAGCTTCAGCTGCACAACTAAACACTATTACTAGTAATAGCCTTACTGTGTTTGATGCTTACAACTCTGATAAACTAGAAAGAGGCAATGTTGGATTTTCTTGAGACAGGAGGGGTAAGTGCTAAATAGTAATGGAGCAAAAAAATGATAGTTTCAATTAGAGAAAGATTAAATACCCGGTGATAGATTAACATGACTGTCTAGGAACGGTAAGCAGCTAGAACCATCACGCCTGGGGAAGAGCAAACGGGATGGTTTCCCCTTTCCCCCTAATTTGTCCTTGCCCTTATCTTGTTAAGGACTCTTAGAATACCCATATTTCCTACACACATGTAAAACAGCCTGAACGAAATAAGCATCCTATCATGGGTCTTTATTTTGTAGGTTAACTTGCAATTGCAATTATTTAAATGAGTAGAGTAGACAGTGGAACAAATCTAAATTTAGCTGCTCTGAGTGGGTAGTAAAGAATTAAAAAACAAAACAAAACAAACAAAAAACCTGGCAAAACTCATTGATAGATGCAAGTCTTAAGAGTTTATGCGATGGTGACACAGATTTTTCAAATAGCTAGTATTTGGGCACCTGCAGATTAACATTCAGTAAACTTACAACTTTAAAAGATCTGCCCAGGTTGGACAAATTATTTTCCCATCAACAGTATTAACCACTGCCACAGCTGAAAAGACAAACAAACCACAAACATCTGAGAAAGAGATGAATTAAGAACACAAGGAGAACTTCTGCAGACTGCAACCAACACAACTTTCCCTTTCTTTCTACTGGATTTTCTCCAATCCACCCTAAATTGCAGAACTGACATGTGGTGAACTTGGAAGACCCAGAAAAGGCGAAACACATCCAGCTGTGCGTATCTGGCAGTCTGCTGTTTCACCTGGTATTTTTGGATAGCAGGACCCTTGCCACACTTTTGGATCAATCAGTTGTAGTAAGTTAAACGTTTTCCCAGTTTCCTGGCACAGGCAATGAAAAAATATCTCCAGAGAGATACAGCTCAGAGAGCAGACTTGCAAGTAACTACTCACTAACTAGCTTCAGATGAATTTAAGTTCCAGAATTGTGGGGTGTGTTTTACTTCTTTGACTACTTTTGCTCCTTCTAGAAGGAGGAGCTAGCTAATAGTTTTGAGATTCTTTTGTGAAGTTCTTAGGTTGCTATAGTGCAGGTTCTAATTTCCCTAGAAGGTTTAAAAGAGGGCACAGAGCTTTCCCTATACACTTATGGAGTCGGCCTGATATTTGAGTGGTTGAGACATTTGTCCTCCTCCCTGATGCTCATAGTCTCTGTGCTGTTTATTTCATGTTAGCTACAGACCAATCTTTTTTTATTCTTAGATGTTCATTTAATAACTGTCAGGGCAATTTCACTGAAATTCAGTGACAGTGTTGTAGATCTCATCCTTTTTGCATTTTAAGGATTTATAATCAAAGGGAAGTTAAAAATATATTCATATTGTAGGATTTCACAAATGCTTTAGGAAAAATGATAGAGAATACAAAGAAGATAAAGTTTATCTCTAGTTGGGATCTAGAATGAACCATGGACAATGAAGAAAAGAACAGGTTAGTAACCCAAAAGGACAGGAAGCAACAAATGAAGTAAACTGTGTGAGTAAACACACACAACTAGAGTTCTCAGCGTATGTGTAGGGAAAGCTAATATTCTGCATCTGGAGAGAACATGGGAATGCACAGTTAGGGATTCACTTTCTGTGTAGACCAGTAGTCATTAATTGAGCAACTTTAGGCACCATTGGAAAAGTTGGTCAAGGTGAAGTCTTGCTGGACCCTGAAAGCCAAAGGCAGGAGTTTGTGTCTTATTCTACTGGCCACCTGGTCATGAAAGTCCAGATGCCTTAAAAAGGCCAGAAAGACCCTGAACCATTCATTCCAAACTTTCCAGGTGTGGTTTCTATACCTCTTCTTCTTGAACCACAGCCAAATGAATTACTTTTTATTTCCTCCATATGACACAAGTTTCCTCTCTTTTTGATGTTGCTAATATCTTTCCTGAACCGTTTTCTTATCACTACTTCTGCCTGGGCAGATCAGAAGCCTCACTTCAGATACTACCCCCCGCTGCCAAGCCTTTCTTCATTTCCTTTTGAGCTTCGACCTTTGGAGCTCATCTGAATTCATACAGAACCTTACTGATAGCAGTTACTTTCTAATTTATATTAAGGTTAATTATGGGCATATCTTACCTGCCAAATACAAGAACGTTGGCCAAGATCTTTGTCCATTCTTCTATGTAAACTTCTAGAAATTAGCAGAGTTGTGTATGTAATGGAAACTGAACTAACAGTAGTTGGACGAATAAATGGATGAGTGCGTAGAAAGATTGGAGGACAGGAACTACACAGTATTATTGGAAGGTTAACTTTAAAACAAAATTCTAAAGCTAAAAGTTCACTACATTATGTTATATGGTGTATAATGCTAATAAAGTCATATTGATTTAGAAGATCGGCAGTGGACTATGTAGATAAGGGTGGATAAGGGAATATATTTAATGAAATATATTTTACAATTCCCAAGAACATTGTTTATTTTAAACTACAAAATATGTACTAACAAATTGAAATCAGTTATTAAAAAATCTGTTTCATAGGTATACATTACATAAAATACTATTAACTCTAAAATTTCAAGAAGCAACACAAATCATAGGAATAACACTTAGGATATATTTACTATATTGAATGTTTTGATTGCAAACATATTAAACTATATGCTATGGATTTTACAATTAAGTTTTGAAAAATATTTCAAAATTTTATTTGGTAAGATAATATGTACCAAGTGGTTCATTTTGCATAATTATTTATTTTTTAATTTTTTTTAATTTTTTATGAACATATAATGTATTATTAGCCCCAGTGGTACAGGTCTGTGAATTGCCAGGTTTACACACTTCACAGCACTCACCATAGCATATACCCTCCCCAATGTCCATAACCCAACCACACTCTCCATAACGCCTCTCCCCCCAGCAACCCTCAAGTTTATTTTGTGAGATTAAGAATCTCTTATGGTTTGTCTCCCTCCCAATCCCACTTATTTCATTTTTTCCTTCCCTACCCCCTAAACCCTCCACATTGCCTCTCAAATTCTTCAGATCAGGGAGAGCATATGATAATTGTCTTTCTCTGATTGACTTATTTCGCTCAGCACAATACCCTCTAGTTCCATCCATGTCTTTGCAAAAGGCAAGATTTCATTTCTTTTGATGGCTGCATAGTATTCCATTGTATATATATACACATCTTCTTTATCCACTCGTCTGTTGATGGATATCTAGGTTCTTTCCATAGTTTGGCTATTGTGGACATTGCTGCTATAAACATTTGGGTGCACGTGCCCCTGTGGATCACTACATTTGTATTTTAGGGTAAATACCCAGTAGTGCAATTGCTGGGTCATAGGGTAGCTCTATTGTCAACTTTTTGAGGAACCTCCATGCTCCATTTCCAGAATGGAATATGTACCAAGTTTTAATGAACAAAATTCTGAGTTGATACTTTAAATATTAATTTATTTATTTTAGAGAGAGCATTAAGTGTGTGGGGAGAGGGGCAGAGGGAGAGGGAGAGAGTGTCTTAAGCAGACTCTGCACTGAGTATGGAGCCCAACGTGGGGCTTGATCCCATAACCTTGAGATCACAACCTGAGCTGAAACCAAGAGTCAGATGCTTAACTGATTATGCCATCCAGGCACTCTTATACCTTTTTTAACATGTGAAAAAACCCCAAGATACAATAACTGCATTTAGATACTTTTTATAATTAAGTAGGCTATGAGTAGATAGATACAGAGAGATAGAATAGAGCTATATATATTTTTATAACTCTGGAAGGGAAACAACACATTTCCTATAATACACTCTTCTGTCAACATTTCAATTTATATGCAAAACTAGTAATCAATAAAAAGTGGTGTAATCTAAATTAGTTTGAGATTAAAAGATGCCAGTAAATAAGTAAATGAATAACTGGTTCAATTCCTAATTGGAATGCAAAGGCTCTAATTTTGCAAATTGAGAAGTTAAGCTCACTGTTTTGAAAGGGGATTAAGTAATTAAAAAATGTTATCAAGCAGCATATGGTGGATGTATCCTAAATGGAAGTGCTTCTACTTCTTCACATGGTCTGACTGAGACATAATATGATCAACTTTTTTCTTTTTTCCCCCAAATGTGCCTGCCGAAGAGTCAGGATTAAGGAGCACTAGACTAAATACTGAATTAAAAAGATCACACAGATATTTAGAGTGTGACTAAGAAGAAATATGAAACCTGGCAACTAGAAAATAATGAATTGCAACCCATTCATACTTCTTCTGATTTCAGTGTAATGTGATCACAGGTCTTCAGAGTCCGGCCCAAGTACTACTAAATTATGACAGAGTGGGGACTTGAGCAAATGTTTAAATACATCAGCATGACATATATGAAGGAGGATGTAGTATGTCCAACCATCAGAGGGCTGGCCTGTGGATTAAAAATATTGGGCTAAAAACATAAAAATCTCTCATAATATAACTTTTGCATTAAGGGAAAGTAAGAGCTTTTCCTAGTCGTCAATACTGTGATATTGTCAGTAACTCTTTTTGGTCCCTATTGTGCTAAGAGCCACAGAGCAGTGGATCCCTCTTTCTAGAGATTTGCTATCTGATTACAACCCCAAAACTGTGGGCAGGATATAGCCAGATGGGCTGCAGGGTTGGGGATGGAGGAAGCAGAGGACCGTAGCCTTCTCTCTAGAGTCACTGAAGTTAATTATGAACACTCCTCAGGTAGACTGGTATAACTCTTGGGGCAAAGCATGGAGTCTACCCAAAAATGTAGAATTCTGCGGAGACAGCTGTTTCTTGGTTGGGTTTCTAGACCAGATAATAGAAGACTATAATTGTGGGTGAGAAATATACACACAAAAAAGTATAAAAGAAGAGGAATATAACTAAGAAAGGAAATGGAAATGTTTGCAATTGACAGGGATCTGGATGTAAATGCCTGGCAGAGAGGAGGGAAGAATCTTTATTCCTTTCTTTTTTTTTAAGATTTTATTTATTTATTTATTTGACAGAGAGAGAGAGAGAGAGAGATCACAAGCAAGCAGAGAGGCAGGCAGAGAGAGAGGGGGAAGCAGGCTCCCTGCCGAGCAGAGAGCCCGATGTGGGGCTTGATCCCAGGACCCTGAGACCATGACCTGAGCTGAAGGCAGAGGCTTAACCCACTGAGCCACCCAGGCGCCCCCTTTATTCATTTCTTTAAACTTACATGCTTGTATCCCATGTGAGGGATGGTAGGCATAAATGTTAAATAGTGATTTTTTTGATCTGGGCGGCAGTGGGAGATGTCAACAGTGCTACACAGGAAGTATCCTGTTACCCACTTTTCCAGGTGCAACAGGGGATATTTTTCCAACTGAAACTCAATCAGCAAATAATGTGTCCCACAAAAAAGGAATTTTGATTTATTCTAGGATTGCCAGATGTTTGGCATTTTGAAAGATTAGAAAAGAAATTAAAAGAAAATATATATGTACATTAATTATTAAAAATATCTCTTGTGTGCTTAATAGGATACTCTGCACCTGCCTCTTGGCAATCTTTGATGGCTAGAATCACAGCCCCAAGAGCAACTTTAAAACCCCTAAAAATCAGCTTTTTTGGAGTAATTTGATTTGAGGAAGATTTGTTCCAGGAGGGATCTTTACACTGTGTCTTCACTTGAATCTACATACTCCTTGTTCTTTGGAGAATTGTTCCTTGCACAGATAGACAGATAAGTCAAAATGGTTCAGTATGACTGAATGAGGATTGAGATGTTGAATAATCTTGTGGTTAGTTGTACACAGTATTATTTTCATTCCTCCGCACTTCCCAGTTCCCTTTCCATGTCTCACTGCTTCCAGCCCTACACTGGGATAGTGTTTTTCTGTTCCTTTACTTATCTTGCTACCTAACCTCCCCACCATCTCCCCATCACCAGCCTCGTGTAGCACAGTGGTTTCTCAGAACCCATCCTCATACCTTAGCTGAGCTGCTTGATAAATGTGTTGAAAAAAGATAAAGCATCCCTCGACATATCTAAACTTCACTGAGTGAGAATCAAAAGGCCAGTAGCAACATTTATTAGATTTTATGACTATTCACCGCTTTACGATAGTGATAAGAATATTGCAGAGGTGGGGCAGACTTTTGCTTCAAGGCCACTAAATCCAGAACACAACAGAGCGAAGAATTCTCTTAAAGGTAAAGTGTTCCTATAAGGCCTGCCTTGCCCACTTTATTTTTTCAGCATGAAAAGCATGTGATAAAAAGTAGGCCATCCTACAGATTTATCCTCAGTTAGTCATGAAGGTGAAAAGGACTATTACAGAATCTACTTTCCACTTATTTGCAAATTGTAAAATACCTATGGATCAAGTCAGAAATAAAGTCCTGAGTGGCTAAAAAGGGCTCAAGTAACTAGAGTAGTAACTTTATATTAGCCCAATAGTAGACACATGAAATATACGTTGTATGTTTCAGAGTATATTACTGACAATTATCATATGCCAATGAAATTAGACTTGATGGTTGGCACATGGAACTATAGAATTTGGCTGTGGTCTTAAGCATCTTTTAGTTCATTGGCTTTCAAAAATGTCAAGTAATTTAAGTCATCTTTTTCAAGTGAAATCTTACATAAGACCATGATATAGAATATTAATAAAAGTAGAGTTCTGGTTGAAACTGGAAAGGGAGAAAAAAATCTAGTCAAACCTCTAATTTTGCAGAAGAGGTGACTTAGGCCAAGAGAAGTTTTAATTTACCAAAGGTCGTCAATAAGAAAATGATGAGTAAAAACACACATTATTTGATTCCCAATCTAGACCTTTTATTAGTAAACGATGATCAATCTAGAATAGGAATCTGAAAATAGGAAAATTAAGTCATTTAGACTCAGTGACTGTACTTGTCAGCTAGTGCTGCCATAACGAGTGCCACAGACCCAGCGGCTTCAACAGCACAATTTATTTTCTCACAGTTCCAGAGGCTGGGACTCCAAGACTAAGGTGTCAGCATGGTTGGCTTTCCTCCAAGGCCTCTCTCTTTGACTGGGAGATGATCATCCTCTTCCTGTGTTTTTGCATAGCTTTTCTTCTGTTTGTGTCTGGGTTCTAACCTCTTCTTACAAGAACACCTCATTCAGTCATACTGAATTAGCCCTCCCCCCCCACCCCGCCCATTTGACCTATTTTACCCTAATTACCTCTTTAAAGGCCCTATTTCCTTGGGGCACCTGGGTGGCTCAGATGGTTGGGCATCTGCCTTGGGCTCAGGTCCTGATCCTGGGGTCCTGGGATCAGGCCCCATGTAGGGCTCCCGGATCAGTGGCTTCTCCCTCTCCCTCTGTCTCACCCCATGCTGTGCTCTCCCTGTCTCTGTATCTTCTCAAATGAATAAATTTAAAAATCTTTAAAAAAAAAAGCCCTATTTTCAAATGCAGCCGCATTCCAACGTACCAGTGCAGGAAGGGGGTCGAGGGGAGGGGTTAGGATTTTAACGTGTATTTTGGGAGAGATGCAATTCAGCCCATAACAAAGACCTACCCCAAATTGACTGATTCTGGATTACTTTGCACTTTCTGAGGTAGAGAATTAATCTACATTGGATTTGGTGCTGGTCTTTTAACTTGTTGGTGCAGTGATTTCAAATGATGGGGCATAATATGCTGGTGAGTGCCAGTCCCTTGTAAGGAGTATAGAAAATAATTTGTAACTACTTAATATAGTATTTTATAAGACTAGCGTAATATATGTTTTATAGTCATGTAAAAAATATAACAGAGTGAGTGTGAAGTTGATCCTATAACCCACTCACATGCGGTGAATATGTGAATATGTTTTTTTAAAACAATGGTGTTATAGTAGCATTGCCAAGGAGCTGCCCACAGCCTACGGTGAGCCTCTCTGCTCCGCCACACCATAGACTTATCAATATCAACACATCAATAACTGTTGTAGTCATTACAATTTACTTCTACTATAAAAGCGTTTCCTTGGTTTATTTAATTTTAAATCCAGTAATGCCCATAGGCCAGTGATGTGACCCTCATCTATTAGGTATGTTGTAGCAGAGTAAAGGTTAGGAACCAACAAGTAGTAGCCCTGTAGCTAAAACATTATTAATGTTGGGAGACTGGTCCTTCTTTGTGCTACACTGCACCCGTAAATACAGAAACCCAAATGTATTCACATTAAACCCTATGCCCCATTTAGGTTAAAAAAAAAAAAAAAATCCCTGGGCCATACTTGTAGACTGCTCTGAGTCAAGGCAGGACTGTTTTGAATTTTTTAATGCAATAAAATTCACCCCAGACACAGAGAAATGTCAACACGGTTCCTCAGATACTGAACTCACATGCCTACTATTATGGACCCTGAAAGCAGCTCAGCTGAGAACACCTGACAGGCTGTAGCAGGTGGCAGGTGGCAGAGGGCACTGTGGAGGGGCCTGGAGGGAATGCGGACCTGGGCTTTGGCTCTCCTCCAGCAGTACCAGGCCAAGTCGTAGGAGACCTTTTCAGTCCAGTGACACTGCTGTCACCTATTTCCTAGTGCTTAGAGTCTAGAGCAGGTTTAAGCTCTTGCTTTTAAATGTATTTGGAAGTCACGATGCTGCAAATCTTCCCTCCAATCTCCATTTTTTGATTTACATCTATCTTCTAATTCCTGCCTGGGGCTCTGCTGTGATGGGGTCTCTACAATTCGAAGTCAAAGCCTCTACAACTCAAATTCTCAGGTTCCCAAACAACTCAGCTCCCCACTCCCCATTCCATTTATAACTCAAATTACCCCGGGGCTAGACATTAAGATAGATATTAAGAGAAAGCTCATTGAAATAATTTTTACCTTGGTGTGGATAACTAATGAGGAGACTATCTTGACTCTCTAGGGACACTTGTATTTCAATAATGGAAATTTGGTAACTCAAGTGAATTGCCAGTTAGTAGACAGTGTTGCAGTAAGAAGGTTAAAAAAGGCTTTCAGACAGTAAGGGATACGTTTCTGGAAAAGAAAACTTCCTCTATATCCACTAAGTCTGATTCCTCTTTATTCTTGTAAATATTATAAATTTTACTTATAAACTTAAATTGTACATTTCTGGAAAAATTAATGGCAAAATGATAATTTGCTTTTTAAATAAAAAAGTGTTTATTTTGTCTAATTTGTTGGGTGTTATCTGAGTTAACTCAAGAACATTTTGATAACTTCCAGATATTTTTCTATTGAAAAATTTGAGGCCATCTTATAGATAAATGATATATATTCAAGTGATATATTCACTCAAGATTTCTGGTTTTTCATCATTTGTTAATAATGGCTTCAGTGTTTTTATTTTGCTTGGCTATTGTTGGAGTTGAAATAACACAAAACAGCAGTTAGCATCAAGGGATCTGAATTGGACTTCACTGCCTTAAATGCAAGCTTTACAATTTACTACTTACGGGTTTGGGGCAAGTTCCTTTCCCCTCTCTGTGCCTCAGTTTCTTCCTGTGCAATAATAATAGCTACTTTGCAGAGCCACTGTAAGGATTCAATCAATGAATGCATAGGAAGTGCTAATCATAGACTTCGGCTCCTCATAGATGCTCAGTGAGAGCTAGCTATATTGTTATGGTTGTCGTCGTCTTTAAACCTCCTGCAGACTTCCCAAAGTGGACTTCATTTAATGTCCAAAGTCTTAAATGTTGAATATATGTCATATTACCCATACAGAGGGAGACAAATGGGTCCTTTATAACAGCTCAGTGCCATAATATACCCAAGGATACTTTCAGCTGAACAGCACCTAAACATGACTTCATTTTCCATTTCTCGTTACTATACTAACAGTTTATAAATAGATGCACAGTAACCTCAGAGGGAGGCCTGGCATGTCCGGTTTAGGTAGTAGCCAGCTGGGCTGAGGGCTGCTGGCTCGGCGTCAAGAGCAAGCTTCTCCATGCTGATCATTAGCTGCCAGGAAATGCCTTCCTTGTTAGTCATGATTGCCTGAGGATTTTCTAGTGATAGAGTGTTAATACTCTATGAAACGCTGTAATTGCACGGCTGGATTAGGAGATTTGTACTCTACTTCATTATTCTACTTTGAAGTCAACCAACCACTAAAGTGATCGCTTGGTCAAAAAAAAAAAAAAAAAAAGTAATGTATTTCAAAGAATTTCCAGTAGGAATATGGATTTAGCCCTATAATTAAGGTAGAAACAAGTTCGTGAAAGTTGGAGATTCATTCTTTCAACAGATGCATTTATCGAGGGCCTACTAAGTGCCTATCATTGCTCTAATAAAAATAAGATGTGGCCTGTGCCTGCAAGGACATTTGGCATTTACAGTCTTGTTAGGGAGAAGAAATTAGGAGGCATAAAACAATGACAGAAATATCACGTGCAGTCTTTTGTATTGACAATTATGTATTTGAAAAACTGCTTGGCAAACAGTCTTCTCCACGTAGACCAGATATTTGAACACGATCAAGTAATCAGCAATGATATTCGAGAACGTCGAACCTTGATTTCAGTGTTCCACTTGAGAGCTAGGATGGCAGGTGTCTCTTTCTGCCAAAAGCCACGTGGTAACCAGATCTCAAAACAGTAAAACACTAAAAGAGAACCTGACAGCGATATGAATGTTTTCTGCTAAGAAAACTGAGAATTGACACAGAAACTACCATACAATGACACCTGCAGGGATAGCTGAGGGTACCTGCTTCAGATACTCTTCGTGCAAAATGTTTTATTAAGTGTCATCAGGAATAAAATGTGCCCAATAAATGTTAGATGAGTGAAGAAAGGGAGAGGGAGGTGGGGGAAAGGGTATGTTAATATGGATCGACCACCCAGGCCTGCCCTTTATCAGGTTCTAGGCAGGAAGTTAACCACGTAAACTCTGCAGGAAGGAATTCTGTCTTCCAAGGCTATTCTACTATCATCTTGATGCTTTATGTTTTATCTTCCAAAAGCAAGGAACAGCTGTAAAACAGGGCTGACCTTGGGCTTTTCAAACAAATGCTAAAAGTTAAGTGAACTTCTAAATTATGATTGGTGACTGAAAAACTGAAATCCAATTTCTTGGTTTCTAATGGGCATTTTATTTTAGATAGTACCTTTTAGGAACATAATTGGAGCCCAGACATATATGATTCTTTATAACCACTAGTTGTGCTTTAACAGTATATTTATTAACACCCACATAATTTTTTTTTTGCTTAACATTCAAGATTGAAATCCTTAGCCAATAAAAAGATGCTTTCTCTTCTTTATGAAGGACATGTACAATGTCCTAATGGTAACTTGAAGGTTGTGACTGACTCACAGCATGAACCGATTGTGATGTCTTTTAGTAAATTTCTGAAAATTGAATGTAGCTGACTCAGTTGCCTGTGGTAATGTGGCACAGGGACAACACAGAGAGCTATGATACTTGGAAAATAAATGCATTTTTCTTATAGTTATAACTTCATCTCTAGAGATTTCAGGAAGAAAAGGGAGATTCAGATTTCGATGCCTTCTGCTATAGACTGAATATAACCCCACTATGATGGAATTAGGAGGTGGGGCCTTTGGGAGGTGATTAGGTGATTAGGGTAGAGACCTTATGAATGAAATTAGTGACCTTCTACAAGAGGCCCCAGAAGACTCTTCCCTCCTGCCACATTAGGACACGACAAGAAGACAGCTGTCAATGAACCAGGAAGCAGATTCTCAACCACAACCCAACCATGCTAGCACTCTGATCTTGGACTTAGAGCCTGTAGAACCATGAGAAAGAAATTGCTTTTGTTTATGAGTCACTTGGTCTACGGTATACTGTTAACAGTAGCTCGAATGGACTAATAACTTCTGTGCAAAGTACTTTTTTTCTAGTGACAGAGTACCAACAATGACAGTAAGAGAGTGAAGGAGAAGTATGCTGTGACAGACAGCCCCTGGAGGGGACCCTACCCTTGAGTGTTGAAGGGACCAGTGACTTGCTTGTAATCAAGAGAATCAGAAGGTGGTGATGGGTTATGATTCCTGTGGTTTATGTTCTAGAAGGCTCTGTCTTAGCCAACTGGAGGAAGAGATTGATGAAGTAAGCAGCCATGTTGAGGAGTCTCATGTGGTGGCTTCTAAAACCTGACAGGGGCCTACCGCTGACAGTCTGCGGAAGGCCTGTCCCGCTATCATATGGCAGCAAGGAGATAGATTCTGCCAACAAACTGGATGAGTTTGCAAGTGGAATCTTTTCCAGTAGAGTCTCCAGGTAAAAATGAAGCCCAGCTGACCCCTTGATTGCAGCCTGTGAAACTCTGAGCAAGGGACCTAGTTAAGTCCTGCCCAGATCATTGATCCATGGACACTGTGAGATAATAAATGTGTGGGTATTTTAAGTTGTTAAATTTGTTGTAATTTGTTACACAGCAATAGAAAACAAATGCAGATTGGACTTCTGGGAGTGGAGTGCTGCTATAAAAAATAACCTAAGCTGTAAGAAGGCTTTGGAACTGGGCAGTGAGCAGAGGCTGGGAAATTCTGAGGAGCATGATGGAGAACCCTAATTCACCTTGAATGGATTGTTTACAGAAGTCTGGACTTCAAGAATGCGGACGGCGTGGGCTCAGAAGGAAGAAAGGAACTTGTTCTCAGAAATCAGAGGAATGGAGATCCTTGTCATGTAGTAGGAAACTTAGTGAAATGGTCTCCTGCTGTTGTAAGGAAGGCAGATTTTTGTAAATAACTGAAATTAGATAGACGGCTAAGGAGATTTACAAGCAAAGGGAGGAGGTCTCTTTTCCCTCTTGTAGTAAAATGTAAGAGGAAATAAATTATAAATAAATAAATTTAGGGCAGAACTGTTAAACAAAAAGGAACCAAGATTTGATGATTTGAAAATTCCTACAACCAGTGGTGTTATTCATACCCACAGCTGATTTGGAGGATGAGATTTGGAGCTCTAAGTCGGTGCATAACAGGAAGAGACTCTTGGATCTTAGGGACAGTGAATGTATTTTTGCCCAAAGGAGGGTCATAAGTAATTGCTGCCATAGAGCTTACAGTGGATGATCCCTCCAGTGGTCCCCATGTTCACATCCTGTATAACCCCTGACCCTAGAGTGTTGGCAGGGCCTGTGACTTTCTTCTAACTAACAGAATATGGTGAAAGTGATGAGATGTCGTTCCTGAGATTATATTATGTTATATAAGACTCTGTTTTAGCAGACTAGAATAAAAGACTCTCCTTGCTGGCGTGATAAAAGCAGCAGCCATATTGAGGAATAAAAGCCTGCCTGAAAGGAACTGAGGGCGGTCTCCAGCTGACAGCCAGCTCAAAGCTAGGATCTTCAGTCGTACAATCTCTAGGAAATGAATTCTGGCAACAACCTGAATGATCTTGGAAGTGGACTTTTCTCTCATCCAGCTTCTAGGTGAGAATACAGCATAACAAAACTGTCATAAATGGAGCCACTTAAACAGCATAGGCTTATGATCTTAGTTTCTGTAGATAGAGAGTTCTGACACACCATGGTAGGATTCTCTACTGAAGGTCTCTCAGGGTGGAAACCTAGATCTCGGTGGGACTGGTCTCTTATCTGGCAGGTCTAGGGAAGAATTTACTTCCAGTCTTGTTCAATTGCTGGCCAAGTGCAGTTCCTAATAGCCTACCACTGAGGTCCACGTGTCCTTGGTGGTTGTTAGCCAGGGCCCACCCTGAGCTCCTAAAGACTGCCCACATTTATTGTCATGTGGCCTCCTCTATTTTGGAACCCTTTGCATGCTTTGAATCCCTGACTTCCTCTTTGTGATCAGTGGGAGAAAGTTCTCTGCTTTTAAGGGTCCAAGTGATTATATCAGGCCTACCTAACTATCTCCATGTTGTTGTTTTAAAAATTTTATTTATTTGTTTGAGAGAGTGAGAGGGACAGAGAGAGAGAGAGAGCATGAGCAGGGGGAGAGGCAAAGGGAGAGGGAGAAGCAGATTCCCCACTGAGCAGGGAGCCCAATTTCAGGCCTGATCCCAAGACCCTGGGGTCATGACCTGAGACAAAGGCAGTTGTTTAACTGACTGAGCCACTGTGATTGTATCAGGCTCACCTAAATATCTCCATGTTTAAGGCCACTGTTCCATTATAGTATAGCATGATCATGGGAGAGCTAGCGCATCATATTCTCAGATTCCTGTAATTAAGATGATACATCTTTAGGAGACCATTTTAGAAATTCTGCCTATCAGTGCATCTTCAGAAAACAGGGAAAATTGTTATCTTTACAGAAAAATGAGTTGGGGTGTCTTTGGCAATGTTTGTGTTTCACGGGGGGAATTAATATAAGCAACACATGTCATATATCATTTTAATTTTAGTATTTTTATTAAGAAAACAGTATAATTCAGAATGCCTTTCTTTTCTGAGTTCAAAATAGTTAGAGTTTGCATCATGTATTTGTACCAGCAATATTTCTAGTTCATTAGGTCCATCAACAATAGAAGAATGGTTCTTACCATCATTTTCTTTTCTCTCACCTCCCGTTCAGATGAAAAGAGAACACCTTCTACGGGGGATTCAATTAGACGAGTTATATAAAATAAGTGCTTTCTCTTTCAAAGTTTTAAGACAAAGTGTTCCAAATAGCAAAGAGTCTTTTTTTCAGTCCAGTCTCCAAGGAAATGCACTTTCCAGGCTCTGCCCTCCAAATAGTCCTCTTTTTCCAGTGACTTAAGCTCCCCTGAGCCTGTCTGCTTCATCACTGCTCCTCATGATCAGGGTCCCCCACAGGACTTTGTGCCCTGAGGGAGGGATGCCCATTCCTTGGCACAAAGGTGCCATCCTCTGGCTAAACTCTACTTGTACTCCAGAGACTGAACCCGCCTACAGTGGAAACATTTTTTTTTTTTTTTTTTGAGTCATCAACCCAGAGGGGTAACTCTGGTAGTAAAAGTGGTAAAAACTAATATTTAAGCATACTTACTTAATGTCAGGCACTAGAGTATGTGCACTACTTAACAAACATAACCATGAGTTAGGTGCTGTCTTTATCCACATTCTGCAGTTGAGGGAAAGGAGGCTTAAGCAGGTTAAGTAATTTTACCACAGTCACACATCTTGTTCTTGGCAGAGGAAGGACTTGAACTTCCTGCATTTGATTCCAAAAGCACATGCTCTTAAATACACTGCTCTACTGCCTCTCTGTTCATTTGCCCATTATGGACATTCTTAAAATTAAAAAAAAAAAATTATGGTTTGGATAAACCTTACGTTCAGTGGATGAGGAAACCAAGGCCCAGAAATTTAATGTAACTTGGTCACATTTGCATAGCTATTTAGGAGAAAAGCCACAAAGGAAACCCAGATTTCTTTATAGTAACCTGCGCAGGGGTGGTAAAAGGGGAAGGAGGGAGAAAGAAAGAAAAGGAAACTTATGAGTACCAGGAAATCAAGAATCAAGACTGCTTAAGTAATTCTGTGCACCTCACTACAGTAACAGTTTGTAAAACAATTAAAATGCACGCAAATAAAAGTCAGAAGTGTGCAAGTATACATAACTTTTCACTTTGTGCAACACTTACTGATGGAATCACTTCCTGAACTATTTTCGCTTTTTACTTGATACTAAAGACAAGTTACTAATCAAGAATCTTTGGCTACACAGTTGTCTTCCAAATAACAACACTGGACTGGGATAATAGAAGAAGGTGAAAGAGGGTATATGTTTAAATTCTAGGCTCCCAAAATTCATCTGCAAAATCCTTTACCCACAGCTCAGAATTGTTAGAAAGTCTAGTTGTGCACCTGTCAGGACTCTGAACAAGGCAAGGGACTAGAGGATCATGGCATGTAAAAAGCATTTAAACAAATTACTACATAGTAGAAAAGGATAGAATGCCTTCTTTACAAGTTTTATATTGAAATCTCCTATTAAGGCCTAAATTCACTTAGCTCTGAGGTCTGCTGGGTTACTCACCATGTAAGGTCAGAAGAAAATGCAGTCAGTAATTTTCCAGACTCATGTATCTATATCTATCTATATCTATATATTTTAAAGATTTTTCTATTTATTTTAGAGACAGAGAGGGGGAGAGTGGGTAAGCAAGTGGGGGGGAGGGGCAGAGGGAGAGAGGAAGGGAGTCTCTAAGTATGCAGCCGGACCTGGTTCACGATCTCATGACCCTGAGATCATGACCTGAGCTGAAACCAAGAGTCAGACACTTACCTGACTGTACCACCCAGGCACCCCACATATATGTATTTTTAATCTAAAAAAAGTAAAGTGAAAAAAGTGAAAAATATCCCTGGCATATTTAAAATACTTTGACAATTCTGGAATTTTAAGAAAGCCTTAAATATTTTAAGATTGGTCCAGGTAAGTCAGACCAGTCAATTCACAATTTATAACTTGTGTGTTCAGTAGGGCTAGACATAGAGGCCCCTGAGGTATATATAATATAAATTATATTCAGAGATTAAGGAAATGGCCCTCCACATTTCAGCCAGTAAGTGGCAGAACCAGGACTGTAAGACAGGAACATCTAATAATAAAGATAAAGTCAAAGTAATTTTCAGCATACCACACTGCATTCTTCCTTGTGGGAATGCTTCCTTCTATGCATTTTATTCACTGCCATCTTCCATTAATTTATCTCTCTTCTGTTGCAAACCAGTAGGTTTCAACAATTTTGTATTTATGGTAAAGAGGAAGTACAGAGGGAAGGCTAGTGTGAGTTAGGAAAAATGGTGAGTTGTTATTATGTGAATTTGAGGTTTTTATGGGACACTATTCAGAGAGAAATTTGAAAACACAACTCTCAATTTCTTGGTGCTGTTTTTTAACGTCTTATGTAATCTGGTCCTTCTCTGATCTCATTTTATACTACTTACTCCAGGTACTGGTGAAGGTACTGTTAGCTGCTATAACAAGCAAACCTTAGTGCCTCAGTGACTTAACATAATAAAAGCTAATTTCCTGCTCACTTAGTCTAAGGTAAGACCATAGGGTGAGTGGCTGGGGGAGGACTATGTAGTGCCCATTCAGGCGCCCAGCCAGACAAACTTTTTTTCCATATTTAACAAGAAGCTTCTGGGGTGCCTGGATGGCTCAGTGGGTTAAACCTCTGCCTTCGGCTCAGGTCATGATCTCAGGCTCCTGGGATCGAGCCCCACATCGGGCTCTCTGCTCAGTGGAGAGCCTGCTTCCCCCTCTCTCTCTGCCTGCCTACTGTGATCTCTCTGTCTGTCAAATAAATAAATAAAATCTTAAAAACAAAAACAAAACAAAAAAACAACAAGAAGCTTCTGAGGTTGCCTTGGGGACAAATACACGGATGACAGATGGAAACTAGTCACGTGGCCCTGTCGAGATGCAAGACGGACCGAGGTGACTGGCTGGACAGTGGCTTTCTAGCTAAGACCCTGCGCTAGAGAAGGGAAAATACTAATCCTGAGTGGTCTCTACCACCCTCCCTCCCTCACCTCCAGCCATAGCGCAGGAAAAATTTTGTTCCTTGAATACACTGAGAACTTTGCTATTTTAGGGCTTACATGCTTGCTGTTCTCTGCCTGGCCTGATCCCTTTTTCTCCCCGTGTGGCTGGCTCCTGTTTTTTTTTTTTCTCCTGGTGTTAGCTCAAGTGTTATATTCTCAGTGTTATATTTCTGGACCACTCAGTACAAAAAGTCACGACCCCCAGTGACTCTATCATATCATCCACCTTAATTACATCATCGAAAATGATCTTAAAGTATTCACACATTGTTTACTGCCTGTCTCCCATTACTACAATACACATTTCGAAACAGAAAGGACCAGATCTCACTTATTAATCATGGTATCCTCACTGCTTAAAGTAAAAGGCACTCAGTAAATATTTATTGACTACTGAATCAACATGCATCTCTCTAGTTCAAACACATTCAGTCCCTGCCCCCCCATTACCAATAAAAAAAAATCTGCACTCCTTAGGCTGTCATACGTCATGCACTCTATCTGCTATCTGCTTCACAACATAATTTCCTGCTGTCTTTTCCCTTGCACTGAACCTTCTGTGTTCCCCAAACTTAGGGTTATTTGCTATTGCCTTAAACTGCATCATTTAAAGCTTGCCTTTGCATGTATGATGCCTTCCGCCCACAATGCGTCCACCCTCTCGTCTAAATCTACCCCCGTACATTTCCTAATTCTTCTTCAAGGCCTTTCTGAAACCTCTTTCAGGAGGCTTTACTTAACTGCCCATAATGACTTAATTGTATTTTTCCTCTGTGTAGTCTTAGCTTTAGTCCACAGTAATACCAACTAACCCTTCTAGAACTCAGTTAATGTATGCCAGGATTCTACTTAGTATTTTACATAAATTCACTTCTTTGTCCCTCCATTCACTTGAATAGCCCTTTGGAATAGGTACTCATCTCCTATTTTATTTTTTCTAATTTTTAAAAAGATTTTATTTGTTTATTTGAGAGAGAGAGAGTGAGAGAGAGAGAAAGAAAGAGAGAAAGCAGAAGCAGGGAGGGGTAAAGGGAGAGGGAGAAGTAGGCTACCCACTGAGCAGGGAGCCTGACAGGGCTCGATCCCAGGACTCTGGGATCATTACCTGAGCTGAAGGCAGACGCTTAACCCACTGAGCCACCCAGGTGCTCCATCAGCTCCTATTTTATAAGTGAGGGAACCAAAATATACAGAAGAAAAATAACCTGCCAACGACCACACAGTCAGTAGCAAAGGGCTGAGGTTCAAGCCCAGTCAGTGTGGTCCCAGAATTCATTCTTGCAACCACTACACTGTCCTGCCACTCGTTTTTCTATGAACATACTTCTACTAGTTTACATCTGTGATAGTACTTGACCTTTGGTTTGTAACTGTATGTATCAAAAAATAGTTACAAGCAAATGTGTTAAGTGCAACTGTCCTCTTGAAAAGGCTGGGCTGGTGATTCGTGGCAGTGATTAATTCATTTCCGATCCCAAAGGTCCAGCACAGTGCTGACACATGAGAGCTTAGCAAATATTGGGGATACAGCTTGACTGATGCATTTTGGTATGTCCTATGTTCCAGGCACCGTGCTAATCATTTTATGCCATACTGTCCTCACATTTCAGATGTGAAGCGATTTGACTCAGGTCATACAAGTGCTAAATTGGCAGATGGAGTCTAATCTCAGGCTGTGAAGTCCTGCCTCCACAGCCAGGTGAGTGGCCTCCTTAATGCAGAGAGCCAGCTGGGGACAAGACAGTGGGATTGCCACTGGTGGGCTTTGTGCTTACGCCCAGGACTCTCGGCGCAGGTGCAGGTCAGAGCGGGAGCCCAGATACACACTGGACTGAAAAAACACACCGGTTTTGCTTTTTACTGTAGCTTTTAGTCTGGTAGCTAGACTGTGGCCCCCAGGAGTTATTTTAAGGGAGAAACTCAGATATGGGTGGAAATCCCTCCTGTACTAAATATACTTCACAGTCCATAGGATTGTCTTCTCTCTGAAACCATCTATAATTGTGTAATCATTTATTTATATTGTTTTATGTGAATCTGAATAAAACCTGCAAGACAATCTAGATTCCATGGAGTAAAAACAAAAACAAAACCAGAATTAGTAGGATTAAAAGGAGAGGACAAAAAGTATGAAACTTGTAAACACGAAAAGTATAACCAGTAGTGGGTTTTTTTTTTTTTTTTTCTGGAAAGTGTTTCAGAATACTTTTTTTGAAAGAGAATTCCTTCAGTATTATCTAGATAATCTGTTTAATATAAATATGTTTATATAACTATGTATTTAATGTAATCCATTGCATTTCCAATCAGTTTTTAAAGGGACCAGGCATTTTGAAAAATCATGGCTAAAATGTATTGGCTCCTGTAATCTCAAATACATTGGCCATGGTAAACTTGTACCAATATAATTTTAATTTTTTTATTACTGAATTTTTAAGAATTTTTGTCACAGTTGTTTCTATAAATAATGCTATTGAAGAGTTTTAGGACAAGTTTTCTCTATTTCTCTATTTTATTGAAATTTATTATTAAATCTCAGCATGAGAAACTGAGACAGATCTGGTCTCTGAAGGAAAATAATGTAAAAATTCAAAGCAAGATGAACTGAAATCACTGGGTGGGGCTGGACAGTCCTAGAAAACCAACTCCAGGCAAATGAAATCTGAATGTACAGGTCTATCTAGAGTTTTGGAGACAAATGCATTTGTACTGCTACATTGGTTTCCTAGGGCTGTTGTAACAACATAAGACAATAATGGCTTAAGTCACAGAAATTTATTGTCTCATAGTTCTGAAGGCTGGAAGTGCCTGTCAAGGTGTTAGCAAAGGTTGGTTCCTTCTGAAGGCCGTGAGCGACAATCTGTTCCATGTCTCTCTACTAGTTTCTGATAGTTTGCTGGAAATCTTTGGCATCTCTTGTCTTTCAAATGCATTATTCCAATCTCTTCCTTCATATGCACCTGGTGTTCTCTCTGTGTGCATGTCTGACTCTGGTCCCCAGATTCTACGTTTTATAAGGGTACCAGTCATATTGGTTTAGGGCCTCCCCTTGGTCATTGGCAAATACTCTGCTTCCAAATAAAGACACATTTATAGGTGGGGGGCTAGGACACCAACATCTTTTTGGGAGACACAATTGAGCCCATAACAAGTGCACAGAAGAATGGAACTCCTAAACTCTAAGACATAAATTGGATTGAGAGAGGCAGTGTGTGCTCTCCCTCAGGTTCAGGGAGATGAGGGCTGTAGCCTTAGACTGTACAAGGACATACAGAGGTAAGATAGGACAGCCTTCCAAGAGATGATATGGCACAATTTCTTTAATGAGAAAAGTACTCTATGATAATGACACTCCCCCGCTGAGGTGACAGACTCCCAAGCAACACCTGTGATTTCTCCTCAGTCCATAAGAATTAGGTTAATACTTACATAACTGTCCAAATAAATGATGTGTGTGTGAAACACAGTCTCTGTAGTGTCCTTTACATTGTCCGTGGCCACATGGCTAATCTTGGCCACAGTCAGATCTTGAGTATTTCTTTTTCTTTTCTTTTTTTTTTTTTTTAAGATTTTGTTTATTTATTTGACAGACAGAGATCACAAGTAGGCAGAGGGGCAGGCAGAGATAGAGGGGGAAGCAGGCTCCCCGCTGAGCAGAGAGCCCGATGCGGCGCTCGATCCCAGGACCCTGAGATCATGACCTGAGCCAAAGGCAGAGGCTTTAACCCACTGAGCCACCCAGGCACCCCAAATCTTGAATATTTCATCTTGACTCTCCTTAGTTAGGGCTCAGAAGGAGACTGAACCCCCACTACATGGTTTCCATAGGAAAGAGAAGTACTATTTGTGAATTTGGTGACCAGGGAAAACTTACTGACCACGGGTCTCGTCAGCAAAACAGTAAATATCCAACATGGTGCAGATGGGAGGAGCACTCGCAAGTAAGAGTGGGGTGATTAGGCAGGGTCAGGATGCTCTGGAGCTGCCTCCAGCGAGTCCTCAGAGTGGCGTATATGTCTTGGGGACCACAGCTCACCTTGTGTAGCAGAACTGCCATATCTGTGATGAGAGAAAGTCTCAAGAAAACCTCTGAGCCCACGAGAGGTAAGGAGATAGAGAACAAGGGCAGCCACTGAAAATTTTTGAACACTGACATGGCTCTGTCCTGATTTGGTTCTGTCATTAGTATTTCATGTATTCATTCAGTAAATAGTTATGAAGCACCAGGTACTGTTTTATGAGCTGTTCACACATAAGTTTGTTTTCATAGAGTTTGTAATCTAGTAAAAAGTTAATAAATAAAAGTAAAAATGTAGTATGCCAAATATAGGTCAATTCTAATGAGAAGTTAAAGGTGTGGAAGTAGTGCCAGGAAGGGTTACTGTTTTATTTAAGGTTTATAAGAAAACTCCCCTAGAGGTCAATCTAAGCAGAGGATTGGAAGACCTGAGGGACTGTGCCATGCAGCTATCTTAGGAAAGAACATTCTAGGCCAAGAGACCCAGAAGAACCAAGGCCCTGAGGCAGGAACAACTTGGTATGGTTGAATGTCAGAATGGCAAAGACTGGAATGGAGAGGTGAGTGATGAAGAGCATCCTGTAGGAACTTCAGGGAGAGGCGAGTGGGGTTTGGATTGTATGGGGTTTGGATTTTATAGTAAGATGGGAAGGTCTGAAGTGAAAGAATGACATGCTCTGACTTACGGTATAAATCGGATCTCTCTGACTGAATATTGAAAATAGATGGGAGTGGGTTAAAGGGAGAAGAAGGGAAACTAATCATGAGGCAACTACAATAATCCTGGCATAACAGGTTGAACCAATGTAATAGCTTTGATAGTGGTGATAAAAGACTTAACTTCCCATAAATCTGAAGAATGGAGATATCAGGATTTTATGGTGTACCAAACGTAGGTTTTGAGAGAAAATGAGGAGTCAGTGATGACTCCACAGTTTTTCTCATGAAAAATCGGTAGGATAGGAGTCTTTGAGAGGACTAGTTTTAATGGTAACCAGAAGTTTGTTTTGAACATGTTAAGTATGATATTCCTATTTAGATGATCAGTAGGAGATGTCAGGTAGGCAGTGGAAAATGGAAGTCCAGAGTTTAGGGGAGAAACTTGGGCATGAGAAGTAGATGTGGCCATTATCACCACATAAGTGGTATTGAAATCCATGGAACTTGATGAGATCACCTGGGGAGTGAGTATAGCTAAGAAGATATCAGAGGAACGAAAACCAGGGCTCTCCCAAGGTTTAAAAGTCAGGAGGATGAGATAGAAGTAGCAAAGAAGGTTGAGGAGGAGTGCCAGTGAACTAGGAAAAGAGCTCAGCAAGTAGTGTCCTAAAAGCAAGGTGTAGAAAGGATTTTTACAAAGTAAAGAGAGATCAACTGTCAAATGCTCACCAGTCCAAGTAGACGAGGACTGAGGATTGCCCATTAGATTTACACAGTGCAGGGCATTATTGGGTAGAGATGGAAACTGGCTTAGATTTAGATCAAAGAAAATTAAGATGAGAGAAATTGGAGACAGGAAATATAGGATTTTTGCTATAGGGAGAAGCTGAAAAAATGGGGCATTTGAAGAAAAGAGATGTGGAACCAGGAGAGGCTCTTTTCTTTCCTTTCCTTTCCTTTCCTTTTCTTTTCTTTTCACTTCTTTTCTTTTTTCTTTCTTTAAAGTGGGAGAAATAATGGCATGCTTGAATGCCCATGGGTACAACAGAAGAGGGAGAAAAGCAGCAAGAGAGAGAAAGAAGAACTGGAGAATATCACATGGAGCTCTTTGACAATTTTGAAATGAGGAAAGTAGGACTGAATCCTAAGATTAAAATTTAGAGCTAAGTATATGGATTAGAGCAGAAAAAAATATGCAGTAATTTTCGAAAGACATAATGACTCCCAGATGTGCCACACTAGATTATGAATCAATAATAATATAAAATATTATAATATATAAATATAATAAATAAAATATTATAATAATAAGTTATTATATCTAAGAAATGCATTGATCTGAAATTAGTTTGGCCAGACATTGGATATGTAGAAGAAAGAGAACCACAAAAACTAAGCGTTCAAGACCCAAACACACACTATCCAGGAGAGAGAGAGAGTCAAAGTCTGAACTTTCATATCCCTGGTAACATGTACTGGGGGAATGGGTGCTTTAAGTTATTTTCATAGAAAGTCATGAAATATCTCAACCGTGTAACTAATTCGCATCGCCCTAATTTCATGCATACCAAGCAACTTTCAAATTGTAACTTAGGTTATTACCGTGCCAGTTCTACCTTCTCTGCAGCAGATCCTGATGTATAGGATGGCCACGGCCTACAGAGTGTACAGAAATATACTCTCAGCAAACTCTAACCTTCCCTATGTTTCGCTGGATATTATAACAGCATGCTGATTTGGGACCCCAATATTCTGTAAAGTCATCATGGTCATTCCTGCTGCCTTTGGTACTGTTCCCAAATATACCTTACACTTCCCCTTCCAGGCAGAAGGTAGGATTACACTTCCCCATCCCTATTGTGGGGACTTGTTTTGGAAAATGCAATGGGAATAGATATGACTTATGTCACTTCTGGGAAGAAACCTTGAGTCAGGACACTATTTGTCATCTTCCCTTTGTCCTGTTTCCTAAAATCATTAAATTCATAAAAGCTGATACGGCACCTAAATTAGTGTTTGGTACATAGTTAGACTCAAAAATGGTAAGCTGTTATTATTATTATTATCCTTACTTCCTTTTGTCTCCTTGTTCTTCATAAGCTTGGAAAAGTGAATTAAAGTTTTTTTTACAAAAATATTTCTCTATTTTAACTTGTTTTTGCTATGACTCTAATATTGATGCTATATTATTTAATGTTTAGATATTCATATTCCTTATAGTGTTAGAAATGTATATATACATATATCCATTTACATCCATACACATGTGTGTCTATATATGTGTATATATAGACACACATATGTCTCCATAACTGTTAGTCTTCATTGTAAAGTGCCCTTTTGTTTGATTACATTTTGGCCTTGCCTATTGTGAAATTCATGACTCCTGTTTTCCTTTTGTGTGCATTTGCCTGCTATGTCTTTACCTGCCCTTTTATTTTCCAGCTTTCTAATCACTTAATCTAAGTATAGCACATGTACATAGCACATAGCTTGGGTTTTGCTTTAGAAGCTAATAGGAGAATTGTTTCCTGTGAAATGTATAGTTTATTCAATTTTACATTGATATTACACTACTTTAGATATGTGTTGCCAAAGCGAGCATGCTATTACAGTACTTTAGTCTTTTATCATTTAGATTATATATGTAATGTTTCTGTCATGTTTCCTTTACTTTAACTTATTTGCCCATATATATTTTTTGTTGTTGATCTGAAATAATTCTAATTTTATCCTACTGGTTATATCTACTGTTGTCTAGCATCAACCATTGCTGTGGAAAAAATATGGGGCTCATCTGATTATTTTCCCCATATAGGTGACTTAATCTTTTTGTGTGGATATTATAGGAATTCTTTAAATTTGAAGGTCAATGATGTCATTAGGATATACCTCAATATTGATCATTCCGTATCTTGACATGCAGTTTCTTTCATTTCTGGAAAATATCTTTGAATTTTGTGTATTTTTCATTTACCATAATTTGGTTTTCTTCTTCAAGAACACCGTGTGTGTGTGTATAATTTATTAGTAGTGTATATTTATATTTTCTCTTGAACCACTTTTCAGTCATAGTTCTTTACTTTGTATATTATTTGTTTTTATCACTGTTGTCATATATGCCTTACTGTGTTTCTAGCTAGGTTTATACCTCATTGTGTTGCTTTCAATGGGGTGCTCAATTCTTCAATAGATTGATTCTTTTTCGAGCCCCACCAGATCCTTCTGCCACAACTACTTTGAGCTCTTGTGTCTCTTTTGTGTTTTCCAATAATGACAATTCCTTCAATAAACTGTTTTTCTTTTTCTTTTTTAATAAACTGTTTTTCTATTTATTTATTTTATTTGTTATCATTTCTGTTTTATATCGTGGTATCTTCCTTCCTTTATTTTTCAGTCACTGTCCATTGATCTTTGCAGATTATTAGTTATTTCAAAAATGGTTCTCCTTGCAACAGCAAGTTCTTTTAGGCTTTCTTGTCTCAGCCAGGAGAGATTGGAGCTACTCACACTGCAGATTCTCCCACCTTTATCCTTCTCACTTCCTGACTGCTTCTACGAATGGGACATCTGTGCATTATTCCTAATTCTCCCCTACCTACCGGCTTCCTTGTCATTCCAACTGGATCCAGGAAAATTGCCAGCATCAGCCACTGCACAAGTTTTCTTACCTTTAAAAAAGAAAATGTTGGCCTTCAGAGAGATTGCTGTCTTACCAGCTGTGTCAGAGATATGCAACATCTGCATTCCCAAGAATCTTCCTGCACTTCTGTTTGCCTGCTACTAAGTTTGGCAGCCTTTTTTGTTCAGATATATATGTGGACAAAATGTTTTTATATATTTTACATACTGTGATTTGAGATTTGGGTATCTCCTAATTTCATCAAAGATGGAGGGCTTAAAATTTTTTTCTTAATTTAAAAGGATTTTTAAAAATTTTAATTTTTTTCCAAATTGATTTTGGCTATTTTATAAAAGAAGACTAGGAAAGATAAATCTTTGATCTACTGTCTTTAAACCAGATGTTTTCTGATAAATTCTTGAAGCTTCCTATCATTATTTACTTCAGTGCCCATTCTGTGGTCTACGGTGGAAAAGCATTATCCATATCTTTAATTCTACCTGGGGGGCAGGGGAATGAGGGGTGAGACATGGGGGGATGTAATTCACTTCCTTAGGAGAATATCTCTGTTTCTTTTTATTTCTGTCTATAAACAAATAATTTTCACTGTATTCCCATATTTCGTTTTAAGGATATTTACTTATGTAAATAAAATTATTTCTCCATTATTAAGCCTGTTTTTATTTTTATTTACTTTTCAAAAGATTTTATTTATTTAATTTAGAGAGAGAGAGAGAGAGCACATGAGTGTGGAGAGGGCAGAGAAAGAGAAAGAGAGAGAGAGAGACTCTCAAGCAGACTCCATCTTGAGCACTGAGCTTAATACGGCTCTTGATCCCATGACCCTGAGATCATGACCTGAGCCAAAATCAAGAGTTGGATGCCTAGCTGACTGAGCTACCCAGGTGTCCTTAAATCTGTTTTTATTTTTAAACAGTGCGTATTTCCTTATTGATGAATTCCAGTCCTGAATCTATTTTAATCAAATCTAAATTGCACCTCTCTGGTGCATCTAATGAGATTCATTTCCTTTCCTTTGTTGTTAACTTTCTTGTCTGACCTGAGTATATTTGTCTATAGATCTGTGATAACATTTGTTTCCCAAATTTCAACCTTTCTTTTTCTTTTTCTTTTTTTATGTTATGCTAGTCACCATATAATACATCACTGGTTTTTGATGCAGTGTTCCAGGAGTCATTGTTTGCATATCACACCAGTGCTCCAAGCAATGTGTGCCCTTCACCTCTCTCTTTCTCTAAAATAAATAAATAAATATTTTTAAAGAAATATTTATTTATTTATTTATTTATTTTAGAGAAAGAGAGAGCATGGGTGGGAGGGGCAGAGAGGGACAGAGAGAGAAAATCTGAAGCAGACTCCATGTTGAGCACAGACCCCAATGCAGGGCTCAGTCCCACAATGCTGATATCATGTACCTGAGTTGAAACCGAGAGTTGGATTCTTAACTGACTGAGCCCCCCAGGAGCCCCCCAGTTTCCTCCTTTTAATTCTCAGCAGAATTTCTGAATCGCTCCTTTACCAAATGACAATTTCTATAGCTATTCCTATTGTCCCTATTTGCATTTTTATCAGGTTATCACAAAGTTCCACACCTAAATTCATTTTAAATACCTTTTGATCAAGCCAGTGCATGAAAGAATTTGCCAAATACATTTTTTTGCAGACTTCCTGAGATGCACTAATGCATCTTTTGCCAGTGGTTTATGCTTAGAGCATTTTCATGGTATGTGTAAAAAATTACTCTGTCACACTCTATATGGAGGAAGACTTTCACTTTAATTCCCTACCAAAATTGTAAATGTTTTCAGAGACATATTTAGATTTGTTTACTACTTATTCCCCAGGTGGGAGAGGAGAAGTGGATAGTAATTTGTTAGATGCAAGTTGGCAGGCCAGCCACCACACTTTAAACACCCTCTTCAGAAATAATGTCCATTTAGTTGTGATTGCTTTCATATTTGACACTAAATTGTCATGACCTTTCTTCATTTCAGGAAATAGCAAGATTCTTCCCACTTACTCGTAGGTTTGTGAATCTTGGTATAATATTTATAAATGGTTGGAATTCAACCAAAATGTTCTAACACTCCACTGTGTTTAGTAAAGCTATGAAAAAAATAGAGTTGAAGGTAGGTAGCCAGATGATAACTGTGTGTCACATGTTATCTTTGCCCAAGACCTAAGATTTAAGATTTTATTTATTTATTTGACAGAGAGAGAGAGAGAGCATAGGGACAGGGGAGAAAGAGAGAAAGAGGTTCCCTGCTGAGCAAGGAGCCTGATGCAGGACTTGGAACTCAATCCCAGGACCCTGGATCATGACCTGAGCCCAAGGCAGCCGTTTAACCAGGAGCCACTCAGGAGCCCCTTGATGGATTATTTTGTTAAAAGCAAAACATAAAAAGTCATAGAAAATAGCATGCCTTATCAAAGCTTACTTGTTGACAATTTTTAAAAAATACTTTATAAAAGTCTAAATTTTATATAATTTTTATATCACTTAATAAGGAATCATTATTTTCTTATTAAATATTGACTACAGTGGAAAATCTAAGTGAAATTCTGACTCATTCCCCCATCCCAATTTCCATGGAAAATTACATTTCTTCTTCCTTTCAAGTTATTTTACTATGTATGTCTGCCCTCTCAGATAATGAAACACTGACTTCCTCTAGATTGCCTGACTTTTCAAATAAAAACAGGCTTGCTATTGACCAAAATTCTCCTAGAGATTTAAAAAAAAAAAAAAAAGAGTAAAATTGAGTGAGTTTTCCCTCCCATTCTTCTCCAGGTGGAGTAATTGAATTGATGTGCTGGGTAGCTTCAAGGCAGTGGAATTCCAGGATGTCAGATGTTGCTATGGTGCTAAGAGTCATATTCACCGGCATCCTTTTCAACATATCTTCATCTCTGCTCTTAGTTATACTACGCTCATTACTAATTCACTCGTGGCTGTTCACAAACATCTGCATATTCTCATTTTTTCCCTCACCCCCTCCCTCTAAGAATGCCCATCATTCTTCCTCTTCAGTTATTAATGTAACTCATTATAGGCTTCTCCAGCTGTCCTCAAAATGTATGCTGAATAAGGCATGAGGAGGAAAGCTTAAAAAAAAAAAAAGATAGCTTTTCCAGTCTACATAAGTCTTTAGATGAATTTAAGTCAGACAGCAGAAGAAAATTTTCCATACTGTATAGTTGGCTTTGTTATTTCCATCATCTTCACTACGAGGTGGATAAAAGAGCCGGGGAGGGGCAGGGGAGGGGAGGGAGAATCCGGCAGCGGCTGGAGGAAAGCCCTCCGAGGGTGACGGCAGCTCAGGCCTAATGACTTGCTTTACGGCCGGTCTCCCGGAGCCTCCCCCCCCCGCCCCCTGGGCTGCAGATACGCCCCGCCCACTTTTGTGGCCCGCCTGCTCTCAAAGCCAGGACCTTCCTGGAGAAGGAGCTGAAGCAGATGGGAGACCGTTTCCAGGGTGTCCTGTTCTTCCCACTACCTTCCCCACCGCCACCATCGTGCCTCTTGACTTTGACTAAGCCCAGCCCCCTGCCCTGGAGACCCTCGACTAGCTGAGGCAGCGATACCAGGCAGAGGGATACAAGGTTGGCACCCCTGTCCACGCTATAGCAACCCCCTTCTGTCCACCTCAGCCCTCTCGTCTCAAACCCCTACCGCAATTCTGCCACCCCCCCGAGGGTCCCACAAGCAAAAGACGAGAGACCAGAGCAACTCTTCGGCCCCGAGGTACCGCCGGAGAAAGCGGGCAGGGGGCAGGAGTGCCCTGGACTGGAGTCCGGCGATCAGGAGCTGAGGGACGGGCTCAGTTGGTGGAGCCGAACACATGGTAAGTCAACGGTCTGCTCGTCGGGTGTGCAAGGCTTGAAGCCAGCTACCAGCTGGATGGGCAGGGGCTTTGAGGTGTAGGAGGATCTGGCTTCAGAACTGGCTCACTTGTTTCTGGGGATGACGGCGGAGGAGTCCCTCCATCAGGCACCTGCCTCTAGATTTGTTTCAGATTCTCTTTCTCTTTTGTTATATCCTTGTCTCTTCTGGTGCCCATTTCTGAATTTGGTCCCACTTCCCTTTTCAGAATCCAGAATATTGGGCCCTAGTCAACATCTACGTCCCCTCAAGGAACAACTAAGGAACTAGTTAACAGGGAATTTCAGGGAGCAGGCCGAGCTTGGAAACTTGGTTTCTTGAATTTCAAATCAGTGGTTTCTTGCAGGTGTTTCTTGGTGGGTGTCGGAGTGGCCATTGGGTAGAACCAGGAAGTAGGGACAAGAAACTAGGCAAAATTGCTGTGAAATTAGGACAGGTGTTCTGGCTGCATATGTAGGTCGGTAAAGGTCTTATGAATGGGACCCATAGAAAATAAATAGAAAAGTATGCCAAGTGACCTTGGGGAACTACCTTTTGAGAACAGAGCCAAAGGTGGTCAAGTTCATTGAGCAGATGGATATACAAGCAGATGGGGAAGAGGAGTCAGTGCTGGGGAAGTACATAGTTAGGAACTAGGTGTTCATCTTAACTTTAAGAGGAAATCAATGTTTTGTGAAGTATTGGGAGGAGGAGGCTGCATCTTAATAAGGGAAGGTGGGGACTGCCTTTTGGGGGATTATGAAGTAAAATAAAATGAAGTTTCTCCTGGGGAAAAGAAGTGCAAATTAGAGCAGGGGGAATGTATATCAGGGATTTGGGGAGCTATGAACTCCAGAGGCTAAGAGGTTATATTCGGCTATTAATTTCAGAGCCAGGTTTGATGAGTTCATTCTTAGTACAATAAAAAGAGGACTAAGCCACCACTACATTGGAAGATCATCATTTTTAGCGACTTTCTACATTTTAGATTTTGTTAGAGTTTCAAATTCATAATATGTTTAATATTCATAATATGTATTAGCCATGCTGATATTATTTAATATTATTTAATATTAAATATAATTTAATATTAATATTAAATTATTATTACTTTCCTTTTAAAGATTACAAAATTTACGTTTTAGAGAGGATACATTATTTTCCCAAGGTCACAGTCTAGTAAATGGTAGAACTTGTTTTTAGAAATGAGAGTTTTCGATCTGAATGACAGTTTTGTTGTTTTTATTTTTTATTTTTATTATTTTTTTTCAAGATTTTATTTATTTATTTGACAGACAGAGATCACAAGTAGGCAGAGGCAGGCAGAGAGAGAGGGGGGAAGCAGGCTCCCCACTGAGCAGAGAGCCCGGTGCGGAGCTTGATCCCAGGACCCTGGGATTGTGACCTGAGATGAAGGCAGAGGCTTTAACTCACTGAGCCACCCAGACACCCCAGTTTTGTTGTTTTTAGATTTTCTTAAAAAATTAATAAGCTACACACATCATATGCTAAGATCTATAGTCCTTAGTAGCTCACAAGTTGACATTGATTATATGAAAATATTTGCAAAAAATAAGTTACTTGATAATACATCATTTTTATTAAATAAATGCAAATGTTAAAAGCAATCTCAATTTTTTTAGATATTAAATTCTTGACAGATTGTAACTTTTTACTTTTTACTTTTTTTTTGTAACTTTTTATTTAAATGGTTGATTAGTTCTATCAACTTCAATTCTGAATTGAATGCCACAGATATTTTGTTTTCCATACCAAGGTTTTTGGTAGCAAATGGCAGAAACCAGCACTGCTTATGGGAAGTAGCAAAAGAAAACACATTGATATGATTGATAGTAGGTCACAGAATCAATGGAAAGACAAGAAAGTCCATTATGGAAATTTGTATTAGAAATAATTGAGGCTAGGCAGCCAAGGAATCAGCAGGTGTCACCACTGGACTATGGCTGCCTTATTTCTTCCAATTCATCATTGTCCCATGAATATAATTTGGTTGTCTCTTTGTCTATACAGTCTTCCCTTAAGATTCAAAAATCTGTTTGATCAAGATCCTAAGCCACATACCTGTCCTTCTAACTGACAAAGAATAGATAGAATCATTTTCTTCCATTTGGTTTCCAAGGTGGGGGATAGCATCCTGCCTCAACACCATTTGGATACTCCCACTAAAGTAGAAAGTGCCTGAATGTTGATTCGCCACTTCATAACAACTTGGGGATCCAGTTGTATGTTGAGACAAATACCTTTTCTAAAAAATAACTGAATCACATAGCAATTTCAATGAATAGCTTGGACCGACACAACTTAGTAGCAGAGCAGGGCCTAACATCTAGGTCTCTGGACCTTTCTTCCCTTTTATCATGTTACCATGTTTATCCATATCTTCATAAAACATGGTAAATAAAATTAATACCTATTACAGTATCTGGAGTTGTGCCAGTTCTTCAAATGCTACTCCATTTTTCTTCCTTTTCTGTTCTGAACGCTGACTTAAGAACTGAGTTTTCCAGTACATCTGTGTTGAAGATTATTTTTTATTATACATTCAATATAAATATTTTAAAATGACATATTGAAATAGTCACCTTGCATTCATCATCAGCATAAGCTTATGTGTCAGTGAATAAAACAGGATCCCAAGGAGATCTTGGTCTAAATCAGCTGTTTTAGGCATTAGAGAGGACAGGTGATTTTCTGTTTCACTTGTGAAGAAAAAAACTATGTTTCTCAATTTGAAAAACATGGTACATCCAGCAATTCAAGTAAGTTGAAATTCAGGTAAGTTCTGCAGGTTTTTTTCTATCGTATTCCACTCAAAATAATAATTTTATCATAGTTTAGCTCTCTGTTGCACAAAGAAGGACTTTAAAATGTGTGGGTTGGAATAATGAAAATTTAGTATGCATAATAAACTGCCTCACCATTATCATCAATCACAGGAAATATTTACATGCCTTTACTCTTTGTAGGCATTGTGCTTGTGGGTTGCACAAGCAAGAGACAGGGTGATTTCCCTCAAGTAGTTTAGTTATAGAAAAAGACATTCAGTGTATAAAAGCAGTGCAAAGAGGGAAAAAATCACAGTGGTCTTCCTTTGTTAAACATATACATAAACACATATACACATACCTACATGCATATATGTATGAGTGAATAGATATTTTTTTCCTGTATTTCACGATACAACTAAGGAAACAAGAAAGGACCATGGAATACAATACCTCCACAACATAACAGCTTTTTCAAAGATTTTTATATGCTGTTTTTGAATATCTTTCACTGGCATATATAAATGATGAAAAGTTAAAAATGTTTCTTTAAAAAATAATTTGCAGGTTAGGAAAAGATGGCAAGAGCATTATTTTTGTATCCTTTGAAATCTCTCCATTGAAATAAATAGGGCTACAAAATAGGATAGCATAACAAAAACACTTGAAAAATGTACCACAAATCTAAAACAAAAATACAGTATCCTGTGAACCTAAAAATACAGAGGCAGGGGATAAACCACTGACAACAAAAGACCCACATATTAGTAACCGTGTGTAGGATGAAGCAGAGATAAAGCAAAGGGACTTCAGATGGCCCTGGTTGCCAGAGAACAACAAATGAGCCAGAGAGTCCTTTCTGGAATTCTAAGGAGCCAATAGGAGAACAGCAGTCAAGATTGGGAGGGAGTTTAGCAGATTCAAATTAGCAGTGACTGCAAAAGAGTTGTGGTTAGTTTAGATGGTGTTGGAAGGGGTAGGGTTGTCTGAGTTCTTGAAATGAACCTAATACAATCTCTTCAAGGTGAAAGCCTTATGTGGAGGTGAAACTAGGAGAGCTAGGAGCCACATCTATCAGGATAAGGACAATATAGGCAAAGGAAAGAGTTGGTCCAGATACAAGGGAAGAGAGGAAGAGAGCTGGCAGGTTGCAGAAAGTATGCAATCATATTTTTAACATTTCTAAGAAATAAAAGCCTTAGAGGAAAGGAGCACTAGAGCCATGAAGTTGATTGAGCTAAACTTATCAACTCTCCTTTCCTAAGAATACTGTAAAGTTCTTCTCACTTATTTATGAACAGTAGAAAGTATCTGTGGTCAAATCTTCTATATAATTGTATGCATCATATATAACATTTATGGAATAATTTTATAAAAATATATATAGAAATGTGTGTGTATATATATGTATATATATAAAGAGAGAGAGAGAGAGATAGGGAGATGCCCATATTCTTTAAAAAATGTTACTAATATTACAAAATGTACTAAAAATGAAGAAACTGATAGAAATATAAAATAACAGCATCAATAAGAATTAGAAAACTCAGATATTAGATGATTGGAGAAAAGGGAGATCTAAAAAGAAAGCTGACAGGGTTCTGGAAATAATTGGAAATAAAGAAAAAATCATTTTGGTAATGAATGCTGAATGAGAAGGAGCATCAAAGAAAGTAAACACTATCGATTATGCCTGAAAATAAATAGGAGATGTGTTAGAGCATAACTTGTTTTAATTACTAAAAACACAAAAGGAAAAGAGATAGAGGGTTTTAGAGGAAGTGACAGATTAAAAGATGGGCAAACAACGTTCACCAAATGTGTGGTAAGAGTCACAAAGAACAATACCCCCAATGGAATAGTATCAGTACTAAAATTATAACTCAGTATTTTGTTGAAAATAAAGACTCAAAACTATCAATAAGTTTAACGTAAGGCAGAAAACTTGTACACAGAAAAGTAAAAACCATTACAGAAAGAAATTAAAGAAGACATAAATAAATGGAAAGGCATCTCATGTTCATGGACTGGAAGACTTAATATTGTTAGGATAGCTGTACTACACGAAGTGTCAGCAGATTCAATATTGAAATACCAATGGCAGTTTTTTGCAGAAATAAAAAAGCCTATCCTAAAATTCATATGGAATCTCAAGGGACCCCAATAACCAAGACACTTTTAAAGAACAAAGTTAGGGGATTCATCTTCCTGATTTCAAAACTTACTACAAATGCTACAGCTATCAAAATAGTGTCGTACTGACATAGAGACAGACATATAGATCAATGGAACAGAATATAGAACCCAGAATTAAGCCCTTTTGTATATGGTCCATTGATTTTCAGCAAGGATCCTAGGTCTATTCACTGGGGAAAAGGCAGTCTTTTTAACAAATGGTGCTGAGAAAACTGGATATCTACATGCAAAGAATTAAGTTAGATCCTTATTTTGCACCATGTACAAAATTTAACTCAAAATGGATAAAGATATAAACGTTAAGAGTTAACACCACAGGGGCGCCTGGGTGGCTCAGCGGGTTAAAGCCTCTGCCTTCGGCTCAGGTCATGGTCCCAGGGTCCTGGGATCAAGCCCCGCATCGGGCTCTCTGCTCAGCGGGGAGCCTGCTTCCTCCTCTCTCTCTCTCTCTCTGCCTGCCTCTCTTCCTACTTGTGATCTCTCTCTCTCTGTGTCAAATAAATAAATAAAATCTTAAAAAAAAAAAAAATTAAAAAAAAAAAAAGAGTTAACACCACAAAACTCTTAGAGGAAAACATAGTAGAAAATCTTCATGATATTGGATTTGGTGATGATTTTTTGATGACACCAAAAGCACAGACAATATAGAAAAAAATAGGTAAGTTGGAGTTTATCAAAATGAAATACTTTTGTGCCACCAAGAGACGCTATCAATTACAATGACAAACCATAGAACGGGAGAAAGTATTTTCAAATCATAAATCTGATGAGGATTATCCAGAATATATAAAGAACTTCTACAACTGAATAACAACAAAAAATAAACATGTGCAAAGGGCTTGAGTAGATACTTTTCCAAGGAAGATATATGAAAGCATATGAAAAGATGCTCAACATGAGTAGTCATTACTACTACTACATTAAATGCAAATTAAAGATGCCACTACTACTAGTGGCACTACTACTACTACTACTAGTCATTACTACTACTACATTAAATGCAAATTAAAGATGCCACTTTACACTGATTAGGATGGCTATTATTTAAAAAAAAAGGGGGGGGGCACCTGGGTGGCTCAGTGGGTTAAAGCCTCTGCTTTCGGCTCAGGTCATGGTCCCGGGGTCCTGGGATCGAGCCCCACATCGGGCTCTCTGCTCCGCGGAGAGCCTGCTTCCTCCTCTCTCTCCCTGCCTGTCTCTCTTGCCTACTTGTAATCTCTGTGAAATGAATAAATAAAATCTTTAAAAAAAAAAAAAGGAAAATAACAAGTACTGATGTGGAGAAATTAGAACCCTTATACACTGTTGATGGGAATGTAAAATGGTGCAGTTGTTATGGAAAATGGTTTGGTTAGTTCCTCAAAAGGTTAAGCATAGAATCACTGTATGATCTGCAATTCTGCTTTTGAATATATACTCCTGAGAATTGAAAGCAGGGACTTAAACAGATATTTATACACTAATATTCATAGCAGCATTATTCACAATAGCCAAAAAGTGGAAGCCACCTAGTTGTTTAAGAGATGAATGGATAAACAAATTGTGGTATATGCATACAATAGAAAATTATTCAGCCTTAAGAAAGAATGAAAATCTGATATATGCCATGACGTGGGTGAACTTTGAAGACATTGCTTTAAGTGAAAAAGCCAAAGATGAAATGACAAGTGTTGTATGATTTCACTTAGATGAGATGACTGAACTTGGCAAATTCAGAAACAGAAGGGAGACTAAAGCAGAATAGAGGCTGGAGAGTAGAGAAGGAATGGAGTTGTTGGGTACAGAGTTCCTGTTCAGGATGATGAAAAAGTTCTAGAGATGAGTAGTGATGATAGTTGTACAACAATGTGAATGTACTCAATTATATAGTTAGAAATGATTAAACTGGAAGATTGTGGGCTATGTATTTTTACATTAAAAACACAAAAATACAAATATTTATATATGGCATTTATATGGCATATGTGTATTATCTTTGACATAAATATATATATTTATATGTCATATATATGTGTGTGTATATATATATCATATATATGAAAGATTTTATTTCTATCCTAAGTGAAAGTATAAAGTCTCCTGGGAAACTATTTTGAGTATGCAGGAACTCAGAGAATAGCATTTCCATAAACCCTTTCTGAGGATATAAATTTCAAACAACTAAATGACTAGAGCAATTTAGGCATAAGGACTGGTAGATAACATCAGCAAGATTGATTCAGTCTCCAGTGAGGAAAATACAAGAGAAGCTAGTTGTCACATGACAGCAGAGAATTAAGATTAGTTCCTAAAAAGTACATGCTGACATTAAAGTTTGTTGTGTGTTGGAGTGAATTACAGGATTTATCAGACTAGAGAGCTTTTAAAATTTATTTTTACACTTACTTTGGATACGGTCTTTTTAGAATCCATTGAATCAGGCTACATGACATCAAGAGGTGCATCCTCCTACATTCCAAGAATTCCATAATACTTTAATTCTAGTAAATATTTCTTCTTTCCAACAAACTAAGGAAAGAGGTGATAACTATTAGGGACATGATATTTTCATATATTAATAATGAAACTTCAAATTAACATGTCTTCTTTTTTTTTAAATTAAAATGTAATGTATTATTTGCCCCAGGGGTACAGGTCTGTGAATCATCGGGCTTGCACATTTCACAGCACTCACCATAGCACATACCCTCCCCAGTGTCCATAACCCAGCCACCCCATCCCTCCCCCGCCCAGCAACCCTCAGTTTGTTTCATGAGATTAAGAATCTCCTATTAACATAAGTCTTCTTATCCACGTTTATCTTAATTTTCACTGGAAACTCAAGTGCTACCATATTTGATGAATTCATTCACATCCCATATTACCCTGAGTGGCTCTGAAATTGACCCAATTTCCTTTCCTTCCCTGCCCTCCCAGCATTTTCATTGTGTTCTCTTGAATGTTTTACCTTATATCAGCTTTGGTGCCTTGATTTGGTGTTCAGTAATGTTTCTTCCATCTGATAGCAACACGTGTCCATTATTGTAGCCTTGTTGCATCTCTTCCAATGTCTATATTTTAAGCTTCCTATTCTGGCTGCTACTCCAGTCCTGTATCACTTAATCTGGGATTTCCACTTCAACATTGAAATTTCCAAGTCATTGATCCTACTACAATTATACTCTCCAGCCTTAGCCCCACCTTTTTGTTCTTATTTCTCTCCCTCCTAACTCAGATTCCATGGTCCTTTTTAAATTATCCTTTATTGACCTTCTTCTTCTCTCTTTTTGCCGTAATTACCTGATAAAACCCCAAACATACTTAAGTCTACCTTCTCTGCCTATCCTGTTTCTGCACCAGAGCAGCTGAACATTGAAATGAAAAACACATGAACAGGCCAATTAGTCTCACTAAAAACTTATAGCCACAAATTTCACATGGGCCTTCAACATAGTCCTACAGTCCTGTTACAGTCTTCAGAATTAGTATTTCACAACTTTCCCTTTATTTATTTTTTTTAAAATAAATCTGCATTTATTTATTTAATTATTTGAAAGAGAAAGTGAGGGATGAGGGGCAGAGAGAAAGGGAGAGAGAATCTTAGGCATACCCTGCACCCAAATGGAGCCCTGCCTGGGGCTTGATCCCAGGATCCTGAGATCACGACCTGAGCCAAAACAAAGAACTAGGTGCTCAACCAACTGCAGAACCTGGGTCGGTTTCCTTTAAACTTTCTCTTTGAACTCCTATGCCAGATTCCTAGCCTAGATTCCTACACATGTGTACACATGTGTTGAGACCTCGTCTTGAACTTCATTGAGACATTGAAGAAATTAAAGAGGAATTCTCCTATTTTCTTACCTCCTGATCACCTACCAACTAGTCTGCTACTCTGTCATCTCTTCTGTTCCTGAGCAGCAGCAGTTTTGCTTCAATCACAAGTGAGCACTTCTAACTGAGTCTGTACCCAGTTCCTTCACGTGTACCCAAGACTGTCTTCTTGGAATTTTCCCTCTCTGAGAAATGCCAGTCACAAGTAGAATTACCAACTTAGCATCTCCCCTTTCACATCTAAAATCTAACATATGCAGGGGCACCTGGGTAGCGCAGTCAGTTGAACATCCTACTCTTGGTTACAGTTCAGGTTGTGATCACAGGGTCTTGACTGAGCCCTGTGTCTGGGGCTCCGTGCTCAGGGCAGAGTCTGCTTGAGATTCTCTCTCCCTCCCTCTGCCTCTCCTGCTCATGCTCTCTCCCCACTGACTAAAATTAATAAATAGATCTTTTAAAAAAATAAATAAAATCTAATGTATTTAAAGAGAATTATTTATTTCTCTCAACTTCGCATTGTAAATGTGCTTCTCTCCAACTTTCTCTATCCTGGTAAATGACACCATTATCCACTCAAGTTTTCCAGTTAAAAATCTAGGACTTTTTTCTAGTCAAAATCTTGATTCTTCCTTTTCCCTCAATTCTCTCCCTATATTCAATCCATTGGAAAGTTCTATTGAGGTACCATCAAAATAATATTTTCTAAATCACTTCACTTTCTTTCATCTCTTGTTCTACTACACATCATTTGTTGTTTATTTTTGTAATAATTTCTTCCTTAGTCTTCTTACTTTCATTCATATTTTTATAATGTATTCTCCAGTAGGTTGAATAATATTTTCAAAATATAAACCAATTCATGTCATGAGACCCCTTTAATAGCTTCCATCCCATTCAGAAACACTCCCAACTCTCACTACCTAGCCCTTGATGAGCTTGTCCTACTTCTCTTATATGATCCAACATACTAGCATTATTTTCCTTTCTTAAACACATCAGTATAATCCTTACCTTTGGAACGTCTGGCTCACCTTGAACCTTTTGTATTTATGCATTCCCTCTGATTGAAATGTGTTTTTTTTTTCCTTCTAATTTTGTCATGACTGGCTTTTTCTTGGCATCCAGGCATCAGCTTTAAAGTGTGACTTCCCAGAGATGCCTTTTGTAACCTCCTAATCTAATCAAGCCCCTCAGTCACACACTATTATATCATCATGTTCTAGTTTTCTGCATAGTTCTTACTATCATCTGATTTTTTAAAGCATTGTTTACTTTTGTCTCCTTGCTCAGAATGTTGGATTCATGAAAATAAGAACTTGTCTTCTTAATGTACTGATATATCCCTAGGTTATAGAACTAGGGGGGCACATAGTAAAATAATTATTGAGTGGAAATATCCAAGCTCATGAAATTTTATGTATGAAAGCAGAACAATTTATTCCTTTAAGATAAGAATTCATATGATTTAAGAGAACAGAATATTTGAAATTTTGTGATTAGTGTTTTCATTCTCATTAGTTGTGTTAACTTGGAAGTCAGGTTAGAAGCAGAATGCTAGTTTGTTTTTTGTTGTTTTTTTAAATCTGAAATGAGAAGTCATCACAGGGAATGGGCTACTCATGATATGTCTGCTCTAAGGACATTTTCTACTAGTGGATCTTGGAAACTGAATAAAAATCAGAAGCCTACTTCATGAGCATGGCATTAGGATAAAGAAAATTAGAGGAATCAAATATATAATCCCATCAAAATAAGATATAATAGTAATATTTTTACAATAGATACAATGGTGATATTCTTTCAATAATTTTAGAATGCCACACTTTCAAGTTCTTCCCAAATTTCTAATCCACAGCAATAGTGAGACAAAATAAAATGAGTATGATTCTTTTAAGCCACTATGTTATAGAGTGATTTGTAATGCAGTAATAGATAACCAGAATAAAGATGCTTAGATGCTAAGATGCTTTCTTCGCCCTATACTTTTCTTTGGCAACTTCTGTTCTCCCCTTTGAAATAGTTCTGCCTTCTTAACAGAGTGACAATGCATTGTCCTCCATGAAGCCTTGACCTCTTAATCCCCTCTACCTACATCATGCTTAGACTTCCTCACGTATACTAAACTGGATCTATTTCTGGAACTTTCAAGATAATTGACTATCTAACCTTGTAAACTAATATACCCTAAAGACTTTATGGTTGTTGGAAATGTAAACCTTTTAAAAGAGAAAGGTAAGCAATTCACTCAGCAAAACCAAGTTTATTTGGGAACAGCCGAGGAACTGCAATTCAGGACAAGCAAACCATGATAAATGATAGGCAGGTCCAGAACAAAAGAAGAGAGCATGTTTTTATAGAGGAAAAGAGGAAGTTGGGAGGGGATATTTTGAACAAAAGTTCACTGGAGGAAAATGAGAGTTGGAAGTGATGGTGGCTCCTCCTTGGCTCTAGATGATTGGAAGGGTAGTGGTCTCTCACTGGCTGCCTGTGAGGGCGGCTTGCTATTGGTTCCTGAAGCTTGCTGTTGCCAGGCGGAGGAAATCTTCCTTCTTGCTGCACTTTGCAAGCTGTGATGAGTCCTATGTACATGAGAGCCCTCCCTGCATGGCTTCCTGACTCTAATTTGAATTAGGTTTCCTTAAAATGTTTTCACAGTATCTTAACACATTTCTCTTTCTAGAAAGGCATTTTAATATCTTTTAAAATGCTCTATATTGATATTCAAAATAGGTTGACTAAAGTTTGGATTTTAGATAGAGTGATGATCAGTTGAGAAAAATATTTGTGAGAGCTGAAGGAAAAGGTGTGGAATGTTGCAAACTGTTCAGTTCTTGAAAAAAAAAAAAAATCACACTATGTGATCTCTTCCTATGGCTCATTCTTTCTTTTATCCCAGAGTAGCTAAAATAAGTAGTATGATGACATTTCAGTTTGCTGTTGGCTCTTCATCAGAAAATGTACTTAATGGTCTAAATGTTTGTAAAACATTCCAAATTTCTTTTATTAAAATCAGCCTGATAATTTCAAGATACTATTATCATTGCATAGGCTTCCATATGATGAAGTTTAAATCAACTCTCTAGGCTTAGTTATATTAAGAAAGCTAATGTATATAAGCTAATGCTAATGTTAATCTGATTGTCAAAACTAATGGAGCTGAAATTCTAAATTGTGAACTTCCACTAAACCACTGAACCAATAGTATCTAAATTGGAAGTGGTTTTATTTCTTTTTTCTTGACAAAGCATATAATAGACTCATGAATTATTCATGTTACTTTGAGTTATCTCTGCACCAGAGCTAGGTATTCCAACCTGACCTGCAAACCATGTAGGCAAAATATTAATAAAATATCTTTTTTTTAACCTAGGCAAAGTGTAATGTATATGTGACATCCCAAAGCAAGGATACACGAGCCAAATAATTTGTGTCACGTAATTATTCTCTAGGGCATGTCAAGATAATATTACAGTATGCCCCATGGACCATCCAAGCAGTTTTTCTGAGCAAGGATTTCCAAAAAGATGCAAGATATTTTCCTGCCTGTTCTTGGAATCTCTTTTGCCCAGCAGCTAAAAGGAAAATGCTGAACTAGGAATCAAAATATCACCTGAATCTATGATTTGATTATTGTTTTCTGTAAAGAATCTAAGAAACTGTTCTCTGGATTTTTGGTTGGCCTCACTCAGTTCTGTCTGTGGACTTATTTTCTTGGTTTTCAATTATATCTCTAACTCTGTCTTAAAAGGAAATGAAATACAAATACATACACACATACTTAACACTTTGCCTATACTGTTCGCAGCTCAAGGTACACTTGTAGTTCATTCTTTTTTTTTTTTTTTTAAGATTTTATTTGTTTATTTGACAGACAGAGATCACAGGTAGGCAGAGAGGCAGGGAGGAAGCAGGCTCCCTGCTGAGCAGAGAGCCCGACGCGGGGCTCGATCCCAGGACTCTGAGATCATGACCTGAGCCGAAGGCAGAGGCTTTAACCCACTGAGCCACCCAGGCGCCCCATCATTCTTTTGTTTTAATATCAACCTTATATCCATGAAATTTTTTTTTTTTTTTTTTTTTTTTTTAAAGATTTTATTTATTTATTTGACAGACAGAGATCACAAGTAGGCAGAGAGGCAGGCAGAGAGAGAAGGGAGGAAGCAGGCTCCCTGCTGAGCAGAGAGCCCGATGCGGGGCTCGATCCCAGGACCCTGGGATCATGACCCGAGCCGAAGGCAGCGGCTTTAACCCACTGAGCCACCCAGGCGCCCCATGAAATTTTTTGATTAAATATTGATTTCTCCATTTATTTCTCTCAGGTGTTCACTTCACCAGGAAGACCTATGTTTTTGCCTTCCAAATGTTCCTTAGCCTATCTTTTTTTTTTTCTTTCTAAAATCACTTACACGGTCCTTGTCTATGCCCAGTATATATATATATATGAACAGGTGTACATTTTATAGAAAGGGGATCATTACTACATTGACTGCTTTCTATGTTGTGTCACCTGTATTTACAAACAGCTCTGTCATACGTGAAAAAAAATGAGGGTCTATGTTAGCTCATTGAGTTGTGAGCTCTTTCTATGTTGTTAACTGAACCATGTGATGAGGAAATGATAGCTTGGTCCTTCACACCAACACATTTGTTGGAGACTATTACATAGTGAGTAAGGTTTTACCGTTTTGGTAGGTTTAACTAAAATGGTAGTTCAGCTCAGACAGATGAAGAAATAAAAGGACCAATTTCCTTTATAAGTATTCAGAGCTTGAATATGAATACTCAGAAATAGAAACAGAAAAAAGAGAAATAAACCTTTACGTTTTTTTGGGTCCATTTCTTGAAAATATTTGCAGTGGCATTATGTATAAAGATGCATATGGGCAGTAGGATATGTTATTGCTTCAATAGTTTTATTTTTATCTATTTTTTTATTTTCTAAAATGTTTATTTCCTCTATTATTTTACTCAGTGATAATATGACTATCTTCATTTACTAAAAAATAAAGAATAGCATAATAGGAATTTCACAGTAAAGGAACAAAACATTTCTTGCATTCACATGTATTAAATATGCCTCAAAGGCATGGAAGAAATTCTGTGGCATGAAATTCTCAAATTTCAAAATGAGCGTGCATATATCGTATGTTGGAATATTCATTATAAATCTACTATTCATAATTTTATTTAGAATGTACTCAAGAACTTCTTTTTTGCAAATAATGTGACCTGAGACCAGATCTCTAAATGAACACAAGTCAGATTCCTGCAGACACAGGGGGATTTTATTTGGTCAGAGACTGGTCTGTCAGGTTTTGCCATAAAGTCTGTTCAAGACACACAGCTAACAAAGGAATTTTTCTCTTGTAAATAATGGGTCAAATACAACCCCCCATGAGCCTCTTCCATTATGTTTCTTCTTGAGGCTGTTCATTCTGTTTTCTTTTTTCCATGGTTGGATTTGTTGGCATATAAAATAGCAGAGTTTCAAACATTCTTTGTGATGGGTAATTCTATTAGCTTGGAAAAATGATTTTCCTGAAATTTGGAAAACAGGGTAATTTGCTTCATGCCACTTTTCACATTTGCCATTATTTGATCACAATGCACATTTTAATTGCCATAAAATAAGAAAGGCTCTGCGTCTTTTTTTTTTTTCCTCCAACATGTCCCTTTCTTCTAACTTGGAAGCCTAATTAGTCCAGATTGTATTAAAATGCTTTGTTTTTGCTGCCTTTGTCAGAGAAGAGTTAGAACATGATGCCTCTCTTGGTAGGTCACAGACCGAAGAGGCCTGACCCAGGGAATCAAATGTCTGACCTGGCCTGACCCTAACCTCTACTTAAAATCAAGTCTTCACTTTTATTTTAAAACAGAGGTATACTTTCCATGTATCTTTTTTTCCCCTTGTCCCAGCTGCCAAGAAGCACCCATGGCTATTCATTTGAGAGCTCAGGGTGGGAAAGGACATTTTCCGATCTTCTCAGTTTGGGGAGTGGGGTCTGGGTTTGATTTACTCTTGTTTACTTAGGAAAAACTCCAATATATTGTCTACAAATTCCATATAAGAGGAAAGCAACAACAACAACAAAAATCCAGAATTTGATGAATTGTAGGTTTTTCCTCTACTGCACATGAAATTTAAACACATATTTATTTTAAATAAATCCTTATATTGAATTAAAACATATTTCTGGTTCTGCTTCAGCAGTAAGATGAGACAAAACATTTGGAAGACATATTAAAAAATTGTTGGTGGAACATTGAAAACAATGTCAATTTTCTTTTGGGAATATAGGAGGCTGGGTAAGCTCCTCTAATAATAATACTATTAATCACTTTATGGCTTTGTGCTCTCACTTCTGAGGCAAATGATCAATACTCTTAATTTTAGTCTTGCTTTTATTCTTTGGCTCTGTGATTCTTTTTTTCTCTGTTTGTATGGTTGTTACAGTAAATTTAATTTATGACTGTGTAGGGCGATGTATCGTACAGGTCATATCCTGTAATCTTTCATGTGGAGAATTCCCATGGAGTTATTCTGTGAGATTCGATGGCAGACTCTTTTGCTTTTACTTGAAACATCTTTACTTTTTAGGGGGTTGGGGGAGTGGGAGGTTAGCTTATTTAGTGCCTTCCAAATTACAATGTACAGAGCTTTTATTCACTCATTTAGAGATGTAGTATAACTCTGCACATTTGATAAGTAACCTCAGGGGCTCCTTTTTTACCTTAAAAGGGTAAAACAAATGGTTATTCAACCATTTGTACCTTTTAAAATAAACCTTCTCTAGTGCCACACATTTTGAATTTTCCCATTCTCCATGTCTAGTTATCATAGCTGGTTCAATTTAAAAACAGGGCTCAGTTTTTTTTATTGCCGTCAAATCTTGCCAGTTGTGATATTTAGTGCAACAGCCAAATATCAGTGTTAATGGTAACATGGCTTTAATTTTTTTGAGCAAGACACATTGTTGTAGTAACATTTTCAAATTCAAGCGTAGCAAATGTAGTCAAGGTTAAATTGTTTGTGGAGCAAACATACCTCTTAACCTGTAATACTTTTGCCATGTTGATTCAATCACAAACAGAAAAGAGAAACACAACTAAAAACATCCTTCAGAATCAAAGTGAGTTACTAAAAATGTAGCAGAATGCAGATTGTCTTTATTTTTCAGTTGGCCTGTGTGAAGTAGCTGTAAGTCAAAATTCAAATACAAAATTAAATCGAGATACACATGCTTTAATTTAAAATTATTGAAATGCTTCAAAATTGAGAGGGTTCTCCAATTTGTGAAGTATATAAGCTCTGAGTCATGTACAGGGCAATTTGAAATTATTCAAGCTCTTCAGATTTTCCAGAGTGCTTCAATTTGGAAGTTATCAGGGTTCCAGAATGTATAATGCATAGAAATTTGAAGCTGCTGAAAATGCTCTTAAAAAAAAAAAAAAAAAAGCCAACAAAAAACCTTTTACTTGCATTCAGACATCTGGGCATGTGCAGACACTGAGGAATAGATTGATGTAAAATTGTCTGAGTGCTCCAATTTGTAAGTGATTCCAAGAGCTGCCTAGATCACTCAGCACATGTTCGAATGGTTAGAACTGCCTCATTCAAAAAGTGGGAGGGAAAGATGAAACCAAATCTTCACTGAGGGAAAAACGGGTAATGATCCAAGAATTCAAACATTCTTCAAAAATATGTTATGAGATTTTAGGAGAAATGACACAGAATTGGAGAAAGACATTATCTGTCAAAGAATACAGTTCAAGTAAGCCTTCTATTAAAGCCTCTCTCCTGTTAACTCCATGTTATGCTAATTGTGAGCTATTCTCAGGAACCCTGGTTTGACATACTGTCCTTGAATGACCTGTGTATTCCCATGTTGATGTCTTTTTGGCCCTTTTTCTCTCCCTGGTAGCTCAGTGATGAAAATAGATTTCATCTTGTATGCCAAGTCACTTCACTTATTACTGGGTCCTTGGAGTCCTGTGCTAAAGAGGACTCAGAGGCCATATTAGGTCTCAACAGAAAAAGAGGGTCAAAATTAATGCTGTCACTGTGGATGAAGGTGGGACATTTGACACCACATAGGTATTTCCTCCTTTTATCCTATACCAGTCCTACAGGTATAGATCTTTAAGATCCTATTCAAATAACAATCTTTTATGTTTTCCAAATTCATTTAATTTTTTTTTTCAGTATTACAACCTTTCATCTTTGTCAACACTCAGCATTTTTACTGCTTTAAACTTTCAAATATTAAAATGATTATAAAAACTTTAAAATGCATTTATGTTCTATGTAACACAAGGCAATCTGGTGGTCATTTATTATTCTCTGTTTCAGGAAAGTTCCATATGAAGATATAATTATAGAAATTCCCACATATTTCAATATTGTTGATCTTCTTGGTCTACTGTCTACTTTTTCTTAGCTGTGTGACCTTAGGAAGTTTACTTCACTTCCCTGGATCCCACTGGCTTCATTTGTTAAGAGAAGGGTTAAATAAGTGACTGTTAGGTCTTTCCCAGTCTGAGCTGTGAACTTCCAGCAATTGAAAATGTGATGGGTGAGGCTTCTTTCCTCAGGTATTGAAATGTCAGATTGAAACAATGTTGAGATATGGTAACAGATCTCAGTGTCTTGTGAAGATTCCCCAGCTGAGTGTTAGAATTTCAGAGCTGCTGCCCCCAACAGTGGCCGATGAATAGCCAATTATTTGCTGTGATTTTAGGGGCTGCTGGGAAACTTTCAGTTCCTTTTCTAAGTGGTCCCTGTTCACCAACTGGTGCTAGTAATTACTTCAGGCTGGAACAAAATTTTCTTTCTTAAAAGAGTAGAATTCTGCATTGTGGAAAGAAACGTTTGAGGGGCAGATGGACTTGACTCTCAGCTTCAACGACTCATTATTTTTATAAACTTTCACATGTATTGTAGAGTCTCTGAGCCCCAGATTCCTCATCTGCGAAATGGTGGTAAGAACCATGTCATAGATTTCTGGTGAGGAATCAGTGTGTCAGTGTGTAAACTGGTCTAGCCCCTAGCAGACATTCAACAAATATACCTAAAGGAAAGTCGGAGGAAGGATATGCAGACCATACAGACATGGCTGGTGGCAGTTAGGAGAGGGACACTGCACAGTGTGTGTCTACATGTGTGAAGATGCCAGTGTGAGTACTGACAATGGAGTAGAGGAAGACAGGCAAGCAAGGCGGAGCATTTGAGATTTAACAGGGCTTTATACCTGCTTAGATGGGAGAAGAAAAAAAATCACCATAACCAGGTTTTTAATTTTCCAGTAATTAGACACCAAACCCCAGACAAATTATTTAAATCTCTCTGAATCTCAGGTAAAATGTATAGCTATTAGCTCAGAGACTGTAAAGTGGGGTAATTTAATATCATCTCCTATTTTACCTTTAATTTGCTAATCCTAAATGTATTACATTCTCCTCATTGTAAATCTCATTGTTCATTTTTCTGACTTAGATGTTTGCTAAATGTAGTATAAACACAGTCCCTGCCTACAAGAATTGGATCTAAACCTATAGGAAGTGAATTACTAAGACAAAAAGATGTGCTTATATTCTGGAAACCTAGGAGAACAAAAAAGGTACAATCACACTTGTGGACTGGACATTGTGTGCCAGTGCTCAGGAATATTAAATATCTACTTCGTCAACTGGATACAAAGGATGACTTCCCAGAGTTTATGGAAGGCTTGGGGCCTGACCTCAACGTATAAATCAGTAGTTCCCAGACTTGGAGATTTCACGGTCCACACAATTATATAACCACAACAACAAAAATGCAGTTCAACAGAAACTATCAACTTTTATTTTGTCCAGTATAAATATTTAAAAACAAAGAAACCAAGAGAAAAAAAAGTTATTATCTCTTTACCATTATTTAAACAAGAGAAATAAATTTAATGCCCCAAAAGAGGAACAATGGACATAATCTCAGAAAAGAACGCTTTTTAAAGTTTAATGTATTTAGCCTTATGAAAATCTCACTACTTTTCACTATGACCCATTGAATGTTTGTTACAAATGATCCAAATCCAAACATGGTAAATTGAGATCCACTGATATTACTGTCTACTCAGGCCAACACTTAACAAGGGCAATATTTTAATATCTTATTTTTTTGTAACTTATGTTGCAAAATGTTTTGTGATGCATATATCTTCATCTTGAAATAGCGTATTGCCTGACACATATAGTAGGTGCTCAATAAATACTTGTTTCTTGAGTGAGTGAATAAATGAGTAAATGAATGAATGAACTAATCAGTCATTGAAAACTTGGGCAAGAGTAATAGCAGAGGCTCAGAAGTTTTTGGTAGAAGCTGTTCTTGGTGGAAACAGAGCAAGATAGCCTGTTAAAATCAGTAGGTTTAGGGACCCAGGCTTCAAATTGATATTGCTATGACAAGAAGCCTCCAGTCAGCCATAGATTATAATGGGAGGGAAGATTTTTATATTTTGAATGCCCAGAGCAGGCAATTGGTCTTCTCAGAACTAGAAAAATATGATGAAAATATGAAAGCTCACAAATCTTAGTACTAAAGTCACCATTTATAGTAATCCAGAAAATTAAACAGTAATTCAGAAAAGGAAAACAGTTTAAAAGAGTGATACTAATTTTCATTTTTTTGTTTTTTTTCAGTTTGGGATTCTCACCCCCGCCCTCCACCCCAAAACCTTACACAGTGAAACCATCCACACCTACTTTGGTAATGACTGATATCCGCACCCCCCCCCCTCCTTTTTTTAACATGGTTTTCTCGTGCTTTCACCACACATTTCAAGTCTCCAGTAGAACCACAGGTTCTCTCTTTTCCCGTTTGCCATTTCCCAGTTCTCATTCCATCTTTCCTCTTTCTTTTGGAGCCCATGAGGGTTTGGATAGGAAGAATATTAAGGACGCTCAACCTTGGACATTTTGAAATTATCTCCAAGTGATATACACACATTCCAGAGACATACTGTCATGTTTGAAAGAAGAAATTTTTCATTGTACAACCTTAACTGTGGGTCTCATTTTCCCATTATTAGATCGCAGTATTTATTTTCAGGAATCTAATTTTCCTATGAACATGTTGTATTATTTTAACAAAAAGTAGTAATTTGCTAAATTATTAAATTAACAGGCAGATACCTTTTGGTAGCTGTGCCATGGCATTTGTTATTTTATTCAATTTTATTTCATTAATAGAGCAGAGGTTTCAGAAAATGGAAGTGTCCTAGGACTTTCTTGACCTGTGAGGAACCCAATGTCTACTAAACCAGATCTTTCTCAATATCTTTCCTGTACTTTGTCTGGGAAATCTTAGTGGGAAGGTGGGAAGAGCAGCTACAAGGGCAAAAAGATATCTGTGATTGAGACTAACTTTGGGGGAATAAATAAGCATTTAGCCAAGGCATCATTTTGCCTCACATTGCACCAAAGAACCTATGTAATGTCATCCATATGCTTGTTTTTTTCCTTAGCTATCAAGGCTTTTGGGTAATGCCAAAGGTCGAACTGCTAAAGACATTTGATTTGATTTGATTTGAGGAAATAGAGGATGAATCAGTTCCCACAGAACAGACGTAACTGAGATTTCCCCTTTTTTAACGCCTCTTCCCTATGTAATGTCATTGAGATGTTTTGGTATGAGAAGTGACCATTATAAGAAGAAGGAGCAGAAAAATCACTTTCCTTATATCACTCCAGTAATTCCTTATCGGTAGGTTTTAAAAAGCATGCTCCTTCTGTTAGAATTTATTATGAAATATTTATCTACCTATTAAGATATTTTTATGCTTCTACTGAAGTATGAACTTTTCAGGAAGAAAAAGTACATGGCAAATAGAGCCAGTTCAAAAGGACAGCAGTGTAAACCATTTCAGTCTAAGTCAGGGTTTCTCCACCTCAGCACCCTTGACATTCTGGACCAGGTCCTTCTTTGTTTTGGGGGGTAGGAGGGAGCTATACTGTGTAGTACAGATTGTCTAGCAGCATCCCTGGCCTCTACCCACTAGATGCCAGTAGTGACCTCTGAGATAGGACAAACCAAAATTTCTCCAGATATTGCCAGTTGTCCTTGCTGGAGAACCACTAAGGCCATAGTGATAGTACTTTGCATTTCAAAAGATGAACATTTAGAGAAGTCATTCTGTTTGTAAGACTCACAAGCCTCTACCCTTGCCCCTGAACTCACTTTAGGGAGTTCCCACCATTTATTATACCCAGTCTAGTATTTGCAGTCCAACTTAAATTTCCTGTTTCTTCCATTGCAGCAGTCCTTCACATTATTACCAAACTAAACTACTCTCTTACTTTATTTTAGTCCTACTTAGGCACATTTAATGTCTTCTAGTTTATAGAAGATAAAGTCAAAAGTTCTTCATCTCATATTGAAGAGCCTCCATATTCTGGCCTCAGTCTTCCTCTTAGCATTTCCAGACTAGTGTAATGCAATGATTTCTCTCACTTTTTCACTCTATATTCATTCTTTTCCTTTTGGCTGTCTCTCTGTTCATCCCCTCATGTCAGTCTCACCCATATCTGAGGACTCAATTCTTTATTCTTATTTTGATTGCTATTTACTGAAATGTTCACTTGTTTCTGATGTGTCTATACAATGAGATCTTAATATTTTAGGTTTGCAAAATGTAATCTGTAGAGGTAATTCCTACACTGTCCACTCATGAAGCTACATTATATTCCTGGAATCAAACTGTATACGACTCTAACAAAATCTAACAAGTTAATACAAGGCTTTTTATTTAAAGAAATAATCATGGAGTGCTATTTTTACAAGACATATTTCCCCAAGTTGATTTATTATTTTAAAAATATTTGATCTTTACTATGGCAGGAAAAGCCATATGACTATGAACTGAGTACTCAGGCTATCCAAGAACATGAGTTTCTTTAACAACTCTATTTTGGGTGATTTGGTACCTAAGACAAAATATCAGATCAGATTCAGGTAATCATCTGCAAGATGTGGGGGAGGATGCCAAAGCATAATAATGGAAAACTAAATGAAGACTTTTAGGCCAGGTATCCCTGGATTGATATCCCGACTCCGTCACCTACTAGCTTTGTGACCTTTGCCTATCCTTCATATATAAAATATAAAATGAGAATAATAATTAATATTTGTAAAGTTGGTATAGAGATATATATTAATATTTATTTGCCATATTAATATACAAAGACATATAAATATACATTAAATGTACTATTACATATATATACATATATAATGTTTAAACTTTTAGCATATCGTTTGATAAATGGTAATCATCATTAGTAGTACTAATATTTTTCATGTTTACTTAGAATATATGAATACATAAAAGGTCAATCATATCTTTCTTCCTAGGACCGTTTGATGCAATGAAACTATCAAGTCATAGAGTCCACTTTTTTTTTTTTTTTTTTTTTTGGTGGGCAGCAAAGCAAAATTTATTGAGGGATAGTATAAAGCTCCCAAAGAGGGAGGGGATCTGAGAAGTTTGTCCATATTTACAGGGAGTCCACATTTACAGGGAGCTGGATGTTCCAAAGAGTCCACGTTTACAGGGAGCTGGATGTTCCAAAGAAATAGATTGGGAAATAGCCAAATTAATCTTTCAGTTACTATAATGTTTGTCTAAGTTACTCTCAAGCACTTTGGCCATGGCGATTTGTGGTAATAGTCAAGATGGTTAAAAATATGATGGGGGGCACCTGGGTAGCTCAGTGGGTTAAAGCCTCTGCCTTCGGCTCAGGTCATGATCCCAGGGTCCTGGGATCGAGCCCCACATCGGGCTCTCTGCTCAGTGGGAGGCCTGCTTCCCTTCCTCTCTCTCTGCCTGCCTCTCTGCCTACTTCTGATCTCTGTCTGTCAAATAAATAAATAAAAATCTAAAAAAAAAAAAATATGATGGGGTGGGCACTTGAGTGGCTCAGTGGGTTAAGCCGCTGCCTTTGACTCAGGTCATGATCTCAGGGTCCTGGGATCAAGCCCCGCATCAGGCTCTCTGTTCAGCAGGGAGCCTGCTTCCCTCTCTCTCTCTGCCTGCCTCTCTGACTACTTGTGATCTCTCTCTGTCAAATAAATAAATAAAATCATAAAAAAAAATATGATGGGGTGCCTGGGTGGCTCAGTCCATTAGGCATCTTACTCTTTTTTTTTTTTTTTTTTTTTTTTTTTAAAGATTTTATTTATTTATTTGACAGTCAGAAATCACAAGTAGGCAGAGAAGCAGGCAGAGAGAGAGAGGAGGAAGCAGGCTCCCTGCTGAGCAGAGAGCCCGACATGGGGCTCGATCCCAAGACCCTGGGATCATGACCTGAGCCGAAGGCAGAGGCCTTAACCCGCTGAGCCACCCAGGCGCCCCAAGGCATCTTACTCTTGATATCAGCTCAGGTCATGATCTCAAGGTCCTGGGATCAAGCCCCACATAGGACTGTACACTCAGCAGGGAATCTGCTAGAGATTCTCTCTTCCTTTCCCTCTGCCCCTCCTCCTGCTTGTGTACAGGTGTTTTCTGTCCTCTACCCTCCTCTGCCTCTCTTTTAAATAAATAAATCGCTAAAAAAAAAAAAAAAGAAAATATGACATAATGCTCTTCAGTATATTTGTTTGGATATAGTCATTGTAAATTAAGAGGGGTTGATTTAATAATGCATTTAACTACTATATTGTACGTGTAGAACAAGCCTCAGTGTATGTTTAAATATATTTTTTTCCTATCACAGCAATTAATTTGATATGAAGATAAATTATGGCTTGGGTTTAAACTGTTCACATGTTGTTAAAATTTTTTTGGAAGATAATGCTGAATAAAGTTAATTTGGTTACATTTTCAATTTAAGGTATTATAGTTTAGTAGTGTTTTAGACTCTGGGAGGAATTAGTTCTGGAAACAATGGATTAAGAGTCAAAAACAAAAACTTCTGGTAATAATTGAAACAGTGATTTTTTTGTGAGACTTTGGGTAATGTTGCATGATTTTTAGTTCTGTCATCTATAAAGGAGGAGGTTGATCTCTAAGGAGGTTTTCCAGTTCCAGGTTCTTCGGATATACTCTTGAAATGGGCAAAAAGAAGAATGAATGAATTATTTAAGTAACTAGTGGGTTATTGCATAAATGCATAAAAAAGCTAATAGGAAGATAATAGGAAGACTGCTTCTCTCATATATAGATAAGAGTCAAGAGAACTCTTAGATTAAGGTTGACAGCCGGTTGTGCTCCTGCAGCAACATTAGAAACCGCAACCTTTAGGAGTGGATAGGAGATAACACGGTCCCTCCGATCATGCCATTGAATCAGTTATATATTCTGTCTAGCTGGCTGTGCCGGGGAAGTGCCCCTTATTAGGGAATGATCACTGGATCTTCTTGTGGAGACAAGCTTGGAGACACATTCTTTATTCGAAGTTATTAGCATGTAAGGTCTAGATTTATACACAGTTTCTCTTAGATGTTGTGGAAGACACAGAAATGTACCATTCAGATTCCCCTTCAAGGTTGGCTGTGCAGCTGTCATCAGCAGACAGCCTCCATTTGTCAGCTCTTTTCCTCCCCAGGGAAGAGGGGATTGAATATAAAGGCATAGCCTTTCCAGTCTGATATGGATGCTCTAAAGCACAGATCTTGCACCAGAGGGAGGGTGCACTGGGTAGGTTTGGAAGAGGCTTTGTTGAGCCCACATTACAGTTAGTGTATAGTTTGATTGCTCTTCTGGCCAGATCCTATATTTCCACCTTCCTTTCGCAGATGTTCATAATAAACATCTGCACCCCAAACTCAGCGTCTGCTTCCGGAGAACCCAGCCTGGGATGGCTGTAAGAACTGATTACAGAGGAGTAATGAACATTCGACACTCCTCCCATCCACTCTTCCTCTGGCACATCTTCAATCCAAAATCTAGGAACTGCTGTCACAGCTGCTTTTGTTTACTTAGAGACAGGCCTTAGAAAAATTGCAGGGCTGCAGGGCTGTCAGCAGAGGTAAGTGGCACATTTATAGATCGCCAAAGCCCACTCACCTTTCCATTCATCTGTAATAGAATGTTGAAATGACTCGCAAGGTGTTAACGTTCACATGTGTGCGTGCACACACACCCATGCGACCCAGACTCATTCCTTACATGTCGAGCCAGCCATTTATGGACTCCCCTCCATTCCTTTCACTAACTGTTGTGGAATCTTTTATTTTGACTGGAACAGGTCTTTAATTATACTTTCTAATGGAAGTGTGATATATTTCCTAGCAAATACAAAGGCAGATAGATCAAAGCATTTATTTATCATTGTCAAGTAGTTGAGAAGTGGGGTAATTGGTTAGGCAGACACCCTTGGGCTTGGAGAAGAGTAGTAGGGAAGACACTTGGAAAGAAGGCAAATTCGACCTTCCAGGGGGGCTAAAGAGAAGAATTTGGGAGAATGGGGAGAGATTCCTAAACAAAAACAAAGCACAATAAAAGAGTGAAAGCTTTGGATGGGTCTCAAGATATAATTCTAAACAACTGAACAGCTTATGTAATTAGTAGGCTGAAGAAATCACTCTCTGGTGTGGGAAAAGTAAACTTTATTATCTTTCTGTGGAATTAGATTTTCACATATTTTCAAAAACAAAAAGATATGTTTGAACTAATGTAAGTGATCCAGTGGTTTATTGTAATAATGCTGCTGCAGAGAGTCACAGAGGGAGTCAGAACTGTTAGTTTTATTGACCTTATTTTCTATGTTGATAGAGAACACTTGGGAATAAAGAGGATACAGCTTGGACGTGTGTGGAAAGAGAACTGAGATGGGAGACAAAGAATTCCTACTGTTTCTTCCAGCTCTTCAGTTCTGAATCTAAATCCACAAGTTGTTAAGATCTCCTTTAACACAGTTTCTATCCTAAAGAAGCAAGGTTCAGAGCCAGTACTAGAGGAATTTATCTGAGGCAAAATTATACCCTATGAACTCCCAATCTCCTGTGTATTTTTATACATGAGAAATCAGTTAAAACAAGCATCAGAAATAGTTTTGAATGAAAATGTCACAAAGGGTCATCTTTTATGGAAGAAATATATAGCTGGGAGACTGGGTAGAAGCTATATTTATTTTAGTGATCCTGGTTGGGCATATGAGTTTACTATATACACATATTAATGTTAAGCCATTGTAAGTGAAGTGAACTCATTTTATTTCCCCCCATAAGTTATCACCTGAGTCTTTGCTAAATTGCATGGAATGTAGCATTATTATTTTTCTCATTCCAGAGTAGAATTTATTCAAAGCAAATAGAAAATTGAGAAACTTCACAGTAGAAAAGTAACTAAAAAGTTGGAAAGGGATACTTATGTCTAGAGGAGAAAAAAGAAAAAGCTTATTTTGCTGAACTAAAAAAGTAGGGTTTAAGTTTCCTCAGTGAGAGATTGGATTAGTTTGGTTCACTCTCGTATCTCAAGTGCCTAGAGTAGTGCCAGGCACAGGGTAGGCCCTCGGTAAATAATGATCAAATGAATCAGCGACTCTGAATTCAATAATTTTTGCCAAATAACTATGGATGAAATATGTTGGTTTCACATGTCCTCCCTCAAGTTCACGAAACATAACAAAATTATATTATTTTGCTGCAACATTTATTCTCCATGGGTACCACTTGCCAGGAAATGCAAAGAACAAAGGCCAAGACAGTAGATCAACAAATTAGAAGTTTAGCCTCCAGGTGGGGAATTGAAATATCCCGAGGTCAGATATTCTTGTCCACAAGCTTCCTTTGTGTGATATCGTCATACTTGGTTTACTCTTTCTAGTTAGAAAGATGCATTTAAGGAGTAACTAAAATACTATGTTTCTATAAACATCAACAACAGAAAGAAACAGGCATTTAATTTGTAGTAGAGTGAAAAATACAAAAAGATTCAATAAAATGGTTTGGTTTTCCTTATTTAAAAGATATTTTAATTATGGGTTTAATGAGTAGCTTAAAAGTATAAGAAAAATCAACAGTGAGACAAGAGGTAAGGCAAAACTGGGCCTAGAGAAACACTAAGCACAACATAGTTCTAAGTGACCCTTAGCTGGCAATTGGTTAAGAGGATTTTTCCATGGAGAAAAGTCTGTCTATAGCAAGGTGACGGCTCCTACAAATAGCCCAGATTATAGGGCTTCAAAAATCTGTTTCATGTGATTTTTATATGAAGGTTTTAATTAAATATATTCAGGGAACTTAGAGATCTTGAGCCAGAAACCAAAGTCAGAAAATATGTCTATTTTTTCCAGTGACTTTGAAAGAATTAGTTATGGTAGACAGTTTAGGGTAAGGAGACTTTTTTTTTCCCCCCAAGGAAATGGTTTGCTCTATATAAGAACTACCACTAAACCAAAATGAAAGGCTTATTCATTATGGCCAAAAATACTGACTATATCTCAGACGAAATGACACAGACCAGGTCTTTTTATCCATACCAAAGCAAGCTGTTATTTTTTTTATAATGGCTTCAGTCAATAATCATATGTCTTCACTGCAAGTTGTACTTCAACAGAATAGAGTGCTTCTAAACTATTCCCAAACAACATTAAGGTGATTATTACCTGCTTCAAACGTAGGGAAATAGGAATGTAGACAAGTTATATGATTTGCCATATGTCCCATTTCCCGGAGAAGGGAGAAATAGTAATTTTCCAAGTGAATAGGTTAACCATTGAGTAGTAGTATTTCCACAGAGAAATCTGAGCTTTCTGGTAAAGTAAATAGCTTATATGTAAAAATAATTGTTCACTTATTTAACAAACATTTTTGGAATATCTACCATGTGCTAAAAAGGCAACTACAAAAATATGTTCTATAGGAAAAATTTCTTCTGAATAGGATTCCATAACCACATAGCTATGATATTCAGCTTATTATGGTACCAAGCATATTAGGTATAAACTAATATAAATTAGCATATTTATAATCCCGTAGTAAATAAACCTGTGTAATTTTGTTTAATAGAATGTTTTTCAAACATACTTTGATTTTTTTCCTGCATAATTTAATGATACACTACAGAATGCTTGGATAAATAGCCAAATTTGAGGGATTCAAAGATGAATATTAAAATATCCTTGCCCTCTACAGAAAAGGTTAGAAAAAATATAAATGTAGGAAAAGGTAATGAGTGCTATATTAAATAACACACGAAGACGTAAGTGACTAATGTCGCCCACATTTCAAGGAAAGTTTCATCAAGTGGTAAAATATGATCTTGGCCTCTTATAGTGCAGAGTAGGTGGCAGGGATGCGAGGGAGGGAATACCATTTCAGGAAGAGGCCCAAGAATGGGAGAAGACTCTCACAGGTGTATGTACTGACATACTGGTCCCTACCACATCCATAATGGAGTAGTGAGTGGATCGAAAGAGAGTAGCAATGAGGCATAAAACTCTACAGTTAGCTTTGGGTGACAATTCTGAAGTGCCTTGAACATCACTGCAAGGTGCTGGCACTTTCTAAATGTAGGTAGTGCAGTGTCTTGACAGATCTTCTGAATGAATGAATAAACGTTCCTCATTGTTGATAAGACTCAAGGAGTTAACATGCTTGCTTTATGGTCACCTTCACATTTAACTTCCTTTTACCTTGCCAAACAATTTACTTTTTCACCAATAGCCTCACTCACCTGAGGAGCTCCTTGCAGGGGGTAGCTTAGGGGCTTACTTAAGGCAGGGAACTGAGTCACACAACTTTACGAGGATGGAATGGATTCTTTGATATGTCACGATATTTAGACATCAGCTTGCTCTTGGTCAAATTCTTTTTAAAAATATTTTTTAAATGGGTGGGATGGTATTAACTTAGAATCTAGAAGCTTTCTAGATAGAAGTGATGTGTAAGTCCTCCTAAAAATGTTAAATGTTCTTATGTAAAACCATTCATGGATTCAGAGAAGCAGTAAAGAAGCATTTATACTTTCAGGGAATTTTTAACTTCCCAGCCTTTAAAGTTTCCCCTTCTTTAATTAAATACACCACGAAGTGGGGACCTGGTCTATAACAAAATCTGCACATGTTCAAATTCTGCATTACATTAGTTCCTAAATCTATTTTATTTTAAATGTCCTCCCCTTTCTCTGAATACAAAGTAGATGTCTTTTTGCTGCCTAAAACTTGGCATTTCTGAAACTCATTCAGTGTATAAATATATATCTGCTCCAGGAACATGTACCCATGTTTAACTATTTCCTAGAAATGTGCTCTCAATTGAGCAGTCTGCTCAGGCTATTACTCTACCTACGCAAGATCATCTTTCTCTGAAGGAGAAGCAGAAAGGCAGTTCAAGTCCTGGAGAAGGTTATCAGCATTTGTGTCTGTAGTTCCTGGAAGTTTTACAGAGTGCATATGTGTTAATATATTTGAAGCTAATTTAAATAATGTCATTATCGTAATTAAAAATCAAAAATCTTCTGTTTGAGGTTAAATCAAAGGGGTTTCTTTCCTGGCTTAGTTGAAAATGCTAAGCCACAAATGCTTCCTCTACACAACCCCATCTACTTCTGTCAGTAAGTCTCAGTTACTAATGCACGTTTTAGTCCTCCCTGACCCCCTTCAAGAAAATTAAGTGCTCCTTGGGTAGGCAATTTTGAAGAGATCCAAAAGGATCTGATTATGCTGAAAATTTAAATTAACCATATTGTCAGTGCATTCTGTGTATTTGGCAGAGGGTTAGCTACCATTGCTAATATAAATCAAATCTAAAATATCATTTTTCACATTATTCTAATTTTTGTAATAAAATGAAATGTAGGTATATATGGAGAATTACAAATGTGACCTTTTAAACAGTACTATGTTGCACTTAATTCTGCGGTGACATTTTGAAATTCGTGGTTATTGATTTGCTGTTCTAAAAATTTTTTTAATAACTTCAGTATCCCTAAATGCCCTGCACTTATCAGTGAGTAAGCACTGGCCAAATGAATCACATAGAGATAATCGGCCTAGTGCACACCTTCTCTAAGTAATAGAAGGTATGTGGGATAGATAAGCATGTATATTATGTTTTCTATACTTAGGTAAATGATCAGGGAGAATTTTACCCTAATGTCTATACTATGTTTGCTGAAGTTTTTATGATAGGCAGAATTCTGATATTATAGAAAAGCATCCCAAACTCAAGATGAGTGGAGAGTCTTAATTCAGAGGTTTTTGCAAATCCAGGAATAATAACACATCGCTTTATGTATACTATACACCAAAAGTCTTAAAACTCATTTTCCTCTTGTGGGTTTAGGACTTGATATGTAAGAAATGGAAACAAGGGGGTGCCTGTGTGGCTCAGTGGGTTAAGGCTCTGCCTTCAGCTCAGGTCATGATCTCAGGGTCCTGGAATCAAGCCCCACATTGGGCTCTCTGCTCAGAAAGGAGCCTGCTTCCCCCCCTCTCTCTCTGCCTGCCTCTCTGCCTATTTGTGATCTCTTCCTGTCAAATAAATAAATAAAATTAAAAAAAAAAAAGAAATGGAAACAAGAAAATGGTTTATTACTGGGGTTCACATAGGTATGAAAGAAAACCACATTAATGCTCTAGTTACTGGCCTATCTTTTAAAACATTAAAAAAAAAGAAAAATAGATTATCTATTAATTGTGCTAACTTCCAGGATTTTTGTGAAGGATAGGCTGCTTGACTATGGACAGCGAGGAAGTAGAATAAAAAAAAATAATACTGAGCCCCATGATAACTAATAGTATTGTTAAAATTAAATACAAAATGGAGCCAGACTTGAGAATTCCTTTAGCAGACAAGACTATTTAAGCCACATAAGCAAAACTAAATCTAGGTTATTTCATGAACATAAGCAAAATTTAACTTAGATTAGTTCTTGCAAATGCCTCTGATAATCATAAAAGAAACTTGAGTCATTTTCCTAAATGGTATAAGATAATCACTTACAAGCAATCCCCTGCCATCTGAAAACCCCATTGTAATAACCAATTACTGTAAAGGCTAAACAACTTACTCATTTTCATTTCGTAAGACATCCGGTAGCATATGCCTCTGAGCTTTGTATCAGTTTTGGGTTTGAAGGTTCCCAGTTTGTGCCCTGTCCTTATACGCACAGCAAGCTCTTACTACATACTATTTACTGATCTGGTTTTATTTTTTACTGTCTCTAGACTTTTGACAGACTCCAGGTTCTTAAAAAAAAACTCATTCTCTGTATATTATCCCTATTCGCTGCTTTTTAGTCAATGACAGTAAGAATAACAGTAAATAATATTTTTGAATATATAATGTGTTAAACACGAAACTTTCTTCTTATTATTAGTAAAACTATAAAAGTTCCCCCAAGATTATAAGTAAATGGTCAGACAAAAATAAAACAGTTTTTGAGTTTCACTTCTTGAATATGGGAATATACATATTGATTTTTAGCAAAATATAAACTCTTAACCTCTTTTTGGTTTCTTTCCTTACCTCTATATATTTTCTTAGTGCTCATGTGTTAGCAATATCAGTAACTATTGGTCCTGTCTACATTTTTGAAGCTAACGAAAAGCTTCAGATTTTCTGAAGTGAAGTCTGCTTCATATACATGCCCTCCCCCACAAGGTGATTATTATGTTTTGCAACACAGCACAGTGAAAAAAGAAAGGGTATTGCAGCCAGTCTGGGCCTTAATACTTTTTCTTCCACTTACAAGGTGTATGTATGAGTCTAAATAATTTACTTAACTTTTCTAAAACTCAGTTTTCTCATCTGTAAAGTGAGGGTTGTAATCCATTTATGTAGTGTTTTGTGGAAATTAACTAGTATTATGCATATTTCTGCTTGGATTGGAGTTAGTGCTCAACAAATGGTAGCAGATGTCATCATTGGAGGTGAATTTGTAAAGGGGTCCTCTCACCAGATTAGACAAAGGTAAAAATTGTTACAGAGTTTATCTGTCTTCTTAATTTTTATTTCTTGATTTTTAGTTCTTATCTTTACATATTTTTTTTCCACAAATAACAAAAAATGGAGGATGCCTGGGTAGCTCAGTGGGTTAAGCACATCTGATTCTTGATTTCAGTTCAGGTTGTGATCTTAGGGTCATGAAATGGAGCTCTGTGTTGGACTTCACAATCCGTGTGGAGTCTGCTTGTCCCTCTCCTTCCCCCCAGCTTGTTCTCATTCTCAAATAAATAAATAAATAAATAAAACTTAAAAAAATGCATTTTCATATCTAAGAAGTACTAAATTTAGGAAAAGTCTTGGAAATCACCCATTATTTCACCCTGACTATGCCACCCTGTGTCATGGCATACTACACCACAAACTTGATCGTTTGGGGGATGTTTTTATAGAATATTTTTTCTATTAACTTAAATATACATTTTACATATATTAAGTTACATTTGCACACATATACATGTTTTCTAATTTGATATTTAATCATAAATGAAATCATATTGTATGGATTTTCTGTGACTTGCTTTTCCTTAAGTACCTTAAAGACTGTATATTAGGCCATATTAACCTACATATTTAAGTATATTAATTTTTTTGCCTTTTCAAAACTGCAGTTTATTTAAACAAAACCAAACAGCTTATCCATTTTTCCCCCTCCCCCATGCCCTACCTCTAACAATCACCAGTCAGTTCACTGTATCTTTGACCTTGGCTTTTAAAATTTGTTTATTTATTTAGATTCCACATATGAGAGATCATATGTATTTGTCTTTCTATGTCTGACTTATTTTACTTAGCGTAATTTCTCCGAAGTCCATTCATGTTATCACAAATGGCAAGATTTTATTCTTTTTTATGGCTAAATAACATTCTACTGTATATATATTTATACCACAGTTTATTTATCCATTCATCCACTGAAGGACACTTAGTTTGTGCCCATCTCTTGGCTATTGTAAATAATGCTGCAATGAACATGGGTTGCATATATCTTTTCAAGTTAGTGTTTTCATTTTCCTTGGACGTATACCCAGAAGGGGAATTACTGGAGCATATTTTCATTTTTACTTTTTTTGAAAATTATACTGCTTTCTGTAGTAGTCATACCAATTTACATTTCCACCAGCAGTACACAAGGGTTACCTTTTTTCCATACTCCTACCAGCACTTGTTTTTTCTTTCTTTTCATTTTTTTTAATATTTTATTTATTTATGTGTCAGAGAGAGTGCACAAGCACGGGGAGTGGCAGGCAGAGGCAGAGGGAGAAGCAGGCTCCCCACTGAGCAAGGAGCCTGATGCAGGATTTGATCCCAGGACTCTGGGATCATAACCTGAGCTGAAGGTTTGGAACTTCGGGATCATGACCTGATCTGAAGGCAGACGCTTAACCCACTGAGCCACCCAGGTGCCCTCCCCCACTTCTCACTTTCAATGTTGTTTGATTTTGTACATGTGTGTATGCATGTGTGTGTGTGTGAAATCTTATTTTCTTGATTAAACATATGACATTTAGGTCTGATTTACAGCAAAGTACAAGTTTCTCCACCTACCTTTGTTTTCTCTTGTAACAAACTACCATAAACTTGGTGCCATGAAACAACAGAAAATTGTTCCCTTTCACAGTTTTGGAGGCCAGAACTCGGAATTAAAGTATCAACAAGGATGAACTCCCTCTGAGGGCTCCACTGGAGAATCTATTTCTTGCCTTCTGGCACCTCTAAGTGTCCCTTAGCTGTGGTGCATCAGTACTGTATTTGCCTGCATTGTCACATTGCCTCTTCTCTTCTGTCTCTTGACTTTCTTTGTCTCCCTTTTATAAGGATATGTGTGATGGCACTTTCAGACCTGTTCACATAATCTAGGATATGCTTCCCCTCTCAAAAACCCTTAATTTAAACACATTTTTTTTCTATATAAGATAATGTTCAGAGCTTCCAGGAAATATGACGTGGGACATAACCATTTTGGAGACCACCATTCAGCTCATTATACCTCTCTACATTTTACTTCCATTTTCAGGCATCTATAATTTTTTCCACATTTTTAAGAACTTAAAACTTTCATTCTGTTCTGAAACTACACTTAAGTTTCCAATCTCTTGGTTCTGTGCTGACTCTAGAAGTTACATGCTGAAAATAAAAATAGTGTTTAGATTATTGTGACTAGATGTGTATTTCCATAATAGTATGTCTAGATAAATTCTGTTCACTGCAAAGTCAGGTAGTGTGCTAGGAGCACAACACCTTCTCTGTCCAATGTCACCACCCCTCTGCCAGTTGAGATTCTGCCTAATGCTTAATGCAAAGGAATTCTCTTTTCTTCTTTAAACTAATTCCATATTTTAGTTTCTTACATAGGATTTTTAATTTCCTTTACTTCCAGGGTTTTTCATTGCTTTCTTCCTGTTGGTTGATATAAGACATTATACTTTTTTCAGTGTGCCTCTGAAGTTATCTAGAACCTTGATTATTTTCTTTTTATTCCCCCCTAAAATTTACTCAATTCTTCTTCCTTAAAATCTAAGGCTCACTAACTTCTTGCCTAAGTGCTCTCTCCTACTCTTATATTCCCAGTATTTTTCCTTCTACATTTTAGCTTAATTTTCCTGAATACATTTGTAAGTGATTTCCTAAGAAATAATGTGTGGGAGGTAAATTTATGGAACCCTGATTGTTTTAAAATGTCTTCCTGTTGCCCTCAGAAACTGATTGATACTTTGCCCAGGAATAGAATTCTATACTCATGATCATTTACCTTGAGTAACTTGAAGACTCTTTTGTTGATAGTGGTGTTAATGTTTTGTTTTGTTTTGTTTTGTTTTGTTTTTTTCATTCTTGTAGTGCTTCTCATAGTGAGAAGACTAATGTCAGTCTGGTTCTTGTCCCTTTAAAGGTGACTTTTCTCTGTTCTCTCTCTTCCTCTGGAGGCTTTGGGACCTTCTATTTTTAAATTCACATTATGAAGTTTTATGATAAAATTCTACTTAGCCCTGGAAAGTTATTTCCATTTAAAAATTTGTTTCTTTACGTTGATTTGAGGCTTTCAGGTAACTTTAGCTTATAATTAGTATTGTTTTAAATCAAGAAATGATTTCTTCAAAAAGATATTGGGTAGGGGCGCCTGAGTGGCTCAGTGGGTTGAAGCCTCTGACTTCCGCTTAGGTCATGATCCCAGGGTCCTGGGATCGAGCCCCGCATCGGGCTCTCTGCTCCGCAGGCAGCCTGCTTCCTCCTCTCTCTGCCTGCCTCTCTGCCTACTTGTGACCTCTGTCTATCAAATAAATAAATAAAATCTTAAAAAAAAAAGATATTGGGTAGATACTACAGTCTCTATTTCTGCAACTGATGAAAGGTTATAGGTGATATTTATACTTTCTTTCTTCACTGACTTCATGATCTATTTGCCTTCAAAAAAATTCTCAAATTGTCAGTACTCTTTGTCTGGAGAGATGACCCAATCCTTCATTTTTTTTTTTTTAAGTTTTTTATTTATTTGACAGACAGAGAGATCACAAGCAGGCAGAGAGAGAGGAAAGGAAGCAGGCTCCCTGCTGAGCAGAGAGCCCGATGTGGGGCTCGATCCCAGGACCCTAAGATCATGACCTGAGCCAAAGGCGGAGGCTTTGACCCACTGAGCCACCCAGGTGCCCCCTAGTCCTTCATTTTTTAAAGTATCTGAGCCCTTAATGCTCCCACTTGTGTGGGTTTGCCATATTTTTCCATTAATTTTACCACTGGTTACAAATTCACTAGACTCTCATGCACTGGGGCCATTTTTATTATTTTAGAGAGTATTTTAGGGTTTAGATAAAATCCCTGAAATAATAATTCTTAAAATATTGCTTTCAGCTTCTCCAAAAACTTTCAATTATCCAATAGCAAACTTAATCCTACTGTCTCTTCAACAATGTAAACAAAGAATTACCCAATCACACATGTTCTTTATAGTTCCTAATTTATTTAAACCATCTACATAGCAATGGTACTCTAGGTTCTCATTCTGGAGGTTTGATCATATTTATATTCTTTTGTCTTCCTGATCTCATTCTTTTTCTTTCCTTTAATTCTCTTTCATTTTCTTTAAGCTCTAGAGTGTGGAGTTAGGACATATTGGGACTCCCTTCAGAAAATCATGTATTATTATCTTTACCTGACTCTCTTTCTTTTCATGGCAAATACCTCAAGATTTGATTCCCAGTATTTGTTATCTTCCTTCACCATATTATTTCTGCTGTTTGTCATGTGTATCAACTCTTAGACTATTAAACTTCTTGGGAACAAGCACCATATTCCATTCCTACAGTATCTTCTTTTAGGACCAATTTCTGACTGCACACAGGAAAAGTTAGGTAAATATTATTCACACATTTAATGGCATTCACTCAAAACCAAACCAAACCAAAACAAACCCCTTACAGATTTCTTCCTATAGGCCAGACATAGCTTTAAGAATTGGGGGTACAGGACTGAATAAGGCACAGAAGTCCTCATCCTCAAGGGACTTTATTTAAATATTTCATTATGTGACACTCTATTCTATCTGAATTTGGGTTGAATTTATTGAGTGGAATCAGACCAAAACTTATTGTGTATTTATTCTATGCACATTGATATATTAGGTTCTCTGTGATGTGAAAATGATGAAAACACAGGCCCAGGCCATAAAGGCCTTGACAGTTTAATGAAGTACACTATATAGAGATACAAGCAAATTGAAGGAAGACTTTATAGGCAGGGGCTAATGCTCTGTAGGGAAAATAGTAAAGTTTTCAATCAATAAGTAACATCTAAGTTAGCTTTAACATAGAAAGAACTTGAGTGTATAGAGTTGAAGCATTGAATCATGAGTGAGCAAAGCCATGGTACTGGACTCAGCCCATGGGGTTCTTTTCTTCATCTCAGAGCAACCATGGAATCCCTTTGTATTTGTTACCTGGAACAGCATGCTGACTTCAAGGAATAGTCAGTGCTGATGGTTGCTGCCAAGAACTAACTGGCCCTGTCCCACTTCTGGCCCTCCAGATCTACATGCAACTCTTGTGTAGTTCTGGTCATACAAAGAGTCTCTGGGGGATTTACTTTTAATTCACTGTCTGAAAAAAGCACTTTTTTTTTTCCTATTCATTATGTTTTGTTTATGTCACATTTAATTTCTTTCCATATTCTTACTGAATTCTCTCTTTCAAAGTACGCTACCTGTCTTTCCAGCACTATTTTCAAAACCATGAATCCCTCTTGCTCTTGCTTTTGTTTTAAAATAATTCACAAAGCTATTAGAGTCATAACCTAGAAAGGAATTTTTCTTTCTTTATAAAAGTCTGCCTGAGCCCCTTACAAGCCTAATGAGCAAATAAAGTCCTAGATCTGAGTTGTTTTAAGAGAGTTTAAAGGCATTTTTTTGGCTAATGTTCAAGGTTCTTTTTAAATACTTCACCATAAAGTGTCCTGACTGCTGCTTTTTGTGGAACTGAAATGGCATGTTGGGAAAATATGTATTTTCATTTAAAGTAAAAAATGGGCACAGAGTGCAAACTTTTTGTCCCAAGAAGCTTGAATTACAAGCTCCCAGATCAAGCTTCTTTTGAAGTTTTAATTCCTTTTCTTATAAAGAACACAGCACTGAGCTATATAAATATCCATAATGCAGAAATATGGCTGATTCAAGCATCAATAGCTTTTACTTGAGCACTTGAGAAAACAATGTGTATTATCTAAGTATACTCTCTCTCCTTTATACTGAGACTAGGTCTTTATAATTTTTAAACCTTTTATAATGTAAACACAAAATAAATAAAGTGCAATAAAATAAAACAATAAGTAAAGATAGTGCATTCTAAATTATTCAGGGGGCTAATTGCTCGGTTTCAGAAATATTTGAGCACTAGTATTTTACTCTCTCACTTGATTCTTACATTGCCTCTTAACATCCTCATGTAAAAAGAGAATGAAAGAGAACAAACCTAAATTTAAGCTCATTTTTTACTTGTGTGCAAGTCTGATAAGGGGCTTGGTGGGAAGGAGATTGAAAATAATTCAGCAACTTAATGCTACCTGCAGATGTGAAATAATTCATGCTCTTCTCCTCATTACCTTAGAAAACAGGAAAGCTGCATAAATTGATCTGAGAAAGAAAGCATCAGCCTATTAGTTATATGGAATCTAACATATTTTCTGTAACCTCAGGAAAAGCATAAGTCAGGATATATAGGGACTATGTCTATGCATTCCAAATAAATTTCATTTCAAACAAAAGTAGTTATTTAGATGGAATCAAAGAAAAGATCTTTTGAGAAATAAGACATCTATAACTCAGCATTTACCTAGAGTCTTTTCTCACATTCGTCTTTAAAGAGTCACTTCTTATTTTTCAATTTCTATTCCTTAAATTTAATCCCAGGTAACTTAAATTTCAGGGCAGTGGGCATTGAATGTGAGATAATAATGTAGTAGAGTACTTGAAATTTTCTAATTCAGTTTTAGATACATCATTTCATTTGATTATCTCAATAACTCTAGTTTGTATAAAATTCTCCCATTTTACAAGGGCAAAACGAAGAAAAAGAGAAGATAATAGATTTGCCTATGGTGCCCAGCTAGTTAGAGAAGTGGTTATAAGGTATTCAGTAAGAAAACCCATCACTTCTCTTCGGCATTCTGTCGTAACAAAAAGAGCACTTACTGGTTACTTATTCTATGACAAGCACTATGCTCAGCTCATGGTGGTAATTATCTCATTTCATCCTCACAAGCCTGCAGTAGGATTATTAGTATCCTCATTTAGCAGATAAGGACACTAAGCACTGAGAAGGTAGATAACTTGTCCAAGCTGTTAAGTTGGTTCATCTAGAGCTCCCATTGGTGGAATACAAAGTCTTCCATCATATCCTCTTGGTTATGCTTCCTCTGGCACCTTATTTTGAGTAATGGGGAATCCCTGAAACACTCAAGTAAGTGTGTGTTATTCTCTTTAGAAAGTGTATTCTCTTTCAGAAATTTTTTGTAGCTGTATGCCCCCAACACAGTATTTTACTCTTGTTTTTAAATTTTATTATTATTTTTTAAAAGATTTTATTTATTCATATGACAGAGAGAGGGAGAGAGAATGTGTGCACACACACAAGCAGGGGGAGCCTCTGGCAGAGGGAGAGAGAGAGAAGCAGGCTCCCCGCTGAGCAGAGAGCGGGACCTGGACTTAGGGCTGGATCCTAGGGTCCCGGGATCATGACCAAACCACCTGAGCCATCCAGGCACCCCTTGTTTTTTAAAGTGCATATTCTGGAAAAGGGAAGGGGTGTTGACAAATGACTTACAGGAAAGATTTGGAGGCATATTAGTTTAATATAAACTAATTCCTATTGTATCTTAGTTTACCAAGCTTTCATTGTTCTCAAGCCTTTACCCTTCCTTTTTTTCATTCTTTACAGATAGCTATGTGTGGCAAAGATGAATTAATTCATATATTTTTCTGCATTGTATTATTTTCTGCAAAAATTGTATTCTTTAAAAAAAAATCTCACACAGAATATTTTCTTGGTTTAAACAGAAGCCTGTTGCTGGTGAATTTCTTTGCACGTGGCCAAGGCATTTTATTCCTGCTAAGAATTCTTTGGTACTGGCCTACCCCCACAACTGTTCCATTCTCTTTCTTTATTAAATATCTCATGTTTACCCCATTAAAAATATATCTCAGCAGTCAGAGGTTGCTGTGATTTTACTTACAGTTGACTCCTACCGAAAAACGGAACAAAACAAAACAAATTCCAAGTCAGATTCTAATCCCATTATAAGGCCCAGGTGGAGCAGCTGCAGTGGTGATAAATTAGAATCATTTAAAATTTTTGGAATGTTGTAACACTCCAGCATAATCTATTAATGGCAAGTTATACAGACTTGTTCCCAGCCTAAGCCAATATACTGATCAGAATTTTATTATGTGTATGGAACTGTGAAATTTTATTTAAATTTTTGAGCATTTAATAAGAACATTACCTTTTCATAAGCTTAGGTATTGTCATCCTGTTTCGAAAGGACCCACTCTGAGGTCTTAGACAGAAGTTGTCTTTTTGTAATATACTTTGGAAAATGGTGACACACATATATAGGGATGTAAACATGTGTATACATACATGTCTGATACATACATACATACTTATATTTACAACTAAATATATAATAGAAACACACACACACACATATTTATATGCACTGGAGAGGGATATTTTATTTCAGAAATCCAGGGTTAAAAAAAGATACATAATGAATCAAAATAGAAAAAAATGAAAATATTACATTTATGATTGTAATTATCTCACTTAATCTGTTTATGGCTTCCTATATATGATCTTTTCTATGGATTCCCTCTCTTAGAAGCAGAGAATAAATATCAGTAATTTAAATCATCAAACCAGATTAATCAGTAATTTAAATCACTAAACCAAAGACAAAACTTAAAATTAAAAATATCTGGGGCGCCTGGGTGGCTCAGTGGGTTAAAGCCTCTGCCTTCGGCTCAGGTCATGATCCTACGGTCCTGGGATCGAGCCCCGCATCGGGCTCTCTGCTCAGCAGGGAGCCTGCTTCCTCCTCTCTCTCTGCCTGCCTCTCTGCCTTCTTGTGATCTCCTTCTGTCAAATAAATAAATAAAATCTTTTAAAAAAAATTAAAAATATCTGTCATTTTCATTACTTATAGCCAGTTTTTGTTATTGACTATATTTTAAGGTAAATAATTCTATAAAGAATTCCATGCTTTTTTATTTGGTTATACACTTATGTTATGCTTCCCAGATACATATTTTGCTTATAACAGTGCAATGTAGCTTTTAAACTATTCAAAATATGGATAAAATAATTAAATTAACACATAGGAAAAGAAAATTGGTCACTGAATAATTTTTATCTAGTTAGGGAAAATATATATTTAATATTAATTGATTTATTTATTCACACTTTCACTCCAAAGACATTTCATGAGAGCTTACCAGTGTCAGGGACTATGGTAGGTGCTGTGGTCGCAGTGAATGAACAGAATCATTCTCAAGATAATACAAAAGAGATTGAATTTATTTTAAAATACTAATGGGCATGTTCAGTCAGAACACTTTGCAATTCAGAATGCCATATCTCAAATTCAAGTGAGACTTGATGTTTTGTTTTGCTTAAGAAAATATTTTGCTTCTGATTTATGTACTTAATTTGAAACTGGATCATACTGATGAGGTATATAATGATAATGCAGAAATATCCTGAAGGTTTATCCCAGATGCAGGCTCAGAAACCTGAAGCATGATTATGCTCATAAAACTCAGAATCTATTCTGAAACTCTGACCTCATTTCCACCAAAATAGATTGACATTCTACAAAATCCGTGATTCAGTGACATCTGTTTAATCGACCATGTCATTTGAATATGAATACGTGCACTTTCTTATACAGGTCAACAATGCCCTTTTCTTGTTTTCCTTGCAGGTTCAAGTCTCCTGTTTTTGGTGAGTTATGCCAAATCAATAAGAATGCTTTATCTTGAAAACTGCTAGATGGCTGACATTTTGGGTCTCTAGCATTATTTTATTCAAAAAGAGTCCTTGATCAGGAGTTAACTCAGTTAATTCCTTCAAAAAGCTTTTCTGACTAAAGCATCTGTAGTATTAAAAAGAAAAAGAAAAGACAAAAAATTCTTCATACTTGATATTGACCTCTAAATAGTTCTTAAACCAGTGATGGATTTTAGACAGGACAAAAGAAATTTGCATTCCGGTTTATCTACTCTTATCCATCTCATTGTAAATCTAACTTGCAAAATTCACAGCATAAACTCACTTGGTAACTTTCTTTTGACTGAACCTCTTATCACTTACTGGTTCCTCTTTTCATTGCAGGCACTTCATTTACAGTTACTATGACTTCCATTTTTGACTTACCTTCAAAAGTTCTTTACTTTGTAGGTAGAGAATAAGGTCCCGTAAGTCAAATATCATTTACTAGCAAATCATAAAAAACTTTGTTGTGCTAAAAACATCAGGTAAATCCATATCCTAGGTTTAGTGGTTTAAATTATGCTTTGTATATTTGCAGCTTTAACATCAAGTGCATTATTTATTTGGCAAATTATAATCTTGTTTTTCTTTTTTATATTGGATTCAATTCATCTACACGAAGGATCTGAGTTTATAATGCTTTGTTATATGATAGTTTGTCTAAATATAGTACTTTTATATGCTATCATGTGCATTGTAGGACAGTACTTTTCAAATCTGATGGCTCAGTAGTGATGCAGTAAAATTACTTGCATTCCAAATACATATATCAATGTTCCTTGAGTTATGTTTGAGAAAATATTGTTAATATTCTAGGCTTATTCCCTTATTTAGTGGAAAAATGGGAAATGAAAGCTTAATGTGATTTGAAATAATAAGCAACATCTTTTTTTTTTTAAGATTTTATTTATTTGACAGAGAAGTCACAAGTAGACAGAGAGGCAGACAGAGAGACAGGGTTAAGCAGGCTCCCTGCTGAGCAGAGAGCCCGATGTGGGGCTCGATCCCAGGACCCTGAGATCATGACCTGAGCTGAAGGCAGAGGCTTAGCCCACTGAGCCACCCAGGTGCCCCAATAACCAATATCTTTAAGAGTGACAGAAAGACCAGAAATATTAGTAATTGACTTTAGAAAACTAACAGGATTTTCAGAAATAAATATGCTATAAATGTTATTGTTTTTAATAGGTCAAATACCCTTAAGATGTCACCTCTTTGGAGTTTTTGACTCCACTCCAATATTGTGACATAGAAGGCTCCTGAATACATGACATCCTAAACCTACAACAACGCATGGAATAATTCTCTCTGAGATAAATCAGAAGCTGAGTGTCTCCTACACATTGGGTGAATGAGAAAATGTCCACATTGAAAAGGATGGGAAAGACTGAGACATGATTTCACCATGAACCCCACCCCTGGGCACCGTGACATAAAATAAGGAATGAACTTCCAACTCCTGGCTTCTCTTAGAGGAGCAAAGTGTTTGGACCCAACATCTAAACCTTAACTTTTAAGACTTTCCCTTGATGGGCAATCCTCCAAAACACCTCATTTTGAAAGCCAATGGGGCTTGCACCCTTGAGATCCACAAAACTATAACAAAGAAATATTTTTTAAAGATTTCACAACCTTGCTGTGGTTATTCCCCCAGGATTCAGCACAGAGGAAACAGAAACACCCTGCTCCCAGTCTTTCCCTAAAAGAGATCTATTTGCATATTCTAAAAGCTGCTGCCTGAGGGTTTGGCTATTAATCAGTCTGTGTCTAGATGTTAACTGAGAGTCTCTCTTCTGAGACACTGACAGGTCTTGGCACACCCTCAACTACTGGAAACCACTGAAAACAAAGAAGGCATCATGGATATTCACAAAGCTTTGAAACAACCAAGAGCTCAGGCTGGGTTGAAGATAATATTTATTTTCTACAGGGGACCACTCTGTCAAAAGTGGTAGAGGTGACTGTTTTACCTAACGCACAGAAACCAACAGAGTGTCAAGGAAAATAAAGAAACAAAGGAATATGTTCTAAACAAAAGAATAAGATAAAAATTCAGAAGCAGATGGTAGTGAAAGACTGGATCAAGCAGAAGAAAGGATTAGCAGGTAGTGGAATTCAACCACATTAGCAGGTAGTGGAATTGAACCACATTCAAAATCATGAAAAATAAATAAATGAAGAAAAATGACAATAGCTTAAAGGATTTATACCACCAAGCAGACCAATATGCACATGATAGGATATGCAGAAGGAGAAGAGAGAGAGAAAAGGGCAGAAAACTTATGCAAATAAATAATGGTTGAAAAATTCCTTAACTTGAAGAAAGAAACTGATAGTTCTTTTAAGATAGTCCCAATTAAGATAAATAAATCCAATGGACCCACATTGAGACACATTATAATTAAATTGTTGAAAGTTAAAGGAAAGACACTTAAAAACAGCAAGAGAAAAACAACTTATAATTTAAAGGAAGTGAACTCATATATCTATCAGCGAATTTTTCAGTAGAAACTTAGCAAGCCAGAAGGTTTTGCCCTATTATAGTCAAAGTGCTGAAAGAAAAAAACCTGCCAATCAAGAATATTCTACCTAGCAAAGTTGTTGTTCAGAACTGAAAAAGAGATGAAGGGTATTGCAGATAAGCAAAAGCTGAAGGAGTTCATCACCACTAGACTGGCGTTATTAAAAATGTTAAAAAAAAGACATAATTGATACCACACAAACACAAAGGATCGTAAGAGACAACTATGAACAATTGTGCGACAACAAATTGGACAACCAAGAAGAAATGGATAAATTACTAGAAACATACAGTCTTCTAAGACCAAGCAATGAAGAAATAGAAAATTTGAGCAGACTGATTACTAACAATGAGATTGAATCAGTAATTAAAAACCTCACAGCAAAAAGGGTACAGGACCAGATGAGTTCACTTGTGAACTAGAAGAAGAATTAGAAGAAGAATTAATAACATTAGAAGAAGAATTAATACTTTCCAAGAAATAGAAGAAGAAGGAACCCCTTCAAAATCATTTTATAAGGCCAGCATTATCCTGTGACCAAACCAGACAAAGACACTACAAGAAAAGACATTTATGGCCTAATAGCTCTGATGAACATTGATAAAAAGATGCTGAACAAAATATTAGCAAATTAATTCAACAATACATTAAAAGGATCATACACCATAATCAAGTGGGATTTGTTCCAGGAATGCAAGGGTGGTTCAACATGAACAAAGTAATCAATGTGATACATCATGTTAACAAAATGAGAATAAAGATTATATGATCATCTCAATAGATTCAGAATATGCATTTAACAAAATTTAACATTCATTTATGATAAAAAGTTCTCAACAAAGTGGTTATAGAGGGAATGTAACTCAACATGATTGAAGCCCATATATGACAAGCCCACAGCTAACATCATACTTAATGGCAAAAAGTAGTAAGTTTTTCTCTAATATCAGGAAAAGACAAGAATGCCTACTCTTTTTTCACGGGGGGGGGGGGGTAAAAAAAAGGAAAGAAATCCTAGAATTTATCTGGAGCCCTAAGACACCTCAAATAGCCAAAGCAATCTTGAGAAAGAAGAACATGGCTGGAAGCATCACACTTTCTGATTTCAAACCATCATACAAAGTGCTACTAATTAAACCAGTATGGTATTGATATAACAGAGATACTGAAATCAATGGTACAGAATAGAGAGCACACAAATAAACCTAACACGTATTCTACTACAAGGAATCCATGAATGTACAATGGGGAAAGACTGTCTCTCGAATAAACGGTGTTGCAGATACTGGATGGCCACATGTAGGACAATGAAACTGGACCTCTTTTTTATACCACCCATAAATGCCAACTCACAATTGACTAAAGACTTGAACATATGACCTGAAATCATAAAACTTCTAGAAGAAACATAGGGGTAAGCTCTTTGGCATTAGTCCTGGAAATGATTTATTTATTTATCTTTTCTTTTGGCACCAAAAGCAAAGACAACAAAAGTAAAAGTAAAAGTAAAAGTAAAGTAAAAGTAAAAAGTAAAAGTAAAAGTAAAAGTAAAAATGAGTATGTGGGACCGTATTAAGCTAAAAGGCTTCTGTAAAGGAAAGGAAAACATCAATCCAATAATAAAAAGAGAGAAGGAGAGAAAATATTTTCAAATCATTTATCTCATGAAGGGTTAATATCTAAAATATATAAATAACTCCTACAATTCAATAGCAAACAAAGCAAAACAATAATAGCAGCAATAACAAAAATCAATCAAGCCAATTAAAAAACGAGCAGAGGAACTGAATAGACACTTTTCTAAAGAAGACATGCAAAAGGCCAATAGGTCCATGAAAAGATGCTCAATAGCACTAATCATAAGGGAAATGCAAATCGAAAGCACAATGAGGTATGACCTCACACCTCTTGGAATGGCTGTCATCAAAAAGATGAGAGAGAAGTTTTGGTGAGAATGTGAAGAACAGGTAATCCGTGTGCATTCTTAGTGGGAATGGAAATTAATGAAACTATGAGAAACAATATGGATATTCCTCAAAAAATTCAATACAGAACTACCATATAAATCAGCAATCCCACTTTGGGGTGTATATGAAAAAGAAAATAAGATATGAACGAGATAATTGCACCCATGCTTATTACAGCATTATTCACAGTAGCTAAAATATGAAAACAACCTAAGCATTGGTCAATGATAAATGGATAAAGAAAATGTGTATATGTGTGTGTGTATCTCGTATATAATCATATTATATTATGACATTATATTACATATGTGTTATATATATAATACAAAAATCTGAATACAAACTACAAAAGTACCAAATAATATATATACAATGGAATATTATTCAATCATGAGAAAGAAGGAATTCCTGACATCTACAACAACATGAGTGGACCTTGAGGGCATTATGCTTAGCAAATTGAGTTAGACAGAGAAAGCCAAATACACTATGGTAGCACTTAATATGTGGAATCTAAGAGAAAAAAAAAAAATCATACTTACCAGAAAAGAGAATAGAAAGATGCTTTCCAGGGGCTAGAGAGTGGGGAAAATAGAGAGAGGTTGGTGAAAGGGTACAAACTTACAATTATAAAATGATTAAGTTCTGATATTCTAATGTAAAACACAATGACTATAGTTGCTAACACTGTACTGTATAATTGAAATTTTCCAAGAGAGTAGGTGAATGAAATATTTTTATTTTGTGAATTTTTTAGAATTTGTTAATTTGACAAAAATTAATGTTCTAATTCTGTTTTGCTTTTCTCACACATAAGAGTTTGAATTTTCATGGATTTCTCTTCTAATAGGTTTAAAAATATAGAATATAAAATATTTTAAAATCAATTTTCTGACCCTTAAATGTTTTCACACACAAAAAAGATAAATATGTGAGGCAACAGATGTTAATTAGCTCAGTGGGAGGAATTCTTTCACAATGTATACATATATAAAATCACCATGATATCTTACTGTTATCCAATATCAAAATTAAATATCTTACAATTTTATATGTCAATTCCATCTCTTTTAAAGCTGAAATCAAAAATAAAAAGACTTTGGGAACTTAATAAAATGTAGTTTGAGGCCATTGATTGGATCTCAATTTGAATAGTCATCTATAAAATTCATATTTGGGATAACTGGCATATTTTAATATGTATTATATATTAAATAATTATAGTAATTACTATTTTGTCCAATTTGAAAATGGTATTGTCATTATATAAGAAAAAGCCCTTATTTTTGTGGGATATGTGCCTAAAATTCTAAAGCTCACGTTAAGTTTGTCATATTTCTCTGTCATTTGAAACATATAAAATTAGAATAAAAAAATGTACAGCTGTTTGTACTGAGAAAAAGTCAAATAATCAGACACATCTGTGATGACATATGGTAAAAGTGAAGAAAACAAAATTCTTTAGTTCTAATTCTGATGTTCATTTCACCTATCAGTGACTTAGCCGGGAAATAGTTGGTGTTTGGTGGGGCGGGAGAGATAGTGTCAAAATTTCATGTAATTTGCTTTAAATAGTTAATTAAATATACACACACATAAGTAAAATATCTCACCAATTGTTATCAAATGTTGAATCTAGGTATTGAACATACAGGTATTTATGTTACCATTTTTTCTACTTTACTATATGTTTACAAATTTTCATAATAAATATTTAAAAAAAATAAAGAACCCTACCTGTCCAAAGCTGATGTTGACTGGAAATACTTTTTCATAGAAATAAAAAGATGTGTTTTTTCATTCATTTATTCATTACACTTACTTATCAAATATTTATTGACTATTTAGTATATTTCAGGAGTTGTAGATGGTTTAGGCATGGATTAAATAATAAGCTACATTCCTACCATTGAGAAACATTTGTCCAATGATTCATGAACTTTTTTCCATATGCTATATAGAAAATAGTAATACTTCTATGGCATACTGGGAGTAAATTGTAGAAGATTTGGAACACCTATATGAAGTTTGGGGAAAATATTACATTTTATATAAATAATAGTTTTAAAAAAGAAATCTAAAATTTGAAACTTTAGGTTATATATTAAGTACTGAATTTGTATAGCAAATCTAAATAAAACCCTTTAAAAGTTTACATGAGAAACTTGAACTTACTGTGCTATTAACTAAACATTGTCCATTGCATTTCCTTTATTTTATTTGTTCCATATTACAGTGTTGACAGTTTCCTAGCAGGCTTGTAAAATAACCATTCTGCAACTGAATGAGGCATTTTGACTTCAGATACAAATTAAGTGACCTGTATCTAACTTCTTGAGTTCATTCCAATAGTGTTATAAATAACTAAGCTCAGAAAATAATTTTGTTTCTTATTTTGCACTTTCCAACTTTCAGAAAATCTTCTCATCATTGTCTGTGTAATGTGGATATAATCTTGGGTCCCATTAATTAAGAAAATAAGATATTTTGTCTAAGGAAGAGAATATTTACTAGGCACATAAATCCAAATTTTATCTCATCTTCATTATGTTGCTTATTTAGTGAGCTTAACTTTTTTCATTTGGATTATCATGTCTGTCCTCTGAATCTGATGACTTTCCACCTTTAATCAAAAAGTTGTTATTGTTGGAAAATAACTTTGTGAAATATATAGATTTAATAAAAAATACTTAGGGAAAATGTAGGTCGTTATTGTGGCAGAAAATTGATTTTAAAATATTCTTTTTTAAAAGATTTTATTTATTTATTTGTTTGTCAGAGAAAGAGCACAAGCAGGGGGAGCAGCAGGCAGAGGGGAAAGCAGGCTTCATGCTGAGCCAGGAGCCCATGGGGACCCTATCCCAAGACCCTGAGATTACAGCCTGAGCTGAGGGCAGATGCTTAACTGACTCTGAGCCACCCAGGCGTCCCTCGATTTTAAAGTATTTTATATTTTTTAAGCCTATTGTAAAAGAAATCCGTGAAAATTTGAACCCTTAAATATGAGGTAAGCAAAGTATTATTAGAACGTTAATTTTTGTCGAATTAACAAATTCTAAAAAATTCACAAAAATACATTAAATGACAATGTGAAGGCTTATCATTCACTTTAGTTATTTAAATTGCCTGTGTTTATTATATGTTTTATATATTTATATTTATATATTTTTAGAAATAACTTATTGTGTCTTTATAAAATAGTTAACATTGGACTGACACACCTGTGTGCTTCCACATACTTGTCAGTCCATAACCCAGTGAGGAAGATGAACCCAAAGGAGAGAAACGCAGTGTGTAGTGTGTTAAGAACCAAAATATGCCAACAGACAATGTGGCAACAGTAGTGGGGGTTTCAATGTGCTTGGGGGAGACGGACCCTCAGAGTCTCGACAAAAGATTTTGTGTTCTTTGCTTTTACCATGTAGCATCTATTTCTAGCTCTATTTTTTTTTTAATTTTTAGTACAAACATTTGTAAATTTGTTTTATTCTAATTTTACATGTTCCAAGTGATAAGGAAGTATGGCAAACCTCACACTGAACTTCAGGACTGACTTTAAGGCCAGATTGACAAGAAAAGGTGTTCAGATGACCCCGGTCAGGAGTCTCTGTCCTCCGAGAATGAGCACTTCCGTGCTGCTGCGTCGTGCCCTGGCTCTTCATTCTCACGCTTAGTTTTTAAGAACGCTTCTTAGCTCGATTCTTTAAAATACATTATTTCGGGGGCTCCTGGGTGGCGCAGTCGGTTAAGCGTCCAACTCTTGCTTTCGCTCAGGTTGTGATCTCAGGGTCGTGAGACCCAGCCCGGCAAGGAGACCCACAACCCATGCTGTCGGCTTCAGTTTCCCCCTCCCTCTCCCTCCGACCCTCCCCACAGTGTTTGCCTGCTGTGTCTAAAATAAATAAATAAATCTTTAAAACACGTTATTGTACCCAACCCTGTATCTAAGAAATATTCTGTATTGTCAATAAAAAGCTTGTAAATACTTTTGCTTTCTCACGGTTCTTTTAAGCAAGGATGTTCTCACCTAGAAGCAATCATTTTAGAACAATCCTGTAGTTTTATTATTATAATCATCCGTTGCTGAGGTGGTAATTAAACCCAAGGTACAAAGGTAGTGTATCAACAATACAGCATGCCCTTCGACCTGTCCAGTTTTTGTTCTTCTTGTAAGCCCTTTTATAATACATTTTGCATAGTAAAATCTTAACGTCCAAAGAATTGTGATGTCGGGGTGCCTGGGTGGCTCAGTGGGTTAAGCCTCTGCCTTTGGCTCAGGTCATGATCTCGGTCCTGGGATCGAGCCTGGGATTGGGCTCCCTGCTCAGCGGGGAGCATGCTTCCTCCACACCTCTCTCTGCCTGCCTCTCTGCCTACTTGTGATCTCTGTCAAATAAATAAATAAAATCTTAAAAAAAAAAAAAAAAAGGAATTGTGATGTCAATCCTTAAAGGCAGAAGGTAAATGGGGATTTGTTGTTAACAAGCTAATGTACTAAAAAGGCCTTAGCCCAAGAAAGCTATGTCTTAATTTGAACTGGTGTATTCAGATGCTCACGCATCCATTATCATTTCCTTAGAGCATTTTCAGTGCCACCTTCCTGCAATGTTTTTATGCCTTCAAAGAGTCAGTAGCTGTAACCAAGCCTCCGTTACATTTTTACCGTTGTGACAAAGTTTCAGCCATCCCCCCCCCAAGAAAAATCTAAAAATTTAAAAATTCAGAGAATGATGCTTTTCTCTGATTCCTGCCTAGGTGGACAAAAGGCGTTTTTAGTGTACTGATGAAAGCCTAGGGGCTAAAGTAGTCTTAAGGGACAGCCGAAGGAACTACAGGCCTTACCTGTGAAGGGGATTGTGTGTGAAAATTCCTCACGGATTGTGGCAGCTGTCCAGTGGAGCCTCTGAGCTCCTCAAACTCAGAGAATGCCCAGACCCCCTTCACAGACCATGAGAGTCCGCCCCTCCCCTTCACTCAGCCGGGAGCTAGTGGCAGCCCAGTGAGTGGGAGGGAGAAGCGCTAAGAAGGACATGTCACCTGTCCCCTTGCAGACTGCCCGGCTGAAAACCAGCCAGGGTGGAGGAGGAAAGGGAGGCGCTTTTTCTTCAAACAAGGTTGGAAACTTTCACTATTACATGGGGTAGGGCGTTCTATTATTGACCTGAGAGTAATGTGAAAAGTCATAAAACTTGCTCTAAATTTCTTCCAAGAGGCAAGTAATATCCTAGCCCACAGAAGAAACTTGATGGGACCAGGGGAGATAAAAACGAGGTGCTTTTATGATTGCACGCCAAATGTCCTTTATGGTTGACAGAGCACTTGAGTAACACCCGTGGTCACGTAGCTGTAGGTGGTGGTACTCTTAGAGCTCAGGACTCGGAACTCAGGACTGTCTGACTTCTGAGCCTTTGCCGAATTCAATGCAACCACCTGGAGTAAGTTTGAATTAATATGGGACTGAGGGAAGCTAGAAAATGGGATTTTCTGATAATTGAAAATCTGGTCAATAAACATTTTTGAGTATTTACATCTTGCTAGGTCTTGTGATGGAAATAAAGAAGAAAAGACCACTTTTCAACTATTGTTGAAAAGATCACTTCTGTCCCTAATTAAGCCTTTTAGTTTATGGCCCATAGTACATAGGTCAGATATTCACTCCTTTCAGGTGAAATATCATGTCTAATGAAAGGATAGTGTTTTAGAAAACTCGGAAGTTTGTGTGAGAAGTTGTGACTTTTCAATTAGGATTCAATTCGGTTATGATTGTGAGTCCTAATCCTGTCATCAGCTAGCTCTGTCATCTAGCTTCTGTGAGCTTCGATTTTTTTCAGCTGAAAAACAAAAAATACAACTAATGGTATTTGCTTTGGTTTTTTTTAGAATGATCGAGTTGTAATAAAAATATTAACTATAGTTATAAATTGATAGAAATATACATAATTTTATGAATATATGTGTATGTGTATGTCTTAGTCTACTCAAGCTGTCATAACAAAGTAGCATGGGTTGGGTGGCTTAAACAAGGCTGGGAAGTACAAGATGAAGGTGCTAGCCGATTTGGTTCCTAATGGAACTCCCTTTGTGGCTTGCAGACGTTGAACTCCTTGCTCAGTCCTCACTTGGCCTTTTTCTCTCTCAACTTCTCTTTCTTCTGATGCCACTAATTCCATTGTAAGGGCCCCACTCTCATGACCTAATCTAACCCTAATCATCCCCCAAAGGCCCCCATCTCCAAATATCACCACACTGGGGGCTAAAGCTTCAACATATGAATTCTAAATATCCAATACTGACATTCTAAATATCAAATACCAAATTCCAAATAGTCAGTTATCTCCCATCTCCAAATATCATCACACTGGAAGCTAGGGCTTCCACATATGAAAGTATCTTATATAATATGGGTGTTAAAGCAGAGACTCCCAGGATCTGAGAACACCGTGGACAATTACACGAAGGTATGCAAGTGCAAGGTAGGTTCAACGTGGACTGAATTTTCTGGTGTGAATGCAAAAATAGAGAACGTGATGGAACTTGAAGGAATTTGAAGCCAGAATGGTACAATGAAAACAGGTACTGAAGGCATTGTTTTTTTTAAATTATACAATTTGTTTTAATCATTATTATTTTTTAAGCAGAACCCTCTGACTTATGTTTGGAAAGAATACAAATGCCAGCTTTGATTGGGAAGAGAGATTGAAAATAGTCTGAGGAAGACATAATTTATGGCAATGGGAATGTGTAGATGGATATGCATATAAAACATGCACAGAAGTAGAATATGTAGAACTTGCTGAATGATTGGGAAAGTAGAGCGGGTGAGACAGAAAGAAGGATTAATGATGATTCAAAGTTTCTAGACTTGCTGCTTCAGAGAAAAATGGCAGCATTCACTGAGATAAAGACGAGAATAGGCACATTGGGGATTGGGAATGAGAAGTATATACAATTTAGCAAGTTGGGATATTTTGAATTTCAGATGCCAGTAGAATTTGGAGATGGAAATACTCAGTTCTTTAGTCTTCTGTATTTTTTGCTCAGTAATCTTTTCGGATCAGCACATTGGGATTTTAGAATGATCCTGTCCCAAGTAATTTACAAGAGATTTCACAGGAATAAATAAGAATGTGATTTTTTCCAAACCAACATAAAAGCAGAGCTTACAATTATTAATTCCCAGATGCTTCCCTTCACCAAGTCAGACTACCTTTCATGTATTAGTAGACCTCATATAGGCTCTAATCGATTTAAACAACTATTACTTTTTTCTCTTAATTTTTTAGAATATTTGGAGGTATGTTGCATAAAATAATGTGTGAATCAAATATAGAATCTTTATATGTGTATAAAAATTAAACACTTCTTGAAGTCATCTGTCTTCAGAATGGAAAAATTATAGTAAGGAACACATACAGCATAGGTCTGAAAATACTCATCTCTAAACTGCAGCTAAATAAGATCACTACTTTGGTTCTAGTTAAGAAGAAAAGTAACACAGGTTGTCAGTGCCCCTGCCAACTCCCCCAAATCAAAACAAAACAAAACAAAACAATACCAAGATTTATAGTGTGAGCATCTTACTGGCCTTCAACTCATTGTTTTAAAGAGGTATTTTCTATATTTTTCTAAAGAGAGTTTTAAATGTTTTAGGTTTTTCCCCATATGTTTTGACACTGCTTCAGACTGACTTCAAAGAGATTCTCTTCCTGGAAAATTTAGGCACTTAAGCATCAAAAGGAAAATTCCACAATAGCCCTTCAGAAGAACTGAGAAGGAAATGTTTCACATATTCTTAGGGAAAGAAAAATGGTTTGTTTATATGTTTTTATGAAATCAGAGAGCTCGTAACCTCCCTCTTTATCTCTGTTAAAGAATACTTTGGTTTTTCCTTTTCTCTTTTCATGGCACGTGAAGCCTCACAATCCCCATTCACAACAGGACGGTAACTCTATCATGTGGTATATAGTGTTCAGCACAAGTGTAGGACAAATGCTGTTCTCTGTAGGTATCATTAAATTGTACATACATTTAAACTCATACAAGGCAGGGAGACTGTCTGTGATTTTTTTAAAAAATGATTCCTCTCAATCATATTTACTCTTACCAAGAAAATTCATGTATCATTAGCTAAAAGTGCTCTTCAAGTTGGAGGGGCATATTAAAAAAACAAAACAAAACAAAAAATCTCAAATCTCAAGAATGCAAAGTGCTTACATTTAGGTAAATGGAGCAAACTAATACCTAAAATAAAGTTACATAGCATCACATTTTTTTTCTTTTCTTTCTTTTTTTTTTTTTTTTAATGTGAGAATGCTAGAAAGGGCTCTGGTTCCCAGATTCCTATTTTAAACATAAAACCACAGAAGCCCCTGTAAAAGTATGGCATCATTCTGAATGCAGTCTTTTTAACTCATTGCCACAAGACTGCTGCTTTTCAAGCATTTCTAAACCAGAGGAAGCAAACAGTTTATTCTCTGCCCTACACTTACTACCTCAAGGCAAAAGTGAAGTAAGAAAGACAGGAAAAGGAGAGCTGGGATGAATGCTCACACACATGTGCCTGGAGTCTAGGAAGCCTAGTGTGCAGAGACTATAACTGGTAGTTAGGTCGTACCAAATAGGTAAGTGCAAAGAAAAGTTTAATCTTGACATTTAAATTAAAGTTAATTCTTATAAAAGTAGTTTCACTTCAGAAATAGTTATTTTTACTCCATGAAACATGTTTTTAAGATTATTTGCATTAATTCTAAAGAGTGCTTACTATGAGACCCTTTAAATAATTTTTTTGTTTTTTAAAGATTTTATTTATTTATTTGAGAGAGAGAGGGTGAGAGAGAAAATGAGTATGAGAAGTGGGAGGGTCAGAGGGAGAAGCAGACTCCCTGCCGAGCAGGGAGCCCGATATGGGACTCGTTCCTAGGACTCTAGGATCTTGACGGAGCCAAAGGCAGTCGCTTAACCAACCGAGCCACCCAGGTGTCCCTAGATAATTTCTTTTCGATGTGATATTAAAATATCATGAGCTACACAAAACTTTTAATTTAAATGTTATTCACAATGTATTTTGCTCTTTAGTGTTTAAATTTTAAATAATACAGATCTTCAACTATAGTCTCTTGATTATTTTTTTTAACAATTCAGTGTTTTTTTAGTATATTCATAGAATTTTGTGACCATTATCACATTATCACAATCCAATTTTGGAATACTTTCATTATCTCCAAAAGGAACCTCTGTGCCTTGGGCACCTGGGTGGCTCAGCTGGTTAAGCATCTGCCTTTGGCTTAGGTTGTAATCACAAGGTCCTGGGATCAAGTCCCACATTGGGCTTCCTGCTCAGTGGAGAGTCTGCTTCTTCCTTTCCCACTCTCCCTGCTTGTGCTCTCTATCTCATGCTCTCTCAAATAAATAAATAAGATCTTAAAAAAAAAAAAGAAAGAAACTCTCTTCTCACTGATATTTACTCCCCATTTCCTCAAATCTTACCCTTTCTAGACTTTAGATTTGCCCATTTGGGACTTTTCATATAAATGGAATCATAAAATATGCAGTGTTTTGTGGGATGATATTTTTAAAGGCCCATCAGTACTTCATTCCTATTCCTTTTTATGGCCTCCTAATTTTCAGTTGTATGAATTTACCACATCACTTACATGTCCATTCATCAGTCGATATACATTTGGTGGTTTTACTTTTTGACTGTCATGAGTAATGTTGGTATGAAGAGTCATGTGTATGTTTTGTGTGGGCATATTTTTCATTTCTCATAGATATATACCCATGAGATGAGTTGCCAGGTCATATGGCCATTCTATAGTTAATATTTTGAGGAATTGCCAAAATGTTTTCCAAAATGGCTGCACTAGTTTACATTCCCACCAGCAATGTATGAGAGTTCCTCTTTCTTCACATCCTTGTCAATATCATTGTCTGCCTTTTTTTATGATAGTCGTCCTATTGTGTGTGAAGTGGTATCTCAGTAAGATTTTGATTTGTATTTCCTTAATGTCTACCTAATGATGTTCAACAACATTTTATGTGTTTCTTATTCATTTGTTTAATTTCTTTGGAGAAATAGGTATTCAGATCCTTTGCCCATTTTTAGTTGACTTATTGCTTCTTTTATTTTTGAGTTGTAAAAATACTTTATATGTTCTGGTTACAAGTTTCTTAACAGGTATGTGATTTGCAAATATTTTCTTCAATTCTGTGGGTTGCTTTTTCACTTTCTTGATGGTATAGTTTAAAGTCAAACTTCAGTGATGAAGCTCAATTTATTCTTTTCTTTCATCAGTTGCGTGTGTGTGTTTTTGTGTGTGTTTGTCATAGCTAAGAAACCATTGCATAACCCAAGGTCACAAAAATTTATTCCTGTATTTTCTTCTAAGAGTTGTAATCTCTTGATTTTACTTTAAAATCAAAGATGAAATAAATAAGGATTCCTTTGAAAGGAAAGGATGAGAAATACTAAAAGTAAAGACAAGAAATAGGAAAAGGAAGCAAAGACAGACATTATAGGCCTTTTGAATGAAGGAAAAACTTTTTTTTTTTTTCATGACTATTTTAAAGCTCTTGAACTGGTGGGACTTTCCATAGAACAACTAATTATCTTTTAAATGCTCAGGGAAATTTTGGAGAAGAAGGACCAGGCCTGGAGCTTTTTTCTCATGGTTCTTCCCACCAGCTGTCTGAATCAGGGAGGGAAACTTCTGAAACTATATAGTTCTGGCCCTTGGGGCTGGGGCCAAGCTGGAGTAGGATTGGAGTTAGAGATGATCCTGACACTGGGGCTGAATCTGAGGCTGGGCTGGAGCTAGAGTGGGTTGGGACTGAGTTTATACTTGGGGTAAGGCCAAGTGGCCAAACTTCCCTAGGCATAAATCTCTTCCTCCTCTCCCATATTAGTTTCTTAGGGCTGCCATTACAAAGTACCACAAATATGGTAGCTTATTACAACAGAAATTTATTCTTTCATAGTTCTGGAGTTTAGAAGTCTGAAATCAATGCATCATCAGGGTTGGTTCCTTTTGGAACTTTGTGGCAGAATCTGTCCTATGCGTCTTCCAGCTTCTGGAAGTAGCTGGCTTTCTTCCGCATTTCTTGGCTTGTAGGTATTTCACTCCAGTCTCTACCTCTGTCTTCACGTGGTGCTTTCTCTCTGTATCTATGCATATCTGTTTCCAAATTTCCTGCTTCTTACAAGGACAGCATTCATATCTTTAGGACCCATGATCTAATCCAACATGATCTCATCTTAACTTGACTACATCTGCAAGGATTTTATTTCCAGATAAGGTCAAGTTTACAGGTTCCAGATGAAGGTGGATATTGGGGGAATGCTATTTGGCCCAGTATCTCTCTTTCACATGACTTTTGAGTCCTGAACTCGTGAGTTCCAGCACCCAGAAATGTGAAAGATATAAGAAAACAGCTAACCATAAGAGAACAATGCTCCTTATAGTGAACAAACCCAGTGTATATTCTAAGCTGTATGGAATCCCATTGAAAATTATTATCATATTAAACCATATTAAAGGACTGGGTTGTATCTTTCTTTGTTAGAGAACTACTTGAACACATTTTATGTTTCTGTTCCCAGTGCTGGCTTTCACTTTGAATGCTTTAAAAGTGTCTGACTTCACACCCTCTCTGAACAGAGCTACTTTGAGTTTTTTAGATGCTACAGAGTGACCTACTTTAGATTATCAAAACTTGAGGTGTGAGAAAAAAATTAAAATCAATTTTGGTAACTAAAAGGAGGAAGTGGAGGTAGAGAAGATCACAGAAAGCTGTTACTTGAACTATCATGCTGACAGTCTGTAGAAAGATCCAAAGAACCATCTGTTTGTAAAGTCTCTAGACATGTTTTAACAGTCATACATACAGGCAGCCATAGATATTCACCACGGAAAAAGATTCTATCACACTAAAGATTCTATATAAAGTACTATACCAAATTATTTTTAAAAGTTTCTTATGAACATAATATTTGAATACAACTTTGATGCATTATTATGCCCTATCATCTCCATCTACTTTCATGATTTGCTTTTGTATGGTTCAATTCAATTCTGTCTTCCATTAGAGCTTTTATTGGTCATGACAGATGAAACTATACTAAAGTAACAAATAACCTCAAGAATCAATAGCAGGGACACCTGGGTGGTTCAGTCATTTAAGCGTCTGCCTTCAGCTTAGGTCATGATCTCAGGGTCTTGGGATCAAGGTCTGTGTCAGGTTCTCTGCTCAGCTGGGAGTCTTCTTCTCCCTCTCACTGTCCTTCTGTGTTCTAAAAGAATCTTAATAGCATAAAACAAACATTTTTTTCTTATTCATGAAAAGTCGCATGTTGGTGGTTGTGTTAGTCCTTTAGGCTACTGTAGCAAAATACTGCAAATTGGGTGAGAAATAAAGAAATTTATTTCTTAACAGTTCTAGGGCCTGGGAAGTCTAAGATGGTACTGGCAGGTTTGGTGTCTGGTGAACCCTCTTCCTCATTGGTGGCCCATTGTTTTTCTCTGTAACTTCACTGGTCAAAAGGAGTGGGGGACCTCTCTTAGGTATATTTTATAAGAGCAATAACCATTCATGGGGACTTCACCCCAGTGTCCAAATCACCTCCCAAAGGCCCACCACTTAATGCCATCACCTTGGAGGTTAGGATTTCAACATTTGAATTTTGGGAGGACACGAACATTCAGACCATAGAATTGGATATTTTCTTTCATCTGGGGTAGTAGGCGGCCTTAAAGATGGCCTCCAGTGATTTCTGCCTCCTTGTATTTCTCCCCTATCTCCTTGAGTTATCTCCTATTCTTCAGTGTGAGCTGAAATTATTGACCCATTTCAAAGAATGAAAAACTGCAGAAGTTTACAGTATCACTTCTAAAATTAGGTTATTAAAAAAAACATAGTTTTAACTTTGGACACTGACTCTCACTTTCTCCTGAAACACCTATCTCTAGGGGAAGCCAAATGTCATGTTGTAAGTGAGGCTGTGTAGAGGCCCACGTGGCAAAGGACTGAGGCATGTCAGCAAACATGAAGGCCATTGGAAGTAGATCCTCCTCCACCACAGTTGAGCCTTCAGAGTAAACTACAACCCTAGAGGATAGCCTAACAACAATCTCATGTGAGAACTTGAGAAAGAGGCACCCAGCTAAGCTACACCTGGGTTCCTAACCCATAGGAACTGTGAGATAATAAATGTTTGTTTGGAGTAATTTGTTTTGCAATAATAGTTGAATAATATATCCAGCACTTGGGGATCCAGGACCTTTCCATCCATATCAATGCAAGACTTCAAAATTATCCTGGCTATAGAAAAACGATCATGGAGAATCCACTGCCCAACTGACACACATAATTTCTCCTTAGAGTTTATTGTCTAGAACTAGTCCTGAGAACTAAACCTAACCTCAGGGGAGGCTGGGAGAAATAGGGAAGTGCATGTAATTCTCTGTGAACATTACTGTCTCCATCATGGTAGCTCATGCCATCCATTCAGTAAGACATTCATTCAATAAACATTTCAAAAACCTCTGTGATAGTTAGGAAGGAAGGATGGAAAGAAGGAAGGAAGGGAAGGAAGGAAGAAAAGAAAGAAAGAAAGAAAGAGAAAGAAAGGAAAAGAAAAAAAAAGAAAAGAAGAGAAGAGAAAAGAAAGAAAAACCATTTCTCAACCCTGTCACCTCATTAAGTTAAAATCTCCGGGTCTTTCCTTTATTGCAGTATTGCACCTCGTAAAAGTCCAGACGTTCTGCCTCCATTTCCTCTATCCCCACTCACTGCTTAATCCTGTCTTATTCTGACTTATACCCCCAAATCTAGAGAATATAACTTTTGAGGATTTTTAGTAATTTTTAAGTTAAAAAAAAAAAGGCAATCATTTAAAATCCTCACACTTGACTTTGTGGCCCTCAATGCAGTATTTTTATCTATCTTATTGATTTTTATGTTCTCTTTCAATTTCTGTGATATGTTTTATTCCTGTGATATATATTTTTTTTTATTTTACTCAATGACTGGAATGTAGTGATGGTGACCATTCTAAATGTAGTTTTACCTCCTGTTCTCAATTAACATGGTTTTACTCACTTGCCATAAATATAAACAGAAGAGCATAAAGTTACTTAACATGTCTTTAGATCATATGAGTCATTTTACTTTCCTGACCACTCCCCTGTCAGATCCTAGGATAACTTTGAGAGATGGGAGAACTGTTATTTCACCACATAGTACCACTAACTATATAGTAAATTAAGTTCCTCCATTTTTTCCCACTTTACCATGTTTTCTGGTAATGATGATGATGAAATGAGCTAGCTTCATATTCCTAGGAAAAGTGGGAAGAAATAACATACTGGCTTAAAACTATTGGGAAAAAATCCCTATTGTTTGTCATAAAAATGTTTAGTAAATTTATATAGACACATTTTATTGTTTAACAAGAACAGGATATTTCATTGGTATGTACTTGGTATTTAACATGTCTGTTAAAAATTGGTTTGCAAAATGCAGTCCAGCTTGTATAAGTCTGAGGAAAAGGCCTCTGAAGGAGTATTCTAGTATATCTTCCATAAAAATGACTCTATACTCTCTCTCTTTTGTTTTTTTATTTTTAAATTTTTTACTCATTTTTACTCCTTCTATTTCCCTTAATATAGATAGGTGCTCCCAAATGATCTGACTTTGGCCTTATCTTTCAACTCCTTCTTCCCATAGTAATCACATCTGCTCCCACAGCTTCAAATGACACTGTGGCACTAGGTGTAACTGCCAAATGTGGATTGTTAGTTCTGAACTCACTCTCAAGCTCAGAGCCTGGTGTCCAATGCCTGCTGGCTACCCTTCTGATACCTCCTACTCCACACTGCAAAACAGTGCTTAAGTCTGCTTGTCCTCCTGGTTTTATGTTTCTGCTAATGGCATGATCCTTCTCCCAATTACTTAGGTGAGAAACTCTGAGTCATCTAATTCTTCTTTCCCCCATATTTAATAGCAATCCAGGTCCTGCTAGTATTGCCTCAGCTGTAGCCTTCCCAGCCATGCCCTTGTTTCTTTACCAGTGCCTTAATTTATCTGTCTCCTATTATATTACTTCTCATGGAGAAGACATTAAGGAATACTTAATCTGAATCTTTTCTTATCTGTCTCCAATTCATAGTACATATTGAACAAAGTTTTAGTCTTTGTACTCTCTTGTTCATGCATATTCTTCTAGTGAAGACATTATGATCTGTAGCCTAAAAGACTGTTCGACACAGTGAGATAGGTAGCTAACTAGCTATCTAGAGAGAGAGAGAAACAGAGAGATTTTGTCTATCTCCCACTGTTCCAGTGATGTGTGAAGAAGCTCTAGATGTCGTAATTGTCCCAGTGAGGAATATGGATGGGAGCCAAAATAAGGAGAAAAATGATGCTGTTGCAGAGAGCTAGAGTGGACCATACCATTCAGTCACCAAATGGGAGTCACACCATTGTCTTAGGAATTCCCATAAACTTCAAGATCCAAGAGGTCTTTTACTAATGAGGCTTCCCCTACTTGTTTTTAGATTGTTAGCTGAATAGACAGAGACCACGAAGCTCCTCCTGAAGTGATTAATGTGTACTTCTCATGCTGAGAGAGAAGGTAATGAATTACTTCAAGTGCAGCTGATTCAGCAGGGTTAGCCAACATCCAAGTGTGAGCAGAGTAAGACACCTCAACAAAGACTAGCAAGGGCTAGTGGACAGTGGGAAATCTAGAAGCCCTGATTTTATGATAAGTCTAGTTAATTCTGCAATGCCATCTGAGATGAAGGTGTAACCTTGTAGGCTGAAACAAGCAGGACTTGTGGGAAGTAAAAATGAACAATTTTATATTCCTTCCACACACACTTTCCAGTGATTATTTATTCAGGGGCTCTTTGCCCTTAAATGAAAACTTAAGGCAAGCCTATTACTGCTCTGATCATATCTAGGAAATAGGTCTTATGGTCAATTTAAATAAAAGCTCAATATTAATTGTGTCCAGTGCCATTTAATCTTCAACATTTCCAAGTTTATTTAAAATTAGAAATTCTCTTTTGTGCCACATGGAGGTTTCTTTAGGCAGGAAGCAGGAGCTAGAGATATGGAAGTAACTTACACTTCTATGCCTGCCTTATCTGGCTAACCATGGTTTCCGGAGTCCCATTGGGATAAACTCAAGATCTGGGGGCAGGAGAGGCAGGGAGGAAGGTAAATTTAGTACTGTCATAGAATGGTGACTCCATCTGTGTCTCACAGGTACTTAAAGCTGATCTTTTCTCTCCGGGTGTTTTTATAAAGATTTAAAAAAGAACTTTCTTTCATTTAGAACTATCAGAGGTACCTCCTGTGACACAGGGGATGCATTTTTCTCATTTAACCCTTGATTGTTTTTCAGTGATCCGTCCTAACAGACTTCCTTCTTTAGAATCTTGTTATCCTTCATGCAATCGCACAGGAGGAACGAAAAATGGCTGTAGGGTCAACTCTCTTTCTGGAACAGACTACATTTTGTCCTTGGGAAACACTCGTGCATACTTTGCGTTGACAGTCGCTTGGAGTTCAAACCCAAACCACAAAAGTAGTGATTTCTCTTTACTCCTCTGTTGGAGCAAATGGCTGGCCCATCCCTGCTGGTTAATTTAGTTTTCCCAGGCTGGAATCAGATTGAAGTCTCAATTTCTCTCTAACTGCAGAATGATCTCTCTGAGTAGTTCCACTGAAGCTGGAGAACTGAATCATTTTCTTGGATCAGAAAGTTTAGGGCATGGGAGTTCATGGATTAGTTCAGTTGTACAGAGAGAGAGAGAGAGAGAGAAGCTTATGTTTGTGTGCCTACACTGCAAATAGAAATGTTAAATTCATTATGATGTGTTTTAAGGATCCTTGTTTTCTTCACTTACGTGTCCCAAGGACCTATGTCTGCTGAATAGTGAATATTTAATAAATATTTGCTTAATAAATGAATTGGTTAAGGTAAAGGATACGCACTGAACCTTATTTCTAGGAATGGAGCCTTAATAATTTGAAAAAGTCTGCTGAGACAGTAATCTTTGCTGGAGAACCAACTCTCTTTCTCTTCATCTTTGCCTTTGCTCTCTAGACTCTAATGTGGCTAAATAACCAAAAGGCCAACTCTTGTGCTTCTTCTTTAGAAGATCCCTGGTCTGAGAAGGCCCAAAACAGACTGGCGTAAACCCTGGGTCACACTCGCCCTCTGATTGTTAAACTCTCATAATTCTTTACTCCACAGTTGTATTCTTTATATTCTTTTTCTCTCTGTCATGGAAGGACCCACGTCCTGAGCATGATCTTACTGAGGAATGGGTAAGAGTCCGCCATTTTGCATACTTTGGCCCTTGTGTTCAGGCTGCCTTTTGCCTAGGGGAACGGTTCCTCTACCTAGGTCAAGTTAGTTCACTAAGGCATTGCATTAGTGTTTGCAGTAACAGCTTTATAGAAATAAAGATTATTCTTTAGTTAGTCATTGCCTCCTTGCATACGTATCTCCTATTTTTTGCGAGAATCAGGAGTTGGTTAGCAAAGGACAAAATTCTGTGCTCCTTAGTTGCTTGATTAATAATGATCCTAATCTCCCCTCTTTCACATCCCCTAAATAAGTTTATGTTTTCTTCCTTGATATCTTTGCTCATATTCTTCCTTCCTGGTGTATCCTTGCCTGCTTGCTCTCAAAAACATCTTTTCCATCACAACTAGTTTTCAGCCAAATGCCCTTGGAAATTTCTTTCTTTTACTTCGATTAAAAGTGGATTTCTCCCTTCCCTGAATTCCAATTGACACCTTCTGACTTGTGTGATATTTGCTTCTGTACATTTTTTCTCCTTCTCAAGTACCTGGTTAACTTAATTATCTTTGTATTCCCCACAGTGCATTAAAAAAAGCTTAGTATGTAATAGAATTTTAAAAAATGTTTATGAATGGATGAATTCAGATGGAAAATATTAGAATTTATAATTTATTTCTGCTGGAGACTCTGTAGAGTTAGATGACATGAATTTTACAGGTATCTGAAAAGTTACTCCATCCCAGATTCTCATCTTTATATTCTATTTATGGACAACTCCTTTAAGGCTGATACTTAATTGTATAATTTTAGTACAGTTCTGCAGCTGTTCATGTTCTTTCATGTTCTTAATGTTTTCTCCTTACATTATAAACTCAGAAGGGCAGGGGCCCTTGTGCTAAGCACAATATCAGGCTTATTCAAGTTGCTATTGAATTCACATAGGTTAATTGAATGAACATTTTGTGTAAGAGTCTCAGCAAGTTGATGTTATAGTATTGATATTATAATAAATACTATAAATATTGAATATATTTTTAAGCTCATAAAAATACTGAACATATTTTAAAATTAGACTATATAGAGATTTAGCACTTTGTAAATAATATGCTAAAGTTTATTTATTCAAACCTACATGTTCACTTTAAGTTTGAACTCCTTGTAACCTAAACATATGAATAAATATTGAAGACCTTACTTATTCAAACTAAGATAGTATTTAAAACATATTATTAAGTGTTGGGGCACCCTGGGTGGCTCAGTTGGTTAAGCGTCTGCCTTCGGCTCAGATCATGATCCCAGAGTCCTGGGATGGAGCCCCTCATGGGTCTCCTTGCTCAGCAAGGAGCCTGCTTCTCCTTCCTCTGCCTGTTGTTCCCTTGCTTGTGCTCTCTCTCTGTCAAATAAATAAATAAAATATTAAAAAAAATAAAACATATTAAGTGGTTACTTCAATTATCCTTTCACTACTCAAAGCATAGATATTAAAGAACATGATTTATTTCAATAATTTTAAATAACTGGCTTTTATTTAAATAGCACAAAATTAGATACTTTAAAATCAGTACAGAGAAGCACTTTTGTATTCAGAATTTTAATGACAAGCACAATAATGTGTTAACTAAAGCCAATGGGATATTTTGTTCTTACTACAAACAATTTGTACATTTTTCAACAAGGGACAATATCTGATGACGTAAGCTATCTAATAACATGTATTCCTGATGAAAAGATATTATACTTCTTATTTGTCTTGTTTCCTAAGTTACAGAAACAGTAATTTAGGAAAAAATTCTAGGAAAAAAAACACTTCTAGGTGTCACAATAGTCTATTGTGTATATGAATTAATTTTTAGTTTGAAAGAAATTGAAAAGTCACTTACCTATAATACACACGTATATAAGGATGGTGATGTAGAGGTAGAAATAGATATTTAGAAGTAGTATGGGATACAATTCATAAATAAAATTTAACATTTTGTCACCCAAAATTTAGCTAGAAATTATTCTAGAAATAGAATAATTCAGCTAGAAATTATTACCTCATTCAGCTAGAAATTGTTTTGTAGGAAGATCTCGGTGTTAACATGTGAGTGACTGGAGATCCGTCACCTGTACTGAAGTGTAGAAGCAGAAGAAAGAGTAGGAAGAACAGAAGAACTGTGAACATCAGTTTCTTCATCTGTAAATGACAATCAAGGTTGTCCTGAGAAATGACAGTTTAGTAGATGTAAAGCACTTAGTATCTGGCATATAGTAAGAGTTCAGTAAGTTTTAATCATTCTTCCTGTGTCCCATTTCTATGTCCCATTTTGAGTCTGTCAGTCTTAAGTGTTATAAATTAATTTAGATTTGCTTTCTATTATTTGCAAAGTGTATACCACGGCTCTTTTTCATACGTTACCACACTGGCCATCTCATGAAAAACTAATGAGATTTTCAAGGAAGTTATAACTTATATGCTTGTTTTGTTTTGTACTTAAATGGATATTTACTTATTTTCTTAGGTCGTGCAGCTAAAAAGTGGCAAACATATGACTAAAATCTTGATCTTTCTGATTTGTCATTCACTGCTATTTCCACTGTGTTATATGTTATGTATTACTTTTGATGACTGATACTCTAAATCATTAAGGTTAGACTCATATTTATTCTGGACAATTTATTTTAAGTTAATATGTGATAACTAAGCATTCTTATTTCAATTGGTGAAAGCACAGTTAAACTGTTTCTGATTTTGCTTTGAAGCAAATCATTTCAGCTTTCACCTGACCTAGATAAAAATTGAAAAGAGTGTTACTTTACTGTGAATCTCACTAGCTTAGAGTAATAGTCAACAAGTTTGTATTTTAGATTTTCACATAGACTTTTGAGTGAAGAAAGTGTTTTATGAAGCTTATGAAGACTTTTTTTTTTTTTTTTTTAAATACAGAGAGATTGATTGTGAGTGGATGGGAGGATGGGAGGGGCAGAGGGAGAGGGAGAGAGACTCCTAAGCAGGATCCACACATGGAGCCAGATGGGGGGCTCAATCTCATGACCCTGAGATCAAGACCTGAGCTGAAAAACAGGAGTTGGACATTTAACTGACCGAGCCACCCAGGTATCCCAGAAGCTTTTTCTATATAAGTACTACACTAATTATTTTACAATAATTTCCCCTATTTTTGGAAAAATATTTCTGCAGGAATCATCATGCTAAAAGTTAAAAATGACTATGTTTGCCAGAACCAGATAAAAGTTTTCATCCTTTTGGATTCTATCTGTTCTTCCTTCAAAAGTATCACTAATACTTCAGTCTTTTGAGTTCTGCTTCTCAGGTTGTGAAACTTGGGTTGGGAGGTGGGATAAGAAGTGATAGAGAGGATAAAGGAAAGTGATGTATAAGGGGTTTATTTAATTTTAAACTTTGGGCATTCAGCACAGTGTTTATATGTGAGCTGGGTTTGCAGACTTATTTATTCTAGGCAGCTAGTGTATGGTACTAGAGACAGTGCCACTAGGAAATTCTTTATAACATAGGGATTGTGCAAAAGAAATATACCCAAAGGGCAGAAAGCATTTCACATTTGTTCCAGAGGACTATAGCTCTACTAGGGATTTGTTGAAGACTTTAAACACAAATATATATATTTTTAATTGTGTTATGCTAGTCACCATACAGTACATCATTAGTTTTTGATGCAGTGTTCCATGATTCATTGTTTGTTTGTAACACCCAGTGCTCCGTGTTATACGTGCCCTTCTTAATACCCACCAGCAGGTTTACCTATCCCTCTACCCCCTTCCTTCTAAAACTCTCTGTTTCCCAGAGTCGATAGTCTCTCATGGTTCGTCTTCCACTCCGATTTCTCCCCCTTCATTTTTCCCTTCTCCTAATGTCCTCCATGCTATTCCTTATGTTTCACAAATAAGTGAAACCATACGATAATTGACTTTCTGTTTGACTTATTTCACTCAGCATAATCTCCTCCAGTCCCATCACGTTGATGCAAAAGTTGGGTATTCTTATTTTCTGATGGCTGAGTAATATCCCATTGTGTATATGGACCCCATCTTCTTAAACACAAATATTTCTATTTGAATTTTCTGGAACCAGAAATATATGTTGTCACTTTTGACTTCATTTTGTGAAACACGAAGTCTTAAAAATTAGAATTATTTTCTTTCTCCTAACGTCCTTTAAAAATTATTACCAAAAAGATTTGCTTTAAAGTAGATGTTCAGAGATCGTCAGTAAAGGGGGAAAATGTAATAGGTGATGGTTAATTTGATTTACTGGACTTTACCTAAGGAAGCAAATTGAGGAGGCCTAAAGAATTTAATTCTGTGGTCAACTCTAAGAGATCACAGAATATTTTAGGTAATCATCAATCTTCTGTTGTTTCATATTGACTCATCTGACTTAGAAACAGATAGGTGGGAAGAAGCTCTATTTACTGCATTTTTAATCTTAGAACATAGAGTAGAGAGAAGACCTAAATCAGGCAAGAAACAAGCCTCTCTGTGTAGGAGGCACTCAGTCTCCTGAAAAGAGACTAAACATTCATTCACATTGAAGAATTCGTGAGACAAGGCTTACTCTTGTTCTCACAGGCGTGGAAGTTATTCCCAAATCTGGGATTTAAGTGGAGGGATGTCTTGCCTAGAGCATCATACCCACTCTTTTGAGATCCTTGAAGTTTCTATAATAGATAAACTTAATTTTACAAACTCAAATGAAGCTATAAGGTTAATGTTTCTAAGAGAGGGAATATAATGGTTTGATAAATAACTTGAACCAGGCTATGCCGTTAATCAACGAGCAGATATTTTTTGACCATCTACTTTATGCCATGTGCTTGGTGACATGTAAAATTGAAGCTCAAGAGTGACATGGATCCTCCTGCTGTGTTACTGGAATTCTTCTTCAAGTTGAATTGATTATTTCTGTCTTTGGGCAATAGCTATGATATGACACACTTCTATAACCTGAAAGAACAGTGCTTGTATTATTTCCTGTTTTCCCCTATGGATCATATGTTCTACACAAGACCTGAGGCTAGTTAGGTCTTACTTATATTGGTAATGCCAAAGTATTTCAGAATCTTGGCACATAATTGGCATTTAATTTATGTTTATTGAATAAATTAATGAGACTGAATAAGATATTAATGCTACCTTTATAATATTTGACAACTAAGACAAAAATTAAGATAAGGACACAGAACAGATTTACCAGGAGATTAGTTGCTTTAAGTTTATTGTGTGGAATGATGAGTCATTCAATGAGTCACACAAAAAATGAGATTGAGAAGCCCCCTAAAGATTTTAATTTTTCCATCCTATTTTAGCTGTGCAAATCCTATGTTCATGTTTGAAAACAGCTAGCTAGCTATTATTTTGTCATCACATGTCCAGTAGCCATTATCATATATCACTCAGTTATTTACTAGAACTTGACTTGGGTTTAACTGACTTATTTGGAGAACTTCAAAGCAGCAGTATGTAACAGAAATTTATTTTTCTGTAGGCTTATCCTGCCTCTAGTTTTAAAATTAGAAAAATTTAATTCCGTTGGAAATTCCTAGTTTCTCTGGAAGACATGATTATTGATTTGAATTTCAGAAGTTCACATGAATGAAAGATTAACAAGCCAGTTCAACCCTGGCTCAGAAATTTAATAGGTGTGAGGTCTTAGGCTACACACTTAATCTCTTTGAACCTTAGTTACTTTTCTATAAAGTGGTGATAATAATGCCTATCCTATTTATCTCTTGGGGCTATTTTGTGTAAGAAAATTCTATAGCATTTATATATATATATATATATATATATATATATATATATATATAGCATATATATATAGCAAGGGACTCTTGCTATTATTATGATCATGATTACTAGAGTAATCATGATAGCACAACCAAATATGGATCTGAAGGCCACATCCACGTGATTAAAGTGTCTTGCCTCCAGAGCTGCTCTAGATGTTCCCATCCGTGAGGCAGCATCTGATAAGTCCTTAAACTCCTCAGACACAGTATATACATTGATGGTCCCTGAAGAATTACTGGCACATTAATTTGCTTGTCTGAAAACATCTGGATTCTCTAAAATTAGATTCCTGATGAAAGATTTCTGAAGTGTTGTCAGATTTCTGTGTAGATCATTTTATTCAGTTGGACAAACATAAATCAAATGCCTATTATTGGCCAGGCATCATTCTAAGCAATGGAAACTCAGATAGGTGAGCTTGGTTCCTATCTTCAGAGAGCTCACAGTTTATGGGCAGAGACAAATACATAATTAGATGTTCATAGGACATAAAATGGAGTTATGTGTAATTATTACATAAATTATAGTGGTACTCCAGGAGGTGGGCTAAAGTGAGATCAGAGACTTTCCTGATGGAAGGAATGCCTGAATTGAATGTTGAAGCAAATAAGTGGGAGTTAAACAGGCAAAATGGGTGCATGAGTTGGGGAAGGGGATAATTCTGAACAGAGAGAACCACATGAACAAAGGAACTGAAGCTAGGAGAAATATGCGTTCATTCAATGTTTTGGAAGAGAAATTGCAACGAAAGATGAAGAGGGAGGTAAGGCTAGAGAAGACTGGAGAATAGAGTCCATGGAGGGCTCTTGGTTCATGTTCTTGATTTGGTGGCAAATAGAAATCACAGAGAATATGAAACAGGGGAGTAACATTGTGAGATATGGATTTTAAATAAAATGTTCTGGTTATTATATTGATTGAAGGACATTAAGACTGGATACAGTACATTGGACAAGGAGTTAGTATAGGAATTCACAGAGATGAACCTAGGAAAAATAACTAAGATAGGCAGCAATAGCCGTGATAAGTACACAGAAGTTGACAACTACTTTAATGTGGCATTAAGAGATAGAAAAGAGGGGCGCCTGGGTGGCTCAGTGGGTTAAAGCCGCTGCCTTCAGCTCAGGTCGTGATCCCAGCGTCCTGGGATTGAGCCCCGCATCGGGCTCTCTGCTCAGCAGGGAGCCTGCTTCCTCCCTTCTCTCTCTGCCTGCCTCTATGCCTACTTGTGATCTGTCTGTCAAATAAATAAATAAAATCTTTAAAAAAATAAAAAAAGATTATCCAGGCACAGTATTGGTATAATGATATGAATCTCAGTCTGTGAAATCAGGAGCACTGATATATAACTTTACTTTTATAAACTAATTTCTAACTCCAGTCCCAAATTCCCTTAGATTGTTGGGGGAACTCAATTCCTCAGCTTTAAAATCTCAGTCTTTATTGAGGTCCCCCAAATTAGGATTGTACTACAGTTTTGAGGTCTTACTTAGTATTACGGAGTTGGGGATGGCCCAGTTGTTTGTTGGTCATTAGGCCACGCTGGGAGCTGCTGCAACACACATCAGTTTGGCTTACATGCATGGTTCACCAGCAGGAGTTTGGAGAGAGGGTTTGGTCTCTGCCTAGAAGCAATATGAAGCCATTTTCTCTTTTTGATGTACTCTTACAGGAAATAGGAGATCAGATGCCTTCTGCCATCAAGTCCAGCTCTCTTAATGATGGGAGGATGGGAAAAATGGGTGAAGAACAGTGCGAGATACAGGCTTCCAGTTGAAGAATGAGTAAGTCATGGGAATAAAAGGCACAGCATGAAGAACATAGTCAATGATATTGTAATAGCATTATATGGTGACAGATGGTGGCTACATTTGGGGTGAGCACAGCATAATGTATGGAGTTGTCAAATCACTGTTACACACTTGAAACTAATGGAACAATGTATGTTAACTATACTCAAATTTTTAAAAAAAGCTCTTCAAATAAATTAAATTTAATTTGAAAATAAACTGTGGTACAGTGTAAAAAAGCTCTTTCATCACTTGCTTTTTAAAAAAATTTTTTAGATTTAAATTCAATTGCCTTTTTATCTTAATCTTAGGAGAGATCATTCTCAGGGGAAAAGCTTTTTCATTTTAGGTTTCTCTGTCTTCATATGTTTATGTCCCAACTTTTGTCCTCCCTGTGGTTTAGTTTTGGTAAAGAAAATTTATCAAAGAAAAAAGAAAATGTATTAAGAAAATTATCAATCCCTTATTCAGTATTCATATTTTATCATGTATCTATTTGTTTTTATTTTTACTGTCAGGTCTCTCCCTCCCCATGAAAGGGGATCTTTTTTCTCCTTGCTGTTTTACCTTTAGCATCCAGCATCCAGAATGCTCTGGCACATAATAGGAACATACCCACACACAAATTTTTTCATTGAATAATTAAATAAGTGTGAGGGTATGTTATGAGTTGACATGACTCTTCTAACATATTTTAGAGAGAGAAGATGCTGCCATCTTAGAATTCTCTCAGGAGTTCTGTTTTCTACTGTTTTCTGTTTTCTGAGTTCTGTTTTTTGTTTTCTACTACATTCCTCTCCTGAGTCACTGAGCACAGAACTGACTACATGCTGAATGGGAATAAGAGAAAGGAAGAAAAAAAAACTGAGTAGAGAAAAAAAATAATTAAAATATTAAATAATCCAGCCATCCTAGTTATTTCAAATTGTCATCCAATACAATCTACTACTACTACTACTCATTGGCTATCTAAATAAAATATCTCTATTAAAATATATATTTGGTTTAAAAGACATATAAGAGATGGAATGAGGGAAGATGGAATTGGGGAGGATGGGAAAAGAGATTCTCTTAGAGATTTGCAAGTTTATTCATACTTAACCAGATTGTACTAAAAAAAAAAAAAGTAATATCTTTATTTTATCTATGACCAATTAGAGCTTACTTCCAAGCCCCTAGGCCCTCAGACCCTCAGGCTCCTTAAATCTTGCTAGAGTTCACATCAGGTCCGGGATTCTGTAGCTGCATTTTAATAACAGTAAATCGTAGCTTTCTCAAGTAGCCTCAAGACTCAGAAAGATGGTATAGGCTTGGTTCTGAAGCCACCCTCTGAGTTTAGCAACTGTCCTCACAGCCCAGGGCACCGAGCCAGGAGCCCTGAGCCAAGCATGCAACATTCCATCTGCTGTACTAACCAAAGGTAAATGACCCTCAAACCCCAAGGGAGTCATTCAGATTCAAGAAGGGGATCTCACCTTTTACAGGAAAGACGGGGTTGAGAAATGCTTTACTTAAGTGACTAAAGGAAGAAGAAGAAGAAAAAAAAAAAAACAAAAACCCTGAGTTCTAGTTATAACTAAATGTATTGAGGTCATTTCCACCATACATCCATGGAGCTCAGAAACAAAGTGTCAGGAGGGCTATAATTAGGAGATTGAGTTAAAAATTTAACAGCACTCCAGATTTCAACTACACCTATCATCATTTTCCCAGCGATAAAGTTCTTCCTCCTTATTGCACTTTCTGTATTTGCAAGAAATATGTGGAAAAAAAAATAATGAAAGAAAGGTGATGTTTTGAAGAGTTATTTGGAAGGAACCAGAGAGTTCCTGGGATATAGGCTTAGTTCTCTGCTTTCTTCTCACTATGACTGATTCTTGACCTCTCTGAAGGGTATGAAGTTCCCTGGCCCTTATGTGCATGGTCCTCTGCGCGTGCATTGAGCCTGCCCCCTGCTCCTTGTGAGCCCCCGGAAATGGAAAGCAGACTTGGGACAACTTCTATGCAGTCGGGCTAGTTTACAATGATGCACAATAATTATTCCTGAAGATTTCATGCTTGAATTGTCACCCATCTACATTTTTTTTCCAGATCAGCCTTATTTTTTAGAGAAGCTGTAGGTTCACAGCCAAATGGAGCAGAAAGCACAGAGTTCCCACATCCTCCCTGACCTCACATATACAGCTTTCCCCATTATCAATACGCCACACCAAAGTGATGCATTTATTATGATCAATGAACCGACACTGACACATAATCACCCAAAGTCCACAGTTTATTCTGGGTTAGGTTTCACTCTGGGTATTGTACATCCTGTGGTTTGGACAAGTGTACAATGGTATCTATCTACCATTACTGTATTGTGCAGAATAGTTTGATTGTCCTAAAATGTCCTCTTTGCTCTACCTACTAAGCTCTTCCTCTCTTCAGCCCCCAGGAACCACTGATTTTTTACCATCTCCATTGTTTTGCCTTTTACAGAATATGATACAGTTGGAGTAATATAGTATTTAGGCTTTTCAAGTTGGCTTCTTTCACATAGTAATAAGCATTTTAGTTTCCTCCCTGTCTTTTCATGGCTTGATAGCTCATTTCTCCTCAGCACTGAGTAATATTCTATTGTACGGATGTATCACAAGTTTATTTATTCAGCTACTAGAGGATTTCTTGGTTGTTTCCAAGTTTGCATAATTATAAATAAAGCTGGTATAAGTATCTATGTGTGTACGTAAGTTTTCAACTCCTTTGAGTAAGTGCTAAGGAACCCAAATGCTGGATTGTGTGGTAAAAGTATGTTTAGTTTTGTGAGAAACTGCTAAACTGTTTTCCAAAGTGACTGTATCCCTTTGCATTTCTACCAGCAGTGAATGAGATTTCCAGTTGTTCTACCGACTCACAGGTATTTGGTGTTGTCTGTGCTCCAGATTTGGCTTTTTTAATAGGTGTCAAGTGGTATCTCATTGTTTTAATTTGAAAATTCCTAATGACCTATAATGTCTTTTGATATACTTATTTGCCATCTGCATATATGGTGATGTATCTGTTCACATCGTATTTTGCTTATTTTCAAACAGGTTGTTGGTTTTTTTAGATAATTGAGTTTAAAAAAATTTTTTTAATATATTTTGGATAACAGTTCTTTATCAGATATGTCTTTTGCAAATATTTTTTTCTCAGCCTGTGGCTTGTCTTACTCTCTTGATTCCCCTACTTTTTCTGTCTAAGATGAACTGAAAAAAAAATAAAAAGGCATTTCAGTGTCTACCTTCATGTGTAAGACAAATATCCAAAAGCAATAGGTACTAAAATATTTGAGTTATTGTGTTCACTTTATGATTTAGTGAAAAAAGCTTAGGAGAGTGCATGCCTCATAATTAATCATATACATGAGAACTAATGATTATTATTAGTGGAAAAAGAGTTAAGTTACCTTCCAGTAAAATTTCTCCAACAGCCTTATTTTGGTGATAATACAAGTTTTATGGAAATCCTTGAATTAAAACCTTTGGAAAAGGCTTGGATTAAATTAGTGGTTCTCTACCAGGAGTGATTTTGTCCACCATGCAAAATTTGCCTGTCTCTAGAGAGATTAACACTGGGGGAGAGGGGACAGTGCTAGTGGCATTTGCAGGTAGAAGTCAAGGATGCTCTAAACATGTAGTGCACAGGTAGCCACCCCCTGCCATCGGCCAACAGAGAATAATCAAGCCCTAAATGCCAGTAGTGCCAAGGCTGAGAAATCCAGAATAATACAAAATATATTTTATTACTGTATCTCCACTCAGGCATTAATATGCTGTTGACTTGGTGAAAGATTGAGAACAGGCTAAAGTGAGCAATATTTTCCAGACAGACATGTTTGACAACACTGTAGTTACGAGATGCACATTCTACATACACTTTTCTAGAAGAACCAGATTTGCTAACTTTATCCGTAAGTTATAATCTCACTTTCTAATCCTTGGAAATTGAGGCTAATATATATTTTAATTTTCCCTAATGTTAATGATTTGCAAATAACCCAAACTAGTTTCCACAGGGAAAAGTCTGCAAAAAGAGCAGCATTTGCTTAGTAAAGATAGAATATCTAAAAACAGCCTTGCTAAAAACAGGTTAATGCTTTAAATGACACAATTGAACAAGACATAATTAGAGATAACTATTTCCTTCCTCTCGCTTTAGAAACACCATGAGCCACTGGCACAGGGGTGAAAGGGGCTGATTTCATGTGGAATTTTTTTTTCAATGTCACCATTAAGTTGTCCTTATGTAAAAGCGTATCATTGAATAGACCAAATTTCCTTATAGTCTGTAAATCAAGTTTGCAAAGAAGTTGTTTCATGACGAAAGAAGTTTGCAATAATTCAATTACTATTTCTGATAGAATGAAGGGAAAGCATTAATTTTAAAATGGATCTTTGGACAAGATTCGAGAGTGGTAAATTTTCCCATGCCCACATGAATAGTTGATAACAATACCTTTTTAATTCAAATCTACTGTTATACATTTATGAGCACTGCAATACACTGTGCTAGGGGCTAAAAGGGACAAAGAAAATGAATAAATAGTCCTTTGAGAAGCTAACAGATGCATGAAGGAGACATGCACACATAGCACAGTATTATAAAAAGCTAAGTATGATCAGGTGAGTGATTCATTTGGAATGTAGAGACTGGAAAAAGATCACACAGAGGATACCATTTGAATTGGCCCTTCACTGTGACTCGAAGTCACAGTGAAGAGGATGAGGAAACAGTATGAACCAAAGGCCTTTGGGAACAAAACTCTCTGAAATGCCCATGGATCTGGCATGCAAAGAACATGGCTAGTGCCTCACACTGAAAAGACAGTTTAAGATCACACCATGATGGGTATACAGTGTTACACTGAAGGATACCTTGCACGTCAGGATTTTGGTTGATTTGTATGAATAATTCCTTCGTTATTTTCTTATGGTTGGACGGTTATCTTCATGATCATAGTTGCCATTCACGGAACGAGAAGGTGACCTTGGAAGAAGTTGGGTGCCCATTTATACATACGGCTAATTAAAAAAATAGAACTTGATTCCCTAATTGCTGGTTTCATTATTTCTCTCTATCTGTTTTGTGCTGTTTCATCAAAAATTTAGTGGGAATTGGATTCAGCATTTAAACTTCACCTTGTTACTTGGCTTTGGTTTTTTTGTTTACAGATTTTGAATTATATACATAATATACTCTTATTAAAAATAATAGTAGCAGGTAACCTTTACCCTAGGGACAGTTTTTCTTTCTTCCTTATAAAATTATTGAACGACTTTAAATAACAATCCATGTAATCTTTGAAATATAGATCTTTGGGCATAGTAACAGTTATGTCATTATATTTCTGTAATAGGGAACATAGTGCAATATTTAGTATATACATTTAGTATATATTATAGTATAGACAAACAGAAAGTACAACTTGAAAAAGTGATTTTTGTATGTTAATTTTGTATCCTGCAACTTTACTGAATTCATTGATTAGATCTAACAATTTTTTGGTGGAGTTGTTAGGATTTACTGTATGTAATATGTCATCTGCAAATAGAGACCACTTTACCTCTTCCTTTCCAGTTCTTTCTTTCCAGTTCTGATACCTTTTCTTTCTTTTTCCTGCTTGATTGCTCTGGCTTAGACTTCCAGTACTGTTATATAGGAGGGGTGACAGTGGGCATCCTTGTCTTGTGCCTGATCTTAGAAGAAAAGCTTTCAACCTTTCACATTGAGTATGATATTAGGTATGAGCTTGTCATATGTGGCCTTTATTATGCTGAGGTTCATTTCTTTATATCCAATTTTTAAAAAAATTTTTATCAGGAGTGAATGTTGTTTTTTCAATGCCTTCTTTTGCATATATTGAAATAATCATATGGCTTTTTTTTCTTTCCGTTAATATGATGTATCACAGTGATTAATTTGTTGAAACATCCTTGTATCCCAAGGATAAATGCCACTAGATCATGGTGACTAATCCTGTTAATGTGCCGCAGTGTGTTTTTTTTTCCTTTATGAAACATTTTTACAAATCCACCTTTCTTTTTCTGACTCATTTTAATTTAGTAAAAAGTAGAGTGGAGAAGGAGGTACATACCAGTGGTATATAATGAATTCTTGTAATTTAGTGAACCACAGGTACTTTCTTATTTTAGAAATAAGAGTTCCTTAATCAATTGGTAAGGTATAATTTATAAATCAGTTTGAAAATAATCTCAACAACTTGAAGAGTGTATTTATCAATAAATATGATATTGTAATATCATATTTAGTTGATACTAAATATCAACTTTTGTTGATATTTAGGTTGATTTGGAAAACTTCAGTGTTCTTCTAGAAAAGTCAAGCATGTTGGAATGTATATTGTATGATATGAATCATTGGACATCAGGTTAGTAACTGGCTTTGGACCTATAAATAATATGTAAATATCTCATAACATATACATTACATGACTATATGCATTAAATGTAACCACTCTAAGGATAAGAGAGAGATTGGGACCAAAAGAGATGCTATTGTCTTATATGGGTTACAAACATTTTTTTTTTTCTGGAAATAGAAGAAGATGAAAAGTTTCTAAAACCATCAGTTAAGTACTCATTATAAATCATTTAGTTATAAAAATTAAAAAATGGCTCATTCTACTTTGAAATTTTAACTTTTTTTTTTTTTTTAGATTTTATTTCATTTTATTTTTTTTTTTTTTGACAGACAGAGATCACAAGTAGGCAGAGAGGCAGACAGAGAGAGAGAGGGGGAAGCAGGCTCCCCGCCGAGCAGGGAGCCTGATGCGATGCAGGGCTCGATCCCAGGACTCTGGGATCATGACCTGAGCGGAAGGCAGAGACTTTAACCGATTGAGTCACCCAGGTGCCCCTGAAATTTTAACTTTAAAAATAAGAAGTGTATGATAAATACCCAAGGAACTATATGTGGATTTAGAATATAGAAATATTGAAGAAATTCTAAAAGGAATAAAGATTAGTTAACAGGTAAATGGGAACAAGTGATAACTTCCTTTTCTTCAACAGTGATTTTGAAATTATAGAAGTGCATAATTTGTAAATTTCCTCTTTGCACACTCTGGTTTATCCTTTCACATTATTGACTTTTGCTCATACTTAATACTCATTTTGATGAATTATTGCTATAACTTAACATCATCAACAATCACTAGTTTTAACATTTTGAATAGAAAAGAGTAAGTACCAATTTTATTTTTCTTGGAAAACACCTTCAGACAATTATATTATTGGAAATTTAGTAATTACTTGTTGCTAATTAAATGTTTTTTTAACATGAGAACAATCATTCTGCAAGATGTTTATTTTAAACAGCACATTTTATTTTAGTTCATATTATATTTCTAATAAATTACCAATGGAAATAATTCTTAGTCTTTAAAAAGGTGATTGCAAAAGTCTTAACCACCACATTAACTTCCTAACAGTATCATTAAAAATAGTTCATAATAAATCAGAACTAGCTTCTTCAAATTTGGGGGGGGGTTGTCGGCTGAAATCATGGTTCAAAGCTACAATTACATTTGATATATTATGTAAGTACAATGTGGACTTCTTAGGTTAAGAAAACAGTCTATCGAAAAGGAGTTTCACCTTCTTTGACCTGCTGCAGTGAGAGCACTGAGCATGAACAGGCTTTGGGAAAGGCAGGAAAACTATTACTTTTCTTTTCAGCTTTCTAGAGGCATAGAAAGGAGAAGGTAAAATACAGAAGGTCACGCATGACAAGCAACTGCAAACCACTGTGAAAGGGAATCTTCGGTGTTTGAGATGATGGAATTAGATAAAGACAAAAGGATGGGGGGGGCAGAAGGAGAGCTTTCAGTAAGACTGTTCCTCCTATTCACATCTGAGTAAATGTTCTTGTGAGAATGAGGCAAATCAATATTTTTATGTGCAATATAAAAATTTCTCAGGGTCAGAAAAAAAGGCTCTCTTATTTCTGGAGTATTAGTCTCAGACATTAGCAGAATTATTTTTGTTACTTGAAGTTTTATAGAGATTTTGTGCATATGGGGATATAACTTTGTAGCTGCAATATTTTAGTAATGGTAATTGTAGGATTTGTACAACCAGTTTACTCTGCATTTTTACTTAATTTCAACAGTTTGTTGTCATTTTCTGGTAAAACAGTAAGCTGGTAATAAAATATCAATTATATAACACAATGCAAGGCTTGAGAATATCATACAGTTTGAATGAACCTGTAAGTACAACTTTAGGAAACTGAAAATAATAACGGTGATAATTAATAACTTTATGATATAAACAAAAGCAATTCCATTGATCTACAGCCATCACTTAAGAAAATGATTCTATTTAGTATACTTCATGAAGAAAAGGTCTCGAATGTGTCTCTTAGGAGAAAGTGACCAGTAGAAAGATGTGGCTGGAGAACTAAGCGCGTGGCTAGGAAATTTTGAAAATTTCAACCTAAAACTTGCATTCTCAGGATTTCAAGGATTCATAAAATAAAAGGAATGTAGCCAAGTGGAAAAAGGACAAATACATAATTCATGAAGCAGCCCTTTCTGACATACCCTGCTGCTTTTGGCTCCTAAAAATAGATCAGTTAAGAGCACCATGTAATAATTTCCTTCAGGAAAGTGGTAAAGATTATTTTATTTGAAAGTGTTCTAAATTTTTGCAGTATAAGCAATAGAAGAATCTTCAGCCTATTTTAGAGAAAGACCCAGGGTATTATGCAGAATATATTTGAAATAACTTTTTTTTTTCTCCCTGTGGCCTTATTAGCATCTAGCTGGAAGGCATTGCATGCTTCTTTGCTTCACTGTGTTCTATGCAAATTACCAGGGTGGAAAGTGCCTTTATTAATAGATTTAAAATACACTTTAGAGTGATGCATTTTCTTGCAGACAGCATATTTGACATGGGATCTTCAATTGGGGGCAAAGACATTTACCATCAATTTGAAATCCAGAGAATGTAGTGACACATCAAGTAACAGAGGAAGCCATTTCAGAATAATACAAAATTTAAAACTTGACCTGCATAAGTAAATCCATTATCACTCTTCTCTAAAATTCTAGCCCCCTAATACATTTTTAAATATGTTAAATTTGTAAAGCATTACAACACAGAAGTATTAAAATTACATAGAACTATTTAAAAAAATAAAACACTGTGTTTACACTTGCTTAGACTTATTTTTTAAAATATCATTTAGATTATTCTTCTTGCATGAACTTCAGAATCTACTGCAGTATTTGAAATTTTACCATTATTTTGAGGTTATATGTTATCAAATATCTCATCCAAAGTGTATTTGCGTTAAGGTGACTGACTTAGAGAGTTACAGATTTTGAAAAGTATAAAACGAATACACAATTAGAACGATAAATTTTACTTAACTTTTTAACAGTGCCCAGTAAAAGTCTTCAATGGTATTAGTCTTATAAAATATTTTAATTTATGCTGTAAATTAGCATAATCTTATTAATTTTCATCTATCTCCCAAGAAATGTCATCTTTACAAAAACATTCAAACCAAAAATCTATAGCCTATAGACTTCTGTAGTCCACCTGTCAGTTCTGATTATTTTCAGTAATCCAGTTATTTCGCTGACCTACTTTTCCAATGACTACTAACCTTTCTAGGCAAAATTAAAGGTTTATTTTTTCTTGACAGTAGATGTTGTTCTTGCCTGGGATTGTTAATAATTTAGCTAATAGATTTACAAAGTTAACTTTTACTTCTGGAATTATTTTATATCTTCATTATAAAATAATGAATGGCTCATATTTCTCTTATTGAGACTCACTGTCCATTTCTATTTCCCAAACTATTTCCATCAATTCTGTACGTCTGAAAAGAATAAAAAAATGACTGTGTATGTCAAAATATGTGTACAATGTAAAAAGTTCTGAACTAATTTATTATTAGCACTTTCTAAGAAAAGATCATTAAAAATGGTTCCCATGAATATGACTTTAAATTTGGAGAATTATGGGGTTTGGTTTCTAATCCTTATCATCTGATGACTTCACTGAGCTTAATTGTACAAAGTGCATCTAATCCATTTTGACACACACACACACACAGACACACACACACAACCGTTTGCACTTGCCTTATGTGAAATGGCAAAGATGTGACACTGGATTGACATAGTTTCCTTACTAAACCTTCCTTGCTAAAATGGAACCTGCCAGCGGCAAATGACTCCTGTGACATTGCTCTGAAATGTTTTTGATATTTCTGGAATCCTATTCAGTTAACCACTGAGGGGGGAAAAAAAAAGCATCCTTCATTTTATAGCAGCAACTTAGCATACCTATAATATTAATAGTTTTATTAATACATGATGAAATGCTTTCTAGTCCATCAAATCTGCCATAACACCACTGAAATGATTATGGATTAATTCAGACCTTCAGTCTTATATTTGTCTTCTTAGTGTTTGCCTTTTGTTAAATTTTATAAGAAATAGGAGTAACCTCCCCCTCATACTCGTATGGATTCCACTTTCATAAGAGTTATCTCCTGTCCTTTATGCATACCCGCAATGTACAATGTTAAAATGAGATAGCTATAATTGGTAAATAGGTCAATAAGAGCACAGTTCAGAAGACAGCTGTATCATGCTGTCATTTGTTCTCAACCCTCCCATAATGATGATGTTTTGCATTGCAGGTTAAAAGTTGTTTCTGTGAAAGGAAACATTTGAATCATATACAAAGCCATTGGACCTGGATGACAGGGTTCTTAACAAGAAAGGATAGAACAAGGACTAGCCAACCCCAATGTGTCTATTATAATAAAATTCAAAGAAAAGAGCTAATCTGAGCAATGGATATGAAGTAGAAAATATATACATCTGAGAGGAAAGTGTGTGAGGGATGGTCCCAGAATTATTAACAACCTCAAAACTAGTATGGTGTTTTTGACAGAAATTAATTTTAGGCTTCACAGTAAAAATATAGGCATTAACTCTTAATTTATGCTTTTTTGCCCCCCCCCCCTTTATAAAATCCCTACTGAAAGTCTTCTGTAAATAGATGATATATCCGGTAATAGAAAAATGTTTCTATACTATTTTTAGTGAAAAAATAATAAAAGAACAATTGCTAGATATTAAACTGATTTGCCATTATATATTAGGTCCTTAGGTAATATTTAATTAGATTTAGTTGGGTGAATTAGATGCAGTAAGACTCAGTTCATCTGATTTGGACTTAACGCAAAATCTTGCAATTTAATTCGCATAGGTAAAAATAAAATTCAGTAAGCCAACATTAAAACAAACCATAATAATGGTCCTCAATTTAGGGGCCTAAAAGGCTGGTACATCTTACCGTCAATAATCATAGACATTTATTGTGTTAAAGCAGTAGGAAGGAATCTTCATTAGTGAGGAATCCACCAAAGTAAAACAAACAAACAAACAAACAAAAATAGACTGGATTTACTTGTTTCACAAAATAAGCTTTGTTCATAGTGCTGATGAGTATTCTGAGGCCCAGCCTTTTTGCAAGTGAAGGAAAAGAATCGAGGCTTTATCCTTTACCCTGTAGCAGTGTTGCATATGCTATCAGAAAATTTCAATCGTTTTCTCTATTATCTTTCTTATTTCCCATAAATCTTTCCTTGTATGGCCATGAACAATGTGATTTTAATAGAATTAGGCTTTTTGTCAGCTCAAGTCTGCCAAATAAGATGTGCACACTCACCTTAAGCTAGGATGTACAATTTCATTTTCATTATTCTCTAGGCTCGGAGGATAAAATAATTCCCTCTATATCTAACAACATTTTTTCTTATATCTAAAAGTATTTTTGTTGACTATCATTCATGGGTATTAATTTTTTTTTAAAATCTAGTAAAGAAGATCATTCTCTAGATTATTGTGTTTTGTAAATATTAATTTTAACCTGACCAAATCCAAAGTATATCTAGCCAGAAAGATTACCTCATCTCTGGAATGAAACCCTGGTTAATTATTTGATTTGTAAAAATGCATATTTATTTTTTAAAGTTAACAAAGTCTGCCTAAAAATAATTTATTATCCCCAAAATGAAATATGTAAAATACTGTTTGGATTAAACATTAATTCTTAAATTTGTTAAAGATTATCTTGTGCTTGATGGTGAAAGAATTCTACATTTAAGACCAGCTATGCTATCTTTCATTGTGATTACAAATATTGTCTCCAAATTATGGAAAAATGAAAAAAAAAGTTGGATAATAGTATGATGAGTGAAATAAATGTGTCAGATATGATTTTTTAAACTTCTTCAAGGTTTGAGAGCCTATAGAGTTATGAGAAGTGTTTTAAATGTAATCACTATCACTATATTCTAGTTACAGTCACATACTCTTCCAAAACTTTTTGGCTTAATCAAAGTAATGCATGCATTTAATTTAAAAGAGTCAAATCATGCTGAAAGGCTTATAATGAAAATAGTTGCCCTTGTTTTTCTAAGCCCCAATCATTTCAATCCCCAGACATGATTATTTCCTTTAGGATCTTTATTCTATTATCTCCATATTTACAAAAAAAAAATGGTTTCTATTACTTTCTTTTAAAACTTTATTTTGGGGGGCACCTGGGTGGTTAAGAGTCCAATTCCTGATTTCAGCTCAGGTCATGATCTCAGGGTCCTGGGATCAGACCTAGCATCAAGCTCCATGCTTAGCCTGCTTAAGATTCTCTGTCCCTCTTCCCTTACCCTATTACTCATGCTCTCTCTCACTCTCTCTACTAAAAAAAATAAAATAAAATAAAATATATTATTTTTTTAAGAAAGGATTCCCCATGTAGCCTCTGCTACATTTGTTGCATATTTTTTACAATTGGTGAACCTACATTGATACATCATAATCATCTGAAGTCCGTAGTTTACATCATGGTTCACACTTAGTGTTGTACATTCTATGGATTTGGAAAAATAGGTAATGGCATGTACTCATCATTAAAGTGTCACACAGAGAATTTTCACTGCCCTAAAAATTCTTTGTATTTCACCTGTTCATTCCACCTTCCCCCCGCTGCCAGTGCCTGGCAATCATTGATCTTTTTACTGTCCCCATATTTTTCTCTTTTTCAGAATTTTATATAGTTGGAATTGTACAACAGGTAGCCCTTTCTCATTGGCTTTTTTCACTTGGTAATATGCATTTTAGGTTTCTCATTTTTTGTATGGCTTGATAGCTCATTTTTCTTTAGTGCTGAATAATATTCCATTGTCTAGATATACTACAATTTATTTCCCATTCACCTATTGAAGATCATTTGGTTTCTTCCATATGTTGTCAATTCTGAATGAAGCTGCTATTAATATCTCTGTGTAGTATTCTGTGTGGTCATAAGTTTTCACCTCCTTTGAGTAAAATGCCAAGGAGTCCAGCTTCTGGATCATATGGTAAAAGTATGCTTAATTTTGTAAGAAACTGCCAACTGTATTCCAAAGTAGCTATAGCATTTTGAATTCCCACCAGCACTGAATGAGAGTTCTAGTTGGTCCACCTCCTCACTGGCATTTGGTGTTGTCAGTGTTTCAAAATTTGGCCATTCTTATAGGGGTGTAGTAGTATCTCACTGTTGTTTTAACTTGCAATTTTTAAATGACATATGATATTGATAGCCTTTCATATACTTATATTTGCCCTAATAGGCACCGAATTACTTCCTGGGATTTTGATTTAAATTGCATTGAATCTATAAATTAATTTGGAAAGAATTGACTTCTTGACTATGTTGAGTTTTTCTATATATGAGCATGGACTATTTTTCCACTTATTTAGCTCTTTTTAATTTTTTTAATCAAAGTTTTACAGTTTTCTTCATATAGATCTTGTATATATTAGGTTAAATATATACTTAATTATTTTCAGGTTTTTTTTAGATACTCATATAAATGATATTGTGTTTTAATTTCAAATTTAACTTTTTCATTTCTGGTATAAAGGAAATTGATTGGCTTTTGTTTTTTAACCTTGCCCCATGCAAACTTGCCATAATATAATATTATAACATAATATAAATATATAAATTTGTGTGAGTTTTGGCAGATAATGTTTTTTAAAGAATTTTTGCATTTCGTCTAGTTACTAAATTTGTGGAAGTGTTCATAATATTTCTTTATTATCCTTTTAATGTTCATGGAATATGTAGCAGTGTCCCTTCTTTCATTTATGATATTAAGAATTTGTCTCTTCTCTATCTGTCTCTCTTTTTTCCTGTTAGCTTGGCTAATGGCTTATCAATTTTATTGATCTTAAAAATTCGGCTTTCAATTTTGTTGATTTTCTTCATTGATTTCCTGTTTTCAGTTTTATTGATTTGTGCTAATTTCTTTTTTTATATTTTTTAAAAATTTTTATTAACATATAATGTATTATTTGCCCCAGGTGTACAAGTCTGTGAATCATCAGGCTTACACATTTCACAGCACTCACCATAGCACATACCCTCCCCAATGTGTGCTAATTTCTAGTAGTATTGCTTTTTTTCTGCTTGCTTTGGATATAATTTGCTCTTTTCTCCTAGTTTTCTAAGGTAGAAACTTAAATTGTTTATTTTAATATTTCAGTTTTTCTAACATATACATTCAATGGTATAAATTTCGTTCGAAGCACTGTTTCACTGCATCCCACAAATAATAAAGCTGCATTTTCATTTCTATTTACATTGAAATATTTTTCAATTTTTCTTAAGACTTCTTTTGTCCATGTATTATTTAGAAGTGTGTTGTTTAATCTTCACATTTTGAAGCATTCCTGTTATCTTTTCTTTACTGATTTCTAGTTTAATTCCACTATGGTCTTAGAGTAGACGTTGTAGAATGTCTATTCTTTTAAATTTGTTAACTTGTGTTTTATGGCCTGTGATGTGGTTTATTTTAGTAAGTGTCTCAGATGAACTTGAGAAGAATGTGCATTATTTTGTTGTTGGATGAAGTAGTCAACAGGTATCAATGACATCCAGTTGGTTGGTAGTGGTGTTGAGTTCAATTATGTCCTTGCTGATTTTCCACCTTTTGGATCTGTCCATTTCTGATACAGGGGTGTTGAAGTCTCTAACTATAGTAGTGGATTCATTGATTTCTTTTTGCAAGTTTATTAGTTTTTAATTTACATAGTTTGACACTCTGTTGTTAGGCATATGGACGTTAAAGAGTTGGAGAATTGGCCCCTTTATCATTACTTAATACCCTTCTTTATTCCTGATAATTTTCCTTGCTTTGAGGTCTTCTCTGTCTGAAATTAATAGAGCTTCTCCTGTTTCTTTGTATTAATGTTACTGTAGTATATTTTCCTCTGTCCATTTACTTTTCATCTAAATGTGTCTTTATATTTAAAACAAGTTTTTATAGACAATGCATAGTTAGTTGGATTGTGTTTTTTGATCTACTCTGACAATTTGTCTTTTAATGGGTACATTTGGACTGTTGACATTCAAGGAGATTATTTGTAGATGTGAATAAATATTTACCATATTTGTAACTGTTTTCTATTCATTGCATTATTCTTTGTTCCTATTTTTTCTTCCACATTTTTTCTTCTTTCTGTGTTTTAAATTGGGCACTTTATATTATTCCATTTTCTCTTTTTGTTAGCATATTGATTATACTTAAGAATTTGGGGGGAGTTACTCTAATGTTTGCAATATATATTTATAGCTAATCCAAGCTTACTTTTATAGCACTTCTATGTAGCATGAATCCCTTAAAATAACAAAACAATTTTAATTCCTCCCTCCCATCCCTTGTATCATTGATGTCCTTCCTATCACTTATATATACTCATACATAAGCTGTAAGCATAATACATGATATATACACAAACATATGTGATGTAATACATTTTTGGTATTACTATTTTGAACAAACTGGTAGCTAAACATGAAGCACTGGGTAAAAGTAACTTCTATAAATAGTCCTTTAGTATTAGATGGTGAGGTGTATGGGAGGGGTTGCATTCTATAGTCCTATGATTAGGTCTTAATCTTATACTGAGCCTATGTCTTGACCTGTGAACCACCCAAGATTTTCTGGGTTTTTCTCCCCCGCCCGCCACCCACAGTTTAGGTAGAATGAGATGGCTAGGATGGGCTGGTGTTGGGTATATCTCTTTTTACATGTGGAAGGCTAGAGCTGGTTAAAGTTGAGTATTTCCCATCTTATCTGAAGGCATATTCCCTATTAAATAATGTACTCCAGTAGACCCTTGGACAATATGTGTTTCTATTGTGTGGGTCCACTCATGTGCAGATTTTTCTCAATAAATATAGTATGGTGCTCTGGGGAAAAAAATGAGTATTTCCCTTCCCAGGGTAAGCTCTGATAATATGCCAGCAGGTTAGGCTCTGGTTAATTGGTTTCACCTATGGGCAGGCCTGGTTAAGTACAGAGTATTCTGGTGTACTTCAAAATGGTTCCATTTTCCTTCCTCCTACTGGAAGCATTACGGGTTTTTTCTCCAATATTTATTATAGGAACCTGTTTGAGCTCCTGAAGGTAAATCTCACAGTATTGTGAGGGTCCAGGTATGACTGGGTTCTTCTGAAGTTTTTTTTTTTTTTTCTTAATTTAATTTAATTTTTTCAGTGTTCCAAAATTCATTGTTTATGCACCACACCCAGTGTTTCCATGCATTACATGCCCTCCTTAATACCCACCACCAGCCTCACCCAAGCCCCCACCCTCCTGTCCTCCAAAACCCTCGGTTTGTTTCTCAGAGTCCACAGTCTGTCATGGTGTGTCTCCCCCTCCAGTTTCCCCCAAGTCATTTCTCTCCATCTCCCAATGTCTTCCATGTTATTCCTTATGCTCCACTGTAAGTGAAACCATAGGATAATTGACTCTCTCTGCTTGACTTATTTCACTCAGCATAATCTCCTCCAGTCCCATCCATGTTGATACAAAAGTTGGGTATTCATCCTTTCTGATGGAGGCATAATATTCCATAGTATATATGGACCACATCTTTATCCATTTGTCTGTTGAACGGCATCTTGGTTCTTTGCACAGTTTGGTGACTGTGGCCATTGCTGCTATGAACATTGGGGTACAGATGGCCCTTCTTTTCACTACATCTGTATCTTTGGGGTAAATACCCAGTAGTGCAATTGCAGGGTCATAGGGTAGCTCTATTTTTAATTTCTTAAGGAATCTCTACACTTTTCCAAAGTGGCTGCACCAACTTGCATTCCCACCAACAGTGTAACAGGGTTCCCCTTTCTCCACATCCTCTCCAACACTTGTTGTTTACTGTCTTGTTAATTTTGGCCATTCTAACTGGTGTAAGATGGTAGCTCAATGTGGGAGAAGATATTCGCAAATGACACTAATGACAAAGGGCCGATATCCAAGATCTATAAAGAACTCCTTAAACTGCACACACACAAAACAGATAATCATGTCAAAAAATGGGCAGAAGACATGAATAGACACTTCTCCAAAGAAGACATACAAATGGCTAACAGGCACATGAAAAAATGTTCATCATCACTAGCCATCAGGGAGATTCAAATCAAAACCTTCTGAAGTTTTTAACTCTGCGTTGCCTGCAGTGAGCCTCCAGCAATTTTCAAATTACTGCCCCTACCTCCCACCCTCGCTGGTTCCCACAGTGGTTTCTACTCTTAAGTCTATGCTCTGGTAAGCTACTCTTCCCTGTATTTGCCTGTCATGTCTCCCCAGTCTTGGGGGTGGGATTTTCCCCTGCACCCTCCTCTGTCTTAAAGATCCAAGGAGAGTTGCTGATATTTTGGTCTGGTCAGCTTTTTACCTGGTACGACAGAGTGGACTCTTCCAGACTTCTAACATGTGCAACCAGAAACATTTCTGTTCCTTTTTGATACATTGAAATTTGGCGTTGTATATGGAGTTTCTATAATAGTAAGATTAAATTTTATGTGCCTATAAATGCTCCTTATTGTTTTCCTCTGCAGTTTTTAAAGGGATCGTATTTTCCCATTCTGTCCATCTTATATCTTCCTAGCTCATAGCTGTAAGATTAGTAATGTTTCTCAATTTAAAGGTACCATTTTTGGGGGCACCTGAGTGGCTCAGTTGTTAAACATCTGCCTTCCACTAAGGTCATAATCCCAGGGTCCTGGGGTCTAGCCACTCATCCTGCTCCCTGCTCAGCAGGAAGCCTACTTCTCCCTCTTCCTCTCTCCCCGCCCCCACCCCCTGCTTGTGTTGTCTCTCTCCTTTAGTGGGGGCTAAACCCACTGTAAATATAAGCTTTCACCTTTAATTCTGAATTATGATATATTGATTGCTCTTATAACTAGGTTGCTCTTATAGGCCTTTCAGTCTTTGAAGCCATGCAGATAAACAGGTTAACTACTATTTAAAATGATATTCAAATCAGTTAAAGTAAGTATTAGTGATGTAATGAATTCTAATAAACACCATCCCCATAATTCAGCTTAAAAAAATTGCAGCTAAATTTTTCTACTCATGATCAAAATTTAGTATTTACTTTCTCAGCCAATTATTGACTGCTATTTAGACTCTGAATTTGGGTGTTTGCTTTTTATAGTTCATAAATTGTGTTTTATAAAATTATTGGTTACAGTTGCTACACAGTGTCAATATATCATGAGTCAAAGAAATACTAGAGGGAACAAAACTGTGTGAAAAATTGATAAGATCTGCTGCTTTTTAGAGTTTCTGTAATGAATAAAGACATGGATGATACTATTGAATCATCTTTGATCAAGCATGTTCTTGAATTATTTACCAAGAGTGATTACTTTCACGTCTTACTCTGTAAGCTGTAGATTCAAGTAATGTCATAATTGCAAAGATTTCCTAGGATATATCCCTAGCTCATACTTATCTCTTTCCTTGTTCCTTTATAACAACCATGAAATAAATCACATAATTGGGAACATTATTATATACAGTCTTGCACTTTAGCTGTAATTGCCTTGATTGTCCAAATAAAGTTTTAAAGTCTTTAAATCAAGCTTTATCATTTCTCCTGGGAACAAATAGAACACAATTTCAAAAACATTTAATTTTCTTGTTGTTTATTCTCAGACTCTAGTTTACATGGGATAAAATGGCAACTTTATACATCATAACCTAAACTGAATTTGGAAGCCGAAGAAAGTAGAATGTATGAAAAAACTCAGAAATGTTACACCTTGAAAGGATCTGAAGAGATCGAGAAATATGCAGTTCTAGTTAACATTGAGTGAAGAAAATAGACTACTGTGGAGAAATTGTTATCCATTTAAACTCCAATGAATTTAGGATTTTTTTTTTTTTTTGGTGTGTGTTGTGTGTAAGTTTATATTGTTATTTATAGAAAATTCTAATTTGTCCAGACTGAGCAAAATAAATTATCTTCCCTACGTGATCCGCTTAATTACCCAGAGTAGGGTAGGAATAAAGGGGAAAGACTGTTCGAACTTAACCCCTGATTTTATCAACTTCAAAGCTCACCTCCTCTAAGAACAGCCTTTGGAACATATAAATAGAGCCAGGTCACTCCAGTGCTCACATTCTTTCTTTCACCTGTATCTACAGTTCTTGGTGGGGAATAAATGGAAAGGCTTTCAAGTACATCTCTTTCCCTCTAAGCCAGTGCTTTTTAACCCTTAGTGAGCATGACATCAATAAAATGGGTCACAGCAGTGCTTTAAAAAATGTGGATTAGAAGAGAAGAGAAATATCAGTGTGCATCACTCACTATAAAGCTGAAGACGCTTGAGCAGGTACCGGTGGTTAGAGTAAATGTGCATTCTGATTTGCCTAGGACAAACCTCATTTATGTCTGTGCTCCCAGCCTCATTACCTCTTGGGATCCTGGTCACATTCTCCTAGGTTAGATGAGAAATTACATGTTGACCCTAATAATGGATGGTAAAATAAAATGTATTCTTTAGTGTGGGTCATGGTAAAGGTTTATAAAATTGATTACTCCAAGGCTGTCTTGGACCTTTATTCCTTAACATTTTCTTAAAATTAAAATTCACTGAGCATACCTTTTTTTCTCTCTTTTTTTTTTCTTTTCTGGTATAGGCACATTCTTCCACAAGAATGCATTCTTGAACATTTCTTGTGTGTGTGTGTGTGTGTGTGTGTGTGTGTGTGTGTGTTGGTGAGCATAAGCAGATTCTTCCGCCTGGAATGGCTTTGCCTTCCCTCCTCATTCTTTTCCTCTCAGGGAAATTCATACTTATTTGTGAAGACTTTTGGTTGTTCTGGAAATAATAGAATGCAATATCTAATAAATGTTAAACCTTTGTATACAGTTAGTGGTGAGAAATGGGTTGGATTGGATAAAATGAAGACATGGAAGTAGAAATATTTAGAAGAGTAACAAGTTTTAGATTTGGGGGAAAAAGGTAAGGAAAGAAGTTTGAATTTCATTAACTCTTTGTATTAGGGTAAAATGATCAATGGCAGTGGATAGGTAAATGGGACCTGAATATGGAGGGTCTTCAGTACCAGGATAAGACATGTAATTTTTTTCATGACGTGTGTAGACACACATGAACACAGACAATGTATATTTGTACTGCCATTGTTTTGTGGGTGGGTGACATAAAGGAAATAGTCTCTGTGAAATACGACAAATATATAAGTATAGAGAACAACTTGCTTCAGAGTCTCTAAAATAAGAAAAAAATATAAAAAATTATTTTACTAAATGATTCAGCCTGGGTCTACCAAACAAGTAGAGACTGAGTCAAGAGCTGGCATTCAAGTAATTTATTTTGGGAAGTAATAAGAGGAACAAGACTGAAGTGCTAGGAACAAGGGAAGGGTGAGAATCAGTATAAGGGTATGTCGTTCAAAGTTATTGTCTGAGTTGTTCAGTAGTGTGGACAACTGGTGTCCAGTCCCACTGGAGTCCTTCTGAGGAGCCAAGTAGAAGATGCCCACAAATTGCCAATCCAAAAGGACATAAGTGTTACCAGGTCCTGTGTCTGGCAAATTGCTGACCTTGGGATATTTACTCTTTCTTATTACCAGGTCTATTGAATGAGCAGAATGGCTGAGGCGCTGTCAGGATTCCCACCGCTGAGCATCTCTTGGAGCAGGTGTGTCAAGAGTGTGAGTATGGGAAATGTCTGATATACTAAGTTTGCCAGTAGGCTGAATTAAGAACAAATATTTTATTTATTTTTAAAGATTTTATTTATTTGAGAGAGAGAGAGAGAGAGAGCACAAGCAGAGGGAGCGGCAGAGGGGGAGGGAGAAGCAAGCTCCCCTCTGGGCAGGGACCTGATGCGGGGCTCAATGCCAAGACCTCAGGATCATGACCTGAGGTGAAGGTGGGCATTTAACTGACTTGGCCACCCAGGTGCCCCAAGAATAATTATTTTAAAGCATTTTCTATTGAATGTGATTGTTTCATACTTGTAAAAACTAGGTTTTTATGTCCTTTGCAGAGACTTTAGTATTCATTTGCATAGTAAATAATTTCTGAACATAAACTCCAATTAGATTAAAGGGAGAAGTTAAGTGTAAGATGATATATTCATATGTAAACTACAAGAGAAGTTGTATTTAAAGAAGTTATGACTTACCTGCATGGGGAAGATATTAAAAAAAACAGCTTTACACAGAGAGCCATGGCACTCCTGGAGCACAAGTTTCCCCTTTTACAGGAACCACTGCCTTGTTCTGTCTCTTGTCTGATGCCTGAATCAGTTGCTTCCTACATTTTCCCCCCAATTTTATAGTTGCTGGTGGTGGGAGGCTTAGCCTCCTATAAATTACTCCATATAGCCAAAAGGGGAAGTGTCTTGCATTTTTAAAAAAAGATTTTATTTATTTGAGAGAAAGAGAGAGAGAGAGTGGAAAGGAGAAGCAGAGGGAGAGGGAAAGAGAGAATTTCAAGCAGAGTCCCCACTGAGCATGGAGCCCAGTGCAGGATTTGATCTCATGACCCTGAGATTATGACCTGAGCCTCAGTCAAGAGTCAGATACTCAACTGACTAAGTCACCCAGTTGCCCCAGTGTCCTGAATCTTTATTCTCATTTCCACCATCTTAGTTTAGGCACTTCTTGCCAATATTACAATTATTTCAGTATTTTTCTCACTGGCATTCTAGATACCAGTTATCCCATGCCTTACCTTTTCCAAAATGTTGCCTTCACCATGGCAATCCTATCTAAAAATATGTTTATACTGCATATAAATTATAGATACCCTATTTTATATTAAAGTATCTCTGAAATTTGTTCTTTTTTTAAATTTTTTTTTTATTTATTTGACAGAGAGAAATCAGAGCCAGGCAGAGAGGCAGACAGAGAGAGGGGGAAGCAGGCTCCTGCTGAGCAGAGAGCCCGATGCGGGACTCGATCCCAGGACCCTGAGATCACGACCTGAGCCGAAGGCAGAGGCTTAAACCACTGAGCCACCCAGGCGCCCCTGAAATTTGTTCTTAATATACCTTTATATCTATTCTCATCTTTAATATCTTGCACACACTATACGCTCTAGCCAGCCTTGTCTGTTTACAGTCTTCTGAACCACACATCCCTTCTTGTTAGTTGCTTTTCTCAGTACCACATCCTCAATACTCTTCCTTTCCTCCTTCATATAAAAGGACTACCAATTTTTCAAAAATGCAATTAATATTTTATCCTTTCAAGAAATTAAACATATAGTGATATTTATCCACAGAACTTGTATTGGGCTCGTTTTTATATATTAATATCCCTTAGTTGTTAGTCAATTTACCATGGTCATGCTTATCTTTCCAGAATATATTAAAAGCTCAATGAGGTTATAAGTTGTGTGTTTAGCTTTTCTAACCCAAGAACACCTACTTTATTATTTAAAGGTAAGGGAGCTGATGTAAAAGACATACCCCAAATTTCAGAAACTCAGATAGTCTAAGCTTGTTTTTCCCTTGCAACTCTCTCAAAAAGGATTTTGATTATTTAGATAACTCTCCTTGTGACCATCCAGCATCCCAGTCACCCTCCATTTGTGACTCTGCTATCTTCAATACCCTCCTTAAATCAATGTGTCAGACAAAAATCAAACTGGGAGGGGCTTTGTTACAAATCATGGCTCACCTTCTGTTGACTAGACCTGGTCACATGGGCACACCTTCCTACAAGGGAGGCTGAGAAATGGAATCTGGCTATGTGTCCTGTAGAAGGGAAATTGTAACAGCTTGACATTTCTGTCATATCTGCCATGATATGATTGCTCCTTTGTCTTAAGACTCACATCTTTCTATAACTCACCTCGGTGGTTCAATTTTTGAACTTGAGGAAAGAGCCCAGAGTTCTCTCTACCTAAGAATTACTGAAATCTCTGAATTCAGTCTAGATCAACAGTGGAATAGAGGAATGCAACTGATAGGTAAAGGAATCTCAGCAGGAAGTTGGAAAGAGTAACATCCTGCTCTGTTTGTTTTTGGTTCCATCCGTAATAAACAGGATCCAAGTCTTTTCAGAGAATTTAGTTTTTAAGGAGAATGACAAGAAAAGGGCAAGGACTCTGCTTTCATGGATTCTTCTCCCTGCTTGCTTATCAGAACTACAATCCTGGAAACTACAGCCATGGTTCTCCTGACTTCCTGAAGCAATCCTAAAACTAGGGGCCCAAGTCTCACAGCAATTACAATTTAGATTTTAGCATTGTCTTGTGTTTGGCTCCCCTACATATATGCTTTTCCCTCTTTTTCTCTAAACCAGCACCCAGGTGCACAATAACTCTTTTCCAGTTTTACAATATTTATTGAAACCTAGAACTGGGCATTGGGGATATGAATAGGAGACCAGAAGAATGTGTGGAATTCAAAGTTTAGTAAACTGCAAACACACACACATACCCCTAGTCCAAACATTTCCCCATTTTATTATCTTTGTGACCAAGACTCTCTCCTAGCTCTCATTTTGACATGATCCTTGCAGGGACTATAGTCTTTTCTATTAATCCAGCCTGCCTCTTTGGTATCCCAATCCTACCCAGCCATACACAAGGAAATGGAATCATTTCCCAGCCTAGATTGAGGGACCTAGCTCATGTATAGTATCTAACAGTGTCTTCTTTAGAGAATGAACTTAATAAGCATTAACTGCCTTTCCTCCTGCGCTGTCCACTGAAACTACTTTCCCTCCTTAGACATCTGATGTGAGGGATTAGCATGCCTATAGGTAATATAATTCAGAATAAAAATTTTCCAGAAAATGATGCAATAGAAATAAAAGCAGGGGTCCGTGTATAAGAACTGAGACTCAAGGGTCAGGGACTCAGTCTCAATGACTCATTACAGAGGAGTGAAACAGGTAGGAGAGATAGATGCTCACACATCAGAGTCGAAGTAACTCCTGTCCTAAGGCAGGGTGGATTTGTGAGATGCCCAGGAGTCACCCACAGGTGAAGGGGAAAAATAGGTTAAGCTCTGGGGAATGAGAAGTAGTAAGATTGATACGAGAGACATTGCACACCACCACCAGAATTTCCGATCATCTCTCTGAAGACGTCTCAAATGGCATACAACATGCAGCCAAGTTGTGATGTCATTGATCCACATTATGGGCCATGTCTTTCCATGCTGTGTCCTGTAATTCTGCATTCTCTCTCTTAAAATACTAAAATATTCTTCTTAATTTTTTTCTGTATTATACCCGTATGTCTTGGTTTTATACATTTTTCCAAATTCTTCGACAGTTCTGCCACAGGATATGGAGTCTAATTCTCTTTTCTGTAAATGTGGTCACAAGTCAGGGACTTAATTCTAATAAATAGAACGTGGCAGAAGTCATGCTCTGTGACTTCTTAGTCTAGGTTGGGAAGATGACACAGTTTTTTGCCTACCTCTCTTTCAAAACGCGCCATGGGAGTCCTGAGCCCACGTGTAAGTGGTATGGCTTCCCCAAAGTCATCGAGCTGGTGTGCTAACAGGGAGCAAGACGTGCCTGAGCAACCCAGCTTTTCTAGCCTTCTGCTGGTCGAGTCTTCCCGACATCACCCGACAGATACGCGAGTCTTCCCATGATTTCAGGTCTAGTCTTTGAGCAGCTCTAGCTGAAAATGAGTGGAGCAGTGATGAGCCTTTTCCTCTGTCTGAAATCCTGTCTGAAATCCTGACGCAGAGAACCTGGACCATAATACAGGGCTGCTAAATACCACTAAGCTTTGGGGCAACTTGTTATACAGTCATAGTAATGAGACTTTTCTGTCAGGAGTAGGGTACTGAGATAACACAGCCTAAAACACACAGCTTTGTGATCAGGATGCAGGTGCAAAAAAAGCTGGAAGAACCTTGAAGAAAGTGTAAGAAAAATTTTAAAAGGTCTGGGGCGCCTGGGTGGCTCAGTGGGTTAAAGCCTCTGCCTTCAGCTCGGATCATGATCCCAGGGTCCTAGGATCCAGCCCCGCATCAGGCTCTCTGCTCATCAGGGAGCCTGCTTCCTCCTCTCTCTCTCTGCCTGCCTCTCTGCCTACTTGCGATCTCTATCTGTCAAATAAATAAATAAAATCTTTAAAAAAAAAATTTTTTTTTAAAGGTCATGAAAAGACTTTTAGTAAAAGTTTGCCCCCCCAAGGAAGCTGCCAGTAAGGACTGGAAAAAAAAAAGTGAGGAAAATACTATGAGTGACTGAAGGAAAGAGAATCTTTGTTATATAGTAGCGAAAGTTCCTAATACTGTGCCCTGTGGCTATAAGGAAAGTGAAAATAATCCTAATGGATGGGATGATCTAGTTAAGATTTTCAGGCAGAGTATTGAAGTTGCCACTAGCTGGTTCTTGCTACTTATAGTAAAATATGGGAGAATAAAGGTAAGCTAAAAGAAGAAATTTAAATATGAAAGATCCAGCATTTGCTGGGTTTTATACAAAATAGTCTCATTATTAGTCTCTTAAAAAGCTTCAGAGCATAAACGTATTCCATGGTTGGGGCTACTGTTGGTGGGAATGCAAACTGGTGCAGCCACTTTGGAGAACAGTGTGGAGATTCCTCAGGAAATTAAAAATAGATCTTCCCTATGACCCTGCAATTGCACTGCTGGGTATTTACCCCAAAGATACAGATGTAGTGAAAAGAAGGGCCATCTGTACCCCAATGTTTATAGCAGCAATGGCCACGGTCGCCAAACTGTGGAAAGAACCAAGATGCCCTTCAACGGATGAATGGATAAGGAAGATGTGGTCCATATACACTATGGAGTATTATGCCTCCATCAGAAAGGACGAATACCCAACTTTTGTAGCAACATGGACAGGACTGGAAGAGATTATGTTGAGTGAAATAAGTCAAGCAGAGAAAGTCAAGTATCATATGGTTTCACTTATTGGTGGAGCATGACAAATAATATAGAGGACAAGGGTAGATGGAGAGGAGAAGGGAGTTGAGGGAAATTGGAAGGGGAGGTGAACCATGAGAGACTATGGACTCTGAAAAACAACCTGAGGGTTTTGAAGGGGCGGGGTGGGAGGGTGGGGGAACCAGGTGGTGGGTATTAGGGAGGGCACAGATTGCATGGAGCACTGGGTGTGGTGAAAAAACAATGAATACTGTTATGCTGAAAATAAATAAAAAATTAAAAAAAAAAAAAAAAAAAAGATCTTTTGCTAAGACCTCAGAAATATTTAAAGTTGTTTCTCTGGATAATATTAACATGCAAGACATACGAAATATAATGGAGTATTTTGGGTGTTCCTATCTTTTTTATAAAAAAAAAAAGCTCTGCAGTGCCCAGTACAGTATCTCGGACATGATAGGTGCTAAGAGAAATTGTTCCTTTTCAAACGGCTTTATTCGGGGCACCATTTGTCTATCAGAGCATTTGATCATTATGATCCATATTTAAACTACTAAAGAGAAGGGACAGGAATAAGAAATAAAACAACCAGCCATCAATAAACCATGCTCCTGCTTTCATTTGCACTCGTCAAGTACACACTAATACGAAGCCACTGGGCAAGTAGCCAAGTGTCCATGTGATAGGCTCGAATGCTGGCTCCTGAGAGTCAAGTCAATATTTAAGAAAATATTCAACCCTAAGATGATGTAGTCATGAAATCTATAAATAACTTCATAAGGAATTATAGCAATCATGACCTTTTTTTGGAAAATACAAAATATTAGCATCAGAGATTTTCATATAAAAGTATCCAATGGGCATCTTGTTTTTCTGTCATGATTATATTGACTAAAGTGGCCCAGTAAACATGAACAGTTAATAAAGACAAATGACATTTAGCTTTACTAGTCCTTAAGCAACTCACAGATAATTTGCAATGAGGAGTTAAAATTAATTTAGTTAAGATAAAATATTAAATTGTGAAGAATTCAGCAAAAATTTAGTTTCTCACATAAGTCAGACATGATATTAACATTTAAGCTAAAAAAAGAAAAATAATATGTAAATCTTGGTGTCTGGGAACACATGGAGAAGCAGGAGCAGAGATGTATTTGGGGAACAAGTTCATGTTTACCAAGTACCTTACTTTTTGCCTGATTTTATTACCTGTGAGACCGGATGCTTGTTTTTAGGGTGGAGAGTGAATATTACAACTTTCTATATTTCAGAGGATAGATTATGTGTACCCTCTAACTGGGGATAATGAATGAATGAATGAATACATAAGTGAATAATTTAGACTGAGAATCCATGGAAAATATCAGTACTTAAAAGATAAACATAGTACTGTAATTAGTTGAAAGAAATATGTAAGGAATGGTTCAAAATATTAGACTCTAGGAGACAATAATTAAAGAAAAGAAATTTGAGATGGAGGGAGCGGGTAGTAGATCAATACACCACCTATGTCATTTTTAAGTTAATTTTCTCCTACTCATTGCTACTATCTTAGGTCAATTTCTTACCACACTACTTGCATAAGCCATTGTGGCAACCCCCTAACTCACCTTCATGTCATTATTTTTTAGCCCCACAAAGTAAATCCTTCCCACTTTGAAGAAATTCTCCTTTCCCTTTTGTGTCTCTCTACCATTGCTCTGGTTCTCCCACATGTCTCTCCCACATGCTGCCATGAATGCAGAAGACAGGGGTCTGAATCTGATACCCCAGTCACTTATCTGGGCAGCAAGGGTGTGTGCAGGTGCGGGTGAGCATGCGGGTGAGCGCGCGTGCTTGCGCGCACGCACGTGCATGGGTGAGGTCTTCTTAAAGAAACAAAAGCCAACTATATAGTTGTGAATGAGAAAACAGAAACGCTTGGAGATCTTGAAATCTGGAAACTACACATCACTGGTCTGAGTTCCTATCATACATGAGATCCAACACAAAAGTAAAGTCCCAGTGGCAAGCCAATGTAGTCAGGCAACAAGGATATTTAAAATTGAGCGAACCAATGAATACACATTCTTGGTTCACAAGCTATTAAAATAAATGTTCAATGAACATTTGATGTTCTTGTTGAAAGAAGTACCTAATTATATACCACCTACTATTTTTTATGTATAGTAAAAATGTGTTGTTAATATTAAACATGAAGCATGTCTAAAGATGAAGTGTTCAGTTCCTTAATTTTTCTAATTTTTAAATAGAAGGGAAAATGCCTTTACTCAGATTTCCCCAGACTGTTCTAGTGAGTGTGACAAACTCTATGTGATAAAATAATTGGAAAAAGTTTTTTTTAACCAGTGAATATCAAATTATTACTGGATAATTTACCTGTTTTCAGTATGTATTATACTCAGGAATTTCTTGTGATTTAAGATGTACTGGTGTTTACAGAAGATTTATAATTTGCTATGTAGTTACCATTATGACTTTCCAACCACAACCATATTACAGAAGATAAATCACTGGAATACAGCATTCCCAAGGATCTTGTGTATATTTATAATACCATATGCCTAAGGAAAGTTAAACAGAGCATATAAATAGCAGAACCTGAGAAACTTGATACATAACAGCAAAAAGGATTTAATTTGAGAAGAATACCAATCAGAGCACTTCCTTCCAAGGTGAGGGAGAGGTAAAGGAGAAATGTCACCTTCAATGAGTACTTAATAAGTACTATAACTTGAATCTAAATCCTAAAACCTTACATACCAATGTTGTAGAAAATTTAATGAAAATAGAGCATCTACTGGAAAGAAATAAATCTAAAGTAATATGTAGCTCAGTCAGGATTATGTCCTTTCAATCAGTTATCTACTAGGTAAGTCTAATGCACATTTACCATGAGGTATCACAATATTTTGGAGCTCATTGTTGACTGAAACAACCTGTTGATCTGTATGGACTGAGGCAGTGGTGTATTTTATATAAAAAAGGTAAATATTCTCTTATGAGTAGACGTGGAATAGACATTTGACAATTCAGAATCATAGAATCTTGCTCATTGATTCATTGAAAATATTTATTAAGAGATGACTTCATGCCAAGTGCTCTCATAAAATGGCAATCAAGACAGGCAAGATTTGGGCCATGATGGAGCAAAAATGATCAGATATAGTGCTTGACTCTCTCTACAGTACCCTGAACAAATACTTATGTATTGAGATGGCTAGTTTCTGTTTTTACTAATCATTCTCATTTAAAAAGTCCTTCTCTATGTCGACCTTATATCTTCAATGCTTCTACTCCTTGTTCATAGTTCAGACTCTATAGCCAGACAGAATAAATCTGTCCCTTTTGGATGGGGTAGAGTTTTAAATTTAAAAAGATAGCTATCATATATCTACTAACTTCTCTTTCTCAGGTCAAACATATTCTTTGTCTTCATCTGTTCCTCATGTGATGTGGCATCACATTTATCCCCTTTGGGAATAAATTTATTTATTCCCAAATTTATTTATTCCCCTTTTGTAGATCTTCTCAGTCTACAGAGCATTTTGTTGATGTGATTATTCAGCTTTTCCAACTGTGGTGTTCAGAATCTTCTGCCCATCTCCAGGAGCAGTCTAAATAACACGAAATTAAAGGGAGGGAAAACTATACCTTCCTTTACTTTATTAAATTTATCAGTAAAGCCTAGAATTTCATTTTTTTTATTAAGAAGAAGAGTCATCTTTTCCATATAGCTCTAGGCTAAACCCCATCTTCTTTCTTTTGCTCATTTGTAGTCTGTTTTGGGGTCCTCTTTGCAGTAGATAAAATTTCTCTCTCCTACTTTTTTTTCCTCCTATATTTTCTAATGCTTTCTTTGTCTAATTGTACCTCTTGTCAAAACCATTTTAATTTTGTAACCAACTCTCATTCAACATGTTGATTATCTCTCTTAGCTTAGTGCCAGCAATTAGTTTGATCAGCATGTTGTCAGTATCTTCAATGATTGATAAAATGCCCATACTGTCTCTACTAACAAATTCTTTTTTTTAACTAATTTTTTTAATTTTTTTATTAACATATAATGTATTATTAGCCTCAGGGGTACAGGTCTGTGAATCACCAGGTTTACACACGTCACAGCACTCACCAGAGCACATACCCTCCCCAATGTCCATAACCCTACCACCCTCTCCCTACCCTCATCCCCCAGGCAGCCCTCAGTTTGTTTTGTGAGATTAAGAGTCTCTTATGGTTTGTCTCCCTCCCGATCCCATCTTGTTTCATTTATTCTTTTCCTACCCCCAAGCCCCCCATGTTGCATCTCCCCTATCTCATATCAGGGAGATCATATGATAGTTGTCTTTCTCTGATTGACTTATTTCGCTAAGCATAATACCCTCTAGTTCCATCCACATCTTCGCAAATGGCAAGATTTCATTTCTTTTGATGGCTGCATACTGCTAACAAATTCTTGATCCCCATCATTAGTAATTAAGAAGCAACCAAAAGCTGTGAAAAAAAAATATCCCAGGAACATCTAATTGTCTACTGATAAATACATTTGCATTAGGGCTTAAAGAAAGGGGGGTGCTCCATGACTCAGAGGTTGTCTCATGTGTCAAGGATATGTAAGCATCAATTGGGTGATTTTTTTCAACTGGAATTTTTTTTTGATCATGTTATGTTAGTCACCGTAAAATACATTATTAGTTTTTGAGGCAGTGTTCCAAGATTCATTGTTTATGTACAACACCCAGTGCTCCATGCAATACATGCCCTCCTTAATACTCACCACCAGGCTCACCCATCTCCCCACACCCCTCCCCTCTAAAACCCTCAGATTGTTTCTCAGAGTCTACAGTCTTCCATGGTTCATCTCCCCCTCCTATTTCCCCCAATTCACTTTTCGTTTCCTTCTCCTAATGTCCTCCATGTTATGCTTTATGTTCCACAAGTAAGTGAAACCATATGATAATTGACTTTCTCTTCTTGACTTATTTCACTCAGCATAATCTCCTCCAGGCCCATCCATGTTGATACAAAAGTTGGGTATTCATCTTTTCTGATGGCTGAGTGATATTCCATTGTAAATATGGACCACATCTTCTTTATCCATTCATCTTTTGAAGGGCATCTCAGCTCTTTCCACAGTTTAGCTATTGTGGACATTGCCGCTATGAACATTGGGGTACATATGGCTCATCTTTTCACTACATCTGTATCTTTGGGGTAAATACCCAGTAGTGCAATTGCTGGGTCCTAGGATAACTCTCCACTCTGTTTTCCAAAGTGGCTGCACCAACTTGCTTTCCCACCAACAGTGTAAGAGGGTTCCCCTTTCTCCACATCCTCTCCAACATTTGTTGTTTCCTGCCTTGTTAATTTTTGAAATCGTAACTGGTGTAAGGTGGTATCTCAATGTGGTTTTGATTTGAATTTCCCTGATGGCTAATGAAGATGAACATTTTTTCATGTGTCTGCTAGACATTTGTATGTCTTCTTTGGAGAAGTATCTATTCATGCCTTCTGCCCATTTTTTGACATGATTATCTGTTTTTTGGGTGTTGAGTGTGAGTTCTTTATAGATCTTGGATATCAGCCCTTTGTCAAGTATCTTCTCCCATTCTGTGGGTTGCCTCTTTGTTTGGTTGACTGTTTCTTTTGCTGTACAGAAGCTTTTTATCTTGATGAAGTCCCAAAAGTTCTTTTTTGCTTTTGTTTCCTTTGTCTTTGGAGATGTGTCTTAAAAGAAGTTGCTGTGGCCAATGTTGAAGAGGTTATTGCCTATGTTCTCCTCTAGGATTTTGATGGATTCCTGTCTCACGTTGAGGTCTTTCATCCAGTTTGAGTTTATCTTTGTTTATGGTGTAAGAGAATGGTCGAGTTTCATTCTCCAATACATAGCTGGCCAATTTTCCCAGCACCATTTATTGAAAAGACTGTCTTTTTTTTCCACTGGATATTTTTTCCTACTTTGTTGAAGATTATTTTACCATAGAGTTGAGGGTCCATGTCTGGGACAACTGGAATTTTCTGAGGCAACATCCTGAGACTGGTTCAATGAGTTTAGGCTGATTAATTGGAATTTGTAAATTAACATGTTTCTCTAGCATTTGTGATGCAAATACTGGGGTATCCCCCGTATTGAGAAAGACTGATATATTGAAAACGTTACCAGCTTCAAAGACAAATGAACTGGTTCATATTCCAGCCCCACCATTTGTAAACAAGACTTAGGACAAGCTAATTAGCCTCTCTGAGCATCAGTTTCCTCATCTGAAAAGTTAGAATTTCAATACCTACCTCATAGTTTTAAATTAAGATTTAATCAAGATAGTGAGTATAAAACACTGGGTACATTAAAGGCACTAATTAAAGTTTTGTGTGTTTTTTTCCTTCTCTCCCCTTACAAGTCACAAGATGCAGGACTGTAGTTAGACTGATAGTCCAGCCATTAGTATAAAGCAGTAGAATTGTTGATTGTAAGCTGTGTAGTTGTATCAATAAGGTTGAGTAAGTAAAGAAGAGTCTAAAAATGTGATCTCGATTCAGAGTGAAAAGTTCCTTATCATTATATTTATTTATTTCATGAAACTTTGAGTCCTGAAGATAATAAATTTAAAAACCATGAAAGTCTGTAACACTGATAGTAGACTAGGAGGATTTGCCAATTATGATGCTATTAGAATCTTATATCTGATAATACTTGAGATATTGTAGTTACTAGGTTCTAATTCTTTTCTGTATATCAAATAAAAATGATAAGTTACTGAAAAAATATTGATCACTGCTACTCTTATTTCACAATAGAATTGAAAGTTTTCTCTTAAATGTTATAAAAAATTCTCAAGTCTCAGTAATTCTCATCTTCTCAAAAGTAATTGGCAATATTTTAAAGTGAATTATCTGGCCTTAATACTGCAACCCTCAGAGAAAGCTATAAATAGAGGAAGAGAGTAAAAACATATCAAATTATATCCCCTGAATTTTTCAATTGAATGGATTTGATGTGCCTAGAATTTAATGAAGTCTCATAATCTCGATTTGTTTTTTATAACTAAAATTTCTACAAATGCCCAAAAAGAAAAAGAAAAAAATGTATTAAAGGACAGATGATATCACTGAAGAAACAGAACACAATAAGGGAAAGTAGCAGTTACTATAATTCTCAACTCAATGTTTGGGGAGTGACAAACACTGATTACTTCAGTTCTACCCCAAGTTCACCTTTAATTTGATGCACTACTCTGCCTGTGTCTCAACAAATTAAGGGATGCCTATCCTATCAATATCACAGGAAAATTGCAAAGAAAAACATCAAGCAAATTTGAAAAAAAAAGAATGCAAGTTATTGTTATGAAGATGTGAACTTTCTTTCAACTGTATCATTCATCCAATTTTTGTTTGTACTTAATAGTTTCCTTATCTGATTACATATCAATACATGTTCATTGCAAAAAAATTCAGAAAATACAAAAACAAAGAGGGAATACATAAAGAAGACCAATAACCTTACCTCCTCCCAGAAATAAACTTTTAAACTTTAAATAATATTTTAGTGTATGCATATCTATCTAGAACTTCTTCCCTTCCCCATCATAGCAGAGAAAAAACACCTCTTTTTAAAATACTGGCTTGAGTTTTAATTGGCTACTTTAGAAGAATATTCTTAAAGAAAGAAGTCTTTTTATTAAGAAAAGCACTTTGACGGATTTTTAAAAAGATCAAATTAAAAAGATTATTTATTTGACAGAGAGAGAAAGTGAACACAAGCAGGGGGAGTGGGAGAGGGAGAAGCAGACTTCTGGCTGAGTAGGGAGCCCAGTGAGGGCCTCCATCCCAGGACCCTGAGATCATGACCTGAGCTGAAGGTAGACACTTAACCAACTGAGCCACCCAGGAGCCCCTTGATGAATTTATATTGCCCTTGTTTTTTTTTTTTTTTATAACGTTCCATTTCTGCAAAATATTATTTAATATTACCTTTGTGCTAAAATAAATGAAACTTTAATTAATTAAATGGAAACATAAAATTATCCCCTTTATTTGTCATCAGTTATTGTCAAATATGCTTAGAATTTAATTTAAAAAATGGTGATTTATAAATAGACATCAAACTTCTGCTACAAACTTAAGGTAGAGATGGACAAATGCATTTTTAGATTTTGAAGTAACTTTTAGTTACCATGCCAAACCAGAACAATGTGAATTTGTGTCCTTAGAGTTTCTATTCAAATTCTTTTGTAAGCATTTAAAGGGAAAAAGAAAATCTTTCAGTTGTACTTTCAACCTTAACAGTCAAACTAAAGGACTAAAACTTTTACTTTTTTATTCATGTGACCCAAATCTACACCAGTACTTATTGAATCAGAAGGATAATTGACTAAAAGTACATTTGAATTATATTCTAAAGAGCCTGAGACTAGTCTTATGTGATTTCCTGGATATGTCATTTATAGATCAATAATTTAAAATAATTGATTACCTTATAAATGGTCAAATTGAACTGGTCAAATAGACATTTTAGTCATTAAGACAAAACTTTCAGGTGAACTACTCAACCTATATTGATGACTAAATACTTAGTGGTGATATTGTTCCAAATTACTGCTTTAGTTACAAATTGATCATATCCATGCCATGCTTTTAGGAAATATCTATTTGTAAGCACAGATCAATGAAGACCAGGCTAGTTATGGTAGTTTCCTGCTTAAAAATCAGCATAAGAAAAAATACAAATATGTGCTTAATAAAAACTTTCTGATAATAAATGAAAGACTTCTCAGTTTAATGACTGCATTTTATTGTTTCTACTTCATGTTTGCTATCAAAATGTGTGACTGTGTCCACACTCCTAGAGAATAACATTCTTGGAAAGTTAACAGTTCAATTAGTAGTGATGTAACTAGCAATGAATTAGATAGTATAAATAGTCAAAAATAAATAAATTTGCTTATAATAAAGAATAAGTGCACTAAAATATGTCATGAACTCAAGCACAGTACTCATAATTTAGCCATGTAAAGAGGAGAGCAAAAATACAACAGTTTTTGCTCTCTTTTCTCAATTTGGCATCATGTTCAATTCAAGAGGAACATACTTTTTCTGCTACTTAATGCAGAAAAAATGTTTTGTTATTTGCAGAATCAGCACACTACTGTTACTACTGATTCCAGTCTAGAAGACCGATAGGTGCTCATTGACTTATGATGAACACTGATGCAGATTACTTGGTCCCCACCTGGCATTGAATAAGCAGTTTCATATACAGCATCTAGAGTGTTGTGGTTATAGTAAAGTTGGCCCTGATGGAGTTCAGCAGAACCTGATGGGAAATGGTTCTGAGGGATAGGGATGAATCCGGTGTTTTACATCAGTTCACTGTGACTCATCATTATCTTTGTAGGCATCAGTTCAGTTTGCAAGATAATCCACAAGAAGGATTTTTATTTTGTCTCCATGTCCAGATGAGATTTTAAAATTCCCCAGAATAACAAATAGAAACTTGGACTCATTATTATTACACAAGTTAATTTTAATTTTTTATCATTAAATTACAAACAAGCAGTTCAAAATTTGGATACATATTTATATACATGTTTTTTGTTTGTTTTGTGTTGTATACATTTTTTTTGTTAAAACAATAAAATATCAGATTCTTAGAGGTTTTCCAATTGCCCAGTTGCAAGCAATCAAAACTGAATAGGTGAAGATACAGTGAAAAATAATTGTGACTCTTTGTTTTCCTAAATTATGTGATCCTTGGATACGTGTATACTGTCAACTCAATGAAAAGTGGAGACACAGAGAGTAAGAGCCTCCCACCCCAAGTGTATGAGAATGCTGGCATTTTTCGGAGGGTAGGAAAAGACTGATTATGAAAGAACCCATGTAAGAAAGAAAGTAGAAATTGTAATCTTTGGGTGTTATCTTCAGTCTTCTTCCTTTTACTTCTCACATGCTCTTGGGGAGTGTATGATCCCTGTAATATTAATGATTCCCAAATCTTGAACTTCAACATAAATCTCTCCTCTGGGTCCCAGGCTCATCCATCCAACTTTGTATCAAACATCTTCACCTGCATGGTACATAGGTATTTCAAACCTACATCATAAACATCAGCTTATACGCTTTCCCACACTCTTTATCTTTTTTGTATTATCCACCCCATGGCTTGGCTTATAAACACAGGAATCATTCTGAGTACTAGAATTTATTCTTCTCTTTAGTTTTTAATTTTGTCAATTCTTTCTCTGAAACTTCCCTCTCCTGTCTAATCGTGTGTTCCTCCCTCTGTTCCCCTCTCTGTTCCCCCATCCTAAATTCTGGCTAAACCATCCTACTCTCTTATCCCTGGACTGAACATGATGACTTACACATATATTTAAACACACCTCTATCTATCTATCATCTATCTACCTATCTATCTATCATCTACAATCTTTCATTTCCCTGTCATTTGTCAATAAACATTTACTTCATTAGATCCAGGCTTTTTTCTGAACCCATTCATATTCCTCCATCAAAAAATAGCAAGAAAAATTATGCTGTATTTTAGGTATTTCATTTAAAAATTTTTTTTTTTTTTAATTTTTTTTATTTTAATAAACATATAATGTATTTTTATCCCCAGGGGTACAGGTCTGTGAATCGTCTGGTTTACACATTTCACAGCACTCATCATAGCACATACCCTCCCCAATGTCCATTTCCCCACCACCCTCTCCCATCCCCCTTCCCCCCCGCAACCCTCAGTCTGTTTCTTGAGATTGAGTCTTTTATGGTTTGTCTCCCTCCCAATCCCATCTTTTCATTTTTTTCTTTTCCTACCTCCCCCCAAACCCCCCCACCTTGCATCTCCACTTCCTCATATCAAAGAGATCATATGATAGTTGTCTTTCTCCGATTGACTTATTTCGCTAAGCATGATACCCTCTAGTTCCATCCACGTCGTCGCAAATGGCAAGATTTCATGTCTTTTGATGGCTGCATAGTATTCCATTGTGTATATATACCACATCTTCTTTATCCATTCATCTGTTGATGGACATCTAGGCGCTTTCCACAGTTTGGCTATTGTGGACATTGCTGCTATAAACATTCGGGTGCACGTGCCCCTTCGGAGCACCACGTTTGTATCTTTAGGATATATACCCAGGAGTGCAATTGCTGGGTCGTAGGGTAGCTCTATTTTCAGTTTTTTGAGGAACCTCCACACTGTTTTCCAGAGTGGTTGCACCAGCTTGCATTCCCACCAACAGTGTAGGAGGGTTCCCCTCTCTCCGCATCCTCGCCAGCATCTGTCATTTCTTGACTTGTTAATTTTAGCCATTCTGACTGGTGTGAGGTGGTATCTCATTGTGGTTTTGATTTGTATTTCCCTGATGCCGAGTGATGTGGAGCATTTTTTCATGTGTCTGTTGGCCATCTGGATGTCTTCCTTGCAGAAATGTCTGTTCATGTCCTCTGCCCATTTCTTGACTGGATTATTTGTTCTTTGGGTATTGAGTTTGATAAGCTCTTTATAGATTTTGGATACGAGCCCTTTATCTGATATGTCGTTTGCAAATATCTTCTCCCATTCTGTCAGTTGTCTTTTGGTTTTGTTAACTGTTTCCTTTGCTGTGCAAAAGCTTTTGATCTTGATGAAATCCCAATAGTTCATTTTTGCCCTTGCTTCTGTTGCCTTTGGCGATGTTCCTAGGAAGAAGTTGCTGCGGTGGAGGTCAAAGAGGTTGCTGCCTGCATTGTCCTCAAGGATTTTGATAGATTCCTTTCGCACATTGAGGTCCTTCATCCACTTTGAGTCTATTTTCGTGTGTGGTGTAAGGAAATAGTCCAATTTCATTTTTCTGCATGTGGCTGTCCAATTTTCCCAGCACCATTTGTTGAAGAGGCTGTCTTTTTTCCATTGGATATTCTTTCCTGCTTTGTCGAAGATTAGTTGACCATAGAGTTGAGGGTCTATTTCTGGGCTCTCTATTCTGTTCCATTGGTCTATATGTCTGTTTTTGTGCCAGTACCATACTGTCTTGATGATGACAGCTTTGTAATAGAGCTTGAAGTCTGGAATTGTGATACCACCGACTTTGGCTTTCTTTTTCAATATTCCTTTGGCTATTCGAGGTCTTTTCTGGTTCCATATAAATTTTAGGATTATTTGTTCTATTTCTTTAAAAAAAATGGATGGGATTTTGATAGGGATTGCATTAAATGTGTAGATTGCTTTAGGTAAAATAGACATTTTCACAATATTTGTTCTTCCAATCCATGAGCATGGAATATTTTTCCATTTCTTTGTGTCTTCCTCAATTTCTTTCATGAGTACTTTATAGTTTTCTGAGTATAGATTCTTTACCTCTTTGGTTAGATTTATTCCTAGGTATCTTATGGTTTTGGGTACGATTGTAAATGGGACTGACTCCTCAATTTCTCTTTCTTCTGTCTTGTTGTTAGTGTAAAGAAATGCGACTGATTTCTGTGCACTGACTTTATATCCTGACACTTTACTGAATTCCTGTATAAGTTCTAGCAGTTTTGGAGTGGAGCCTTTTGGGTTTTCCACATATAGTATCATATCATCTGCAAAGAGTGATAGTTTGACTTCTTCTTTGCCGATTTGGATGCCTTTAATTTCTTTTTGTTGTCTGATTGCTGAGGCTAGGACTTCTAGTACTATATTGAACAGCAGTGGTGATAACGGACATCCCTGCCGTGTTCCTGACCTTAGCGGAAAAGCTTTCAGTTTTTCTCCATTGAGAATGATATTTGCGGTGGGTTTTTCATAGATGGCTTTGATAATGTTGAGGTATGTGCCTTCTATCCCTACACTTTGAAGAGTTTTAATCAGGAAGGGATGCTGCACTTTGTCAAACGCTTTTTCAGCATCTATTGAGAGTATCATATGGTTCTTACTCTTTCTTTTATTAATGTATTGTATCACATTGATGGATTTGCGGATGTTGAACCAACCTTGCAGCCCTGGAATAAATCCCACTTGGTCGTGGTGAATAATCCTTTTAATGTACTGTTGGATCCTATTGGCCAGTATTTTGGTGAGAATTTTCGCATCTGTGTTCATCAAGGATATTGGTCTGTAATTCTCTTTTTTGGTGGGATCCTTGTCTGGTTTTGGGATCAAGGTGATGCTGGCCTCATAGAATGAGTTTGGAAGTTTTCCTTCCATTTCTATTTTTTGGAACAGTTTCAGGAGAATAGGAATTAATTCTTCTTTAAATGTTTGGTAGAATTCCCCTGGGAAGCCGTCTGGTCCTGGACTTTTGTTTGTTTGGAGATTTTTGATGACTGTTTCAATCTCCTTACTGGTTATGGGTCTGTTCAGGTTATCTATTTCTTCCTGGTTCAGTTGTGGTAGTTTATACATCTCTAGAAATGTATCCATTTCTTCCAGGTTGTCAAATTTGTTGCCATAGAGTTGCTCGTAGTATGTTCTTATAATTGTTTGTATTTCTTTGGTGTTGGTTGTGATCTCTCCTCTTTCATTCATGATTTTATTTATTTGCGTCCTTTCTCTTTTCTTTTTGAGAAGTCTGGCCAGGGGCTTATCAATCTTATTAATTCTTTCAAAGAACCAGCTCCTAGTTTTGTTGATTTGTTCTATTGTTTTTTTAGTTTCTATTTCATTGATTTCTGCTCTGATCTTTATGATTTCTCTTCTCCTGCTGGGTTTAGGCTTTCTTTGTTGTTCTCTCTCCAGCTCCTTTAGGTGTAGGGTTAGGTTGTGTATTTGAGACCTTTCTTGTTTCTTGAGAAAGGCTTGCACTGCTATATATTTTCCTCTCAGGACTGCCTTTGTTGTGTCCCACAGATTTTGAACTGTTGTGTTTTCATTATCATTTGTTTCCATGAATTTTTTCAATTCTTCTTTAATTTCCTGGTTGACCCATTCATTTTTTAGAAGGATGCTGTTTAGTCTCCATGTATTTGCGTTCTTTCCAAATTTCCTCTTGTGATTGAGTTCGAGCTTCAGAGCATTGTGGTCTGAAAATATGCAGGGAATGATCTCGATCCTTTGGTACCGATTGAGACCTGATTTATGACCCAGGATGTGGTCTATTCTGGAGAATGTTCCATGTGCACTAGAGAAGAATGTATATTCTGTTGCTTTGGGATGGAATGTTCTGAATATATCTGTGATGTCCATCTGGTCCAGTGTGTCATTTAAGGCCTTTATTTCCTTGTTGATCTTTTGCTTAGATGATCTGTCCATTTCAGTGAGGGGAGTGTTAAAGTCCCCTGCTATTATTGTATTACTGTCGATGTATTTCTTTGATTTTGTTATTAATTGGTTTATATAGTTGGCTGCTCCCATGTTAGGGGCATAGATATTTAAGATTGTTAGATCTTCTTGTTGGACAGACCCTTTGAGTATGATATAGTGTCCTTCCTCATCTCTTATTATAGTCTTTGGCTTAAAATCTAATTGATCTGATATAAGGATTGCCACCCCAGCTTTCTTCTGATGTCCATTAGCATGGTACATTGTTTTCCACCCCCTCACTTTAAATCTGGAGGTGTCTTCGGGTCTAAAATGAGTTTCTTGTAGGCAGCATATGGATGGGTTTTGTTTTTTTATCCATTCTGATACCCTGTGTCTTTTGATTGGGGCATTTAGCCCATTAACATTCAGGGTAACTATTGAGAGATATGAATTTAGTGCCATTGTATTGCCTGTAAGATGATTGTTACTGTATATTGTTTCTGTTTCTTTCTGATCTACTACTTTTAGGGTCTCTCTTTGCTTAGAGGACCCCTTTCAATATTTCCTGTAGAGCTGGTTTGGTGTTTGCAAATTCTTTCAGCTTTTGTTTGTCCTGGAAGCTCTTTATCTCTCCTTCTATTTTCAATGATAGCCTAGCCGGATATAGTATTCTTGGCTGCATGTTTTTCTCGTTTAGTGCTCTGAATATATCATGCCAGTTCTTTCTGGCCTGCCAGGTCTCTGTGGATAGGTCCGCTGCCAATCTAATGTTTTTACCCTTGTATGTTACAGACTTCTTTTCCCGGGCTGCTTTCAGGATTTTCTCTTTGTCGCTAAGACTTGTAAATTTTACTATCAGGTGACGAGGTGTGGACCTATTTTTATTGATTTTGAGGGGCGTTCTTAGTATCTCCTGGATTTTGATGTTTGTTCCCTTTGCCATATTAGGGAAATTCTCTCCAATAATTGTCTCCAATATACCTTCTGCTCCCCTCTCTCTTTCTTCTTCTTCTGGAATCCCAATTATTCTAATGTTGTGTCGTCTTATGGTGTCACTTATCTCTCGAATCCTCTCCTCGTGTTCCAGTAGTTGTTTGTCTCTCTTTTGCTCAGCTTCTTTATTCTCTGTCATTTGGTCTTCTATGTCACTAATTCTTTCTTCTGCCTCATTTATCCTGGCAGTGAGAGCTTCCATTTTTGATTGCACCTCATGAATAGCTTTTTTGATTTCAACTTGGTTAGATTTTAGTTCTTTTATTTCTCCAGAAAGGGCTTTTATCTCTCCGGAGAGGGTTTCTCTAATATCTTCTATGCCTTTTTCGAGCCCGGCTAGAACCTTGAGAATTGTCATTCTGAACTCTAGATCTGTCATGCTACCTATGTCTGTATTGATTAGGTCTCCAGCCTTCGGTACGGCCTCTTGTTCTTTTTTTTGAGGTGAGTTTTTCCGCCTTGTCATTTTGTCCAGGTAGGATTTGCTTTCTCCTGCTGTGGAATTCCGCTGTTCTTGGTGACTGAAGTTGGTTTTGGATGGTTTCTTGTTGATCTTCTGGGGGAGGGGCCTGTTGTAGTGATTCTCAAGTGTCTTTGCCGCAGGCGGAATTGCACCGCCCTTGCCAGGGGCCGGGCTAAGTAATCCGCTCGGGTTCGCTTTCGGGAGCTTTTGTTCCCTGAGCGCTTTCCGTAGAGTTCCGGAGGACGGGAATGAAGATGGCGGCCTCCCAATCTCTCGGCCCAGAGGAGCCGAGAGCTTGGGGTTCCGCTCCTCAGTGCGCTCTCAGAGCAAAGCGCCCAATAGCCCCGCCTCCCTGGCTTGCGGTCGCGCCTCGAGGAAAGCAGTCAATTGTTGGAGCTGGAGAAAAGCGCCGGGTCGCTTTTGTCTCCGTGGCCTCTGGCCGCGCTCCGAGCCCACCCAGCCTGCGACCAGCACAAGGTAACCCCGGGCTTAGAGCTCACTCCTCGGCTCTGTCGCTATAGCCGGCTTCCCCGCTCTAATACCTGCGAGCTCTGCGGCACTCAGACACCCCCAGTCCTTCTGTGACCCCGCAGGTCCTGGGGTTATGCTGACCCCGCCTGGGTTTCCCCCCAGTTTAGCCTCTGGAGCGATGTCTCCCAGTGGAGCCGACTTTTAAAAGTCCCGGTTTTGTGCTCCGTCGCTCCGCCGCTTGCCGGGTGCCGGCCCCTCCCCCCGGGGTCTATCTTCCCGTCGCTTTGGATTCACTTCTCCGCAGGTCCTACCTTTCAGAAAGTGATCGATTTTCTGTTTCTGGGATTGTTGCTCTTCTTCTCTTCGATTTCCCGTTGGATTTATAGGTGTTCACAATGGTTAGATAAGCTATCTAGCTGATCTCCTGCTACCCGATGTCGTCTCAGCCTGCTACTTCTCCGCCATCTTGACTCCTCCCCCTAAAAATTTTTTACTACTTATAATACTTTAAGCAAAAGTACCCCACCTTGAATTACACAAGTGACATTTTATTTCCTCTTCAAATATTCTGAAAATAAATTAAAATAATGACTATATCGCATAATTTAATGGGAAAAATCTAAGTAGAAAACAGTAAAAATATGCTGAGAGTTTTCATGTGGCTGAGGTATATGTTTTGTCAAGCCCCTTGGTTAGCAGGTTAATGTGGAATGCTCAAAGAGCCATTGTTTTGGCATACTTTTTGTCTCAATGGAACCACTGAATCAAGGAAAAGCTTGGATATAGGCTTGATAGCAACTGTTCAGCCTCTGAATCTCATCTCTAGTGGGAACACTTTCTTTTCTGGAAAATTTGGGGGCCAATAATAGCCTGTATGATTTTACTGAGAGGGTGCTATAGAACAATTCAAACATCAACTAGAAGGGTAGTGTGTGTGTGTGTGTGTGTGTGTGTGTGTGTATATATATGTATGTATGTATATGTATATGTATATAGATATATACACAATATACAGTATATAGTGTATATGGTATACATACTATATATAGTATATAGTATATAGTGTATGTATATATACATACATATAAATACTAGAATCTCTCCAACTTCAATAATCTGCATTATATGATTTATGTTTCTTCTTTTCAGTCTTCCAAAAATGGTTATTTATACACACACACACACAATACATATATATGCGTATATATATATATATATATATATAATCATTATGAAAGTGGTGTGCTACTAATTGGCACTTTTTGTTTGATGGTTTAACCTACCAGAACATTCCATGACAGAAAACAAAATTTTGATTACAGTATTCCATCAGTTTTGCAGTTGTATACTATTCCATTGTACAGATGGGTGTACCATACTCTAGTAAATCCCCTATTTATATATATTGATTATTTAAATATTCTGAATGTCTTATTTGTATTACCTCATTTAATTAAAATTCAATCTTATTTGGTAGGTATTGTTATTATACCTAGATATGTAAACTAGCTTTTAAAAAGGTTAGCCCATTTCCAAGTGTTACGAAGCTAGTAAGAGTTAGAACTGAGGGTTTAATTTAAATCTGTAGAATGATCTCAGAGTCCATACTTCTAGTCCAATACTTCTAATTTTTCCCAGTTTTTCTAGAATAAATAATTCTGGAATAAGCATCTTTAAACATATTAAAATTACCTTGAGTGTGTGTATTTCAAAAAGAGATCTTTAGAAATAGAATTGCAAAGGAGGAATTTATTAAGTTATAATTTCTGATATGTACTGTCAAATTGTTCCTCACAAAATTGCTCACATTAGCAGCAACAGTATATGTGTGTCCATTTTCTAGTCTATATACCACTATATACTTTATTGATCTTTTAATATTTGCCAATCTCATGGATAAACTGATATTTGACTTCACTTTTTTGTTATTCATAAATTTGACTATATTATTATGCATTCATTTTTATTTCTTTAAATTATTTATAAATAATACTGAGTTTATTCAATGTGCCTTGTGACTTTTGGTCTTTTGAAGGTTACAGTCACTTGACAACATAGAACCTTACTAGATTATTTATAAATTATCCAAATGTTAATTTTTCATGAACATTTTCTCTCATTTCATACTTGCATAATTGTGGTAGAATATGATGTTATATGCATTCTATAATTAGTATTTTATAGATTAATTTATTGTTCCAAATCCAAGAAATATGTGAGAAAATAAAGCAGGTCATAATAATTTTAAAGTTCCTTTGCATTTATCTAAAGAGGGAGGCTTCTTTTTCTAGAAAGAACAGAGTGAAAAGAGTGTGTGAGGGATAAGATGAACCTCTGGTGTTCTTTGTCTTCATGAATCTCCTTTTACCCTGTCGTAAGTCTTAATTTACAGGATTTAAAATTTCCCAAATTCATGTCGTAACTGTAATGAAATAGGTTTACCAAGAAACATTTTAAATATGTATGAATAATTTAGAGTGTTCTTTGCTATAACATTTAAGTGAAATTTTATATTAAGAATAAGCTTGATACTATTAAGTATCAAGTGTTTTAGAAATGTTCGAGTTGTGAGAACACATATAGAAATTATTTCTGTAAGATTAATTTTGCGACAGTTCCTCTGGAATTGGGGTTGCATGCAGTTGAGATGTTTCTCAACACTAAATCCATTTTGAAGTGAATAATTAAGAAGCTGCTGAAGCTTAGCAGTGTTTTGTGGCTTATTTTAATCCTTAACTTTGATTTATTATATTGGTCATGGCATCAAATACATTTTAAAACTATTAGTTCTGGGTGCCGAGAACTAATGCCAAATTCTTAACACCACTCAAGTGACAATTGGATAGATAAAATGATATTTATTGCACTTTTACATCTTATTGGACAAAGACAGAAATCAGAGAAGTTTTTTTTTTTACCGGTATTATAACTTACAAATTGCAGTGAAGGTTTGATCTGCATACAACAATTTAGGTAGGTAAAAGATATTTGAGTATTTCTAGGTTATGAAAGATAAAATCTTAAAAATAAATAAATAAAGCAAAAGAGTTAGTACCTTTGTAAGTATTTTTAGTTTGGAATTGAATGACATACATATGTTTCAAGTCAAAAAGTGAGATATCTGATTTATTTGACAGTAGTTATGTTGAGCCACTTCTGGGTTGAAAGACACATTGGGGGATGAATTCTCCAATGAAACACTGGGAGGCTTAGAACACTTTTAACCCTTATATAGACACTAAAGTTATGTTTAAAAGCAATTTTTCCTAGAAAAGTTTATGACACATAGTTTTTAAAACGTATAACAAAATAAAACCACCAATTTACAAGGAATCGATATACCATTTCTTGTAAAAAGTAAACTGAGTATTACAAATAGGTATTTCTAAAAGAGATATTTCAAGGATTTTTAACTTTCAAAAGTATTACAAAATATCCAGTATTTCCTTGAATGGAAATTTCCCCTCAATAATTTCACAGATGGCTTGATTGTTTACATGTAATTGCATACAGGGTCACAAACTCTGTGTGTTCAGTATTTCAGAGTGCATACACAGCTCTCTAATTTGCAGATTTCCCTTGAGGATCCTGTATTTTCGTTTTGTCACCAGGCACACTTGCAAGCAATGATGTCTTTAGAGTCATATTTCCTTAACCCCACATTTGACTGTGTTTTGGTCCTTTGAAAGTTACAGTCATTTGGCAATATAGAATCTTACTGGATTATCTATAAATTATCCAAATGTTAATTTTTCATGAACATTTTTTTCTCATTTCCTACTTGCATAATATAATTGTGGTATGATATGATGTTATATGCATTTTCTAATTATTATTTTATAGATTAATTTTCATATCAATGAAATGTACCTGAGATATAAGTGAGCTGTGTTTAACTGGATATTCTCTTTAAATTCAATTGAATAGAACTAAACAGATGACATAGTCTACTTTAAACTCAATACTGAACACCCACCTTCTTTTGTAAGATTTTTCAAAAAAGACACTTTACATACATTCCAGCAAATTCACTACAGGGTTTTTCTTTTGTCAATGGTTCTGACACTATTTTAAAAATTTTAGAATTTTTTACAAAAAAATAAAAAGTCAAAATTCCATGGTTTCAAGAGAGGCCTTAAGATCAACTACTCAAAACTCTTATGATTTGAAACTACAAAAATAATCACCAAGTGTTGATTTAGGGCCTTTTTAAGTTGGCTGCTGCTGGTTCACTCTAAGTCTCTCTCCAGAAATTACTCAGGGCTAAAGGAATCCACCTTGCTCTAGCTTGTCTTTTTTCCCAGAGGATGCTCTCATCCAATAATTGTTCAACTGAGGGCAGGAGGTGCTATAAAACACCAGCCCTTTGCTTTCTTCTGGACATCTCAGAAAAGCCATCTCCTTTCTGAGATCCCTGTGGAATGAATTAAGCTTATTTTGCAACATCTTTACCATTCAACCTGTCCTTCTTTTCATTCCTGCTCTCCTCACTTCCTTAAAAGTGTTTTCCACACATACTCTTCACTGAACCTCCCGCATGCAACTCTGCATCTCAGAGTCTGTTTTTAGGCAACCTTACTAAAAAATAAACAAACAACCTCCCCCCACCCCAAAACCACCGCCATTCCCCTTAATGTACATGTTAGGATCTTGTTATACAGGTCCACTCATTTAAGCATATAATCCTCCCTCAATTGTCAATGGAAATTATTCCAGGATGGATATCCAGCCTCCAAAATAGTCTCTAAATATTTAAGGCAATCTAAGGTGTTTTTTGTTTTTGTTTTGTTTTGTTTTGTTTTTCAAAACACAGCTTGATATTTGCAGTTCATTTAAGCAGTTAACCCATTTGATAAACTAAGTCTGGGCATATATAAAGCAGATTTTAAGAGCTCTTTGGTAGATTATAAAAATGGCCACTGATTCGTCCTGTCTTTGTAGGTATGCTCTGCATGACATTTGCAATGCACCACTATGGTTTCTTTCATCAAGAGGTTGATTTGGTCATGTCACTTGCTTTAGCAATTGTGATGTTAACAAAGACGATCAAGATGATGACAGCAAAAGTTTGAAAAGTGCTTGCACTTTGATGTTTGCCCTCACTTATTGATCTTCTGAAACATGAAACTTCTCTATTAAGAAGCCTTGGCTTGCTTATTTGGGTAAAAGAGACCACATGAAGCAGAGATAAGCCATTACAAATCATCCAATCCACCAAATATCTGACAAGAGGATGAGACCATGCTAAACTATCCAGAACTAGCTGATTTGACCCAGTCCAGAAGAACTGCCTACCTAACCTATAAAATCATAACACATAGTAAGTATTTGTAATTTTACACCACTAAATTTTGATCAAATTTTGCAAAAGCTAATACAAACTCCTTAGAAATTACATTCAAGTTTGTGATTCTCTTTTCGACAGGATATTTTCATAGTTGTACAGGCACATCTTGGAAGCATTTAATGAGTTGTATTATTAAAAATATTATTTGCTGGCTATTTTATTTTTTGATGCTGAAAAATGTATGGCAGATTATATGAGTCAGAGTAAGTTGATGATGTAGAAAACATGAAATCAAAAATTATTTGCATGGTTTCTGTATTAGGTTAGTTCTAAATGTCAGAAGCTGGGTTTTCAGTGGCATCCTTCAAAATATGTTCTGCAGAATGGCTCAGAGATGTTAATTAATTTTGCTTGAATGATTTGCTTTACACTAAATACCTTTGGGAAATGATGAGTTGAAACCATTTCTTTGTTTTGGAACTTCTTGGAGATTTTAAGATGTTCATCTACATCGATAACTTCTGAGATAGAAATATATTAAGAAATATTTCTAAATATTTTAGAAATAAGCTTAACTATACATCTTGGACATTTATTGACATCTTTCAACCAATTTTAGTAATGCACCTTGATTTATGACTGGGAAAACTCCCTCTCCCACTCTTTATCCATGTTGTTTTGGTGATGGTCATTCTACCAGGAACCCCAGTGTGGAGAATCCAGATACAGTCTTAAAGGCTATCAAATCATGAAATTTTCTTAGCCACAGTGATTGATTTGGAGATAGAGAGTGAACAATCAAAGATACTATGACACAATTGTATTCTTATTGGGACTTAGGGAAGAATATGTCATTCTGATGTCAGTCGGGCTGAGGATGGGAGTACCAGTGTTGCTGCCACCATCTTTCTATGGCCTGAAACTACCAAAGATAAAGGCAGGGCAATCAAACCATAGTGATATAATCCGAGTTAAAATTCCTAAAACCAGGGTTGTATTCCACCTCAAGCATTTAGCCTCTTGAGCTAATTTCCTTTCTGTTTCAGTATGTTTGAACTAATATTTCTGTCACTGAAAACTGAAAGTCATAACTGAGGGACCATAAATCTTATTTTTTACACAATAATTTTGGAGAAATAGTGTTTCCCAGGCTACTTTGGAGAAACCTAGAGACAGTAGAGTTGAGTAGTTAATACACAGATTTAACTTCCTGGGTCCAAATCCTGTTTATACCACAAATTAACTATGACTTCCGGCATGATACTTAATCTCTATAGGCTTCAGATTATTTATAAAGTGGGTATCAAAATATAACTTGCCTGATAAGGATTTTGTGAGGATGTTATGACTGGATACATGTGAAATATTTAGAAAAGTGGAGTGCTCATAATAAGTACTAAAAAAATTTAGGTAGAGAGTAAATTGAATAGCAAATTTTAGACTCATGGATTTCTAGTATTTTTAAGAAGTAAAAAGACTTTCTAATTCAGCATTCCACATATGACAGTTGGAGAACCTGAGATTCGTCAAGACAAGCAATTTGCTCAAGGCCAAGTAAGCTAGTGAATGGACAGGGAATGATTCTTATTGTTATCATCCCTATTTTTAAAAATATGTTATTCATTTATTTGAGAGAGAGAGAGAGAGAGAACATGAGTGGGGTGCAGGGAGGGGCAGAGTGAGAGGGAGAAACAGATTCCTAGCTGAGCAAGGAGTCCAAGGTGGGGCTCTGTCCCAGGACCCGAGGATCATGACCTGAGCTGAAGGCATATGCTTAACCCACTGAGCCAGCCAGATGCCCCCACCCATAGTGTTTCAATAGAGTTCTAAGAGTTTCAAAGCAAGGAATGATTATTAATGAGAATCCTTGGGGGTTCCACTTTGCTAGTAGTTTAGTTTTCATCTGGATAAGAACATTTACTTTGGAAAAAGTAGCCACCTCTACTTGGGAATGGGAATCTGCAGGAGTCAAACAACCAGGAATTGTGTCCACAACATAACCCCAATAACTTAGGCATTTTTTTTCCTTATTTTTTTTTATTTTAATAAACATATAATGTATTTTTTATCCCCAGGGGTACAGGTCTGTGAATTGCCGGGCATTTTAACCAGTCTTTTATATGAATGGTGTAATAGAATCTAAAGTGTTTGGAATGCCCTAAGGGAATGCATTATGTTGAAAAAATAAACCGGGCTTTTACTTTTTAATCCATGCTTTTCTTTTTTGTTGTTGTTTGTTTTTAGTGATTTGCATAGTTCATTTTTAGTTAATTTTTATCTATATAAAGAACGCTATAGAATTTTTTTCTGATTTTCCAATTAATTAAAAAAATAGAATACTTGTTTCAACACATCTGAAAGATGGTCTCAAATTACTAATCCAGCAACCACAGTAAATAGTTTTCATCCATTAAAAAAATATTGATTAGTGAGAAACAATGGGTTGAAAGAGAAGGGAGCATGTGTCTGTCATCCAAGTGTAGACAAAGGGAGTAAATCATTTTTTATATACCATGTAGAATGCAAAAAATTATCTTTCTCTCTTTTCTTGCTCTTTGGGCAGTGGTTTTGGTTAAAGATTTTCTATGGCCACAGAGTCAAAAGTACCTCCTGTCAAAGATGTGTTGTAAGGACAGCAAAGACTTCTATGGCCATCTGGAATTATGGTATCTAAAGGAGTTGCTCATTTGCAAATAGATTATTATATGTGTCCTCTCAAAGCCACTTTGGGCATGACACAAATAAATAAATCAATCTAATTTGAACAGTAAAAGTGAAAGCAATTTACAAGGTAGCATGGGAGTACCTGGCTGGCTCTGTCAGTAGAACATGTGACTCTTGATCTCTGGGTCCTGAGTTTGAGCCCCACATTGGGCATTGAGTTTACTTAATAAAAGCAAACATATTTGAAAAATAGCATGATGTAGAACAAGAACAATTATTTATTAAATTTATTTCTTAAAAACTTGAGAAAGCTCTGGTTCCAGATTAACATGTTAATGGGCAAAGTAATCTTCTTATGAAAGATTTTTAAGTACTATAAAAGCAAATAAATATTGGTGTAAACTAATCAGGAAGTTATGCTTCAGTTCATCTGGTGTTTAATTGGGCTATTTGGTTGTTTTGTTTTATTTAGTTTTTAAAACCTACTTAAAGTTGTTTGGAGTTAAGAGTAGGTTTCATTTTGCAAGATTGGGGAGCGTGATTAAAAGAGAAGGTTCGGGCTCGTACTGCCTGTACTTTCTGGCGTGCTTTCACAGGGATGCTTTGGAATTAATAATCTACCATGATTGATCTGATTAAAGGCATTTTAAAAGATGAAATCCATGTGGAAATATAGAAATAATTTTTATTAATTCCAAAATGAGAATTACCAACACAAATAATTTCTCTGCCAGGGTCAATTTTCAGCTACTAATGTATAACTTTCCCTTTTGTAGGTTTCACGTAAGAATCCAGATTTTGGTTAATTGCAAAAAAGCAGTCACCTGACAAATTAAAATTGTAGCAGTTTGGACAATTGTATGGAACATTGCAGAGCAATAGTACCCTTCAACTACATTTTTACCATAGTTATTGCTTTCTGATTACCTTTTTATAGGCATACCTCAGAGATATTGCAGGTTTGGATCCAGACAATTGCAATAAAGCAAATGAATTTTTTTGGTTTCCCAGTGCATATAAAAGTTATGTTTACACTATACTATAGTCTATTAAGTAATGTTGCGTACGTCCCCAAAACAATGTGCATACACCCTAATTAAATACTTATTGCTAAAACATGCTAACCATCATCTGAGCTTACAGTAAGTCATAATCTGTTTGCTGGTAGAGGATTTGCCTCTGTTGATGACTGATGAATGGTCAGGGTGGCTGTGGCAATTTCTTAAAATAAGACAGCAGTGAAGTTTGCCACACTGATCGACTCTGTAGCGTGTGATGCTATTTGATAGCATGTTACCCACAGTAGAACTTCTTTCAAAATTAGAGTCCATCTTCTCAAACTCTGCCGCTGCTTTATCAGCTGAGTGTATGTAATATTCTAAATGCTTTTTGTCATTGCACTGATCTTTAGAACATCTTTATAGTAGATTTCTCCTCAAGAAACTTTTTTCTTTGCTCCTCTGTAGGAAGCAACTCCTCATCTCTTCAAGCTGAATCATGAGATGACAGCAGGTCATTCCTATCTTTAGTCCTCAGTTTTAATTCTAACTCTCTTGCCATTTATACCACATGTGTAGTTACTTCCTCCTATAGTCTTTACTACCTTACAGTCTTTAAACTCTCAAAGTCATCCATGAGGGTTGGCATCAACTTCTTCCAAACTCTTATAATGTTGACATTTTGACCTCTTCCCATGAATCCCAAATGTTCTTAATGGCATTTAGATGGTGAATCCTTTCCAGAAGGTTTTCAATTTATTTTGCCCAGATCCATCAGAGGAATCACCTTCTATGGGAGCTAGAGATTTACAAAATGTATTTCTAAATAACAAGACGTGAAAGTTGAAATGACTCTTTGATCCACGGGCTACAGAATGGGTGTTGTGTTAGCAGGCATGAAAACAACATTAATCTTGTTATACATCTCCATCAGAGTTCTTGGGTGACCAGGTGCATTCATTGTCAATGAGCAGTAGTATTTTGAAAAGAATAATTTTTCTGAGCAGTAGGTCTCAACAGTGGCCTAAAATAATCAGTAAACCATGTTGTAAACAGATATGTTGTCCTCTAGGCTTTGTTATTCCACTTAGAGATTAGAAAAATAGGTTTAGCATAATTCTTGAGGGTCCATAATTTTTGAAAAGGTAAATGAGCCCAGACCTCAATTTAAAGTCACTAGCCACATCAACAATTTTTTTTTTTTTTTTTTTTTTTTTTTTTTTTTATTTGACAGAGAGAAATCAGAGCTAGGCAGAGAGGCAGACAGAGAGAGGGGGAAGCAGGCTCCTGCTGAGCAGAGAGCCCGACGCGGGGCTCGATCCCAGGACCCTGAGACCATGACCTGAGCCGAAGGCAGAGGCTTAAACCACTGAGCCACCCAGGTGCCCCCCACATCAACAATTTAACAAGAGAGTCCTTTGAGGCTTTGAAGTCAGGCCTTGAATTTTCCTCTCCAGCTATGAAAGTCCTAGGGGACATTTTCTTCCAATATAAAGTTATTTTGTCTACACTGAAAATCTGTTGTTTAGCATAGCTATGTTCATTAATTATCTTAGCTAGACCTTCTGGGTAACTTGCAGCAGCTTCTACATGATCTTTTTCCCTTTTTTACCTTGCAATTTTATGTTATGGAGACAGCTTCTTTCCTTAAACCTCATGAACTAACTTCAGGCTTTTCTTTTGTAACTTCCTCATCTCTCATTCTCCATAGAATTGAAGAGAGTTGGGGCCTTGCTATGAGTTAAGTTTCAGATTAAAGAAATGTTGTGGCTGGTTTGATCCATCCAGGCCACTCAAACTTTCTCCATATCAGCAATAAAGCTGTTTTGCTCTCTTATCATTCATGTGTTCACTGAAGTAGCACTTTTAATTTCCTTCAAGAACTATTCCTTCGCATTCACAACTTGGTAAACTGGCATAAGAGGCCTAGCTTTGGGCTTTTGACGTGTTTTCCTCTCTAAACGTAATACATTTTAACTTTTGGCTCAAAGTGAAGAACGTGTCACTCTTCCTTTTGCTTGAATACTTAGAGGGCATTGTAAGGTCATTAACTGGCCTAATTTCAATATTGTTGTGTCTCAAGGCATAGGGAGGCTGAGGAGAGGGAGAGAGATGGGAACAGCCAGGCAGAGGAACAGTCAAAACACAAGTAATATTTATTGATTAAGTTTGTAGGTCCCCAGGGTGCCTGGGTCGTTTCGTTGGTTAAGCATAGGATTCTCCATTTGGCTCAGGTCATGATCTATCTCAGTGTTGTGAGATCGAGCCCCCTGTTGCGCTCCACACTTAGTGTGGAGTCTGTTTACTCTTCATCCTCTGCTCTCCTCTTTTTTTTTTTTTTTTAAAAGATTTTATTTACTTATTTGACAGACAGAGATCACAAGTAGGCAGAGAGGCAGGCAGAGAGAGAGAGGAAGGGAAGCAGGCTCCGTGCCGAGCAGGGAGCCCGATGCGGGGCTCAATCCCAGGACCCCGGGATCATGACCTGAGCTGAAGGCAGAGGCTTTAACCCACTAAGCCACCCAGGTGCCCCCATCCTCTGCTCTCCTCTTGCTTGTGCTCTTTCTCTTTCTGTTTCTAAATAAAATCTTTAACAAAAAAAGTTTGTAGAGCCACAAAAAAATTACAGTAGTAACATCAGAGATCACTGATCACAGATCACCATAATAGATATAATAATAATGAGAACATTTGAAATATGCAAGAATTACCAAATTGTGACAAAGAGACATGAAGCGAGGAAATGCTGTTGGAAAAATGGCTCCAGCAGACTTGCTCAATGAAGGATTGCCACAAATGCTCAGCTTGCAGAGAACACAATATCTGCAAAGCACAATAAAATGAAGTACAATAAACCAAGGTATGCCTGTACATTCAAACTTATGTAAAAGTTTAAAGTTTAACATTTGTATATTACTAATGCTGATTGAAATAGTTGTTTTTGTTTTAATCTACTGTTGAGTAGGTACAGGCCAAAAGAAAAAAAAAAAAAAAAAGCTAGTATAGGTATCCCACTAGGATGTTCTTAGCTTTTATTAGCTTCTGTTTTGAGAAGCAGAGCAGGCAATTTAGAAAAGGAAATAACATAGTTTCATTCCAGTATCTTAAGTTTGGAACCCTTTTGCAGAATTTTAGCAGTATTACCATTAAAAACATAGGTCCACAGAATCTAGGTACCAATTAGCCTAAAAAACCATGCCTCCCCCTTTAATCTCTTCCACTTAACCAGTGATTTAATCCCTTTCCATGTCAGTATTAGCAACATAATGCGTTTGATCCTCTACTGTAGTAAAAATAGATGGTTTATTTAAACAAAGCAAAAACCCATATATTTTGTTTTGTATAGGAATAATCCATGTAAAAATTCCATAGCTACTATTTACACAGAACCCTGAGATTTTTTTTTTAAAGGAATGAGAAGAATACATTTCTACTTTATTGTGTGAGTATGTTTATAATCTTATTTAGACTGGAAAGAATGGTTCCTATGAATAGCAGCTTGAGTTGGTAACAAACAGTAAAGTAAAGGCATTGGGGTCCAAGATAAAGACCAGGATCCTGTAAGGTAGGTCCATGCTGAAATCATTTTTTTTTTTTTTAAGATTTTATTTACTTATACGACAAAGAGAGAGAGAGAAAGAGCTAGCACAAGCAGGGGGAGCAGCAGAGGAGAGGGAGAAGCAGGCTCTCTGCTGAGCAGGGAGCACAATGTGGGGCTCCATCCAAGGACCCTGGGATCATGACCTAAGCCGAAGGCAGACGCTTAACTGACTGAGCCACCCAGGCGCCTCACTGAAATTGTTTTTTAAAAAATAAAGAAATATGACATTTATTTTGCCTTAATATATTCATGGTATTTTCAAATGCCTTATATAAGGATGTAACATAATGAAAAAAGTATTTGCTTTTAGAGTCAGACACACTTGGGTTGGAATTCTGCCTCTTTTAACTGTGTTAGGCTGATTACGTCATCTTCTGTTTCTATACACACATGTGAATTACACACAAATGTAGTTAGTAGGTAGATTAAATGAAATAATTAAAATCTTAAAGGAAGGGAAGGAAAATAATGAAAATTATTATCCACGTGTTAATTTTAAAAGTTCCTTAGTATCTGTTTACAATAGCAGGTAGCCAGTATGCACGCTTGAATGTAATGACATTCAGTCTTGATTTCCTGTCATGTTATCTTATGATCCTGTAATAGTCATCCTTGTGAAATTGATACTGGCATTTAAGAGAGAGAAAGGACTTCACCCAGCTAAACACTCCATACCCAGAAAAGGTTTTATTCATCTGGACTCCAAAAGTGATTGTCCTGGTATAACTCAGGTCATTGCTGGTCTGCCCTAGACATTAACTAAAAGGACATGAGCAGCATAGTACAGGCATTACCAAAACTCTTAATCATACGCTAATAGGTCCCTAAGATACCTACTCTAGCTGCAGTATTTATGATCTCAGGAATACCTCTACATCTTGCTGTGGTGCCATCACCATCTTTTTTTTACTATACATTATTCAGTTAATTCATCACATCACAGCAACAGTGTGCAACAGCTGTGGCGATAACAGAGATTAACTCTATCCCACAGCTATAAGACACCAAGTCAAGAAGGCAACTTGAGGACACTAGAGTCTGTTCTGCAGAGAAACAACAGAAATCTGGTGTCTCCTTTGGTTTGTCCGTCCCTGGATGTTGGTTCGGTCACCTCCTACCATAGGTAGCATTATTGTTTACTTTGCAGTTAAAAATCATAACCCATGGGTGAGTTTTATGTTTAAGAACAGGAGTCCTGAGACGCCATCCATTTTGAAAGTTTTCATTTATTCAAGAATGATAAAACACTGCCGAAAATTTCAAAACCTTTGAACAGATAAGTACCTGTGTCTGTTTCATAAGAACACAAACAGGCTCATTAGGAAGTTAAGTGATTTGTCCATAGCTATGTACTTAGTAATTCTGCAGAAAAAAAATCCAGGAGCAGAAATGGAAAATCCTAATGTTGAGAGCCTTACTCTGATTACTAAGCAATGTTCTCTTTAAGGTAACACATCGCTATTGAATCTGAAACAAAATAAAACCAGAAATTTTGTGTGAGCCAGAGGTTGAATTTACACAAATGACTTCGCACAGTACTTTGCACGTAGTAAATAATAAAATAACTATTGAAACTACATTAGTGGTTCTCAGTCTGGCTGCACATTCAGACCACCTGGGGAGCTTTTTAAAAATAGCCCATGCCTGTGCCCACTCCCACCAATTAAAAAAAAAAAAAATGTGTCGTCTGAGGGAGTAAATGCTTCTTCTCAGAACACCCAATCTAGACTCTTGATTCTTCCCCTTGCTTCTCATTTCCCACAGGTTCCTCCCTTTGCTCATTTTGGTCCCAACTTCTCCATCTCTACCAAAATTTTACTCCACAGTCATAAGCACTCAATTTTTCACCCAGGGGAAAAAAAAAATCTTGCCTAGCATCCATCACACTTTAACTAAAATTGCCATCTCTCTCCAATACATCTCAAAAAAGAAGAGTCTAATTCTATCAGAATTGTTACTTATGACCATTTCCTCAGTTAACAAAGGTAACATCTTTGTCATAACTTCCCATGTTTTTCTTAGAATAACTGCTACTGGTTTGTGGTATTTAGCCCTGCCCTTCTTTAATTAACACTCTGATGTATAATTAGCCAGTGCCAATCTGACTATAGTACTTTAACGTATAAAATTCCACTATGGATACCCTATTCCTATAAATATGGACCAAGGTCATTTGCAGGTCATAATAGGGCATTCATGATTTGGCCTTTCCCTGTATTTTCTTTCTTGTTATCAGAAATACTGGACTGTTTATGACTCCCATATGCATTGTCTTTCTTCCTCTCCTAGTTCTTATGTTCTGCCATTATTTCTGCCTGTACTACCCCTTTTTCCTCACATGGCTATATCTAGGTCACCTTTTATGTTTCAATCCAGATATTATCTCTAGGATGCCTTTGCTAAAACCTTAGTTTGTTTTTTGTTTCTCTGCTGAGACTGCACAGAGAACCAAGTAGAGTTTGGTCTCATTGAGCCTTGGTTATAATGCAGTGCTTGTCCAAGGCCAAAAAAGAAAGTGTGGGCAGATAGTAAAGAATATTGAAATTAGAAGTTTTATTTGTTGGGAAATTGGGAACCTTTGAGAGTCTCTGGACAAGAGAGTAACAGGCATATTCCTTTTTTTTTTTTTTTTTAAAGAAAGCTGAGCGTCCTATTTTAATAGATTGTATTATTATTTAGAATTGATGAGACCAACAGATCAGGAGATAACTGCAGATGCAAAGAAACTTGTTAGTCACAATTCATAAGGGTAGAGGTCATACCACATCTAGGGAGAAGAGAGCACACTGAAAGGCACTGGGGTTGATCAGGAGGCCAAGAGAGAAGGGGGCAAGAGCCTTATTGTGGAAAGAAATAGATGAGGCAGGGTGGGTATATTTAGGATAAGCTATCTTGAATAATTGCAGTGGGCACTTGTCCATAAGAGTTGCACCGAGTTGTTTGACACCTGGCCCTGGGATGATGAGGCCAGGTAAATAATGGCTTAGAGTGTGATAACCCAATAAAGGAGGTGGTATGGGTGTTGGATTGGTTGGCTTGCCTTTAAAAGGCATGCTCATGGGCAAATTTTTTACTTTCTCCAGGAATTAAATAATGCTATAGAGATAGAGTCTTCTCAGAGTCATTGAGACTCCAGAAGCCAAAGCATCAGAATATTGAAAATAAGATAGAGTAATACAGTTGGCTCTCTGAGTAAGGAACCCTTGAAATGATGATAGAAGAGATCTTTGGAGAGTGGCACATAAATTGCTCTAAACAGCATATAAAACATTTTATTATGAGAATAGAAAGGAGGAACACAAGTAGAAGTCTAAAGAGTCCTTGTAGGCTACCCCATAACTGTTTCCCATTGATAAAGCATTAGCAAAAAAAATAGAAAGAAAGAAAAGAAAAGAAAATCTGAAATTTCTGAGATCTTTAATGATATCTTGGTGGAATTTTATAGTGAGTATGTAGATAGATAGACACATACATATACACACACAAAATGTCTTGTTTTTTTTTTTTTTTTGATAGAATTACATTGGCAGGTCCAACAGTTAAGTTGTTAGAGAGTATATGGTTGGTAGTTTAGTTAAGTATTCATAAAGATTAGTGATATTTGGGTATGACCAAGGGAAAGGGGTAGTTGTTGATGTTGGGCTGGAGGTTGTAGTGGAAAGCTAGAAGGAATAGTAGAACCTACTGGAGTGAGCTGTCCTCTTCTCAGGAGGCCTAGGGGTTGGCTGTCAAGGAGGCAACTACCTCCTGGGGAAAGTAAAAAAATATTCATTAATTTTTGGAATGGCACAGATAGTAGTAATCTCTACCAGATTCCATTAAAGTTAGGATAGTATAAGGGTATATGTTTTGGCAGGGTACAGGGAATTTAGCAGGATCATGGGCCAGGTAGTGAGCTCAGGGAACATTGGAATCCTTAATATCATTGGAAGAGAAGCAATAAATGTCTGAGCTCAGCTTATCAGTGCCTTACGAGTGGGAGTCTTTGGGTGTCACTGGGGCAGAGGTTTTAGTATCCAGAGTAATATCAGCTCTGGTGCAGAGGGCAAAGTCATCTCCAGCAGCCCATCTCTTGGGCTGGGGTGATATCATGTGGAATGTGGGACTGGGAATCCTTTCAAGTAAATACCCACTGGGTTAATGTGGGTCTTGTTTGAGTAGCAATATGGTACTATAATGAGGCTGATCTATTTGTGTAATTTTAAGGCATTGGCTTGACCTGTAAATATCTTGTAAATCAAGGGATTTGTAGCTGCATAGCTAGCAAAGATGATGTCGGCATCCGTGATTGTCAGGATTGTCAGAACCAACGGGTACCACTAAAGCCCTCATTAAGGATGGACGAATCTAAAAGTTCCCAACAGTACAGGTTTTATTTAGATGGATGATGAGAGGCTTTTTGTTGCAATTAGGTTTAAATCATATGGCCTGATTAGGGTGTATGTAAATAGAATGTAAAGTGGTTTGTCAATTAAAATATCTGTGCTTGAGTTTGGAGCTCCAGCATTAGTCTGTAGGCAATTACTGTAGGACTTTTTCCTCAGTTGTTAATTTGGTTGGTGATGGGCAAGCTGATGACGTCTTTGGGTTATAGGGCTTGTACAAGCCAAGCCCAATGTCATGTAGGCCTCAGTATTTGCCATGTTTGTTTGAAGCTATAGTGTATTTGGAGGATTTGGTCTCCTGGAGTACAGACCAATGAAAACACCCAGACCAATCATAATAAGACCAACAGTCAACATTTGACTGCATTTGATAGGGCTGTTGTTGTTGTTTTTTTAAGTTTAAAAGTTTCCTGTCTCTGTTTTTACCTGTTGGTTAGCAGATAACCTCTCAGTGGCCCTAAGCTTTCCTTTCCATGGGTCTGTCCATAGAGGGCAGCCTTACTTTCTAGGATCCAGACCCCACTTTCATGAGAGTAACAGTGGCTTCATTTGTATTTTTGAGGCTCTGGGTTTTGAGCATAAGGCTCCTGGCATGCTGGTAAGCAGCAAAGCTTAATAAGACCCCCCATGCATTATCCAGATATTTTATATTCCTGAATCAACTGAATGACTTCCTCACTCCCCCTTTCCTTTTTCATTAGCATTGTGCTACTCATCTCTAAGAATGTTATCCCTTATACCCTGCTGGATCAGGGGACAAATTTGGAAAGCAGCAGGACAAGCAGCAGCACAGGAGTTTATGTCCAGAGCAACACCTTTTGTGAGGTGCTATGTCATGAAATCTGAGGTGAATGCTCTCACACTGGCTCCATGTATGGCTCACAACGTACAAGTACCTCCAAAGAGCATTCTCCCTCTACACAAAGGGGCAGGCTGAAATCTATGGGAAAATTACAACTGTTTACTTTGTCACTTGCCAGTGTTTCCTGGTCAACTGATGAAGTGCCCCAAGGCACTTGGAGGGAAGTAAATCTCAATCCCTTTGGAAGAGCCTATCATTAGCTAAACTAATTGCTAAGCACCATGAAGAAGTGCCCCCCAAGAGTGTAATCTAGAATCTAGGCAATCGATTCAACCTAGAATGGGACTCAGGGAGCTTTCCAGTTCTGAATTTAGGATGGGAATTCATAGCAACAGCTGGCAAATGCAACTAACAGTCACTGCAGGCCCAGCCTCCGTGTACGCCAGCCTGCAGCAGTAGCTTCCCAGGTTGGTGCCGATGTCTGGTGTACCGGTAAGCCAAGAACAGTCTAGAGGCATATTATTCTAGTATGAGGCCAAACCTCAGAGTACTGCAAGTTTAGTAGTTTCCAAAAATTGCCCTCAGGATTGATTAATTCACTAACAAAACTCACAGAATTCATTAAAAGCTACTACACTCACAGTCGTGTTTATTACAGGGAAAAGGATACAAATTACAACCAGCCAAAGGAAGAGACACATGGAGTGGGGTCTAAGAGGGTTCCCAATATGAAGCTTCCATTGTCTGAAGGACAAGGTACCTTCCCAGTATGGGTATGTGGCCTTACAGACAGAGGATTACCAGGGAAGCTCACATGAGCTTTAATGTTCAGAGTTTTTACTGGGGCTTCCTTACGCAGGTATTATTGATTGATTGATTTTTTTTTCAGTTTTATTGGGATAAAATTTACTTACAACAAACATTGTATAAGTTTAAGGCATATAGCATAATGACTTGTCTTACATATATTGTGATAAGATTACCACAATAAGTTTAGTTAATATCCATCATCTCATATAAATACGAAAAGAAAACATTTTTTTTTCTTGTGAGGAGTCGTTTTAGGATTTATTCTCCTAACAACTTCCAAATATACCATATCCCAATGTTAACTATAGTCATCATGTTGTACATCACATCCCCAGCACTTACTTGTCTCCTAACTGGACGTTTGTACCATTTGACCACCTTCCTCCAGTTCCCCGAACTTCACCCCCATGTCCCATAACCATAAATCGGATAATCTGATCTCTTTTTCTATGAGTTCCATTCTTCTTGTTTTTGCTTTTGGATTCCACATATAAGTAAGATCATACAGTATTTGTCTTTCTATGACCATATCACTTAGCATAATGCCTTCCAGGTCCATTTTGTTGTTGATGTTGTAAATGGCAGTGTTTCCTTCTTTTTTTTTTTGACTAAATAATATTCTGGTGTGTGTATGTATGCATACGTGTGTCTCTGTAACTTCTTTATTGATTCATCCATCAGCGGCCACTTAGGTTGTTTTCATGTGTTGGTAATTACAGGTAATGCTGCTGTAAACATGGAAGGGGTGCAGATATCTCTTTGACATTCTTTGGATATATTCCCAGAAGTGGAATTACTGGATTATATGGTTGTTCTATTTTAAATTTTTGAGGAACTGCCATAGTATTTTCCATGGTGGCTGCACCAATTTAAATTCCCACCAACAGTGCACAAGGGTTCCCTTTTTTTCACATTCGCACCAGCATTGGTTACTTCTTACCTTTTTCGATGATAGCCATTCTAACCAATGTGAGATGATATCTCATTATAGTTTTGATTTGCATTTCTTTTAACTAATTGACTAATTGCCCATATGGTTGAACTCAATCTGTACCTTGAGCCACCTCATTGGAATAAATTATTAGGTATAGTCCAAGGGGTCTACTATGAATAACAAAGCCTGTCTTAACACTTGGGAAATTCCAAGGTTTTAAGAGGTACCTCTTAGCAATCACCAGAAAAGGACTCTTTTTAAGTGAGGCCAAATTCTTTATTACATACAGATGAACTTAGGTTCTCTCTTCAAGCTTTCTCTGTAAAATGAGGATAATTACAGTGTATACCCCATAGGGTTGCTGTGGTGATGGAATGAAGCAATAAATATTCCTCACACATATTAATTGCACAATAAATGGTGAGCTATTACTATATTCCCCTCTCTGCCCTTCCAGAATTATCATTAATCTATTTACCTTGTTTTCAGTTAATGGTGAGAAGAGTCAATTTGATCACTTCATTTACACTAGTATTGGGAATAAACCAGAAGCTAAGGAGTGAGGGAAACTAATTTCAATCCCAAATATATTTACCTTTGAATGTCTAGATAATTTGAGGATCTCTTCAAGTTCTTAAAGTCCGTGGTTCTCTGGACTTTGTGGCCTTTCTTGGTGTAGAGAAAGAATTGACTCTTAAGAGAAATTCAAGCACCTCTTTTGCTAATCCTGTACGTTTAGACAAGGTATCTGTTATCTCTTCAGGTTGTCATGCGTAAATGGGGAAAAATAATAGCTACCTCAAAATATTGTTAAATTTGAGAGATGACATACTGAAAAGTACTAAGCACTGAGAATTGCACAGACTAGATGTCCAATAAAAATAAATATAAAAATTCCTCCAACAATTAAATCTCTTCCTTAGTACCAGGCACTAGGATTTGGGAACGGTACAAAGGTGAATGAGGTTTGATCCCTGTTCTCGAAGTGCCCATTGTTCAGTTATAGAGATAGTATAAGAGGAGTATCATATAGTTAACAGATCCAATTTTATCTCTTCATTCTTTCAAACATAAATGACAGATAACCCCTGAACATCTAGCTTTTTCTCCTCTAATCAATGCATGCATCTCAATAGATCTTTAGAGTGTTTAATCACTTAATTCAAATAAATAATCCTTTAATAACAAAATTTTAGGAAGTAGGGCATGTAGGGAGGTATTTCTTTGACAAGGAGTCTTTGATGGCTCCTTGCCAACAAATAGACCCAAGCAACAATAAATAATTAGTTATCAATCTTCTTTTTCATTACACAGGACTGCTAGACAAATTGGGAGTTAAAAAGTACCAGTTTAATGGAATGTTAATGTTTATCTTTATGACTGTCATTGTAAATAAATCATTAAAAACTGAAAGCAACATGAATTAGAAGAGATTATACCCTAGAACTGCTTCTAATTTCCAATCTGATCTTGGTAGTGAGTCTCACCCGTATTTTTTCTCAATTTTCTTTCCTACAAAATAAGACAATGAGGGGCGCCTGGGTGGCTCAGTGGGTTAAAGCCTCTGCCTTCGGCTCAGGTCATGATACCAGGGTCCTGGGATCGAGCCCCGCATTGGGCTCTCTGCTCAACAGGGAGCCTGCTTCCTCCTCTCTTTCTACCTGCCTCTCTGCTTACTTGTGATCTCTGCCTGTCAAATAAATAAATAAAATCTTAAAAAAAAAAAAATAAGACAATGAATTTGGTGATATCTAAGGTCTCCATCAGTGCTAATTTTGTGTTATTTTGAATATTAATATAATGGAACATTAACAAAACGTATAAAATATGGGTTCTAAGACGATAACACATACATTACATATTACATATATAACTATAATATTCACTAGTATTTGCATATTGATTGGATTTCTTAGCTATAAAAGATTTTTGGTAAGTTTATTTTTTCATATATTGCTCATCTGTTAGAAACATGGATTTCTTAATGTGGCCAAAAAATATTCCCCATTCAACAAAGACATGAAAGTAAAAATTTTAAGTTTTGTCTTCATTTCTTTCACTGGTAATTACCCCAGAACTGCAAAATATGCCCAGATTAACAACACTAATATACTTTTGCCTAAAATAAATTATTTGGAATAGCTCCTCATAGTTTTCCTTGACTTTATTTATTTAAACCTATGCATTTTTCAAAAAATAATATAAAGCAGATGATGGGGAAAAAAAGGATGCAGTAGGATAACATGAAATTAGAATGGGAGATAACAGTTCTGTTGATGCTATTGTAGAAGCCCTCCCTGTCTTACATGACCATCCATTTGTCATTGCCAAATCTGGCAGAAGTAATACAAATAATATCCAACATCAACTAGGCATGTGTATGTGCATGTATGCTAGACACTTGGCTAAGCATTTGACACACATCACCTTATTTACTACTCATTGTAATTGTGGGAGTTAGATAATATTATTGCCCTCATTTTTCTGATGAGAAAATTGAATTAGAGAGCTTATGTATTTTGCCTAAGGTCTAGAAGGTTTAAGAGGTATAATTTAAGCTCAGATTTATCTAATGCCAAAGTTTATGTCCTTACCCTCTGTATATAATGCTTCTCCTCAAAAGTGGTTTCTTATAGACAATGACAAATTTATTGTATACTTCTGTGTGCCTAGCACTGCATTAAGCATGTAGCAGGACGAGAAAGTCTAACACAGGGTACACAGCCTCGAAGATTTTATGATCTAGTTAGAAAGAGAGAACTGGCATGTATGACATATTGGATGAAAATTTATGCTACTCTGTGTAGTATTTTCTATTAAAAAAACTGAGCCTCCCATCAGCCAAATTTAGTATTTAGCAAGGCAGCTTGTAATCACCTCAGGCACAATCATATCCCTGGCAGAATTCACATTTCATTGATGCATCAAGGGCATGTCTTTTCTTTTTCCCTGTCGCATTTACACTTTTCTTCTCATGTCTTATAAAATAGAAAAACAGCATTCTGCAGAAAGAGATGGAATCCCCAATCTAACAGCCATGTTGTCATTCAAAAAAATAATATGTCCGTACATTATTTGGCAATTATTCACAGTTATAGAAAATATGCAGTATTTGTACTCAGTTTGGAAGATTAAAACTAAAAAATAGAAAACTTGCAAAATCCTCCAACTAAGAAGTGGCAGAAGCAGAATAGTAAGCTGTGTCTTCTGATGGCATGTCCGGAGGTATTACTCCACGCTAAGCTACCTTTGGGCAAATTTATTGCAATATCGCTTGATCATAAAAATGGACGAATCCATCTCATAGCATTGCTACAAGACTTTGCTTCACAGAGTACACACTATTATAACAAATCTTTCTTCTCTAAACTTCCATCTGCTCTCTGTATAAGTAGTGAACACCCAGGCAGTCTGTGTCCACATCGAAGGTGATTCATGCCTTTCATGTGCAATGGTTTCTCTAAGGCCTTCATTGCCAGCTGCTTCGATACTTAACTTCTGTGGGAGTCCAGAAAATCTGGATCCCAGCTCTTGGAGCAAGTTCCAGCCTGCACAGCAAGGATCTAGAGGCTTGCAAATTGTGCACGGACGGAATCCTCCTTTGCACTGTTGCATTGATCTGTGTCTGAGCGGAAGGGTATTTATCCAGAATTGATCGTCCAAGTCCCACCAATTTTCTGCAGCTGAAATGTTTGTGCTTTTACTCTGGTGAATTGTGGGAGCGTACTCAATCAGCATCAAAACTTCTGTAGCCGTAGTACAGGTATCCATGAAAAGACTTTCAATAAATTTCTCTTTCAGAAAAAAAATTTCTTGTCTTCCTTTTAAACAGAACCAGATAAAAGTTGGCATTGCCTTTATTTGACAGATTCACAAAGTAGATTCTTCCCCATAATAGTCTTTCACAAGTCCCAATCTTTTCTTTCCTTTTATGAACTTAATCAGGCTCATCCTTGCTCTACCGGAACTCCAAATTTGGTTTGTTTGATTTTTTTTTTTAACATATTTTCAAAGCAGAACACACACATATTCTTTAGAATTAGATAGAGGTCGGGTAAATCCCTGCTCTGGTACAGTCAGCAGTTGCTCAATTTCTTTAAGGCTGTTTCTTCATCTGAAGACTGGAGATAAACTACGTACCCTGTGGTGTTATATGATGATTAAAGGAGATAATGTACATTATTCACTGAGCACCCTGCTTTACAAAGAACAGAACAGCTTAAAAAAGCATACGATAGCTCTTACTATTTTTCCTCTCTCTATGACCCTGGGGGAGTTCTTTCACATTGCCAATTTTGTAACTTTTGAAACTGTGTTGTACAAATTAAAAGAGGTATGCAAGAAGTCATTTTTTTCTGTTGTAGGTTAATCTGAGTACATGTAATAAACAAACGTTATTCTTCCTTTATTGCTTCTTTACCCAAATGCTGCCAATATTTTTTCCCCTACCTGGATGAAATCCTGGACGAACGGCCTAGACTTCCAGGTGTTAAGAAAGATCCTCCTTAAAGGTTCGATCTCTCAACCAGTTGGAAGCCTTTTCTTCTGTCCTAATTCCTGCCAGAACTGAGGAGATGGGAACTGAGTTGTGATAGATGTCTTCACCTTCCCCGGGAGGGGTCTGCTACTCTGCCTTCTTCTCCGCTAGCAGTCAGGGCAAGAAGAGAGGTCACTTGAAGGCGGGGCTGTCTTCTGGCCTTTGTGTCATTTTGATTGTTATGGTGTTCATGCCCGCTTGCTTTCTCTTTACAACTGCCTTACATGAGCGGGGTATTTGGCAAAAATCAAGAAAGAAATCAATTTCTATTTGGGGACTAGGATTAAGGCTCAACAGTTAGGTTTCAAGAAGTAGATGGGTTTTTTTTTTTTTTTTTTTAATTTTTTTTTTTTTTTTAAAGATTTTATTTATTTATTTGACAGATAGAGAGATCACAAGTAGGCAGAGAGGCAGGCAGAGAGAGAAGGGGAAGCAGGCTCCCCGCTGAGCAGAGAGCCCGATGCGGGGCTCGATCCCAGGACCCTGAGATCATGACCTGAGCCGAAGGCAGCGGCTTAATCCACTGAGCCACCCAGGCGCCCCTAGATGGGGTTTTATAATATCTTCATAATCTATGAAAGTTCTCGCCAAGGCACTTCCTCCCCCTTAGACCTATAATTCAAGTGAAAATAGTACATATGCTATGAAAAACAGCTTAAGGAAAATCTCTGGGGACCCATCCAATCAGACTGTTGTGCATCAGCTTCTACATACAACACGGAAATTCTGGATCTGTCGCTGGGATCAAACTAGTTTTACTTAAGACTTGTATTATTTCCTATGGTAGCTATAAGCAAATTACCACAAACTTGGTGGCTTAAAACAATACATGTTTATTCTCTTATAATTCTGGAAGGGAGACATTCCAAGTTTTTGTTTGTTTGTTTGTTTTTGTTTTTAACCAGCTAAAGCCAGTATGTTGGAGGTGTCTTGCTTTCTCTGGAGGCTCTAGGGAAGAATCCGCTCCTTGCTTCTTCCGATTTCTGGAGGCTGCTGACATTCTTGGGCTTGGGGCTGCGTTACTCTGAGCTCTGCTTTGGTGATTGTCTTCTCTTCTGTACAAACCCTCTCTCTGCCTCCCTCTTATAAGGATACTTGTGATCACATTTTGGGTCTGCCCAGATTATCCAGGGTAACCTCCCCATCTCAAGATCTGTAAATCACATCTGCAATGACCCTTTTCCCATATAAGATAACATTGACAGGTTCCAGGGATTAGGATTTAGATATCTTTGGGGACCATTTTTCATCCTGCCATGAACATCAAAGAAAAGGTGAATAGAGCTTATACCTAACTTTTAAACTCCTACTTCTGCTCTGAAGTTTTCTCCAAAATTAAATGTTACTTATGCTTCAGGGTCCAATTTAGAATCAGTTGGTTATGAAAATACCCTTGGTCATCCTGGTCCATACGGATCATGCCCTCCTGCACTATTCAGATCTCAGTTAACATTCTAAACATTCACTATCTTTTCATGTTTAAGTAATTTACTGTATTTCCTCACCTGTAAAATAGGTTATCATCCTCTCTGGACTGTTTCAAGGATTAAAGGAGAAAACATAGATGGAGCCAAGAATTAAAACTAGAACATGATAAACAGTATAGTTTAATCTATTCCCTTCTATTGATCAAGTACTGCCTCCCATTTCATAACTGTATGAGAATCAGTCTTTTTCTAGAAAGAAATTATTTTTAGTGCTATACTTTTTAATTTGTACTTCTTTATTTTCCATTATGATGCCATACTGTTGGTATTAAAAATGTTGAGAACAGGGACGCCTGGGTGGCTCAGTCATTGAGCATCTGCCTTCGGCTCAGGTCATGATCCCAGAGTCCTGGGATGGAGTCCCACATCGGGCTCCCTGCTCAACAGGAAGCCTGCTTCTCTCTCTCCCACTCCTCCTGCTTGTGTTCCCTCTCTCGATGTCTCTCTGTCAAATAAGTAAATAGAATCTTTAAAAAAATGTTGAGAACCACCTGATAAATATCAAAACATTACCTCCCCACAGAAGGCTACTTCACAGTTTGTAAATAATGACCTAAATGGGAAATGCCACCTCAATTACAACATTTTCTTACCTGCTTTTTTTTTTTAGCATAGGCTCGTTAAGAAAAAAATATTTGAAGTTTTAAAATCTCAAATTGCATAGGATATTACTTGGTTTAATCAAGTACATCTCTGCACATCTTGATTGATTTATTTCATTTTGAAATATTACTTTAAAATCATGAAAATACAATAATTCTCATTGCAGTTTCTTTGATATTTTATCAAATCCAATATCCGTCATCAGTCTGTGCAATATTTGATTTTTTTTATCATGATTTAGTTTTTCTTTTTTTCAGGACACATTTATTCTATCGTCACATCACATTGTCAGAGTGTCATAAGAAATATTGTTGAGAACGGGCTGACCGAGTGCTTCCTCTAGGATATTTACTTATTCCATAGCAAGCTCTAGGCTTTAACATAAAATAGAGTTAGTAATGGTTTTGAGGCAATTTGTCTATTAAAATATAACATAATTATGTAATATATAATTATATAATTATGCATATAATTATATACATATATGACATAAACATGCATGTTCAGAATTATTAAAAAAAAACTGAATGCACGTGGGTAGCTATCACCTAAGCCAAAAAAAAGGACATTGCCAGCAAATCAAAATCCCCCTGTATGTCACCTCTGTTCTGTTCCCCAAGGATGATACCTACTGACTTCTAAAGCCATAGCTTGGTTTTGTCTGTCTTCAGAGTTTATTGAAATTAAATTGTATTTACTTTGTTGTTTGTGTGTTTGATGTTTAACTGTTTTTGGCTCTAGCTGTAATTTTTATTGATAAAGAGAGTTTTACTGGAATGGTGAATGTTCTAGTACAGGACTTTGCATATGCGTGTGTTACATTTCTGTTGGATACATCTCTAAATGCTGAATTGCTGTGTCATAAGATATGCCTATATTCAGCTTTAGGGGACACTGACAAACACCTTTCCTAAGAAGTAGTACAACTTCATATGTCATGCCGGGAATGCACAGCACTTCAAGTTGCTACAGACAACACCTGCTATTGTTTGTCTGCCTTTTCATTTTAGTAATTCTGGCGAGGTACTAGAGATAGCACACCATGGTTTTAATTTGCATTTCATCAGTAAATACCAAATATGAGTACCTTTCCCTATATTTTCAGCCAGTTGGATATACTCTTATGTGAATTACTTGTTTGAGTGTTTTGCTTATTTTCCATTAGGCTTCCTGTTTTCCTTAGTGGCATGTGGTGTTGTTTATATAGTCTAGGTATGATTTTTTTGTAGGGCAAATGTTTTATCAAATTTTGTTGTTGTTGTTGTTGTTGTTGTAGTTTAAGGATATTTGTGTCCTAATTCCTAATGTATCTACTTTTATAAACTTTTATATGTCTACACTCATGAAGATGGCCACCTCTGTTTTCATCTAAAGTTACTGGTTTATGGGGAGGGGATGTGCCTGGGTGGCTCAGTCGGTTAAGCATCTACCTTCAGCTCAGGTCATGATCCCATGGTCCTGGCATCAAGCCCAAAGTTGGGCTCCCTACTTAGCAAGGAGCCTGCTTCTCCCTCTCCCTCTGCCTGCTGTTCCCCCTGCTTGTGCTCTCTCTCTCTCTGTGTCAAATAAATAAAATCTAAAAAAAAAAAAAAAAAAAAAGTTATTGGTTTACCTTTTTTTGCCTAAATCACAGATTGATTTTTGTGACTTTGACAAGTAAAGTTTAAGATTCCTTTTTCCCCCCTCAAACAGCATCACTTATCGCAAAACTATACCTTTCCCACTACACAGTAGTGTTCCTTTTGTGATAAATTAGGTTGACATATACATATGTGTGTGCCTCTGTGTGTGTGATATATATATTAAGTATATATATATATATATATATATTAAATAAATATATATAAGTGCTTTTTAAAAACTATTTTAGTGATTATCACATCTACACAAAATACAAAGAAAATTAAAGAAACTAGTGTGATAAATCCATATTACCCATCACCCAGCTTCAAAAATTACCAACTCATGACTAATCACTTTTCATAATACACTAGCACATATTTCCTCCCACAAGTCCCAGATAGTGTATCATTTTATCCATCAGTATTTCAGTATGCTTTCTAAAAGATAAGGTCTCTTTTTATAACATACTATAATATTGTTGTATTATTATCACATCTATAAATAACAAATCCTTAATATTTATCAAGTGTCCATTCAGTGTTCAATTTCTCTGGTTGTCTCATAAATGTTTAAAGAGGCTTTTGTTCAAATTAGAATTTAAACAAAATTTATACATTGTATCTGGTTGATATGTCTCCTCAGTCACTTCTAAGGCTTTCCCTCCCTTTCCTTTGTATGTGTTTTCCTTATGAGGTATTTGTGGAAGAAAATGGTTCGTTTGTTCTGTAGATTTTAGATTTTGTTACTTTAAGCAATGGTTATTTACTATTTGAAACAAAAGCCTGGTGTTGGGTATTAAGGAGGGCACATATTGCATGGAGCGCTGGGTGTTATACTTAAACAGTGAACCTTGGAACACTGCATCAAAAACTAATGATGTACTGTATGGTGACTAACATAACATAATAAAAATAATGTTCTGATTTTCAGGTAGTGAAACAAAGCAAGTTTCTTTTATATCACCCAAGTTAAGAGTAATTTGAAATTTGTGCTAATAATACTTGATGCTAATTCCTAATGTATCTACTTTTATAAACAATTTTTCTAAATAAATATCCATAATGGATTACTGTATGCCAAGATTTTCCACCACGGCACTATTGACATTTTAACAATGCCAGCAATGGACAAAACTTCTTTTCTACTTGCTAAGCTGGACATTTTAGGCTGACTGAGTCTTTGTTGGGGGGGTTGCTGTTCTCTGCTGTGTGGGAAGATTAGCTATATCCCTGGCCTCCTCACACTAGATGCCAGTGGCAGCCCCCCCAGTTGTGAATGAACATGCAAAACATTTACTTTCGTTCATCTGCTGCCCTTGCTTGCTCTTATCTTTTCGCTCCTACTCCTCTTCGTTTTCTCTCGCCTTGATTTGTTTTAAGCTCCTTGAGCATAGGGCCAGTGTCTTCAGTTATGGATTAAGGTTAGTGATAATTAATCTGCCTTCTTTATAGGGTCATTATGAGGACCCAATGAAATAATCCTAAAAAAATCCTTTTGATGACTTTGGGAAGTCCTGGTGGAAATGTTAGATATTTTTAGGTCTTTTGTTTATTGGTATTGCCACAACATATCCAGTAATGTCTTGTTCAGTACATCACTTTTGACTCATTTCAAACCTAGCATTTTTGTGTAGCCTTCAATATTTTCCCATGAATTCCTCCTTCCCTCCTCATTCAAAATAACCAACTTTTCCTCTTGACTTAATTCCCACAGTTTCAGGTTACAGCCTTCCCAACATTATCTCTCAGCTTCACACCCACACTGCTCTTTTTGTATTTCCCATATTCAGCCTCCCTAGTTCGACTCCATTTACCTCCACTCCTACCCCTCTCCCTAAACACACTCCCGCTTCATCTCTCCTAATTTATATCTTCCCCTTTCTTGCTATTCTAATACAGTTTTATCTGATAATCTCTGAAAGTCTTTCGATATTTTTCTGTATGCATCTTTTAAGCTTCTGCAATCATTTTCCACCATGTCATTTTTTGAGAAAAATTACTGAGTAAGCACAACAAATAATTTTTTAAAAAGATAAATAAAGCATAGGTTCTTCCCCAGAGGAGAGATAGTTGACCAAATCATTTCTGTGCCAAAGTGTCAGGTTATATAAGTGCCTCTACTTAGAGACTCACTGAGGAAGCAAAGTCTTTGGTTTGAGTTTGGCAAATGATATCAAAGAAGTGATGCCTCCATTCTGTCTTTGACAGGACTTCTCCTTAACTGGAGAAGAAGTACGAAATTGGATTGTAGGCCCAGAAAAGATCATAATTCTTCCCTGGTATGGAGAGTATGACTTAAGATGGGTGCATAGACTCTATGAAGTTGAGTGCCTAGAATTTTGTCTCTCTGTGTGTGCTACTTGGTGGGCGCTACTTTTAAGAAATGATGACTCTTATATATTCTTCCTTTTTATTTTATTTTACTTATTTATTTTTTACAGACAGAGATCACAAGGAGACAGAGAGGCAGGCAGAGAGAGAGGAAGGGAAGCAGGCTCCCCGCCAACCAGAGAGCCCAATGCGGGGCTCGATCCAAGGACCCTGGGATCATGACCCGAGCCAAAGGCAGAGGCTTTAACCCACTGAGCCACCCAGGCGCCCCTCTTCTATATTCTTCTGATTGGACTGAAATTTCCAAGAGTGGTTGGACTGTCTTTTGCAACTAATGTCAGTCTACCCCATCCCTGATATTCTGACTGAGCATGGCACTGGCAGGGTACCACCAGTTCTGAAAGCCGGGGATGGCAGCACACATCTTTCCCATGTTTCTAGAAAGAGCAAAGCCCAGGCCTCTTTCCTTGCCCCCAAAATCGTCAGATTGCTGTCTTGAGCAGTTTAATTTAATTAAAATAAACAAAAGTACTATGTGGAATTCTCTTTTATACTGGGACATTTTCCATGGAAAGACCTCAATGCACAGAGAGATTTGTGATAGTCTGGTTGTCACCAGAAGAGAAAATGTCCCAACTTCGTGTATGTCTTGTTATTCGTTTCCCTTCTCTTGTCCCTCCTACTGTTCTTCCATCCAATTTCTCCTCCCTCTTCCTGTCTTCCTTTTCCTTTTTCATCAGAGATCCTACCTAGATGACAACTGAGTTGCTCCTGGTCAGGTGTTTTTCTGTGCGGCCCACTACAGTGTGGGAGATGGTGCTGAGAAAACATACTTGAGCCTGTTTGAAGGGACTAAAAATGCCCTGAAGTCTTTGAATTTTTTCCAGTCATTTTATAATAAACAGGAGACGGCCTTTTATCTATGGGCTTATGAGCCGCGTAGTCACTTCAAAAAGAGGTACAGCTCATTTTCATCCATTTGTTCTGTGTGCAGTGAACAGGGCTGGGGCGCACAGCACCACTGCTGAGACGTCTGACACGGACGCCCTGAGCGGCCTGACTGGTGCTCAGGACGTTCCGTGGCTCTCTTACTCTCACCATGAACACATTTATATTGTTAATCTGAGAAATATGCATCATATTTAAGGGCAGGATAAAACTTTCTGTCTAGTGAGGTTGCAAAAAGAGCAAATCCACACTAGCCATACTGCTCTCGAGGGAGCCAATGCAAGATACAGGTTATTTTTTCTTATTATCTGTTATTGTCAGTTGTGAAAAGTGAATCTATTCATTGAAATGCCACCAGGAAGATCCTTCCCACGCTCTACACATTTTCCCCTGGACTTCTCTACCTTCTTTCACCCCCCCCCTTTTTTTAAAGATTTTATTTATTTATTTGACAGACAGAGATCACAAGTAGGCAGAGAGGCAGGCAGAGAGAGAGGGGGAAGCAGGCTCCATGCTGAGCAGAGAGCCTGATGCAGGGCTCGATCTCAGGACCCTGGGATCATGACCTGAGCCGAAGGCAGAGGCTTTAACTCACTGAGCCACCCAGGTGCCCCTCTTTCACCCCTTTTTGTTCCCACTTCTCACCTTCTTCTGGCATCGAGGTGTTGTAGCCCATCTCTCTCTGACCTAGTGATGAGATCAGTTGCTGACGGGGGGCGGGGGGGGGTCATTAGCCACCATCACAGATTTGTTACTCTTCCCCGTATTAACTTGAAAAAACACTGACGAACCTCCTCACAAATTTGTAGTTGTCTATCAGGTGCTCACAATAAAAACATAACTTAAATATTTCATAAGATGCTGGAAGATCATCTTATATGCTTTCCCCAGCTTATTGAGAGACAAGAGTTATCAAAGGAGGAAATTCTCAGTCTTGCCGAAGATTTCTCTGTAGACAATAAATCTTTTTTTGAATCAGAATAAAGCACTCTGTCCTTCATGACAAACTCTAAGTTGAAATTCCAAATCCATTTTGTGTGTTGTTTGACCTTCCTTGTTAATGACGTGACAGGTATCTATTGAGTGAAATGGATAGCCTGAGAGGTTCCGGATCAACATCAGGCAAACAAAAGGAGAAACAGGCTTTTTGTAAGGGCTTGAGGGAGAGACTATCACTGTCCAGCCCTTCCCTTCTGTCCCCAGCAGGTCTAATCACATAGTCTAACTACATGACTACACAGTCTAAATGTGTGACTCGGTAGAAACACATCCGTGTGAGAGCCTGTGGTCATGGGGACAGATGGCAATCCTTCCAGTTGCATCAACTGCCTCCCCCGTGTCCCAGGAAAAGCCCCAACTTTCTTGAAAAACAATGTGCCATCCTCCTGCTGGACAGAAGCTGCTGGATTGCTGGAAATCACTTTTCCTAGATGTCAAAGGGTCCCGAGGGCACAAAAGGTGGACTGTCCACCCTTTTGTGCATATAATTAGCATTCCACAAGCATGAAACTTTTTGAAAATTTGGTAGAGCCTAAAAATGTACTAAATTGCTTTTCAATGGTACTTCTTTTTTTCTATGTCTAAAGCAAAAGGAAAGTAGCTAGAAATAAAATATTGCATTAATTTATAACGAAAAATATGTAAGCCTTAGTAAATTAATGTAGCCTACTCACATAGATATTATTTCTTAAGTGAAATGAGTGTTAGGTAAAATGTGTGCTGAGTAATCTTCAGAATATTTGTACTTATATTGTTTTCACATAGCTACTAAACCAAAAGAATTTAAAGTGAATTTATTTAGTCCAGTGTAAGATGAAGTATTCAGAGATAGTGTTTGAAGCAATGTCAAGGTCAGATGGCATAATCCAGATGCATGCCATCACTTACAAAACCAAAGCCAAAATTATCTTGAAAATTACAAATTTGGTGGGTTATTTTTAGTGTCAGCCAAGAGGAAAACCCAGGGTTTGTACCATAACAGCAGTGCTTAGTTTTCATGAGTCTGGAATGTAGTCATCAACCCAGCTGAAAATAGGCAACAGCATCAGTGTGTACTAGAACAGAGACTGCATTGCAGTCAGTGTGTGTGGACAAAAGACTAATTCTTAGTATTGTTGGAAAGAGTGACTGCCACATCACAAACTGCTTCTGTTCAAACTTCTCAGAAGCTTCATGCAAACTAAAATAAATAAAACAACCATCCAGCAAAAACTTTACACAATACCACTTCATTTTCAGTGGCATCCCATCATTCAACCAGTATAAATAGGTTTCATACTTTGCAAGCATCTATATTTTTAGATTCAATCTATGAAACCAAGTATTCTTGAACTAATAGGATGAGATGGTGCCTCTTGAGAGCAAAAAAAAAAAAAAAACAAAAAAAAAACCAAAAAAAAACAAAAAAAACCCCCCATACTTGAGCTTTTATTCTTACTTGAAAGGAGCTTTGGAAACTATGGCACTAAACACAGGAACACAGCACATTGGTTTGCTTCTTTCTTTCTTTTTCTTTTTGAGATTTTATTTATTTATTTATTTATTTATTTATTTATGTATCAGAGAGAGAGAGAGAGAGAGCACAAGCAGGCAGAGGCAGAAAGAGAGAAAGCAGGCACCCCGCTGAGCAGAGAGCCCGATGCAGGACTTGATCCCAGGACCCTGGGATTATGACCTGAGCCGAAGGCAGTGGTTTAACCAACTGAGCCACCCTGGCATCCTGGTTTGCGTCTTTCTTAGAAAAGTAAAACAAGGGTAACTGCCCACAGTGTGGCTGATACAAATTTTGATCTGTTATAGAACTAAGATGTGCGTACGTTTTCTCCCCAAGCAGCTGTAATCAGTGACTTAGTAGCTAGGAATACTGCTGAGGCAGGAGGAGGTAAGCTTGAGGTAGCAATTTAACAAAATCAGGATTATGAAGGCCCTATAGGCCAGGTATGAGCCGTGGAGACTGAAGTTTCCTTGGACCGTGATACCGCATATGCGCTAGACACGGCCTCACTCCCTCCCTTCCCCTGGGAAGCAGGGAGGTCAGCAACACCCAGCTGCACCAAAGGCCTTTTGAAACAGATGGAGCCAAGGCTGTGGCCGCCGACCAGCCCTGGGTATGACCAAGCCTATTTTAAATACGCTGGTCTCCTGGAATTCCTAGTTGTTGGAGGTAAAATAAATAAGGCCACAGGCATAGAAAGAAATAGAAAACAGGAACCCCGAATACAGCCTGGTTGATTTGATTCCATTTTGCATCAATGAGAAATGTCAATTTAAATTACACATTGTAAAAAAAGAGAATAACCTAATAAATAAAAAATGAAAGAAAATAGGAAAGGAGATACTGAGAAAATATTGCTTGGCTTGCAAGACACATACCCAGTTTACTACATAGTGCTTTTCTTAATGTATTATCTCACTTAACTTCTTAATCTTTATAAATCTTGTAATTTAGACATTATATGTTTAGGGCTTTTTAGTAATAGAAAAAAAAAAACACTCAGAAAGTGTAAATAACTTGCCCAAAGTCACAGATATATGGATAAATATGAGAAATATAAAACAGGAGCTTTGAGTATAAGAAATGAAAGGTGAGGGCGCCTGGGTGGCTCAGTGGGTTAAGCCTCTGCCTTCAGCTCAGGTCGTGATCTCAGGGTCCTGGGATCGAGTCCCGCATCGGGCTCTCTGCTCAGCAGGGAGCCTGCTTCCCTCTCTTTCTCTCTTTGCCTGCCTCTCTGCCTACTTGTGATCTCTCTCTCTCTCTGTCAAATAAATAAATAAGTATATCTTTAAAAAAAAAAAAGAAATGAAAGGTGAACGTTGTGTTTGATTATAGAAAAGGGAATGGTATTAAAATTATTATGAAGAATATCAAAGATATCTTCAAAACATTGAGTGAGAAAAGAGTGATGATGAGAATTTACAAGTGTTTGAATTTTTTTTTTAAAGCTTTTTTTATTTATTTAACAAATAGAGATCACAAGCAGGCAGAGAGGAGAAAGCAGGCTCTCCGTGGAGCAGAGAGCCCGATGCGGGGCTCGATCCCAGGACCCTGGGATCATGACCTGAGCCGAAGGCAGAGGCTTTAACCCACTGAGCCACCCAGGCGCCCCAAGTGTTTGAATTTGAAATTGGAAATAGTTGGCAGAATGTTGAAGGGAAAAGAATTCAAGCTATGGCATCCTAAACCAGGGCCCTTTGAAAAACTTTAACTGCTCGTGTTCCCTCCCCTGGAACATAGATGCTACATATGTGTCCTTGAAAATGTGAGGAAAACTCCCAAACTGGTGGGCATCTCACAGTAAAAATCCTCCAGTGCTTTTATCGGAGACTTTGTCTAAAATCTTACACATTTAGCAAAATTGCTGTTATTATCTGTTAATACTTGTTTGTAAATGGAAGTTGGAACATTCAGTCTTGAGTTTTGTTGAGTAAAATGTGGTGAAACTGGGACCCTAATTACATGTAAACATTTTAAAAATAGTTTGGGAATGGATCTGAAATTGTTAGGTACGCCTTGCTGAGTCCTTTCTGGTAATTTCTCCTACTAATTTGGTGCTTCTAATTGGCATGGGCTTCTATTATAGAAATGTGGCCAGTGAAGAGGGTCATGAGTTTTGTCCACATTTTGCCTCTGAGAGGGTAGGCATTGTGAATCTCAGTAGATTATAAAGAGCAGTTTTTGTCATGTGGCTGTTCCTTAGCCATAATAAACCTATTTCTCATGACTGGTCTACACAATATTGGTAGACTTTGTTTTTAGAGAAGAAAATGCTCAAGTCCTGAATCAATTTTACATTTTCAAAGGTTTTAGGAAGGTTGGTGAAAAAGTATGATAAGAATTTGGCAACCAGAATCTTTCTCTGGGGTCTGTACACTCACTTTACTGTTACCAAAGTTTCCCCTAGTTCCTGGCTATTTTATTTTATTTGTACATATCTTATTTTCTAACTAGTGTGGCACCATTTAAAATTCTTTGTAAGCTGCATGGTGCTTCACACAGAAGTAGTTTCTCAATTTTTTTTTTTTAACTAAAAGAACTGTAGACATTAATGACACATTGAGAATAATTTATTCCCTTATCTACTTAAAAGGAAATATGATGATCTATTTCAGTGTGATGTGCAAAATAATAAACTGTTTCAAAAGTCAGATTATAAAACTTGAAGATTGTAAAGGAAAGTGATATGAAGTTTGAATCTAATGCATCTCTAAAATGATGAAAAATAATTTATTCTGGGAGATGTCCTAGGAAAGCATCTACTGAGAATAAGGTCAAAGTAACTATATGAAAAAAGGAAGAAAAAAAGCAATACAATGTAGTAACTGGAGAAAAACAACCATGACCATTGTTTTTAGGAGCGCTGGTTTCATTTCCTTTTTACATATCTTAATGCCAGTCTGAAAGAAGAAAGAAGAGAACCAAGTGCAAAGACTCAGTTTAGCATGCAAAAGGCAAAATCTCATTGACTTGATTTTTTAAGATTTAAATTCAATTAGCCAACATATACTACATCATTAGTTTCAGAGGTAGAGTTCAGTAACTCATCAGTTGCATATAACACCCAGTGCTAATCGCATCATGTGCCCTTCTTTTTTTTTTTTTAATATTTTATTTATTTATTTGACAGAGAGAGAGATCACAAGTAGGCAGAGAGGCAGGCAGAGAGAGAGGGGATAGGGGAAAGCAGGCTCCCCACTGAGCAGAGAGCCCGACGCGGGGCTCAATCCCAGGACCCTGAGATCATGACCTGATCCTAAGGCAGAGGCTTTAACCCACTGAGCCACCCAGGCGCCCCTCATGTGCCCTTCTTAATGCCCATCACCCAGTTACCCCATCCTCCCACTCATCTCCCTTCCAGCAATCTCCAGTTTGTTTCCTATAATCAAGAGTCTCTTGTGGTTTTTCTTCCTTTCTGACAACTTCCTTTTTTTTTTTTTCTAAATATTTTATTTATTTATTTGACAGAGATCACAAGTAGGCAGAGAGGCAGGCAGAGAGAAGAGGAAGCAGGCTGCCTGCAGAGCAGAGAGCCCGATGCGGGGCTCAATCCCAGGACCCTGGGATCATGACCTGAGCTGAAGGCAGAGACTTTAATCCACTGATGCCACCCAGGTGCCCCTTCTGACGACTTCCTATACAGTTTTCCCTCCCTTCCCTTATGATCCTCTTCACTGTTTCTTATATGCCACATATGAATGAAACTATATGATAATTGTCTTAATCTGCTTGACTTATTTCACTTAGCCCAATAACCTCCAGTTCTGTCCATGTCGATGCAAATGGTAATTATTCATCCTTTCTGATGGCTGAGTGATATTCCATTGCATGCATATATATACACACACACACACACACACACACACACACACATACATACACACATACATACATACATATGTATACATATACATAAATGTACATATATATATACCACATTTTCTTTATCCATTCATCTGTTGGTGGACATCTTGGCTCTTTCCATGCTTTGGCTATTGTGGATATTGCTGCTATAAACATCGGGGTGCAGATGTCCCTTTAGATCAACAGATTTGTATCTTTGGAGTAAATACCTAGTAGTGCAATTGCTGGGTCATAGGGTAGCTCTATTTTTAACTTCTTGAGGAACCTCCATACTGTTTTCCAAGGTGGTTGTACCAGCTTGCATTCCCACCAACAGTTTAGAGGGTTTCCCTTTCTCCACATTCTCACCTATATCTGTTGTTTCTTGTCTTGTTTAATTTTAGCCATTTTTACAGGTGTGAGGTGGTATCTCTTTTTGGTTTTGATTTGTATTTCCCTGATGCCAAGTGATGTGGAACATTTTTTCATGTGTCTGTTGGCCATTTGTATGTCTTCTTTGGAGAAATGTCTGTTCATGTCTTCTGCCCATTTCTTGATGGGATTTTTTGTGTTTTGTGTTTTGAGTTTGATAAATTCTTTACAGATCTTGGATACCAGCCCTTTATCCGATATGTCATTTGCAAATATCTTCTCCCATTCTGTAGGTTGCCTTTTAGTTTTGTTGACTATTTTCTTTGCTGTGTAGAAGCTTTTTATCTTGATAAGTTTCCAATAGTTCATTTTTGCTTTTATTTCCCTTGCCTTTAGAGATGTTTCTGGCCAGAAGTTCCTGCAGCTGAGGTTGAAGAGGTTGCTGCCTGTGTTCTTCTTTAGGATTTTGATGGATTCCTGTGTTACATGGAGGTGTTTCATCCATGATTTTTGTCTTTGTGTGTGGTATAAGAAAATGTTCCAGTTTCATTCTTCTGCATGTGGCTGTCCAATTTTCCCAAAACCATTTGTTGAAGATAATGTCTTTTTTTTCTATTGGAAGTTCTTTCCTACTTTAAGATTAGTTGACCATAATGTTGAGGGTCCATTTCTGGATTCTCTGTTTTGTTCCATTGATCTATGTGTCTCTTTTTGCCAATACCATACTGTCTTGACGATTACAGCTTTGTAATAGAGCTTGAAGTCTGGCATTGTGATGCCCAGCTTTGGTTTTCTTTTTCAACATTCCTTTAGCTACTTGGGGTCTTTTCTGGTTCCATATAAATATCTAGGATTATTTGTTCTAATCTGTGAAAAAGTTGATGGTATTTTTAAAAATATTTTATTTATTTATTTGATACAGAGAGAGAGATCACAAGTAGGCAGAGAGGCAGAATGTGAGGCTCCCCACAGTAGAGAGCAGAGAGCCTGATGTGAGGCTCGATCCCAGGACTCTAAGATCAAGACCTGAGCCGAAGGCAGAGGCTTAACCCAATGAGCCACCCAAGTACACCTTGTTCAAGTTTTCTATTCAGATTGACTTTAGAGACCAATGTGTACTGAGAGATGGGGATGATACAGGAGTACGAGGGTAAATTGGGTAGCAATCCAAATGAATGGGCCACAGAGGCGCTACAAGGAAACAGTTTTAATTCTGAGGAACAAAAGTTCACCAAAACTAGTTGTATTGGTAAGGTCACAACCAGTTAACATTTACTATCCCAACACAGAATTTCCAGAGGAAGGGTCCAAATCCAACAATTCTAGAGGGAAGAAAGAAGGAGTATCATGGAGAGACAGGAGAATACTGTGTTTATGCCACTGTGTAAAGAATGGCTTAATCAAGTGTTAGAATCCTCTTTAATTAAACATCAATTTTCTGTATTGAAGATTCCAGTTGTTTAAATCTTCATGAAGGAGTGTCTGCTGTTAATGCTAGAAAGGTGTGTGTATGTGGAATTTCTCTTTTGAAATAAAGTGAGAGAGCGTAAGGTAAGAGTCAGTTACTGTAAATTTTTAAAATGTTAATTAAAAATTATTTGCAAGAAATGTTGATGTAGGATTTAACTATAAACTGAATATTCAAATCAAGGAGGCAATTGATCTGAAAACTCAGCAACATTGATGATAGTTTCTTGTCATATTTCTGCAATGTAATAGAGAAATAGTATAAATGTTAAAGACAGAATATGAAGCCTTTGAATGTTTAAATGATTGGAAGAGGCTGAAGAGTCTTGTTGTCTGAAAAAAAAAAAGGAAATTTGACAGTCAAACACTAATGAAAATCTTGTTTACATGAAGAAAATGTGTTTGAATTTTGCTGGTTTGATGAGTGAGAAAGGTTGAATGGGGATACATTTCATTTCACAACTATCTAATCCAGATAGTGATAATTTTACAAAATCACAATGGTCAGCATTCCATATACAAAATGCAGCCCTAGATCACTGGGAATATGTATTTTAAAAATAGAGTTGGTGTGCCTGGGTGGCTCAGGCAGTTAAGCATCTGCCTTTGGCTCAAGTCATGATCTCAGGGTCCTGGGATGGAGTCCCACGTTGAGCTCTCTGCTCAGCAGGGAATCTGCTTCTCCCACTCCCTCTGCATTTCTTTCACTCTACCTCTCAAATAAATAAATAAATAAATCTTTAAAAAAAATAGATTGAGTTCAACCCGGTATCACCATCAAAAAGTTAATAAAGTTAGAATTCAGTTTTTACATTTAAAATGGACATAAATAAATAGTGAGATGAAAGTGAATAAGATATAATTTTAAAGTACTATGAAATTGGATGATTGGGAATTATTTCAAAGATGGGGAGACCTAAAGCTGAAATTTATATGAGAGAAGTAAACCATTACCTTATTATTAAATATATATACACACACACACACATATATATACACACATGTATATATACACATATATATGTAATATTATATATAATTCTAAATATTACATTATAAAAATCTAAATTTTAAATCTAAAAAGTCTATTTAAAAACCACAATATTTATAAAAGTGTTGGAGATTAGAACTCTAAAGACAAAGTCATAGGTTTTTTTTATGACACTTTTTTCAATATTAGTAATAATATTAGCATATGACACTTTCGACAGCATGGATAACTCCTCTTAAGAAAAATCTAGGAAAAGCAATTTTCTGAACACTTTTCTCATTTCAAGATTTTGCATTTCTGATTTTAGTAACCGATTTAGACAGACTAGAGTAGTAATGCTGATATCGTCTACAGGTATTGAACTAATTTGTAACAGTGGAATTGTGAACTTTTTGAATATATAAAATAACTTTAAAAGTCAAGTTTATGGCAGTGTAATTTATATACAATAACATTCACCTTTCAAAAATATACAATTCAATGAACTTTGATAAATGTTTACTCCCATTAAAATATAGAACATTTTATTACCCCAACGTTTCAATGCTTACAGTTAATACTCTGTTCCCTTATCTTATACAGCTCCTTGATCTATTTTCTGTCTAGAGTTTTCTACTAGACTTTTCCAGAATGTCATAGAAATGGAACCATAGTGTATGCAGCCTTTTATGTTTGGCTTCTTTCAGTTAGCAATGCTTTTGGAACCCATTTATGTTGTTGCATGTATCAGTAGTTTTTATCATATTGCTGAGTAATAGTCCATTGTATGGAGGTGCCACAATTTGTCTATTCGCCAGTTGATGGATATTTGTGTGTCCAGTTTAGGGTTATTATAAATGAAGTTGCTCTGAAAATTTGATTATAGATTCTTGTGTGGTTATATATTTTTATTCTCTTTGTTAAGTATCTAAAAATGGAATTGCTATGTTATAAGGTAAGTGAATGTTTTAATTTGTAAAAAAAAAAAAAACCTGTCAAAATTTTCCACTTTGCTTTTCTACTAAACATGAGAGTTCCAGTTGCTGTGTTCTCCCTAGCAGTTTTTTTCCATTTTTGCCATTTTACCCCACTTCATATATGAGAATTTTGTAAGTTTGTTTCTATTCCTTTCTTCTTTTCCTTTGTACTGTTTTTGTCACACATATTTTTTTTAAAGATTTTATTTATTTACTTGACAGAGATCACAAGTAGGCAGAGAGGCAGGCAGAGACAAAGAGAGAGGAGGAAGCAGTCTCTCTGCTGAGCAGAGAGCCCGATGCGGGGCTTCATCCCAGGATCCTGAGATCATGACCTGAGCCAAAGGCAGAGGCTTTAGCCCACTGAGCCACCCAGGTGCCCCTATTTTTGTCACACATTTTACTACCACACGTATTATCAACTCAACACATTACTAGTTTTGCCTTAAACCATTATTACTTGATGTTATTACAAATAGTGAAATCTCTTTTATACTTACCTACATTTTTATAATTTCCAGTGCTCTTAATTGCTCTTAATTGAAATCTACATTTTCAATTGATATCATATTCTGTTTGTCTGAAAAATGCCTTTTAATATTTATTATAGTTTTTATTTGCTTGCTGCGAATTCTCTGGTTTTACTTTTGTTATGTTTTGGTTTTCTCATTTATGAAATGTTTTTATTTTGTCATCATTTTTGAGATTGTTTGCTGGAAATAAATTTCCATGTTGACAGAAGGACAGAGAGAATCATGTAGGATAAGATGAACAAAGAAGTCAACCATTAACTAATGCTGCAGAGAAATAGAAAGAGGGAAGAAAGGGAATAAGATTTGCTAATTAAAATATTGGTTGTGCTCCTTGGGACATTGGCTCTGTATTTCTCAGAATTAAGGAGAAAATATTGATAGTGCAGCTTATTTTTGCAAGAAGCTAGGTAATAAAATTAGGTCACAATAATAGACTGATAGAACAGGGTACCAAAGTGATTTTACTGGTTTTAGTAGTTTGTTTTCAATATATCAAAATATAAGTTGTAGGGAAATGAAAAGGAGCTCATGGAGAGAGAAATAAGGTTTAAACGTTCAAACACAACACAGGGATAATTGATAAAGCACACTTCTGAATAAAGTAGAGAGAATGGAATTTTATGGTACAAGTTTTCTATTGACATACAAAAAATTATCACAAACTTAGCAATTCAAAACAATGCTCATTTATGAGGCCACAGTTCTGAAGGTCAGACGTGTGCCAGGATGGTTCTGGGCTATTTGTTTTCTGCCTGGAATTTCTGCTTTGTCATGACCCCAAAGATACCCTTTACTTTCCCTTTGTACTTCCTGTATCCCATGCCTCCATCTTCATTGATGCATACCCTTGTTTTAATGAAGCACATCTGATAGCAGCTTCTTGAGAAGGAGTACAAGACAGATTATCCCGGAGATGTTGCATATCTCTACCGTCACCCTTGATTTATGGTTTGGCTGGGCATCAAGCCCTGGGTTTGAAATAGTTTCCCCAGAGAATCTTGTAGACATTGTTCCATTGTCTGGCTTCCAGAGTTGTTCTTAAGCAGCCTGAAACCTTTCTAATACCGGATCTTTTTCATGTGACCCATTTACTTATTTATTTTTTTACCTCTTTGGAAGCTTGAAGAACCTTATCTTTGCCCCCAGGATTCTTAAATGTCATGTTAATATGTCTTGATATAGGTAAACTTCTATCTGTTTTGCTAAGCACACAGTGGGCTGTTTTCATTCTGGTGACTAATGTCCTTCAGTTATGAGAAAAATTCATGAATTATTTAATTGATAGGTTTCTCCCTTCAGTTTTTATTATGTTGTTTTTCTGGCGCTTCCATTATTTGGATGTTGTACCTCCTTGACTGTTCCTCTCATTTCATTATCTTTTTCTTCTTAATTCTCCATCACTTTCTATTGTTTTTGTTTCAGTTTTTCTGCTTTGTGGGAGATCTCCTCAACTTTATCTTTAAAAGTTTCTATAGAATTTTTCAGTTTTGTTAAATCTTTTTTATAGTATCTCTGTTCTTTCTCATGAAAAGTATCTTATTTCTAAAAAAAATTAAAAAATAATAAAAAATTTTTAAAAAACTTAAAAAATCATATTTCTCTGTTAGCAATAAAATGTTTCAATCTTTTTTCATGCATAGTCTTTATTTTCAGAAATTTCTGTCTTGGAACACCTGGGTGGCTCAGTCAGTTAAGCATTTGCCTTCAGCTCAGGTCATGATTCCAGGGTCCTGGGAGCAAACTCTGCATCCATCTCCCTGCTCAGTGGGGAGCCTGTTTCTCTCTCTCTCTCTCTCTCTCTCTCTGCCCTTCCCCATGCTCCTTCTCTCTCTCTTTCACTTATTCTCTCAAATAAATAAAATATTTTTTAAAAAAATTATGTCTTTTCTTTATTATTTTGAGCTCTTTTAAGTTGGATACATTTTACAGATGACAGTGATTTTTGTTTGTCTGCTAATATTAAAAGCTGATTGGAAACATTGAGTCCCTAGATGAGGCTTGTTACAGTGAACTTCATTATAAGTTATGTCATTTCCTTGTAGGGGAAGGGAATGTAAGTATTCTGTAAGTTCCTGAAACAAAATGGACAACAGTATATTCTTAGTCTAGTATAATATTCCTCCTGGCTGGGGAGATTCCCCCTATATAGATCTTCTAATATGCTGCCGAAAGGATATAGTCCTGGCTGCTCTCATTCTGGAAGCTAAAATAGGAGAAAGCTAGGTAGGGTATTAGTATTCAGCATAATAAATATTTGCTTAATCATTCTGTGTTCAAAAGGATACTCCACTCTCAGATGTGCCTGGCATCTCCTAGTTCAGAGATCTTGGGTCTTTTGTTGACACAAAAGAAAACAAATCCTTTGGCAACATGCAATGATTGAGAAGATCTGAGGTTCTGATTGTTTCTTTGTTCTTTTTAAAATTACTTTTTACTTACTGATTTTATTGAGGAATAACAGACATATGAGAAACCACATCTATCTAAAGTATATAATCCAGTGAGTTTTGTCAGTTGCATTCATTCCTGATCACACCAACACAATCACAATGCATGATATGTTTGTCACTTATGAAAGATTGCTCATGGCACTCTGCAGTCAATCCCTCTTCAGTCCTTACCCCAGACAACTACTTTAGATGATTTTACAACCTATATGAATGAGATATAGTTTGTAGCCTTTTGTCTCTTGCTTCTTTTTTTTTTCAGCATAATGATTTTGAGATTCACCGATATTCTTACATTTATAGTAGTTTTTTTTTTCTTTTAGTGCTAAATAACATTACATAATATACATGTACCTTCTTTAAGGATATTTGCAAATGACATCTCTGATAAAGGGTTAGTATCCAGTCTATAAAGAACTTATCAAACTCAGCACCCAAAATAATCCAGTTCAGAAATGGAAAGAAGACATGAATAGACACTTTTCCAAAGGAGGGATCCAGATGGCTAACAGACAGATGAAGAGATGCTCAACATCACTCATTAGCAGGGAAATACAAATCAAAACCACAATGAGATACCACCTCACATCTGTCAGATGGCTGAAAGTAAAGACACAAGAAATAATAGGTGTTGGTGAGGATGCAGACAAAGGGGAACCCTCTTGCGCTATTGGTGGGAATGCAAATTAGAGCAGCCACTCTAGGGAACAATACGGAAGTTCCTCAAAAAGTTAAAAATAGAATTGCCCTATGATCCAACAATTACACTACTAGGTATTTACCCAAAGGATATAAAAATACAGATTCAAAGGGGTACATGCAGCCTGATGTTTATAACAGCATTATCAATAATAACCAAAGTATGGATAGAGTACAAATGTCCATCGACAGATGAATGGATAAAAATGATGTGGTATGGGATGCCTGGGTGGCTCAGTTGGTTAAGCCACTACCTTTGGTTCAGGTCATGATCCCGGTGTCCTGGGATTGAGTCCCACATTGGGCTCCTTGCTCAGCAGGGAGCCTGCTTTTCTCTCCGCCTCTGCCTGCCACTGTGCCTGGCTTGTGCATACTCTCTGTCTCTTTCTCTCTCTCTCTCTGACAAATAAATAAATAAAATATTTTAAAAAATGATGTGGTATAGACATATGATGGAATATTACTTGGCCATCAAAAAGAATGAAGTTTTGCCATTTGCAACAACATGGATGGAGCTAGAGTGTATTATGCTGAGTGAAATAAATCAGAAGAAGAAAAATACCATATGATTCCACTCATCTGTGGAGTTTAAGAAACAAAACAGATGAACATATGGGAGGGGGAAGAAAAAGAAAAAAAGAGAGAGGGAAACAAACCATAAGAGACTCTTAAAGACAGATAACAAACTGAGGGGTGATGGAGGGATGTGGGTGGAGGATGAGCTAGATGGGTGATGGCTATTGAGGAGAACACTTGATATGATGAGCACTGGGTGTTGTATGTAAGTGATGAATCACTGACTTCTACTCCTGAAACCAATATTGCACCATATGTTAACCAACTAGAATTTAAAAAAAAAAAATTAGGATAAAAAATGTACCTTCTTTAGTTTGTCCACTCTCCTACAGATGGACACTTGAGTTATTTCTGGTTTGGAGGCACTATGAATAAAGCTCTATGAATATTCATGTACAAATCTTTGTATGGATATAAGCTTTCATTATTCTTGGATAAATACCTAAGTATGTGCTTGCATTTCTAAGAAACTGTCCAACAGTTTTCTGAAGTGGTTATACCACTTTATATATGCTCTACATCCATGTCAACATTTAGTGTTATCTATATTTATAATTTTAGCTATTCTAATGGCTATATAGTTTTATCTCTTTCCTAAAGTTTTCAATGAATCATCCTTATTTTCATCTACCTTAACCTTCTACAGAAGACTGTTATCACAAATTCATGATTTTTGAGGGGGGTATTCTTTAATATAGACTCTTTCTTGGTTTTTCTACCATAGATTTAGGATTCAGTTTTCCCAAATTGCTATATTTGTTATTATCTGTCCATTTGTCTTCAAAAATGTAGTTGTTGTTGTCTCCAGTCCCATTATCTTTGTTCTTATATGTTCCCACATTAAAATCTCTTTATTTTTATTTTAGTGAGATTTTAAAAAAGATTTTATTTATTTATTTATTTATTTATTCATTTATTTATTGAGAGAGAGTAAGCACAGGAGGAGGAGCAGAGGGAGAGGGAGAGAGAATCCCAAGCAGTCTCTGCACTGATCATGGAGCCTAAAGTAGGGCATGATCTCTTGACCCTGAGATCATGACTTGAGCTGAAATCAAGAGTCAGATACTTAATGGACTCAGCCACCAGACACCCCCTTAGTGGGAAAATAAAACAGACTGTTTTAAATTCATCCTCATTACTCCTCAGCTAGGTATTTTATATGTATGTTTAACACCCAAAATCAGAGTCAGAGGATAGACACAGAAGGTAAAATAATCTTGAGATAGAAACAATCATGTAAGTTTGACAATGTAGATTCAGAAAAATTACATTTGAAGAAGGGAGTCCCCCCCCCCTTTTTATTACCCTGGAATAATAGTTTGAAAGGAGACTTGAGGAGAAATAGGTTGTTAACACATCCTGTTTTTCAGGGAACTAGGGGAAGTAGTAGGGAGATAAATTTCTCATAAAGAAGTACAAAAAATATATAAAAACTACCTCACTAAAATTGGGAGAAGGGCCACATACACCATTGGAATCATTTTGATTTTGTTTTAAACATTGAGTGCACTGTTTTATTTTTGAACTTATTTAAATTCAATTAGTTAACATATAATGTATCATTAGTTTCAGATGTGGAGTTCAGTTACTCATCTGTTCCATATAACACCCAATGCTCATTGCATCATGTGCCCTCCTTAATGTTCATCACCCGGTTACCCCATCTCCCCACCCACTTCCTCTCTAGCAACCCTTAGTCTGTTTCCTATAGTTAAGAGTCTCTTATGGTTTGTCTACCTCTGTGACATCATTTTATTTTCCCCCTACCTTCCCCTATGATCCTCTGTTTTGTTTCTTAAATTCCACATATGAGTAAAACCATATGATAATTGTCTTTCTCTGACTGACTTACTCCACTTGGCATAATACCCTCCAGTTCCATCCATGTCATTGCAAATGATAAGATCTCATTCTTTTTGATGGCTGAATAATATTTCATTGTATATTTGTACCGCATCTTCTTTATCCATTCAATAATCCAGTCAAGAAATGGACAGAAGACATGAACAGATATATCCCCAAAGAAGACATACAAATGTCCAACAGACACATGAAAAAATACTCAATGTCACTTGGCATCGGGGAACTATGGTCTCCTCTAAAGGATTTTAAACTATAATTTGAACTATCATTTATCTAGAGAAGGATGACTAGAATGTTATGGAGGAAGTCTTAAATAATCAGTATTGTTCAACCCTAGATAAATATTTGGGATGGGTATAATAACTACTATTGATTATTCCCAAACTTCTTATGTGAAAGCTGAGATAAATGTATTCAGCATATGTACAGAGAAAGCAGATAATCTTTACAGGACAAGACATTCTGAATTAGGAGGGAGGCTGATGACTGGAGTCCTTTCCAACTCTCCAAGGAGCTATTGGTTAAGCTCATAACATTATAGTCATATTTGGAACAAATGACCAAGTTGACATGCTTAGTAATGCAGCATAAATGATTGGTTTTGTAAAGTTAATTTATCTGCATTTGAGAATGTCTATTCAAAGTGATGTGTTAACAAATCAATGAAGCAAAAATATAAAAAAAATATGTGTTGCAATTTCCCCCTATAGTTAATATTGCTAATTATGAATATGTTTATTCTTCCATATATTTTTACATATCTGAGATTAGAAACTAAACTAGGGGCACCTGGGTGGCTCAGTCAGGTAAGGGTCTGACTCTTGTTTTCAATTCCAGTCATGATCTCAGAGTCATGAGATGGAACCCCATGTCAGGCTCCCTGCTCAGCATGGAGTCTGCTTGAGATTCTCTCTCTCTTTGCCCCTCCCTCCACTGGTGCTAAATAAGTAAATAAAATCTTAAAAAAAAAAAAAGAATTTAAGCTACACAAGCTTAAATTAGTCATTACATTTCCCCTTTGATATATGGGAAAGCCTAACAAATTTTGAATGAAAATTACATGGAAAAGGTAAAAATTTTAAACTATTTATATAAAATATTAATTCTTACCAGATATTACTGATGTGAAGATAGTATAATATAATGACTTAATCTCACATTTAGTTACTCAGTATCACAAGTTACAAAAAAATAAAGTACATTCAGTAGCCACTTCTGGTAATGGTCTCCAAGGGAAGTGTACTATAGATAAACCAAACCAAGATAAGAAGAAGGCATATTTGATAAACATTGGTATTCACATTATCTACTTTATCAACGTTGTTAAAAAATACAGATTGGTTTGTGATTTTAACAAATGTCCAACTGCAGTTGAAGAAAATGGCAGGAAAGTTTTAAAGTTTATTTTTCAGATTTGTGCGAAAAGATTAGTGTGGTAAGATGTAGTCTATATATCCACCTAAGGATTATCAGGTACGATTAAATAATGTAGTTTTTGCATGGCTTTAAATATATGTTTCCAGTATCTAAGCAATAAACTCATAATTAAAATGATAATGATGTTTATGCTTAAGGTCTAGATAACAGAAGCAATCAGGAGTTGTGGAAATACAATAAATCAGGCCATCAAAATGATGTGGAAAAGTTGGGTAGGACAATACAAAATCTTTGAGTAAAGCTCAAAGGCAGGTAAGAGGTGTGGTCTTACATAAAACATAAAAGACAGGTCAAATAAACTGACTACAATCTTTCCTGTTTGTAGAAAAGAAAAAAAAAAAAAAAAAAGTACATCAGCAGCAGACCAGCATTAGAGTTTCCTGTTTTTCTTTCAAACCGTTGATTGTTCAAAATGCATCTGTAATCTAACTTGTTATCACTCCATTCATACTTTGTCCATTGAACTTAATACATTAAAATTTCCCAGTCATGAATAAACCTGAAAACCCCATTTTATTTTGAAAAGTGATTTAGGGATTGATACATATATTTATTTGCTGATTCTGTGCTTAGACCATGTAGCTATCAGATTTATGTTACTTCCATAGTGGAGACCACTCTGTATTCCAAAAATCATTTGCTTAATAAAATTCACATAGCTACTCACTGAATACTAAAGCTATATAAGCATGCACTGAGTCTCCCAGCAACCAGATGAATTAAATTTATGTTACACCATTACTAAAGATTAAATCACAGCTTTGTTAGTGGTCTATGAAATTCTGCATTTAAGAGCATTGCTGACATACTCCAGCAAGACTTAAAATATTCATATACTAAAGTATTTATTTCATAGAACAAAATGATTTACATGTTGCATGGAATAAAGAGGTAACAATGGGAATTTATAATACAGACAGTGCCTAGAGATTTATTCTTTTTAGACCAAATTAGGCTATGAGCACCCATATGAGAATTCTTTTGTTGATTCACAGTAGACCAAAACTATGTTTGATTTAATTCAAGGCTACTTTTTCATTGCCAGCAGCAAATCCATTAAAGTGCTATTCTGAGTTTCATCTAGACTTGTCATCAATGTCCTGCAACATAGCAACTCAGTATAAACATATTTTCCAAGTGCAGTACAAGTGTACAAAGATCATTCATCTGATCACAGTTGGAATGGGATAATTACATAATGATTCTGCTGCAGAAATAGCCAAAGGCATATCTAAGAACACAAATAGCCTACCGCTCCTATAAGATTTTAGAAGGAAAAGAATGGAAGTTGGAACTTTAATTGCAATGAAAATTTCAAGCATATTGGGGCACCTGGATAGCTCAGTCAGTTAGCGTCTGACTCTTGGTTTCAGCTCAGGTCATGATCTTGGGGTTGTGAGATAGAGCCCTGAATCCAGCTCCACACTAAATAGCGAGTCTGCTTGAGATTCTTCTCTTCTGCCCCTCCCTCTGCTCTCTGTCTCTCAAGTAAATATTTAAAAAAAAAATTCAAGCTTATATATATGTGTGTGTATGTGTGTGTTTGGAATAATGATAATTTTACTTTCTAAATAGCTTATGTATCTACAATGAAATGACTTTTATTTTGTTTAAAATGTTTTTGTTTCACTCAACAAATTTTCAGGGATTATTTTTCAGGTGGTGAAACATCTTTTTTGGGAATTAATTTTGAACCATTCTCTGTTTATTAACCAATTTTATGATTTTGAAGAAATAATTTCACTTGCCAGAACCCTAGTTTTCTTATCCATCAAGTGAGGAGAGTGAGCAGGTGATCTATGTTTTTTCCAAGTACTATATAGACCTGGATTCACAAAGTGCCTACCATATTTTGTAAAAACAGTAGAGGTCGCTAGGAAAAATTACAAACTGAATGATGATTAAATTTCATTTTTACTGACAGAAAAAAAAATCATCCCTTTTTCAAATGTGGAATATCAAAAAATAATCCCTGAGGACTGAATTTGAATATCTAAACTTTATAAACTGCAAATACTAGCGTAGGGAACAGAGGGGAATATGCTTCTATCCCAGAACAATTGATTATTTACAGAAAAGAAACCAATACATTGTTTAGAATAAATTTATAAATAATGTAGCATTCTAAATAGAATGGATTATATTCTCAAATGTTTATAAATATAGCTATTACTCATTATTAGAAAACTTAAACTGCAGAAAATTAAAATTTAGAAATTGCTAAAGAAAGGAATGAGTTTATTTTAAATTATGTGAGATCTTGAAATTAAGAGCTTTACATTATGTGCCAGTATATAGTAGCCCTTAGAGAGAAGCAGAGATCAAAGAATGTCTAATGGTAGAAGACATCCTTGTGATCCCAGAGATGGGAAAAGTGATATATGAAATGTCAATATTAGGAGAGATAATGCACATTTTTAAAAGTGTTCTTATAAGTGTGACAAATTTAGCAAAAATAAAATTGAATTACTGTAGGATCTACACATAATAGGGTGATAATTACCATTACAAAATTTAACTATTTTTTTATCACAGTTATTCAATTTAGTCATTGAAATTTCCCACCCCCCTCTGTTTGAGTTCATAATCTTCTCCACAAAAATAATTACACGTTTAACAGGTTCATTGGACTAACACAAACACAACTGCAGTCAAATTTCTCTTAGAAATAAATTGGTCATTTCCATCTGGAGAATTCCTGGGGAGTGTGTAACAAATAGTAAACTGATTCTATGATTTTGATTGAAAGACCTTTAGTGTAATTCATATTAAAGATCATCTCATAAGAATTCAATATTCACAATTTCATTAGGACCATGAATCCAGCTCAGTTTTCACCACCACCCCACCGACCCCCACCAGCCTTAGCCAGCAGTAAATACAATGAAGCCAAGGTAAGTGATACAAACAATTTGAAATCAGGCACGAGTGTTTCAGTGTGACCTAACTAAAGCCTTTCTATTGATAAGCTACTTTGTACTAGGGATAAGTGACTTGTGATATGTATGTCCCAATAATTAGGCTTCAGGGGAAACACTTCTGTTCCCACAGATTTATCTATTTAACTACTTATATATAGCCTTACTCAGTTAGCTTTTGAACTACTGTCTCCAAAATATTACAAAAGCATTTGGAGAAGCCCCCCTCCTCTGATCAGTTTTTAGGTTAACTTTCATTTCTAGACCGACCTGGCTTTACATAATAAAATAACTTCAAGCACACATGTGTCTAAAAAAGCCATTCTCCCTCAAGCTGCATTATGATGATCAACAGAAATTACTTTGCCAGGAAAGACAGTTTTTATCATTGTATTTTGAGTTACTCTGTTAAGGGAAAATTGCATTGGGCAAAAATTCTACTGGAATTATGTAGTTGAATACTGTTATAACAAGAACTTAAAATGTTTTGCACAAAATGTTAGTGTAAGCGCTTCAAAACACAAGAAATGTCATTGGCTATTTTCCTCACTTCCAGTTTTATATAGATGACTTTCTACGTAATTTTAATATTTCAGCTGTGATGTTTACATAGATGGCCAATCAAATATTCACCAAGTACCTACTTGTTCTTTGAAAAAAAGAAGAGGTCAGGGAGACTTTATTTTCTTTCTTTTAAATAGGAAAGATAAATACATTCCCAACAGCAAGCTCTAGGATTTATGTCCTTTCCAGGAACATTAATCATTTGCAAATGATCTATGTATTCATTTAAAAATATATTCTGAGTGCCTTCTATGTATCAAGGATATTTTTTTCTTATTTCAAGTTTTCCATTTTAATATTTATGCCTATTTTATCAGAATATAAAATTGTATATCTTAAAAATTTTACTGAGCACATGTAACAAATATATTGTCCTCTATAAGCTATACGTATAATCAAAAGAATCAGAAGACTGAGCTGCTAAAATTTAATCATGTTTTCATCTTGTTCTATTATCTCTTATCCCGAAAGATTTTACCCTTGTTTTAAAATTCTCACTAGATGTAATTTTTATTTTCATTGTAAGAAAAAAGAGTTTTTCTCTGCATCTACCTCCAGTTACCTGTTCAAATGAATCTCATCTGGCTTTCCCACATTTCCTTTGAAACTGCTCTTAAGGTAAATAGCCACCATCTTGCCAAATTCTAAGAACACTTTTCCATCTTTGGCTTCACAGCAACCTTTAACAAAGCAAACTCCATTTCCTTTTTGAGACACTTCTTTCTCTTATCTTCCATGACACCAAAATCTCCTGTGTTATTCCTTATCTTGCTGGCTACTCCTTCCCATCACTTTTGCTGATCCTCTTCTACCTAAAATCTATGCATTAGCATGTCTTAGAGCTGTCCCAGTCCCGCTTCTCTTTCTGGCTATGCCATTTCCTGGATGATCTTATCTAGTAATATGACAAATGTAACATTTATATCAGTGGATCTCATTCCTACTGGACCTAATTCTTTCTATATGAGGAAGTATTATATAACATTGCCTTCTCTACTATCCCCCTATAAAATTTATGGATAACATAAATGACCCACAGGCATGATTAGAAAAATTAAAAACTGATATACTGACTAACTCAAAGATACAGGAAAAATAAAAGGAAATAAATTTAAAATAAAATAATTCACTTTATCAAGTAAATGTTTGAAAATGTCTTTATTAGAAGATATAACATAGTGATGCTCATGCCTATCTATAATAAATACATTTGGATTTAGAAGGACTGATAAAATCAGAACACTTGACATATAAGAAGCAGAAGAAAATAAAAGTACAGAGAGGTAGAAATAGGCATGAGAGTAAAAACTAGTTTAGAATAAGTTATAATAAACCCATTCATTTGTATATGATAAGAAGAAGAAGAGGAAAATAAGCCCAGTGGAAGTAAGAGAACTGGCCAACATAAATTTCAGACTGTAGAAGTGAGACCAATAGGATGGTTTGATATTCCATAAAGGAGCTGTGCCTTTTTTCTAAGTCTAGTATCAAAATAATTCCTATGTTATTGCATGAAGTGAGGTAGTGATAAAGTATCTCAAGATCTCAAATATATTTTCTATCTTGAATTTCCACCACAAATAGAGGCATACATTTTTGTCTCTAGCACTGAAAACAAAACAAAACAAAACAAAACAACAACAAAAAAACACCCGAGCTCTACTTTAATAGGCAGCAGGGACTAGAGGAAAGATTGGAAAAAGAAGCAGTAATATACGAGGAAATAGAGAACTTGTATGTTAGACCTCTGGGGACAGAATCACAGCAAAGCTGGAAAACAATAGACAACCAGAAACAAATATAATACTTCCATGTGTAATTTTTGCTATAGGAGATTTCCTATCTTGGCAGTGATATGAATTATCTTTAAAAAAATCTTTTATTAACCAAATGCCTTAATACAGCTGCCCTCAAATAATATCCAGTCATCTGTTATAGATGAAATTTGTCTCATTGATTTTAAATTGCTGCACTGCCGCACTGAAACCCTTTACCATCAGATGTATGCCTGAAAATAAAATAATGCATTGAGTAGACAAATAAACAGAGTGAATAAACTTATTCTGTGATTTTCAAATACTGGGTTTATCTAAATTTTTTATTTATTTAAATTTATATTAAATTTTCCTCTCTCTAACAAGCTTCTCATAAATTACTGGGCCTTTTATGTAATTTCTTGTAAAAAAAATTAGGATTATCATGTGCTTAATTACTACCAGTTTATCTTTTTACGGTGTTTAGTAGAGGGGAACATTGAAAAGTTGTGCAGGACATGGGATAATAATTTGTTTTGCCAAAGTGTCAGACCCACTGCAGATCATCTAGCATTCCCAGCCATTGCCAAGCAAATATCAGTAGCACCTTCCAATCATTGTGACGTCCAAGACATGCTCCCATAAAATTTCTGAACATTCTAGGATGGCAGTATAATGCTTGCTGTGAACCATGGATCTATATGCTGACACTCTTGTGCCTGAGCCAGACTTACATCCTACTGCCTACTTAACAATTAGTTAAGTATTATGTTTGATATTTCCCTTTTCTGTACCCTTTACTTGTAATTTGCAAAAAGGCCTATTCACTCTGCTTTCAACAGATTTTTAAAATAAATTCTTTATTTCCACTGTCTCGTCTTTAGTCCAAGCCTTGATTAGTTTTCCTTTCGACCAGCACAGTAGCTTCTTAATGGTTCTCTGGTATATCCTTGTTCTCATTTTACACACAGCAGCCAGCATGAACTTTTTTTTTTTTTTTAAGATTTTATTTATTTATTTGACAGACAGAGATCACAAGTAAGCAGAGCAGCAGGCAGAAAGAGAGGGAAGCAGGCTCCCTGCTGAGCTGAGAGCCCGATGCCGGGCTCGATTCCAGGACCCTGAGACCATGACCTGAGCCAAAGGCAGAGGCTTAAACCACTGAGCCACCCAGGCGCCCCCAGCATGAACTTTTAAAGACTTTATTTTTCAGAGCACGGTTAGTTTCATAGCAAAACTGACTGAAAGGTATAGAGATTTCCCATAGACCCCCTCTCCTCACTCATGGGTAACCTCCCCCATAATCAATATCCCCCACCAGAGTGGTATATGTGTTATAATTTATGAACCTACACTGACACATTATAATCACCCAAAGTGCATACTTTACATTAGGGTTCATTCTCGGTGTTGTAAATACTATGGATTTGGACAAACGTGTAATGACATACAGGATCATGCAGAGTATTTTCACTGTTCTAAAAATCCTCCGTGTTCTATCTACTCATTGCTCCCCACAACACCTTCCCTACCTCTAGCATTTACTGATCTTTTACTGTCTCTGTAGTTCTGCCTTTCCAAAAAATCATATATTTGGAATCATACTGTACGTAGTCTTTTCACATTGGCTTCTTTCACTTAGTAATGTGCATTGAAGTTCTTCATGTCTTTTCATGGCTTCATAAATTTTTTTTTTTTTTTTTTTTTTTTAGTGTTGAATAATACCCCATTGCCTGGAGGTCCAGTTTATTTATCCACTCACCTACTGAAAGACATCATGGTTGCTTCCAAGTTGGGCAATTATAAATAAAACTTGCATAAAATTCCTGAGCAGGTTTTAGTGCAGACCTAAATTTTCAGCTCTTTTGAGTAAACATCAAAGAGTATGGTTGCCAAATTTTATGGTAAAAGTATGCATAGTTTTGTAAGAAACAATCAAACTGTCTTCCAAATTGGCTATACCATTTTGCATTTTCACCACCAATGAGTGAGAGTCTCTCTTGCTTCACATCCTTGCCAGCATTTGGCATTATCAGTAATCCAGATTTTGGCCATTCTGAGAGGTGTGTAGTGATATTTCATTGTTTTAATATCTCGTTGTTACTGACATATGATGTAGATATCTTTTAATATAAATATGTGCTATGTGTATCTTTTTTAATGAGATGTCTGCTTAGATCTTTTCCCCATCTAGGATGTTCATTTTCTCATTGTTGAGTTGTAAATATTACTTATATATAATGAATAAGAGTACTTTATTAGGGAAAAAAAATCAGTATTTCTTTTGACTATGTCCTTGCAAATATTTTCTCACTGTTTGTGACTTGTCTTCTCATTCTCTTGACAGTGTCTTTTCCAGAACAGAAGTTTTTAATTTTTAATGAGGTCTGGCTTACCAATTATTTCTTTCATGGATCATGCCTTTTGGTTGTATCTAAGAAGTATTTGTCACATTCTGGGTCATCTAGGTTTTCTCTTATGTTATCTTCTAGAAGTTATATACTTTAAGATTTTACATTTAGATATATGATTCATCTTGAGTCAATTTTTGTGAAGGGTGTAATCTCCATTTCTACACTCATTTTTTTTTTTTGCGTATGCATGTCCAGTTGTTCCAAAACCATTTGTTGAAAAGACTGTTTTTGCTCCATTGTATTACTATGCTCCTTTGTTGAAGATCAGTTGACTATATTTATGTGGATCTGTGTCTCTCTATTCTTTTCCATTGGTTTACTTACCTATTCTTTCACCAGCACCTCACCATCCTGATGACTGTGGCTTTAAAATAAGTGTTTGTTTGTTTTTTTTTTTCCAAGATTTTATTTATTTAATTGACAGAGAGATACAGCAAGAGAGATAACACAAGTGGGGAGAGTGGGAGAGGGAGAACCCGCGGACTCCTCGCTGAGCAGGGAGCCTGATGCAGGGCTTGATCCCAGGACCCCAGGATCATGACCTGAGCTGAAGGCAGATGCTTGATGATGGAGCCACCCAGGGACCCCTAAAATAAGTCTTGAAGTTGGGTGTAAGTCTTCCAACTTTGCTATTCTCCTTTATTTTTTCTTTTAAAGATTTTATTTATTTATTTGACAGAGAGAGAGAGAGCGAGAGAACAAGCAGGAGGAGTAGCAGAGGGAGAGGGAGAAGCAGGTTCCCTGATGAGCAGGGAGCCCCATATGGGACTTGATCCTAGGACCCCGGGATCATGACCCGAGCTGAAGGAAGACGCTTAACCAACTGAGCCACCCAGGCGCCCCTGCTATTCTCCTTTAATATTGTGTTTGCTATTGAGGATTTTTTGCCTTTCCATGTAAATTTTAGAAACCGATACTCCATTTTTTTAACCACACCTTTGAATGTAGTGACATTGGATCTATGTATGTGAAAATACACTTACATTTGTATATGATAGATATCCTCACAATATCACTATGAAGTAAGTTTTATTAATACAGAATACATTTTAAGCATCTAGGTGAAGGAATTCAGAGAGTAAGCTCTCAATAATTACTAGCTGTCACCATCACCATCATCATCATTATCATCAACAGCAAAAACCTTTTTCACAGAGTTTCACAGATCATGGAAACTGGTTAAATGACTTGCTCAGTATAACTGATAAGGATAGGAGAACTCAAATTCAGACCACCTGATTTTAAGCTTATTATTCTTTCCACTAGTGGTGTTATGGGTACTGAAACAGTAAATGAATTCTAAAACTATTTTTCTCATCTTTTTTTTTTTTTTCACTTACTGCAACTTTTATAATACCATGTAGAATACAGTAGAAGATGGAGTTTGCAATTAACTAAAACCCAACTCCTAGGGGTGGTATTATTTATCTCTACCCTTTCTCAAATCCATAAAACTTCTTATTGTTTGGGCAAGTGAAAGAAGAAAGTATGACCTAAATAACACTGCCTAGCTAGAAGATTACATATATGAAATGTTCTAGAAACTTTTGTGTTTTTAATAGAAAACATTCCATAGAAAACATAGCATTATGTTCTAGAGAAAAGAATCATAGATTTGGGTACCAGAAATTCTTTAAAAGGTATTCAGTTGTTTTTTTTCTTAGAGTCAAATAAGATACTATGCATGAAAATTATCAGAATCCTATAAAATACAACTATGCTACATGGTAATTATCAACATATCATATTCTAAATTATCACTGTATAATACTTAGAACATAATCGGCTATCAAGATTATATTTGATGAATAAATAAATGTGATAAGCTTATAATAGTTCTTTTAATAGTTTTTATATTTAATATTACATAAATAGGTCATTCAAACTATAAAAATAAAAGGTGAGAAAGTGGTTCTTATAGGGAATTTAATAACTAACCTATAATTATTCCATATTACATAAACTATAAATTTAGTTTTTATTAGATCATGTAATAGGAGGCTATTTCCAATTCATTGACTATATTTGTAAATATTTTCAGTATTTATGATATACTTAAAGTGTGTATTTTGCATTAACTTTTATAGTAAGATAATTTCAAATCAATAGGTTAATAATGAAAAGCTTTGAACTAAGAGAGATGTTTAGGTTTTTACTAGAGTGTGTGGTATTAATAGCTTTTCTTGACTTCAACCATATGAAAACAGACCTAATGAATAAACACTTTTTAGCATAGTCCTTTTATTCCACATTGAATTTTGTTAGAATTAAACATTAAAATTTGGTATAATGGAAAGAAGAAAAAGAAAGCAAACACACTGCAAACTAATTTAAAAGGTTATTTGAACAATTTTTGATATTAAATATCTTACTGTTCACAAGTTAAATTATAATAAATCTCAAAATGATGAATCCAGAAATCTATAGGGGGAAAAATAAAAGTTAAAAATAAATTATAAGGTGAAGTTTCCACAAGTGAACTGTACAATTTTAGACTAAAACCATGCAATATATAGGAGAACTTTTATAAAGATATGTATATATGTATCAGACAAATATTGAGTGGATTTATTTGCAGATGACATTCTACCTAATTTTGTCTTAGCTCTCCAGATGCCCAGGAAACTTTTACTATAACCTGCATTTCTTAAACTCTTCCTATCACCATGGCCTGCCCAAAGCAAGGATGAGATCACTGAACCATAAGCAGCAAAACCTCCCTATTGACTTTGCTTGCCTTTGAGATTTCAAAGTCCTATAGAAGGCAATCTGAGAAATTCTGGCTGTTACTCTAACCCTGTGAAATGCCTCCAGGGGACATATTTTTCCCCTTCCATCATAAAAAGGGAAAATAATTCAAAGAGAAATGTTTGACTTTGGGGGAGAGTTTGTACCACGATGGGAAGGAATAAAGAATGTTTTTGAATGAGAGTCAGTGCTCTCACTCTAACTGCTGATTCTTAATCTAGAAAATACCTATGGCACTTTATTTCTTAAGACAAGAAGTATGCAACTCCTGGGAGGAAGTATATGGATATGTGTGGATTCATATAGAGATTGATGTATAAATATATAGATACACACACATATAACATATATATACACACACACACACACATATATATATATGAATGAATAATTACAAATACTTATATATTGAAAATTAATTTAGGTCATTTTCCTATAGCTATAAACCTATGGACAACTTTCTTGAGGCAGTCTAATTTCTATCTTTTTCCCAAAGACATAAGACCATTGCTTATTCTGTTGGAGAAGAGAAAAAAGAACTATGATTGGCCAATATCATTTTTCTTCTTACTTTTTCCTCTCCTTTCTTTTTTATGCTTAGTAGTGACAAATTCTTTTTAAAGATTTAATTTATTTATTTGAGAGAGAGAGTGAGCACAAGTTGGGGAGAGGGGCAGAGGGAGATACAAACTCCCACCCAGCAGGGAGCTCAACGTGGGGCTCGATCCCAGGACCATGGGATCGAGCCGACCTAAGCCGAAGGCAGATGCTTAACCAACAGAGCCACTTGGGTGCTCCAGTAGAGACAGATATTATTAAAATAAACTCCTAAAGGTATAGCATGTGGTCCTACAAGTACAGGTCCACATTAAAATGTTGCCAATAGTAGCAGAGAATGTTAGTGCTCATGAGTAGCCATGTTTTTCCCTGCCTTCCTGGGCACACTATAAGACGTATCTCAAGAGCCTTTGTGTATATGTGGGGCCTACTGCCCAATGGAGTAAGTGAAGCTGATGTACTCCATTTCCAGATCTGACCTCTCAACACTTTCATACTCTGTCCTATGTTTGTTCTCTTGGCTTGTTACCCAGCAAAGTGGAAAGGATTCTGGTAAGAACATCAAAAGCTTTAGAGAAGAAATATGTAGAAGTCTGGGTCCAGAATAGCAGTATGCAGAGAGACTTCCACCCCAAAGACCTACATTGGACCATGAGAGGATCAAGAAATAAATCTTTGTTGTGTTAAACTAGGATTCCTAAGTGGTACCTAAATTCAGAAAGAACAGATGCTTGTTATGGTCCTTGAGGCATGGTTTCTGTCACAACTCATAAGAAGAAAATCCCCCTTTTTTTTTTTTAAGATTTATTTATTTATTTATTTGAGAGAGAGAAAGTGTGCGAAATAGAAGGAGGGGTAGAGGAAGAAGCAGAGAATCTCAAGCAGACTCCACGCTGAGCACAGAGCCTGGTGCAGGGCTTGAATCTCACAACCCTGAGATTATGACCTGAGCTGAAACCAACAGTCCAGCGCTTAACTGACCAAGCCACCCAGGTGCTCCCCACCCCCCAAATAGAAAATTCTTTTAAATGAGGAATAGAGACTTGTATACAAGGCACAGCCTTTCTCCTCATGCCATCCAGATGTGGGATGAGAGGTACATGCAGCTATGCACAAGTTCTCTTGAAGTCCAAAGTCATTTATTACTAGCAGTTTAGCAGCAATCATTGTCCAAATCTAAAAACCAGGACACATAATTAGGTAACTCAGAATTCAGAGAACATATCTGTTCCTTCTGTCTACTTTCTTGTTTCATGTCTTATCTGTTTATATCTTTTTCAATAAACGTTATTTTTCTGAGTTCTATGTGCTAGGAACTAGGTACGAAGCGATAAAATGGGGATATAGACTCTAGCATCTGACATGGTATTGTTTAGACAGTAGGCACTCAACAAAAAATTTGGTGGTATGAAACACACAAATTTACAGAAAATCAATTCATTATGATATGGGAAACAGAGGGCAGTGCTCCCCATTCCCCTTGGCATAGAAAGGGCACCCAGGCATAGGAAACACAGAAAAGTCTTCCTATAAACAGTGCTCTAGGTGGATTTAATGATTGTTACTGTGTAGATGCTTTCCCATGTGAGACATTTTCTGTTGATTGAATAAGAGCGACAAACAACCAGCCAATACATTAATTGAACTGGTCCTTCCATTTCTGCTTAGCCATTTAAGATACACACACACACACATGCACGCATGTGCATATATAATTAACTGTAAATCAATAATCAGTTAATCAAAACCATTAACCTTTTATCATTCTGATATTAACACAATGAATTCCTACAAATTCTTCTGGGTTTGAAAGAAATATTTTTTTTTTTTTTTAAGATTTTTTTTTTTTTTTTTTTTATTTATTCATTTGACAGACAGAGATCACAAGTAGGCAGAGAGGCAGGCAGAGAGAGAGGAAGGAAAGCAGGCTTCCTGCCGAGCAGAGAGCCCGATGCGGGGCTCGATCCCAGGACTCTGGGATCATGACCCGAGCCGAAGGCAGAGGCTTCAACCCACTGAGCCACCCAGGCGCCCCATGAAAGAAATATTTTTAAAAAGCTCTAAAAATTATGAATTTATTAGATTCTAATTTTTAATTTTATTATTACAAAATATGTTTTTTAGCATTCATAGGAGACTAAAATTCTCTGACATCGTTTCTATTTTCAGATGATGAGACATTTAAACAGTGTTTCATTGTATTTAAATGACTTAAGAGGCAACAATTACCGAGCTTTTGAGAAGGGGACAGAATGTGTTCTGAGCAAAGCTCAGTAATAAGAAACTGTTACTGCACTTTTTTACAGGATAATTTCAGTTCCTACTTTTCATCCTCTAAAAATAGAAATGATTCTTTGGATAAACATTTTCCACAATATAACTTCAGAATGTTTATTAAGATATATATTTGGACTTTTATTTTGACATATATATGCATATTTACTGATGTAAATACCACAGAAAAACCACAGTATGAAAACTGAATGTGAAGTAATACAAAATATAGAATTTGTAATTTACTTATTTGTATATGTCTTTTCAATATCCGCAAATATTTGAAACACATCCTACCATATAACAAATATATATTTTGTAATAATTTTTTTTGTATGAGTAAAGATGACTATGGTAAATATTATTTTAGGAATATATACACAAAGACCCTCCTAGCTTTCTCACATTATCTCATGCCTCCTCAAATACACAAATGCTCAACCATATTTATAGTTACTGCCATGAAGCATTTTTGTATATTTAAGAGTGCCTTTAGGTCTTTAACAGTAGGAAGTCTTTGATTGCCAAAAGTAGTTTCATCAACAGTAGAAATTAAAACAGTAGAAATTAAAAATTAAAATGAAAAGTAACCTTCAAGAACTTTTTAGACATGAACAGGCTTTCTGGGGGCAGCTCTGTAAGAAAATTAACTGAAAAAGATGGACTATTCACCAGATCCTGAACTGAATAATTTAAGTGTGGTGAGTTCAATCTCCTTTTATACTGCTTTCCTCCTTGCACATTGATTAAAATGTCATTGAAAATAATGAATGGCTAAATATATGAGTGTTACCCAAATTATTTCAATCTTTATTATCCTAAAAGATCAAATGATTTTCATAGCGGATGCCGTTGTGAGAGACTCAGTTTCTTTTGTTGCCTACTCATGCTGTTCCTGTTGTGATAACTCGAGGCACACTCATCAGCCTCCACGAGAACTGGCTGGAGTGACAGTTGGTGAATCAGCAGTTGGCCAAATGATGAACTAGAGCGGAGTCTGTCATTCACATGTTTCTCTAGTGAATCCTGCTATTATCCCAGAAGTGATGTCAACTTTTCTAATGTTATTATCAAGTGTCGAATTGAGAATTCAGGAAATGCCCCGTGCCTTCTGAAAGTTAGGTTTCCGAAAATTAGGTTCCAGTTTTTGTGTAATTTATCTTTAAATATGTTGGCAATGATCAAAATTTACTCTTCAAATTCTTCTCTCTTTCTCTCTCCCTCACCAGAAAACCATTCATCACACTTTCCAAACCAGAAATCCTGGAATGATTTGGCTCACCTATACTGTTTCAGTGCTTCTCTCTACAGTGGCATATTCAAATGATCTCAGCAGATTCATAGGACTTTCCATTAGTGTCCACCTCAACCACGTGGATGATCCATCAATTCTGTTTTCTAATGATGTATATGTAATGGCACTCGTTTCTATGGCAAGTGTTGCAAAGTGTAGAATTTCTTCCATCTAGTTCAGCACCCTTATCCTGTTGTTACCCAAATTTTTTATTTCAAGTGCTTTGGCTGACAAATGAAAATTGAGTTCAGCAGAGCCATCTCTTTAAAAAAAATTAATCATGTATTTCTTCTTGGCCATATAATTTAAAAACCTGGAATCATGATCATCATCAAAAACAGTAACAATAGCATAACCACAATTTACACAAAAATACATAATTAGATTCAGTCATATTTTATATTGGACCTATATCAGTTAGAGTCCGATAGAGATCTACTTACAGTGTATTCATTTGTATATTCTGGGATGTAATAGATTCAAAAGCAGTTACTATAATCTCAAACCACATGGTGTACTTCCTTTCAAAGGCACATTCACATTTCCTATCTCTACCAGTAGATGAAAATTCACTCATATCTCAGTGAGAACTAATTGGTTATTCATAATAATTAGAAATATGAACAAATAGTAGTCTACCTTTTGAAATAAAAAGAATCTTTTTGAAAATGATATTTTTATTAAACATAGCTTTTTTAAAATAAATATTAAATGTTTATATAATTGATATAATAAAGTCATATGAAAACTTGGCACTATTTGAAATGTAACCCCATCCCATAAGTAGCATACAAACCCAAAATAAATGTAAAAGGGAGACCAGCATTTTAAAAACATAACATTTTTTTTTAAAGATTTTATTTATTTATTTGACAGACAGAGATCACAAGTAGGCAGAGAGGCAGGCAGAAAGAGAGGAAGGGTTCCCTTTCTCCACATCCTCTCCAACACACGTTGTTTCCTGTCTTGCTAATTTTGGCCATTCTAACTGGTGTAAGGTGGTATCTCAATGTGGTTTTGATTTGAATCTCCCTGATGGCTAGTGATGATGAACATTTTTTCATGTGTCTGGTAGCCATTTGTATGTCTTCATTGGAGAAGTGTCTGTTCATATCTTCTGCCCATTTTTTGATATGATTATCTGTTTTGTGTGTGTTGAGTTTGAGGAGTTCTTTATAGATCCTGGATATCAACCTTTTATCTGTACTGTCATTTGCAAATATCTTCTCCCATTCCGTGGGTTGCCTCTTTGTTTTGATGACTGTTTCTTTTGCTGCGCAGAAGCTTTTTATCTTGATGAAGTCCCAGAAGTTCATCTTTGCCTTTATTTCCTTCGCCTTTGGAGACATATCTTGAAAGAAGTTGCTATGGCTGATATCAAAGAGGTTACTCCCTATGTTCTCCTCGAGGATTCTGATGGATTCCTGTCTCACGTTGAGGTCTTTTATGCAAACTGGTGCAGCCACTTTGGAGAACAGTGTGGAGATTCCTCAGGAAATTAAAAATAGATCTTCCCTATGACCCTGCAATTGCACTGCTGGGTATTTACCCCAAAGATACAGATGTAGTGAAAAGAAGGGCCATCTGTACCCCAATGTTTATAGCAGCAATGGCCACGGTCGCCAAACTGTGGAAAGAACCAAGATGTCCTTCAACGGATGAATGGATAAGGAAGATGTGGTCCATATACACTATGGAGTATTATGCCTCCATCAGAAAGGACGAATACCCAACTTTTGTAGCAACATGGACAGGACTGGAAGAGATTATGTTGAGTGAAATAAGTCAAGCAGAGAAAGTCAAGTATCATATGGTTTCACTTATTGGTGGAGCATGACAAATAATATAGAGGACAAGGGTAGATGGAGAGGAGAAGGGAGTTGAGGGAAATTGGAAGGGGAGGTGAACCATGAGAGACTATGGACTCTGAAAAACAACCTGAGGGTTTTGAAGGGGCGGGGTGGGAGGGTGGGGGAACCAGGTGGTGGGTATTAGGGAGGGCACAGATTGCATGGAGCACTGGGTGTGGTGAAAAAACAATGAATACTGTTACGCTGAAAATAAATAAAATAAAAAAAAAAAAAAGAAAGAGAGGAAGGGAAGCAGGCTCCCTGCTGAGCAGAGAGCCCAATGCTATGCGGGGCTCCATCCCAGGACGCTGAAATCATGACCTGAGCTGAAGGCAGAGGCTTTAACCCACTGAGCCACTCAGGCACCCCAGAACATAACATTTTAAAATAAAACAGTTTTTAAGAAATTTTAGTAATTTCGACATTACTGTTGGGATATTTCTGTGGGAACAGAAAAGCAAAATGTAAAGGTGTTTACTTGTTATTTATCTTTTGTGATTGCTAGATGACTTGCATATACAATCTTATTTAGTTGGCCAAAATACTTCAAAGTTGGTATTATAACTTCCCTTTCAAAACTAGTAGACAGGTGCGCAGTGATGTTCATAAACTGCCTCTAATTCTGAGAGATAATAAATGGCTGAATACGGATATCAACTACAGTGTTCTGATGAGTAGGTAGATGCTTTTTCTACTAACCATAATTTACTGTATAACTTAAAATTGGACATGATTTAATGTAGGACTTAAAAAAAATTCAACTTAAATACTTTAAAAATAACCATAGAGGGAAAAAAAGCACAGATAAGATTTCTTTTTTGAATGTGAGCAGATCTTGTTGAGCTTACACTTGATAGCCTATCTGTAAATTAACTTGTGAAATTAGATCATATTAAGTAAAAATCAGAAATTAAAACCTAGGCATAACAAATTTCACAATTTTAGACCAGTGGATGAGTTTAGAGATTATTTAGTAACTTCCTTATTTTAGAAATGAGGTCCATTATAAGTTAAAGTGACTGCTTTAGAAAATCTCCTCCTCTTCTCTCCCCACCTTCCTTTCTTTTTTCCAATCAACATCATCATCATCATCATCATTGAGATTATGAAAAAAGAGCCAGCTGGCCAAAGAAATGGAAACTAAAAATTAATTTAGATAGTTTAAACATCTGAAGTATTCGACTAAATGCTAAAAATTCTCTTCCATTCACAGAGAAGGTGTTTGTGAGGCAAAGCTGGGATTTAAAAAACAATTTGATGTGTTTCCTTTGATAAATATTCTAGGTATTTTTTGATGAGTATTCTAGGTATTTTTTGAGTAATCTTTATTTAATCCTAACATATATTACAAAGGAGTAAAAATTCTGCACTTTTGGGGTGCCTGGGCGGCTCAGTGGGTTAAGCCTCTGTCTTTGGCTCAGGTCATGATCCCAGGGTTCTGGGATCGAGCCCCGCTTTGGGTTCTTTGCTCAGCAGAAAGCCTGCCTCCCCCTCTCCCTCTGCCTGCCTCTCTGCTTACTTGTGATCTCTGTCTGTCAAACAAATAAATAAAATCTAAAAAAAAAATTCTGCACTTTTAAAGATGTCTGAAATGTTCCCATGATTGAGAGTAATGAATGACATCATGCAGTAAGTTACAACAAAAATGTAATATAAGTGTTTGTTTTATAAAAGTGAAAGTGAAGAAAATATGTAGAATTCAATATGAATTATTTTGATTGATACAGTGATAACATATTCAGTTTATAAGAAATGATTTGTGTTTAATATTACCAAAAATTAAAGAAATAGCAATAGCAATGACGATTATTTCTCATTTCTTTGTACAATAATATTTCAGACTTGTGGTATGTTTTCTCTTTCATTATAGGTATTGGGATATATATAGAGATAATTTATTTTGTACTGCCAGAGTAGTTACTCTACTTAACTTATCCTTTTCCCAGTATTTTTCCATTTTGCCCAACAGATTTATATTTATTTATATTTTCATTTTCTTCATACTTGTGTTTTGTCCTTTCTCAACTTACTTCTCAGATTTTTTTAACACATTACAAATTCTTTCTCAAATTCTAAAATTTTATTTAAAAAATTCAATAAAGTTCTTTCTCTTTGCCCTGTGCTAATCGAACCTACTCTGTCCACAAGATCTACTGATCAAACTCATTCCATCACATTTTAGCTTTTATGCTCCAATGTCCCTTGTCTCAGCAGTGGTACCTATAAAACCAGTGAACAATAACATATTTAGGATAGCTTTCCAGAATTCATATAGACTTCAAGAATGTATGCCCGAAAATGTATAGTACAGAGATTATAATTTGTGCATATGAATGAGTTTCAAACACAGTCAATAACCATAAATTTGTGTGCGCATGTGTGTGTGTTTGAGTGTGTCCCATTTTAATTTAACAAGGACTTAATTCAAATTGCCAGGAGGAGGACAGTTATTCAAACTGAATCAAGATAAATAGTATATACACTAAAAAGCAAAACATCTACCTGTCATGCATAATGTAGAGAAAGAACATGCAAATATAAGTATCAAAAAGTATCAAAATGAATTGTCTTTACAAACACAACCCAGATCTCTCTGCTTAAGAGTTTTGAGTTTCATCCTGCTGAAGGAAAGGCACAGAAACAACTGCAGGGCAAGAGCTAGAGAGCAGACCCTTGGAAGATTCAAAGACTGTGGACTACTATTACCTTTTGAATGAAGTGAAGACATTTGGTTGTAGGAACTTAAATCTTTTTTTAAAGATATTTATTTATTTATTTATTTATTTATTTATTTGGCAGACAGAGATCACAAGTAGGCAGAGAGGCAGGCAGAGAGAGAGGAAGGGAAGCAGTCTGCCCGCTGAGCAGAGAGCCTGATGTAGGGCTCAATCCCAGGACCCTGAGGACCCTGGGATCATGACCTGAGCCAAAGGCAGAGGCTTTAACCCACTGAGCCATCCAGGCGCCCCTGGTTGAAGGAATTTAACCTACAGAGGAGAAGATTAAAGATGCTTTAAAAATCTGAAATATACAATGAAAGACTTTTTGCCAGTTCTTCTTCTAGACCAAAGAACTGCATTTTCAAGTGAAACATGAGAAATGTTTCTGATAAATGCTGTTACAGAAGTCAAGTGTAAGTCCTCAAAGTCACTAATCCTAGAGTTTGCACTTACTCATTCATGGCTGTGTGTGTGCAGTCCTAGTAACTTAAGTTGATTCTGTTTTAGTAATTTCATGTGGTTCACTCTAAAAGAAATTGTCTTAAGGGTACAATTGGACCAGAAGAGTATGATCACCAAAGGCTATTCAAGACTTGCACCTTCAAAATCTGAAAGTGTGTGAATCAGTTGCCATGAGGACATCCAAATGTTACATCTCATTTTTTTTCCCTCTAAAATAGGAATGTTTGGGCGTTGAAAAGGCATCTAGACTATTTTGAACATTTATTTTTAATCTGGCCAGAATCCTTGGCTCAGTGCCTTATGGGCTGAAACCAATTGATAATAATTATACTAAACTAAGTACACAGCATTGGGAATCAGACATAACTGGATCTCTGATCCAATCTTCAATGAACATAAAAGGCTGAATCTCACTTTCCTCAACTGTAAAATGAGAGAATTGGATTAGATTACTACAGATGGTCTCCCTCATTCAAATGCTATAATTTCAAGAATCTATTGTATTTCAAAATCCAAAAGAGATGCATTAGAAAAAATTAATGACAATGTGACTGTGGACCCTATAAAGAGTTTTAGACAAGTCTTGAATGCTTACAAGTGTAGTCATTTTCCAGCATAAAAGGTTGTGTCTCATAGGGCAATTTATAATCAATCATTCTTTGGCCTGTCTTGATTCTCAAGGTAGCCCTGAAGAAGTCTAGCTAAGCATCACCAGTGAGTCATAAACACTTATAAAACACACAAATATGTGTTATGAGAAACTAGTCATTAAGCAAAATAGAAAATCAGTGAAATAGTCTTGTAATTATATTTTAGGCCGATGTAAGTTCAATTAGAGTTTGATACAGAAATATATAGTGACATTGAAAGAAAGTATTAAAGAAGTCTTCTACATACTTTTTAAACAAGGAGAGAGAGATTAACTTTTCATATGTTCAAGGAGTAATCAGAAAAGGAGTGGAAATTGAAAGAGTACTTAGAAATGGGATGAACTAGGTACGTGAAACATGGAGTCATGGATAAAACAAAAATTGTTGTAAAGATCAAATCTCACCTTCCTGAAGCACCTTAAATCAGGGAGAGGAAGAAAGAGGATAGTGTGCATTATTTTTGCTTAGATCTTAAATTCAAAGTGAAAAGGCAACTGGAGGTAGCTTTTTTACCAGATTAGAGCACCTACGAAAAGGGAATTCACAAAATAATCAAGACAGAATATGCACTGCAGCTCTTTGTATGTGCAGATGGTCTCAAATTAGAGATCACTATATCAGGGTGTTTGTCCTTGAGATTTCCCCCCAGTAATAGTACTGGAGTTGCTTAAACAAATCACCAACATATATGAACTATTATAAATTCACCAGATGAATAGAACATTATGAAAGACCATGGCATCAAGCTGTTAAAGAGTTTAATTTCTAGGTCATTTTCTGCTTTATGCTTCTTTTCTCCATCTATATTTCATAATTATTTACATGTGAGTGATAATTTGAGTTGTAGCCACAATATTATTGTTGAAGCATATTTCAAAGTGTTTGAAATATCTCTGGTGAAATGTCAAATTATTGGGGAAGAAGAATAATTAAAAAAAAAAACAACAGAATAATGAACAAAAGCAGCAGCCATAAAGGAAACCTTTCCAAGAAAACATTTCTAAAGGTTTCTCTAAGGATAAAATATGCAGATATATGTGGAGATATATGAAATGCTGGGAGAGAAAAAAATTACTGAAAGTAGAAGAGAGAACTAAACAAAAATGGAAAGTAATTATTTTGATTATGGTTCAAAATAGTCTGGTGGAGGTAGCACAGCATGTTTTAACAAGCTACAAGCTACAAGCTACAGAGTTCAACACACTGACATTCAAACTCTGCGTCCTGTGATCTTGGTCAAGAGCCTCAACTACTCTGGGTCTCAATTTACTCATCCATAATATGTGGAGAGTAGTTCCAAGCTCATATACTTTTCAGAACCATTCCGTGAAATCACAACAACAAGCAATTCCGAAGCGGTGAGCAAATAATGGCAACCTTTGTTGTTATTGTAATTTTAAAGACTTATTAGAAATATATGTTTATTGTGTGTTCAACATCTATAAACAGGAATATAAATATTCCAATTTCAAGGTGTGTAAGAATGGTTATATTGAAGTATAAAATGATTATTTGAGTTTTTGCTTTATAAACTTTTTGTTTGTCTTAACCTTTGTTGAAACGCATCTAATTTTTTTTTTTTTTTCAATATGAAGACACGTAGATCTTTATTTTGAACATCTTTTCTGGGAAGATATGTAGTTATGTGATTTGTAAAATGAACGGTGAATAGCTCTTGCAACTTTGAAATATTTTCGTTCCACTCCCCGGCCTGCAGGCCCTCACCGCCCCCTTTCTTGGTCCCCAGTTGAGTACGTAAAAGCTCCCTGGCTTTAAAATGTTATCTATGTAAATTCTTCTGCCACAGCTGGACAAGATGCTTTCAAGAGTTTTTCTGTTTCCTGTGTGGTGAAGCAGCTTTCCCCTAACGACTATTTCCCATCAGTACCCACAAAGACCTACCTTCTTAACCACTGTTTCAACGGTTTCTTACCACTTCCACCTTTCTATAGAACATTTCATTTGGGAGGAGGTTCACAAATATTTGTTCACTGGGCTGTTCAGACTGATAACATCTCTTGGGACTTGAACTTTGATGCACAACTCTCATCTGGGTAAAAAAAAAAAAAAAAGCAACTGTCAAACATCAGCAGATAATTCCAAAAATGACAACAAATTCTTCTCTGTCTCAAAGTCACAAGGTGATGGTTATTTGTTTCTCTGTTTTGGAAAATATAAGTCTCTGTTTTTCAAAAAATCAAAATGAAGACCTTTCATTACTTATCTGTTAGCTTTAGTAAAATGTCAGTACAATTAGATTCTAAATCATTCATTCTTTTAGTAGCAACTATAGAACTAAGAAAATAGGACTAGACATGATTCATGACAGACATGAAGACATAGATTTATATGTTTTATAAAAAATGAGAAAATTCTAGTATCTTTATTCTGGTTAAATAAGTCCTCTCAAAGCATTTTTAACATGCCTCCAAATTTTCATCTATAAAATTACTGCATATTAATTATTAACTGAAAAAAATAATAACATCATGTTCATGTTCTTTATAAAAAGTGTTTTAATACAGTTCTTATGATCCATAATTATTTTGCTTGCTCCTGCTGATTTTTAAAATGCTAAATTTATTTGAATTATTTTTCATGAATCTAGTAATTATAAGTTTTGTTCTTTGTGTAAAGTTGTTGTTTGTTTGATAGTCTTTCCTCTTATGGTTTTCACTCTGAGTTTCCAAGATATTTTCAAATAGATGATTTTCACCATGAAGCTAGAGTAGAAAATCTTCTATTTCAAAATATTTGGTGATTCAGAAATCTGTACGGCTGAAAATTACCTCCTCTTCCCAATATGTACACAGATAAACAGTGTAAATGATAAGCAAATATGGCTTTGTCACAACAAAAGTCAGAATTGCAAGTCATATTCATTACTGCTATAAGAATTAGAAAGTGCATACTAAGGAATACTTAGTTTTTAGAATATTAATCGAGGCTTCACACATAATCTCTGAAATAAAGTTAAGTGGGGCTTCTGGTAGCCTTTAATTGTTAACACTATGAACATTCCAGAGCACCATGTAGTTCAGACCCCTTGAAACTCCTAAAACTATGAAGCTTGCTTTGTGTTCTATTGAAATGTAAAGCAACTGCAACAAATTGTGAATTAAGGGTCTGCTTATTTTTATATTTGCATGCATTTAAACAACCTCAAACTGGGTTTTTCTTTTATAATTTGCCCCTTTCCTTTCCTTTCTTAATGTTACAACCTAATTTGGATTTTTACCTTTTTCTTCTCACCTCTTGTTTTTCTTCAGATTCATCTTTCGGGTGCCCCCTAAATAAAGTCGCATTTTTTTTTTTAATATTTGCCATGGGCTTCCTTTACCCACCGTAAAGTGTTTTTAAATGTAATCTGATATGCAATACAATCCTAATCAACTTCCCAACCTTGTTCTAAATCACTATTTCCCAGCCAATCTGTTTGAGGAATTGAGCCCATCACCAAACGTGCCGGAGAGTTGTATTCTCTGCTGTTGTCCTCACATTAGCTCCCCTGTCTGGAATACGCTCAACTGGCCTGTTTCTTCTCAAATCCAGTATATTCTCTGGCTCTAATGTAAACAAAATCTCTAGCATGAAACTCTCAGAGCCTTCTGTCAATATATAACCGTGCCCTCATCTAAAGAGCCTTAAAAGTTCCTTGCAAACCTTTTGAAGCACATGTCATGTTCGTATGTTAGGATGAGGACTGCAGCATTGAGGAGAGGTTTCTCCTCGGAAGCTCATAGATTGGCTTCAGACAGTCGTCAAATATATGTGAAATGGGTGAAGGGTGTTTATCTGGTAAGAGAGCTCATTACTATGATGAAATCCTCAGTGACCACAACATCAAAAATTCGGAATCACTGTTTTAGGGGAAGAATCATAATGTGCTCACATATTTTCTTCAGCAGAGCAGCTTATATCATTTTAACCTTTTATATTCCATTGCGATATGCCAAATTTTAGAGTGTGTGTCTTCAAATATTTTATATATCTTTATATTTGTTTCTTAAAATTTTTAATAGAAAATGGGGGGAAAGTCCTATGCCCTAAAGGAGTACATATTCCTTTTTTTTCTTTCATTAGTGCTAAATCTTCATAGCCCTGTATGTACCTTAATCTTAAAGACAACTTCTGAGAGACCTCTTGAATATTTTACATCTAGAAATCTCTATTTATGACCATTAGATAGCACTGTGATTTTTTAAAAAGACTTGTTTATTATTTGAGAGAGAGAGAAAGAGAGAGCACAGTTGGGGTGAGGGGAGCGGACAGAGGAAGAGGGAGAAAGAGAATCCGAGAACCTCAAGCAGACTTCTTGCTGACTGGGGAGCCTGAGTTGGGGCGATCTCAGGACCCTGAGATCATGACCTGAGCCAAAGAGTCAAATGCTTAACTGACTGAGCCACCCAGGCACCCCAATATTACTCTGATTTAAAATGCTCCCCATGATAGTGTTAATTCAAGCAAACTATGGGAAGTAAACTAGTCTACACTAACTTATCTCTAACATCATTTAGTCATTAGAGTGGGGGAGGGGAGTCCACAAACATAAATCAAGATTTCTAAAACTTTATACTTTATGGTATGGACCAGCTCATCAAAACGATCTATATTCTATCCAAAAGAAAAGTAGAGACATAGATATACCAGGAACATCCCCAAATTATTCTTGAGAAACCTTTGGGAAATGCATTACACTAGGTTCCCAACAGTTAAAATCCTCTGTTGGAATGAATAATGGAAAGCAAAGACTCACTTTTTAATATACCTCTCAGACTTTACCTTAGGTTAATAATAGACATGATTTTAATGGAATTAATGTGTTCATGTCCAAGGTTTTTCCTTCTTTCCTTAGTTCAAAGCAATTTTGATAAAAGTAAAGGTGAGTTAGCTATATGGATTTTGGCTCATATTAGAAGATTGGCTTTAGAGCTATAGATTACAGCTATTAAGATTTTATTACCTCTGATCCTGTTCTACTCTCCTGATATAATTGACAGGTGGTAGGTTAATGTATATACAGCATACATATATATTTGGTATACCTCCTGCTAATGTGAATACAGATTATTTAGACATCTGGAATCAATTTAACAACCTTCTGAACTTTACATAAATAGCCATTATCTGACTTAATGATTTTAGTGGTTTCGGATGCCAGGATTGTCAATGTTCCTGGCATAGGAAATTTGGATTGAGAAGATTACTTCCCTATGGGCTATTTCTCTAGGGAGAACAGTTTGAATCAAAGAGAAAAATACCTGGTCAAGCTCATTATCAAAACTGGATAATGGTAAATGACAACCTATGGGAAACCTAAGGAGAATTTACTTTATTTTTCTAATGAAAGGGTCTATGTTATTGTTTAAAATCAGTCCTTTCTTACTTATGCCTTGTCTTGAGGCAAATGTTTTAGGATGGATTATTAGTGATTTCTTTGTTTTTAAACCTGCTCTGTCTTTCACTATTACTGCCCTGAGTAATTCCGACATTATAACAATTAAAAGGTAAAATCTGGAATGAGATGGTTAAGGTAGGCTCTAATTTAAAAAAAAAAAATTAAAATAATGTAACACTCTGTCCAAACAGTGCAAAGAGAAATATTGCCTCTCTGTCTATTATAGCTTTAACAGATTACAGAACAGTGACAAGCAAGCTTGACTATTCCATTTTTGGCTAATTAAATGTTATTTAATCTCGATGTTGTATAAGGACAGCCAGGAAAAAGAATAGTGATAAAATGAGTGAGTTAAAATCTCAAATGGAATTTTAATTTTTAAAAAATGAATAAGCATTAATTTCATTTTTAAAAAATTTTTAAGCAGTGATTTCAAAATTTAGAAAATGCAAATAATTTTGGGATAAAAGACAACAATGGGTTTCAAAAGTGGTGTTTCTTTCAACCATTAGGGGTAGTGATAACTGCAAAATTTATAAATACCATTAGGCTTCTGTAAGAATAATTATGGAGCATAAATCTATTGATTACTGAACAACTTATTCCATGTAGATCTTGTGAAAAATCCACATTATGGAATGTAAGGGTATTTTGTTTGTTTGTTTTTGTTGTGGGGGGTGATTCTGTTATACACAACTAATCCCTTAAAAGTAACACTGAAAAAGTCCTCTAGCTGCCAAAATGATTTAGATGCTTTCATTGAATGACCTTCTCTTTTTATGCCAAATTATTTACTTAATTAAAATTTTAGATGATCTCTCAGAATGAACTCTTACCTATTCCATTTTCCAAAATGGAAATCCATATGATAGCTTTCTTTTGCTATCCCTCAAATACTGTATTTTAGCTTTCGAAAGAAATTGCTGCCCAGGATTCTTAATCTAGCACCTTATGAGAGAAATGGATAATATTTTTTTTGTAGAAACTATTGAAATCTAAGAAAGGAACAAGCAATGAATGTATATATTGTTTGAAAGTCTTTATTTATCTCTCACTAATATATAATTCCATAGTTAGGATCTGCCTTTGGTTTAAGCTACTCTTTTAATTTTAGGTTCTAGGTCATTAATATTTCTTCAAGTCAGATGTCACAACATACTGCCAAAATCAGAGTGAATAAGAACAAGTCAGAATGAACACACTTCAATTTAAATAGTATAAATTAATATTCTACCCTGGAGCTTACTTTTTTTCTTCTAATTTACTTGATATACCAATTAGATTAGATAAAATGGACTAAGGAATATGAATTTGCCTATACACTAACACCATTCATTTTCAGTTTTTAGAAAGTGGCCTTAAGACAATGATACACTTGTTGCATAATTAATATTTTAAAACAGGGAAGGGTTCTTTGCTACTTAAATGAACATGCGCTTTATACCCAGTGTATAAAAAATGTACACAGCTTTGTTCATAATCGGCCTCTCTACATACAAGGTAATAATAAACAATATTACTGAATAGCACCTGTGTGGCAGTCAACCATGAATATGTTATACATGTAATATAATATAATATAACACATATTTTAATTGTTTTACATACTTGGTAATCTCGTATCCTGGATGCATTGCTTTAAATACTTGGTAGTTTAAAATCTAGAGGAAACAGAATCAAAGTAGTTAGATAACTTGAATAAAGGCCAGACTTTTTACATTAGACCTACCCCCTCCCGCTCTGTGAAGTTGCATGACAAATTGGACAAAAGGAGGGGCTGTTCTTTAGTGAAGGTGCTAGCCAAGGGGCCCCTGCCACCCTCAGCACTAAGGGGATGGATGCCTGGCACTTACGGACCCATTCGCGGTAAACCAGTGTGCTCCAGGACATGGCTTAGAGTTCCGTTCATCTCCATTCTCCCAACACAGCAGTCACATTTTAGATATTTGTAGAATTCAACCATAAAATGACTCAAACTCTCCAACATTTCAAAGATGCAATGTAAAAATGAACCCATTTCTCATTTTGAAATTATGAAAGCTTTACTCCTGTTTTAAGACAGAGTTGTAATTTGCTTTACTTCCAGGCCCACTATGAACCACAGTGCTGAACCTAAGGGCACTTTCAGTCTAGATACAGGATGTACATTCCTCCAAACATCCAAGTAGGATTTATTGAGCACCTGCTGTGTACCCAGCACTTCTCTAGAGTTATACAAGTAAAGAAAACTAAGTGCCTGCCCTTACAGAACTACATTCTTGTGAGAGACGTCAGGGTTTCTCTCCACGTAGGCACCTGACTTTCTTTAAAAATCAGTAAGCACTTTAGTGAACGTATATCAAACAGTATTATGAAGTATAATGCGACCTATCCATCCTCCCCCTTCACACACACATTTTCTTTCAGTGCAGTGATGCCTCTCCCCTCTGTCCTGTGATGGGACTTGACACTCCCATTCTGCAAAAGAGAGGTTTTATAATAGAACCAGAAAATAACAGTGGCAGCAGACTTAGGCTTTATGAAAAAAAAAAAAATGGTCAAGGTTTGGGAGAGAAAGAACTGGAAAAATACTTGGGCATTTCTTTTGCTCCAAATGGAGAAGAGATTAAAGTAAAATTATTAAGTCTTTGAACACTTGAGGAAATAAAGAATGGGAGGGGGAAGCAAGAGAGTTAGATTCTGGTGAGGATCTCTTCACTGAGCTACAGCACCAGCCCCACGGATTAAATGGTAGAATGCCAAGAGGAAGCTAGGGAATTCAAGGAAGACTTTGACTGCTGAACCTAGTTAGATAGGATAGCTCCCTGGACTTTGGTTTTGCAAAGTGCTGAGGGAGAGCACCGCAAATTTCCTCTGCCTCTGATAATAAGAAAGGGCAGAGGGGCACCTGGGTGGCTCAGTGGGTTAAGCCTCTCCCTTCAGCTCAGGTCATGATCTCGGGGTCCTGGGATCGAGCCCCGCATTGGGCTCTCTGCCTCCCCGTCTCTCTGCCTGCCTCTCTGCCTGCTTGTGTTCTCTCTCTCTGTGAAATAAAGAAAATAAAATCTTTAAAAAAAAAAAAAAGAAAGAAAGAAAGAAAGAAAGGGCAGAGACAAATTACACCGAGGAGGAGAGAGAATGTGTGTGGGATAGTAGCTGGGCTAACTCAATAGATGCAGAAAGGGAAGGGGGACTGAGGACCAGCCAAGAACACCCCAATCTCACGGACTCTGGCTGATGACTGGTGACTCAGGCAGGACCTAATTTCTCTTACTCATTTCTCAGCAATAACCCTAAGGCCTTAGGACTCAATCTCCCTAAATTAGTTGCATCCAAGAGAGAAGGAGGATTTAAGGAAAACCTGAAATGACTGGGTTTGAACTTTACTAAATTTACTAAAAATCGACAATTTACTACATTTTCTGATATAAAATAGGGTCTTTGAGCAGCGGTTTTGTTGAATTGTATAAATATAAAGAAATTTACTTTTTTTCTTTTTTTTAAGATTTTATTTATTTATTTGTCAGAGAGGGAGAGAGAGAGAGAGAGCTCACACAAGCAGGGGGAGCAGCAGGCAGAGGGAGAAGCAGGCTCCCCATTGAGCAGAGATCCTGATGCGGGGCTTGATCCCAGGAGCCTGGGATCCTGACCTGAGCTGAAGGCAGACATTTAATCCACCAAGCCACCCAGGTGTCCCAAGAAATTTACATTTTTTATACCTAAATTCTTCATTGAATATATTGTCCATGTTGCAAATGTAAAGCACTAGGACACAGTTCCCACACGTAGTATTATTGTTATTAAAGTTCAGATAGCAGAGTCAAAGGCCATCAGTGTTTATGCTGTATTTTCTCTTTTAAAATTAACTCTTTTAACTATCTTCTCTTATTTCACTGATAAAAATCAGTATGAGTTTTATTCCAGTCTTAGTTGTATCACAGAAATTTGCTTTCTAGATGGTTCCTAAAAATACTTTTAATTTCCCACTTATGGAAAGGTTGATCAAAGTTTTCTTTATTAGCAAATCATATAGTCTGAATGTTTTAATGAATAAAATATTTTCAACTCATATTTTTCAAAAATGGGACATTTCAAGAGAATAAAGAGAAAGTTCACGCTTTATTTTCAATGTCCTTTTGAGCTACCTCTTAACACCATGTGGAAATAAGATATTACTTATCAATTAAATAAATTATGCTTTGAAATAAAATCCTTTCACAGATTTAAAACAAGCCTGTGACTACAATGGAGCAACTCATAAATCTATAGACTTTAGCCTGGGTTAACTGAGAGATATTCAAATAAAATTTCTACTGCAGATTGCTTATACAGCCTAATAGCCAAAGGAATAAAAGTGCTCTAGGGTTTATATCTTTTGGCTCAGTGGGTAACATATTCAGGTACTAAACAAAGAAATGTAACTGTGGTTTCTCAAAAAAAAAAAAAAAAAAAGAAAGAAAGAAAAAGAAAAAAGCCTTTGGATCATTTTAGATTAATAAAAGCAAAAAGGATTAATAGTATTTTTAATCAGAAAATTCAGCCTTACCGAAGTCTCTTTACTACAGAAAATTTGGATCATTTTGGACAGAACTGAACATGAGTAAAAGAAATCACTCAGTCATTTTGTGGCTATTTCTAAATGTCTTTTTTTTTTTTTAAGATTTTATTCATTTATTTGTCAGAGAGAGGGAGAGAGAGAAGGAAAGCACAAGCAGGGAGAGCTGCCGGCAGAGGAAGAAGCAGGCTCCCCGCCGAGCAGGGAGCCCAATGCGGGACTCCATCCCAGGACCCTGGGACCACAACCTGAGCCGAAGGCAGATGCTTAACCGACTGAGCCACCCAGGTGCCCCTAAATGTTTTCTTATACCAAGAAAACAAACAAGCACGTGCATAACTAAAATATCCATTTCCCCTAGGTGAAATATGTCATTGTCTGTTTTAACAAATATTCAGTTTCTGTCATGATTTCCAGATCCTCTCTGCACAGATAGCTCTTTGATAAATGTTCTCTATCTTGTGAAAGTACAGCCCAACACTGGACAACGTGTTTTGAAAGTGGTCTGATCATGGTAGAACAGAATGTAAGAAAAAGCCACTCTCAGTCTGAATGTTTCGTGTCTACTGATGGAGTCTAGAACTGAGTTAGCTTTTTATGAAGTTAAATCACAATTTAGAGACTTACTGTGCTAAAGAAAAAAAAAATCTTGTCTTTTTCACATCTGCTTTGTCTTTCCTATACTAATGTAAGCAATTTTTGTTTGTTTTGGACAAAATATAGGGTTCCACACTGATAAACATAGTTTCTGATATCTATTTGGAATTCAGCAATTTGGAAATCAATTTTTGAGGATAATTTTAAGGATATCTAAGAATATTAGTAAGTGAGAAAAATAAAAAATATTATTAAGTGCAGATAGCACTAGGAAAACAATTCAGAGTTCAAGACTGCCTCTCTTACAAGCAAACTGAGTAACTCTGGGTAAATCACTTCCCACTCTAGGTGTCAGTTTCCTTATCCAAAAAATCTGTGTGGTTTTCTGGCTGCATTATAATTCTAACATAGTGTATGTCTCCAAATTCCATCTTATTCATTTTGTACAATAATTTAAATCTTTTTTTAAAACTTAATATTTTTCTTCTGTCTCTGCTTTGATAAGTGTCCGTTTATTTTTATCCAAGTCATTGATTAAAATGTTGAAGAAGACAGCACCCAATGCATGTCACAAGAGACCAAGCTCTAGGCTGACAGTGATTCAGAGCTCAATAAACTTTGGGAATGGTTACTGAAAGCCACTATGTTAAGTTTATTATTATTCATCCAACATTCACTCATTTTATCTGCAAAAATATAATGAGAAACCTATTAAATGCCTTTGTGAAATCAATATAGATTCTGATAGCTCAGTTTACTGTGCAGTATCAGATCTCTGAAAGTTAACCTTGAAGGAAGCTCAGAGAATTATGTTTTATTTGTCTCAGGCCTAGATTTATAATGAACTAGGGAGCTAGAAAGTGCTATAAAGAAGGAAAAAAGGACATCTGGGAGAGATTTTTCCACCATCACCTCTCCTATTCCACCCAAAACACACACACCCATAAGAATCACGGTGCACATGCATACACATTATTCTTACTTCTGGTGTGGATAGAGTCACAACCTGTATCAATGAGCCAGTTTGTGGAAAGATGAAATAATTGAAAGTAAGTGGTGTGATGTCTTACACAGTGGAATCTGAAACTGAGCAGAACCCAACAAAGTAGAAACATGCCACCTTAGAAAGCAATCTAAGAGAGGAGAGACTCCCAGGCCAATGCCGGAGCAAGTCCCTCGTAGGTAAGAAGAGCCACAGTGGTTACAACTAGTGATAGACCTCGAGTGGGAGTCAAGATGGCGGGGAAGTAGCAGGCTGAGACGACATTGGGTGGCAGGAGATCAGCTAGACAGCTTATCTAACCATTGTGAACACCTACAAATCCAACGGGAAATCGAAGAGAAGAAGAGCAACAATTCTAGAAACAGAAAATCGATCACTTTCTGAAAGGTAGGACCTGCGGAGAAGTGAATCCAAAGCGACGGGAAGATAGACCCCGGGGGGAGGGGCCGGCTCCTGGCAAGTGGCGGAGCAACGGAGCACAAAATCGGGACTTTTAGAAGTCGGCTCCACTGGGAGACATCGCTCCAGAGGCTAAACCGGGGGGAAACCCAGGCGGGGTCAGCATAACCCCAGGTCCCGCGGGGTCACAGAAGGACTGGGGGTGTCTGAGTGCCGCAGAGCTCGCAGGTATTAGAGCGGGGAAGCCGGCTACAACGACAAAGCCGACAAAGCCGAGGACTGAGCTCTCTGCCCGGGGTTACCTTGTGCCCGTCGCAGGCTGGGTGGGCTCAGAGCGCGGCTGGAGGCCGCGGAGACGGAAGTGACCCGGCGCTTTTCTCCAGCTCCAGCAATTGACTGCTTTCCTCAAAGTGCGACCGCAGGCCAGGGAGGCGGGGCGGTTGGGTGCTTTGCTCTGAGGGCGCACTGAGGAGCCGAACCCCAAGCTCTCGGCTCCTCCGGGCCGGAGACTGGGAGGCCGCCATCTTCATTCCCGTCCTCCGGAACTCTACGGAAAGCGCTCAGGGAACAAAAGCTCCCGAAAGCAAACCCGAGCGGATTACTTAGCCCGGCCCCTGGCAAGGGCGGTGCAATTACGCCTGCAGCAAAGACACTTGAGAGTCACTACAACAGGGCCCTCCCCCAGAAGATCAACAAGAAACCCATCCAAAACCAACTTCAGTCACCAAGAACAGCAGAATTCCACAGCAGGAGAAAGCAAATCCTACCTGGACAAAATGACAAGGCGGAAAAACTCACCTCAAAAAAAAGAACAAGAGGCCTTACCGAAGGCTGGAGACCTAATCAATACGGACATTGGTAACACGACAGATCTAGAGTTCAGAATGACAATTCTCAAGGTTCTAGCCGGGCTCGAAAAAGGCATAGAAGATATTAGAGAAACCCTCTCCGGAGAGATAAAAGCCCTTTCTGGAGAAATAAAAGAACTAAAATCTAACCAAGTTGAAATAAAAAAAGCTATTAATGAGGTGCAATCAAAAATGGAAGCTCTCACGGCCAGGATAAATGAGGCAGAAGAAAGAATTAGTGACATAGAAGACCAAATGACAGAGAATAAAGAAGCTGAGCAAAAGAGAGACAAACAAATACTGGACCACGAGGAGAGAATTCGAGAGATAAGCGACACCATAAGACGACACAACATTAGAATAATTGGGATTCCAGAAGAAGAAGAAAGAGAGAGGGGAGCAGAAGGTATATTGGAGACAATTATTGGAGAGAATTTCCCTAATATGGCAAAGGGAACAAACATCGAAATCCAGGAGATGCTAAGAACACCCCTCAAAATCAATAAAAATAGGTCCACACCTCGTCACCTGATAGTAAAATTTACAAGTCTTAGCGACAAAGAGAAAATCCTGAAAGCAGCCTGGGAAAAGAAGTCGGTAACATACAAGGGTAAAAACATTAGATTGGCAGTGGACCTATTCACAGAGACCTGGCAGGCCAGAAAGAACTGGCATGATATATTCAGAGCACTAAACGAGAAAAACATGCAGCCAAAAATACTATATCCGGCTAGGCTATCATTGAAAATAGAAGGAGAGATAAAGAGCTTCCGGGACAAAAGCTGAAAGAATTTGCAAACACCAAACCAGCTCTACAGGAAATATTGAAAGGGGTCCTCTAAGCAAAGAGAGACCCTAAAAGTAGTAGATCAGAAAGAAACAGAGACAATATACAGGAACAGTCACCTTACAGGCAATACAATGGCACTAAATTCATATCTCTCAATAGTTACCCTGAATGTTAATGGGCTAAATGCCCCAATCAAAAGACACAGGGTATCAGAATGGATAAAAAAACAAAACCCATCAATATGCTGCCTACAAGAAACTCATTTTAGACCCGAAGACACCTCCAGATTTAAAGTGAGGGGGTGGAAAACAATGTACCAAGCTAATGGACATCAGAAGAAAGCTGGGGTGGCAATCCTTATATCAGATCAATTAGATTTTAAGCCAAAGACTCTAATAAGAGATGAGGAAGGACACTATATCATACTCAAAGGGTCTGTCCAACAAGAAGACCTAATAATCTTAAATATCTATGGCCCTAACATGGGAGCAGCCAACTATATAAACCAATTAATAACAAAATCAAAGAAATGCATCGACAGTAATACAATAATAGCAGGGGACTTTAACACTCCCCTCACTGAAATGGACAGATCATCTAAGCAAAAGATCAACGAGGAAATAAAGGCCTTAAATGACACACTGGACCAGATGGACATCACAGATATATTCAGAACATTCCATCCCAAAGCAACTGAATATACATTCTTCTCTAGTGCACATGGAACATTCTCCAGAATAGACCACATCCTGGGTCATAAATCAGGTCTCAATCGGTACCAAAAGATTGAGATCATTCCCTGCATATTTTCAGACCACAATGCTCTGAAGCTAGAACTCAATCACAAGAGGAAATTTGGAAAGAACGCAAATACATGGAGACTGAACAGCATCCTTCTAAAAAATGAATGGGTCAACCAGGAAATTAAAGAAGAATTGAAAAAATTCATGGAAACAAATGATAATGAAAACACAACGGTTCAAAATCTGTGGGACACAACAAAGGCAGTCCTGAGAGGAAAATATATAGCGGTGCAAGCCTTTCTCAAGAAACAAGAAAGGTCTCAAATACACAACCTAACCCTACACCTAAAGGAGCTGGAGAGAGAACAACAAAGAAAACCTAAACCCAGCAGGAGAAGAGAAATCATAAAGATCAGAGCAGAAATCAATGAACTAGAAACTAAAAAAACAATAGAACAAATCAACAAAACTAGGAGCTGGTTCTTTGAAAGAATTAATAAGATTGATAAGCCCCTGGCCAGACTTATCAAAAAGAAAAGAGAAAGGACACAAATAAATAAAATCATGAATGAAAGAGGAGAGATCACAACCAACACCAAAGAAATACAAACAATTATAAGAACATACTACGAGCAACTCTATGGCAACAAATTTGACAATCTGGAAGAAATGGATACATTTCTAGAGACGTATAAACTACCACAACTGAACCAGGAAGAAATAGATAACCTGAACAGACCCATAACCAGTAAGGAGATTGAAACAGTCATCAAAAATCTCCAAACAAACAAAAGTCCAGGACCAGATGGCTTCCCAGGGGAATTCTACCAAACATTTAAAGAAGAATTAATTCCTATTCTCCTGAAACTGTTCCAAAAAATAGAAATGGAAGGAAAACTTCCAAACTCATTCTATGAGGCCAGCATCACCTTGATCCCAAAACCAGACAAGGATCCCACCAAAAAAGAGAATTACAGACCAATATCTTTGATGAACACAGATGCGAAAATTCTCACCAAAATACTGGCCAATAGGATCCAACAGTACATTAAAAGGATTATTCACCACGACCAAGTGGGATTTATTCCAGGGCTGCAAGGTTGGTTCAACATCTGCAAATCCATCAATGTGATACAATACATTAATAAAAGAAAGAGTAAGAACCATATGATACTCTCAATAGATGCTGAAAAAGCATTTGACATAGTGCAGCATCCCTTCCTGATTAAAAGTCTTCAAAGTGTAGGGATAGAAGGCACATACCTCAATATTATCAAAGCCATCTATGAAAAATCCACCGCAAATATCATTCTCAATGGAGAAAAACTGAAAACTTTTCCGCTAAGGTCAGGAACACAGCAGGGATGTCCGTTATCACCACTGCTGTTCAACATAGTACTAGAAGTCCTAGCCTCAGCAATCAGACAACAAAAAGAAATTAAAGGCATCCAAATTGGCAAAGAAGAAGTCAAACTATCACTCTTTGCAGATGATATGATACTATATGTGGAAAACCCAAAAGGCTCCACTCCAAAACTGCTAGAACTTATACAGGAATTCAGTAAAGTGTCAGGATAGACCTCTGAGGTTCTTACTTCCAAGTGGGAAAGGTGAATTTTGATGCCTCAGACACAGGACAGCTAGCTAAATCTTAACCACTCAACAGATAAAGATACTGATGAGGTCACATGTTTCTAAATTTTAAAATCTTACCTATGATATTCACCTGATATACAGTCTAACTCAATCTGTACAAACCACAAAATTCAGGGAGGAATGATCAGGAACACAAGGGCACCTGTCTCAGGGAAGGTTCCCAATCTCTTGCCTACTGCAAGACTTGAGGCAGTTTTCAAGCCTGGAATTTGCCGACTAAATGAGAAGCCAGGTCCTCTGAAGGAAGTACCCTGCACTACCATGGCAAGTGGATAGGTAATGATTCCCCAGTCCTTCTCTAAAAAGTCTGTGACCATTCCTTCAAGTAATCATTCAATGGGAAAAAGGGAACATCCAAATATTTCAAGGACTGGTGGACATAGGACCTGAGTTGACGTAAATAAATAGAAGAAACTGAAAGCAGTATCAGTTGCTTCTAACTTCTGTTAGAGTGGGAGGCCCATGAGGACTGAGTACTAAATGTAGGTTTAAACACAGGTCTCAGCTCACAGTGTGTACTAGGCCCATGGACTCACCTTGTGACTTTACCTTGGTCTCAAATATATTAGAGTAGACACACTTTGTGATTGGAAGAAATTCCACATTGGTTCTTTGGCCTATGTAATAAATATTATAAAAGGAAGACAAAATGAAAACCTTTGAGAAGTCCCACTACCCTCCAGTTAAAATGGTATATCCAAAAAAACACTCCATCCTGTGAAATGGCAACAAGTATTGCCACTATTAAAGACCTAAGAACATATAAAAGGTAGTTCCATAATATCTTCATTTTTTTTGCCAACCTCCAAAAGTCAGGTGGATCTTTGAGCATGACAATGAACTACTACAACTTAGTGAGGTTATGATTCACCTGCAGATAACGTGCCAAGAACACAATGTGCTCTTTGCTAAAGCAGATGAGCAAGTCCTCATGCACATAGCATAGGCAGTCATTGATTTGACAAGTGTAATATTTTTCATCTCTACAGTTTGCATTCACCGGGAGAGAACACAGTGTACATTTATCTTGACCCAGAGCTATACCAATTGCTCTGCCCCACTGTCATAGCATAGTCCAAAGTTAAATCTCAGAACCTGAGCCATCTTGATAATCTTCAGAACATTACATTGAGCCACTGTGTTAATGGCATCATGTTAATGTGACGAGATGTATATGAAGGAGCAGATACACTAGAAGAATTTCTCAGATATATACATGATACTCAGAAGGTGGAGACAAAACCTACAAAGATGGAGGAGGCTTCCATATCGGTGAACTTTTTAGGGATCCAATAGCCTAAAGCATCTCAGGACATTTTTTCAAAGATAAAGGAAGAATATTGCAGGTAGCACCTTCCACCCAACTACTAAGAAAGAAGCATATTCCACACTTGAAAGTGTTACTCAATCCGTACAACTCTGAATGACACTAAAGGCTTTGAGTAGGGTTCAGAGTAAATGATTTATAGCAGATCCAGTCTACAGTGCCATCGACTCTGCTACTAGAGCCATTAGACCTGGTAGACCTTATTATTTTGGAGAAAACTTCTCTATAAAATACACCATGGAGGAATTATGGCAATCCCTAACTGTGGAATCACATTGTAAATTCCTACAGTTCTATAGAAAACAAACAAACAAACAAAATAAACAAACAGACAATAACAACAACAACAACAAACCACACTACTTTTTGAGAGATAGCTCTAGGCATGCACCTGAACGTAGAACCTCAAATGACCATAGCAGAGATGCCCACCATGAACTGGTTTCTGACAGATCTACAAATTCATAAAATCTGGCAAATCCCACTGCAGTATATCTTAAGATAGAAGTGGTACACTTGGGAGCAGAGTCACTAAAAAAAAAAAAAAAAGAATGACTCAGCCCCTTGACTTTAGCCAGCCTTTGTCATCAGCCACGTTGGTGCTAACACATAGGCTCATAAATAGAGTAGCTGTGTTGACAGTTAAGGCTATTCATTGGCCCAACAGCATTGACTCTCACTCACTAAGGATGACCTAGCAACTGCTGCTGCCCAGTGTTCAGCCTGGCGGCAGCAGAACCAATAGCTCTGATAATGACATCACCCTTAAAGGAAACCAGTTACTTGGTAGCAGATGGATTGCCTTGGACCTCTTCCACCCTGGAAGGGACAGCATATTTTCCTGGCTGGAACTGATACATATTCTGGGTATGGGTTGCCTTTCCTGCCTGCAGGGCCTCAGCCAGCACTACTAAGGGCTTATAGACTGATTCATCAACCTAAGATCCCATATAACACTACATTATAGAAAAGGGGGTCTGCCAAAAGTGCATGCCATGAAATTCACTGTTCCTATAATACACTGCACCACTCAGAAGCTGATGGCCTGATGAAAAGTTGGAACAGCAGACTAAACATGCATCTGAGACATCAGCCAAATAATTGACTTCTCTAATTTCTGCAGTTATTTTATCCAGTATTTCCTTAGACTTCGTCAGCAGATTTCAAGTCTCTTGAGGACAAGAATTTTATCTTACTCATATCTTTATCTCTCAAGTAACTTAGCACAATAATGTTTCCGTAATTGACTGCAATTTGTTGAACTGAATGGGAATATAATTAACTTGATTTAAAAAAAAACTCTTAAAAGCCTCCTAAATATTTTTTTATATTTAGAATTATTTAGCATATATTTAGCATTATTAAAATCCTTTATTAATGGTGTTTGTGCTCTGTTTTTATCTTAGGAAGACTATCCATTATGTAATAATCCTTTTACTTTTTAATTAAATCTATTACAGACTTCTGAAACACAACCAGAATTCCTACCTTAAAAAGTACTAAATGATTATTCTTAAGTCTTTCACACTCTTGGAACAAGTGGTGAATTTGAAGTCTGGGATCTTCAGGTCTAGATACAGAATACATATACCTTTAAATATTATATCTCAACTGAAAGCTTTCAGAACTGCGGCCCCGAGATATCATTCTGAGTTGACCGGTAGTGATTCTACTTTGGTTACTCTTTTAACTGCTTTCTGGACTAGACTTTTCTTGGGTTATAAATTTCAAAATTACCAAAGTTTGGACCACACGTTCCTATGGGATGCTGTATTCTGGTACAAGATGATAATTTCCGAAATATTTTTTTTTTCTTTTCAAAATATCTTTAAGGAATTTGTCAAACTAAGTAAAGGCAAGGGAGAATTTGAAGTGGACTGAGGCATGGCCTACATTTTAGGGTTTCTTTTATGAAATACTATCTAGGATAACTTCAGTGTGAAATTTAAACTCACAGCATGACACAATGTTAATGTAGTGAGGAGAAGGAAGGAGGGCAGGTGTAATGGATGAGAAGGAAGGGTTAATGGAGAAGAGACCCATATTTTACTCTTTTTGAAAATAAGGTGGAATTTGTTGGTGTCAAAAAATGGTAGAAAAAAATGGTAGAATCTAGGGTAGGCTTAACAGCAACCACAAAATCAGCTATGTAATTTCTACTTCTATTTGTTAGGAAATAATGTTTGGTTAAGTTATGTGAATTTTTTGTAGCTGAAAAGAGTCAAATATCAATAATTTCATAATACCCAACAAAACTATATGTAAATATTTGACAAGGATAGAAGATGAAGATTTAAAAGCATGTACTTAAATGATTACAAATTTCCAAAATTGAGAGTAAATTTAAGATACTTTAACAGTATTTCTGGTGCTTAAATTCCCTCTCTAATCAGAAACCCAGACCATACAGAGATCACAAATTATATCATTCAGTTACTGACTGGAACACTTTGAGTGACAGGAAATTCACTATCTTCTGAGGATATCCCATGCAAGTTTTGGATTGTTTCTATGGTTAAACCTACTGGTACTGGTTCTTGCCTTCCTAGGATGCTGAGTAAATCTGATTTCTCCTCTGTTTGACAGACTCCGCATGAGCCATTTGATTGAATTGGCTAAATCATGCCAGGTCTGGCAAGCATTTCTCATTTGACTTGGATTTGAGTTGGAAAACCTGAGGATATGCTTCTTTAACTGTGAGAACAGCCATCATATCTCAATGTACATATTTACCTTTACCTTGAAGCCTAACAACAAATTTGGGTACTTTGTTGTCTTGTCTGATGGCCAGTGACATAATTGGTTCATTTTGAATTTCTGTATCTCCAAACTAATTTCCACCAGCACGCCCAACTCCACAAAGATTTTTTCCTCAAAGCTACACCTAAAAGTAGCCTTATGAATCATATATTAAACCACTGTTGAAAAATTGAACTGAACAGAGCTGAAAAAAATTATATATTATGTTTATGATCTCATTGTGTGTTATCAAAGATGTCTTCCCAACTCCATAATAACTTGAAACCATAAAGTGTTTGAATGCTCTAACTTCGGTGGAATAGAGAACATAAACTGGGTCACAACAGCTCTGTATTTATTAGTGACATAGCAAGTTACTAACAAAAGAAATTGTCATAGTACAATTTACTGACTCTTAACATATTGCGGTGGATAAGGGACAGAACTTGAATTTGAAAGATATATTCCATATCAAAATTTTATATTTTGAAAAAATAAAAGATAAAAAACAAACTTCAACCAAGTTCAAGAAAAAAAATTGCAGTGATAAATTTTCAGTGGGTAGTGTACTGAGAACTTTTATGAAGTTGAATATAAAATGTTAATTTTTTTGGTGTGTAGGTTAAAAATGTTCAGAAACACTGGAACAAGTTAGTTCTGCTTTACCTATGAATGCCTGCACCGTAGAAACACATTCTTATTGTTCTGGACTGTGTTATAATTGTTTTCTCTTAAATTAGTGTAGATGTGTAGCATCTCCAGCTCACTGGCTTCACTGTAAATCTTTGCACATGAGACAAATACCTTTATAACAATCATGGGGCAGTTCAACTATTTGCTACTCCACCACTCAACATTCACAAAAGTAGCACTTATTCTGTGATCAAAATTTAGACTCTTATACCCATCTTCCCTGAACATACATGATAGTTGAGGGGAAAAAATTCAGTGGCATGGTTTCCTGGTATCATAGCAGATAGTCAAAAGTTTCCTGAATGAGTTAACATGGTATTTGACCAACTCACTTTATGTGTTATAGAAAATGGGTGCCACAAGCAGGGATTCTGGCAGAAAGGCTACCTGCTCTTTTCTATCAACTCCCCGTCCAAGCTATTTGACTCTGTTATCAAAAAGATTTTGGAACCCATGGGCAACTGACATAACTGGGATCTGGCATCTGTTAGGATCACAGTAGGAAGAACTGGGGCAGAGTAAGTTACTGGAGAAAATGATTATTGCCTAGGGGAAAGGAGCATAATAAGTAGGTCCTAGGATGACCCTAGCTTTCAGATATCTGTGGACCCACAGGAAGAAGACTGACAACCTTGTAACTTCCAGACTTACCCTAAGATTCATTAATTTTTCCCTCAAGATTGTTATTTTTTATATTTTTGGAATCCATAAGAAGAAGGTTGACATTGGATGCTCGGGTGGCTCAGTTGGTTAAGCAACAATTTTCAGCTCAGGTCATGATCCTGGAGTCCCAGGATTGAGTCCTGCATCAGGCTCCCTGCTCAGTGGGAAGTCCTTCTCCCTCTGACCCTCTTCCCTCTCATACTCCCTCTCTCATTCTCTCTCTTAAACAGATAGATAGATAGATAAATGATAGATAGATAAAATCTTTAAAGAAGAAGAAGAAGATGATGGTGGTGGTGGTCGTTGACATCATTCCAGATGAATATGTAAGGTATCCCAGGCCCACTAAAGACTGAGATGGAAACGAATAAGTCCTCCTGTTCCTGGAGGCCAAGAGAGTTTTGTGAAACTAAGGAGTGAAGCAGCTTCTTCCATGTCCTTTGTCAAGGATCTGATAACTTGTGCCTCTAGACTGGGTGCCAAAACTCTTCTGCTTTTCTTAATGGGATTCTAACCACTTGGGAAACCCCAACCTCCAATCCTGAGATCCATGACATAGCAAGAAACAAATAACTTATCTAACATTTCTCAACAACTAGAGAGAAGATGATTAAGCAGAATAATCAGGATATATTTATAGCAAATTAGAACTGCTGGTGGGAACAGATGAAAATTTGAAATGATAAAATACTATTCAGAACACCCGACATTAAAGAGTTTTATTGCTAAACAACAACAAAAGAAAAATAAAATAAAAATCATTTCAGGGTAAGCAATAGATTAGCTGAACTGAAAAAATAGGATGGCCAGTATAGAACGCAGACTAAGTGGTCTGCAAGATCAAGTACAATTAAAATTTCAAATAACGAAGCAAAAATATATAGAGAGATGGCAATCATGAGGGAAAAGATAAAGAATTTATGGCTAGATTCAGAAGATATGATATAAATAATAGAATTTCCAGAGGGAGAAAAACAACAGAAAGAGGAAAGGCAACAATTACATAATTTATATTAGAGAATTCTTTTGACATGAAGAATCAAGTCTGTAGAATAAAAGATCTGTCATGGTTCTAAACCAAACTGATGAATAAAGAAACACATCTAACAAGGTCTGAAAAAATACACTGTCCTCCAAACAAAATGAAAGTTACCTACAAAGAGAAGGGCATTATGTTTTGCATCATATTTACTAGTAATAGTTGAAGCAGCTAGAAAAGAAAGAAAAAGCGGTAGAACTAAAGAATCTTACAATCAGCTGTGATGTTATTTACTTAGAAATATACAAGAATTTAAAAAATGTATTACCCGGATACCCTGTATAAAGACGGTACTTGAAAAAAGATTCTAACCAGCCAAAAGACAGTTCAATAGGAAGATAAAGAGGAAAGAAGAAGGTGGTAATCTCCATACCTATCCATTGATCCATCAATCTGCTCATGTATCTCCTTATCAATATATCTTTGTATCTTGATAGATAACCGTCTAGTAGTGTGTGATTTAATGGTAAATAAGAACTGTTGAAATTAAAATGACAAATCTGCAGGAAGTAGAAAGACAGTATAAGTCTTCTAAGTTTTAATATTTTTGTTATTATGAAGAATGTAGGAGAGTTCAGAGAAAACTGGTTGTTGTATTGGTAAGGCAATGCCTCTTAACGAGGAGAATAGTTGGTTGTCTTTTTCAAATAATAGTAGGGTCATTGATATCTAAATAGAAGAGCAGGAAAAAAATGAATGAACATTATTAAGAAACTAAAAAATATGATTTAAATATAAACTAACAAAAGGAAAAATGAAATAAATTGGAATTTGGAAAAATTTAAAAAAAAGAGAGAAAGTGAAAAGAAGAAAGAATACTTTAAAATAAGTAATAAATATGAAGTACATTGATGTCTTCTCCAAATGTGGACAGAATGAATTTGTCCATTAAGTGCAAATTACCACATTGTGTAAAAATGTAATACCAGAGTACATAATGTTTATAAAGGATACCTTTAAAATAATTGATACAGTAAGCTTGAGTATAGTAAAAGAGTAAAAAAAAGAATAAATGCAAACTAAAGAAAGTCAGTGACTCAATGTTAATATTGGGAAAAGTATCATTTAGACTGAAAGAAGGATGTGATTCAAGAAGGGAAATTATATAAAAACTACTATATGCTAAAAAGTTTCAATGGTGATCAAAGCAATGGGCACCAGATTCTGGAACAGCATGAACACAGAAGTAATAGCTGACATGATATGAAGCCAAGAGCAGGTCTTGGTTATAAGCAGAGCAAACTCCCTGTCTTAATGGAAGAGAAGCTCCAGCTGACTCGATGAAATGTTTAAGGCAGCAAAGTAAGTTACTTTAACTAGTCTGCTCACTGGCTGCACACAACCATGGAATAAAAACATGTCTTAGAAAAATCCTATTTACACATGTCTGGTTGAAGCATGCCCAAAGAAAATGGGCCATAAAAAATCTAAGTAGACCATTCACTCATGTTAAGGGCCAGCCTTAGGCAAAATAGTAGAACTGGTGATTTTTTTTTTCTGTCACTCTGCCTCCTCTAGTTCAGTACTTCTACCCCCCACTCAGATGTCCAGTAAACCACCACCTCTAAAGGTCGGCCAAGAGCCTTCTGAATGCCATTCTGAAAATAACCTTGTCTTCATCCCATTTATTAGAAGCCTCAGAGAGAATGGGCACTAATCTGATTAAGGAAGTCATAGTTTATAGTGCTAATTTATCCTAATTCTTATGAGTAATTAGATAATATAATATAATTGCATTTGACTTTTTACCTACACAGAGATCCAACCTATTCAAGCTGAAGAGGAAACATCAATTCTCTTTTCTTCTTTGGAGTTAAGCTCTCTAAAACAAAATCATCTCCATCCATTCAGTTAATCGGTTGATATAAGTGATAATTTGCTAATTAATTTTGTTCTTAAGGAAGAAAACCATGTGGATTAAAAATGGAAAAGAAAACCAAAATGATTTATTTGGAACATAACAACTGACTGGTGGTATGGGAGGTGGGGGAGCGAGAGAGAGAGAGAGAGAGAATGGATTGATAGATAATAGAACAACTTCAATCATAAGTAACTTATGAGATAGTGTGTTTATGTAAAATGGATATATTTATCCTTATGCAATTATTAAAAATCATATTTAAAGTATATCCAGTGGCCAAGTACCTGAGGGGAGAGATGGAGAGAAAGTAGTTCTTGCTGTCTTATTCACATGATTTTAATTATGAATTTTACTTAAAAAATATTGAAGTGTCCCAAAAATGCAACATGGCAACAGTGCCACTTTGTAATTGTGTTTCTGAGATACCTGTTTATTATCTGCTATAACATTAACATGAAAGCAAAAAAATGTGGATTTTCAGGGGGGGAAAATGAATTCTTACAGTCAGAGCTACATGTAATTGAAAGCAAAAATTAATCCACATTAGCATCATGGCCCCCTTCATTTCAATTCTTCAAAGCTATTGTCCTGAAGAAAAGAAAGAAAAAGTGAATGTCAACAACTTTTGACTTTATCATGCTGCTGCCCACTGATATGACCCCTGTTACCCCCTCCCTACACCACTGGGCCCCCCTTCCTCTGAAGTCTAGGCCTGGCCTCCCAGCTCAGGGTGGCCCAGCAGCCCCCCATGACTCACCTTGCCACCTGCCCACATGAGCAGGAGGCTGGGCTATGGGGACAGCGGGCAGCCTACATGCCTCCCCTTCCCCTGCCCTCGCCATCCTGCCTCTCCTCCACGTGCCCCTCAACAAGTATTTATTGAGTACCAAAAAAAAAAAAAAAAGCCATCTCATTATGAGGAGAGGTCAAGCAGTTGAGGGCAAGGGTATTCTTCTGAGAGGCAGGACATGTGGATTTCATTCCCTCTTCCTCTGCCAACTTGCCAAGTGGCCTTGGGCGAACAAATTCATCTAATTGAGCCTCAGTTTCTTCAACTGTTAAATAATAGGGTTGGACTGGGGAAAAACTATAGTTCTTTTTAGTCCTAAAATAATTATGGTTACAGTACCATAGCTAAGTAGAGACATTGTACAGTCTTTAATTATCGGTGGTGTTACTACTACTCCAGCCATACGGAACTTCTTTAGTCTTGCCATATCCATAATAGAACAATAGCCTGTCATTTAAAAGAAAAACTCTCCAAAATATTTCTCATACTTACAATTCAAAGTTGTTTCCAAAATGGGCAGAAAGCCTGATCCATCATTTTATTACTAACAAGCAATACATTCCCTTCTTGAATATGCAAATTAGCAAATATAGAGAATATTCTATATAGTTATTATTTAAGTTAATATTTTAAATAACATTGATGGAATGCAAGTTTGAATGTGAAAAAATTCTATATTGTATAACTTAGTTCTGTTACACTCATTTAACTTGATACTTCTGAAATATCTCACTGTGATCCAAATGTTATGAACAGAACACTCTTCTTTAAACTTTGTGAAAAGAAACAGAATTATTAGAGATCATTGACAAAAATTACAACCAATTGGATTTGTCCTTCATTTGGATCTTCTTTTCGGTACAAACTTTCATGTTTCATTTGGTGGGAGAGGAGAGAAGAATGCCAAACCCCATGTGGTTACCCCTTCAGTCTAACATATACTTTTCTAAAATAACAAATGTAACTAAGAACTTTTTTCTGAGTAGTATAAAAGAGTCAGTTAATTGGTATCAGTCTTTCTTTTCACAGTTGTCACTCTATATTTTTCCCAGTTTTATTGAGAAATAATTGACTTACATCACTATCTAAGATGAAGGCATACAGCATAACGGTTTGATTAACATGTATTGTGAGATGTTTCCAACAAGTGGTTAAGCTAACGTCCATCTTCTCCTACAGATACAATTTTAAAATAAAAAAGGAAAGGAAAAAATATCTCTTCTTGTGATAAGAACTCTTAGGATTTGGGGTGCCTGGGTGGCTCAGTGGGTTAAAGCCTCTGCCTTCGGCTCAGGTCATGATCCCAGGGTCCTGGGATCGAGCCCCGCATCGAGCCCCGCATCGGGCTCTCTGCTCAGTGGGGGAGCCTGCTTCCTTCTCTCTCTGCCTGCTTCTCTGTGATCTCCGTCTGTCAAATAAATAAATAAAATCTTTAAAAAAATAATAATAAAAAAATAAAAAAAAGAACTCTTAGGATTTGTTGTCTTAACTTTTTATGTCTCATACAACAGTGTTAGCTACAGTCATCCGGTTGTACGTTATATCCTTATACTTATCTTATGACAGGAAGTTTGTACCTTTTAACTACTGCCCTACTGTCTGCCCTCTCTCCATCCCTCACCTCTGATAACTGCAATTCTAACCTACTTTTCTGAGAATTTGGTGGCTGTTTTTTAATACTCCACATGTAAGTGAGATCATTTGGTATTCGTCTTTCTCTGTCTGACTTATTTCACTTAGCTCTCAGTGTCCATCCATGTTGTCACAAATAATAGGAATTACTTGTTATTTTTATGGCTGAATAATATTTCATTGCATACGTATTGTATACATCATATATACATCACAGTGCTTTATCCATTCATTCATCAGTGGATGCTGAGGCGTTGTTTCCATGCCTTGAGTATTGTGAATAATGCTGTTATGAACATAGAGGTGAAGATATGTCTTCACCTTTGGATCTATTTATAGAAGTAGAATTCCTGGGTCATAATGATAGTTCTATTTTTAATTTTTTGAGAATCCTCTACATTGTTTTCCATAGTGACAGTAGCAATTTAGAATCTCACCAACACTGCACAAGGGTTCCCTTTTCTCCGCATTCACACTAGCATTTGTTAGTTCTTGTCTTTTGGTGATGGCTAGTCTAATAGGTGTGGGATGATACCTTATTGTGTTTTTAATTTGCCTTTCCCTAATGACTAGTGATGTTGAACATCTTTTCATGTGCCCATAGGTACATGATCTTCTACATAGGTAGATAGGTAGATCTACATAGATGTACATAGGTAGATCTTCTTTGCAGAAATGTCCGTTCAGGTCCTTTGCCCATTGTTTAATTGGGTTATTGAGTTGTATGACTCTTTATATGATAATTTTTTAGATATATGGTTTATAAATATATTTTCCCATTCCATAGGTTATCTTTTCACTTTGTTGCTGGTTTTGTTGTTGTTGTTGTGCAGAAGATTTTTAGTTTGATGTGGCTCCACTGGCTAATTTATTATTCTGTTGCTTGTGCATTAGGTGTCATATGCAAAAAATCATTACCAAGGCCTATGTCAGGGAACTTTGTTCTTACTCTTTCTTCTCGGAGTTCATAGTTTCTATCCTTACACTTGTCTTTCATCCATTTTGAGTTAATTTTTTTTTAAATATTTTATTTATTTATTTGACAGACGGAGATCACAAGCAGGCAGAGAGCCAGGCAGAGAGAGAGAGAAGCAGGCTTCCCGCTGAGCAGAGAGCCCGATGCGGGGCTTGATCCCAGGACCCTGGGACCATGACCCGAGCCGAAAGCAGAGGCTTTAACCCACTGAGCCACCCAGGCGCCCCCATTTTGAGTTAATTTTTGAGTGATACGATATGAGTCCAGTTTCATTCTTCTAAGTGCAAATATTCAGTTATCCCAACACCATTTCCTGAAGAGACTCTCTTTTCCCCACTGAATATTCTTGGCTCCTTTGCCAAATATTAGTTGAACATCTATGCTTGGGTTTATTTCTGGGCTCTCAATTCTGTTCCATTGGTCTTGTGTGTTTTTATGCCAGTACCATATTATTTTTGCGACTAGAGCTTTAAAGCATAGGGCTGGCAAAACTCCTCATTTGAAGATTCGAATCGAGCAGATCTTCACCCTGCTGAATTCCCTCATTAAACTGTGCTCCTGACTTTGTTCTGCAGGTGAACAAGGCCACTAGTTGAAATTACTACTTGGGTACTGCAGGTGTTAATTTTGTCTACCAAGATCCATGTGCAGTTGTTGTAAGCAACTCCCAGCTGTGACTCTGTCACAGGCAGATTCTCAGTGGATAGGCCCTAAAGATTCCCCTTTAATCCCCACAGTGTGAGATCCTGGTAGGGGCTCCCACAATGTGACCCACTGTGCTGGGAAAGGCTGGTTTCCCTCCCTGGGTTTTCTTTTTCCACTGAAGAAACCAGAGGCTCAGGGGGAACCTCTCCATGTGGTGCTGTGTTGTTCTGGGAAGGGGCAATACAGTGAGCACAGGGTAACTGCTTCTCTTACTCTTCTAGCCCAATCTGTCTTTGTCACCAAGATGAGCCTCATCCTATGGCCCTAGTAGCAGTAACTTGTTCTTCTTGTGAGGGGGAGTTAAGTCAGACACAACCTATGTTGCCATCTTCATGACATCACTCTCTGTCACTCTTCATTTATACTAAAGCCATATATGATTTAGAAGTGTGATGTCTTTGATTTTTAAAAATATCCATAATCCCCACTCATCTTCTTCTAGAAGTTCAGACTGCCATGTGACTGGTTAGTTTGTAAGACTCTTGCTTTCATGCTATATCTCCTAGGTCAACATTTGGACACTGACCCAAACAGATCAGCACAATTCAGGCCTTGATGAAGCAGCCTGTCATTTCCTGTCTCAGAATATTATAAATTCATTTATTCTTGTAAATTTTCTCCTCTCGACAATTCCAGGTCTTTATAAAAGCCCCACACTATCTTTTAGATTTTGCAGTTTTAAAATTAACATTTTATTTTCCTATTTTTTTATATTTTTTTATTTTTAAAGAGATTTTATTTTTAAGTAATCTCTATACCCAACATGGGGCTCAAACTTAACAACCTCAAGGATCAAGAGCTGCATGATCCACCAACTGAGCCAGACAGAGAATACACTTTCAATAATATTACAAACCTGAAGACTCTTATACAAGCATAGCAAATTCTAAATTTGAAATAATTACATTTTCTGGAGAAATGAAAGCTAAACTTATTTTATCAAAATATAAATTCTCACTTCAGTCATATCTTAAATCATTTAAAAATATTTTCTTTTATAAAATAAAATTTATTGTCTGCCACCAGTCACTTCATCTCTAAAATATGTTAATTATCAATACCATGTGAAATAATAAATACAATAGAGTATTTGAATCAGGACACCATCATAAAAATAAGGACAATATAAGATGAAACTAATAATTATATAATTGAGCTGGTAGTGAGGTAATTTTGAAAGTGTACTTTATGTAGTTCTGTATAATTTGATTTTTTTTACATTTATAATAAAATATATACAAAGTTTAAGGAGAAAAATAAATTGCCAAAATTACTTTTAACTTCAAATACAGCTTTTAGTGTTTCTTCTATCAATCAAAACTTTGTTTTTATGTTATTTTATAAATCTTAATTCATCTTTTTTAAAAAATCACAAATGACATACAAAATCAGCTTTAGATGACAATTTATTATCTTTTTTTTTGAAGATTTTTATTTATTCATTTGACAGATCACAAGTAGTCAGAGAGGCAGGCAGAGAGAGAGAGGAGGAAGCAGGCTCCCCGCTGAGCAGAGAGCCCGATGATGCCGGGCTCGATCCCAGGACCCTGAGACCATGACCTGAGCTGAAGGCAGGTCGTGGTTAACCCACTGAGCCACCCAGGCGCCCCAACAATTTATTATCTTGAGGATGAGTCTCTCTCTCTATCTTTCTGGCTCTGTCTGTCTCTATGTATATAATCCCCATATATCTATGCATATATTGTCTATAATAAATATTTACCAATTTTTTACTTCTTTCTGTGTGTTAAATATTGAATATGTTATTTATTTCTCAAAAATCCTTATGAAATAGATATGATTTCATTTCTGCTAGTTAGAAATGCTCAGAGAATTTGAGTACTTGCCTAAGGTTACTTAGCAAATGACAGAGAAAGCCAAACTTTTAAAGTCAGGTATGACTCTATAGCGAGCCCTATTTATCCCAATGCTTCCTTCCTTCCTTCAAAACACCTGCTCTATGCCAGACATTATGTCTATGCTGCTAATTTCTGGTTGGCTGTGACTCACAATAAATACATATACACCCACACATACAAATGGGCACAGCTAAGATGCAAATTAAACAGGTTGACATTTTGGGCTGGGTGATGGTGGCTACTTTATGATTGGTGACCCACAAGATTTTTCTGAGGAGGTGACATTTAAACTGAGATTTGCATGCCAAGGAGGAAATAAGCATAAGAAAATAAAGAGGGAGCAGCTGTGACCATAATGCAGAGGTAGATCTTGGGATATTCAAGGACCAGAACATAGACTACTGTGACTGTTGCTCTCTGAACTGGGGAAGAATGATAGGAAACGAGATGCGTGGGGACCAGTGAGGGACCAATCATACAGGGTGTTGTTAAGCAACCAAGACATTTGGATCTATCCTCAGTGTTTTGGAAAGTACTGAAATATTTTAAGTAGAAGAATGGGATAATCTGGGTTTCATTTTAAATGGAATCCTCCGTCTCTTCTTCAGGAAAGTGGATTGTAGGAGGGGAAAGCAGATAAAATATGCATTCATAAGGATTAGGTATGGATCTATATTTGTGTGTGTAGGTTCACAAACAATGATAAGTATATTGACTTTAAGACGTTTATATTTTAAAGAATGTATTTGTTATAATGATAATCTTTAAATTATTGCCTTGCAGAAAAGCACAAATTAAGAGTATATACTATAAAAACCTCAATGAAAAACTGTTGAAAAATAAAATGAAGATATTTTATAAGTATTTTAGCAAGCAGCATTATGAAAAGCATATTTACAATAATGTAGAATTTAATGTGTCCTTTTAAATAACATGTTATGACTTTTTTGACAATAGTATTTCACATGCTATAGGATGCATGCTTTAAAGTAATTTTCTAAAATGACAACACAAATTCTAGCAAGTGAACATGCTTTTGATGTAGACTGATTTGATAGCAGTTACTGAATACTAACCGTATTTTTCATGATAGAAAAAAACATATTAAAGACTAGGGCATCAATTTATTGGGAGGTTTTTATTCATTTTATTTATTTTAGAGATACAGAGTACCACTTTTAAATCTCTGATTATAAAGGATCATTTCCATTCTACTGTTAGCAATTTAGGTTTGTATATAAAACAAATTTTCCGCGATACTAGTCCTTCCTGGTTCATACAGTGGAGATCTAAAAATGTTCTTTTGTTAAACCACAGTTCTGCAATTGAATGATTTTTAAATCAGTGAATATTTAGAAAAGTGTCCTGAATCTAAATTACATTTAAACAGTTTTTAGAACAATTTAGTATCTCTGAATATACTGGCACTTGCTACTATTAGAAAATTAGCCAATTCGTATAGAATATAGATATTATAATTATGCATTCTCAATAAGCTAGCACATGAAGTTACATTCCCAGCAGAATACATTTCTGAATTCCCTTTTATTATAATAGCATTACCATATGTAATATTAAACATTATCACAATTTTCTTTAATGTTTAGCAATTCTTATGAAAGCATAAATCCCTTTCACATATGATGTGGCTGTTTTACAAAGCACACACACTGTCCTAGACTATCTTCATGTTAAATAGATTATTCCTTTCATATTACCTTCTACTTTTACATATTTTGTTTTACATAATTGAAAAAGGTTAAGTTATCAATCTATGTACCTGTCTTTGCTAATCAGTCACCCTACCAATACAGACAATAGTTTTGATTAGAGCAGATAGAAAGTTCATTATCATTAGAAAACTGAAAAATCATGGACCATGAGGAAATGAAGTTAAGCTTCCTTACTTTTATTTTAATATTTAGGACCTTATGACACTTTTAGGAAAACTGTCACCATTTATGTAAAAGGTAATTTCTAAATACTCTCCTATGTTTTCTCCGATGCTGTACATTTCTATCATTCTTATAAAATCTTCTTATGTTTCACAGTGCAGTTAGAGCCGATCTAGAAAAAAAAAAATTGGAAATTTGAGTCTATTTCTCTGCAGTATTTTCTAGTCTAATCAGATGCCCACTAAGCTTTGTCACTTTTTTTGAAACAAAAAGTTAAGCACATATTTTAATTTTCTCAGCCTAAATATTTAGGCTCAAATATTTTGTAAAGTTTTGCCAACTTATTAAGAATATTTATTGAGCTATTAAAACATGCAAGGCAATGTGCTAGGTCCCTTAACACTAAAGATGAATCAAACACAAATTCTGCCTTTTAAGAGGTTATGTTCTTGCCATTTGCAATGATGTGGATGGAACTAGAGGGCAGTATGCTAAGTGAAATAAGTCAGTCAGAGAAAGACAATCATCATATGATCTCTCTGATATGAGGAATTTGAGAGGCAGGGCGGTGATGCATGGGGGGAAGGGAGGGAAAAATGAAACAAGATAGGACTGTGGAGGGAGATAAACCATGAGAGAATCTTAATCTCAGGAAAGAAACTGAGGGTTGCTGGTGGTGGGGGGTGGGGGGGCGGGCAGATAGGGTGACTGGGTGATGAACACTTGGGAGGGTATGTGCCCCGGCTCCTGGGACAGTACTGTGCAAGACCATGAACACCAGGTGATGGGGGTCATGGGAAGCCACTCTGGAGTCTGTCCACCACAGGGTAGAAAGGTGAAAGTTTTGATTTTGCTGTGAAGTTTGACACATGGCAATCAATCCAATCAGCTTGGGAAAGAAGCTTGGATTCAGATCATGGATGGAATTGAATTCCCTACTCTGGAACTAGACGTTATTTTATGTACAAAAGGAGACTGTTATAATACCTTTGAACAAAGGAGGAAAATTAATGGAACTAGGCTTCAGAAAGTTTAATCTGGAAATGGCTTCTAAAATGGGTAGGGGTGGAAAATAATTGATTTAGGGGAAAAGTGAATAATTTATTAACTTGTTGAAAGAATGAATTCAGTAATAATGAGTATTGTTATAGGAAAAATGATCAGATTCAGAGTTTAAAAACAAAACTCTTGTCTGTCAAACTGCATTACAAAAAGTAAGGGTGACCAGTCACTTGACAGTTCCTTAATAGATGAAAATGACAGACTTCCTTTTATCCATGAATACAGTGTAAGACGCTTTTTGGAACTATGTCTGCAAGAAGAAAGATGGGGTTATGAGATACTCAGGTATGGAAGACCAGTTCTCCTGATACTCGAGAAGGGAAGGGAAGATGAACTTTGTGCATGTAAGTTAGTATCTTTAAAAGGGTGTACATTTAAAAAGATCAACACTAGTTTGTCTAAGAAAATATTAAGTATGCATTATTTTCTGGAGATTTTAAAGCTGTTCTCTAACTGTTAACAAATAACACTACCAATTAGGAAAGGCTGATTATTCATAAGCATCATATGAGAGACATGAAGATCAGATCAGCAAGAGTGACAGAGGAAACAGAGCTTGACAATAAAGGGATGTCACAGACAGATAAAAATAATAGGTATTTTGAATCCAGTTGATTAGGAGATTAGTGGTAACTACAAGGATAAGGAATGAGGATAAGGCACCAAGTTTTAAGGCCAAGAGAAAGAAATTAATTTATACATACTGAATTTAAAGGATTTCCAGAACTGTTAGTGAAGCTGTATAGTTCACACTCTGAGAACACACTAGAACTCATGGGTTAGCCAGGGGCGAGTGTATAGACTCTTCATAGTCACTAGGTAAGGGTGTCAATGAGTGTGTAAGATTGGGTAAGGGTGCCAAGGGAGTAGGTATGGTGAGAGAAGGCCTAGGAGCTTATCTTTATAAAGTGTGAATATTTCAAAGATGGAATGAGGAAGCAGAATTGGAAGAAGTTGAGGGAGCAGGAACAAAGAGAGTGGTCATAAAAGCAATTCAACAAACAAACAGCAAACAAATAAAAACAAGGGTAGTGTCCAAATTGGAAATATATCTCAAAGGAGAGCCTATTCTAAATAGGAGTTGCTTATTTCATTCCCTTGAAAAGTTAGGCAGACATCATTGGAGCAAGCCAAGTATGAAGTATTAAGAAGGGGTGGGACAGAGGCAAATAAAATGTGTGTGCCCCATATTAAATTTATTATAATTTTTATATAATTTTATATAATTATATAATTATATATATATAATTATATATATATAATTATATAATTTTATAATTATATTTTTTATATTATATTTTATAATTATATTTTATATTATATATTATAATTATATTATATTATATATATTATATTATAATTATATTATAATTATATTTTATAATTTTATAATTTTATAATTATATTTTATAATTATTTATATTTATAATTATATTTTATAATTATATAATTATATAATTATATAATTTTTATATAATTTTAAGTAGGCTGTGCACCCAGTGTGGTTCTTGAACTCACAACCCTGAGATCAAGAGTTGCATGCTCTACCAACTAAGCCAGCCAGGTGCCCCTTAAAGTAATTTACTTTAAAAGAAATCGATTTTTTAGGGGCCCCTGGGTAGCTCAGTGGGTTAAGCCTCTGCCTTCGGCTCACGTCATGATTTCAGGGTCCTAGAATTGAGCCCCACATCGGGCTCTCTCTTCAGCAGGGAGCCTGCTTCTCCTCTCTCTCTGCCTGCCTCTCTGCCTACTTGTGATCTCTCTCTGTCAACTAAGTGGATGAAATCTTTTAAAAAAAAAAAAAAGATGTAGATTTTTTTTTTTTTTTTAAAGATTTATTTATTTGACAGACAGATCACAAGTAGGCAGAGAGGCAGGCAGAGAGAGAAGGGAGGAAGCAGGAAGCAGGCTCCCTGCTGAGCAGAGAGCCCCACACGGGGCTCGATCCCAGGACGCTGGGAACATGACCCGAGCTGAAGGCAGCGGCTTTAACCCACTGAGCCACCCAGGCGCCCCAAGATGTAGATTTTTTAAAACAATGTCCATATGGAAAAATACACTTGTAATCTTGATTTGGTCTGCATATGCCAGTGTGTGATCTCTGGTCCAGAATTTTTAAAAAAATGATTCATAGAGGAGAATTATTATTATTTTTATTATTTTGAAGAATTTATTTATTTATATGACAGAGAGAGTATAAGCTGGGAGAGCAGTAGGGAGAGGGAGAAGGAGGCTCCGGCTGAGCAGAGAACCTGATGTGGGGCTCGATCCCAGGACCCTTGGATCATGACCTGAGCTGAAGGCAGATGCTTAACCGACTGAGCCACCCAGGTGCCCCAGGGAGAATTATGATTAAATTGAAGAATAACCTTGATTTTGCAAAGAAGTGGTCTTTAGAGATATTTAAGTGGTGAAGATAGAATCCAAAGTATAAAATTTAAGGAGAAATGGGTGATCAGGAAACAAAAACCTTGTCCTATTTTATCGGCAACCTAAAACTGGGGAAAACTATCTCAGGTAGTTGTGAAGGCAGACAGAGAAGGTCATAGCTGGTCATGGACAACAAGAAAATAAAACAAGGCTAATTACTGAGTGTTCCAATTAAAGATGATTAAGAGCTGCATGAGGCAAATACAATAATCAGAATTGGGAATTGGGAATTCACATAATGAATTGGCAGTAGCACCAAGGGAGTGGAAGTCCAGCCAAACCTAGAAGTCCAGCCTTGCTGGTTTGTAGGCTACTTCAAAATTTGCTCTTCATCCCACCTTACCAGTCTCTGGAGAGACTCGAAGTACCCCCAGATTATCAGTGAATAACTTACCTTTGGAAGATGAAGGGGAGTTGCTAAATGGGCAATAGTTTGATGAACTCTTTGGGTGCTGGGAGTTTGGGTTTTTATTTTTAGGAGACATGAGTCGTGCCTGGTTGTGGACTGAATGAAAGCAGCCGTAGGGAAAGAGCTGCACCCCAGAAACAAAAGGGATGCTTGATAACCATTGGGCCCTGAAATAAGAAGTTAGGGGATGGAATCAGGGTCATGGGTGGAGAGGTTAGCTTTGGAGACAGAAAATAGCACTTTCTCTAACTCTGGAGGGAAAGAGGAAAGAATACAGGGAATAAAGGTACATTGGAAGAGGAGCAGAGATGTACTAAATAAAATCATCCCGGAAAGCCCTGGTCTCTTAAGTACCAGGGTAAGTCCATAAAATAACGGGAAGGGCAGGATCGCAGATTACCTGTGCATGCCCAAGTTAGCTTTTCAATGTTATTCTGATGAAATGTGTGGTTTTCGTACTGCTAAAGAACAGTGATTCATGTTTCCCAGTTTGTGTGGATGATTTCATGTTCTGTCCGTGGGTTCAGTCATTCAACAAAGATTTATGGAGGTCCTACAATCTGCCATGTGGCATAGTTGTTTTTTCAATCTTTATTGTTTATTTTTATGACTAGAAAAGTAATATTTGCTCTTTGTGAAAGCCTAGTGAAAAATGAATAAAATATCATTCAGTCAGTAAGTGTTTCTTGAGCCTGTACCATGTGTCAGACCATGTGTCTACTAGAAGTTAGGTATAGGGGCAAACAAACAGATAGGACTCTAGCCCTATAAAATTTATAATTTAGTGGAAGAAACTAAATTTTCTCCAGACATTCCCCTATCGCACTTCTCCCCGGGTAAACACTCAGTAGTTCTGTGTCTATTCTGCTCATTGCTTTTCAGATTTAATATAATTTGGATAGTTTTATCACATCCTGACAGTTACATTTTTCATCTTTGCTAAGTAGAGATTAGGGTTGCTTCTTGCCATATTCAGAGACTAATTCTGACATTTTAGACAAAGATGACCAAGAAAGGATGTCAGAGAAGGAGATTGGAGCTGGGATGGATTGCAAATAGGTCCCTCTCTTTGCAATCTCTTCTGAAAATCTTCTTACTCCAAGCTGTATCATCAAAAGGTTAATTTACATGACGTAAAACACATTAATTTATTCCATCAAATTTTGAGTGCCTACCTTGAGGAAGAAGATGTTCTTTTTTTTTTTATTTTTTAAGGTTTTTATTTTTAGAGAGAGCACAAGCGGGGAGGGGCAGAGGGAGAGAGAGAGAATTCCAAGCTGGCTCCCCACTGAGCACAGAACCAAACTGGACCGGGGACTTGATCTCACAACTCTAAGATCATGACCCTGAGATCATAACCTGAGCCGAAATTAAGAGTCAGATGCTTAACTGACTGAGCCACCCAGGCACCCCTAGGGAGAGGATATGCTAATTGCTGTTTATTTATCAAAGCAAATTTCCATGAAAACCTAATTTTTTAGGAACAAACAAAACCAGTAGAGAGGACCTGATAATAAATACTATTGTGAAATCAGTATGTTCCAGATTAAAAAAGGAAAATTAGGATTTAGAAAGGGGAAAGGAAGAGAAGGGGAAAGGAAATCTCAGCTAATTTGAAGGGTAGGTAGGCAACTTTCTGGATTTCCTTCGGCTGCCGTCATACACTAACTTCTTAGCTTCATTCTTCACTTAAATTGGGGTTGTGACACTATCTGTCAGCTATCTGTGTGGGTAAAAAGGGATTTGTGCATTGGAGCACATAAAAAAATAGAGGTAAGATGATAGAGTTTTACAGATTTGTTTATTTTGGGTTGTTCTAATCCTTGTTCCCATTCAAATCGCTGTTATGTTTTTCAAAGTCCCGCCTATAGGAAACCGCACAGAGAATGTGACACGGGCTATTTTGCTTACTCTGCTACAGAGGAATATAAGAAAGAAAGTGTATGTCACTATAATTTATGACACAGCAGTGACAATAACTTAAAAATACAGGATAGAGCCCATCTACTTAGAGTTAAATAGTGGATGAACTAGGAGTTCATCATTTTGTTGATACTTCTATCTCCAATACTCAAAAACTTATTGCTCCTGCAATTTTCTCCATTTTTTTTTTTTTTTTTTTACTTCTTAGAAATGTCATGTATAATCCAGTGTAAAATGGGGGCAATTCATGCACTTCTCACTCAGGTTGTTACTACGAGAACAGTGTTCCGAGGTCATCAAAGTTAAGTGCTTAAATATTCCACGCATCTCAGCTCAACAAACATTTACTGAGTACCCAGTATTATGGCTTACACTTCAAAAAGTTCTGGTAAGTACTCTAAGAGGGATATTAAATCAAAAAGCCTGAAGAGACGACCTCTTGCCAGGCAGGGCTGGTTGATGTTGAGCAATTTCTTGACAAAGGGCTAGCAAATCTCTTTTCTCTCCCCCATCCTTATGAAAGAAAAATAAGACTAAAAAACTAAGGCTAAAGTAACAAACGAAAATGTGATTTAGGAAATTTTATATATAAGGTTCACACCGCCATGAAATAGTAAACATAGCTAAGTGTTCTGTCTCATTTGCTGCCGATGAAAGGCTCATAAGTGGTGGGGATTTTTATCTCAAAGTGTTTCCAGAAAGGATCTCAGTGACATTTCAGTTTGATGCTCTTATTTCTCCAGGGGACCACTCTGAACTTTTTTTTTTTTTTTTTTTTTTGTAAGATAGGCAGTAGACACAGAGGAGGGAAAAAAAAAACTTACTCTGTCCCATTTCTCAAGTTGTTGGCTATTCTCAGCCTAAGGAGGAGTGAATCTGTCTTCAGGAGTATGCCCACGAAATATCCTCTCACCCCTGCTTGTGTTTAAAGAATAGGGTCACAGGGACAGTGAAATGTGACTCTCTCTGCTCCAGCAATCCCTTCCTCTATTGACTCATTTATGTAACCCTAGTGTTTATTGAAATGTACTGTGTATGAGGCCTTTGGGAGCAGACAACAAGTTATACAGGGAAATACAATAGAGAATGTTAGGACTGAGATGTAAATGTAGAATGCCCAGTCCAGACTTGAGCCAGCAAGGAAAGGGAAGGGATACTGAGACTGAAAATGAAAGAAATTGGGGCGCCTGGGTGGTTCAGTTGAGAATCTGCCTTGGGCTCAGGTCATGATCTCAGGGTTCTGGAATAGAGCCCCACGGCCTCCCTGCTCAGTGGGGAGTCTTCTCCTTCTGCCCCTCCCTCACTTGTGCTCGCTCTCTCACACTGTCTTTGCCTCAAAAAAATAAATAAAATCTTTTTTTTTAAAAGAAAAATAATGGATTTTAAAAAGAAGAAAGAAAATGCAAGGAATCATGTGAAGTGTGTGTGTGCATGTTCCTGGGGAGTACCAAGCAGGTGAACAGAACATGCAAAGTTTCTGAGACAAGCAAGGTCTGCTTTGAAAACTTGCAGGGGTTTGCCAACTCTTTTTAAATTACAGCTAGAATGTCAGGTGTGGGGGCGCCTGGGTGGCTCAGCAGGTTAAAGCCTCTGCCTTCGGCTGGGAGTCCTGGGATCAAGCCCTGCATCGGGCTCTCTGCTTGGCGGGGAGCCTGCTTCCTCCTCTCTCTCTGCCTGCCTCTCTGCCTACTTGTGATCTCTGTCTGTCAGATAAATAAATAAAATCTTTAAAAAAAAAAAAAAAAGAATGTCAGGTGTGGTGGGATTTACATAAGCATGTGTGCCTGAAGAATGAGTGTACAAGTTGGGAAAACAAAGCTTGCTGTGTAAATACAGACTCATTTGTTTGATGAAGACACACTGCTGGGGTGGGGGTGGTGGTCTTAAATCCCTGAGCATTGTGGTTTTTAAACTGAGTCCCGCTCTCTGAGATACGTGCATTAATTGCACAGCAGGGGTTGGTAGGATGGACCGTGGAGACAAATGGCTCTGGTTCCGATCCTGGTTCTACCCCTTACTAGCTATATGGCATTTAGAAAAGTAATTCACCACTCAGCCTCAGCCTTATGATCTGTGAATTCCAGATAATAGTGTGTATCTTGAAAGATGGTTATATTAGGGGTGCCTAGGTGGCTCATTTGTTTAAACGTCAGACCCTTGATTTCAGCACAGATCATGATCTCAGGGTAGTGATATCAAGCCCTGCATCAGGCTCCACACTGAGCATGGAGCCTCCTTAAGATTCTCAGTCTCCCATTGCCCCTCTCTTCCAGCCCCCAGCTCATGTGCATGTTCTCTCTCTTAAAAAAAAAAAAAAAAAAAAAAAAAAAAAAAATATATATATATATATATATATATATATATATATAGAAAGTGAATTGATGTATGTAAACAGCTTGGGACTTTGCCTGATGTACCTCCTATGTAAGTGAGTGTTATTTTTTTTATTAACATTACACATAGTTGTAACAAAAATATGACAAGAGAAAAATAAACCCATCTGACTGAGACATGTACACCCTGATTATCTCATACTATGGAGAGGAGTTCATTGTTAAAGAAAAAATAGTTCAACATGGTTCTTTTTAGTAAAACCAAACAAATGGTAACCTAGTAGACAGATTTTGCTTTAACTCATGGAACCAAGTTAAAGAAAGTACATTTTAAAATAACTAAAATGGGCCCCCCCCCTTTTTTTTTTAAAGAATACCATGCCTTAGGCCCAAGGGCCCAGTTCTTCTTGAGAACTGTTTTAAAATATGGCCCATTTTTAAAAGTTTCATATTTTATTATTTATCCCCTTGGAGCTCCCAACTTTCAAATAAAACTGAATGTATTTCTTTTAAATAAGAGGAGGTCTGTGCTGCGCACACATCTAGATCCTGATAGCACCAAGGGAATTTTTTTCAAAGCAGCAGTTCAATTTCAGCCAGAGCCAAACGGAACTTAAAGCTCAAAGGGTTTGACTAAATTTAGAAACCACAATGTTCAAGTGGTTCTAAATTTGACAAAGCAAACTAGAAGCTAACCAAAATCCTATGTAAAATGATCTTTTCCATTATGACAACAGATAGGACAAGATGTTGTGATCCTGCATTTAGGAAAACCAGAACGACAACAAAGTATGATTAAATTAAGGTCAAAAGAGAAAACAAACGTGTTGATAGTCCAGAATTCAGAATTGTCCTCATGAAAATTCTCAGTGATTTCTATAGTAAGGCATAAATTTGAAAATATTGAAAATTCTCATCAAATTCAAGGGAGAAAAAGAAAACTATTCCTTCCAATTCTCTACGATGGTGCCTCAGATCTCAGTTTCAGTATCGACCAGAACAACGGATGTCTGAGACAGTTTGTGATATAAAAATTGAGTTGTCTTCCTGGCTGCCCATTTCATGGTTACATATGTCATATGCCAGATGACACAGTGACGTGGTATCAAAATTGATTTGGGCATTCATTTGCTTTCTTCATATTTTAAAAATTTTGCCTGAAATTTTCAATTCTTAAAAGGTAGCGTTGCTCTTTATTCCCAGAACACATTCTTGCTATATTCATAAAGCTGCCATCAAGGGCAGAGATGAAAACCTACCAATTTTCCTTCCCAGGGTAAAAATTCCAGGCTAAATCAGGGAAGGTTCAGATTAACTGCTAATACTAGGGAGGCACCTTTAATGATTGGGATACAATTACCTTTAAGAAATAGTGGCCTATGCAAATGCAAATAAGCCAGTTTTCAGTTTAATCACAAAGGAAAATATAGAATATAGCATCCATTAAATTTTTCCAACAGATGGGGCTTTAAAGACCGTAACAGTACTGGATTTTACTAATGTGGAAGCTACAAAGCCAAGTTAATTTAGAGTCAAGTCAAAGGTGAAAGTAATGTATTTTCTGAGAGGAAGAAAGTGGCCATTTTTTAAAACTACTTGATGGTCTGCACCAACCTTTAAAAGAACCTATTTAGCTTCCCAGTATGTCCCCTCACTCTTACACTAGCATGAAGTTTAATTACCTAATCTTCTGAAGGAATCTGTTGAATTAAGAGCTTTGTCAGTTCAGAGTTCTTACGATCTGGTACAAAAACAAATATCATCAATTTTTAAACAAGGGTCCTTTCCAAAATTAGATTATTTCTGATGAGTGCAACTTTAGATTTTCATAACATGCCTACTAAAGTTCAAATGGAGAGGTCAAAGGCTTAAAACTCCCCGCTGCCTCCCTAGGAATATGTTAGACATGGAGTCCAGTGAAGTTTTAGACCAGAAAGTTTTAGTTTTATTCCACATAATGGGAAAGCTGAAACCCAAACATTTCTAATTGTGTGTCTATTTTACTTCTGAAGATAATTTGTTACAGTGTCCCTCGAACATTAATATATCAATACATTACTTTGGGATCATGAGTCTGTATTGGAAACAGGACCCAGTATCTGCATTTTCTGGTGATTATTTATCTTTAAATGTATCATGCAGTACTTGAACCTGGTACAAGGAGCTTACATTAAATCATACTGAATAAATTGGAGGTAATCGCAGATCATTATTTACTGCTTATAGGTGGGTAAAAACATTTTATTTTAGGATGAAGAAAAGTATGTTGAATATTTTTCTCACCACAAGCATAATTCACTTTCATTATAAGGACTTGGAATATGCAGATAGGCAAAATAATGACAATATGTCCTGAGGCAACTCACATTAATATAATTGGGGGGGATAATTTTATTCATGTTTATAATTTGATTTTTACTGGATCTAATCAAGAGAGGGAAATCATGCAGTGATTTAAACAGGAAATGTTTAAAATAAATAGATTTTAATTGTAACGGAGGATTGGTTTAATGAGAGATTTGTTAATAGGCAATAAAAGAATTCTAAAGAATATAGGAATGACAGATACAGAGGATAACCAGTACCCCTGGGTCTGAGATAGAGCCAGGACAAGGGAACACACCATGACCACAAGCACCCTGCTCAGCTCAAGGGAGGAACAAGGGGAAACTGCTGACTTCCATTCACTAGGGGATTCAGGTACAGGAAAATCCCTGTGCTGAAGAATGAGATTTGTTGAGTGACTAAATGAGGGAATGAATGAGTCTCATCTGACCCATGGGACATTTCTTATTAGCCTCTGTTAGATGCTCTTTAGTTCTCTTGGCATTGCCCTCAGACTCTTCTTTATCCCACCCTATACTCACTCCCTGGGGATTTCTTTATCCCCCATAGGCATAGATCTTAAGCAAAATAGCACAGAAAATAATTGGGTGGATTTTCCAAGAATTTAAGAATACAGGTCTCTAATTTCCCCCATATCTAAGATAGTACGTAGCATGCTGAGAGGACTCAATGAATATTCTTTGAATAAACAAACAAAAATGTGTGCTGAAAAGCCAACATAATGGATTTAAAAATACTTAAGTACATTATTGTGAAATTTGAGGACATTGAATATAAAAAGGAGACACTAAAAAACTTAAAGGGAGATAAGCCAGATCACGGATCACGTATAATGGGAGCTAGAATACAACATCCTTCCACATGGTGATACCAAATGCCCACCTCTCCTCTCTCCCTCGCCTCAGTAAAATTATATCACAATTTTTATTTAAATCACACTTCAGTGTTTCCTTTTATTTTAACCTCTGAAGCCTACTGCTTTTTGTTACAACCTGAGTTACTGATTTTTTAAAATTCAAACACATACTAGTTTATTTATTTATTTATTTATTTTGGAATTGGAAAAGGATTTTTGTTGTTGTCCTTATTGTTTCATTTGTGATTAAAGCAATGGGGGGGGAGAAGGTTTATATCTGAGAAGATAACATGAATAGATACAAAGAAATGCTGAAGTGCACAATTGCTGGTTTCTGCAACTCCATCACTCAACCGAACTGTTTGAGTACGGTTTCTGCTGATTTCTCAACATCTTTCCCTTTTAATCCCATCTTTCACAGAACTTCCAAAATTATCTCCTAATCACAGATCTGGTCATTCACGCCCTTGCTCAAGAGTCCAGAGCAACTCCTGACTGACCACATTAAACTCCCCTGTGTGACGTGTCGTAAGTCCAGAACCAGCTTAACTCCAGCCAAACTACCCACGTTTATTTCTTACTAATCAATGCATTAAATCTCCATTCTAGTTATGAATGATCATTTTCTCAACTCTAAATAAGACAGTCCTTTCCCATTTCTATCCATTTCTATATTGATTTCCAGACCTGACGTGCCCGCCTTTTACTCTCCCTCTTCAGCCTCCTTATTTCCCATTTTCCTAGACGTGAAAATCCCACAGCCTCAGGAAATCTCCAGTCAGCTGAATGGACACAGTACTGTTTTTCTCTTCTACATTCCCACTGTGCACTAAACCTCCATGATAATACTTGCAACATTCTGTTTTGGCGTACCATATGCCAAACTGATCCACAAGGAAGCACTTCCTTCCTGGAGGGGAGAAGCTGTGTCTTTGTCAGAGTTTGCCCTCCTGTGAATGTTTATCACAGGGCACGAGCAGAACAGGTACCCCACAATGGGCAAGCTATACACAAAAGATTGAAATGGTGTAAAAACGCACCTGCCCATTCACTATTAATACTCATGAAGAATCTTTCAAATGTACACAGCGTCCTAACTATAAAAGTTTTTTTGTGTTTCTCCATTTGTTAGAAGTCAAGATGCAGCAACTAATTGTTTAAGGCTTCAAACTACTGGTAAAACTATTCCAAAAGTTCTGATAAAATTTATATTTGAGTATTTATCACTAAATAGAATTTCCAAAATTTATCAGACTGAAAAATTAAGTACATTACAAAAATGTAAGGTCTCATTGGCAATATCTCTAGCAGCCTTTTTATTAGTGAGATAATCTTCTGGATCCAGTGAGGGATACAAGAGTGAGTAATCTTTCTAATTGTAAAACGGAGATCTTTTGATTTTAAAGTTTAATTTTTTTGGCCTTAAGTCTATTATTATTATTATTATTATTTTGTCTTTTTAACTCTGCTGAACTTTCAATATATAGTTCAGGAAGGATAGTGACATTTTGTCACATTTTTTTTTTTTTTTTGCCTTATCCACTCATTGCTTTTGTTCTCCAATTTGAATTTACCAGTTAGCTAAATAAATCAACTTTGAGGTTTGAGTAAGAATATTTTTCAAAATCGTTCACTTGGCCTTTTAATGTAACACATGTCAATGAGAGAAAACTGAATGTCTTTTGCAATGTGCTTTTAAAGCATTTCCCTACCTTAGCTGTGTCAAGTACAGTCATAACACATAGGACCAATGCATGCCATGCTATTCCCAAAAGTTCTATCTGCAAAATCAAAAATGGTTATTACAGGAGAAGAGAAAATTTTCTCTCCACTTATTTTTTTTTAAAGATTTTATTTATTTATTTGACAGAAATAACAAGTAGGCGGAGAGGCAGGCAGAAGGGGGGCAGGTGGGAAGCAGACTCCCCACTGAGCAGAGAGCCAGATGCGGGGCTCGATCCTAGGACCCTGAAATTGTGACCTGAGCCGAAGGCAGAGGCTTAACCCACTGAGCCACCCAGGCGCCCCTCCACTTATCTTATTTTTCCTCTCCGCTCATCTTAAAATCTTCTCCTGAAAACTGAAGGAAACCAAGCCAACTTTGATAGGTCAGTGCTGAAAAGAGAAATCAAATGTGCCGTAAGTGTTGCTTTTAAAAATTAGGAGCATCACAGATTATACGTAACTCGACATTTCCTGAAATGATTTTTTACTACTCTGCTGTGGATAGGTAAATTAGGGCAACACTTTCATATATACCAGATTGGAAACTATTTGAGAAGTAAAAACATTTGAATTACAGAAATTAAGAAATGAGTAACAATATCAATATAAATTATTTATCAATAGACATTTTAAATATTTCTGCAACAATTTCCTATTTTATAAACATCTATACTGCATACCATCTGCTGAGACTTATTTTAATTCATAAAAAGACTATATTTAAATCAAAATGTAAGTGACAGAGTCAGAACAAAAGAGAAAGGGCAGGAGAATAAACTGAGAAAGTTCCAAATATGACTTCTAAAGGCAGACAATATAAAAGCTATAATCTTAGTTTAAGCCTTACACTCTTTAAACACAGTAATTATAGGACATCTGCTGGGAACACAGCTTTGCTATTGGGTAACATTAATTGCCCTGTAATATTTCCTGACACTCCCCAAAATATGCCCCATTGCTAATAATTCATTCACATTTCAGTACCATTATTAGCTACTAATTCAAACAATCAAGACAAAGACAACGAATGGATGACCTTGAACAATTACCCACTCAGTGAACAGAATTTATTTTGTGCTTTTCAAAGACATAACTGCTTTACAGAGACTGTGAATAGCACTCCCAAATCAGGCAAATGCAAACAAGGGGGAAAAAAAAAACTGTGGCATAAGCCTGAGGTTCTTAGTGTTCTTAGAATTTTGATAAAATTCACCCATATAGTAGGCTTTCTATAAGGAAAAATAAAAAAGTAGGATGAAGTTCAAGCGAAAACCAAATTCTTTTTATAATTGAGAGACAATTCAGTCATGGATAGGCAAGTATACAAATGGTTATTTATTTTTTATTTCAACCTGTGAGAACATTTAAGAATCCCATAAATTTAGAGCCAGAAAAAACATTCACTTCTCACAGCAAAATGGTGGGAGTTTAATGGACAGCTCCTCAGGGGGCTCCTTGTGCAAAATATTTTAAACACAGTCTGCCAAGTTAACACTCCCTCCTCTTCACCACCTCCTTGTTTCTCAAGAAATTTGAATTTTTTAAGAAATGTTGTACTCTTGGCCTTTTCTAATATGGAATGCATTAAGAGAAAACCCATAAATAAATGCTTACATATGCTCGTGAGAAAGAAAGCAGACACCTCAAATTGATCTATTTGCCAACAAAGGGGAAAAGGAGCAGGCACAACTGAAAACGAAGGCAGAGGAAGTAATAAATGACTCGGGCCGGCCGACGTCCCCACTATATTTCCTTGATGTGTTGGGGACCATGTTCTGGTCTGGTGTGTCCCAGTTAGAAATGCAAGAAGAATGGGGAAAAATGGATTAGGCATGAGCAATTCCTGTTGAGAAAAGGGTGTTGGCATTTTTTCCACTGTCTGAAAGTCCCGGCAAGTAAAGTGAAAATACACACTGATCTAATATAAAATCCCAAAAAGAGAAGGCAAAATTTGAATTCCTTCACTGATAAGAGACCCTAGAAAACAATTCCCACAACATTAAAAAAGTGAGGAAAATATGCATCTGTGTAAAGAGCTTTCTTATATTGGAACCTCCAATTCTTTTTCTTTCTTCTCCTCTTCTTCTAAAATTTTATTCTTCTTATGAAATTTATTATCATCAAAATTGATAATACGATGATGTTATTCAAAGTTTAGAGAAAAAGCCGTAGGAGATAATTGTTTCTAATTGTGTCCTGTTCCCACCCACCCCCAGTGTAAGTTTAATGCATTGCAAAAGTTTTTTCTATTGTTTTATTTTTTCACATACGAAAACCCAAAAATATAAATGACATAAGCACTCCTCTGTGTATCTTCCACTCGAGATTTTAACTTTAACTATTTCAGCTTACTAAAAATAAGATAGAATTCATCCATACAACCCTCACCTCACCATGTGTTTTTTTTAATTCCTTTTTTTTTTCTTTGCAGATGTTTACTGCCTTCAGGGATATTTTGCATAGAGTCAGAGAAGCTTATGTTAGAACACATGTTCTACCATAGAGGAAAAACCTTCATAATGTTGCAAAAAGACAGAGCGAAAGAACTCTACCTAACTGATATGGAAATGCAAGTGTTAGGAAGCTGAGAGTGAGAGGTTGAGGAGGAACTAGAAAACATTCGCTCCCTAACACTTGATCAGAGGTACATAAAATAAACAGGAAAAAAAAAAAAAAGCTCTAAATCAGCTCCCATAGAGCCTAAGATGATAACTTAACCACTGTGAGGTTTCTCTAAGTATTGAGATAGTTCTAAGAGCACCCTGAGTTTAAGAGCCTCCAAGTAGTTATTAATAGGGTTACTGTCTATTTGTTTGCAAAAATGTAAAATTCTCAGCTTGCTCTCCTTGAGGTTTCATCTTGATATTTTTAGAAGTCAGAGGAGGGTCTTCTCGTGTTCTTGGCACTGTCCTTACTAGTCCTTAAATTCCTCCCCTCCCTTCCTCCACATTTCTCCATTGCCTCAATGCCCCTGTAGGGTGGAGTTTCCCCATGACCATCAGCCTCTGCCCCCATGAGAAAATCCAGTGTCTCCTCCAAGGGCATGATCTCTCAGTGTTTCCCAGGTTGCTCAGCTTTGAGATTCCCAAGAGGTTCTGGGATTCCTATGCTCTTCCTGTTCTAAAGCAATAAGGGAAACAACCTGTCCTTCCTTCTTTGTAACACATTACCTCACAGAAGATTATCTCCATTTTACAGATGAGAAACTTTGGCTTAGCAAAGTTGAATGATTTGACCAAAACCACCCAGGTGGAAAATACTTATTCACTGGCCTTAAATATTATGCAAATTGTATATCATACTCTCAATGGACAGTCCTAAAATTGTCTGGATTCCAAGAAGAGCAAAATTTGGGGTAACTTGAGACATTTGCTACACATCCAAAAGTATGGAAAGCGATGTAAAGTCTGTGCTAAGAACAGGCACCCACAGAGCAAGAAGTCAGGGGGAAGGAAAGGTAACTCTAGAGGGATTCATGAGTCCTGAATTTATTGAATCCAACCTACTTGTTTTCCCTGGAATTACTATCCACTTTTGAGTATGACGCAGGGAAGACAAGCACCTTCACATTGCCGAGTAAAATTCATGAGCGTCCCATTGTAGCCCTTTCATGCAGAAGCAAACGTGCATCACTGTCTAATCTACAAACTTGAGCCAGCAGTGGTAGAGCACAATGACTAGAAGCACAACTCCAGGAGAGGACTCTACCCTTGAAGATCTATGTGGCCATGAGCAAGACCTTAACGCCTCTTTATCTGTGGAAGGGTCATGTAATGGTAACTCCATCACAGATTTGGTAGGAAAATTCAGTAAGTTAGCATGAATTGTTTAGAGCAGTATCTGGCCCACGGTAAAGGCTTAAGTATCATTAAAATTAATGTTATAGGAAAGACTACTCCATGCGTGACGTAATGAGAATGGGGAATGGCAATGACTTTCAGACCACAACTGTCTTTTATTTATATGCCTTTGGAGCCCACAAAATCTCATTCCGAACCCATATATCCTTATTTGGCTTCTATTTGCTCTTAGCAAAATATGCATTTTCACATATAAAGAAAAAGATCCAGAATAAGTAACTGGATATCAAGGATCCAACTTTTACAAAATAGCATTCTGATGAGAGGAAGATAAATTAATCAGATTCATGTTGATTAACTCTCTTTGAAAATGCACTAAACAAAAACAAAAAGACAAAAACAAACAAAAGCCGGGAAAAGTGAACTAGGGCTTTGTAGAAACACATTTTGCGGCCAAATCCTAAACATCACTCCACAAGCTCATGAAATGTGCTGGACCTGTTTAAATGGAGACTTTGTTGAGCTGCACTATTCTTTATCATTTTAGGGACACTCAAATACATTTATATGTAATTTGCTTCTGCATTATTTTATTAAAAGAAGACACCCTAAGTGAGTTTCTTTGCATAACAAAAAATTAATATTTACTTAAAGGTCAATTCTAGATATGCATTATCCCATTTTAAATATCTGTATGCCAAGCATTTAACACCCTAATATATTTTCTGATAGAAGAACTGAAGCAGTTTCTCTACCAAATTATTCTGAACATGGCCCTTGTTTGGCAATAACCTGAAGTTCATTGTAGAGATTTTAGGATGTTACTATTTTAGGAAATAAATGAATGCATTGGTCTATAGCCCACATTCCATTTTGTCTAGGAAATTATATGCCACAGGCCAGGAGGTATATTTTTTTCTTAATAAATAGTTGTGCAATGTCATGATTAACTGCGTGGAAATAAAGACAAGGAGGGTGTTTTCCTTCCAGGAGAAGTAAAATTTCTGGAAAGGTACTTAGTAATCTTTTCTATTCTTTCTTTTTTTATTTAAAAATTTTTTTTATTCTTAATTTCTTTAAAGAACTATCTGTTTAAAATCGTTTAGATTAAATTACATCTGCTTACTTGCAGTTTTGATATTTCCTTCTCAGAAACGAAAACACTTTTCAGCTAAAGTTCAGGTCCTAGCTTAAACGACATACTTCTGGTGTTCCCACATTTCATTTCAGATGTTGAGCCAAGCTCAAATTAGATTCATATTTTCTGTTCTTTTTTTTTTTAAATCCCACAAACTCTATATGGTTATAGATTATGTCTGTTTAGAAAATTTTGTTGAGACTAGAAAGATAAGCCATACAATATGAACTTCATAATTTAGCCTACAAAATTCTCTTTAAATCAGTGCCATTCAAAAAAAGTAAAAATTAAACGAATCAAGGCTAGTTTGTGAGTAAAGCAAATGTATTTAAAAAAGAACGGACTTTAAAGGAAACATGACTTCAAGCAAAATTAACATTTTGTATCACAGGCCTCACATGCTGAATATTCAGCATGTTTGACCAACATTCAGTAGCACTTAATGCAAAGAAAGGCTTGTGCAACTGTTTTATGAAATATTTATTTAGTAAATAAAAGCATAGTTCCGTTTGCTAAGTATATTCTTCAAGTAAGTCATTTGGAAATATTCAAATTTTATTATCTTACCCAACAAGTAATGCTGCTCTTTGATCTCACATCTTGAACTTTGCCCATATGAGTTACACAATGCTTTTGATACTACAGCCTCACGAGGCTTGTTTTCGAAGGATAATCTACGTGGATCTTAGAGATATCAGATTCCTCTTTCTCATATTGAACCAAAGGTTGCCAGATACCAAATGAGTAAACGCATGCAATGCTATTCACAGGAACTTGTTGCCAATAATGTAAGGCAGGTGTAAACAGATCAAATGGGTCACCTGAAAGAACAACCAGAAAAAGGACGTCTATAAAGTCAGAAAGGTATGACCTAGGTTCTAGTCCCTGCTCTAACATGGATTGCCTTTAATCACATTATGGAGTATTGGGAATTATTGTCATTTTAAGACCATACTAGAGTAAAATTTGTTAAAAGGAACTCTACATGTGGAGTAAATCTATAAGGATCTGCATGAGGGAAGACGGGGCCAAGTGAGGCTTGGTCTCATGATAGGACTTAGGAACCGGCTGGTCTGGATGCCATCAGAAAATGGGAAGTAAATGCAAGGCTCCTGACCAAACAGCATAGTTGAGAGAATCGGGTTGATAGCAGGTGATGACAAAGTAGCAAGTTTGTCCTGAAACTGAACTCAATCAAGTTTTGACAAAGTCTACAAAGAAGACAGATGGATAGAAACTTCTTTGTGGAGAAAGTGTCTAAAGTAATAATGAGTTTTAACTTCTAAAACAATGTAAGAATTCTCATCTAATTAAAATGTTGCCAGGGACAAATCTTATAAAGTATTATTGATGCATAAATAAAAAAGCAGTAACTTTTGGGCACCTGGGTGGCTCAGTGGGTTAAGCCTCTGCCTTCGGCTCAGGTCATGATCTCAGGGTCCTGGGATCGAGAGTCCCTCATCAGGCTCTCTGCTCAGCAGGGAGCCTGCTTCCCTCTCTCTCTCTGCCTGCCTCTCTGCCTACTTGTGATCTCTCTCTCTCTGTCAAATAAATAAATAAAATCTTTAAAAAAATTTTATCATAGGATGAATTTTTTCCCTGTGTATTAGAGGCATATACTTATCCCAGGGTGTTAAAAATTAAAAAAAAAAAGTGTATAATGTGTGTGCATATGGTTTTATTTTATTTTTCTAAAGTTATTTGCAATTGTGTTAATGTTTCACATACGTATTCACTATATTTATTGGAGTAAATATCTATTCAGTTGATACTAAGCACCATATTAAGTAATAAGGATGAAAAACATATTAGTGTCTTCTCTTGAGGAACTCATAATATGTTCAAGAGAGAGAGATCCTAAACAGGCACAAATTTTCACTATACTTTGCTAAATACTCTAATACATTTATAAACAAAATACTATAGGAACACAAGTGAGGAAATAATCCTGACTGGGCAAGAAGGGAAAGAGTTTTTAAAAAATACACAGAGAAGGTCTTTGGTGTGAACATTGAAGAATGGAGAATATTTTATCTATTCTAGAATCACAAAATATTATTACTAAAAAGGTGTATCAATTACTTAGATCAAGTTCCTCATTTTAAAGATGGGGACTTGGAGCTGTTAAGTGATTTACTGGAAGTCACCAAATAAATAAATAAATAAATAAATAAATAAAATAAATAAAAGGCAAAGAGGAGTAAGAATCCAGGGGTCTTGGTTTCCAGGTTACTGGACTTTCTATTTCATATAGGACTCTTTTTCCAAATCAGTGTCTCCTTTGCAAATCCCACCCCTATATCCACATCAAACCACTTAGCATACGTACATTATTGAACAAGAAAATACTTAAACTAAATCTCTATTTAAAGGAAGCAGTGATTAAGCAAAAATCCGGAAGTAATATTTTTAATCATTGTTGCAAGATATTCCCATTTATTTACTTCTCTTGCTAGGAAATATGATATTGTTTAGTTACTATTCAGTTTGGAACAAGAAGAAATGTAATACTATTTACTTTATTATTGAATGCCAAAAATCCTTAAATGACCGGTAGTATTTATTATTTAAAACATCCCTTAAAACCCATGACCATCTGACGCCCACTTACTAGGTCTGGCAACTTTGAATTGGACCCTTTGCAATTTTGACGGATGTTCAGAAATATAAGTAGCCAAAATACCATATATGTGCATTGGTTGTGAAAGTTTTGGGTGTGATTCCAAGCTTAATCACCCACATGGTTTTCAGTGCTGATTTACACAATCATGATTAAAGAGAGGAGCATGGTAAAAATGTCTCTTCACTTGGTGGCTATATATAGATGTTCAAAATCTCCTGCTACTTTGTAGTTCTCTTTCTGGATAATCCCATTCATTTTTAAAACTACAGAAAATTGCATTTTGAATATTTGTAGACTTCCATATATTTTAAGCATATGTTTCTATTTGGATGTACCTTAATCCCAGAGCAGCCAGACAACAAATTTGGCACTCAAGTATGGAATGTAGCCATGTTGTGCTCTCAGATAGAATTAGCAGAACATTTACATCATTTAGATTTAATATTGTATTTTTCTTACAAGAAATAGGTATCATTGCCTGCTTGAATTTGAAGTATAAGATCCAGCTGATTGCATTATTGATCAAATTTATACATCTGGTTTTAACAGATTAACATTATTTTGGCCATTTGAAATGATGAAATTAGTTTGGCCATATGGTGACCAAATGGCAATTATTAACTTCTCATTAATTAGCTGTTATAATAGCATAAATATAACCATATATGGGTCAATTTGGTTAAGCTGTTGAGATTGCTTCTTCCTAGTATCACCTATGCAGTCTTTTTAAAGAAGCCAGCAATTGAACTCGATTTCCTCCTCACTTCCAATATAACTTATATGAATATAGTTAGTCAATTAACTAAATGATGATACAGTTATTGGTATCAGTAGATACACTTTAATGTATGTTAATCATGTAATGCATACTGATATAATTTTAATACATGTAAAAATATATATTTATATCATGAAAATTATCAGTTTTATGAATACTTCTTCTGGGTTCTACTAAGTATGATTATTTTTTTTCCTTTAACCATTAATGAAAAATGTTTAACATGTCATAATTATTCTGACAGAGAACACAACAAAATATCTTTTTTTCCTGCTTAATTCTAGTGCATTGATCATGGTTAGATGTTAAATTTTGAAGTCAATGTTTAAAATGTTAAGGAATCCAATGGGAAAGAAAACAGTGTCTTTTACAGTTTCTTATTAAACAAGAATTATATAGTTTTATGATGAATAGTACTGTGGAATCTTCTGGGATAATATGTGGTACACATTTAAACAAATGGCATTAATCATTAATACTTTCTGTAAAATTACCAGACACCAAAGAAGATAACCATACTAATGGGTCTTTCCCTTCAGAGAAATGAAGTAGGAAAGATGATTGGCATGGCTATTTCCTTGTCTTCCAAATGCAAGGACAACAATAATAACTCAACTCCTCCATTCTTTCCCTAGTTTGAAAAATAGTATGTGGGTAAAGATCTGGCACATCATGTGGAATATGAATTATATTTACTCATCTTTCTTCCCACCCACCTGCCCTTCAAAATGAGACATTTCTTTACTGGTTATTTGAGTATAGAGACTATTCAAATGCAAATAGAGACTCTCTTTTGCACTTGAACTCACAGTGACCCATCTCAGAGCTCTTAATAAATAGATCATAATGTAAATTCTTTAGAACCAAACAAAGAAAAGCATAGACAATCTAGATTTTCGTACACAGCTCAAGTCTTTACAAGTATATAACAGTTCAGCCTCCAGCTAGTTAGATGGGAAACATGACTAGAGAAAGACTATTTCATTTTTCAATCTTTTTGCCTTTGGTTCAGTAGAGGCTACATTGAAAGGAACACTAAGAAAGTAGTTCTTACATTTGTTTTCCTACTGGTGTGTTTTCCTTAACCGACACCCTACATCTACTGTGGATTATAACATGACATATACTAAGAGTTTCGAAGATTGACTGGTTTCTCTTGAGAGGAAGGAAATGATTTCTCATAAGAGAAATATATAATATTAATGTTTATGTTAATATTAATTATATATATGCATCATATCAATTTATAAGAAAATATTCTCTGTAGTTTGATCATTTTACTGTTTGGGGTTATAAAATGAGAAAAATAAATAAATAAATAATAAAATAAAATCGTAAAGGATAGGGGCTTCTGGATAGCTCAGTCAGTTAAACAGCCTTCAGCTCAGGTCATCATCTCAGGGCCCTGGGCTCCAGCCAGGATTTGGGCTTCCTGCTCAGTGGGGAGTCTGCTTCTCTCTCTCCCTCTGCCCTCCCCCCACCACCCCAACTCCTGCTTTCTCTGTCTCAAATAAATTTTAAAAAGTTAAAAAAAAAAAAAAAAGGATATGGAAGTACTTGAGGAAGTTTTAAATCTGATCAAAGAAACTTTTTTTTTTTTTTTAAGAGAGAGAACATAAAAGAGCAAGCACGGGGGTGGGAAGAGGAAGAGGAAGAGGGATCTTCAGCAGGCTCCATGCCCAGCACAGAGCCAGGTGTGGGGCTCAATCTCATGACCCTGAGATCATGATTTGAGCTGAAATCAAAAATCTGGCACTTAGGGGCGCCTGGGTGGCTCAGTGGGTTAAGCCTCTGCCTTCGGCTCGGGTCATGGTTTCAGGGTTCTGGGATCGAGCCCCGCATCGGGCTCTCTGCTCAGCAGGGAGCCTGCTCCCCGCCCCCCAGCCTCTGCCTGCCTCTCTGCCTACTTGTGATCTCTCTCTCTCTCTATCAAATAAATAAATTAAAATCTTAAAAAAAAAAAAAAAAGAGTTTGGCACTTAACGGATTAAGCCACCCAGGAGCCCCTGGTCAAGGAAACTTAAAAAAGGATTTTTCATGATAAATTTTGGAATAGAATTGAGGATAGATATATCCTTGTGGGGAAGCTTATACATATAAAAAATAAGATGAGTATAAAAATAATTATCATGCTAGGCCACAATAAGACAGTTTTCAAGTGAGGATCTTCATCTAGTTGCTTTCCAGACAAATGAGAAATTGAAGACCTATTAGATAGTGGATAAAACAGAAAATAAAATTGTTAATATGAACATCTTCTATTGATTTTTCAGGTGATCTCTTGTGTACTAAACTTGACTCTTTTCTTTATAATGAAAAAGAATAAAGGTAAGGATTTTCAAGGGCCGTGGTTTATATCAGCACAACAAATAACATAGCTTTAATAACTACATACAAATTTTGTGTCTGTGAGATGTTACCTCAGAGTAAAAAGAGAAAATGAAGTATTAATGACGGCCTTTTAAAAATCATCCTATTATAGGGTACATTCACTAGTATTACAAAAATACCAGTCTTGATAATTTTACCAAGAAAAAAAAATGTTAAGCTTAGGATAAAAATATTTTTCTTAGCTGGTAAACTTTTTTTTTTCTCTTTATTTCCCTATGCTAGAGAAAGCCTTGGATTACTAGCATTAATGTATAGCATAAGGTAATACTATTATGAACTTCCAAATAGCTGATCTTTGAGGCTTATGGTATTTCCATTATATATTCCCAAGAATGAATATAACACACACACATTTTAAGAAGACATGCTAACAGGCTCTCTAAGTTTTTTGTTTTGTTTTTTTTTTAGATTATGTATTTATTTATTTGAGAGAGCGAGAGTGAGCGAGTGAGCAAGAGAGAGAGAGAGAGAGAGAGGAGCACAAGTGGGGGGGGGGAGGGAGCAGAGGGAGAGGGAGAAGCAAACTCCCTGCTGAGCAGAGAGCCTGATTTGGGGCTCGATCCCTGGGACTCCAGGATCACTGACTGAGCCACCAGGTGCCCCAGCTCTCTAAGTTTTATCCCTACTTCTAGTTGACTATCAATAGAAAAGTGTAGGGGAGGGGGAGTACAAAAATCTTGAAAGCAAAACCACCACTGTTTTCTGATGTCACCTCATATATTTTATTCCTTGGATACTCATGTTTTGTAACTTGACCAGCTGTCTCAATAAAAGAACGGGAAAGGAAACCAAATTTCAAAAAAAAAAAAATGAATGAATAAATCAAAGATTCTTAACCAACTTAAGTAAAACAAAAGAAATTAACAAGTTTATCAATATCCTATTCTATTCTCCTAAAGTCAAGAGATGTGTCATTTTTCGTGTTATTGGGTCCTATCTGATAGAGGAACACAATGTCAGGACATCTTATGGTATATTCAGCCTGTCCTTGTCTCTACCCTCTGTATCTGTCTAATCTTGTGTTAGGTTATGCAATTCCTTGGTCATGGCACCGTATTTTCTATTGATGGTTAGAGCTCACTGTCGCATGTGACTGGTTGTTAACCCTCTAATAACTAACATCTCGTTGGAGTCCACTGAGGTCACTGATGGACCTTAAGCTGTAGATTTTGTGAATTTGCTCCTTAGAAAGTATTTATTTTCATTTATTTGTGATCCCGTCATCTTTTTCTTGCTTAGCTTATGTGTCCCCTGAGTACCAATATCACCACCCCCTGCATTTGTTTTCTTAATATTTCACTTTGAGTAAAATATATTTGTGTTAGATTTTGAACATCCTCAGAATGTGAATTGTCTACAGATTACTGTTTCTTGAATTCTCTGTGAAAGTATAACTCCATTCATACTTTAGTTTATTAATTATTCATTATACTCCCTAATGAGTCTATCATTCCAAATTTTATCATATTTTTATGTAGTGATAAAACTCTTTATAGACAACTAAGGTGCAATAGTACAAAGTAATTATCAACTTAGCTGTTGATTTCCCTTTTTCCAAATTTCATATATATCAAGAGTATGGGTAGTAATAGTTCCTCCTCACTTTTAAGTAGTTAATTTAAAAAAAAATTTTTGCGTCATGGTTCCTGGATGAATTTTATTTCTTCTTTCATTTGTTACTGTGTCCTGTGCCTCATATGATTATTCCATAGGCAAAATTTCTTAAGTTTACATTTAAATAGGTACTGATATTTTAAAACATTTAGATGCAGGAAAAATCCCGATGTCCTTGAAAGTGTGTTGTGAGAATTGGCAGACATAATGTACACATCTAATTGATTTTCAAACGAGTGCATTTTGAAAATAAGTACAAGTAAATCAACTTCTCTCTAGTACATGCTTCCCATGTACTAGACACTTCTACTACGATGGGATCTTTTGATTTGAACTCCCAGCATTAAGCTACATTTTCTTCTTTTATCATTGTCATGCTGTTCATTGGGTGTTATGATGGCAAAAAGAAACTTCCCTTCAGATTCTGGTATACTGTTTGTGTCAACCTGTAGATTTAATAAATTAAGAAATGTCTTTAATTTTACATAACATTTCAGGGATGTATCTGCAGTTCTAAACTGGAGAGTTGGTTTTAAAATCATGTTGAGCATTAGCCAAACCGCTCTGTCTCTTCCTCATTGCCAGCTTTGCCACATGTGGTGGCAAAGTTGCCACATGTGGTCCTTTCTAATTGTCCTTGAGGAACATGTACAAACAACGTCCTGTCTGGTGATATATCAGCTTCCATGGAAAACATGCATAATGCTATATGTATATGGACAAATTTGACATGAATATTTACATATCCACATAAAGACACACACTTACAGTTTAACCTTCTTGACCACAACTGTAAAACATGAAAAATCATACTCCTGTAAGATTGAATTTGAAGCAGAAACAGCTTCGTATTTTAATACTTGTTTTTCTCTCAGAAGAACCCATGTGCAGAGAATTAAACTGCAGAAAGGATTCATATTAATACTGAATTTAATCTTTTAAAAGTAATGATGGAAGTAAAGGATGGTCATGGGGAAGAGGGAAAAAATGTGATAGAGCAGGAAGCATGTTAAGAGCTTTACGACCCTTCCAGAAAACCTTGGCTTTATTTCTTTTATTTTTTTATTTTTAGTTTTTTAAAAGAAGGTTTTATTTATTTATCTGAGAGAGAGAGAGAGAGAGCATGAGAGAAGAGAGGCAGAGGGAGAGGGAGAAGCAAACTCCCCACTGAGCAGGGAACCAACAAGGGGCTTGATCCCAGGACCCCGAGATCATGACCTGAGTTGAAGGCAGATGTCTTAACCAACTGAGCCACCCAGGCACCCCAGCTTTATTTATTTTAAAGAAGTAAAGGCAATAGTTAGGTTTTCTAATGACCATGCAATACTTACAAGTACAGTTTTTTGAGCACCTGTCATATAATCCTTACCACCACTGTACGGGGGAAATGTTGTTACCCCTATTTCTCAGACAAAAAAATGCAAGCTTGAAGACTTGTCATGATTTGCAAATGTAGTACATTAAGTAAGGGACATCTCCAGGAACCAAAGGCAGTTTAACTGGTTTCAAAGCGCATGCTTGGCCCTCTTCATCATGATGCATGCTTAATATTTATCATGTTTAAGTCTTTCCCGCTAGCCTCGTTCATGATGATTTCCTTTTTTTTTTTTTTTTAAGATTTTATTTATTTATTTGATGGAGAGAGAGAGCACAAGCAGGGGGAGCAGCAGAAGGAGAAGCAGACTCTCAGCTGAGCAGAGAGCCCGACTTGGGACTCCATCCCAAGACCCTGGGATCATGACCTGAGCGGGAGGCACACACTTAACTGACTGAGCCACCCAGGCATCCACTGTGATGATTTTCTAAACCGCATAGTTTTTCTCCTTTAGACTCTCTTCAGGCATTACTCATCCAACAAACAATGATGGATCACCTGATGTATGCTGTGCTACACCTGTTCTTCTGGCCTGGAAAATACATTCCCTATTTAATTCTCACAGAGGAAAATACTTAAATTTTTTAGGCTACAAATTCCTGTTCTTTCAATATTTTCTGAAATACAGCAGTACGAGATAATGAACATAATCTGAGAACACTCTAAGTATTTATGACAAAGTCTAAAGAGTACATTTTACATTCCTAGCTTGCCCCATTGAGAGGCCATAAATCACAATTATATCAAATATTTTAGCCATAAAAAGGGATATATTTGTGTCTATAAGAAGGTAGCTTGTTTCTTCTAATAGAATGATCCTGACAATTTTATTATAAGCTTAGTTACATAAATGACTTTTCCCTCCCTTTTTCTGCTAATAAAGTGCTTTTAGAAATAAATTACTTCAATTTCTGTGTAATGGATGAGGACATTAAGCACAATCTTGTGAACTGTTAATCATGCCCGCAAGTCACTTATTTTTACCTAGAAATTATCTCATAAATTTTGAAATTGGGCACTGGCTACTAAGTTTAGCGGTATTTCTCACTGTAAACCATAATAAATGGATGTATTATACTAAATTAAATGATGAACAATTGATGCTTCTCAGGATCTCCTCTATCAACAGTTTTATAATGTTTAATTCCAGTGGATACCCTGCTTACCCCAGAATTGAATTAGATCCTGCATCTTGTTTCAGTGGAGACAGGAGTGGACATAGGTATTTTTGTGGAGTCAGAGGTTTAGAAAGAAGGCTCTTTCAAGTTCATGGCAAGTACCAGAGTAATGGGTTTTATGGTGGCCTTCTCAGAATGATTGGCAGAACACTGTGGCACTGATTTATCAGATGAACGACTTCCGACACGGTCAGGAAGGTGGGGAATCAGGAGGCTGTATGCTGCAGGTATTGAATGTGAGAAGGTGTGGACTTGGCTGTGATGTGTGGATTAGATACCCAGAATCAGGCCCAGCCCCCGCAACTATATAGATATTGGAAACAGAGTCTGGCCATCACTGCTAAGCTACCATTAATATCCAAGAAACTAGGCACTAGATAGCTATGCCAGAAATCCTGATTACAACCATGGTTTCTCAACTTCTACAAAACCTGACATTGGCATCTCCATGATTTGGCAACAGGAAAGAACCAAAACCTCAGTAAGTTGATTTCAGCTTCTTGGTGCATCTGATTGGAGAGTCTTATTTTCACTGCTACTCCTGTTTTCAAGGGAGATGGTGACTGTAGTTTTTTGTTTATTAAAGATTTATTTATTTGACAGACAGAGATCACAAGTAGGCAGAGAGGCAGGCAGAGAGGCAGGCAGAGAGAGAGGGGAAAGCAGGTTTCCTGCTGAGCAGGGAGCCTGATGCGGGGCTCGATCCCAGAACCCTGGGATCATGACCTGAGCCGAAGGCAGAGGCTTTAACCCATTGAGCCACCCAGGTGCCCCAGTGACTGTAGTTTTTAAAGTTAACATATTTTATAGAGGAGGCGGATACACAGAGGGAATGTTGAATGCTAATTTAACCCCATCTAGTAGAGATCCTGGTAACTAGTGCATCCTTGTAAGTAGTAAGTGGAATAATTTTTAAAGTAGTAATTATAATAGTATCCTTATTGAGAAAGAGTGTTATAAAATAACAGGCTACATCAGTGACCCAGACTCTGAAAAGTAGCCAAAAGTTTCCAAAATGTTATATATGATTTGAAGAATGCATGCTTAAATAAGCTGGAGCATATTAAAAGGCCTTAGAGTTCATTTGAAGATTTCTCTATGATACATCAATGCTAGAATAGAAATAAGATATTTTGTTTTGTTTTAACTACAAAATATGCTACTATATTGCCACCAGGTTTTTTTCTGTCTCTCCGTTCATTCCCCTTGCTTTAAATAATATTTATATATTTTGATTCCAAAATTAATATCTCCAGCCCGGATCTCTCCTTTGCATATGAAAGTGACAGGCCCAAATTCATATTCACACCTCCTCTTAAATGTCTCATAGGCATGCTCTGAAAATGGAGATCTGGTAATTTCACCAGTTTAGGGTAGGAACCAAGCCTATTTCTTTCTTCTTCTCCATCTCAGTACATGGTACCACCTTCCATCCAATTACAAAAGAAGAAACCTGAATTTCTCTCTTGTACGCTACATTAAGCTCATCACCAATGCAAAGGGTAATCTTGATTTATTATCCTAAACATGCCTTTTTCCCAAATATACCTCATCCCAATGAATGTAGATGCCATCTACATCTATCTGATTGCTCAGGTCAAAAGCTTAGCAGTCATCCTGACCTCTCTCTTTCTCTTATATCACACATCTAATCCATCAACAAAACCCAAGTGTTCTGTCCACAGAATATACTTCAAATCCATCCCTTCTTCATCACCAATTTTATGTCTTAATCCAAGCATTCATCACCTCTCCTGTGATCTAAAGAAATGACTTCCAAACTTGTTTTTGATCTTCTACTTTTGACCCCTCCAAACCATTCTTCAGGCAGCTGGGGTACCTGAACATTAAATTTAAAATCCATTAAATGGCCTTCAAAGCCTGATATAATTCATCCTTGCCTATCTCTCTCACCCCTTCTCAGTCCACTCTTCTCTTTCTCTACACCACAGTTACACTGGATTTGGGAAATTCTTAAAATGCCTCCTTCTCTTTTCCAACACCCTCTGTTCCCTTGATTCATGGCATCTAATCTTGCAGGACTCAGCCTTAACACTAGCTCCTCTTTGAGCACTTTCTTGACCATTTTGTCTAAATTAATTTCCATCCCATTATTATATCATTTTGTTTCTTTCTGCTTAACTGTTCACCATCTACTTTCCTCATCTGATTTTATAAGTACATATGGACAACTGCATAATATTACTCTTCTATCACTTATCCCTGGTGTCTAGCACTGTGTCAGGCACATAGTAACAGCTCAATAATTATTTATCACAGTATTTTCTAATGTGAAATGTAATAAGATTCATTTTTTTCCATTTTAAGTAGCCAATATTTACTAAAATAGATAACTTTATGAAATGCTTATTGTAAGCCAACATTGTGCTAAATGCTCCACAAACATGTTTCCATTTACTACTTTTAATTAACCCATGAAGTAGCTGTACTTCAGTATTCTTAGTTCACAAGTGAAGAAATTGAGGCTTAGTGTACTGGCAGAACTTGCTGAGATCCCAGGGCAGGGAAAACAATGTCAATCTTTTTCCATAAATGCAACTTTTCAGTATTTTGACTAGACTTATCTAGAGCAAATGTGAGTCACAATTGCAGTTTCTTAAGTGACAGGCATTTTAATTATCTAGAGTCTCAGACTCTAGGTCTAACTTATTTAGAAACAAGAGCAAGTTCATTTGTTTTTTTTAAGGTTTTTATTTTAATTCTAGTTAGTTAACATACAGTGTTACATACAGTTTCAGGTGTACAATGTAGTAGGTGTAGTAATTCAACACTTGCATACATGACCCTGGGCTCATCAGGACAAACGCACTCCTTAATCCCCATCACCTGTTTCGCCCATCCTCCACCATGCTCCCTCCAGCAACCATCAGATTGTTCTCTATAGTTAAGAGTTGGAGAAACTAAAGCAAATTTCAGCCTTTCTGTGTCTCAATTGCCTCATCTGTAAACCAGCATAGTATTTTTTTACACTTAGAACATTATCATAAGATGAAATGAGATAATGTATAGGAAAGCATCCAGAAATGGATTCAAGAGCCACAAAATATAGGGATTTTGTGTCAAGGGAGGGCAAAGAAAAAAATAACATTCATTGTGAGCCTGTGATACAAAAAATTGTCTGGAGAAACATATGCTAATTTTTTAATCCTCAAAACAAATCAATTTGGGTACCTTTGATTTGCTGCATTTTTATAGATGTGTACTCCAAGTTCATGGAATGCTTGATCTCTTTTGTTTAAACCTGCAAACAGCTTATGTCTATTAAAAAGAAAACCGTTGAAGCCCTGTCTCTCTATGAAAATGGTATGATGACAAATCTAAAATTAATAACAACAACAATAATAATAATACATTTAAAAAATCGCCACCAAATAACTTACGTTGACATACATGCCTACCAGCTCTGTTTAGCCCCGTTCATGTATGTAAATTATATTTTTGTTTACAAATTTTTAAAGTCAAGCTAGCATATAAATCCTACTTTATAAAATGTTTAAATTTTTATTGTAAAAAAGTTACTTAAACATTCGTAAGTTTAGACTTACTCTACTTCAAGGGAAAATAAAAGCAAGAATACCCAATTTTGTACAGCAGTTTCCCAGAGTTGTGAATGTCACACAAGTGCCGTGATGTGCCACATATACATGTATTTTGAAACCTTCCAGGAAGGGAACATGACTTCATTGCGAATATTTTAAAACCCTGTTTATACTTAAACAAACACAAGTATTGTGGGCTGGAATGTAAAATGACTATATATTTGAGAACATGAGACTTTAAAGACCTTCTGGGCTTCTGACTCTCTGGTTTAAGTTAGGACCTGGGGAGGGAGGGTACACACTCGCCTCTGTGGTCAAGGAAGTGCATTAGTCAGCTCTCACAAGCTCACGCTGCATTACAAACAACTCCCAAGCTCAGGGCTTTACTGCCCTAACTGCTTATCCTCCGCATTAGACAGTGGTGGCCGTGGGCAGGCTGCTGTGTGTTTGCTTCTGGCCAAGGGTGAGGTTCAGGTTGGCTTCTCCTCACTTTTGATTTTGGGAACTAGACTGCAGGAATAGCTTTGCTTGGCATGTGGAAGAAGGCACAGGAGCAAGAGAACTGGCGGAAACCCGCTCTGCTTTGACAAACTCCTGCAGCCACATGCCTAGGTATGCGGAGACCATCCCAGTCATGCCCACTCGTCGGCCAACCCAACACCACCACTACTGGGAAAGGGATGCCTAATTCCCTTGTAAGGAGGGGGGAGTGGAGTGAAAGGTCGGGAAAAACAATTCAATCTACTTCAGGTACTTCGGAGGAAAATTCTTGGAAGTCCTAACATACATTGGTTTATATTCATGGAAGCCAGTGAGACTGCACATATCGATCCCCACTTAAAAAATCAAGGAACTGAGTCGCAAGGATGTTAAGTGGCTTGCTAAATGCCAGCATCTCCAACTAACTATCCAGAATAGTTTTTCAAGTGCACCATAGAGTAAATGGAATGCTCATTTTTGTATACCTTTTAGTATTTAGCACAGTTGCTTGTGTATAGTGTTGACTAGATTTTAGGAAATAAGGCTCATTCTTTCCTTTAGCCATCAAATATTTATTGACAGTTCATCTTGAGTAAGCTACTGTGCTAGGTACTGAGGATAAATCTGTGAATAAGACAAAAACACTCTTTGCCTTTGTTGAGCTTTATGTGAAGTGGGAAATAGTTCCTTTTTAAAATACAGGATTTTGTCACCATTCTTTTACTCATACTTTGAAATTTCCTGATGAATTTATGTTAGCGTAAGTCTATTTATCAATGAAAAGGACTAGGAATGTTGCATACCATTTTATCATAGGGAATGATGAACTAAGGTAAGAGTATGTTCTAGGATCCTTGGGGGTTCGATCTGCAGAGTCATTTCCCTAATTTACAGTATTCTCCATGTTATTCTAGCCCCTTCTATGTGAACCTTTGAAGTTTTTGGTCTTTCCAGGAAAGGTGATCAGTATTTACTTCCAGATCTGTACACTTAAAATGGAAAATTAATGATCAATAAAATAGTGAGATGTTGGCTGTGGTTTGCCTAGAAATATCTTGTGTGTCCTCTGGGAGGCTGCTGGAATCAATGGCTACAATTGCAAAGTGGAAACTTAGGTACTAATCATCACCTTGTTACTAAGGTGACTCAGGGTCACTTGCTCCATTGTGGAGTCCTTAAATTAGGGGGTAAGAAGAGAATGGAGCACTTGTTAAACCTTCTTAGGTATTATTGCTAAGGATTATAGGTAAACAAATGGTCTTTGTGTGTTTCTACCCTTTTCTACCTCTGTTGTACTTTCTTTGTATCACATGTTAGCTCTTTTAACATATTTTTTTTTACTACACACTTGACTCCATACTTCGTGTGTGTCTATATATAGATATACACATTCCAGAAATAAATTATTCACAACTATACTTGGTTCTGGTGGTCATTATTTAAACTAGTCATACTCAAAATTTTGACTAGAAATATTTCTAATCAATATACAACTTAAGATAAAAATGACTAAAAAACAGTCACCTGAGTGGCTCAGTCGGTTAAACCTCTAACTCTTGATTTCTGCTCAAATCAGGTCAAGATCTCAAGGTCCTGAGATCGAGCACCATGTCTGGGCTCTGTGTTCAAAGGTATGGGAGGGCTGCTTGAGATTCTCTCTCCCCCTCTCTGTCCAGCTGTGTATAGCTGCATCTACTCCCATCTTTTCCTCTCGTATTAGAGGAAACATTTCCTCTGACAAAGGACCTCCCAAAGGCAGGTCCTGTAGTGTTCATGACATAACACCACCCCACAGAGACACTGTACTATTTCCTCCTCCTTGCACAGGCCATTCTCCTCCTTGATAAGAAAATAAATGTGACCAAACCATTAGCATCTTTTTTAAAAATGTCACATGAAAAGAGGGAAATGTTAATCCTGCCTATGCCTCTATTTTCACCATGTTCCTCTCTCAGCCAGTCTTCTTCAGCCACCTGCGGTCTGGTCTCTTGCCTTGCCAGTCCTTCATAACGGATCTCACTAATGTCAACAATGATTTCTTGCTCCTGGGGCCTTCACTTCTTCCCACAGAAGTGGACAGTGGCAGGAATGAGTGTCCAAATACCCCTAGTATGAGACAGGGTACCTGAAGCTGTCTTCCTGTAAGGCAGAAAGTTTTTTTGGTTTTTTCTTTTGTTTTTTTAAAGATTTTATTTGCTTATTTTAACAGACAAGAGATCACAAGTAGGCAGAGAGGCAGGCAGGGAGACAGAGGGGGAAGCAGGCTTTCCGCTGAGCAGAGAGCCGGATGTGGGGCTCGATCCCAGGACCGTGGGATCATGACCTGAGCCAAAGGCAGAGGCTTTAACCCACTGAGCCACCCAGGTGCCCCAGGCAGAAAGTTTTTGCTTTATATTTTACCTGAGAAGTAAAAGGAACTTACTCATTATACTTACACAGCTGTCTATGTTTACTTAAATAAAAAGATGATTCATACTCTTTATAGAATGGGGAAATGTTATTAACATTTATTCATCATATCTAAAAATATATTTTGAGAACCTACTTTGAACAATCCACTGGAGATTAGATAAAAAGCAAAATCCAGCATAGGTCTTTGCCTTCATGAAGCTTATAGTCACTAGTGCGGGCAGAAATTAACTAGTTACACAAATTAAAATTGCAATTTTTGTAGGTCCATAAAGTGCTATGCACAGTGCTATAGAACATTGTGGATCAAATTTTAAGTGTCCTTGATGGAGGGTTCTGTGCACCAGAGTATTAATGTGATGCTTTTTTAAGACTATACTTTGATATTAGTTGTTATTTAAGCTTTTTAAGTTGATCATTCATATTTTATTCTATTTCTAAATCTAGCTAATTTGAAGAGTTTTAAATAGGGTGTAAATTAATGTTTGGTTTAATTTGTAAACTTAATTAAACTCATCTAAACATTTTAAGCTCCATTTATGTTTATTGTATTCTACTTCCTTTTAAAGTATTCCAATTGTATAACCAGCAAGACCACAAACAAAATCCACAAGCACTGAATAATGTCTTTAAATATGATGAAAAGAACCTATAAATGCAGTGAACCTTACATTTTCTTAAATGTTCGATATTAACTATGCACTTAACACAATTTAACTTTAAAATCCTGTCTAAACCAATAATCAATGATACCCTTTAAATGGATACCACAAGTCTGACTTGTTAGAAGAACAGGCTGAAAATTCTAAAATATTATAAGTATATAAAAACATGCTTAGATTTTTTTTATTTTATTGCCCCAAATTAATGCACCCAGTTATGACTATATTTAGCTCTTTGTAAGGCAGTTGTAGAGGGAAAAAAATCATCTCTACAGATAACTGAATGCTTTCACGTCGCAGAACTTATAGCTTTGGTGGGTCACCAATCTTTTAGTCCTTTGTCTTTTCACCTGCCATGTAGCAAACAGACCAGAAACCTAATAACCTATCCATACTTCCTTGTTTACATTTGTATATTTTAATTCATTTCTTGTTTCCTATCTTTTATAATGTTTCCTTACAAATTCTTTGTTTTCCTCATATTCTTTGTAATTTTTCTTAGCAAAATTATATTATTGTCCTGATGGTGATTGCCTTTATAATTCTGTATTTATTTTGTGGAATACTGAAACAACGTCTCAATAGAATAAGAAAAAGCAAGCTATCAAGATGGATTGAGAATGCAGGGCAGGATACAAAATAGAAGAAAACTGTTCAAAGAAAGTGATCTGGAAATCTGTCTAGGAGTTTCTGATGTTTTTGGTCCAGATGTTAACTGTGCATGAGCTGGGGGAAATAATGTGAAGTCTGGAAAAGGGTGACGGGGCTGTGAACTGAACAGAGACCTTAGAGACCTCGCCGTGTTGGGAGATGTAAGATTTCCAATGATCCTGAGTAGAGAGAACACACGGAACCACCCAAGCATTTAACTGAGTTCGCAGAATTGTTATTATAAACAAGACTACTCTAGTCCTAGAAGGAAGTCTACTGTAAAAAAAACAACTGACATGCTTCAAAAAGATCAAGCTCATCTATCAGTGTAGCAACTGCCTTCCAGAACTAAATTCAACACTCTGGGTGTCTTGAAAGGAAGACAGTTCTTAGTCAGACTCGCAACAATGTATCCGTAATACCAGCACACAGTTTTAAATTACCGGACATGAGAAGACTTAATAAAATGTTACTCTCTAGCAGGCAATGGCATTAAAACGTCTATTAAAATAAGTTTAAAATATAAAGAAGAAGATACACATAACAAGTGAAAAGATGAGGAATCGAAGCAGAGCCACGAACACTATAAAAACGAACCAAATGCAAATCCTAGAACTGAAAAACACAATAACTGAAATGAAAAATTCACTAGGTGTGCTTAACAGCAGATTGATGCTACAGAAGAAAAGATCACAATAGTAATTATGCAGCGCAGTAGTAATTATTCAAATTGAAACTCAGTGAGAAAAAAAAAGGCTAAAAAAAGAAAATGAGCAGAGTCTTAATAACCTGTGGGACAATAACAAGCAGTTTAACATATATGAAATTGAATTCACAAAAGGAAAGAAAGGAGAGATTGGGACAGAAAATATTCAATATATATAAAATATTCCACTCTTGGAATAGAAGTTGCAATAAAAGTCACTTACCACCTCCTCTCCTGTTCTGTCCATTTTCTTGGAATATTACCACCCCTTCCTTCCAATAGAAAGCTCCCCCCTCTAGTCATTGTGGGTAAAGAATTGCCAGACAATGCACTAGATTTTTCCCCCCTCTCTGCCTTTCTCTGTTGTTTCTTATCATGTAGGTCCTCTCTGGCTCACTTCATAATCCTTACTGAACTCCTGTTTTAATACATGTAAGGCCAACATCTGATATAGTAACTGCAATTGTAGTTGCCATCTGATTAAATTATAAATAGTCCATAACCCATTGCCATTTTCCAAAACTCATCTGTCTTTTGTGCTGCTTAAATTGGAGAATTCAAAGTGATTGTGACAGGAATCCCCAACCGTGCATTTTTCAAGTCTCTGATAGTGTCACTAATCTCTGTTATTTCCCTAGCTACAAAGAATTGCTTGGGGTTTAATAGTTTGGTGAAGAGTGGAAGTTCCAGAAGCTTCCCTCAGCCTTGCATAACGCCATATCTCTCAATCTATTGGTTAGAGAGACAACATGAGGATTCTGCAGTTTTGCTGAAAATACTTACTTCAACTCAACACTGAAAGCTCCGAGGATGGGGTTTTGAAGTGAGTTTGAGGACCCAATGAGCTTACTATAACGTGAGTTCAGATCAAAAGTCCATCATCAAAGGATCCTCAGAAGCACCGCCTCCTGATTGAGAGCCCATGGAGGCATTCTGGATCCTCGGGAATCAAAACTACCTCAAATTCAGGGTCCAAGAATACCTGAAAAATGTAATATTCTTGTTTTCCCAGTGCAGAATTGTCTGGTATATAAAGCCAGTTTGGTGGATAGTTAGTGGCAAATTTAGAATACGCACTCTGAATATTATTGGTGGGTCTTCCTTCAGGGTATTTGATTCAAGGAGCTATGGCCTGTGAATTGGTCTGGAAATGGAGGGAGGGGTCCAAAATTCTCTATTTTGGTATCTCATCTCAGGCTTTTACCATGAATTTTCCCTTAGTACCTAAAACAAAGAATATTTTTGTGGATGGCCTCATTCGGCCCTAGAGACCATCTAATCCATTATTCCAACTCAGTGAGACCCACCTGGTGAGGAGGCTCAGCCTGAAGCCTATCCTGGTGACCACTTTCACCTGGAATTACTGTCTCATTGCCACTACCTGGCATGACTAACTTCTTGTCTCCTTGTTGAAATCAACTCTGGAGTATGGAGTCTACCATCAACATCTTTGGTATATAAAAAAATTCCACTATTATTTTTCAAACATGGCAATGCACCCTCTCCAATTTCTTTCTTTCTCTTTCTTCCTTTTTTCTTTCTTTCTTTCTCTCAAGGGTCTGGATGAAGGGAAGGGCATCTAGGTCTTTTAAGAGGGAATATCTTCTAAAATCTTTACTCAATACATCTCTGGCATCTCATCTGTATTGTGTGTGGTCCACTTTTGGATCAAACCAAACTAGGAAACAATTCAAACAACTCACAATGGTTTGTGCTGTCACGACTAGATTCCCTGGTGAGTACACCAAAGCTTATAAATTCAGCCTTGTTTAAAATCATTTCTCCCTTCCTCACTCTATCAACTCAGAATTCATTCTCACATGTATTTCTTTGAGATTTGTCTACATAAATCAGCAAATTCTTGCATTTTTTTTTCCAAGAAGACCTAAAGATATGGCACTGCCTATCAGCTTCAGCATCAGCCCAGTTTCTTTTCTCTGTCTTCAAGTCATGTGTGTCAGAACCCTAAGATTCACACAAATATGTAGCTACACATGGCAACCATGTTTATTCACACTGTTTTATGTGCTTTGTCTTGATAGCTAAAGACTGATGCTGTAGCCACTGCAAAATACATGGTCTGATGCAATGTGTATAGCTCCCTCTTTATAGTTATCAATTAAATGTTTGACCTGGCCTTTGTAAAGCATTTCAAGAGCCATTATTTATCACAATATAAATAATATAATCGTGGTTTTTAGTTTTTTTCATGTTTTTATTACCTCTACAGTAAAAAAAAAAAAAAAAAAAAAAAGACAAAAACAAAAACAGTTTAATGCTGAGTTATTTGTTCCAACATTTTTCTGGTCAGAAGGCAGAATCTATCTGACCAGCAGAGCAAGCTTTCAAAGTAGCTAGTTCTCCTTTAGCTTTCACTCTTTTCTCCATCTTATTTGAAGATATAAACTCCAACATCACACATTTAAGACACATACGTTTGCAACATTTGGAGAAGCTGCCCTTCTCCAGATCTGTATTACATCACATTCTTACCCTACACTCCAGTATACAGAACTGCTTGCTGATTTAGGAAAGTATCAGGCAGCTTCCTACTTCCTTACCTTTAAATATGCTGCCTCAGCCCTCTAGGGATGGTGGTTGCCTGTTCACCTTTAATAATCTTACATAACGACATCCCCTGACCATCTCATAATGGGCAGGCAACATTGAACACACTCCTTTTATGTAATGACATACTGTATTTCAGTTATTTTGTTTGTATCTTTGATCTGTCCCAGGTAAGTGCCTCTAAGGCTCTCAAAATGTAAATACATAAAGAAGTGGCTTAAATGAAGTGGGAAAATTAGTACTAAGCAAAATTAAATAGGAAAATGAGGATTACACCTTCTTGAAATTGTAACATTATTACAATAAAACACATTTAAAAATTCAAGTAGAGTTTCCTAAACTTCTACGTGCTTTCAAATCCTGAGATGTGTTTTAGTCTTGCTTCTGAAGCCAAAGTCGGTGGGACACAAAAATGTTGGGGAGGTCTTAGGATTTTGATGGTTATTCTGTTTGTCAAAGCCCCAAAACCAGACTCCTTTCTCTGTGCAGGGCCTCAGGAAGGTGACCTCTGTTTAATGCACAGAGGCTGCTGTTGCTCTATGTTGGATACAACATACATCTTTTCCCTTTTTGGCTGTTCCTTGTGGTACTTAACCAATGCGATCCACTGGCCAGAGATTGGAAACTGTTGGAGAGGTCAGGGTGTTTCTTGCCCTCTCTCACTGATTCAGGCCAAATTTCCAGCAAGGCTGGAGTCTCTAGGACTGCAGCTCTCCTCCTGTAACTTGTCTCCGTCCTCATCAGAATTCACTGCAGTGTTAACAGAATGTCTTCTCCTGCATCCTTTAGGCCAAGGGTGATGGAGGCTTCTCACTTTTTCTAATCTCTGGCTGCTTCAACAAACCTTGTTGGTTGTTCTAATTCTGTTCACACACTTTATTAGAGTCTCTAACAATTTTAGTTATGTTCTATTTCTAGCCTACACCCTGATTGGTACAGAGTGTTTCCAGTCTGCTTACTGCTTTATGGTTCAGCTTAGGCTAATGTAAAGGCTAATATAAGCCTTTACTTGTACTTCTTTAACACTAAAATGCATTATTAATTTATCTCTTGGCTCCTAAAATGGAAGCAATTAATTTATTTATGACCTGGGGAGATATGAAAATAATTTATAACTTTTCCCCAAAAAAACCATGACGTCTTTCTTGGGATAGATGAAAATGTAGATGAAGCTTTTTCAAAAATAATAAATCATAACTTTAGAATATATCTTTCAGAGATTAAATTATGCTTTCTAAATTACTTTTTTTTTCAGTGTTCAATTACGACATATTTTCCAATTAAACATGATCAGTAAAGATACCATATGCTCTATTACCCCTGTTGATGTTGATCAGTAGCAGGTCAGTTAATATTCGTGTTTAAAAGGCTAAATCAGTAATTATCTTTAATTTTAGGCTGTTAATAAGTTCCAACGCTTATCAGAACTGTACTTTTTTTTTTAATTATGTAACTACGATTAGTGATCATTCAGAAACCATTCAGTACCTGTTACCTGATAAAATGTACTGAACTTGATTCTTAATCACTCAGATCAGGAAAGGAATTAGCACAGGCAGTCCTTGCTAATTCCTTCCCTGATCTGTAGTGTGGGACTGTAAACACACACAAACTGAAATTGTACAAAGCAATCTTAATAACCAATGGGAAAATTATGAGTTTTCCATGAAGTTTTAAGTTTTCTTTCTAAAATACTAGAAATTCTTCCTATCAGCTATAAATGTACAGAGAAATGAAAATAAATAGTAAACTTAAAGTTTATTTAGGACACTGTAATGTAAAACATGAGAAACATTGAGAATTAAAGTATTTTATTCCCATCGTAAACATCTTGTTAACAGTAGTTTGGATAGTGCTTGCCTTCTCATAATGTAATGTCTTTTCTGTGCCTTAGTGAACGGTCATATTCCTTTCTAAGTTTGGATCAACTTCCAACGTTTTATCTTTTGCATTTTCAGAGTCATGAAATACCTCCAAGAATCCCTTTAATGTGAAGTTTTCCGCTTCCTCTGGGACACGTTTCCCACCCCTGACCCCCTTCTGGAACATCTTTATTCTTTTTGTCATCCTTCTCGTCCTTTCCGTTTATGTTGATACATTCATCCTATTAAGCTCCTCTGACTACGTGTGTAGAGTCTCTTCCCATAATGAGGTATTTCTCATCTACTTCCGTCTACTCAGATTTCACAGCAAGCATTAATATTTTTCATTGTTTTAAGTGAAATTTTGTCTTCGTTGTCTAATTCCCTCCTTTGATTATTTGCCATGTAGGTTTATCATGACGAGGCAAGGAGGCAACACTACTGCACACTTTCCTGTCTGTGTGTGAACGGAATAACAAATGAGTGACAGACCCTGGAAGAGGCAACATGTTTGGCCACTGACCGTGATTTGCATCCATGATTTATGTAGTGATTTGTGAACTAAAGAGCCAGCAGCAAAGGGTGTACTTTATGCAATCATTCACAGTTAATATGCTGTGGTAACTGAAATTTGAACCATGTCATTTGGAGGTGCGTGTTACATAACTAAACCATGGTAACTGAGACCAGTGCATATTGGAACCTTGATGAATGACTGCCTAGATCAGTTTGGATTTTAGTGGAAGACTCTTTGTCATTATTTAACATTGTTTAAGCCCCTAATATCTACTGGACACAGCTTAGTACAAAAGTCACAATGATTCGTGATTTCAAAGAGAATTTGTTTTGGAATGAAAACTAATTAATATATTTTTCCTTCTTCAAACCACATATCTTGGCAGGCTACACAATAGCTATTCCAACAAATATTATCAATACCAGAGCAAAACCCTGGCCTCATTTCCTCCATCACTTGTTTTGGACATTAATATAAATTTTATGTGAAAACTAGATTTAAAAATTGCAAGTAGTTTGGGGTCTACTCTCCAAGCCTACTTTATGCTGCTCCATAACAATAAACTCAGACTAAAGTTGGAATTCTCAAGTCACTTGTGAGAATACAGAGAACAATGGCTTTCTGAATTCTGAATGGAGTAGAGAAATTTAGTAAGTTGTGAAATGAGAACCACATTCAGTCTAGAGTAAACAAATTAGTTATTCTTTATTGGTTGGACATAAATTGTGAAAAATAAAAGCAGATTTCTAAACCAATTAAAGTATAAATGTATTAATTATACTCCCAAACATAATTTAAAACCTAGAACAACACAAAAAAATAACTAAATCAAGTATCAAAAACATTAAAATCCAAGAACAGATGTTGTAATGACATTTTACTTATTGGAGTAGGACATTTACATTTTGTAGTTTCACACACTGCAGAGAGAAGCTGATTGCCTGAACCTTACTATTGTTGCTGGTGGCTTGTGTTCATGCACTAAAAAGCCAGATGTTAATGAGAACATTTCTTCCTTCATTTATTAATTCACTCACTTGCTCACTCATTCATTCATTTTGTTCATGTATTTATTCATTCCTTTATTAAATATTGCTAATGTTAATGTTCCATATGCTAAATACTGGGGATATAGTAATTTATTAAACATCCACAATTCTTGCCCTTAATGCAGTGACCAGTCTACAGAACAGGCAGACATCTAGCAAGCAAATACAGAGTAATAAATATATAATTTCGAGTTCGTGTGGGGAAAGAAAAGAATGGCATGAGCTGAGAGAATAGAAGAGGAGAATTCTTTTAAATAGGATATCTAGTAAGACCCCTCTGAGACACATGCTGAAACCTGAGGGTGAGATGGGACCTGCCTTAACAGTAGGGTGAGTGCATTCTGTGCAAGGAGAACTAAGTAAAATTACTGAGGTGAGACTTCAGCGCATCTAAGAGTAGGAAAGGCCAGTTGGCCAGAAGGTAATCAGTGAGGGTAGACTGCTGTAATAGGAGGAGGGAAAGTGGGTCAGGAATCTGAACATTAAGAACTCTTGGATTCACGGATTTAATTATATGATCAGAAGGAAGCCCTTGGAGGGGTCTCACGAGGAGAATTATATGAACTGATTTACATTTCAGTTACTAACTCGAGTGCTTTGTAGGGGTGATCAAGTATAACGAGCATGTCCACGGTGAGGAAAGAGGGGACAATGGGGCACAGGGGGACATGATGTTCACTTTGGCAAACGTTGAGCTTCCTGCCGGTGTGATTTTAGTAGGGAGAGCAGTAGTATTTATGATCATTGCATTCAAAACTGGTGACAGTGACCCTGTGCTGAGTTTCTGGGTACAGCTTACATTCTCGCTAGTAGGGAGGCTCCCTCAAGGTTTGGTTCCTCCTCTTCATCTCTAGATGTGCATGGACCATCAAATGTAACATTTTCTCACTGTGCTGTACTAATGACAAGCTATTACTGACTTCTGTTTGTAACATCCCTGACCCTGATTTGTTGGCCGGTTCTTGTTTGTGTGCATGGATGTGTGTGGCTCTTGGACTACACTTCTTGCTTCCTGCAGCTGTCATGACTCCCAGGGCTGAGTCCACTCCATGGACTATATTGCATTCCAGACTGGTCTTCTTAAGTCTGCAATCTGTCAGTCTTGCCAAGCTATGTCCTTAATATTAGAATTCACTTATTTTCCTGGATCCGTTCAGAAGTGTCTGGGTAGGGAGTTCAGCTCTTGCCATTGAATGCCTGGGCACATTTGATTAAATGCCTTTAGGAAAAACGAATATTAACCTTGTCTATCTACCTCTTCATAGGTCAACCTCCTTTTCTCTCTCTTTCTCTCTAAATCTCCTTGATGATCCTATACTTCTCTGTAGCTTTAAATAACATAAAAATACAGACTTTTCAATTTGTTATCTCCAGCTGAGATTATTCTTCTAAGTGCCAGACTCATGTATCTCACTTGACATACCATCATAAATGCCTCATAAGCATCGAAAACTTCACATGTTTATATTCGATCTTTCTCTCCCTCCAGTCTCCCACTCAAAAACCCAACTTGTTCCCTCCTGAATTTTCAGAAAATGACATCAACATAAGCTTAGATGTTCAGAAGTCAATTCTGACTCTTCCTCGCCTTCAGATCCATCAAAGAAAGATCTGAAAAGTCTTTTGATAGTATCATCAGAAATTATCTAGAATTGATCTATTTTCTCCTCTTCACACTGGTGTCCTCATAATCTTCCATGGCATCTTACTTTGTCACTACAATAACTTACTGATTGACTTACCCAGTTGCTTCCCTCCACTATATGCCAAAGAAGAGAGGGTACCTATGGTGCCTGATCTCCAGAGGTTCCAGCTATTAAACACAGCAGGATTTCTATTTACATGTAATGTTCTCTGGTAGTCAATTCAAAATGTATTCCATGCTACAATTAATTCAGAGAGAAGGAGCCACAAGGAGCCAAATCTGAAATTCCAACCATGTGGCCAGACATCCTGTGAGCCTATGAACATATAAACATTTTTACTTTTTTTTTTTTTTCTCTTGAGTCTATCCAATACTGGCTGAAAGAGCTTCAAGCCCAAGCATAAAAATATTCTTATAATTATTGCATTTCAATTCTCACATTTCTTACATTTTTGTGCGCTCTCAGAGAAGAAAGTGACAAAGTTGAGTATTTTTATTTCTTCTGTTCATAGTTTGAGTGAAGCAACGTGAATCTCTACATAAATAGCCAATGACCAAAAAAAAAAAAAAAAAAAAAAAGGAAAGAAAAAAGAGATATCTCTTTTTTGGAGGCATTATTTGTGAAGATGTAAAAATCCAGTTATTTATTCTTTACCTACTAAGTCACAATCTAAACTGAATAAACTTAAAACCTTGCCATCAAAGCCACATTACTATAAATAAGATTTTAAGGAACAAATTATAGTTGGTTAAAAAGTGGGATAGAAGTATTTTAAGAAGGTAGAAGAAACTGACATGAGTTCAAATTAGAATGACTAGATGTTATCTCCCTCATCCGGACACAATACAGGAAGTTGTTTTCTGTTTGTTTGTTTTTTTCTGGGGAAGAGGTTGTTTTATTATTTTAAAAGATAAGCAGTAATTCTCCAACTTCTGCTTAACTCCAAGTGACTGAGTAATCGTTACTCTCATAGCCCATTACATTTACATATAGCTCCAATTACTGGAAAATCTCTCATTCTTTTTCCCTCGCCAAAAGTTTGGCCAGTGATCCGCCCTCTGGAGCCGTGTTGCGATCTGAGTCCTCTTCCACAAGATCTCTTTGGGGGAAAGCTCTCACTCTGTGCCTTATTGGACAGCTTATCTATCTCAACTTAAATTTTTAAACTTCTTTTCGATCATTCCTTGTATGATCCTTCATCGCTCTGTTCAACTTTTGTTAGGTATTTACTTTTGGCTACTATCAGGAGTTCACATCAAATTTGCAAGTCTGTAGTTTCCAGAATCATTTCATTATTTAACCTTCAAAAAATCTGTAGAATAACGTTTCTTTATTTGTATGGAAACATTTCTACTTTCTCTAAATTCTTCTAAAGTCCATGTTTGAAAGTTATTTCAAAGCTTTTGTGTATAATTCTTTTTTTATTTATAATTCTTTTGATCATAACAATTTGAACTCATTTAAAGCAAGAAATTCCTTATTTTGTCTTAATGCAATGTGAGTTCCAATTCTCCTTTAATGATACTCATCAGCCCTTTCCAGATTAAAAATGAATTTAGATGGATGAAAATCTGCAAGTACACTAAAACAAAACACACACACACATACCCCAAACCTTTCAACAAGATCACTGTTCTTGTGCCTCTTGCCCAGCTGAAATTTAAAATATCAGGGCAATCATTTTTTTTCTATTTGTTTATAAGATGTTTTGCTCATTGGTCCCATATAAAAATTATACAAGAATGCTGGAGTATTCCAGATAAAGCCGATCCCATTATAACACATTGTTTTCTCTCCAGAAACAAGTGTATGATTTCAAAAAATGCATAACCAGATTTTCAAGTAGTTTAAATTAATCCATATTTGCATGGCCTCAACTGTATCCCATTAACAGAGGAAAAGGGGAAAGGCTATGAAATACATATTAATCTGTAATTTATGACCCTTTCCCTTCCTCCATATAATGAAAACCTGAGATTTATTTTCTTACATAGTTGCACAAGGTAAGGAAAGTGGCACCCCCCAAGTGCAGGCTCCTAGTGAATGTTTCATATCACTGGTTAGTAATGCTACATATTAAATTTAACCACCTCATCTTCTTGGTGCAGTTACTACGTGATAGTTTCAACAGTTTCTTTTTTCTTCCCTGGGCTCATTATGGAACAGATATTACAAGGGCTAAAAGGGGTCATACATTAACTGGATGAGATCCAATTATGGGAAAAACCAGAGCAGTACTCTTGGGCAAACTGAAAGCTGTACTAAAGTGATCACATGACCACACATTAAAAAGCATGAAAATGTTCACTTTTTTTTCAAGATAATTTAATATATGTATGTCAGTAAAATTATGATTAAAGAATCTACTCATTCAGCGATAGATACCAGGTGACTAAAATTCCTAGAAAAAGGAATTCTTGCAATTAAAAAAAAATAGCCCTTTTCATATTCAGTATTTGCTATAGAAATATACATTTGGGAAATATGTAATTATTTGAAAATAATTGAAGGATGGTTTTGGCTTTCCACCTATATTTAAAATATTTTAAAATTGAAGTTATTATTGCTGGCTTTATAGGAGAACCACATTCTCATACAAACTGTTAGCCTGAATTCATAGAATTTGATTTTAAAAAATCATATATTGTTCTGGACAATTACCAATAGCTGAATAGTGTAGGAGATGCCCAAAAGTGTATTGATGTAAAGATATATCCACCTTGGGTAGCAGAAAGCAAACATTGTTTATATTTTAGCTTGGAAGATAATATATGTAGAATATATTATTTCAAGTATATCATTTTTGAAGTAAAATATTATTTGAAAAAAATCCCAACAAGAGGTGAGTTATGCTTTACAAACACTGTTGGAATCCTTTATCTTTGACATTTCAGAATTTTTTTCCAGAGTTTTATATTGAAATAAATAAAACAAGTAGACATTTTCTGGCAGCTAAAAAATAACACCTTTATTTTCAGTACTGATTTTGTTATATATCAGAGTACTATACATAATACCAAAAAGTGTCATAAAATTTACCTCCAAATTATTTCATTATGCAAGGAAATGAGAAAGTATTAAGTTGCAACTCCCAAACTGTTGGAAATCCTGCCTGATGTGATAAGTGAACACCCACAGCCAGATGCACCAAAGCACTTAAAGAAAACATCTTCTCAGAAGATGGACCTGGAAAATAGCCAAATAACAAGTCGAATTCTCAGGCAACAATAAGGAAATGGACACTGAACTAAACATGGGAAACTAAACAAGTCTGGATAGACTTGGTAACCACAAATTCATCCAACGCTAGCCGGAGAAATAAAGATATTTGATTGCAAACAAAAATCAGGTTGGATAGATCAGTGTACTCAGCTCAGCTAGGTATTCTGGCAGAGCCACACGAGCTCGTTGGTAGCATCTCTATTCTTGGAGAAAGCAAAACCTGGTTCTGAGTCTGCTGGTTAACCTGAATCACTGCGCATGGAGAAGAGCTCTTCTGGGTCTGAAGGGTTTCTCACATTCTTCAGTGGGATGGACATGGGGTGGGGGAGGACACCTGCTTAGCCATTCAGTTTTAGTGAAATCACTTGTGACAACATACAGTGACATTTCCCCCACATCTGTCGTTTTAGCTAAAATGAAACATGAGTACCTGAAGAACATTGCAATATGCTTCAAATTAGAGCAATATCATGATTTCTAGATAAGAGTGGTCCCACTTGGGCAGTATCCTCACCTGGGTCATTGGCTTCCTCCCCAGGGGCCATTGTCATCACCTTTTAAAGTTTGGATTTAAGATCCAAAGATGGGGATGAGGTGATGAGGGCAGTAGATCCCGATTTTTCCCCTCTTCATTTCCTCTTGGTTTTTCCTAATGGGGATGTCTGTGGGTTTAAGGTTAATTTCAGCTTTCTGAACTCATGTTTTAAAAGCCAGATAATTCTAAACCCTTCCTCTTGTGCTTTGCTATATTCTCACCATTCTTTTTTGGTGATGAATGAGCTTGAGTCCCTGGGGTCTGCCCTGTGTTCCTCCTTCAGGTATCTTTGTTTTGTTACTGTGATAAATTAAATCCACCAAATCTTTTTAGATGTTATTCAGAGTTTTCAAGAACACCTTTACATGGGGGTTCTGTAATACAGGAACCCCAATGGTTTCTCATTTACACGAGTGCCTGTCACAACAAAGTGGAGCAAAGGGACTGTCGGGCCAACATATTTACCTCCTTTATAAATTCTGTGCCACTGAGCCCCTTGCCACTGCTGTGTGTGACCTTCTGGTTTCTGGTCCTGCATGTGAGGAGCTTGGGAGTCACTACTCTATCCAAGCAAAGAGCAAAAAGCCAAAGAGACCGAAAAATCAACTCTTCTTAGCCCCGTAAGAGCAGGGTGACCCTCTGCCTCAGAGTTTGAAAAGACAGGTGAATACAGGGAGTTGTAGCTCCTGGAAGCAGCCACTCACCCCCCCCCCCCCGGAAACCACCCGAAACTAGAGCCGGGGTAGGAAACCTCGAACTGTAATTGATGAATTGCTGGAGGCTCAGCGCATACGACTCTGAGAATCAAAAACTCCAGGGGGATCTGCTCATGGGCAGGGTCCTCATAATATTATGTGATTTAACTCCTGGAGTTCCACCAGGTTCCCATAGTGAATCTGGAACAAACATCCCCTTGGACTTCTGGCAGAGGGAAAGGGAGAGGGAACCATTTGAAATACACATCAGTATGCCCTGTTCTTAACAAGGGCTGCCTTAGGGGAGACTACTTAACTAGAGCGTAACCTGCTGGGGATTATAAGTGCCTAACCTACCTAGGAAGTGAAATAAGCAACTCTAGTCCACTCTAGCCATCCTGTTTTACCTAAGGTGTGTGTGTGGGGGGGTGGGAGCAGGGAACATGAGAAACTCTTGTGAAGCTCAGTCCAGAAGTTCAGGTTCACTAAAAGGCTGAGACCTAATCATAGGGCTACAGAAAGCTTTCTCTCCTCTCATACCTCACCACCACATTACTGTGGGCCTATTTACAGCAGTTCTTTTTGCCCTGTATATTATGGCTGGCTATTAAGAAAAAAGAAATTACAAGGCATACAAAAGGCAAAAAGCACTATTTGTTTTTTTTTGTCGTTGTTGTTTTTTCTTTAAGATTTTATTTATTTATTTGACAGACAGAGATTACAAGTAGACAGAGAAGGCAGAGAGAGGAAGGGAAGCAGGCTCCCTGCTGAGCAGAGAGCCTGATGTGGGGCTCGATCCCAGGACCCTGCGATCATGACCTGAGCCGAAGGCAGAGGCTTTAACCCACTGAGCCACCCAGGCGCCCCAAGAAGCACTATTTGAAGAAGACAGAGCAAGCATCAGAAAAAGGCATGGTGGGGATGTTAAAATCAGAGAAAACAACTATGATTAACATGCCAAGGGTTCTAATGGGTAAGGGTTCTAATGCATGCAAAAACAGATGGCTGATGTAGGCAGAGAGGTGGGAATCCTAAGAAAGAGCCAAAAAGAAATGCAAGAGACACAAACTCTGTCACACAAATGAAGAATGCTTCTGATGGGTTCAGTAGTAGATTGGACGCAGGTGAGGAAAGAATTGCTGTGTTTGAAGACGTATCAATAAAAAACACCAAAATTAAGAAACAAAGAGAACAATTGAAGAAAACAGAACAGAATGCTCGAGGACTGTGAGACAACGACCAAAGGTGTAACATATGCATAAGGGGGACACCAGGAGGTGGAGAAAGACGGAAAAGAACAGAAGAAATATTTGAAACAATAACAACTGAGAATTTCCTCAAATTAATGTCAGGCACCAAACCACAGATGTAGAAAGCACACGGAACATGAAGCCCGATTATTGCAAAAACCAAACCAAAACAAAACCAAACTCTACCTCAGCATATTATTTGAGAGTTACAGAATATTAAAGATGCAGAAAAAATAAAACCTGAAAGAAAGCAGAGGGGGGAAAAAAACCCACCTCACTTCTAGAGGAATAAAGCTGAGAATTACATCTAACGTCTACTCAAATCTTGCAGTCAAGAAAAGAGTACAGTGAAATATTTAAAGCTTTGAGGGAACAAACTCATCCAATTAGAATTCTGTATGCTGCAGAATTATCTTTCAAGGTGAAGGAAAAATAAAGACTTACTCAGACAAACAAAAATGGAGAATTTGTTGTCAGTAGATCTGCTGTATGAGAAACGGTAAAAGAAGTTCTTTGGACAAAGGAAAATAAAATGAGCCCAGAAACTTAGATCTACAAAAAGAAAAGAAGAAGGAACAAGTGAAAGTAAAATAAACCTTCATTTTTCTTATTTTTAAGTAATCTAGCCTTCATTTTTCTTATTTTTAAGTAATCTAGCATATAACAGTGTGTTCAGAATATTGCAACAATGTGTTCAATTGTGTATGCTTACGTATATATCTTCTACATCTGTATATGTCCATGCTTATGTATACTTACATATGAGCGGAATGGATGAAGGCAATGGTACAAGGGGAAAGGAGTAAAGCACTAGGATTGCTTTGTTGTTACAAGGTACTCACACTATCCGGTAAAGTAGTACAGTGTTATTTGGAAGTGGATTTGGATTAGTTGTAAATGCATATCGAAGGCACTAAGGTAACTACTAAAAAAAAGATTTAAAAAAAGTATTACAGATATGCTAAGAAAGGAGAAAAAAAAAAGGAAACATATAAAATGCCCAATTAAAGCCACAAAAGAGAAAGAGTTGAGAGAAGCGATGATGTTGGCGGTGTTTGGTTATTCCTCAGCCATCAGAAATACACAGATTTTGTGGGCTCAGGTGACTATCAAATGTATCTGGAAGTAATGAGTGTAAGGGGGAACCCAACTTACAAAACTCTCGTGGGTGTACCTCTTCTGTCTTTCCTGTCTACATCCTCCGTAGCCCAGTGGTGAGGGGTACTTCTGCTTGTTGGAAGTACTGTTCCTAAAACTGGCCCAACCCCTTTTCCTTAGTGAATCTGCAACTTCTGTCTCTACTGCAGGATGACCGGACTGTCTGTGTGGATGGACTTCTGCTTCACTGTGGAATGGACCCCTCCCACCTCCTCCCTTACGTGAGGAGGGTTGGGCCCCCTACCTGGATGGAAGAGGGACATGTGACTCCTTCCCCTTAGATACATGTGACTAGGACTTTACCTTAGAAAGAGGGAGTAGCTTCACAAGTAGCTTCATCCCTTTCTTGTTAGTATAGTTTTCTTTCCCAATTTTTCTTTCCCAATTTTTCCCTAGAATGGCTCACATATCTCTACTCAGGGACTTGGGCCTTCTTCCCATCATCTTTAGGACACTTGAGAGTGTCTCCAGTGCCTTTCTCACTCTGGTTCTATACCATCACCCTCTTCCTCAGGCAAAGAATTTCCTCTGCTACCTTCTCGATTGGAGTAAACAAAAGTCAGACTTCTACCATTCCCTCCCGTTCTCTATTCTCCTAATTCGCCGTTGATTCTCTTGATAATCCTGCTTTATTTCATGTATTCCCAAGTCTCCTACATCCCTGTAAACCCCAGAGCAGAAAGTAACAGTTCCTATCTTTGCTTTTTCCTTACCCAGCCACTTTAACCTGGACTTTTTGCCCTACCAGTTCAAAGGACAGTCTGTAATATCACATCCTCACACTCACACTCTGTATTGACTTAGCACAGAAAAGAGATGAATTCAACCAGTTGAGGCAATGTATTCATCACACAAAAGCAAAGTTTCACGTGGGTTCATGCAAGCATTGGGGGGGGGGGTGTCTACCAGCTTAGAAGATCTCCAGATTTCCTTAACATTTTTATTTTAAACCAGTTCCAGGGGCCATTTAGTCAACATTTAATATATGAAATGTATACCATGTCACAATACATAAAAACTCTCCAATTTAAGGCTTCTCATCAAAAATAGAGTTTTCCAAGGAGGAGAGACTAGTGCTTTTCAAACTAAGCCTCACAATGTCTATAATGCCTTCTCAAGAACTCAGCTTAATACAAGGCTTCTCCCTACCCCAGTTTAATCCCCACATTGCCACCAGAGCTAACTCCCTAAAAATAAATCAGTAAATTTTGTTTGACTGTCTCAAAGCTCCACACCCTTCATGCTCTTTATAAACCTTTTATAACTTGTTATCACTTTTTCTCTCTTCTTCTCTTGTAGTTTTTTTATTCTATAGACCTATCTCAAAGATGCCACTTACATGAAGCCTTCTTCATGTAAGCCTGCCTGGAAACTAGTCATTTCTCCCTCTGTGGTGTTTTTTCAGAAAAAAAAAATTTTTTTTTAAATAATACAAAGTTTAGTTATTGAGTTGTTTTGACATTTAACTCTCTCTGCAAAGCTATATTTGGTCATATGCATTGCTGGAAATTTTTATAGCACATAGATAATTACTCATAAAAACAGATAACTTGTATGAAAATAAACCCTGAATGTAAGCAACCACAGTAAGCAACTTTGCAGAAATCTGTTTTGAAAGTCTAGTGTAAAAGTGAAAAATATCTCGTGGTTGGAAATGAAATCCAGCTGCATAGGCTTGCAAGACCCAATTGTGCACATCTTTTCCCCACGTGTTCAGTGATGTCACATCAGCCACGTTAGGTGTATTTACATCGTGGAAATCAGCGAATTTTCCAAATCAGGACTTTCTCCTACTTCCTCTTCACCATCTCCTAAAGTCAAACATTCACCAGCACTCCACTGAAAACTTTTTTTTTTTTTTTTAAACCAACCTGCATCTGTGGTTTGTAATTAAACCTTCTCTACTATCCTTATTTTAAAGTTCTTAGTCTTATCATCAGATTTTGTTTTCAAAGCATGTTTTTGCTTAGGAATACCTTTCAAGACAGTATTAATTTATCTTTTGGGGTTACTTCCACAAACACTTGATGAGTTCAGCCCTATACTTGATTCAGTCTGATTGGCAAAATAATTCTGAACTTGAAAATCAATATTTTATATCTTTATGATGTGGGAATATTATGTAAAAAATTACAAATGATGTTGTCACCAAACCTGAAAATTATTTCTAAGAATGAATGAATGATTTAAGTAAACTAGGAAATATAATGTAATTCTTCTATTATTTTTGACTTGTTTTAATTTTTCCTTAATACGTGCATTCTGTTTCCTTGCCTTTTCCTGACTCTGGTATCTGCTGGCATTCCTTGGTTTGTGGCCACATCACTCCTTCTCTACCTTCATCTTTATCTTGCCTTCTTCTCTCTCTCTCTCTCTGAGTGTTTGTCTTCTCCTCTTCTGTCTGTGTTAAATCTCCCTGCACCTCTGTCTTACCAGGTGGCTCATTTATGTGATAATATTTCACCCTCCTGGATAATCTCAAGAGATTCACCATCTCCAAATATTTAATTACATTTTTACCAGTTAAGGTAATGTTTATAGGTTCCAGAGATTAGAACTCAATATCAGCCCACTATTTCACTGATCCTATTTTTAAAAGAACTACTAAATATTGGCAAAAACATATTCCAAGGGAGTCTAGGTGTTTCAACCATTTTTCAAACGCTTGAACAAAGTTGTCTAGTATTGCTAAGCGTTCACTGAACACTCAGGAGTGGCTAAAATAAAGATACAAACTATCTACCTTATTTATATATGGATTATTTGGATTGTTTTTGAACTTCATCTTCTGCATCTGTCATCTTAAAATTTGTTATATGTGAAATACCTTGTCCTTTTCCTTTCAGTGGTATAATATAACCCCATATTCATTTTTAAAGTTTGGTTATTTATTCATGAAGAAATATTTTTCAGTACTCATCTTGTATTAAGTACTTTTTTATTTCTTACCTGAAGATTCTATAACAGGTGTTACCAATTATGTATTTTTTCATAAGTTCCAGTATACATAAATCAAATTGATTTGCCAAAATTCCTTATAATCATGATTTGAATTATAACATTCTCACTGAAAATGTTTTCACTGAATGCCAAGTATGTCTTCACTGTTTTATCATCTTCTCAGAAAAATAAAGAACCACAAACTACTGTTAAGGAATTACAGAGTTTTAAGGAAACAGAGAGAAGTGATCACCTTCAGAAAGATTCAGAACCTCAGCCAGCACAGTGGGTTTAAAACCAGATATGAGCTTATTGGTTCATACTATTTTACTCCTCCAGTGTATTTCACGTTTACTACCTCATTTAATACATGGAATTTAACAATGGAGAAACTATTCGTGTGATATAGACAGCTTCGTAGGGTGAGGGGGAGTGCTTTTGGATCCAGACATAGGTTGATTTCTTAATTCTGGCTCATACGTAAGAGTGGGAAAATCATTACCTTGCTGTACTCATTTTCTAAATGACTAGACCTAGTGAACCTCACAGTATATGATAATGGCTATTAGAATACATAAGATATAAAATGACCTATATCAGGTGGTTAGTGTGCTTGTATGTTCAGGAATTTTTTTTTAAGTGACAATTATTTTTAAGGGAGTAAAAGAAGGCTTTAGGAAGGAGGGTTTCCAGCCTTTAAAGACTGAAGAAAGGGATGGGAGAAAAGACATTACACACACACACACACACACACACATGCACACACGCACATACACACAGAGGCACTCACCCACACACAAAGGAGGAAGAAGAGGATCAGGAGGAAGAAGATAAAGTTATGGGGGATGAAACTAGCATGATATGTTTACATGACACTGAGAAGCAGCCTGGGTGCATTAGAAAGAATGTGGGTAATACTAGAAAATAATGTTGCACGGTTAGAAGGCACAGATACTGTAGATCTTGAAAATCAGGAAAAAAATGATTACATGTGATGAGACAAGAGATAGAGAACTATTGAAGGTTTTTGAGCAGAAGAGTGACATAATGGAAATTGTTGATAATTTGCATATATAGTGAAAGAGTTTAAAGAATACTAATCAAATGAAATTGGGAACTGAGAAAAATATTTCTTCTGAAATAGACAATTTAATGGAAAATAGTGACAGTATCCAAGTAAATAACATAACAAGAAAAAGACTTTGCAGAATATTGATTTAATGCATCACTTAAGCAAGAGAATATCTCAAACGTGCATTATCTATGCTCTATTTCCTTGTACCTTGGACAGCTTATCTATTTACCTCCCTCCAAAAAACAGGCACATTTTTCTACATGAATTGTTTGCTTATGATGTATAGTATTTAACAGTATGATAAACTGCATCTCAAAGAGAATTCAGCACTTTTAGAAGTTATGTATCTGTTAATATGCCATGGGTTAGACTATCATAATAAAAATGACTAAAATTAAATTCAGACCAGCAGAGGATAACTGCCATCATCATCATCTGTTGAAAACATATCACTGCCAAAGAAATCACTTTCAACATGCACAAAAGTTTGTAAATTGCAATTTGACCCCATTGTATAAATTTCAATAGTCATCTGAAACATCAAAAGAACCCATTTAAAATAATTATGTTGATTCTAAATTGTACATTCAAATGATATGTTCAGTTCACAGATTGGGGATATGACAAGAACATATGCCATAAAACCAAGATGAAAAGTTGAAGTTAGTTATCAAGCCTATTGTTAATTTTTAGATGCAGGTATGGAAAAACCTACCTCTTTAAATTAAGAGGACTGACCTGGAGAAAAAACCAACAAACAGAAATTGTGTGCTTATGTCTATGTAGTTACCATATTAGAGATAAAATTAGCCTTTATTACAAGGAAAGCTCTGTGGAATTCTTTTAGGATAGGAAAATAAATGTCATTCCCCATTAAAATGAAGTGAATGCCTTATTTGGTCAAGGCAGCATGCATAATTTAATTAGGTGCCTTAATATTCTGGAAAATGGCATGAAAGGGCAGCTCAAATATATTTAGCAGTTATGAATTTTAGAGATATTATAGCTAAAAGATGTGTATCCTTACGAATACTTTATGATAGCATACTTCTGCTCATGACTACAAAGGGGTCTTAGCAAATTTCTATTTCCCTGAAACAGCAGAGCACAGTAAGAACAGGAATGAATGGATGTGAAAGTTGAGAGGCAGAGAGCTTCATGAATTTCATAACAAGGATCTGAAGAGATCAAGGTTTGCAGCAATCTGGAACTGGTAAGAGCTGCAAAGGATGTGGCTTTAGGGAGGAGAGGGTAGAGAGCAAAAGGCCCTTGTAATTGAAATTCTTTGGCGGGAGGCGGGAAGAGAAGTTTGATCTCACTTTTGTTTTCATGAATATAAGCAAATAAGAAAAGTGATATCTTATTATTTATAAAACCCTGAGTATTTTGACAAACCCCTAATTTGGGGTTGGAAGTCAAAATCAAATGAAATACACCAGTGTCATTTGAGTTTCCCTTCCCAGGGAGTTGATTTGACTCTAGTTCAAGGAGAGAATTAGTAAATGTGAAGTGATGGAGATGAACTCAAAACATTGATAAAAAGCTCCCGCAAAGAACTTAATGAAAATCATACCCTTTACAGGCATCAGAGAACATCAAAAACCAAAAGGAAACAGTTGTAAGAGAGATTTGCAGAGCAATGTTCTCGACAACTCGAGAACATCAGTGTTAGTGTTGACTGGACTTGTACATCCTCAATGTTGAGATTATTTTCTTTTCAATGGTTCTCATTTTTAGATTATATATAGCATACATTATATGTAATTCAATAGATCAAAAGAAGCCTAAAATTCAATGTCATCTTTATTATTTTCGATGCATTTCAATGATTCTATATCTTATTAGCTCTCCTTGTGAGGTAATGTTCCTCACTTTCATTTTCTCAACTGATGACAGTGCTGGAAAATAGTACATTCTCAGTAAATTTTTATTGGCCAACGGAGTCAACCTTACTATACATATTATAAATGAAGAAAACCTTTAGGCCTCACGGGGTTCTTGAGGCAGACTTAGGGACCAGTTTGCTGTTGCTCCATGAGGCTGGAAGTGACTCTAATATTGACACATTATCTGGTGGTTGTGCTCAGAAGTTGCACAAAACCTGTGTAGAATGGATATCTGTTTCTGTCACCTGCCTGTGTCTGATTCGAGTCAAAGGAACATAGGTCCTTGGGAATTGAAGGAAAGATGTCAGGAAACCCAAGGGCCAGAACATAACCAACGGTTAAGACTGAGACCAGACTCTGGCATTGTAGAAAATTCAAGAAGGGTACCATCCACATCTGTAGGCTCTTCTGCAACACTCCTGTTTCTTGCTCAGGACTTTCCTTACTTTCTAGTCTACAGTCTTGCTGAACATGGACTGTGAGTCCTTCTCAGTCTATTGACTGGAGCTAAAAGCTTTCAGTCACAAGTTCATATTCCTAAGAAAAAGGACTGAAATTAACTGGGCGTGGATGAAATCCCAAATCTGGGCCAACACACTGTGGACCAGGTAATAGGACCCGACCGCTCCAGCTGCGGTGTGTAGAGAGAACGCCGCAACGGGACTTCTTAGAATTCTGGGGAAACTATGCACTAGGCATCCATGCGATTCCCGTCTACCTGTAGCTGCTGGCAGGAGTTCTGAGCTCAACAAGAAATACTTTAAATGCTTTTCCTCCCAGCCACACCTGCATATCCTCTCAGGTGCACTTGGCTAGATTTAGCCAGTGGATTTTTATTGGATCTAGTAATTGTCAACCTAAGAACCCGTCTACCATCATCTCTGTATGCTCCATCCATTCCTGCTTTTTTTGCCCTACCCAGACCAGCCACTCGGATTCTAGCATACTTCACGGGTGATCACACCCACTAGTTGGTCCTTTTAGTCCCCACTGACTAAGAAGCATATTTTTGTCACTCGCTTTTCATTCCCTGAGCCCATCTCTAGTGCTAAAACGTAACCTGGAAATTTCCAATATGGCAATCATCTCTTAAGACAGCCCACTGATGTTACTATTCCCCTCACTCCCCAAACCCGTATGAGTGGAAAAAAAATCTGTTTTGGGGGAGGAAGCAGAATGATTTCATTTTCTTTTTAACCTTTCTTTGCTTTATTTTATTACTCCCATCATAGACAAGTCCATTAGAAGGATTTTTTCCCTATTTTTTAATGTCCTTTAAAACAATATTTAAAAGAGTATGTCCAACAACCCATTTTTCTAGCTGATATTTTCACTGCTTATTCTGAAACTTTAAAATTTTAAGCTTCACTGGTAAAACTTTCAACATAAATTATTAATCCAATTTAATTTAAATTTTCATAAGTTATTAAAGAAGATTGCATGTGAGTAACCAGTTTTCAGATTTGGTAAGTTCTAATTCAAGACAGCACTAATGTGCAGCCTTTGGGTATTAACTTTCCTTAAGTAAAGCATGAAATAATTTCTTTCATCCAAGACAAAATGTGGATGGCAGATGCTTTTCAAAGGGTTTAATTAATTATCTCAATTTCAGACCACCCAAGAGTTGGAAGTAGACTTGGAATTGAATATATAGATACAGCTCAAAAGTAATGTGATGTCTGGTAGGCCTAACAATTTTCATAATTGAAGATCTTAATAGATAATTTGGTGTGTCTGTGTCTGTGAAAGCCATGTACTTACCTCTGTTAAGACACTAGAGTTGTGGAGTGAATTCTTCTTTGTGCCTTCTTTTTTTTTTTATTATTTTCTAAGGTCAATAAGGTAATTTCTTGAAGTTATTTGCCTATAAGATACTTGTTTTCATTAAAGTACCAACTCAGTCATTATCATGGTGTGAGAATTATTTTTGAAGACAAGTAAGAAATAACAGAAAAGAAACCATAAAAGAGTCCTAAAAGAACATTCCACAGAAGTTTCCATAAATATTTACAACTCCCTAAATAGGAGTAAAAGTACTTCAACCTTGACATTTCACTGTGTTACAACCATATGGACACTCAATTTATACCAAGGAAGCTAGAACAGCTTAACTTAAGTTAATCATATGTGTGATAGTAGAAAAAACAAATGCCAAACTGAGAATACAGTAGATAACACATCAATTAATGGTGTTATTTGAGGATCATGAAATAATCTCACCTTTTACCAAAATGTTTCCTTTCCAAGTAATCATTGTCTAAAATATTCACCACTGGACACCCAAATGGATAAATGTCTTACCTAATTCTACTTATTCACATTCATGCTGTCTAGTGGAACAATGCCATTGCGGAATGCTCTTTAACAAAATCAGTCTCGCAAAATGCTGAGCAAAGATTTCAGAAAAACAGTAGATTATCTTCACATTTACTTTGTCATAAAAACAGCAAACACTAGGCAAAAATTAGTTATCCTATTTCTAAGCCAAAAAAAAAATCCAATTGCTAAGTGAAATCATACCAAAGTTCAAGTTGTGGATGAAAGATGAATGTAATGGCTTGAGTGGATAAACGAGGTAGCGGGACTTTGAGTAGGAGCTGTGGCATGGTTCAACAGACTTTTTTTTTTTTTTTAAAGATTTTATTTATTTATTAGACAGAGAGACATCACAAGTAGGCAGAGAGGCAGGCAGAGAGAGAGAGAGGGAAGCAGGCTCCCCACTGAGCAGAGAGCCCGATGCAGGACTCGATACCAGGACCCCGAGATCATGACCTGAGCCGAAGGCAGTGGCTCAACCCACTGAGCCACCCAGGTGCCCCTCAACAGACTTTTTATAAATTCTGTTTTGCTGGCATGTGGCTGAGGATCAGAGGATTGCTGTGCCCCTTTGTAAAGTTATCACGTGCAGTTCCGCAACTGCCCAAGACATCATATGCCAACAAGTGATAGCAAGGTTTGATGAAATGCAGAGAGTTAGGGAGAGAATGGACAATAGAGGGGGAAAAGGGGGAAAGGGAAATGAGAGAAACTCCCATTGGAGATAATCAGTAAGTCCTACTGAGCAGCTGGTCTCTAATGCTATGTTCTAATATAGTGCTGCTAAGTGGTTTCTACAGCCTTGCTACTAAAAATGTCCTCAGCCAACCAGCACCATCAACATCACAAGGGAGATTGTTAGAAGGACAAACTAAATCTAGAACCATGCCTCCCACCCAGAATCAGCTCTGTATTTGAACCAAGTCTCGGATAATTCATATTCCTACTAATGTTAGAAAAACATCGTTGTTTGGTAGGTCGATATAAAGACTCAAAAGAGGTACTGATAAGTGAAATCAAAACTCTAATGAAATCATTGTTCTTCTACGTAAATGTAATTGTGTTATTTTAATCTGAGACAAGTAATAATGATACCCTGTTTTGGTGAATTTCATTTTAAAAATTAGTCTCCGAGCACAGATTGTATGACGTCTATGTAGCTTGTTTCCCTGGGATTGGAAGAAACAGAAAATACACTGCTTTTTATCATCGAAAGCATTAGACATTGGGAGACTTAAGAAAACAGTAGGTCAGCCTACTTCTCCTACTTGTTCACATGATGCCCAAACAGCCACATGAAAAATGACAAACCGAAATAGTGGGGTTTTTACTTTGTTCCACATTAATCACGTGCATATTTGGGAAATCCTCGATGTCTGAGTGTTAGTTTTTACTTACTTGTAGGAAATGCAAACATCACACTCGAAAGAGGATAATAAACTGAGACAAATCAAAAGACTTTCAGTCACTTAAAGGTAAACATCTCAAGTTCATAAAAGGTTTGTCTTTTACAGAGTTCAAAAAAGGAAAAGAAAAAAAGTAAGAAGCAACCTCTTCAGCATGTTTGTTTGGCCCAACTCCCTAAGATCTAACCACACATCCAAATGTGTGCTCATTATAAATTCAGAACAGTTGAGAAACTTCCTACTCAGATATCATTTTCATCTGATCCCAATTTTCCCACCCAAGTCTCAGACCACCCATGACAAACAAAATTACGACCAAGAGCTAATTTTATAACAAAAACAGTTTGTATGTAAATGTGTGAAGAGCAGAAATTTCTATGTATCCATTCTTTTAGAATACGAGTTTGAGGCCAAGTTAAGTCTTAACATAATCCAATAATTCAGTACTTGCATGTCTGAGCTATAGAACTCTCAACATTTTTCCTGTCATCATAGCTGTAAGTGTTGGGAGTGGAAAGACGTGGTGCTTTTTCTATGTTATGTTGTTTCTACAAATCAAGTAATTTCCCATATCTCAGTTTCTCTCTCTGTAGTAAAGGAGATAACAATACTTTAGCACCTGCCTCATTGAGTTATGGTAAATATCAAATATAACAGTGGAACTTTGAGATACAAGATAGGAGATGTGTCAAGTATTGTATAAATATAAAAGAGTTACTGGTAAGTGTGTTTCTTAAAGACATTATAGGATTTATAATATGGTATGTGTTGTGAGCTTATTTAAAAATATGCAATTTAGGGGCGCCTGGGTGGCTCAGTGGGTTAAAGCCTCTGCCTTCGGGTCAGGTCATGATCTCAGGGTCCTGGGATCGAGCCCCACATCGGGCTCTCTGCTCAGCAGGGAGCCTGCTTCCCCTCTGTCTCTGCCTGCTGCTCTGCCTACTTGTGATCTCTCTCTCTGTGTCAAATAAATAAATAAAATCTTTAAAAAAATAAATAAATAAATAGAAATATGCAATTTTGAAGGTCTAATTCTGCCATCAATGACATTCATTGATGATGGTGTTATTCATTCTTCAATAGATTTTCCTTTAGAAAGTTGAAAGTAGAAATTGACCTTTCTGATACAGAAAGAATATGTCTATGTGATAAAAACTTTATTGACTGGACTTGAATAATTACATATACAAATTTGAAAGAAGGAGCAAAATATATAACAAAACTAATTTATTGGTGTTATTTTTGTTTTATTTTCATCACCACTGCATTTGAGCATTTTATTCAATTTCATTTTCTCAATCAATGCTTTAGAACTGAATATACTGAATTTATACTATGTTTATACTATATTTAGAATTTTTATACTATATACTATTTATACTATACTCTGAGTTTTTTAGTTCAAATTTTGAACAATAAGCACAACAAATTTCAGAAAATGAAGCTTGTTTTCAGGCAGGGAGAGACATATAACAGACAAGTACATTTGAAAAATGAGATATTTTCTGATAGTAATAAGTTCAGTGGGCAAAACCAAAAACCAGACAACAAATTAGATAGGATGATAGGTGGGTGTCTTCCTAGAAGAAAAGGTGATGGAAAGGAGTCAGAAGGTGAAGATCTAGGACAAGGGTATTCTCAGCAATGGGCACAATTAATCAAAGACTTTGAAGAAATTCTGAGCCAAGGCAAGTGTGATTGCAGGGCAGAGAAAGAGGGTGGATACAAGATGAGATCCGGGTGTTAAGTAGGGACCACAATAAGATGACGTTGGGTCTTATAGTCATAGTAATGGAGGAGGAGGCTATTTTGAGTGTAGTGGGAAGCAATTACAGAAGTCTAAGCAAGAAAGTGGCATGGTATATTTTATATTTTAAAAGCTAGCTGCTCTGTGGAAAGCATACTGTGGTGTGAGTCCATGTGTAGAGGCAGACGGACCAGATACAAGATGATTAGAATAATGCACGTGAGAGATAATAGTGGTTTGGATGCACATAGCAGCAGAAGGCATCGTGAGAGGTAATTGCATTTACAGTCTATTTCCAAGATAAGCCCCACAATATTCACTTATCTGTGGGCACATAAAAAAGAAAAAGGGGACTCAAGAATGGTAGCTAGGTTTCAGACTCAGCAGTTTTTTTGATAGATGTGCTGCTGGCTGATTTAGAGAAAGCTGGAGAAGGAGCAGCATGTGAAAAAAAAATAGGAGGCTTCAAGAAAATTACAAAGCATGTGACTTGCCCAACCTCATAATTGCTATTAGTTCTTTTATGTTTAGGAAGCCCTTGCTTTTACAGACCCCCAGAGGAGGAGAGAGGTGTGTGATAGTACTTAAGATTTACTAAAACTCTGCTGGAGTTTCAAGACAGATTGTAGGCCAGGGGAAGGGAAACCAAGTCCTTCTGAGTGTGTGAGTGGGTTTTGAATCTCCTCTAAAAGGAAAGGTATTGAATCCACTCTGTCTTTATAATTTAGGAGTGGAATGTTAGTTTCCCCCTGGGAATTCTCCAAATCACTAAATAAATGTGGTACTTTGCTGATTGTATCAATTTTACTTGAAGATTTCAAGGGCTTGGGAGGCCAAGTTTAAGAGGCTTAATTCCATGTAACATATAATACCATTTATAAATTATGAAATAGAATAAACATTTCCATGCATTTTTCTAGATAAGACATGAGATTATAACAGCAGGAACCTAAGCGCCTTTTAGGTTTTGCCTTATGGACAATAGAGGTCACCCAAGGGTTTCAAGCAGAGGAGTGAAAGAATCAGCTTCCCTTTAGAAGACCCGTTTGGCTGCAAGTTTGAGGGAGGATCATTGCAGTAGTGAAGGTGGTGGAGTAGGGGTCAGCAAGACTGGAGACAAAGGAGACCCCTAACTTGAACTATCGTGCACACTGAAGCATATACACCAGGAATGAGATGGAGTGGAATGGACAGATTCATGATCTCTATGGGCATGACAATTAATTGGGTATGAAAGCCCAATAAAGGGAAGGAAGATTTCAATATCAGGTCCAAGTGTTCTGTCTTTGGTCCCTGGTGTACTCTTCAGTGAGACAGGCAACAAGGAAAGATGCACAGATTAGAGGAAGAGATGATGACTTTAGTGTTGCATGTATTGGGTTGAGGTATCAGTGAGACATCCAATGGAAAAGGTACAGAGGGATCTATAGTTCTGGTGCTCAGGAAAAAGGCCAGGGTTTCAGAGAGAAATCATCTGTGTTAAGTTGTCATTGAACTCAAAAAAAGGTGACTTAAAATCTGTTGAGTGAGAAGAGAATAGGTTCTGAAAAGGAATCCAAAAAATACAAATACATTAGAAACAAGAAGAGAAAAACCAGTTTTTATAAAAGAGAATGAGAGGCATAAGAAAGAGAAAGAAAACCAGGAATAAATGAAGCCAAAAGGAAAGAACACTCCAAGAATGAGAAAGTGATCAAATGTCTAAATATTTTAGAGAACACAAGTATTAAAAGGACTGAAAATTGTTCATGAGATTAAACAACACAAAGGCATTTAGTGGTCTTGCTAAAAATAAATTTATTAATTAAAAAAAGATGGCAAGGACACAAGCCAGATTATAACAGGTAGAGAAATGAGAGAAAAGAAAGTAGAAATAGTGAATGTCAAGAAATTATCAAAGGCAGGAATTTTTAAATATTGAAGAAACTTGAGCTTCTTAAAATGCTAATAAAAAGACTTTGTAGGCAAGGAGCTGCTGACAATTTGAGAAAGATAGAAACATCTAAGAAGAAAATTCTGAAAAGGCAGAAGTTATCATCTCTGCACTCTGTAATTGATTTACCCTAGACAGGTTGAAAAACTTTTCCATTGTAATGGGAAGGAATTAGAAAAGGATGAATCTGCATTTTGGCAAGTTTGTTTGTTCGCCGCTGAGAATGGGAAGGCAATGCAATCTAGAGAGAACAATAGAGTAGAGAGGGAAAAAAAATGGATAATGTGAAAAATGAGAAAAAACTAAGTGGGCAAACAGTTTTATACACCATTGAGTAGCTAGTCAAATTTGGAGACTATGAGCTTATAGTAACATCTTTTATAGACAGATTCAATGTTTATCTAGCCACTCTTAGAAGCCCAGAATAGCCTAGAGGAGATTATCAGTTGGATGAATCCAAAATTGGGTTTTGCCTGGTGGGGCTGATGGGACATCAGAAAGAAAACAGGACAAAAAAGGTACATATCTTGACTAGAGGCTGTATGACATCCTGAAGTACGGGTTCTAATAGGGCAGGAAGTATGAAAGGAAAGAGAATGGAACATGAACGAGGAGACAATGGAGGAGCCAAAGAACTGAAGTATCAAAAAGGTTGAAAAAGAGGTGTAATAATAGAGGTGGAAGGGTTGAAAATGGTAGATGGAGAGTAGGTGACCTGACTTTACAATATTAACAGTGAACTTTTCCAATGTACATTTTGGGTACAAGTGATTGTGGTAGGACTGGAGGTGGCCACATCATCAGAATTGATACCAGTAAAGAGTGTTGAGTGGATTGCCCTTGTGAGCATTGAACTAAACCAGGGTGATGGCAGAACTAGAGATGAAGGGGAAATCTGAGACCCAGATGCCTGGTGTCCAGCGAATGAGAAGAACTGAGGAAAAAGTTGGTAGGTGACAACAGGGAGGAGTTACATAAATGTGTGCCAATCCTGTGACCATTATTTTGGTCAGTGTAAGTGTCCTATATGATTAATTTACACCAATATTGGGGAGAATCTGTGGTCTCGCAGTAATTTCCCCACTTGTCCTCCAGTGTCTGATTCATTTGTTTGGACTCTATTTTACAATATTCTTTCTAATATGTTGGCATTATCTACCAGATTTTTTGTGATTTGTTGGCTACTAGTGAATAGGTCTCTGCAAGATGGGGAAAAAAATTCAGCAAAAATTAATCTCATCTCTTCTTATGAAAGGCATTATGAGGGATTAAAAATAGTGAAATACAATTCAGCCCTTGAAATATTTACACTCCAGTACAGAAATTTAATGAAAATAGGATAACATAATACCATCACATGGGTATTGTATGAGAAGGCAGAACTGGAAAAATTCTGGACAGCATGGGGTGATAACAATTTAGGGGAAACTAAGCACCACTCAATGAAGGAGAAATATTCAGAAAATGAGAGGACTAAAAAGTATCTTCTAATTCTACTTTGGATCTGTTTAACCTGTCCTAGCTACAGCATACTCTAAGAGATAGCAGTGTGTACTTTAGATTGGATCGGTGATGAAGATGCATTCATATTTCCTTCAGAAATTATCTCTAGTCTACAAAAAGACCACACAGAGGTAGGAGGAGTGAATGGGAGTTCCCTTTAATTTGTATGATTTAGGCTGCAGGAGGGACACATCCAGGAAACTCCATGAGGGCTCTTGATATTTCCCTAACAGAAATGGAATTTTTGATGCCATTTTGGAAAGGATCCATGACTTGTCTGATCCATTATTCCATGGGCTTCAAGCTCTGAACCAGTCATAGGGCTTCTTAAGCCCCAGCCTAATGTTCTGGGAAAAGCGCATTCCTTCAACGAATATGGAGGCTTCTATTGTTTCAAGATTCTGTGCAAGGGCTCTTGTGGGGCCCAGAGAAAAATATGGCTCCATGCCTGTTACTCTAATGCCTGTTTATAGTCACATGTGGGTCACTTTTAATGCTATGGTCTGGGTTTGAACCAAACACACTGACATGACTGAAGTGGATATTCTCTATTTATGCTGAAATATTCAAATATATTGTACCAGAAAGAAAGAAAGAAAGACAGACAGACAAACCTTATTCAGCACCATGATGAGAATGTATGTGGTGTGTAAAATGAGTGAGAGTTGGTTTGAATCAAGTACCATCAACTACCAACTCCATGGCACTGGGTAGTATCAGCCCCATTTTCTCATCTACAATACAGGGATAAAAGAATAACTAATTTATTAGTAGTTGTAAAGATTAAACAAGATGATGTGAAGTGCACATTACTTGGCATACACCATAAGAAGTTACCTGTATTAGTGATAACCATTATTTTAGAAGGCAACATATCTGATTGAAAAAAATGGACATGCACTCAGTCATGTATGGGTTAAAACCACGGTAGTAAATTATCCGTTTTGCCCACGAGAAACGAAAGTAGTACAGTGGACTCTATGGGTTGTTACAATGATTACATTAAACAAGACTGACGAGGTGTTAGCAGGTACACAACAAGAAAAAGCAAACTCCTACTCACTTAGAAATCCCTTCATTTATTTTGCGTAACTCTGTGGATCGGTATAAATGAATAGACTTCTCACTTGCCAGAGTCCACCTTCCCCATCTTTAATGCTGGAAACATGGGATTTGATGATCTCTAAGATAACTTGTACATCTAAATCATACGTATTCACCAGGGATTTTTAGGAATCAAGCGAATGAAATCATCCTGAAATAGCTGAACGATAACTTCTGGCTGCCAGTTTTATGAAATTTTTGCATTTACCAGAAGAGGCAAATTTAAAAAAGGACTTTGAAAAAATTATACTTCCTCTTCATCCCTGCTTAGCTGAAGCCCTTTCTTTGATTTCCTTGACATTGTTGCCTTTTCATGTTTTCCAGCGATATCCCCCCCTTTTCTCCAAAACCGAATAGCTCCTCAAAAAAAGTTAATTCTATTTCAGTGTCACGATTGACTAATTTAGCCTGCTAGTTGAGAACTGCAATAAAGCTGCTTTTTCAAAATAAAATCTGTGAACTCATCACTGGGAAAAAAAAAATGATTTATGCTTCAAAACATGATTGAGTTCCACAAAGGAATGAGATGATAATTTACTTTCTGTCACCTCCAAAGTTAACCGGGAAAACAAACAAATAAACAAACACGTTCTTCTGACAGGCAAACCAGGCAAATCACAGACAAAACTGCAGGGCAGGGGGATCAAAAGGAAAAAAAAAAAAAAAAATCTTGAAAAAGCCGAGCTTCCAATCTCCTCCCACTGGTCTCCGTGAAGGATGACTTCAGTCCCTTTCTTAACTAATTCTGTCACTGTAAAATCCTACAGTCATTCTTCCACACATAAACGACAAATAAGCTCAAGAGGAGGCTCTCGATGCTTTCAGTTTTAACTATTCACCAATGGTGGAAAAGGCAGAATGCCTGAGCTCTGTCCTGGCGGCCAATCGGATGGCGGTGTATCTCCCACATGACTCGCTGCCCCTGTCTTTCACATGGGCTGTAATTTAGTTCAATTCAGAACTGCAGATAGTACAGCTTTCACAGGAGCAAGGGATGCCTGAGCACAAGTGGCTGAGTTCCGCGTGACTTTATGAAGCCCTTTCCCACCTCCCTCCTTCAGGAAAACGGGGGATTCTGCACCTGCGTCAGGGACAGTCTGGCAAAAGCCTCTGCTCTGCCTCCGGGGACGAGGAACTAGCACAAATAACCGTTTTGAAATTGTGAGTATACATTTCTTTCCGTCAAGTGTGCCGATGAAAATAGTTTTATGTCATAAGCATCAACGATTTGGAGATTTTTTATTTTTTATTTATTTATTTTTTTATTTTTAGGGCACTTCTTTTAAATGTGTACGAAAAGGTCTTCGGCAGGCAGGAGGATGGTTCGGGGACAATTGTTGCATGCTTTGTTATGTTAAAGAATTAAAAAATAAAAGTCAGGCATTCCAAACAGTAGCTGCAGGAGGGCTGCACCCCGGAACCTTGCTCCTGTAGGCTGCTTTGTTCATAAGAAAAAAATGAAGGCACACTCATATGTACTTAGTTCACTTCTTCTCGTTCTTTATGTCTAATCAGATCTGATCTGTCCCCAAGAAAAATAAAAGACAAACTTTGCTGACTCCACTGACAAGGGTACCATAGACTTTCCAGACATCTGACAGTTATTATAATTAGCTATGAAAGACTGCTAAGACACTTGGGGGCAAATAGCTCTTAAATTCTGAACAATGGCTTCAAGCCAGAGCTTTCTTGTTATTTATTTTTTAAACCGCCACTTTTCATTTCATCATAATGATAGAAACAGAGCTGGTTTCGGTGTTTTCGTCCACAAAATGTGAAATAAAGTCCCAGCAGAAGTGAAAGGTGACTGGGTATAAAGTGGTCAGTGTAAAGATAGAAGGAAAAGACAGCTTTCTGTATCAGGATCCAGCCTTCCATGTATAAAGATTTTTTTTTTTTTTTTAATTCCTAATAGGGTGGAGTGAGGATGTGGGGGTGGGGAGGAAGCATGCGGAAGCTTCTTTATAGAATGCTTGAAGAATAAAAGAATTTGGGATTTCTTCTTACTAGAAGGCAAAAGATACACTGAGCATCTAACTTACATGCTTGGTAAGGTTTTTTGATGGAGTTTCAAACAGAAGCGACATACAAGCCAGGTTTTTTTTTTTTTTTTAATTTATAAAATAATTGGAAACAAATGGGGGAAGAATGATCCCGTATTATTGCTTTCTTTTTACATTGAGCTAGGCTAACCTAGCAATGCATTCTGCCTTTACTTCTAGAATCATCCAAATTCTTAAAAAGTTATAGGCTAAGTCTCATAAGAAATTAAAAGGCAAATCAAATCGATGTGATTGTGACTGATGAAGATTTTGAACGACAAAGCCTCCAACAGAAAGAGAGTTTGTAAGAAAACATTGCCCTCCTTATTTTTAAAAGAGAGTATCAACTCCATCAATTATTGAAAGGAATTATTCAAAGGCTCCAGACATAACTAATTATGGCTTAAAGAGATCTACCAGAGCAGGGCTTGTGTTCTCATTATAAAAGTCCAAGACGGTAGGATTCATTTTTTAAAGAGGACTTGGACACAAATTTTCGCATAATCTTTTTAAAATACACCATTTTTTTTTCTTTGTCTGCTCTCATGTTATCTACACCTCCCCCACCGCCGCCCACTGTGTGCTGAGACACCTGAAGGCTAGACATAATGATCAACAGAGCTCCAGCCTGTCTGGACTCCAGCCAGGTTTTTTTCCCCCGCTCCAATCAAGGCGCTTGCACGCAATGCACGCCGAGCCTATTCCACTGCTATGTGCAGATCCGGGATGGAAGTCTTACACATACTGCGGAAAGATTAAAGACAACAATATCCCCTTTCTTTTACCCCAGACAGCCTCAATTTTTAACCCTTTCATTACCTTTCAAACCAAGACGTCTTCTCCGTTCAAAGGCAGGGCTCAAGGGACCCTGAAACTCCTGCATCGTATCATGCAGCTACACATGCCTCATTGGGTATAGAAATCTCATCTCGACAGACCCATGGTGGGGGGGGGGATATTTTAGGATGAACAGCGTGCTAACGAAACAAAACACAATTTGCTCGTGCGGGAAATGCATTTTTGAAGGAACTTAAGCTGTGTGAAATTTGGAAAAAGTCAAAGGTCTGTGGAAAGATTCTTGCAAAGCTTGCAGAAGGTTATAGCGTTTCTGATGATGCTGTTCTTTAACCGTCTCGCGCTCTCTCTCTCTCTCTCTTTCTCTCTCTCTCTCTCTCTCTCACACACACACACACACACTCAAGAGACACATTCAGCTGGGCAATTATATCATTATATCACAGAGAAACCCTGGTTTGGTGGTGATGTCATCACATATAAAATTTTGCCTTTGTGGGCAACATTTGCAATCACCTAATCTCCAACGTCTGTTGGGTGTGTGCCCATAGGAAGTTCACATGTTTGTGGGATTAACCAACACCCACAGGAAAGGACTATTTTATTTGTAGCTATCTCTCTCTTGAAGATGTGTTTATGGGGCAGTATGGACATGTTTATTAAGGTATCTGTACTCAGGCAGAGTTTCTGGTTCTAGGAAGCCTTACTAAGATGCTGGTTGAACATTTTAGAGGTGGCTGAATTTCTATGCTATGAATAGGATGTAGAAACGGTGAACATTTTGCAATCACGTGGATAAAAATGCTACAGTACTGAAAGGTGTTATGACTTGGTGATTCTTATTTGGCATTTACATTTTTGCAAACATTAAATCATTTCACTCTTAACTTACTAGTTAAAGAAAGAATATATACAAATGACTTAAAAGTAATGCTTCTTTCATGTGCTCTGGGTTAGAGGATAATTGGGTTAAAATTTTATGGGCTGGTGCAGTGTTTGTATTTATTTTCAAGTTTATTTTGTGGGTGTTACACTAAGCAGTTGTCCACCAAACAAGTTGTCTAGATTTTTAATAATGTGTGTATTTAAGTGTACTGTTTTATTTTACTTAACTCAAATAGAACAAAGTTTAATAATTTTATGGAAACAGATTGCCATATCTGAGACATAAATATAGAGCAACCGTGCATACATAATGTCTCTTAGTTACTAAGTTTTGATTTGCAATTTATTCTTCATTAATATAGAACGGCCAGGTATACTTACCAGTTCTTATATACCAAGTATTTGATACATTATTTTTTTTGAATTTTGCAATTTGCTCTAAATACTTCTTTCTTGCATACTTAGAAAAGGATTAATTCTGAAAGGATTTGCAACACATACGTATATGAACAGCACGATTTATACACCAACATACAAAATAATGAGATTAATTTTACTGAAGCATTTATTGTATGATTCTTTTAAAACGAGAAAAAGTGTTTGTTCTGTTTTGCTTTCGTGTTACTTTTGTTGAGAAAAGCATATAGCTCATAGAACAGACACATTTTGTACTTAGAAAAAACAAGCTACACAAGTTAGGTGACATTCTGTGGGGTAAGACTCCAGTGCGAACTAATAAATAACTTTTTTGAGAAATTTTTGGGCTTGACTCCATAATTTTTACATAAATAGTTCTTCCAGCATATACTGGAGTTTTTGCCTGAGGATGAATTATATAATTGTTTTGTCAAACATAAAAAAATGAACAAGTAGTTGTTGGATTTAAATTTCACCTACTTTCTAAAAACAAAACATGACATTGCCCACTGGGGATACAGGTTACTAAAAAGGCATCTTTCAAAGAATAGAAGATAATGGACTTGATTGAAATAGTTGAACTACGTAACGCCAATTCAAGAACAAATGGTTTTTCAGAGCATAAAGGAGAAAGAACAATTTACTATAGTACAGTTTATTCTTCTTACACAATAGTAATGATTTATTTGAAATGGCAGAACAAACAGTAAATATACAAAAACAACCAATGATATCTTATGTCAGAGATATGTCAAGATTCTTGTTTCATAGCTTAGAATATCCTCAATTCAATTATTTATCTGAAGACTTTAGTGAAAACCTATACTCTTGCTTGCTTAATTGATATAATAATCATGTGTTCTTGCACATGTGTATAGATTGGGTATATATAAAATATATTTGAATGTAGTTTTACGATGAAAAGTAAGTGTTGGTATTTTACTATAACCAAAGTTTTGTTTTTTTTTTTAATGATCTTGAGTTAGAATATTAACATATTTTAACACAATGTAATTTCAATGGGGAGGTCCACATAGCTATGTCTATGTTAGCAGGGGGACATACTCAGATAATGGCTAAATTGATGTATTGAGGATGTAATTATTGCAAATGCCTCATATCAAAACATATTTCAGTCATTTCAAAAGATATGACTCTAATGTGGCAAACAGGATAAAATGCTATTTTTTAGAAAAACTTTGTTTCTTGACATTAGGAAGATGACTTCTAAAAGTCGGCTGACACTCCTAATTTCTCCTCATGAAAGGACAGATTGGGTTTAAAAAAAAAAACTTGCCTTTACGCTTGAGACTTGAAATTATTTTTAGTTGATGCCCTAGCAGTGCACGGAGAATGCACAAGAACCTCAAGTCACAATGAGAAAAGAAGGAAAATTGGTTTGGTTGTTTGATGCCTCAGACTTTATTCTTTCAAGCCTACATGTAGACAGAACTCAAAATTAATTTGAGTGAAAACTATCCGAGTTATTTTCACAATTTTCAAAAGACCCACAGTCCTGTTGATATCCCATTAAGGAGTAGTGTTCTAAGAGTGATTGAATGTTCCCCTGCCTGAAACTCAGTCAAGCTCAGTGAGGCGCTGGGGTCAGATGGGCTCATGAATCACAGATAGGAAATGAACTGTGTATTGCATATTTGGAGGTTGAAAAAGAAACATTTGGGATATTTTACCGTAAACAGATTTTGGGTTGAGTTTTGGCACATCTTTTTAAACATCAAGCCTGCAGTTCAGCTGAAATAACTTTTTATATGTATAGCTAAGACCAGATGGCCACGTGCTCCTTTCTTATTTAGATGAGACTTTTCCTTTCAATAACATCTTTCTTCCTGACCTGCTTAAAAATTCCAGCGAATGAAATCAGCACAGGATTTTCAATTCTAATTGACCATGTGCAGAGGAAGGGCCAGTGGAGAAATCAGTGCAGGCATTGTAGGGCTTTACTGCCTCCGTTTTGTCTTTGTGTTTTTCCCTTACTAGCCAATCTAAACTAATTGCAAACATTTAATTTTTATTAAAATTAATATAGCTGCGAGATTAATCCTCTATACAAATTACGTGCGTTGGCTGTTTCTACCATTTCATCTTAAGTAATCCAAAGAAAGTTATCATGCACCTGCATAGTCTCTCGACTAACTGGTAAGCAAGTGATTGGTTTAAAAAAAAAAAAACAAAAAAACATATAAAATACTGGCATAATGATTGAGTTAAGACGAAAAAATGACGATATGAAGTGTATTTGGAATAAATCATCGTTATTGGAACATACATGTATTTTAAAATTTACCTTGAAAATATCCGCTGTATAAAGTTCTTGGTCCATTATGTGTGTAGTCATTATATAAAAAAGAAAAAAAAATAATCTGGAGATTTCATTTGGATTTAGGTTAGTAAAAGATAACAAACATTGAAGATGATCTGTGTAGTCAGTGGCTCACTTAGCAAATCATACACGCAGTGAAAGTGGGCATGTGAGTTTTCAGGTTCTGTTTCTTCTGGACGAGTTCATGACTCAAATAATTTTCTTCATAGTTGATTTATTACTTCGAAGAATCAAAGATGTTCTCTTTTTAAAAATGTAATTCTCAAATGGTAAAAGTGTTAGATGAAAACAAATTATCCCTCTGATCCTAACATTATTTTGGCCAAGCAAGATAGAAACATGCACCAGAGGTGCATATTTTTAAAATATATAATTGAGTTTAGAAAAACCCTAAATTAAACATCAGTGTCATTGAAAAATATGAGCCTCACAGTAACACTGTCTCTGATTTGGAATTCTTTGCTCATTCTTCTGCAGGTAACTTTTTACCTCCAGCAAATCTACTAGTTGTCAAAAGTGGGATGCCTCATCAAAAGCCACACTAGTGAAATTGTTTGAAAAATGCATCTTATGACTGATCAGATCAATTAGGATTTCTTTACATCAAAATTTCACAAAAACTGATATGCGATTGCCCATGGGATTCACACCTATGATGGCACGTTCTAAGCCACCAACATATAAAGTCAATTCTTTATGAACCTTGCAAACAGTCAATTTGTATGACCAAAATATTTAAACTCTCATTATATCATTAAGTATATGCATTAATTACAGTATCTCATATTTGATCATTTTCCTCCTGATTCATGTATTTAAAAAATGCATTATAAAAAATATGTATGGCAATGATTTAGCCCATTTTTGTTCTATTACCCCAAATGCATAAAATATAGTTAGAAAGTTGAGACATCAAAATATAAACAGAAAACCTAAGCTAAAACAAAGTCTAAAAAATTATACACATTTTAAGCTAAATTTTACTTTTAAAACAACAAATTCTAATTGACAGGGAATCTAGCCGTTTGTGTAGGAGATAATGGATAACAGGATCTTGGGAAAAATAATTCAAATTATATTGGTGCTGTAATTTCAGATGATTGAAGCTAAGATGTTCAAAACAGAGAGGTGTAAACAAGGTTTACAGCTCTGAGTTACTCCCACTTTCTTTTCTTCCATGTTATTGTGGAAAATAGATGGGTCTTGATTCTGTAGGATCACAGATAATCACAAGTACTAAGGGAATTTTAGTCTTTATATTTATATGGGGTCATGGTTGAGATTTGCTAGTCTGTTTTCCTGTATATCCTAATTCTTTAGATGAACAACACAGGAGAAATTGTGATCAGTTTGGGGAGCTTTGCAGCTATGTAAAATGTCTGCCTCTCACTCTATCCCCTTTCCTGTTCTGTAAGACTGGGATCATCAGTCAGAGACAGGGCTAGCTCCTCGAGAAACCCGGGCCCCCTTTAACCCTCCACGGAAACCATTCGTGTCTGTTTTCACGTTCCTTCTAAAGAACCTTTCCCCAGACTAGAGCACACTTGTGAACATTGGAGGCTTCTCCCCCAGTTTGCTTAAGTAAGACTTTGCCTCACCCAACTATGGTTCACACTCAGAGCTGTTTTTTTTCTGTTTTTGTTTTTGTTTTTTTAATTTTATATTTTATATTTTAGTGTGGAGGAAGTGGGGACAAACAGGGTATACGTGACATCAAAAGATGTTGCAGATGTCTTTGGCATTCTGAAAATCTGCAGGGTTGTAAACAGAATAACAGGGTGACACTGAATGTGATTGGACAGCTCTCACTTCCCGCACGTGGACTATACCCATGCTGGAGTGGAAGTTTTCTCTCCAGGAATGCCCTTGAGGTGGACTCTTCATTCCTGTAGTTCATACTTGATTTGGTATATTTCCTGCAGGGAAATTTGCTTTTTTAACTTAAAAGGCCTAACCTCTCCTTCAGCAGATGTGGACTAGAACAAAGGTATGAGAAGAGATTTATGTCCATAAGAATATGAGAATGGGAACGGTACCAGAGAAACCAAAATGAGGCAAATATGTCAAAAAGTTTATTCTAGTTGATTATATTTTTATCATCCATATGGATTGTCTAGAAATCTGTATGGAGATGTCACCTCTGTGTGATGGGAAACCAGAACTAAACCAAAATTCCTTGTACGGTTTTAAGTATCCTGTTTATTGCTTAGAAACATTCATGAAAGAGACATATTTCACGGAATCGTAGAGTCGTCTGATCCTTGTTGCCATTAGCCATCTCTGGGATATCCGTCAATGTTTAAGGGGAGAAAATGAAACACTCACCACTGCCCCGGTTGTTGTAAGCCCTTCACAGAGTGCCCCCCGCCCCAAGCCCTGAAAGGACGGAAAGATTTAAGCTGACAACAGTGACCAGGAAGAAATTCATTCTTTGGTTAGTCTGAGGACAGAAAAGGGTTAATTTTTCAGATCTCTGTGAAGGGGAAGGGGGGACCCCTGGAAGATAAAAACCAAACCAAAGCCTAAGCTGCTAGTGATTTGGTTGTATTTATGGATTATACTACATCTTGAAAAGAAGAAAATCAGAGCTGTAAGATGACGCTGCAGGGGTCGTCTGGACTTTTCGCTGAGTCTAAAGTCTGTTTAGTCAATGCTTATTAAGGCCTGGATTTGACCTTTGCTCTCCTTACTCCTCCCTGTTCCAGGTGCAACATTTTTGCAAGTGCTTTACCATTATTGGACACTATGTACAAGCTTCGAATTGTGAATGAATAGAGTGTCCTTATCATAAAAAGCAATCTAGTAGTTATGATGCCCGCATTAAAAGAGAGAGAGAGAGAAAGGTTACGAAAATCTGTAAACTTACGTACACTTTCCTTTATAATTAATACCCGGCAACTATAGGCGTTCTTCAAGATATAATTAAGGTGATTCCATTGCAGCTTACATTAAAACCAGTTTGGTACGATATGGTGAGTTTTTGTAAGAATATTTAAGGTAGTGATTTTTGTCTAAACAAATTATCCTTGAAGTTAACAGAGAAAATCATCTATAATGATTTTGTTTAAATTTTTACATATACACTCTTGGTGATACCTGAAGCTCTTATGTTCTAGGTTTTGTTTTTGTTTTCTAGAGGATTAATCTTCTAAAAATTGTATCCACTGAGAGAAGAAAACACAAAATTCCCTAGTATTTGCTCCTGGAATATAGTCACACTTGTTTACTTCAACAATTCTACAAAGTATGCTTCTTATTTACAGAGTGTTTGGTAACTCTAAGTGAAAGTCCATTTATACATATGCATTAATTGATATTTTGAACAAAATAGCCATGTTTATGCCTCTGAAATGTTAGATAATATGCATAAAGCATATATTATGACTTAAAAGTAATTATATATATGTAAAAGGGGATAATAAATCTATTATGTATAGAATACATTAAGAGCTTTAAAAATTCATCTTTCTGCTGAAAGTTTTGTTCAATTGACAGTTCTCTAAATTACATAAATTTACTCATTTTAAATATATAGCTTTGAACTTTGAAGAAAAGGAAATCTCTAACTTATAAAGAAAATGAAGGTTTTAGAATTCCACAAATGAAGTCATATATAAACATCTTTGTAAGATAGAATACAAAAAGTAGGGAAAAAATCATTTTTAATTTAGAAATATTTCAAACTACACAAAAGGTATAAGCAATGTCAATATATTTTCATGCTTCTACACCAAGATTGACGATTTTTAATATTTTTCTTCATTTACTCCAAGCCATTAAGAAATAAACTATATCTAGTTGAAGATCCCAACCCCCTTTCTATTTCCTGACGTCCCTTTGGCTTTAGGAGTAATCATTACCTTTTACTTGCTATATCACCCTTCATATCTTCATTTTTAATCACCTAGTTATGTATCATAAACAGTAAGAAATGAACAAAGTATCAAGTATGAAGTCTTATATTCGCTGCTTCTTAATTTACCTTAAAATTATTGGAAAGTTTTCAAGTGAACATATTCATTGGAAACTGTATTTATTCATTTCAAGTTAAAATACCATAATGATGATTTAATATAAAGATTGAGGTTAAAAGATCTCTTTGCCCTACCTCCACTAACTCCTTTGGTTGCAGAAATTGAGAAAATGTCTCCTGTCTCCCTTTTATTCAAATTTTTAGAATTGAGCCTTTTACATTTTACTGTTTTCATGTTACATAAGGGATTGGTGATATGATTAAAGCTTTATACTTTAACATGATCTCCATTGCCCTCATTTTATTGTTTTTATAAAGGAGCAAGTATTATAGGTAGCTTCATGGATATTAGTTTTCATATTTTTACACTCATGGTATCTCCTATGGACCCTTATTTTAAAATATTCTGAGGAGCCATAGAGTTATGTTTGGTTTGGTTTGATGAGAAAATGCCAACAATATCATAGTTCAAGAAACGAGCATTGACTTTAGGACTGTTTTTTGCCACTTCATGCGGAGTCAGATTTCCGTTTAAAGAGGACCGAATGCATTTCTGAAAAAATGTATTGAAACCAAGATCCTTATTTGAACACAGTATTGCCACGGATTTGCATAAGCTATGTGGTAATTCATTGCCATATAGACCTCTTAATGCTACGTATCCTCTGTGAATGCATCAGAGTAGAAATCTGCATCAGAACATTCACTGTGACAGGTTATCTTTAACATCTTCAGAGAGGAAATTTTAGAATTACCTGAAGGTGAGTCTGAATTTATTTTTCCCTATAAATCCCTTAAAAATTATTTGGGCAGCAATCTATCAGGAGATATCTGAAGTCAATTTAAAACGGAAGATCTTAATGCCTCAGAAAAGACGCTAACTAAAATACCTAGGTCAGATACTTGAGCTCGCCCTCCAGCAAAACTGTACTTTCAGGTTTCCTTTATGGACTACGTGTTATTTCCAGACTGGACAATAGTAACCACTAGTAAATATTTACTCCAGGCATTATGTGTGCTGACATAGTTTAAAGATGACAACTGACAAGTATGCAAGACTCCGTCTTTCTTTCAGGTTCAAACCAGGGTATGTTGTAGCCCTCAATAATGTGACCCCTGATCTTTTAGACTAGGTGAAAATAATAATAATAATAATAATAATAATAATAATACTACAATGATCTTGACTGTACCATTCTTTTTTTTTTAAAGATTTTATTTATTTATTTGACAGACAGATCACAAGTAGGTAGAGAAGCAGGCAGAGAGAGAGGGGGAAGCAGGCTCCCCGCTGAGCAGAGAGCCCGATGCGGGGCTCGATCCCAGGACCCTGGGATTATGACCTGAGCTGAAGGCAGAGGCTTTAACCCACTGAGCCACCCAGGCGCCCCTTGACTGTACCATTCTTAAAAGAATAAATTGCTATACAACATATTTAAAATTTATCTCATCTATAATTTTTGTATACCAAATCATTTATTCAAAGATATCACCTTTTTACTATAAAATGAGTTCAAGAGTATGGAAAACTGGTCTTTAAAGGCCCTTCTCTTATAACATGGCCCAAAGAACTGCAAACATATTTGCTAAATATTTATGGAACTTTTTCTTTCTTTTCTTTTTCTCAGCCACCTATCATCTTCCTTACCCTTTAACTACCAATATGCTTCCCCTTCAGATAATTTCATAGTCGGTGTCACTCATTGGGGGTTTTTAAATTCTCGTTTCTCCAAAACTCTGGTCAATTCACTAACATCTCTCAGTATTTTTATGTCTGTTTCTCATTATAGTCACACAGCAAATAAGAAGAACACTGGGTAAAGAATAAGAAGATATGTTACTAGGTAACTGGGTGACTCCTTTGGGACCTCAATCTCCCTGTCAGTAGTTTAGGGAATTAGGGCTACTGGATCTTCAAGGTCCCGGGACATAGCTTTGCATTATTAGCTGAAATTGAGACTATTAACAGATTAATGAATTCTGTGCTTTCAGAATAATCTCAATATGTTACACATGTGCCAAGTGGTCCAGCCTATTGGAAATCTAGTCATATTTATAATTTTTCTAAACAATTCCTTTTAAATGTCTAATTTTTACTGGTTAAATCCCTTTGTCCATAAACTTTGATTCCTAGGTGTGCCTTCTGAAGGATGTTCTTTATCTGAATCTGCTGATTTCCTGCATGAAATATCATATGTAAAACCATTAGTTTAAGGAGAAGTTAGATAACTCAGACAATTCATTTTACTGATGAACTAAGTCAAATCAGGAAACAACATGGTCACTTATTTGTAAAGATTGTGTGTGTGTGCGTGTGTGTGTGCACGCGCGTCTTTGTGTGTGTGTGTTGTGTGTGTGTGTGTGTGTGTATGTGTAGGATATTCTTTGCAAACCCCATAATAATCTGAAACCACTGGGTTGTGCAATAGAAGAAGGGTTTCACTAAATCTTAACTGTTATTATTGCAATGATATGATATGGCTGCGGGGCTTTCCCAGATGCTGATCTGGACATTAATACTAAGAGTTACAAAATAGACATCTTCAAGGTATTACCAAAGTTGTATTTCAAGTTAGCACTACCCTTATTTTTATTATTGGGAAGTTGATCATTGAAACACTGTTGAGGAACTCTGAGAACGTTTTTACCCGGAATTTTAGCAATGCAAATTTACTCAGATTTCTTGTTTATGAGCAACTTGGGAAAGTTATAAATTCTCTTGCTAATTCAGGCTATGCTTTAGGTTTAAATTAGTTTATAACTGCGGTATATGTAGATACAACTTCCACAGGGAAGAAATGCAAGGAGTTGAATTTTTCAGTTTCAGATGTCAGAAGCAGGGCTCATACTAAAAGTCCAAAACGGGAGTGCAGCATGAGTGATGGGAATCCATGGAGGAAACTATCATGTCAAGTGAGTTAAATAATAAATGTAAAATGAATTATAAAAATACACTTGAAATATGAAGAGTTAAAACTATACTGAGATTTTTTTTCTACTAAAGTCGATATAAGATACTTAATTTATCCTTTAAGAAAATTGTGATCAACAATTTAACAACTATTCCGATTATGTCATAAATCAGACAATTAAAGTGATTTCTTATGACTGTTTGTCCACCAAGATTATCTTTGCCTCCAAATTATGATAGAAACACAGAATAGATCCAAATTAAATTGCCTTTGTAGATATTCACAGCATACCAAAATCAAGTGTTATAAAATTATCTGTAATATGAAATTGTGGAAATGTCTATGATTTTCTTTATCCCTCTTTTGTAAAAAAGTCACTTTATTCAAATAATTATATAAACCTAATCTTTAGAAAGGGAGAATGAAGAAGAAAAATAAAATATCATATTTAGTCTAGAAAGTAGTTTCTTAACTGAAAATGTGAATTATTCAATGAAATCATGTAGCCTTTCAGAAATATTTACCTATATCAGATTTTAATTTTGTCTGTCATTCTGTAAAGCTGTGATACATTATACCATAAGCCACAGGGTAACAAACAATAGATTATTAATGGTCACATTTGAACTTGGTAGGGAAAACTTTAATTGCATAATTGCTGTCAATGCTAAGTTGAATTTTTGCATCTGAATTTCCATTATAACTTTTTTTTTTAATGGGATGCAAACCAGAGGAAGTCCTGAGCTAGAAAATATCAGTGCCTAAATAATATGCATAAAATGAAATGCAACATTTTTCGTGGTCACAATGTGGATTTCTTTTCTTTTAAGTTAGGAAACTTATTTCTTTGAGTCAAACTTCAGCATTCAAGAGTTTGATGATCTACTTTGTGAAATAATATTATTTTCACACAGAAAAGGGCCTTAGAGGTTACTTGTAGACAAAGAAACTGAGCCCTGAAAAGAGAAGTGAGCCATCCAAATTCATGGAGTAAATGATCTAGCATGATAAGAGAGAATTCTTTCCATTTCTAAGGTGTCTCTCTAAAAATGACTGGATAAAAGAAAACATAGAGATGAAAGCACAACATTTCCATTTGCTTAATAACATTCATTCTGATAAAAGCCCTGCTACAGATAAAGCTGAGTCCATTTGTTTTAATAAGAAGCATCAAACCTCCTACAGAAGCACTTAACCCCTTTGTTATGCAGCTTCTCATTTGTGAACCGTCTCACACAAACCCTGTATATCCCACGACACTAGGGATGTTTATTAAGTGCTTACTGCCAGTAAATCATAGCGCTATGTACAATGCATCTAATTCTCATTAAAACTTCTGTGATGTAATTCCCATTATTCCTTTTTTGGAAATGAAGAAATTTAGAAAGAGGGTGGCCAAGTGTTAAGTCCATGCTGCCACAATGCCTGTATGGTAGACCAGCACTTGGACCCAAAGACCAGACACTTCACCTGTGCATCTAACTGCTTTTCTTCATGGCTTTTCTTCTATTACTGTCCTAAAATATGGGATAATAGGTGGTGGTGGGGGCATCAGAGTAATAAAGCCCTTTATAAATGCAAGATGGTATTAATTCGAGAAAGGATGCCTGCCCAATCTCACATTATCATGGGTAATCAATTCTTAGATGTGCAGGTCAAATCTTTCTAATGAGTTCCATTACAAGGAAGATGGAGAGAGAACATACATGAGCACCACGGAAAAGCCCATTTATTTTACTTGTTTATTTAAAATTCCTATATACTGAGTTCTCTTGAAAATCACTATAATAAGGTTTGATCTATGTGGATAATACACCTTTTATTGTCACACCAATTATATTTGTTTTATGAAATCAATTTGTTCTCAGTCATATTTCCCCATGGCTCATCAGTTTCCTGTTTTTATCTCCTTTACTTCATCAACATATTATATTGTGCTATTCCATCTAAATAGCAGTAATGCTGCAAAAAAGTGTATATTAGTATTGGTTGCAAATTTAAAAAATTAATCCCATAGCATTTTAGTAAATGCACTGAACTCGGCTTTAAGATAATTTACAGTAACACTGAAGTCCACCTGTAATGGCCTCTATCCAAATGAATGCAGCCACCAGTAATCCTTATGAAAGAACAAAATTATAGCCACAGACGTGCTATCAAGTTGTTATAATGTGGCCATTTCATAATCAATCTATAATGTTTACTGAATGTTAGCTCTAGAGAAGATATTGGACATCAACGTAGTTAATGTTCTCATGGTTTTAAAAAGAAAATTTGTAAACAATCTCAATCTTGGACCAGGGTTAATGGAGTCTGTCAAGAAATAAAAATATGTACTAAGAAATTCTAAAACCTCACACCTCTCAATTTTTTTCTGGCATTTTCTAAAATTTATATAAACAACTAAAATCTGATTTGGTTGTTGGACTCACAAGACTTTCTCTCTCGTGATTTCTTAAGTGTTATTCAACTGGATGTTTCTAGATGTGAAACTCTGACTCAAATCAACTTCTCTTCTTGGAGAAGAAATGTCAGTCATTGCCCGAAAATTTTCTTTTTGCTTCTCAGCTTTCTAAAAAAAAAAAAAAAACAAAAAACACAGTTCTTGATTTCATGGCAGGTAGTGAAACTCATTACAGAAACTCATTCATTCCACAAACAACAGTAAAACATTTTTTAAATATACCTAAAAGAATTCTTGCACTATGTAGTTTTCATTCACTGAAAATATCTTTGATGGTATTCACTATTTTTTTTATTTCTTTTCAGTGTAACAGTATTTATTGTTTTTGCACCACACCCAGTGCTCCATGCAATACGTGCCCTCCCCAATACCCATCACCTGGTTCCCCCCAACCTCCCAACCCCCCCCCCCTTCAAAACCCTCAGGTTGTTTTTCAGTGTCCATAGTCTCTCATGGTTCTCCTCTCCTTCCAATTTCCCTCAACTCCCTCTCCTCTCCATCTCCCCATGTCCTCCATGTTATTTGTTATGCTCCACAAATAAGTGAAACCATATGATAATTGGCTCTCTTTGCTTGACTTATTTCACTCAGCATAATCTCTTCCAGTCCCGTCCATGTTGCTACAAAAGTTGGGTATTCATCCTTTCTGATGGAGGCATAATACTCCATAGTGTATATGGACCACATCTTCCTTATCCATTCGTCCGTTGAAGGGCATCCTGGTTCTTTCTACAGTTTGGCGACCGTGGCCATTGCTGCTATAAACATTGGGGTACAGATGGCCCTTCTTTTCACTACATCTGTATCTTTGGGGTAAATACCCAGTAATGCAGTTGCAGGGTCATAGGGAAGCTCTATTTTTAATTTCTTGAGGAATCTCCACACTGTTCTCCAAAGTGGCTGCACCAACTTGCATTCCCACCAACAGTGTAAGAGGGTTCCCCTTTCTCCACATCCTCTCCAGCACATGTTGTTTCCTGTCTTGCTAATTTTGGCCATTCTAACTGGTGTAAGGTGGTATCTCAATGTGGTTTTAATTTGAATCTCCCTAATGGCTAGTGATGATGAACATTTTTTCATGTGTCTGATAGCCATTTGTATGTCTTCATTGGAGAACTTTCTGTTCGTGTCTTCGGCCCAGTTTTTGATATGGTTATCAGTTTTGTGTGTGTTGAGTTTGAGAAGTTCTTTATCGATCCTGGATATCAACCAAAGGAAACAGTCAACAAAGCAAAGAGACAACCCACGGAATGGGTATTCACTATTTTAAAACATGTATCTAGTGTGCCTATGTACAATCTCAGCCTGCTGGAGTAAAACTTGTTAGAGGTCAAGCATAATAGCATGGGACTGGAAGCTAGTTTGGCAGTTTCCTATCTGCAGTGTTGCTCTTAATTCTGAGAAATTCTATAATAAACTTGAAACTGTCTTCTAAATCTATGTTGACCATTCTAAAGAAGTTCCATTATTTATCTCTGAAAAGTAACTGCTCTAACCAGTCTTTCAAATGTTATTGCAAAAGTCATTTTAAAAAACCCTTATTAGAAAGCTTTATATTTAAATACTTGTTCATAATTTGCATATAGTTTTCTCTTAAACCTTCATAAGTGATTTTGAAATCATTCAATAAGACATTCATGTATTATCATGAATTTGTTACCATATATATGAAGAGAAGTTAAACTAACATGGTATCCCTAAAGGGACAAAAGAGATGTTCACCAAATTATATAGATTCTGGTCACAGGGAAAAAAAGGTAGAGAATTAAAGTAGTGCTAATTTAATTCAATGCCTATTTATGGAGCTCTTGTTTATTCTAAATACTGGCCTATGCAGGTGGGAAGATATCAAAAACTTATTCTCCATCCTCAAAGTGTTCATAACCATGTTGATTCAAAATAAAATAAAAGCAATCAAAGTAATTAATTAACTGTTATTCAAAATACAGGGTGAACTTAAAAGGCAACCCTCTTTCTACCTGGTTGTAGAAGAATTTACAACAGAAATCTTAGATTTGAGGATAGCAACTCCTAAGTATGCAGAATCCAAAGTAAGCAGAAATGTCAAGGAATTATATTTTCAAAATTATCTTAATTTCAATAATTTTCAAATAATTGATCCTCATAATAAAGCCCAGCGGAAATATAAGCTCAGAATTATAAAAGTAAACATTGGATTATATACCATATAATTTTTGGATAGTCTGTTCTTTGATTCCTGTAATATCTTAAAATGGGAATTCATGGATTAGTCAAATGTATCAGTTCATTTTAAGAAAAAATAGATCTGTATTAATGTTTCTTGTTTCATGTAATTTGAAGGAGTATTTTTAATCAAATAATTACCACTTGTTTCAATACTGCATAAAAAAGTGCTATCAAGTCATTATTAGTTGACTATAATCACATTCTCCCCAATCTGAGGGCATGTACATGAAAGGAAACACTAAGCATGATACCTTCAGTGTGATCAAACAAGTAGCCACTGCTGTAGGACATTTGTTCCAATAAATCTACAGGCATTTGGAAGAACTCGGATACATTTCAGAAAACACCTGGGATCTTATATTCATTCCTGTCATTCTCTTAGTTCCAGGGTTCATATCCATCAAACCAACAATATCATTGAGAATGTAGATGGCACAGCATTAGCACAGTGAGCATAAGCATTGACCGCACGTTCTGGGTCAACTCAGTCCTACCAGTCACTGCCTCGAGAATCTTCAGAATTAAAGCTGCCCTATTCTTGGGTCTTCAATGTGTGATTCCAATATAATCTTTTCAGCAGACCTGGGAACCAAAAAAGTACTGGTCTCAAAATCATTTCAAAGCAGTAGAATTGAGGGGATACCCTCATGCTTGTGGAGTTAGATGGAAACAAAATACTCCAATTAAACTGCAGTTTCTGGAATAATTTGGAGTCTCATAGCAAGAGTAGCTCATGGGATCATTGATTTTACAGCCATAGGTCCAATTGACAGGTGAGTTCTTGCCACTTGTCACCTTGAAATTTGGGCCTATGTTTCTTAGATCCTTTATCTTACCAGTGAATTCTCATTTAATTCTGTCCCATTCATCAGTGTCACCATGATGATCTTTCTACTCCTTTCTTTGTGCAGGGCAAATGAAAAGAGGCTTATTTTGACTTTGACTCATTCACAATTAACCTTAAGGATATTTGAGCCAGATGACAGAAGCATACTTCCTAGAAATTGCTGTAATATCATCAGGGATTTCATTCGTTCTGGAGATGATCTGGAGGGATACGTGCCAAATGGAACTGCTAAAAAGAGTTTCAAAGTTATGATAATTTGCAAGACAACATAGAATAGTTTTATGAAGAAGACAAAATTTCAGGGGCATAATAAGGGGAACATACCGTGAAGACTAAAAAGGGGCCAAGGGACACCATGACCAGGGAATCAAGATGAACCTTGCGAGGCATTCAGAAACAATAGCCATGTTTCTAGTTTGGTCATAGAGACTCAGGTGTGCAGTGCTACCTCCAAAGAGACTTCAGGTGTCCTGAATGGTAGCCCCTGGCATTCTGTTCCTCTCATTTTTGTGGAAGCCACACCTCCTTGTAGGATTCCCAGCAGCTATGAAAACAGCTACCATGGTGCTCCCTCAGGAGTGCCCTTTCTTTCTGCTGACTCAGCTCATTATCTGAGTGAGCCTGTCGGGATGAACATTGTTCGTTATAAGCCACCCCTGAAGTGTTGACTGTGACACACATGTAGTCTCAGATTATGTCCTTTAGAATATTACTGTATCTCTTTGTCCCCAATACAGCCAGTTTCAAGAGTTTTGACTAATTTGTCATAGTTTTTGGTTAAACATTATGATGCTAGAGTAACATCCAACTGCTATTGAAACCCCTATGGTTCCAGTTGCTAAGAAAGTAACTGAAAAGAGAAATTTTTACTTAGCTCTTGGTTTTAATAGGTTTTCTCATCGGAGAGAAATGCCACCTCTAAATTAACAGGAACACCCAAGGAAAGAATAAAGAAATCATAATACAGTAGCAGGGCAGTCATCAACCTCTATGTTGGCTCCTTGTAATGTCTAAAAGGAATAAAGAATTAAAAGATTTGTAATGGCAGTGCATGTCAGTTCTACAAAATAGCGCAATCTATGGTAAAACATTAAAAAAAGAAAATTTATTAAAGCTATTGCTTTGTTTTGGGTCAAATTTATATACTCTAATAGAGTGAAGGGAGTTATAATACAGGTGTTTGCCATTAAAAGTCTTCATCTGTTTTCATTTCCTTTGACTTATCCTAATATAGGTACAAAATATCATTTCACCTTAGAGAAAATTAAGTGTCAGGACAACTAATTGAAGAAACTGAGTTAAGTTTTCGAAGAGAAAAATAAGAATATCAAATTAGGTTCTATTACCCACACACAATTCTGAGTCACAATTAAAAACACAAAGGAGTTAAAGTAACAGTATGAAATATAGGTAAATATTTGTTGGTGCTGCTTCATTTTCATGCAGAAGACAATGATTTGTTTGTTTCAAACAGTGTTTTCATCATTTGGACTCTTGAGGCACTCAATAAATAGCACCCATCTTCCTTGCTCAAGTTCTGAAATAAAAAATAAGACAGATGGAGACAGGATATCGCCTTTATTTCTGCTGCAGCTTATCGTTTTGAAATATATGGCTTACACTTTTGAGTGTGCAGGCTGAAAATCGTGGTATGGAGGTCATCCACGAGTATACCCATTCCGCAGGCGGGCCAGTTCTTCAGGGAGAGAATGAAAGAGAGACACACACACACACACACACACACACACACACACACAAATGGGTATATACTAGCTCACATGCACAGTTTTCCCTTCCAAACTTTCCAGTTAAATGCCTGTCTGGAGTAGAATGAAGAAGAGTGAAGAGTATTTTGCTAGTTTACTGGTGGAGTCACTTCACGTGAAAAGTCAGGAGCAAGAGAGGGAACTTTTCCCCGTAAAGATATGCATAAAAGAAATAAAAGGCAGTAGAATATACAGTAGAAAAAATAGCAAAATACAGCTTTAGAGTGAAAAAAAAATCCCATCTTTGATTCTTTATCTAAGTTAATATTCTTATTTATCTAAGTTAATATTCTTAAAGACCACTAACAAGTTATATATATATATATAAAATATATATATAAATATATATAATATATATATACTAAAAAGGAGAGTTCTCCACAAGGAACAGTCATGACCAAAGGTTGTAGTGATTGCCAGAAGTTTCCATTCAGAGCCTTGGGTAGAGAGCCCTTGGAGGTTTGTACCAGAGGCAAATTCCCTTTGTTCTCCCCAGGGCTGAGATACAGGTTCCAAATTGTAGAGAGCAAAGCAAAATGATCCTTCACCCAAGCCATCCCCCCCAAAATTGCTTCTCAACCTCTGCCCACCCTTCTACCAACCATTCAACTCTGGTTTCGCCAACAAATTGAACATGTCCTTTTAAATGAAGGACAGTGTTTCTAAATGTTTCTAAAATGACTCCTTCTAAAACCACCTCACTGCCTAATACTTAAAATAACAGGGCATGGCAAATATCTAGAAAAAAAAAACATTTCATCATATGAAAAGTTTTGTTATCTGAGATTCATATTTGACGAAATCCTTCCACGAATACTTAAAATTGTAATGGGGGAAGAAGACATCTCTAGACAAGTCATTTCACCATGTAGTATTAATTAATTTTTGCGGATATTGGAAACAATTTTGCCCAAAATGTTGATGGAGGTGTGGAATTCTCTCCTATTTCTCCCCCACTGTCTTCTATTCTCAGCCCTTCCACTGCTATCAACCCTTTGCCTCCCGGGGCAGCTAACAGCAGGATGTGGCATAGCAGAAAAAACCTTCAAAGTTGCTTCTTTTCATCACAGACATTCTAGAGATGTAATAGTGACTGCTGGGGTAGTCAGTCCTGCGTATGGGAATAATTCAAGTACAAAGGTGAAGCCAATGCATCCAACAGATCTCTACTGACCTAGTTCTAAAATAATTCTAAGAGGGAGTCTGTGACAGGATTTGACAAGGAATTACATGGCAAAACCTACCTGAAGAGGCTGGTTGGTATTCAGGTAGTCATCTTTAAGACACCCAACCTCCCTGTAGCCGTCGACGTTCTCCGTGAAAACAGAACCAATAGGTTGTGCCTGTGCACTTGCGTGCGTGTGTATGCGTGTGAGTGTGTGTGTAGACATTAAAAAAAAAGAGAGAGAGAGAGAGACAGAGAAAGATTGATTTTAAACAAGTTGCTCATGCAACTGAGGAGGCTGACAAGTCCGAACTCTAATACAGGCCAGGAGGCTGGAGACCCAGGGGAGAGCTGTCGTTTGGGTCTGAAGGCAGTCAGCTCTAGCATTCCCACAGAACACCTTGGGTTTACAGAAGCATTTACTCAATATACCGGTTGGGAGTACTCTATTCTGGGAATCCCATGTAGCTCATTCGTAAACACATGGTTCCTTCCCACAGCCATGAAGTGCTTGCTACGTATCAGGTAATCAGGGGTCATTTGGTCATTGGAGGGCTACAAACAGAAAGAATGGCAGGTTCACATTTGCATGTTAGAGGGATAACTCAGGTATCCGTTCAGATGAGGTAACATTGTATTTGCCAAAAAATTAAATCATGATCCAAGCATGAACTTGGGTTTTTTCCCAGACGGTTTACTCTCGAAACAAAACACTAAAACGTGGAGCCATTTATTTCCCCCTTTATTTCGTCCTCATTCACACATTTGGAGCACATGCTTAAGTCAGTGTAGGTAGTTTCAGGCTAAATATAATTTTATTCTTGAAAGTGTAAAAAGCGAATGCAGCCCCATAAAGAAGAACTCTAGGTGGTTAATCCTAAGAACGTGTGCCTGGACACTAAGGGGCTGATGGTGGCTTGGCTCTATCCACTTTGTATAGGAACAGTAACATTTTTCATTCGAAAATGATGCTATATAAAGTGTAAGATGCTTTCAGATGTGGAAAATGCACAATGCTGACATTCTAACTGAAAGTAATATTCCCTTCCTTTGCCACGTATTTGCTAGTAATGCAACAGATCTTGAAAGCTATAGTGAAATTATAAATTGCACATAGAAGATAAAACGTTCACTCTCACTAGAAGTACAAAAATGGAAGAACAGTATTACCCTAAGGTTTCTCAGGAGGTTTGCCATGTTTATATTCACTGCTTGCACAAAACATGAAAACCGTCTCAATGTGCCTATGTAGGCATGCATCGTGCCACATAAGCAAAGATCTGATCGTGTTAACACACTTACAATGTGACCTAACGTATATGGCACATTTCCCAATTACACTGCGTATAAAGAATGGTTTAAACATTTATGTAATTTTTTTTCAAGTGCTCAAAGCTGGATATGAGTACATTACCTGTGATAATATGGGATTATGACTTATGAATTTTCTAATCCATTGAGGTCATTGAAAATTTCTTTTTTGTTTCAAAATACAAAGCTAGGGAAAACAATGGAAATTTTTAGTTTTTTTAAATGCATATTTTCAAGTGTATACACAAGTGCATTTAAATGTAGGCCTTACTATGTTTTAGAGTTAGTATATTCTTAGACAGAGAACTTAAGTGTATAAACAGTCATAGCCCAAGGTTTCCCATTATTATGTGAACCTATTGTTTTGTTTTCCATATACCTCCCTAGTTTGCCTATGCTATTTCCTCCTATTGAAATGATTTTTCCCTACTCTCCTCCAAATGTCCAAATGTAGCCCAACTCACCACCTTCTCCAATACACCTCCCTATCTATCACTGCTGGGCTTAATCTCTTCTTTAAACCCTGACAGCCTTTCAGCTCTATCCATTTCAGGGTATGTAACACTTTGTTCCTTGTGTTATTGTCTTTGCATCCTTAGAAGACCAGTCCTTGAAGGCAGGATCCCAATCACTCAGCAGAGTGCCCTTAATGTAATACATGCAAAGTGAGTATTTGTTGAAATACTGAATGGATGGGTAAGGACTTAGAAAAACCCCTGCGAAAATCCAAGAATTGGCTGTAAGAATGCAATAGCTCTAGCAATTTTAAGAGTCCTAAATTTTCTCTGTCCAAATTGTAATAAGCAGATGGTCCCAATTTTCGTTATAAGTTGAATACAAAAACCTTGGGAATTGAGGGAGTCAGATAGGAGTTGTAGGATTTTATCATATAAATCGCATTTCCTTTAGTTCCCATGACTTTACGAATCTGTGACCAATAAATGGCCAGCACTGAAGACAATGGTTACTTTTACAGATTTTAATGAGACCGTAAGTATTAATCATTATAAATACAGATAAAGAGCTCATCAAAGAATAAACCTGGAGAAATAAATGAACCACATAGAGAGATATCTTTGTTAAGATTAGAAGAGGTGACTGGAATACAAGAAAAAGATGGAATCTTAAGAGATTTAATGGCTTAGATACCTCTAAGACTGATTGCTCTCCATTCATTCTGTTACTCAACACATATTTATTACCTATATTTTAAGGCTGACACTCTTCTAATTACTGAAAATACCAGAGTAAACACATTCTCAGCTTACAGTAAATACTTCTATAAAATCAGTAAGGTGACAGGCAGTAAGTGGGGTATGAAATTTTATATAAGGCTGTCAGGGAAGACCGCTATGATAAGGTAGTACTTGAGCTAACTTGTTGAATGAAAGGGTGGCGGGAGCAAAACGAATATTCAAAGAAAGCTTTGCAGACCCTGGCACCGCAAGAGCGAATGCCCTGGGGAAAGAATGTGATTAAGGTGCTTCAGGAAGGATAAGGAGACCATTAGAGTTAAGACAGAGTGAACAAGGAAACAGTTGCAGGAGAGATACTGTGTGGGTGTGGGATAGGGAGACCTCGAAGGGCTCTTGCAGGACCTGGTTACCATTTGGGATTTTACTCTGAGCGAAAAGGGAATTTATTGGAGAGTATGAGCTTAATCACTTAATGTGATTTGGCTCTAACCCTAAAAGGACCACTCTGTCTTCTGGGTGACGAGCATGTTAGGCTAGGTTGGTGGTAATGTCTAAGGGTGAAGCATGGAGACCAGTTGGGACATGATGGCCATAATCCAGGCAAGAGAGGCAGGCGCCTTGTATTAGGATGGTAGCAGTGGAGGTAATGAGGATTTTGGATGTATTTTAAGATAGAACCTATATCAAATTATTCGTTGAGATTTATACTGAGTAGGGTTCTACCACATGTCAATGAAAGAAAAGTCTCTATTCCAAGAGACCCCATGGTATCATGTTTATTGTGGCCATTATTTTCCCGCTTACTCTTTGGGGAGAGCTCATCTGTTAGACTTAATCCCAGTCCTCAAAGAAGCCTGGATGACATGCTTTGTGTCAGAAGTGAAGCCAGGGGCACCGGGGTGGCTCGGTGGATTAAGCCTCTGCCTTCGGCTCAGGTCATGATCTCAGCGTCCTGGGATTGAGTCCCGCATCGGGGTTTCTGCTTGGCAGGGAGCCTACTTCCTCCTCTTCTCTCTATCCACCTGCCTCTCTGCCTCCTTGTGATCTCTCTCTCTGACAAACAAATAAATAAATAAATTCTTAAAAAAAAAGAAAGAAAGAAAGAAAAGAAGTGAAGCCTGGTCCCAGCGCTCCAAAGCTATTGTTCCCTCCGACTGTATTTCTGATTTTCCCAGTTTTTTTCTGCATACTCAAGAAGAGTTTTGATCTAAAGGGCCATGTGTAAAGTATCTTTAGCAGTAGGAAATATTCTGAATATTGACTGCATGGTTCGCTTCATAAAAAAACAGTAGCATTTTCTTTTCAAGAGATTATTGTATTGGATTTTTTATCAGCGCTTTGCATTTCGTAGGCTCAAAACCATGATGCAATAATTCATATTTGAGTGATTTTTAACAGGCACTCAATGTGGAGGAATGCTTACATTTGATTAGTGATATTTTCTTTGTTGTCTTGTTTTCAAACACGTGTGTTTAAAATTTAAATGTTATTGAAAGCAGACCTAAAGATCTCACATAGCAAACTATTTTTTAAATAAAGGAGAAGTGTAAGTTTCTTTCTGGTCTTGACTATACGTAGCTTTTATTGTGTGATGTTAGCCAACCACCTATTTATTTTAATTCTGAGAAACTTCTCAATTATTTCTGCATTTACTTTAAAATATTAACTAATCAGATAACAGGTTTTATTGTAATGATAGTATTGTGCTAGACAATACTTTTTACTGGACCATTAGGGTTCTACTTCATTCTTTTTTTCCTGTTCTTGAATAGGAGTTGAAGTATTCTTAGAGAGTCTTAGCTGCTATTATATTTAGACTGCTAGAGCATGATGCAAATGTCCATATTTTAATCAGGAAATATGGACATTGACATTTTTAAAAAAGTCTTCCCCCTCACATTCTTGTGAGTCATTTTTCCTCCACAAGATTCTTCTCTGCATATTTCTACTAGACCCACACCTGACTCAAATAAACTCTCAGCCTCTTGAGTCAAGCATTCATTTCTCTCTTTTCTCCATCTTCCTCCTCTGAAAACTCAAATAGAATTTAATGCGTTGTGTATCTGTTGATGGTCCCTAAAACACTTGATATTCGGCCCAAAAGATGGGAAGAATAACAGAGAATTGGACACAGCCCTTGCTTTCTGAAGACTTGACTCCTAAATAATCATTTTAAATGATCTAAGGAAAATGTTGCTATTTGCCTTCAGAAGTTAGGTAATTGATATCTAGTGACTCCTAACAGTTGCTTATTCTTAAAGAAAAAGAAAAAAAAAAAAAGGAGCATTTTGTCCAGTGTCCAAAGAGAATTTTTAACATTCTTCTGTCCCATCAAAGAGAAGTTTCAACATCTCTTTTGAGATATTTTCCCTTTGGATCCCTCTTTTTATTTTATTCCCCAATGTTGTGCTAACCCTTGATCATAGGAGAATTTGCAGATGTAAGTAAGATAGCTGAAGAGCTTAAGAAACAGGAAACATCAACCATCTTCTACCAGGGTTACACATTCCATGCAGAGTTACTGGACTAAGGATATATTAAAATACAGAAAGAAACAGAGTTTGTTTAAGCATGGAGAGTCACCAGGGGCATTCAAGATGGCACTATATATTGGTTGCATTAGAGTATCTTGGTCAGATGGTGTCTAAAGCCCCTTCCAATGAAAATCTTTCACGTTCCCATACAGATCTTAAGGGGAACAAGTGATTTTTCCTGGCTTAGAAGATGCTATAATGGTTGCATGTGGATACACTATAAGTAGGATAGAATAATTTATCTTCTCAGAGTCACTGATGCTCAACCCTATCTTTCTAAAAATTAGATTGATTGAAAGCAAGGCATGCTTAAACCCTGATTGCATATTTTAGATATTTTCAAAAGATTATGTAAGAGTAGAAATTGGAGTGTATTATCCTCTGTGCCTTCTATTTAATGTTCTGTTCTGTTTTCAATGAGCATACTAAATATGATGAAAGAGTATAATGAAATAGCTATTTGGTAGTTTTGTTAGGTTCCAGGGCCCCAAATTTTCTAATCCCATTAACAAAAAAATACATTGCCCCTCAAAGCCACAAATATCTCAAATATTTAAGTTTATGAAACTAATAATTAGCATTAGAAATATTTTCTCATAGAGACTTACAACATAACAAGGTCATTTTTCTTGAAATTATGCATGGAAATTTAGTAACATAATATAAAAAATAAAGAAGTTCTCTTTTTATACTATGTTGACAATAAATTTCATAATCTACAGTGTTAACTTTGTAAGAGCTAATTATAAAAAATACTGTTGCATTATATATAACTAACAGTGTGTTTTGCTGAAAGAAAAATAAAAGATGAATGGTTTTGCTTAAAAAACATTGTTAAAGGAAGAATTTTTATTATCTGAAATTATAATTTAAAGTCATGTAGCAAGTTTGGCTTGATCGGTATATGCTGTCATAGAATTTACAAGAGAAAGTGCAAGACTTACCAAAAAGAAAAGAAAATCTGTGGTTTTCCTGTTCAATACATTTTTTCCCGAGACGTGTAAATGGCTTTGATTCTTTTCCCACCTTGTGAAATGGGGAAACCAATGAAAAAAATAGAGGCTGCCAAATAAAAGGGTGCACACCCTGTTTATATGAGCAATAAATACTTATTTAGGGAATGAAAAAAAACCAGAAACAAGCAGAGCTGATTTGTGTCCCATTCTCTATGTACAATTTGACATGCCTATTTATCACACTTCAATAAAAGTGACCTGAAAACTTAAGGGATATTGTATCCTATGCAGAATGGAAATGTAGACTTGAACAACATCGGTCCCTAAAAGTTGCGCACACATTGTTCTAGTTCCCTTTCATGGAGTATTTATGTACCATGTTTTAAAAGTTTCAATAAACCTTTTATCTGGAAACAAATAAAATTCAAAAAAATTCATGATGCATACTTAGGCTTTCTAAGTAACCTATAAGAAAATTCACAGGTTCTTAAAACATCAGGAATTCTCTTTAAGCAGTATCAGTCGAATTTTTTATTTAAATTTTTTTAAAATGCAAATTACACTTTAAAGTTATTTTTGTTCTTAAATATCCACAGATGTTGTAAAGCAGAACTAAATCAGTTTCTGAATGTATTATGGATGAAATATATTCTACCTGTTAAGCTACCAAGATAAACTTTATGCTTTTTTTTTAACTTTTTACCTTTTTTTTTTTTTACTCTAAATTAAAATTTATACACATAATTTCCTCTCTAGCAAAACAAATTTGGTTTTCCTTGAAGGAGTACTATGTGTAACTGGTAGAAAAAGAAAAAGAAAGAAGAGTAATATCAATTAAATGGCATAATAGTTCACCATCCGCTCTATCGTAAAGCAAAAAATTAAAAAGCTTGATTTTATATTTTAAGCATGTTCTATTGTTTATTACAGAAGAATCAGCATTCCTCATATTTATAGACCATGTACACGTCCAGTCCTGACCTGTATTTATACTACAAATAAAATTTTAATTGTTGCTTCAATGTAAGTGCCATCACAACCATCATTTTATTCATGCTCTGACTTTTAAAAACAGCTCTTCAATCTTAATAGTTTCTGCTGCTAGCACATTATTAACAAAATAACATGTTTCCCTTCCATAGGTTTGGCGTATATTGCAGGGTGCATGTTTAGAAAGACAACAGCAATAGGAAATATGTCGAGGTGTGCTCCCTCAAGCACACAAAAATGCAAGACAAAAAGAGATCCAGAAACCTGGCTGAAGCTTGGAAGAATTTTCTTGTTTGAGAAGTATAGAATAGTTTGAGAGTTTTGTTTGATGATAACAATGAGTCTGAAGAGGGAACAGCGAGGGGGGGGGGTGTTGAAACTGCTAAATCCTCTGTTAGAGAACTGTACCAACACCTCAACTGTTCCCTATCTCTTCAGCCAACAGTGTGAATAGAAATTGCCCAGCTCACACCTGACAGTCACAGCAGAAATTTCCTAGCTCCTATTGGAAACTTGCTGGGTACCAGGTGGACCACAGGAGATACTAAAGCTGTTAGAAGGCCAGAGTCACCAAGCAGTCAAGAAATATTTTTGACACCTTCCATCATATCCATGTCTTATCTCTTTGAAATACCTTTTAGAGAAAATTTACAAAGGACTACATATATAAATAAATACATACATAAGTAAAAAGAAAAAGGGGGAAAGACTGAAGTCAGGAGGTAGATTTTCAGTGTTTCCTGAGGCAGGTTCCTAAAAAGCAAATAAAGCTAGAAAACAGTGCAACAGAGAAGCCATCAAATGTACATTTATATGATGAACAATCAGAAGAGGGCAATTCACATACCATGCACAAGCCACTTGGACCAAAAGATGTTACTATTAGAACATTTACACAAGTCTATCTTTGCTTTATCTACTTTAGCTCTTTGATCAAAATATTGCTCCAAGCCCAGTATAATATTGAGGTTCATATCCATAATATTTTTTTTCCCTCTAAATCGCCATTTCCAGGAAATGAAATTTTAGTTAGTCCTTTCCTATATAAGCAAGATGATTTACTGACTGTGGCAATTATGTGCTGAGCTCATTCTTGTTCTCTTATTAAATACAAATTTTCCCCATCAGCTTCATCTAAAAACTAGGACATAGTACTCTGATGGAGTCAAAGAAAGGAAGGGAAAGTTATTCTTGTCAGGCACTGGTAATTCTATTCAACCTAACCAACCTGAGAAATAGGTGTAACCAAATCTTGGGTGGCTCTGGGATCATTTCTTTGAACAATGTGACTCATATCATCTATATGATCTTTAGGAAGAACCATTTCCAAGAACAACTTTAAATGTTGTGACATGAATGTGTACAATAATGAATTTGCCTGTGAACATGATTATTTTTATCTTCATTGTATCCATAAAAATTTATGGTTAATAATTAGAATTTTGTAGTTTATACTTAAAAGTCTTCCACGATGATCTTTAACTAAGAATTTTGGGAAAATATTTTATATTTTTCAAAGCATCAATTTGCAAATGGCATAACCTAGTACTAAACCTGCTTGGCTTTACTTTTCTTTCTCTAAGGATCCAACGAAAGAGAACAGCAGTGGCATGTCTTGTAATTTAGGATTTTTAAAATTTATGTTTTTGTTTTTGTTTTTTTTTTTTACAAAAAATATCCTAAATGACTGGCATACTTCTAATAATTAACGTGTTAGTCCGCCCTATACATAACAGAAATCCAAATAAATATGCTTTAAATTTAATCATTTTAAATTTGTGCCCACTTTTCTTGCTCCTCTACAAACTTATTACATTTTATAGCTTAGAAATATCTTACTTGCCCTTGCAATTGACAGTGCTTTGATAACTGTTTCAATTCACTTTTTCTTTAAATTCAAGATATTCATTTTGTGAGTTTCAAATTCCACAATGAATATAAAATTGTGGAGACAGAATGTGGTATACTTACTTTTCGTCATCCTTGTATTTATAAAATATGAAAATTCACATTTATTTTTAATTGACCCAATCAACTCTGAGTATAACACCTCTGCTTTAAATTTCTATTTACTGCAGATTTTGCTAAGAAAAAATTAATTTTAGTTCCTAGTCCAGTTACATGGGTGTGCATTACACATGGGGAAACACCTCTGATCCTGGTACTCAGGGCACTTTCCATTCTCATTTTTCTAGTGTTAAAATGTCACTCACTGGGTGCTTACCAGGAAAGCACATAACTCTGGCTATGTAACACAGTTTAGGTTTCTTTTTATTACACTAGAATAGTCAAGATACATCCTTTAATTTGTATTATAGTAATCATAAAAACACTTCCTTACTTTTGCCATCATTCTTTATTTTCCTATTTATCTTGCAAAATCAGATAATAAACATTTAATAAAGCTAAATTTTGCATTCAACAGCTCTTGGATGGATAATTCCCTTTAAAATGTGATAAAACATTGTCACTTAAAGGATCTCCATCTATACCTAAAAATTAACTGCAAACTAAGTGGCTAATGCTGTTAAAAAAAGAAAAAAAGAAACTCAAAGTGATTTCAATGTTTCTAAGAAGCAGGGAAACGACATATCACATCAGTTTGTTGCTCTCAAGGTCAGTACTAAGATCAGAGAGTCCCCACTGTATGATACAATTGGAAGATAAAGACACATTACTTCCCTGGGAAGCTTTGTCTGAAGCTTCAAGCACAAGTGGGTCAAGTTCCCAGTGATCCTTTGCGCCTGTCTAATTAACGACTGTTGCATTTGGTTTGCCTGGGACTTTATGATGATATCCTCCCTCCCACCCCAAATAAAACAACCTCGCACACACCAAAATTATCCTGTTAGGTGTTCTCATTTCCAGAAGTTTGCAGAGAGAAGAGCCTTTAAAAATCTCATAACAGTGTTTTGTTGTTTTTTTTTAATTATCTTTCTTCACATGTACTTGATCACCTAGAAAATCTGTGTTCCAAGAAATGATGTTTTTTCTGCCTAAATGGTAAACATACAAATAACATGAGATCACTTCAAATACTAATGAGTGGGAGAAAGGATTACACTCTACAAGCATGTGTTTTAAATGGTCAGAATTTGCCTTGAAATGTAAAATTAATGATCATTTACTCTGGAGTTTTATGTGAGTATTGCATAAGTATGTGGAAATGGAGCCACTCAACTGTACAATGCTGCATTGTTTCATTTCCCATGTTTCTGTGTATATGTTACTGTTTCAGTTTCATTTGTCAGCAAGTGTCTGTTTACCCTGCTTCCTGTTATTAATTATGGGAAACAGGTTTTCTTGAAATATATTAGAGACTCTTTTAACTCTTGTCCAGACACTTCAAGGCAAGATATTGATGATTCCTTTAATGTCTGTACAAAGCCGGAAACTGAGTTAAAATACATTGTTGTCTCACACAGCTTACAAGTTCTTATCTCTCACGGGGGGGGGGGGGGGGAAGAAGGAGGCAGAAATAATTAAAAAAAAAAATCACAGCAGCTTCTATTTCTATTACTAGACACCGAAATAATAGAGTTGGATACTTTCTTCATCGGCCACAGCAATTAACTAACATATCACAATGTAAATTCTGAACTCAAAAATGTTTCAAAGATCAACTCAAATAGTAAAGTGCTAGAAGACAATGAGATATATTCTAATGTAAGTGTATCCACAAAGAGTCAAAAATACCAACCTTATTACTGGTGCATTACAAAGCTTTTTATATAGAAACATATGGTCAGTGCATCCAGCTCTCTGTCTTTGAAATAGGAGGAAATATACTTGCATGCATTAAAATCATAAAGGAGCCAAAACATCTGGAAGTTTTAGAAGAAAAGCAAAATAGTTATGGGAGGAAAGTCCAGATTAAAAAATGCAGATGTTTAATTGGGCTGTCAGTTATGTTATGAGGAAATAAGGGCAGAAATAACCAGAAGCCACTGGTGGAAAATTAAAATAGTTTCGTGAACCCTTGCCAAGCTAAAAGCAATGAAATCGGTAACATAATATGGACAGGGGCATTCTCAACTGAGATCTGAAAATGTTACCATGTGCAATTTTATAAATTAGCCATTTCCAAAAAATCTTTTTCATTTAAAGCACAATAAAAAGTTTTTCAGCCTCTCCTCTCTCTTTTCGGTCATTAACATCGGGCAGTTATTCGGAGTTTGGCTTTCATCAATGACAAGCTCTCCCCCCACCCTCCTCACCCGGTTTCTAAGACCCTCTAATACTGCTGAGTGGCCAGAAATTACAGATGCAAGGAAAGCTGACAAATGCCTGCCAGGCCCCTCCCCCATTGCCTCGATAGTCAAAGCCCCCGCCAGAACATGCCTGAGAGCAGCGCACCGAGAGACAAAGGCACAAAGATTCCATTTTCTCAGGGAAAATAGATTTCATGTGTAAAACACTAGTGAGAAAAAATTGAAAGCTGACACATATGTGCAATTTTAGAGAGGCAGGGCTGAATATTTCAAGAAGATTGAAATTGCATTTGATTGCATCAAAGCCCAACAAATGTTGTTTAACCTAAAAGTCTTTTCAGTCTGTAAAAAGACATTCAGTGGCAAGATATTTTATTTTTTTTTTAAGCACATGGTTAAAAAGAAAAAATCTTGAGCTCAGTGGAGAGATGTTGATTACATACTACTGTTGCATAAAGAATTAACACTGGCTCACATCACAGGGTCTACAAAATAAAGGGGGAAAGTTAAAAAAAAAAAAAACACAACCCTATTGAATCAAAGAGTTCAGAAAGATAATATTAAATCCTTATGAGTATGTTTCCTATAAAAAGAATCCCCTCCCAGCAGCCCCAGGGTATCATTACTGGAGAGGCAGCGAGTGGTTTATTAGAGATTCAAACCTTGGCATCTGAGCCTTGCCAAGCATGCAAGTTTTAGCTTGTGAGCTCCCTTCTGGCATCTAACAGTGAGGGCCGTCTGGTTGGTCTCCACACGCCAGGCAGTGTGTGGGTGCAAAGTCTCAGGCTAGGAGACAAAGGAAGATCATCATTTGCTCTGGAAGGTCATGCTTCATGCTTTTCTTCCTACCTAAATTCATATATGCCAGCAAAACATTTAGGGACGATAGGAGAAATATGGGAAAAAAGAAGACATAACAAAATGAATCAGGGAATTAATCTATAACATATCTTCAAGTGATATAAATAAATATACAGAGAGAAAGGAGGTGAAAGAAAGAAGGAGAGAGGGAGAAAGAGGGAGAGAGAAGGGAGAGAGAAAGTTCGAAATTTTGACTTAAAATGATCTTTTCATTGAAGGGAAGGAAGAAGCTTTTCCCCCCTGCCTTCTTAGATTTTTAACTTTGGTGGGTGGTTTTTTGTTTTTTAATTTTTAATTTTAATTATTTATTTGACAGAGACAGACACAGCGAGAGAAGGAACACAAGCAGGGGGAGTGGGAGAGGGAGAAGCAGGCTTCCTGCTGAGCAAGGAGCATGATGCAGGGCTCGATCCCAGGACCCTGGGATCATGACCTGAGCCGAAGGCAGATGCTGCACAACTGAGCCACCCAGGCACCCCATTTGGTGGGTGTTTATGTTTCTTTAACTTCATATACCATGCAAAGCTAATTCAGTTGTATATGAAAAGAAACTTTTTTTTATTTATTTAAAATTTTTTTTTTATTTATTTAAAAAAATTATTTAAATATAATTAACATACAATACCCTATTAGTTTCAGGTGTATGTCATAGTGGTTTGATATTTTTATGCATTATGAAATGATCCCCACAATAAGTTTAGTTACCATCTGTCACCACAGAAGATCATTACAATATTATTGACTATGTTCCTTATGCTGTACATCACATCCCCATGACTTATTTATTTTATAACTGTAAATTTGTATCTCTTAATCCCAGTCACCTCCTTTGCGAACCTCCTAAACCCTCCTTACTCTGCTAACCAACAGCTTATTTCCTGTATTAATGAGTCTGTTTCTGTTTTACTTTGTTTTGTTTTTTTTTGAGATTCCACATGTAAGTGAAATTATACAGTATTTGCCTTTCTCTGTCTGACTTATTTCACGTAGCATGATATCCTGAAGGTCCGTCCATGTTGTCTCAGATGCAAGATTTGATTCGTTTTCATGGCCACGTAATATTTCTTTGTAGATATATAGCCCATCTTTACCTGTTCATCTGTGGATGGGCACAGACTGCTTCCATATCTTGACTATTGTAAATAATGCTGCGATGAACAAAGGGGTACATCTCTTCGAATTGGTGCTTTTATTTCCTTCAATACTTTCCCAGGAATGGACTTGCTGGATCATATGTAATTCTGTTTTCCGTTTTTTGAGGAATCTCCATACTGTGGCTACACCAGTCGACATTCTCACCGGTGTGGATTTCCTTTACTCCACTCCTCGCCAACACTTGTTATCTTTTTCTTCTTCATCATAGCCATTCTGACAGGTGTGAGATGATATCTCATTGTGGTTTTGATTTGCATTTCCCTGATTATTAGTGATGGTGAGCATTTTTTTTTTTTTTATGTGTCTGTTGTGCATCTGTATGTCTTCTTTGGAAAAAATGTCTATTCAGGTCCTCTGGCCTTTTTAAAATCAGGTTGTAGAGTTTTTTTTGTTTTGTTTTTTTTTAATATTAAGTTGTACACATTCTTGATAATTTTGATATTAACCTTTTATCAGATGTATGTTTTTCTCCCATTCGGTAGGCTGCCTTTTGTTTTGTTGATGTTTTCCTTAGATTTGCAAAAAAAAAAATTTTAGTTTGATGTAATCTCATTTGTTTATTTTAGCTTTTGTGGCCCTTTCCTGAGGAGACTGCCCCCTCTCAAATTATTTCTGTGACCAAAGAGCTCACTATGTTTTCTTCTTTCTCAAATTGAGCCTGCTTACATTCCCTCCCAATCCTTTCAATAGGATGCTGTTCTTAATAGTTGGGTTCAATATTTGCAGAATATTTGGAAGGGGCTTAATATATGTTGAAATGTGTTGGACCATTAACAGGTTAAACTGTAATTAACAGTAGCTGTCAGGGGTTAGACACCAAGAAAATGCACTGGGAATATTTTAATTTAAAAAAATGACAATAAAATTTTTAAAAATTGAGAACACATTCTGTACTGTGCCACTCCCTTTCAAGCTCCCGCAGTTTTTAAATTCCTTTAGTCAATAGGAATAGCAGAGAGAGAAAGAGAAGAAACTAACAAAGTACTTCATAACCTTATAAGAGATGACTGAGAAGAAAAATGAGAATCTTAGGTGAATCCTATGACCACTCAAATGTTTTACACAAACTCTATTTCCACAACGATATTCATGTCAGGAAACATTCTAGCTGTCCCTCCCAATCTAATCAAAATACTATCCAGCATTTTGAACAAGATAGTCGTACCTTTAATTAATAAAACTATTACTTCAATTAGGTTATTAAAAATAACCTAAATGTTCAAAGCCTTCATCTATTTGCTATCAAAAGGGAGTGTCCCACATATCTGAGAGTTGGGAGCATAATTACACATATTCAGCCGCCGTAAGTTAGTGAGTCTCAGAGCTTCAGTTTCCCTTCGTATAATACGAGGAATTTTGTCAATCATAGGAAATTTGGGGGGAGGGGATTAATCCACAAAGGCAGTGCTGGCTCCCAAAATGCTAACATACATGTGTGCACAGTGGGAAGAGAGCATAAAACTTCTGCTGTGTTTTCAAAGTTTAAAGTTTAGTATGAAGAGCAGCCCCATCTTATAAATGGAGAAAGGAAGTCTCTGATGAATTCAGTAAAATAAATCAAGCAAAAGCTACGTAATCACCACACCACGGACCGGTTCATTGATGTATTTGTACACATTTTAGAATGTTTCTGTAACTTTGATTCTGATGCTCTGCGATCTCAAATTTCTTCAAGTGTATGTGACATATTGACATTAACTGTCTCCCCCATTAGTCATGTGTCTGCTAAGCCAGTGTGTACAGGGTAGCGGAGTGAGCCCAAGTGAATCGGGGTCATGTCCCAAAGTCCACCCAGAAAATAAGTTCCCTTAGGCTCCACCCCTCACTGCCAAGTCCACTGCCTTGGCCTCGGAGGACTTGAGAACAGCCGTGGAGGATGTGTGAGGTTTTTCCGTACACTTCCTACCGTGCCAGCCAACAGGGTCGTTCATGCCTCTTCAGTCATACTGCCTCTGTAGCCCCTAGAGCATCACCTCAGGTGCTGAAGCACAGAGAAGAAAATTCTGAAATGAAAGCTTTTTGTTATGTGGACGATATTGAGGAAAATATTGATAATCTTTTAAAATATATGTATCCTTGAAGAGAGAACATGTATGTCTGACCTAAGAAGATCAACAAACTTACACAGTCTAAAAAGTGTTTCTTACAGTAATTTTTTAACCAAATACCAAGATTCCCTAATTTAAGGGTAAAAAGGAAAATAATACTGTGCTTGTCTTCATTTAACCTAATTGAAAGGGAGAAAGCCACCTCGATTAGTCACATTCAATATTTTCTTTTTTGAAAATTCAACTGCTGTCATAGAGTGGGATAATGATACAGAGATAACGTTGTGTTATTTGGATAAATGAGCCTCTATAGAGAAATTAGATGATGAAAAACAAAGCAAATATATTTAATATGTTTGGTAATAAAATCTATTTATCTATCAACTGTAGTAATGGTAGGTAGTATTTTAAAACCTTCTTAAACACGGGAAGTACGTCCAAAGGAAAATGAATCCTTATAACTAATTAACATTGCAAAGGTAGCCAAAGCTATCTGTTTTATCTTTTCAGGAGTTTCTGGTTGTTACTTGACAAGACATTTTATGGTGGGGAAACCCAGACAATGTTTTCTATGGCCAAATTTGTAGCCCTAGAAAAGGAAAAAATTAGGACACGAGATGTGGCAGATCTCTACAGAGTGTTGGATTGGAAAAAATCCCTGTAAGAGGACAAAAATCAGTTGTAGCTAATTTGCTTAGCATGGCCCGAGTTTCATTTAATATCTTTTTGTTTCGTACAGGGATCTTGGCAAAATTTGCAACGAATCCGTAAAGGAAACTGAAAGCAGTTTGATCTTCATCTTCAGTGACAGTCCCACAAAAGTTGAAGAAATATGTTATGTTTCCAAAGAAGAGTACAGTTGTGCCCTAAAATTAAAACATGATTAAGGTATGACATTTCTTTTAATTCAGTTGCAATGCTTTGTTCTTTCCATTACAGATAATTTCTTCTTTTTTTCCCCTCAGTCTCTCTCTTCCTTTTCTTCCTCTCATTAGCAGATTGTCTTTTGTAATTGATGTTGTTTACTGTCCTTTCATCAAATATATGCCACATCACTTAGGCGAGCCATCCGACAGGGCACCTAAATACACATTAGAAGGTACCGGGAGCCATGAGTCGCTTTGACCGCCTCATCAGGGAAGTTATAATAAGCATCTTGATGCCACTGAGTGCAATGCCGTATTCAAATAATAGCCTTCATCTGCACCCTCTTTAAATATAAAAGTAAACCTTGAAGTCTTTGAAGGACCCAACCAAACAACACACACATGAAAATAGACCAGTGAGCCTTTGGGGGAAAAATCCTTACGTAAAATCTGTAAAGAATCTTAGCAGTTTTTGAAGAAAGCCCTCTAGGTAAATGATGGCTGTGAAGGAGACACACGTCCATCTCAATTTTATGAGGATCCTTATTGTGGGCGCTCTGTGCCATTTTTGCTCCCAGCAGGATTTTTCTTTCCTCATCAAGTTTTCAGGGCTATCTACTGTTCTCTGTGTGTAGAGCATATTTAGGGGTCCCACAAAGCTGCACTAACTAAACAAAAAAAACAAAACACACCACACACACACACACACACACACACACACACCCCAACAACAACAACAATAAAAAACAACCAAAAAACTTTGTCAAGTGGTCAGACAGACTGGAACTAGAGGATTATAGGTAAGAGGGATAAAATGAAGGGTTGAAAGCTATAATTTCTATTTCTGTGGTGGCAACCGCATCAGCTGTTGGAGTCAGGCAGTTTCAAGAATATGGCTACTTAAGCATAGAGTCTGGGAAGAAGACACTTCAAAATATAACAGTAAGTCAGGCCTCTAGTCGTAAAGATACACTAAATGATGGGCATCCCTTGCTGGGTCCCTTTCCTGATTGTCCCAGCGTCCCTCTTTCTCACCCGGATGTTTTCCACTTCCATTTGATTCCATCGTTGTCTTTGACAAAGCCATCTATTACTATATATATATATATATATATATATATATATATATATATATATATAAATAGCCATCTATTACTATATATATATATATATATATATTTAAACCTTATATTTTAACCCTAGTTGCTTGGCCTCTGACTACCAGCACATGCTCTGTGCTCCTAGCAAACAGAAAACATGTTTTAAAAGGAGACACTGTGGGGCACCTATGTGGCTCAGTGGGTTAAAGCCTCTGCCTTCAGCTCAGGTCATGATCTCAGGGTCCTGGGATCCAGCGCCGCATCGGGTCCTCTGCTCAGCAGGGAGTCTGCTTCTCTTCTCTGTCTCTCTGCCTGCCTCTCTGCCTACTTGTGATCTCTGTCAAATACATAAATAAAACCTTTAAAAAAAAAATAAAAGGAGACACTGCATCTCAAAGGGTTTCGCATTTGGCAGAGAATAGTTTGTTCTTGAACAAGATCTGTCGATTTTCAGAAATAGCCCCTCCCTGGAAATGGTTTTAAAGAATGTGTATGTACATATGGGTGTCAGGCAATCAAATTTGTAGATGGAGTAATTTGAAGAATGAACTATTATAGTGACAGGATTGCTTATAAAATGATAAGAAATATAGATGTCTGTCTAGCCTATGTAATATTCACTACCATCTTGGGAATTTCATTCCATAATTTGGCCTTATATTTTTATTAGAATTAACAGAATCAGAGGGTTGGTAGAAAGCATAGAAATTTTATAATACAGTTCTCATATTGAAATGAAGAAAATGAAGCCCAGAAAATAATCTGTTCCAAGTCATTCTGCTTGTCTATAAATGCTGTTGGTTTAATTTTAGTTTTGCATATATTTAGGCAAAGAAAATATTTTCCCAGAAACTAGTTACAAATGTTTGAGAAGAGATATAATCATTAAAATATGCGTGTAGTAAAATATAACTATTATTCAATAGTGGATAATATATATTGAAGTTGCCTGGGGATTTTATTCATCAAGAAAACTTACTTTCATTGTTAATATATCCTCTGATCTTTATATATGTATAATATGTAAAACAGCTCAAATTATCTATATAAATGCACTTTATTTTTGTATACAAATACAACCCACATTTGACTTTTTTGTGTTATGATTATATATTACTCACAGTTCTGTAGTTTTAACCAGAACAAAAAGGATTGCCCAGAAGAAAAGAAGGTAAGTTATTTTATAAGTTGGGTTGGAAAGTCAGAAATTCTTTTTCCATTACCAACATTGTGTTCTTTAAAAAAATAAGACAAATTCTTATTTTTTCATTTATGAGTATTTCCATAAGAACTGACAGAAATGGGGGTGGGGAGGAAATCCACAGTAGATACACAGTTAGACCCTATTATTAGAGGCAATTGGGTGGCATCCTATGGGAAATATATTTTGCTCTTGAAGATGGAATAGGCTTAACGTTAAAAAAAAAAAAAAAAAAAAAAAAGATCGGGGCGCCTGGGTGGCTCAGTGGGTTAAAGCCTCTGCCTTCGGCTCAGGTCATGATCCCAGAGTCCTGGGATCAAGCCCCCGCATTGGGCTCTCTGCTCCACAAGCAAGGAGCCTGCTTCTCCATCTCTCTCTGCCTGCCTTTCTGCCTACTTGTGATCTCTGTCTGCCAAATAAATAAATAAAATCTTTAAAAAAAAAAAAAGATATTATACATACCAAAAAATATGTTTATAACACAAAGCTTTTAAATTTTTAATTATATCCCTAAGTTGGCTTTCTAGTTTTTCTAGGATATGAAGGCATTCAAAAAAAAAAAAAAAAAAAAGAAAGAAAGAATGAAAGAAAGAAGAAGAAAAAGAAAGAAATATTTACTCAGATTAGTGTTGGGAACATCACATAGAAATATTTGTGGTGATGTTACTGGAAATGAGTATTTTTGTAAAGTAAACAAGTAGAATGGCTGAGCTTTAAAAAGTCTGCCACACTGCCTTAAGGTTAAAAATGCAAGTCTAGATATATCTAAGAAATTGTAATTTGTTTAACTTTTTAGTTCTAAGCATTTTCTGATGCAAATATTTAAAAGATGGCTATGTCTTCAGTTAAAAATGAACATTATGATGAAGTAGTAATACTTAGGTTGTTTTCACTTTCCATAATTAAAAGCTACTTGCTACTTATTCAGGGCATACGTTTCAGTCCCAAATCATTGAGGACACATCTAAGTAATATAATATTGTTTTTCTTTAATTAAACAACAATTTTGTGGCAGTTTTCAGGTTTGATTTCAATTTGTGTTTTAGGGACTTCAAATTTAGTTAAATAGCATCAGGATGTTAATTGTCTCTATGATCGTTATAATTTAAATAACAACATGTAAAATACAGAACATGATAATACAATGAATGCAGACTTATGGAAAAATTGCATCCCTTAGTAAAAAAGTGGGGGAAATCAGGACAAATGAGGATGAACATGATTATTTTTCCTGGTACTTTTATAGACTGATCTATGAAAGTTGGGTTTGATATACCTTGTCTTAATGGTATATGAAGAAACCTATGGCTGACATCAGAGTTCCTAGGTGTATACCACACACCTACGAACTCTGATGTCAGCCATGGTATATTCTTTTCTTTTTTTTTAAGATTTTATTTATTTATTTGACAGACAGGGATCACAAGTAGGCAGAGAGGCAGGCAGAGAGAGAGGGGGAAGTAGGACCCTCGCTGAGCCTCGAGCCCGATGTGGGGCTTGATCCCAGGACCCTGGGATCATGACCTGAGCTGAAGGCAGAGGCTTTAACCCCCTGAACCACCCAGGTGCCCCTGGTATGTATATTCTTAATAAAGATATCTATGATCCAACATTGCAGAGATAATTAGGCTTCACATTGAACTACCTCTTCTAGAATCTTCAGGGACAAGGAAATGCAGCTATGTATCATCTGCCACTTCTACAGATAGTGCCAAAGGATCTAACTCAATGAAAATTCAAATCAAAATGCACAAAAATACAGTATTCCCAACCTGCTGTTGTATTGCCAGATAAATTATATATGCACAACAATATTTGCCCATTCTTAATCTTTATGTTGCACAATTATACTGAATTTTGAGTGGCATCTTTAACAAAAGAAGCCTAGAAACATCCTTTGGTAACAAAGGAAAAAGTCATCACGTATGCTTGAAAAAACATATTCAGAGTTATTGTGGGGATTGCTGAAAGACACATTGAAAGATGTTTATGGCTCAAGAATATATTTCATGTAGAAACTGGGCTGTGCTTTTGTATTTTATCAACTTCATAATCATAAAGGAAACTTAGAAGGAGAAGAAATGTAAGTGAAAATCTTGTTAGGAACAGTAATTATACAGTTAGCAAAGTGACTGCTTATTTTTTCAAGATGAAGTTTGATTTTAAGTAAATAACATTTTCGGGAAAAGAAGTTGATTAACAAAACTGAGCATTCACACAAGGCAGTGTGCCACATAACTCAAAACGCCAGGGCAAAAACGTCAACTGGTGGAAGGGGATTCAATGCTGGTCTATAATAATTAGCCATATTTTCTCCACTGAGAAGAAGAGCTCTCTTCAGATCTTGAGCGCTAGTGTGGATATGGACATTTTGAATATCAGAAAAGGGAATTTGATTCATGTTCCATAGTTATACACCCATGATGGAGGCTTTGATTTCTCCAGTGGGTATCATGGAAATCACAATAACTATGACCAACTTGTGTTGACTAAATAGGACTTAATTTTTCTCTGGGCCAGGTTTCCTCAACAGAGCTCCTATTGATATTTTGGACCAGATAATTCTTTGGCATAAGAGATTGTACATTGTAGCATTGTGCTTTGTAACACTTTTAGTCAGTATCCTTGGCCTCTACTCACCACATGTCAGTAGCATTCCTCTCTCACCACGTTGATATTATCAGACATTGCCTTTGGTTGAGAACCACATGTCTAGACATTTTTCATTTCTTCTCTTATCTCAATGGAAAATGAGTTATGTTGATTTTTTGCATTATCTTTAATAGACATTTTCTATAAAGTACTTATATGTACTAAGTGAAGAAGTGGTTTGTAATGTAAATGTCTCTGCAGGATACAAAAAATAGGAATCTTAATGGTATATTCATTACTTGAAACATTGAATATTGGATTAAAAATACACAGATTATAAGGGATACTGAATGTGAACTCACACCTTGTGCCATACCTGAAAACTTGCAGTGTAAGCCAGGTAAATTAGTGCATGTTTGCCTCTGATTGGACATGAAAAATTTCTTCTTGTGTATTATAGTTAAATATAGCAATACATTTTCAGAGGTAACTTTCTGTAGCAGAGAACAAATTAAGACCCTAGCAGATAATATTTCATGGAGTCCTGATTATAGCAAGAGAGTGGCCCTCATTGCACTTTCCATAAATGTTGGCTTTCTCCATCTACTAAAGCACAATTTCCCTGGAATGGCTCACAAAATACTGAAAACGAAAGCAAAAAATCTGCAGAGAACTTGGGAAATCATCATCAAAATGGGCTGATAGCCATGTGTTTAAAATGCAGATTATCAACTATTTTTTTAACTAACAACAATGAGATGGTAGAGAATTATTAACTTGATACATTTTTGGGACTTGAAGGGTTTTTGGTGGAAATCTATTGATAGGAAAGAAAAAAAAAAAGCTACGTAGAAATCTAAGAAGCAAGCCATCAAAAGAGAAATATGCAGGAAATAAGGAATCCCAAGTTTTTAGAGCATAGGGGAAGAAATGTGTTGATAGTATTGATCCACTGGTCTTCTAAAAACTGTGAAAGTCATTAAGCCAATATGTCTTAGCTTGGTTTAGCTTTAACAAAAAAAAAAGCTATATGAATGATTTCAATGTATTAAATGATGTTTTATTAACTTTTGTACACAATTATAAGTGTATGTGGCTTCCCCAGTGAGCACCTGGAAAACTGAGCCGATTTGCCTTTCCTTCTTGATGGCATTCTTGTACTTTCTCCAAGCTTTTTAAGATCACCTACTTAAAGACCCTCTACTAATGATATGGAGGCGTTAAAATTTAAATACAACTAATATTTATTTTTTATTATATTTTTCAGACTTGAGATTTAAAAAAAAATTCTCTGGATTCATGAAAGATAAAATAATAGGTTTGCCTTTTACAGACCTTGAGTCCTACACTAAGAATAGATACAGGCTGAGTTCCTTTCTAGCATGAATTGGATTATCACTGAACATATAGCCATGAATCTATAATGCCAAGAGTTAGACATAACACTTGGAAGGCTTATAACTCCAACTTGTAGTAATGAAATTGTAAGATAGAGTTATGCTTATAACTTTTTCTTTCTTTAAAAGAACTCAGAGTAACGGTACTTTTTTTTTTTTTTTTAATCTGCAGTGAAGTCTTTCCCTGGTAACACATAAACAGAAAAGTGGATATGAGGACTTATCATTGTTACTGAATTTTAAAAGTAATAAAGCATTTTTATAGAAAATACATAGGAAATTGAAAATATAATTTCCTTTACCAATGCATTATGTCACTATTTCTTGCAACTTAATTACTAAAGGATGATTTTAATATCACACATTTTCTAGGGCAAATTTTCCCAAGCTTTTGCATACCAGAATTACGTGGAAGACATATTAAAATACAGATTGCTGGGTTTCAAGGCCAGCAATATGCAAGGCCTGAGAACTGCATTTCTTGCAAGTGCTCAGGTAATCCAGGCCCCAAAAGGCCCATGGCTTTAGACACATACTTATTTCTGATCTAGCTTCTTACTGTGCTTATTAACTTTCTCTTTATTGAAAATGGGAAGGCCTACTTAAATGTAAATATGTTAAAGAAGTTGTATATATTTCAGTTTATTCATCAGTAGTAGACCAAATCAGCTTTGTCACTGAGAGGAATGACAGTGGATGTTTTTAATAAAAGATTCTCCACACAGCACTGAAAGACAGGAAACCTTAAAAGGAAAAAGAAAACTGATAAAACTACACCCAAACAGGGCTTTTAATTGGCTAAAAACTTTTTTTTTTAAAATCCTGCCTGCTTACAAAGTAAAAGTTCATTTTCTCACACTTAGCAAACACTTAGTTATCAATATTTTGTTCATATTTTTCCTTAGTCATCCTTTTTCCACTTGCCAGAAAAGAATTAATCATTCTCACCATTTAGTGTCCCCCCTCCCATAGTATACAATTGTTCTTGCCCTTATATATTATATAGCTTAAAAATGTACAGCGTGACCCTACTAATTCAGTACTTTTATTTAAACTTTGGCAAGGCCCCATTAAATTTAAGATGTTATTACACTACAGGACATTAATTATACTGAATAAATTATTCAGGATTCAAAACAATCTTTTCAAAGGTATGCAGGCCTGTTACCTACAGTTGTGCAGGCTGTGCACTGCACAACTTCTGGAGGCACCATTGAACTAGATGATGATGTGAATGGTACTCTCTGGAATTGTGCGATCAGGTGTTCTTAGTCAGAAATAATAAGCCATGTTTGATAAGACAGACATAAAGTTCTTGTTTTAACTCCAAAATTCTTGGAGAATTGCAGAAGAATTGCACATGTGATTGTGTCTGATTTAGTTGACTGCTGTTAGTTCAATATGGGTCAGTAAAAATCTACACCTTCCCACAAAAACCGTGAAAAGCTTAGTGTTTCAGTGAGTTGGGTTTCTGGTGTGAGGGGAATGAGAAGTCTCTTAGCTTCGTAGCTGGTAGAATGAATCCAGAGCTGACCACTTCTCAGATACTATTTTCAATCCTGCTTTGTTTGGAGGTAAACCAAAGTACCAACTGCAAATGTTCATTTACAAAGAGCACTAAACAGATGTTCCACACTCAGCATAATAACTGAGAACCTTAGAAAAGCAAGAAATTGTTGAATTTTTTTCAGTTAACCTCAATGACCTATGAACAAATACATACCGGTTTTGCCAGTGAGGTATGCCAAAATAGCACCTTGATTCTGGCTTTGGAATAAAAGTTTATGGAGTTTTTGATAACTTCTAGCCTTTGACAACACAGCAGGGGAAGCTGAGAAGGGAGTTATTTTTAGCTGAATACTGGAAAATCATCATCCAGTTTCCTCTGCTCAGTCACTAATAACCACAGACAGCCTTAAAAAGAGTTGTTGATTAATCTGTGTCCAAACATTTTATTTTTTTTCTTAATGCTGTCATTCAGAAACACTTAACAGTTAAACCTTGTCGTCTGGTTCTTCTTAGAAGACCAACTTCTGCTGATAATACCTATTAACACTTTATCGACGCTTTATAAAACCAGCAATATAAGGCTTTGAGAGTGCCCACTTTTTGTTTCCCACCCATTTTAATAATCCTGGCCCATCCTTTTCCGCAGAAGCAAATGTACAAATGTGGAGACACTTCTGCATGACGACCGAGTTCATAATGTGCACATCCAAAGCATTGACATTGATGCCGTATCCATGGTTTTCAAAGGGGAGGGTAATCTGTGATAACAAAATTGTATCCCTTCCTTCCTGCAATTACCTCACTATCCTCACAGCCTTGACATCTGGAAACCCACAGCTACAGTAGCAGCTGTGATTCCTGTTCTACAACAGGAAGTTGACTACACATTCCAAAGCGCCCTCATTGTTTTGATATTTTTCTGGCTGCTTAAGAAGCTTGGATATTGGAGAACACACTATTGTGTCCCAATCGCAGTTTGGAACCATACACCAAAGTGTATCTTGTCACAATCTGAACCACTTATACGTATGGAAGCTTGTCTTTTTCTTCATGACAGATGACTTGTTCATTGTGGTCATGGTCCGAAGTTAACCATGTTAGACATTGCACACTTTATTAGGGAATTAACTGATTTTGCTCATAATTGCACTCTTTTCCAGAGTTTATTTGGTGGTTTCACCTCCGCCATAATTTTCTCAAGTAATCAGCATGGAAGGAGGCTTCTCCAAAGACATGCTTCTATCTAAATACTTGGAAGGGAATTGATTATTTGAAGTTAGAAATTGATTCTCATAGTATTGTGAGAATCACTACGCCTTGCATTTGCTTACAGAGGGTCCCACTTCACAGAGATTTTCAGATCCTTGTCAGTCTGCTAGAAATCAAGAGATCTCCAAAAGGAGGGCAGAATTATTAGTAATGGGCAAACACAATTGTGTTTTATCTTCACTAAATGTCTGAAACTGTTTTGTGTTTTTGAGCCAGTAAAATTATAATGTTGTTTATTCAGAATTCTTTTATTCCTAAAAAGAATCAAACGAAATAAGTATTGTGTTGTTTTACTGTTAATTTATCTTTAAAGTGGCTACAGATAATAGCTATCTTCATTATAAGAGCATTTGTGCTTTTTTTACTCATCAAATTAAGAATGAAATGGATTTTAGTAACACCCTACAATTGCCATATTAATCAAAATTATTACCAGTGATCTCCTTGAAGCTGAACTGGTTTGCTGTGGAACAGGTTGAGGATTGCTGTGATTCAGAGCATAACTCTGCAAAAATATACTGACACACGATTTTTATTTAATTTACAAATTTTACTAAGGTTTTCCTCTTTCCTATATTTCCCCCCAAATGTAATAATATCCCCCATTGTATATTTTTATTTGCCTTAATCTCCAGTTTAATTTAATTTTTCTTTTTGCTTAATTACTTCTTCTGAAATTTTATACTCATAAGTGATGAAATCTCAGTCTCTCTCTCTTTCATAATTAAATAGTTGATTTAAAATAATTCTTTATGTCCTCTATTCTAGTGACTATAATCTCTGGTATTGCCTTCTGGTTAGAAATATTTTTACACTGGGTTTATAATAAATTTCCTGTAATACTGATTCCGTGTATGCTTAAGAATTTTGTCAGTTTTATCCAAATATTCCTGTGATAACCAGAAGTTATTGTGTCTTCTCCTAGTATTTTAATACTCCAGTGTATACTGAGTGTTTAAATAACCATAAAAGCAATATTTGTTTGCATAGTTATTGGCTTGTTTACCATCAGTGCTCCAGAAAATCTTGCTAGGCAATCTGCCTGGGGCTGATACGTATAACCATTAGCAATTACGGATTCCAGAAAGCTGTTGACATGATTTAAAAAAAAAAAAAAATCTCAAAATCAGATACAAAATACACAGTGTATTCCTAGGGTAGTTTTTTGTTGCTATTCATGCTCTGGCCTTTACTTGTTATCTTAACTGTAATTCACTTTTCCTCAAAGTGCACTGAGTAATAGGAAATTCTATATCAAACTTGGGTTCTTCCTAGACATTCGTAGACAGATGCATTATTTTCAAAATTAGCAAAGCAGAATTATTTTTATATGATGGTGCTTTTACACATCATTTATGTTTTGCAGGGGTTGGGTAATATGCCAGTGATGTGCTTTTCACTGTCGAGCAATCCATCTACTACACAAAAGAGGCACGGGTGCACCGTCCAGCAGGGGGCGACTTCTGTCATCTGCCATATGTATTGAGCTCTGGGGGAGATAAAGAAGAATGCACAGGACACTGCTCTCAGGGAGGTTGCACTCTAGAGTCTGTACTAGTAATATGCCACCAATGGGCAACAACAAAAGCTAGGCAAAGACTTTTTCACAGTAACCCCTCCATTCGTCCCCACACTGGGACAGGCAACAAAAGAAGCCTCCGTTGCTCCTGAATACAAACCACTCTCTGAAATAGTTAGAAGAACAGCATTAATGAAGAGTTCAGTTACAAGCTTTGGTTGTGATTTTGTTTGCTTGTGGATGGGTGTTTTGTAGAAAAGCCTGAGGCATTTAAATTGTCCTTTGAGCATGACCTGCACTAGAAATAGTGCTGAATAAGCTTTTTTCTTTTTCTCTCATTTTTAAAATGACTTAATTTTCTAAAAATAAACTGTCAGAAAGTTGACTTTTAGAATTTTGTTATGTCATTATAGAACAAAATTATCAAGGAAGAAAAAATAAATACTATTTGTGCATATGACATTTCACTTTTAAACTATTTCCAACCTGACTTTGGTAGTTTATTATCAAAATTTTAGCAGATAGTAGGATTTGACAGAATAAAAATATGATTTTTGGCCTTTAAATATACTACTTCAATCATCCCCAAAATTTCACCTTGAAAAGAAACTGGAAATAGTTCTTATGTGTGAGACCAGAGAAAAGAAACAAATGATGTTTACATAATATTAGAATCAATCTTGGCAAAAATATTCTTAACTTGGGATCTGTTTTTTAAAATTACCTCTCATTTTTTAAAATTAAAAGAATCAAAATGTGAATGCTTAAGACCTAAGGTTTAATGGATTCTGGAAACTATCACTGGCATCCTGTAGTCTAAAAACAATATTTGTTTTTGACACGAATTTACAGTGAGCTATCACGACAACGTGCAAATCACAATGAGTGATTCTTACTGTCGGATTTTCCAAAGAACAAGACATAATGGATCTATTATGAACATCTCCCAGATTATGTTCCCCTTAAAATGTAATATATATACGTAGAATTTAAAGCTAAAAAAGTGTTAACTATCACAGGTTTTCAATAATTAAGAGACTTGCTCAGGAGAGAATTCACTGTGAATTCACTGATTTTGCAAATGATTTTATTACATGAATTTTATTACAAATTACTAGCTCGTGAGGTTTCTCACAGAGGTCAAACATATGTTTATGTTCTGCTGAGTCTTAAAAGCAAAATATGTCCTTATTCTTTAAGAAACATGTATAAAAGAAGAGAAGAAAACGACAGTGTTCTTAATTCCTGAGATACAAATGCCAGCAAACACATCAAGACATTTGGAATTAGAGTCTAGTCACTTTAAATCCAGATGTGTGTATTTTGAGCACATTTTTTTGAGCACTACATAGTCATAAAGTAACCTAAAATAACAATGAAAGAAAACTAAGCTCTGCTGATAAAATACACTTTACTTTTTATGTGGCGTTAACAAAATGACTTAGATGGAAAATGAAATCTGTCTTAGCTTAAGACAGAAGCACAAAGACATTTCCCTTCTGGACAACAGACTTTGGCATTGAAAGATCAAAGGAACAATTTTATCTGCATTGTGACTACAGACCAAAAAATTTTACAGTATTCCTGTCTCCATGCTAGAGCTTATGTGTCTTTAATGGCATTTAAATTATAGCCCTTCTGCAGTCAAGTAGTCAAAACACCACGTCATCTGATGAGACACCATATTATAATCTGTCAGTATGTCTCATTTAAAAATTCTCCTATACTGTACTTGCCCTCATTTTTCTCTTTTGCTGGAAAAATGGAGCAAATTGTTTTTTAAACTGGGTTTATGAGTTGACCTAATCAAGCTAGACAAAAGACATACTTTGGTTTATACTATTTTAACTTAATTAATTTAAACCAATTTGTATATTTTTCCCCCCTTTTTATTGTGATAACCCCTTTCCACATTTTTTTGCTTGTTTGTTTTTAGGGTTTTAATCTTCCTTAGATATGAAATGATACATGGTTTATTATAGACAAATATTAAGTGAAATTCAAGACTGTGTGTCCATTAAAGAATAATAGCTAAAATATTTTGTTCTTGAAGCAAAGTATTTTATGTTAAGCTAATATATAATAGAGGGATTATTATATATAAATGGAAGGAGCTGTTCTCTGCATTTTTGTGTATCACACAATATAGATGGTGTTTCAAATGTCAATGGAGAAACAAGTTTTGAATGTGTTCCTTTAAAGCAATGTTTATTGTAGTGATTTACCAATCAAAACTTTCTGAAAATGAGTATTTCACTTAGAATGGCCTTGCAGATGGGAAAATAAGATGTTACATTTTTTACAGAAACAGTTTTTTTTCTCAAAAATATAAAAATTTTGGGATGCCTAGGTGGCTTAGTCAATTAAGCAGCTGCCTTCAGCTCAGGTCATGATCCCAGGGTTCTGGAATTGAGCACCACATTGGGCTCCCTGCTCAGCAGAGAGCCTACTTCTCCCTCTCCCTCTGCCTGCCACTCTGCCTACTTGTGTGCATGCTCTCTCTCTGTCTCTGTCAAATAAATAAATAAAATCTTTAAAATATATATATATGTATATATATATATTTTAAGAATTTTATTAAAAAGATATCAGCAAGAATATGTAATCAATTATCTTATACCTTAACACTATCCAGTATTACCTATATTTATAAATGGTTATAACAGATATTTTAAAAAGCAAAATTTATTTTGTCTAAAAGCATGTCAGATTAGTAACTGACGGATAACTTTGTTTCCATGTTTCAAAAATATATCATAGGAATTTCATGAACTTTCAACTAGACTTACCTAAGTTTTTAAAATAATATTTTTAGGGGCGCCTGGGTGGCTCAGTGGGTTAAAGCCTCTGCCTTCGGCTCAGGTCATGATCCCAGGGTCCTGGGGTCAAGCCCTGCATCGGGCTCTCTGCTCAGCAGGTAGCCTGCTTCCTCCTCTCTCTGCCTGCCTCTCTGACTACTTGTAATCTGTCTGTCAAATAAATAAATAACAATCTTTAAAAAAATTAAAATAAAATAAAATTTTTAAATCAAATTAAGTTTGAGAAACAAGATGCTTGTTGCAATAAGTGAGTGACTTTAACGTCACCATGGGAGGCTTTTTTTTTTTTTTTAAGATTTTATTTGCCAGAGAGAGAGAGAGAGTACACACAAGCAGGCAGAGAGGCAGGCAGAGGCAGCGAGAGAAGCAGGCTCCTTGCCGAGCAAGGAGCCCGATGCAGGACTCGATCCCAAGACCCTGGGATCGTGACCTGAGCCAAAGGCAGTGGCTTAACCAACTGAGCCACCCAGGCATCCCTTTTTTTAATCAAAGTGACACTCACTACCTTAGGTCAGCTTCAACCGAAAATATTTATATTAGATTATGTCCATCTGTTTTGGAAAGAGCCAACCATTACAAGTAAATTGATTCTTAATTTTCAAACAATTTTAAACAAATTTTATTCCTAATAATTTTGTGTAGAAAAATCATAGTAGAGCATGCTGTGCACTACATATTGTGTAGGAATGATGGGAATCACCAGACATACAGTAGGTTTGAGAAGTTAGATCTTTTTCCCAATCTAGATGTGCCAGGGATTGTTCAACATATTTTACTTATCTGAGGAACTGCAGAAGATATTTACTGAGCTTGGGACAATTTAATATATCACTTTTTCATGGAATCAGGATTGGATGTCTCTATACTTAGTTAATATTTGACAAGAAATCATGACAAATATTTAATTTTCAGAATTTGATGTAGCTAAGTGGGGCCTTATAGTGCAATATTTTGATTTAGGATATGTAATTTTTTCTTAGGTAACCAAAAAAAAAAAATAGTGATTTTTAGGGTTGAAAGAATAGAGTAGAATAAAAAAATTCTCCATGTATGAAAAATAGTTGACTTTATATCCCCACTCTCTTCCATCCTAAAACCCAAGATATATCCTAGAATTATTTCTGGGAGTCTATTATTTGTTAAATACAAAAAATTATATGCAATGCAATGAATACTTATAAATCTCCTATCCAGTTTAAGAATTAGAACAGTAGAATTAGAATTAAGAATTAGAACGTATAGAAAGTGTTGCTTCTCCCCTTTCTCCTTTTTTTGCCAGAATTTATAGTTACTCAGTCCATTACATATGAAGTTGTGCAAAGTGTGTACTTTACAAATGCACAAGATGTATACTTTCATATCCAGCTGGGCCTGATACGAATGATGTCCTTTGAAGCGTGCAGTGTAACTTACACAGATTTTCACAATGGCTCTGCCACTTTTGAGATTTATTTTGGGATGATCGTTTTATGTATGTATGATAGTTTTGCTTGTTCAGAGCTTTGAAAAAATGACAGCATTTTCTAATAGCCTTACTAGCACTAGCTTTTTTCACTAAATATGTTGCTAAGGGTCATGGACATTGTTGAGTATAATTATAAGTTTGCTTACTTCACCGCTATATAGTATTCAATTGTGCAAATACCCTCAATTTATTTTTCTATTCTCTTCTTTGACATTTGAGTTATTGTCTGCTTTACAGTTAAACATGCTGTTGCTATAAATATCCTTGCATATGTCCTTTGGTACACATGGAAGAGAAATGTTCTAATGGACTAGAATAGGAATTTTGGAGTCTAAAATCTTATGGATGGAATAAGGGTGTATGTGAAAAGTAAAATTTTAAAGATCTGATGAGGGTATATAAAAAATATTATGATACTCAGTTACATAAGACTTTCCTTAAAGGACCCAATTGTAAATACTTGCAGCATTTGTATGAGTACTATTTGTGTACAGACCTCAGTTCCATTTATAGGGAGCTATTTGGGTGGTTCTATAAAATGCCTGCCTTGCTAAATCAATCAATCATTCTAGTCCAAACCCATTAGCTAGAAGAAGAAGCAAACCCAAAAGCCATTTTGGTTATCGTAACATAGATTAAATGAATTTATTTTAAACTCAGAAAATGGGGATTAAAATGAGATGATTCAGCCGAAGCAAAAATGATCAATTTTACCCCCCTTTCCACATCCCGTTCAGATTATTTTTGGACATACTGAATACACACCAAACACAAGATCGTGATTACGATTCTAAGGAGGCAGGAAAATGTACTGACAATTATTAGATAGGAAGATTTTTTTTTTATGATGTAAAAGATATGTATAACCTAAAACGTAGACCATTTTTAGTGTACAGTTCAGTGGCATCAAATACATTAAAATCATTGTACAGTCATCACCACCATTCATCTCTGGAACATTTTTTCATCTTCCTAAACCGAAACTCTATGTCCATTTAGCAATAACTCTGCATTCCATCCTTCCCTGCTCTAGTCCTGGAAACCACCATTCTACCTTCTGTCTCTATGAACCTGACTACTCTAGGTACCCCAAGTGGAATCATATGGTGTTTGTCCTCTTGGGATTGGCTTATTTTACTTAGCATCTTCAAGGTTCATCAATGCTGTCACAAAAGTTCCTCATCTTTTATGGGTGAATAATATTCCCTTGTATGTATATACCACTTTTCGTTAATTCCTTTGTCTATTGATGGACAGTGGGTTGCTTCCACTCTTTAGTTATTATCAATAGTGTTGCAATGAACAAGGGTGTACAAGCGTCTGTTTGAGTCGCTGCTTTCTCTTTTGTTTAGGTATGAAGATTCTTTTTTTTAAAGATTTTATTTATTTATTTGACAGACAGAGACCACAAGTAGGCAGAGAGGCAGAGAGGGGGAAGCAGGATCCCTGCTGAGCAGAGAGCCCGATGCGGGGCTCGATCCCAGGACCCTGAGATCATGACCTGAGCCGAAGGCAGAGGCTTAACCCACTGAGCCACCCAGGCGCCCCTAGGTATGAAGATTTTTAAGAACTCCTATAAGTCAGTCTCCCAAGCAGCTACTCCCCTAGGTGTCAAAAGAAAACCTAAAAATACTTTCTAAAGATTGATAGAAGGAGGAAGAATAGAGACGATATACTTTTCATACTTTTTCTTTTACGACGTTCCTGTTTTATTTGAATGCACTCATTTCTTTCAGTAACTATAATTAGATTGATATACTATCCTATTTGTTATTCTCTAACTTAAATAATATGTAATTGCTTCAGAATTTTAACTTTAGATGTAAAGTTTTAATTTAAAGAACACATTTGAGAAGTACAATTTTTTTCTCACACTACTTCCATTAATAATAGGTTATGTTTACGTGGAATATTAATCAGAAAAATACTTTCTTCTGCTTTATTAATATTTGCCAGCACTCACAATGGGTTGATTACCAGACAGTTGATAGAGAGATGGATAACTAGTCAGTCTGGCTCAACTTTCTTATACCCCTATTACAGAAGGGGAAACTGAGATTTTGAAAGGTTAAGTATATAAGGCCCTTCAGTTAGAAAGCGGCAGAAGCCCAAATTCAAACTTGGTCTTCCTGGTACCAAAACCCATTTTAACCATTATAGATTCTTTCCTCCCTTAGCTATGGTAATCCGCACCACAGCAACATGAAGTTGACTGGGAAGTTGAGAGCTATTCATTTTGTCTTGAGGAATGGAGTTCTGAGAGATTAAATCATTTGTTTAAGATTTCATAGCTGATAAGTGGTACATCAAAAACTTGGGTCTTCTGTTCCATTCTTTATACTCCTCCTCCACCCCATAACCTACGCAGCCATGACTGCCATTGGTTTTTGTTGAAGTTAACATATTATATCCCCAAAGTTAGAGTCTGAACTCTTAAGCATTCCATGCTCATGGACTGGAAGTACCGTAAATATATGTATTTTTTAAAAAATAGGCAAAGTATGCCACTTGTCCTATGTCATACTTCTTTTATCAACAGAATAAGCATCACATTTTAGATTTGTTGAGTTTAAAAATAGTTCTCCATCATCTGAACCTTAATCTCATTACTCTTAGGAAGAATTACTGTGAGAAATTTTCCTGAATATCAACTTAGAGTGCATTTGTGCTTCTGTAGTATTAAAAATACTTTGAAGCTTTGATGCAAATCATACTAATCCCGAGCTGATGTGACAGGAATTGTGCAGGTACTCCAGAACTGTATCCTTCAAAGGGTTCCCACCTAAGCTTGTCTTGACAGCTAATTGTGGATCACTAGCACCATGCAGTATCTTCCAATATGCTAGTTTTTTAATCCATAGAAAAATTCAGCAATCACTGCTAGAACTATTTGTTACCTAGCTGTCTTTGAATTTTAGTAAATACAGATGATATTTGTGCATTAACTTTTGGGGAAGAGGGTATCTCCTAAAGGTACTCATTATTTTTTGGATTAATCCAGTTCCATGTCAAAGAACTGAACTATAGTTTCCACACAACTCGAATGCAAATGAGTAAGTATAAATATCATGAATTTACCTTTTTTTTAAAATATAGCCTAAGAAAATGCACCCTCAAGTCACTTCATCGAAATATCTTTGCCCCTTTTATTGTAATGTCTTTTCAAAAAGAAGAGGGAGAAATGCATTATAAATGTTAAAATACGGAACTATATGAATGAAGTGCTTTTTAAAAATACAGACGCAAACCCTCTTAGGTTTCTATTAAGAAAACAGATATTACATCCTCTTATTACAAGTGTGTTTGTTCTCACCTCTCCCACTGCTGGGCTTGATTTCCACCTAGAGACATCTGTATGCCAATCCCAGTAGTGATGCCTGTGCTCTGGTAAGTCACAGCTCACATGACCCCTCTGTCCTGGAGAATGAATTATCAGGTAATCTCTACTTTTATCCAATTGATTTTACTTCCTTCACATTTCAATTTCATTAGCATAAAACAGAACAGTGCTTAATGATTACTTAAAACTAAACTCAAGGAAAGGAAAACAAATTTGTTGGTAAAAGATGGTTGGTAATAATATTAGAATAGTTTCAGATGCAAGCAAATAGTCTTCAAATATTTTTCACTAAAGAAAACTAGAAACATACCCATGTTTATACTTTTATTATAGACACTACTTTAAAAATGCAAACATTCTGAAATATTTGTATAACACAATTTCATTTCCAAAGGAGAATGGTTATTTGTCCTCGTTTTTCCCCATTTAAGTGAATAAACTTTGTTTTTCTTATGATAGATTAGCTAACTGAAGAGACTTTTTCCCCACACAAAGTATAAACAATTGTTTCCCAGACATCAACTTTGGAAAAAGCCTGCCATTGACAGCTGAAGTAGTCATGGATGTTTGGAAGAGTTGTGTTCTGATTCTCAGAAGATACCTTACCAGAGTCCATTTGTTTTCAAGTTTGTGAAGTGGCCCTTCTGCAGTGATACTTTCTCTGTCACTTCCAAATATTCCTGTACTAAGGTACACAAAGTGAGACCCAGAATGTTTTTTAAGACTCTGAATTGTTTGAAGGCAAGACATATTCTAAAATAATACATGGGGATCGATGAGTAAAAGAAGGTATTAACTAAAATAAAATAAAATAAAATATGGATGTATTCAATAAGGCAAAGAAAGAGAAATAATATGGAGAAATATAGGGGGGGTCTGTGGTTGTCTCTGCTTCAGAAATATGGGGGCTCTATTGGGAAGGGGAAAATAAAGTTTGAGATTGTCTATTAATTTACTTCTAAAAAACTCACTACTTAAAGCAAGGATATTATTTTTTAAAATATATATACATGTATGTTACTAAAATATAGATATATACATGATACACACACACATCAAAACCATCAGCGCAATAATTCCTTTGTTTCTTAGAAACAACCACTACGATACACATGAATTTTATTTTTTGAATGCAGTGTACTGGTAAACACTGTAGCAATTTCTAGAATTTGGTCACTCTTCTTTATGGTGGTAATTGGATTTGAATGTGTTAACTTGAATATTTAGACTTTAAAGGGGCTGGAATTTTCTAATATGATCAAAATCCAGAGTATCTACACTTTTTTTTTGCGTATGTGTTTTATATACATATATATATTTTTTTCCTTTTGACTTTTCTGTTCAAAAATGGATTTCTACTAAATTTTCTTAGGTGCATTTGACAAGCTATTGCTGAAAAATACTTATGACTTTTTTATTGGCCTATACTGTAGATGTACTAATGTGCTACTGGCCATGTGAATTATATACAACTCTAGGAGACAAACACAATCTCCAGTTACAAATGAAGGGCACACATGGGTTATCCAACATGTGAGTCATCAAGAAATGCAATACTGTGCAAAGACTGGTGACTCACACAGTCTGTAAAGCCAGCTTTTTGAGCTTTTCACACAAATGACTGTTGCAAAGCATAACAAGGAAGGAGGAAGAGGAGGTGGTAGGGAAAAGGAAGGGAGGGAAAAATAAGTGGTGGTTGGGGGGCTCTCTATAATCTGTTTTTATTATCCCTTACTTTCTTGACCAGTGAATCAACAACAGAAGGGAAACTTGCAACTCTTTTCTACAATGACCATTCTCACGTACCTAGTGCCAATTGAAAAATTCTAAAATTGATTATAATCGATTTAGAATTGTCCTTTAAGTCTTACACCCTATGCTCTGTGAAGTGACTTGAGGAGTAAGTTTCTATGTTGTTTATTTAATAATGTTGTCTTCCACTCTGTGGGAGCTACATGGGAGCACGGAGCACAGGCCTCACAGTTGACGACGACCTGGTGCAAGAAAGAAAGAAGGGAGAAAGGAAGGTCTTCCAATGTTATTTTAACATCTGTGAAATGTATTCACTTTTTAAAGCTCTGTCTCTTCCCTGTCCTCTTCATCTTGAAACAATTCATGTCAAAGAAAGCATCTTAGCACAAAAAACATTAATTCTTGCTCTAGCCTGTAATGTAGATGTACCGCTACCTATATGAAAAGTCAACAACAACCCTGGTGATTCTGTGTGGGAGCTGTTCATACACTCAATGACCCATCGAATAGTATCCAGACTCCTCACCACAGTGCTGAAAACTCTTCATAGTCTCACCTCAGAAACTAAGCCTCTTCCAACATCCTCTTTGCCTCTTTTCTCACCCTGTGTTCCAGCCATATCGGTCTAATAGTTGTATATTATTTCTCTGACACATGAATTGTTATGCCCCATTGCCTTCTCTTTAAAGCTCTTTCTTTACAGAGGATTGCCTCTGTATGTCCATTTTTCCTCACAGAAGATTTCTACTCATCTCGTAGTAGACAAGAATTGCTCAAAACTTTCCAGAGTATTTTCATGGACTTTGTATTTAGAGGAAAGAGAACATTAAAACAGAAAAGGATTTAGGGATTGTCTAGCCCAAACTTTCCATTTTGCATCTGAGGAAACTGAGGCACAGAGCGAGAATACTGCCCAAAGTCACACATGAATCAACGATGAGGCCAAGGCTAACTACCCATCCCTTGCTTTCTCTTCAGTGGTGATCACGTCTGCCTTCAATTCAGACAGTTCTGGAGTTAACCTTGGGAAATGTGTTAACATTTCTGAGTCTAAACCTAAAACTGGACATAAAAATAAGTAATCTAGAATAGTCTCTTTCCTTCCTTCTTCTCATAGTCTTTTGTGATTCCCAGTTCAGCCATTTAATCTACATACCATGTAGACTTCCTTACTTTCAGAAAGAACTGGGATATAGTAGCAGAAGGTAAGAGTTAGCACATAGACTACGGGGTTAGAATTTTTTGGTTCAAATCTTAATCTACCTGCGTGCTTTGGACAGGGCACTTAACTGCTTTGCCTCAGTTTTATTATTGGTAAACTGAGGATAATTAACTTATTAAATTCATTCACACATGCTTAGTCAGAACTTCCTGTTCTAGGCTTTGAGGATTTGGCAGTGAACCACACAGACAGAAGCTGTAATGGAAGTTCCATTCCAGAGGAGAGATAATCAACTGATAAACTATACCTCCCCTCCCCTTCCTCCAACCCCACAGGAAGTGCTCTTTCTTTTGCCCAGAAGTTTCCTTCCTGCAGCTGTCTAAAAGGCTAGCTTCCTCCCAGCATTCAGGTTCTTATAATCACCTTCACTGGGCACCTACTTTAAATTTCAGTCCCACCCTTGTCACAGTTCAATTCCCTTTTCTGCTCTATTTCTAAAAATAGTGATTGCTTATTGCTATCTAACACGCCATATGTTTTTATTAATTTGTCTAGTTTGTGTCGCATCTTCCTTACTCAAATGTAAACCCCATGAAGGCAGGGATGTTTGTCTGTTTTGTTTTCTGCTGTATCCAAAGAATCTAGGCCCACTTTATAGGCCTGGTATCTATCAGGTACTCATTTTCTATTTACTAAGTGACTGCATTAATATCTAGTGTAATGTCCTACGGTGATATTTGCAATTAAGCAAAATAAAATTAAACAAAATAAAATTAAACAAAATAAAACAGAATTAAGTGTGTAGAGAGAAAGATCTGACACTATTAGATTAAAGTGGTGAGGGAAGGCCTTACTAAGAAGGTGACCTTTGACTCGAAACGTGAATGCAGAGAGAAAAATAAGCCATGGGGATAACTGATGGTTGAATGTTCTAGATAGCGGGGACTGCCTGTGCAAAGGTCCTGGGGCTAATTCATATTTTACATGCTCTATTAATGGCAAGGAGACACAAGTGACTAGAGCAGAGTGTGTGAGAAGAGAGGTAAGAGAAAAAGTGAGAGAAACCATTCAGACCATTAGTATAAACCATGGTGAGGACTGTGGATTTGATAATAAGAGAGCCAATCAAATTGAGGTATACAGAGATGTCTAGAGAGTTGAAGTCAGATATCTGACATGTACACATATTCAATACAAGTTAGTTGCTGTATACCAGGGATTGAATCACAGTTACAAGTTACAAATGAAAGCAATGAAAAGAACAAATAAATGAACACTGACTTTCCTTCCCAATCTCTACCCTTTACGACAACAACAACAAAATGCACAGAAGGCAACTTAGGATAGAAAAGGACATGTGGAAAGTTTTACTGAAAAAAAATACATATACAAAGACTGGATATATATATAGTCTTATTTTTTAAAAGGCATATCACATGTAACAGTGACCCTCAGAACCTGAAGCATTTTAGTCGTAGTCTGTGTTATGGATTTTTCTGCACTTATTTTTACTCTTATCATATACAGCTGTATTTTATCAAATAATCAGTTAACGAAATGACAGTAGTTTCCTGTCACAGATTTGTTTATTCCAAACTACTGTTTGATCTCACAAACACACCAAAACATTACCAGCCAGACCATTTAGCCTCTTTAAAATGTCCCCCCTTGGAGGGAATGAGTTTTATTCTTGATAATGTCAGTCCAAATTCTGTATATGTTTATATTCATCCTAAAGCAAGAAAATATATGGTAACATTAAAGATTGTGCTTTACTCTATACCTTATTGATCAAGATTTTTTATTATTTTCTACCTTCAGCACAGTTTCTGGAATTTTCAATAAATATGACAACGTTTCTGAAGAGAAAAATTTCAAGTCACCTAGTAATTAATTCATTGTCAAAGTGGCAATAGATTCAGTGTAACACCGAAGCATGTTCTTTCAACCTTATCAGAGAAAAGAGAGAACTGCTTTCTTAAAAGACACAAAATAGGAGTCTTTGAGGGTTTTTAAAATTAAGGGCCATGTTTCTACTTTATTATTTAGTCCAATTCTTGTGTAATAGTGAGCATCTAATCCATTTAGCAGATTTTATTTGTCAAGCTAAAAAAGCATATGCTATATTTAGTTCCAGCAAAGGTTGTAGAAATCAGTTGAAAAAATTCACATAGAGTTGGTAGAACATGTAGGCTTTTAATTATTTTACTTGTCCAAAGGGCACACCAATTGGGCAGACTGCCTACTATACATTATAAATTAATTCCATTTGTCCTGAAAACTTGTTCATTATTTCAGTACTTTGAATTTTGGCTGCCCTAATTAATCTCTGTTTTACAATTCAGGCGCTTGAACCCCTGCAAAGGCTGCATTTTTCCAGCCTGTAATCACACTCTCAACAGACAGCCGAGCGCGGGGGACAATGGCTCCTTCACCCTCTCAGCTATACCTCGGCTTCCGTGGAGACAGACCTTCTGTCTCTGATTTATGTGCTGAGTCCTCCTTGAGGAGAAAGGCCTGAGTGGGGAAATGCACAGCCCTGAGGCAGATTACTTGCCTCAGTCTTTGGTCCCGTCACCCGAAGGCTGTCCCTTGAGCACTGATAGAGAGCCAAGAGGCACCTCGGAATAGTCCCTGGGAGATACGAAGCCACCCCACCATCAGCCTTTGCAGGTTACATCTGCTTTCTTTTCAATCCATGCACTGTGAAGGCTGCTGTACTCAGGGGTCTTGATGCTGCCCTTTCTCACCATGGCACGGGGGCCTGGAGCCAAGGGACACTGGTAGGCGCCCCCTGCCAACTCAGGCCTGGGCAGCGTAAAGGGTCACCATCTTGCCCTTCACTCTCAGAGTTCTGTTGCTACATGACTGCTCTTTTTGAATGAATGGAAAACTATTTTTAACTTCAGTTATTGTTCATTGAGAATGAAAAAAATATGTTTCATCTGACCTTTTCTGAGTATTTTCCATTTACTTCATATAATGATGCAGAGAAAGTCCTTACAATGAATTCTGTGTTCAGACAAACAAACAGACAAACAAACCCCGATTTACTTGTCACCTAGTTCTTCATTTATTTCTGGAAAATCTACTCCCTAAATCTTATCGAGGAATCATAGAGGAAAGCTAGCACATTGTTTTGCTTATTGATTCTTCTGGTAATTGTAGAGGTAAGAATGGGGCCGTGACTCTGTCACAGATAAGGACAGGGGTCCAGGATAGCTCCTGATGCCTGACGTTACAGAAGATTGCAGACCTCTGAAACGAGCTTTGTTCCTGCTCAGACAAGGCTTCAGATTTGTTTTTCTTATTTGTGTGGACTTCCCACTTCCTACTTCCTATTTTTCTAGATCTTTAGTATTAGTTTTATACTTTAAGAATTCAATTATCTATATTTTGGTATGTTTAGATTGGGTTGGGGGTAAAAGGCAAGAGACAAAGTCATAAATAGCAAAATTCAAACTAGTGTAGTAATTAATGCATAACCTAAACAACTGTATTAATAATACAGGTTGGTAAATGTCTCTTACAATGTATTTTTAAATTTAAACTATTTCTCATGTAGATTAGGTAAAAGTTGAGCTTTCTAATATTATTTTTGGAAAATCAATTCAGTCAATTCAATAATGAGAACGTATATTGAGAAAATTCTATTTTAAGGTCCGATGTATACTTCTGTAGGCAGTGCATTCTTTTGCTTGCAAGTTATGCTTTACCTTTCTTCATTTCAAATATTGAAAAATAAGGTGGCTATTTTTTTTTTAAAGATTTTATTTATTTATTTGACAGAGAGAAATCACAAGTAGGCAGAGAGGCAGGCAAAGAGACAGGGAGAAGCAGGCTGCCCGCTGAATAGAGAGCCCGATGCGGGGCTCCATCCCAGGACCCTGAGATCATGATCTAAGCCGAAGGCAGAGGCTTAACCTACTGAGCCACCCAGGCGCCCCAAGGTGGCTAATTTTGAAGAAGGAAGAGGAGGAGGTGGAGGAGGGGGGAGGCCGGGGGAGGGGGAGGGCGAAGACGAGGGAGAGGGGGAGAGGGAGGAGGAGGAAGGGAAGAAAAAGACAAAATATCCAGGGCTTTAAGAATTAGATAAAAAGTTTTTATTTATTGCAAAACAGAAAACATTCAACTTCTTGTCTCAAAGAAAAATAACAAAGCAAAAAATCTATTAAACGTCTTTGCTCTTCAAAAACAAAATGAATGGAAGTTTGCTTTATGACATTTTGAGATCAAACGTATTTCCTAGTGGCGTTTGGGGAGATGGGAGGGAAGGGTTGAGTGGAGAGATTGGCTGTCCATGTGGCACCAGTGTGAGGACACTAATGTGAAGAAACTGTGAAATTCTAGATTCTTACATGCATTTAAAAAAAAAAAAAAGGCAGAGAGGCACCCGGTGGCTCATTGGGTTAAAGCCTCTGCCTTCGACTCAGGTCATGATCTCAGGGTTCTGGGATCGAACCCCTCATCGGGCTCTCCACTCAGCAGGGAGCCTGCTTCCCCATCCCTCTCTCTCAGCCTGACTCCCTGCCTACTTGTGATCTCTGTCAAACAAATAAATAAAAAATCTTAAAAAAAAAAGTTTTTTTCCGTTTTCTTAAGATAAAGTTGTTGTTCAAGCATGCCAGTTAAAAAACTTCCCTTTTCTTCCCTCCTGCCTTCCTTCCTCTCCTTCTCTTTTTGCTTTTTGTGGTGCACTTACTAAGAAAAAAATGATGGTAGCTTTAGATGGAGAAATATTTTATTTATTTATATTTGAGGCTTTGACGCACGATTATTAAGTCAGCAATAGAAGTGGAGTGTTTGATTTTCATCTTTGTTTCTAGACATAAGAAAAAAATGGATTGTTCCTATTTGAAAGTTTGAAATTTAGGTTCCTGCAGGCTTTCCTTATGTTTGCAAGGTTTTGTGACAACTACCTGAACACAATCTACTGAGAATTCTGAAACAAACTTTATAAAGTCATAAAGTAAGAAAACTGGTGCAGCCTCCAAATTCAGCCTTATTCCTGTGGAAGGATATTTGAAAACAGCTCTGGCATACATTTTTGTGCACCAATCTCTGAAATTGTTAAAAATATAAAAAGAAAAGGAATGAGTACTGAGCAAATGTTTCATAGGGCGATGTACAAAAGCATGAAGATAAGTCAGCTTAGAGCAGATCACCAATCTTAATTCTTTCAAATATTCCTCCAGATGGAAATGTCCTGTTTCGCGTGGAATAATTGTAAAGACTCAACCTCAGTAAGTATAGAATTTTGAATAAAATATATTTTTCCTTTCTCACCCCCACCATCCAATAGACACACAAATTGTCCTAAAGAAGAAATGTCATGTTTTGGAAAATTATACTGTTTGTAAGTATGTAAATAAGTATGTAAATATGTAAATATACTGAATTTCAGGAGACATCTGTTACGAATTTCTCGGTGTGCTACATATATATATTTATTCCATTATTTTTTCTAAAGTATTCCAACTTTGTGATAATGGATGTACATCTAATTTTAAATTTTACTATCCACTCCAGTAAGATATCTTTAGAAACTATAGAAGCTTATGAAAATTGTACTTTCAATGTAATATTGGTTTTAACTGAAGTAAAAAGTTATATTTAAAGGCAATAGGAAAATTGAAGCCCTTGCCATTATTTCTGCCTTGTGCCTCAGGCTATGTCCCATAATAGAAGGGAAAGCTTATTTGTTGATATCTTTTGTCTCCAATAGATATTTTTATCTTTTTGATACTAATTTTGTATCCCCCCAAAAAAGATATTTCTCTGGAGTGCCTTCAAATGTTTCCCATATAGGATGGGAAAACTGTGGTAACTTAAAAGTGCTCTTTGAGAGATATTTCATGAAGCTAACGTTGCTTATTAGAGTTATAGTCTTGTAGTTTGTGTCCATAGAACTGTGAGTTTTTATGGTGGTTCTTAAATCAGTATAAATTAACAAAATTTTATATCATTCAGGTGACCGTAACAAAACTGAGCAGAGTGTAGAATTGAGAATGTGAAAGAAACTATTTTGAAATGAGCATTTAGGTCAAAAACTCTGTTTCATAAAAATATTTTTGTTACCCTAAAACAACAAAAAGAATTGAGGGGACTCTTTGAAAAGTCGTTGCCAAAATTATTTTTTTCCTTTTTTTGCCAGAAAATAAAAGCCGAAAATAGACTGAAGCATAATATATTTTTATAGCTCTCTCTCCAGAATGACAGAATTTTCTGTAAATCTCATTATGTAAAATATGCCTTCCCTGTGGTAAGTATGAGGTATGGGGAGAAACTAATTGGATTGCTCAGATTAGTCAATATGTCTGAAACTATTTTGGGGATGCTTAGCCTTTTGGGTAACTATATGGTATAATTTGTTGCTTTCTTGTGAGAGTTCTTCTTTTGAGCAACAAGCAGAAATCCAGCATAACATTAAGAAATGCAATTTTAGGCACAATACAAGGGCCACAGATGACCACAATGTGTATAGTCATCTCAAAGAGAATGAGGTACTGAAAAATTAAGAGTGATAGCATGACAGTGGAATGACTGCCAACTTTTTGGACATTGATGTAAGCTGAATTTAATAAAAGCAAAAGAGATGTTAGAGAAAGAAGACTCTAGAATAACTTATTTTGTGATTTTGTTAGGGTTTTTCTAATGGTATCTTCTGGGGAAAATACCTTCTAGCTGAAATGATTGTAATTAAAAAAATAAAATTGCAAAAGGCCAGAACATTTTTCCTTAAGAATATTATACTTGACAGTATCTTAACTATTAGTAAATATGTCCTTGTGTTTCTTTAAATCCGCTGTGGACTAAATATTCCACTTGCTGAGATTGTTTTATAAATATCAGTATTTATGTTGATTTGACTCTTTTTTTTTTTTTTTTTTGGATAAACATAGCCCAGTATACACATCTGAACTCCATTGGCTTCTTGGCGTTAATTGCCTCGGGAGGTGGCACCACAGGCCAGGGTATCTGCCATTGATCACATTTTGGGAATTGTCTTTAAATCCAACTCCATTTATTTTTAAATTCCATTTTAAATTCAATTAGCCAACCTGTAGTACATCATTATACTGAAAGAAGACAAATCTCTAGATCCTTTGAGGGTGGTTCAGTTTTCAAGAGTCGCTGGAAAACCCATGTTACAAAATTTGGTGCATAAAATTGTTGATTATTGATTCACGAGGACTGGAATAAAACAACAAATCTAATTTTCATTTGTGCTGAATGGAATACCTGAGAAGTTCATTTTGGATATTTGTTCTGAACACCCACCTAGAGGCAATACTAAAAAAGGAATGAGATGGGAAAATCATTTTTACTGGACCTCAAGGAGGGAACAGTATGTGGTTCATAAATTTGGATAGAGGGCATGAAACTCACTCCTAAAGATATGTTTGGGTAAGAACAGAAGTAGGTAAGGAAGAACTTTCATCTAACCAGCGCACATCACCGCCTCTCTATTCTCTTTTATATAGCTTTTTACCAAACAAAACTTGGGGACAGTTGAAGAATATAGTTTTGAATGGGTCCCCAAATTATTAGTTCCCACATGTCTTGTTCAATTGAGATAATATAGAAATGTTCTCAAAAATGAAAATGTCATAAGAAATATAAAATCTCTCAAGAGGTATTTTGGCGCCAGACACCTATTTATGATTGCAAGGGTTAAAAACATGATTATCTTTGTTCATGTCTTCTGAAAGAAAATACATGGTCCATTGCACAACAGAGTAAAATTCATAATCTAATAAGATGCTTTATTAAAGAAAAAAAGAATTATTTGTCTGTAATTTAACCCCGTGCATTGCTTTATGTCAGTCATTCGAATTGTGGCCAAGACCTCCGATGAGCATTGACGTGTTTGCACTTCCACACCAGAACCTCTGAAGATGATTAGCTTCTGTGATTTAGACTTAAGATTCCAGGCCATCCAGGTGTGTGGGACCCCAAAATGGAAGTTAGCTCTTTTTACACTGTTTTATATAAAGTCAGGAAAATGGGGGATAGATGGGACATTGACTGTGTCTGTTGAGCAGTTAGATGTAGACGTGTGCCAGAGAATTAAGGAGGAGACAACAAGAACACACTGAACACCTACCATGTTCAAGGAAATACATCAGTCCTCAGATGACGAAGAAACAATTCCTGACCTCAAGGATCTCACTGTCTAGTGGGGAGAATGGACAAGGAAAGAGAAGTATACAAAAAAGTACTTTCATGAAATTATTTGTGTATCTATTTTTCATTTTTAGAGTCCACAGAGAAACTATATATAATATTGACACTAGAATTCTATGTCTTCTTGGAGTACATGTTATTAATCTACTATATTTCCCTCTTCTCCCCTCATTTTAAAGTTCAACAGGCAACATTAAATGGCCTTTAAAAGTCTCAGAGTGTATACGGAACATTATGTTGTCTTCTTACACAATTAAAGATAATTCTTAGCTAATAATTATGCAACAAAAAAGTGTTAAAAATAGATGCTGAGTAATTACACAGAGAGAATTTGATAATGAGGTGAGGTGGGCAGTAACCATAAAATTCTGTCACTCTCTGATAGTTTGTCTCAAATTATCCAGCACTTTTAAGTCTCTGTGTCAATCGAGTATATAATTTAGTATTTTTTAGGAAATAAATATTTGTCTTTATTCTATGGCTATACGATATGTCTATTTGCACAATAATCATCATCACTTCCATAAGTTATTTAAGGCACTTGTGGGCATGTCTATCGTCTTATGCCTCAAATTCTTTGACATCTAAATATTTCCCCCCCAAATGTATGCTTTTGAGAACCTCTTGCTGAAGAAATGTAACAGTATTTGCATTTGTGTAATTTACTCATCGCTAGCATCATGGTTGGAATGTTGCAACTTCTTAACAGCTTTGAGGAAACACTAAAAACTAGTTTTAAGACAGGAAACTGGGAAGAGTAGTGTATTTAATTGGCATTTCAGAGGGGATATTTAAAAAAGCACCAAAATTGACTTTGATCCAAAATTATCTGATTCATGCCTTCACTGATTAAAAATTATAAGCTATAAAGCCACTTCATTATTTTTTTGTTGTTGTTAAAGATTTTATTTATTTATTTGACAGACAGAGATCACAAGTAGGCAGAGAGGCAGGCAGAGAGAGAGGAGGAAGCAGGCTCCCTGCTGAGCAGAGAGCCCGATGCAATGCGGGGCTCAATCCCAAGACTCTGGGATCATGACCTGAGCCGAAGGCAGAGGCTTTAACCCAATGAACCACCCAGGCACCCCTCTGTTATTAATAGTAAATAGTAACTAATTGTTAAAAAAAAGTTCCACAGATGTGTCATTATGTTAGTTTCCCTCAGTATTAGTCTCTAATAACCATTTATGATTAATACAGGAGAGAGGTTGCTCGTAAATTAAGTCCAAAAGGAATAATTTCAAAAAATCTAGTACAAATAATATCTATTTGCTGGGACTAAGAGTTTGCTAGCTGGATTAGTGGTGGGAGGGTGGTCTTTGCTGGGTTGCAAATATTAAATTCATAAAGATAGCTTAAATCAAATTACAGTTTCCCACTTTAACCTAAGAACATTAAAGATGGCGTACCTCCATGTCTGATAGACTTTCATATATTTCGTGGTACTTGTTGCAAATTTAAGCCATCCAATTTTCTGCAAATCTGTAAATATGAAAGGAAAGCAGCCAAACATGAAGATTTGAAGATTTGGATGGGAAGGAAACTTTCTTACTATGAAGTCATTTTCTTATTTCTGTCTCTCTCCCGATCTCAAAACATTTTAACATACAATAATTTCCATGTAACTTTTTTGGGGAGAATAAACAGTTATAAAGAATATAATTAGTCATATAAAATTGTTAGCATATCTGGATTATTGCTACACATTTAATAAGGAACATTCTTACATTGGTACAAACATAAAGTAACCTCTGAATGAGGTCTTTTGTCTTTCCTCTTTCCAATTATGATTTCAGTGATTGAGTTGCCACATGGTCTTATTGTTCAAGAAACAAACTGATCTATTAATATTTCTTAGAAGAGAAAAACACTGTGACATTTTTCACTAAATATTGGGTTTTGCCTGTTTTTTTTTTTTTTTTAAATGCAGAGTGGAGGAAATCTTAATAAAATCCTATAGGAATTATTCTCTTTGACTAAGAAAGATAAAAAATAGAATAAAAACTACACAAATCACAGAATCTTCAGTCTAGACAAGGCCATTTTTCAAATCAATGGATAAGTCCTTTAGACAATTAATCCAAATATGTCATATGGCATGTATTTGATGGATAACTTGTGCTACAGCATTTCGTTTTCATAAGGTTTATTGAGCAATATGATATTTAACTGTAATGGATTCTTGACTTGTGGCTGGAACCCTTTCTCAGCCTTGAAGTCACCTGTGGAGAGAACATAGCAGCCTGCTGGTTATCTTAGTAAAGTCCTTGCATGTCCAAGTTTGCTTAAGATTATTCATTCTTAAAGAGTGAATTCTTATACAGATGATTTTGATGGAGTAAAACAAAATCCATGTAATGCATATCTGAACTTAACATCAAAAATTTTTATAAACTTCCATATTTTCCAAATATAGTATTTTATATAATATTAGAACCATTAAAAAAAAACACCCTTTAATAGAGGAGCAGCTTTGTAGTTAAAATTGTCAAGTTCTGCTAATCTCATTAATTTTAAATTTCTATGTAGAATAGAAACCTAGAAAGGTATCATAGCTACTTTTATACCATAAATTCTCCTTTTTATTCTCTATTTTTAGTCTATTTATTTTAGTCTATTTATTATATTTTCTTTTTTAAATTTTTGTAGACCGTACTTTGTAATACATTTTTTGTTTATTCTTTTTCTTCCCCTTTCCACCACCCTAATCATTCAGACATTTTTTTACTACCAAGTCAGTGCTTACTAAAAGCTCATGGGAAATAAAATAGTATTATATACATTGTTTCACACAGATTGATGTAAAAAACATTTGGTATCCTGTTGATTGAAAGAACAGATGCCCGTATAATTTATGAAGCCAGAAATACCTTCACAATATCTTCCAAAAATAGTAAGGTATTTTAATAACATAGTTGTGGGGAATGAAGTCAAAAGCTTGGAAGAATTTAAATTGTAGACTGACTTTTGAATGGAACATAAACAATTTGAAAGATGTTATCAATATTCAAAAAATATTATTGTAATCATTCATGTGTAATGTAACATAATAAATCACAACTTAATATTTGATTGTTTCACATGAAAATTTTTTTTAAAAAGCATAGCTTTTTAAAAAAATTATGCATCTCTTATCTCCTCCACAGACAAATTTTAAGCAATCTATGTAAGCAAGGTCTGACTTTATTAAAAAACTGGTATGTTTTTTCTAGAAAAAAATACTTATTTTCTTTAATACATGTGTTACTCTTAATTTTTCACAATTAATTTACTTGTTTAAGAATATCAGCATAATAAGACAAGTTGTGTAACTGACATGATATGTTTACTGGGGCTTAATTCTCAAATTATTTTAAGTATCAGTCAACATGACTATTCTTTCCAAACTGAGGGATTAATCAACCATTCCTGCAAAGTCTCAGATCAAGGGCACTGTGTTTCCTTGCTAAAAATAAGCACAGCCAACTAGAGTTTGTGGAAGTCACAATGATTATACTATTGGCATGATGAATCTTCATTATGAAAAAAATAGTTTTTAGCTTCAGTTGTGACTTGAATTTTTCATTTTATTCAGCTCATTCCAAACTTCACACTAGCATTATGACTTATATATAAAAGGAGGTTTTATTCTAGTAAAAAAAATAATAATAATATTTTTTTGGTAAATTGGTTATTTACATGATTAATTATTCATAAAGGGATAGTTTATAAAAGCCCAATATAATTCAATTACAAAATATGCTTGTGGGTTTTGGAAAAATGTAACAAAGCATATATTTTCTTTTCTTTCTTTCTTTCTTTTTTTTTCTTTGCTTCAGGAAGAAGGTTAAATTTCAGAGCAAAGAAACACTGAAATATTTTCCAGTAGACAAACCTTTAAACATTAAAAACCATGAAGATTTGATGAATGTTTAAAAATACAATGATACTTAAACACTAATCTAATTCTATGCATAGTCAATTACGTACTTATTTGATTTAAAATAATTTGCGAATAACCTCAAAAACAAGAAACTATTTTAAAAGACGGAAAATTGTCCTAAATCCACTCTAGTCCCCACACTGTATTAATGGGGATTAAGACAGGGAGGCATTAGGTTAATCAAGGGCTCCTAACTTCGGAAGAGTTTAAGATTAATCGTAACTTTTAAAGTAGACATCAATCCTCTTTAAAACTGTCTGTCTTGGAAGAGCTCTCCCTGCCTGTCAGTCAGTACCACCTACCAGGTAAGGAAGAAACACAGCAGAGTGCTGATCTTACTGGGAACGTCACTGTCCTGTTTTTTGTTTCTGTTTTTTTCTATTTTTTTTTTCTTTTTTTAAGTGATATATCTCGAGGTTATTTAGAAAAGAAATCTAACATTTCTCTCTCTCTTCTTTTCTCATCATAGAATTGGGAAAGCAGCACTTTTTTTAAAGGGAAGAAACATTGTAATCCTGGAAGATCTAGATAAAAACCTCTATCCTTTAAAAAATAAGGAATATTATGCTCGCCTTTGCAGAATATCTATTCTAAAGGATTATTTGGAAATAAATTGAACTAGTGTAGTGAGGATGATTTTATTATCCAGATTTTATCTAGGAAATTAAAGCTCAGAGAAGTTATGTAACCAGGCAGTGCGCGGCAGATCCCAGTCCACTGACCCAGTTTTCCTGCTCGTTAGTTATCTTCCTGTGCCATCCAATAAAGAATACCTTTCAAATTGCCACAATACACACACTTGGAAAGCCTTTATGCATATAAACATGGTTTGTATACATTCTCTACCAAAAAAGAGTTTTAATCCAGTCAGTGATCATAAATGATTAATAGAAGGAAAGTAAGAAAAGCAAAAAAATATGACTAATTCTAGGCTTTTATTAAAAGTGACATTCATGTTGGAGTTATGGAGGTTCTTTTCTTTAACCTTCTCTATTAGATTAAACTTTGATTTGAGATAGTATATAGTTTTTAAACAAACACACCAATATTTATGTCTCTGAACATTTCCAAGAGCAAACAGCGCAAAGATGGCTAGTCTGTGGATTTCACAATCTTTCCAGAAAATGAAGTTTTCCTTTTAAAATTATAAGGGCTCAATAGGTGTCCGTTGGACTGATTTGTCTGTGAAAAGTATTTTAAAAGCATTCACAGTTTGTTTGGGAACATACACGCTATATGGGTTACTTATATATAAATCCAGTTAATATGTATATTAAAAGGTAATCATTTTTTTTTTTTTTACTCAATTGTTGGTAACATTGCCAAAGAGCACAAAGGTTGTGCTGGAAATGTGTCTCTTCTCCAAAGCAAATTCATAAGACATTTTACAAAGTGAATAGTGTGGAATTGTTTCTACAGTTTGGGGAGGGAAGGAAAACCAGAAATGTTCAGGCCCACTGCTGTCACCAGGGGTTAAGGGCTATCAGGAATTACAAAGCTGTCAGAAAACAAAATTATAGGCCCCTCTGGGGTGTCAGTATTTCAGTAGTAAAAGATGTCTAGTCTGTGCCAAGCTCTGGCATGACTCTCCCTGATTTTTCTGCTTTCTCGGTGAAGAACCAGGTCCAAGTATTCAACTTGGCTCTCTTTGAATCGAGTCCGTTTCTGACCTCTTTGATGCTTTCACTCTTTCTACTAAAGTAGCCAGAAGTCCCAATAATTGCAATGATAATTACCAAGAATGAGCATTTCTGTAATAGGCACTTTAACTGTATAATCGGCAAGGTGAAATGTTACTGCTGAAACATTTTAAGAGATTTCATGTCCTGAATAGAGGAAGAAATCTTCCAAGAAAATGGGTATGAACCTGAGAAAGGAATCTAGGGGCCCCCAAATACCACTTAAACTGGCATCTCATTTGTCCTGGGTTTCAGAGATTGTGTCACTTTCTTACAGGGGAACGGGGTGGGAAATGCAATGGCTATTTTTCTAACACAACATTGAATACTTTTAATGTTTTGAAACGAAGATTCATTTTCATAAACAGAAAATGAAACTGATTAAAATACAAATCTGTTCATGGATGTGTGCTGTCCCTAAAATATTCAAACCAACTAAAATTAATAAAACTCACGTGGTTGCAAAATCTCATTCTCTTTCGTTTGTCCAGATCAATGCCCACATGCTCAATTTAGGTCAAGGCATCAGGCAGAGGAAAGGACTGGAGACTGACATTGAGATGCTCTATTTCACACACTTGCCCTCTGGAAGGACTGGCAGAGGCAGTCACTTAAATTAAATACAGGTCATCAGACAAGATATATAATCTATTCTTAAAAGAGACAACTTCAGCATCCCAAATCCCTATGGCCTTTTACTGAGGCACATCACACTACTTCTTCATGTTCCTCTGTCAATTCATGTTAGAGTGTGCTGTGTTGAAAAGTGGTATTTCATGTGTTCTGTGACCCTCTTGCTCAAAGCAAAGAAATTGCTTTGGTTTATTTATGACCTACTAACCTTAAGCAAAACGAAATATTTAATGTTCTCGCAAGCCTAGAAATGAGAAATAAAGGCTAAAATAAATCTGGCCTTTTGCAAGTTGGTCTTACTCTGTCCACACAACCCTCCAAAGTTATGAGGAAGTGGAGAGAAAGATATTGATCCATAAATGACCCACTGCTGTGGGTCCTGTATGAGGCACTGCTAAGTCTCCTTTCATTCAAGGAAAAACACGCAAGTGTGCAGATTGCTACCATCAACTTAGAATTCTGGAATTAGGAACAATGTGTTTAAAAAAAAAAAAAGATACTGCAAATTTTGGTACTGGTGAATCTCAGTGTTTCCAAGATCAATGTTTTAGTTTCCAAGATCAATGTTTTATAGCCAAGGATTAAGTCATGAAAAAAATGGAAGAGAGAGATTTAGAAGATAGGAGATAATAATAATTGAAAGCACACATGAATTAGCAAAAAATTAAGCTGACCAGCAAGTGGAACACTTTTTCCATACGGAATAAAAATAATCTAAAGTTTATTCCCTTGTCTGACACAAGGGAACCTGCAAGTAAGAACACAGATATTTTATTTCCAGTTTGGGGACATTTACACTGCTCAGAGTTGAGATTTTTACCTTCAACAAACTATAACTATATGAAGCATGCACCTAGTTTATTCCAAGGAAAGAAGAAATTAATCACTGTATTTATCATTTGCTATTTTTATGTGTGTATGGCAAGATATCTAATGTAATTTCTTATTGTTGTAAGTGAATCATTTTTTATAGTTAGGAATTTTAAGTTAATTATATTCTATAAAGGACTTGTAGGAAAACATTTTGAAACACAAATAAGAACACGGTTATGCATTGCGATTAATTGTAACTGCCCTAGAGTTTTGCTTATTAATGAGCCCAAAGCATATTTTGTGTTAATGCAAAATATACCAGTTAGAGTCTTTTATCACAGCATCCCTATTATATAAATATTAACACATGTAGCAAGAGAAGAAGAGCCATGACTGAAAATGGTTGTGTATTGACCTGCCACTAATATCATGACATTCAGGCAACAGAGCATGAGTGACGTGCCTTGAGTTGTAATTGATAACACAAACAAAGGAACCCACAGTCCCTTGATAATACGCTTTCCAGCAGCAACCCAGAAATACCTACAGATAAAGCATTCTCCTAAAAAGTTTTATTTTGTAGGAAAAATTTGGTTATTTCTAAAGAATTAAACACTGCAAAATTCAGATTAATCATTATCTTGTAGTCTAAGATCGTCACCTCAGTATATACTCCCCATAGATTTCTAAAAAAAAAGTTTCCGCCTAAACATTTTATCTAGAAGGCATTAAACAAGCAGTGCCTTTAAAATATTCTGTGTGAGTGAAATATTAGATTATATTAGAATATATAACCATTTAGAGTATATATTTCACTATATTTCAAGGACAGTTGTCTTGGTTGAACAGATCATGGTCACCTTCAAAACACTATTCTGTGTTGTGGGTCGTCTCCCCGACAGATAATTGTAACCACACTGGGATCCACTTAAGTGTATGAAATAGTGACTTTCTATCCTGGTTTTGATACATACAAAGTGACTTTTTTTTTAAACTGGTGATTAAAAATTATCGAAAGTGGTTTTAAAAATATATTCAACAGAGTGCAGTAATTTAAAAAATAAGCATAAGTCACAAAGCACTCTTGGATAAAAGGAATATGAAAAGAACTCCCTAAAAGTGTTAGGGTTTTCATATTCAAAATAGAAATGAATGGTGTTGTAGCATACCTGGATTGTTTTTGCTTTTTTCCATTTTAATGAAATCTTGGTTTCATAAGCTAAGAAAAAATGTGTTGAGCTGGTTTCTTCACTTATTTGTTCAGTAGTTTCTAAATAAGAATTTTTTTTTAAATGTACTAATTTTTATAGCCTTTAAAAACTTTATTTTTCTATAACCTTATTTTAGAAAAAAAAACTAAATACAAAAGCATATAACATTAATATGATTTTAGGAAGTTTACAAAAATTCTGTTTAATTTGTATGATCTAAATACTTCATGTTTACCTACTATAAGCATAGCAATATTTAAATTATAAGATATTGTTTTGATTTGATACTTCAAGCTCATTTGAATAACAAATTCTCCCTGTCATTAAGAGTGAGATAATTTCATTTCTGGAACTAAGCCAAAATTGGCTTTTTTTTTTTTTTTTTTTTTTTAGATCAATGAAACAGATCCTTTCCTTTCACACAATGTGATGTGGAGTTTCACCAAACTCTTGGTTGGAAGAATCACATTCTTCTTTCATATTCTTTTGAAATGGCTTAAAATGCATAAATGTATGACTAAAGTTACTCTGTTGTTTCTGTTTCCTGCCCCCTTCCAATATTTACAGATACTATAAAGTCAGCAGAATTCTCAGTTTAGAGGTTGCTTCAGTGAACATTCAACGCTGTCGGTGAGTTTGGAATTAAAATCAAAACCATCGACCGTTGATTGTACCCTATGGCTAACCATCATCTACCATCATCTACTACTCCACGGCTTTCAGAATTTGCAGAAGATGGAAAACCAAACCAGGACACCCCAGGATGTTCTCTTCCTCACGCAGAGATTATTTTATAAAAGGTCACAATCAACATTCATTGCTGTCGGTGGGTTGAACTGTGTGGACAAGCTCACTGAACAATGAATGCAACTGTGGCCCCACTTTTTGCAGACACAATCAAGAGATATCCCATCTTTGAAAGATGTATTTGAATGTAGTAATACTGATCTTTAACGTTCCAATTGGCAGCATCTTCTGGTTTACTTAATTTTTATCATAATGACCAGATTTAGATGAAAAAGGCATTAGCTTAAGCAAGAGTAATACTTCTTTACATTTCTGAATGGTACAGAGCACTTAAAAAAAAGTAATCTGTTTTATTCATAGAATCTATAAGATAATCATTTAAGTTAGCTCACCTTCCTACTGTCTTGGCGTGGGTGGACGAGAAGACAGAAGGAAACACATCAGCACCCATGCCATCTGGCACCCATGCCCTTAATAACAACAGCACTTAAAAATCTCATTCTATCTTTTATTAGATTTCTTGGTCCAATTAAGACAGAAACATGCGGTAATTTTATATTTCTGTTGCTCTGGGTGGCGACTGACTCAAGTAATTCTTCCTCTTGCTATGGTATTTGCTAAGGAGAAAAAAATGTATAAATAACTACATAACTATCAGGACAGTTGTGAGAGTCGTATGGCAGATTGATTTCTCTAATTAAATCCAACTTTAAGATAAAACTTTTCCCACTTTCTTCGTGCTTTGCCTTCCAAGATGCCACTCTGTGTTATCAGACTTATAACCGTGGTCTATTAATTGCCTCATATTACTCATCTGACTTCTTCACAGAAAGGCTATGTATGTCATGGTTTTTCAGAACTAGTTTGGCTCTCTGTTTTTATATTGAACTATTGTCACTGCATTCTACTGTAGCAGTTTTAAGCTTATCACTTGAAATAATAATTATTGTATTGTTTTGTATAATAGTAATTATAATCACATAAATCCTTCAAGAATGTTTATGTTTGGAATATTTGGAAGACTTGGATATTCATATTTTAAAATCTGTCAAATACATTATTCTTTCCATTCTTTGACCTTTTCAATTTTATTTTCCTTCAAGTCCCATTGCAGAAACCCATTCCTGGGACCCGGCTCCAGATCTCTTCATGACCATTAGATATTTCACCACATCCAAGATCTAAACTGTGGTATCTCACTTTCTGCCTATCATTTCCTACCATTCTGGTTTCTCACTCTCTTATTCACAAGGTGACTGTCCTTTTAGTTTAGTTTTGCTGGGGAAAAAAAAAAAATTCACACAATCGTAAGGATGCATGTTAGTACATATCCGATATGGGCTTCCAAGTTCCTCATTTCCTCAACTCTGACCTAGCATTCTCCTACCCACTCCCCCATGGTTAGCCCAAATGTTTTCCTCCTGTCTCAGCTGCTTCATCATTCCATTTCCAATGGCTGAACTAAACTATGGTTTTCACTGAGTAGCTTTAGTCCATCAAATTGCTCCCTCAATATCCTCAGCTATACTGTACTTACAAGCTCCTGCCCCATAGTTACCTTCCTCTTGCTTTGCTCAGGGCATATATCCCTCTACTCATTCACTGTACTGATTCTTTCCATTTAACATAAGACAAGGTTGGAGTATCTAGGTGGCTCAGTTGGTTAAGCATTCGCCTCTTGATTTTGGCTCAGGTCATGATCTCAGGGTCATGAGATTGAGCCCCACATTGGGCTCCATGTTCAGTGGGGAGTCTGCTTCTTTCTCTGTCTTCCTCTTCCTCTGCCCCTCCCACTGCTCATTCATTCTCTCTCTAGCTCTCAAATAAATAAATCTTTAAAAAGAAACTTACAGCGTTTAGTTTTCTCTATTCTCAAGCAAAAAAAGGAAATTTAAGAAAAATCTCCTCTGTACTTGCTTCATCCCACTTGTTTCTCCTCTTTAAAGCTGAGACTTTGAAAATAGTATATAGCATTGTCTAAATTTAGTGGTTTCCTATTTTCACAACTACCTGTAATTTGTCTTCTTCTTCCATTCCTCTCTCCACCCCTGTATGCTATTGTTCTACTGAAACTGCTCTTGACCAATCACCAGCTCTCTATTGACAAATACAAATCATACTTTCCTGCTTGGACTCCCCTTGATGTCTGTCACTACTGACACTTCTTCCTTCTTTAAAGTCTATTCTCCATTGACTTTTGTTACCTTAATCTCATTTGAATTTTTCTGTCTTTATAGCAATGATGTCCTTTTTCTTTTTTTAGAAGCCTATCTGAATCTGTTTAATCTACCATTATGTTTTCTTGTGAGACACATTGTCGACTGAAATTTCAGAGTATCTTCTCTTCTCATGCTTCACAATCTTCACAATATCCTCACATGTATGATACTTATATCTACTTAGATTCTGCTGATATCTTTGTCTCCAGTCTAGATATCCCGAATCTGCATATCTAATTGTTTTCTGCTCTTCCCATAGACCCAAGTTCATCCATGACCACAGCAAACTCATCATCTTTTCCCCAAGGAATAACACTTTTCATCTACTTGACAGTCAAAGCCAGAAACCTTCATATCATTGCATCTCCTGTCTCTTGCTTTCTGTTCTCTTCTGCACATATAATCATATCCTAAAGATGTGTCCTTCTTGGAACACCTGCCTGGCTCAGTTGAAAGAGCATGTGACTCTTGATCTCAGGACCGGGAGTTCAAGCCCCATTTGGGCATAGAGATTACCTGAACAAATAAAACTTAAAAAAAAAAAAAAAAAAGATGCTCACTTCTTGTGAACTAAAATTCTAATTGTTCTGTGTACTTCTATTACCTAGTTTAGAAACTCATACTTCTTACTTGGACCATTCCAACAGTCTCCTAATTTATTCCTACCTACAATCAACCATCTGTTCAATTTTTTCTCAACAATATATATTTTTTTAATTAGAAACTTGATTATGTTGTAGAACTCTTTAATGCCCTCTGAATAAATCTTTCTATTATGTTTAACAGATGGATTGTTCTGGTGGGAAAAAATGTGAAATTAGCTAAGTAGGAAAAAAATGAAATTTTACCTGGAATTTCACATAATCCCTCCAAATTTACTTATAAGGAATTAATTGAAATTATAAAAAAATCTTCTGAAGTTAATGTAGTTGAAGATTTATTAATCTTGAAATAGTGAAGAACTTTTTCAATATTAACACAAAGCAAAAAAAAAATCATGGGAAGATCTTAATCTTCAATCTGTAGCATGTCAAAAAAATACAATAAAAAGACAAATGTCAAAATGGAAATGAATATGATCAATAAGAAAGACAAATGAAAAATTTAAAAATGTTCTTAATAGAGAAAAAGCAATGAGGGAAAAATTAACACCTCAAAAGATAAATGAACAACGGAACCAAACAGCAAAGTCACAGAAAAAATGCAAATGAGTGATACAAATTTTACATATTTTATGTAAAATTTTACTTCACTAATGAAAATTCAAACTTAAAACACTGAGAAGTAATTTATCTTTAGTAAAGCTAATTAATGAAGAAAATGACACATAAGCTATTAATGCTGAAATGAATGTTCTTATATACTAGGTATTATTATCTTTGGTTTCTCCTGATACTTACTTCCAAAATTGATCTTACTGCCTTTTTCAAACATGTGATCTCCCCAGCAGTGCCTGATTGGACCAGGTGTACACATACACCTGTCCCAAGGGGAACCAATTTATAGATTTGGTAGAACTTTTATATTTTTTTCTTAGGAATTTGAACTAAAATATACTAAATCAGTCAGGAGGTAGTAGGTGTGTACAAGATCTATAATGTCATAAAGATTAGGGGTGGATCGACATTTTACCCTGCTTATGTATCAGTAAGTCAGAAGTACAAGGTGGTCAATGAAGAGCGACAATAAGAAGCAGGTGTGAGATATTGTACAGTTCCCTGAGAGATGGCTGGGGCAACTTCAGTCTACAAAGTTCCAGGTCTGGAACTCATTTTCCCAGCTGTCTTTGCTGTTTTTTAGTGGCTTTTTGATGTCTAGAAAATGACTGAAGCCTTTAAATAATCCTTAGTTTATTTGTTAGCTAAGGCTGGTGTCTATCCTTTTGCCTTCAGAACCATATAATCATGAGTGTTTGAACTGATGCCAAATTTATGGTAACAATTTGGCATTATATCAAGAATTGTAAAATGTTCATAAACTTTGAATCAATAAGTATATTTCCAGGATTCTCTTTAATGTATGTACATATGAATATATTCAAAACAATATTATTTTTAGAAATTTAATAATGGAAGCAAGCTACATATTCAACAGTGGATAATAGGGCAATGAATTATGACAGGGATATGATAGAAAATAATTATAACCCCAAAATGTTTTAATGAATGGAGAACCTGCTTATAATTAAGAAAACTCAGGCTGAGGATTAAATCTCAAAGTCATGAAGAAATTAGTTAGCCTTCCGAAGCCTCAATTTTATCAGCTGTGTAGTTGGTATATTTCTTATCTGATAGTGTTGTTTTGAGGATAAATAAAATAATTCATGTAATGACTTGAGAATAATTTCTGATAATTAATAAATATTGAGTAGTTGCAATGAACTCTATCTTTCGTATGACATTTATTATTTTTATGTAATTCTTAGTGCTGAAATTTTGGTGATTTTTTCTTTTCAAATGCATTATATCTTTTCTTCTCTTTTTCCTGCTTTGTTATATTTTTGTTTTGTTTTGTTTCAAGCTAATAACACATATTTCTTTACTGTCCTAAAAGACAGCAGGTCTTGGGGCACCTGGGTGGCTCAGTTGGTTAAACATCTTGCTCTTGATTTGGCTCAGGGTAGTGAGATCAAGCCCCATTTTGGGTTCATGCTGAGCATGGACCCTGCTTAAGATTCTCTCTCTGCCTCTGCCGCAACCCCACCCCCACCCCTGCCACTCAAACGGACACACTCTCTCTCTTTCTAAAACAAAAACAAAAACATTTAAAAAAAAAAAAAAAAGTAGGTCTTGGTCAATTGCAAAACGAAATAAAGTTAAATAGAATTATCATTTACTTTATTGAATTTACACAATGATCTATGTGTCCTACTATCTTCACAAGAACCATTTGAGAAAGAAAATACTATTTTGAATACGGGGACAAGACAATAAGTAGTATACTGCTGTCACAGCACCAGCAGAGGGATGGCTCTAAACTATACCACCCACTTTAGGGACGCCTGGGTGGCTCAGTTGGTTAAGCCGCTGCCTTCAGCTCAGGTCATGATCCCAGCGTCTTGGGATCGAGTCCCGCATAGGGCTCCTTACTCAGCGGGGAGCCTGCTTCTCTCACTGCTTCTGTGTACTCTCTCTTTCTCTCTGGCAAATAAATAAAATCTTAAAAAAAAATAAAATAAAAAATAAACTATACCACCCACTTTAAATAGAAATTCTGAGAATCTAGCCTTCAGTGAATAACTGTTTCTGAGAAAAGATAGTGTATTCCTTTCAAAACAATAGCTAGGCAAAAATTAACTTTTGTTGGGATTTATGTAAAGCATAAAGGTATGATCTGAGGATAAGTTTTATACTCTCAGACTCCATATTTGGAAGAATGGTACTATAATTTAAGTGATTTAAGACTTGTTTTTTTCTTGTTCAACAGAGAAAATAATCTCCAAACGTCAGAGCCTTTACCCACTTTTTTTGTTGCTCCAACCTGGCATTAAGAGCAATGTCAAACACATGATAAGAGCTCATTAGTTATTAGTTGAATTAATGAATCATGAACACGGATACTCAGCAAGCAGTACTTCCAATGATTGACTCATATGATATAATACTTCAGACTGGCTGCTATGAATCAAAGTTGAGTCTCTTTGAAAAGTAGTTTTTTCTGAAAATTATATACAGAAGTGGAGTCCTAACATTTACTTATGTATTTACCACATATGAATTTAACTAGTATATTTCTTCCAATCTAATAGACAATTAATGACAAGACAAACCATTATTGTCTAAAGTAATGAGAAAAGGAAGAAAGAAAGAAAAAGAAAAGAGAAGAAAAAATCAAAGAAAAAAATACAGAAAGAAAAGAAAAGAGAAAAGATCTTCTAGAATGTCCTGAGCTGTTTTATAATATGAGGAAACAGTAAGAAGGTGCTGAGTTGAACCGGGGAGAGGGCTGTCATCAGAATGCAACCCTGCTGATGGCTTGATCTTAGACTTCCCAGCCTCCAGAATTATGAGAAAAAAATTTCTGTTGTTTATAAGCAACCCAGTATTTGCATTTTCTTACAGCAACCTAAATGAAGACAGATGATTCAAACTAGATTAATGAAGTAATGGGAGAGAGCCCAGTTATCAGGACATAAAATAGTAGGACCTAAAATTAAACTGGTTTATCAAAACTATTCCCTGATTCACATGAAAATTCAGAACACTGAGGATATAGAGAACATTCAGAAGTCTGCAAGAGAGAAAAATCAGCTGACCTCTAGGGATCTGGAATTTAAATGACACCACACTTCTTAACAACAATACTAAAAGTCAGAAAACGATGGAAAATTGTTTTCAAAATCTTGAAGGAAATGATCCATGGCCTAGAGGGTCCTGATGGTCCAGAGTGGAGCAAGAGGACAGAAGATTCTAGGAGAGAGAAGTCTGAGAAGGAAACAAAACTAATAGAATATCTGCTATATTTACTCAGCCAATAAGATTTAAGTGCCTTCTCTATACTAGAAACCATTCTAGACATTGGAGATACAACAGAAAACAAGTGTTTGTTCTCGGAAACCTGCATTTTGGTGGAGGGTAAGACATAACAAAGGAATAAATTAATAAATGTATAACTATATTTAAAAAAAGAAAGAAGGAAGGAACAAACCCTGATCAGTATAATCTTTAAAATGCCTTCAATTTTAAGACACATCTCAATTTCAGATATGTTAAAATGTAAAAAAAAAAAAAAAAAATTCATGTTAGAGTCAATGAAATACAGTAATTATCCTCAGACCCCCACAACTGATGGGTTGCATTCCTTATATTAAACAACAAATACAAATAAATCTGAAAAGATAATTCAAGTAAGAAAAAAAATGGTGAAGTTTTGGGAATGACGTCAATTTTTTCCCACCATTGACCACAAAGGAAACACGTTTTGAACTTCATGTGTGTTTTAAGGATTTTCAAGGGTTGCTTTAGTTATACATGATTTTTATTATAGATACTACGCTAATTTTAAAATCTAACATTCCCCTTGACCTTAAGGTAAAAATAAATCTTGGGTATATGAACAGTTTTTTTCTTAATTTCTAATGCTATAAATTATAGGCTTATAAGAAGAGACTGCATTTACTTAGCAGCCAAATTTATATTGCACAAATCCTTTCTTTTACTTTAGACAATGCCATCACAATTCAGTATAATTTTAACAGGTCTTAATCAATGTTTTCTAAGTCACTCCCCATCCTCTTTAGACAAATTCACTTATTGTTCTTGCTCCCTCTAAGAAAGCAATTGTGAGTTCCTTCAGACTCCTTTAAACCACCCCTCCCTATGCCAATTTTCCTGAAAAATCAACACCAAGTAATAAGAATAAAAGATTCCACTATATTCACTGCCTGAATTTCTCTCAACCCTGGACAGACAGATTGGACCCATGCACGCAATGCCTTAGCTAGTGGCGCCAAATCACACAAAGCCATTTTTAAGATGCTTGGTCTATGCTATCAATCCTCTTACCTTAGGCAACCCCCTCCTGCTGGTTAAGTGCTAACACATGCTTTACAACTGCAGGAAAGGATATGGTTTACAGATTAAAATTAGATGCAGAATTAAATTGCTTGAACACAGCAAAAACGAAAGAGGTAGTGTAAGGGTGGAGAAGACAATTTGGGCATGCCAATACTCACACACACTTAATTCCAAGACTTGTATTTCCATGAATTTCCATTAGAATTCTTGGGTTCAGGTTCTACTTTCATTACGGAGAGTAACTTTCAGAGCAATAATACATGGGATCTGTCAAAGAATATGCAGCCCCATGAAAGTGAATGTTCAAAATGTGGAATTTACAGTCATAAGAGATCTCTGAGTCAAATACCAGAGCTCCTTTTAGAAAGCCAAGTAGAGTAATTTAATGACTACTAATGGCATTTGTAACTTCTCAGGCTACTATAATAAGAGTAATCAGATCTCAGGCTTCAGGGTGTAACATGATCACCTGTGCTTTTCAGAAAGGAATTTCTGCACACACGGACAGTGCTGCACAGCTGGTCAAGCGCATTATTGGTAATGTCAGAAGGAAGGAGAAGAGAGAGCACCTCCTCCAAATCATTACATGCCTTTTACAACTGGTAAACACAAACTAACTAGCCGTTAAAATAGTCTTTTAATTTTTTTTTTTAAATGCCACTCATTGCCTGAAAACCTCAGACCTAACCACCACCACCAACAACAACAACCAAAAAAAAAAAAAAAAAAAAAAGGAAGAAGAAGAAAAGAAAAGAAACAAAGTTCACTATGTACTTTCTTGGTTTAGCATATAAGGCCATAAAATGAAAGCTATTTCCTCATCCACTAAATAAATATGTGTTGGGAGCCTATTTATTTACTGGCATTTTGCTAAGTGCTGGTGGATACCATGGTAAGAACAGTTATTACTTCCTGGGAACCTACAGTCTAGTGGCAGAGAAAGATATTCATCACATAGGTGCATAACTGAGAGCTCTGAAGTAAAGGACTAGAGAATAAAAGGAAGACCACCAGAACTTAAGAAAGAAAGAAAGAAAGAAAGAAAGAAAGAAAGACCAAAGTTGCATCTTACTTGACTTATGATGCAAGAGAAGATATACCAGTGAAGAAACTCACTGGGTCATTCACCAACATGGAAAAGTTATATATTTTTAAGTGCTACATAGGAGTATCCTTAATGATGTGCTAAGTAAGTCCTGAAAACTAGCTCTCTGGATAATAAGATGTCTTGTCTATACATGGTTGGGGAAAAAAAAAAATCTTGTAGTTTGTTGGTCAGTAATGGGTTTTCAGTTAGGTCAAGTAAGGGTTTGGTGTACCAAGATCATTCAAAGTTTCATCATTTTTATAAGTTTCAGCTGGTTTGAGCTAGTTATGATGAAATTTAATTTTTGTGTCATTCAGGCAAGTGCTGCTCTGGTAGAAAAATTTCCATTTACAGATGTAAAAGATAATCAGTAAAGGAGTTGGAGTAGGAGAGGTCAGGGAAGGAAGACAGAGCATCCTAGCAGACATGTGAGAATGACATGTGCAGACATCAATCATGGGATAAGAAAGACAGTTCAAGGAAAGGTTAGAGGCCCGTACTGTGTGGATGGAACAGAGCCTATAGGGAGACTACTGTCACTTGAGGTTGAAGAAGTGGGCTAGGGAAAGGCCATACAAAATATATAAGCCATGTTAGAAATTCTGGTGTACTGTCCTAAAAACAATAAGAGTCTACCGAAGAGTCTTTAAAACAAAGGAAGCTGGAGGGTAGTGGATGATCTGATTTGTGTTTCAAAAAAATCCCTAGTTACAGTGTGAAAGATGAACTGAAGGTTTCGCTAGTTGAGCTGCTTCTATAGCACATAGGAAGCAATCAACATTGTCTACAACAGAGAGGAAAGAATTTAAAACAGAGAGGGTTCTGGTAAATATGGATGATTTCAACGATGAAGGAGAGGGATAGTGTGAGGTGAAATGATAATCAGGACACCCAAGTTTCAAACTGTCCTATCATTCATCAACATAATACCTAATTCCTGATCCAACCATTTCCCTGTCTTAGAGACTGTGCTTGGCAGCTTCTCAAAATGGGCCCCAAAGATCCTCATCAACTGATTTATCCATTCTGATGTACAAACATACGCCTCTTCTTGAGTCAGGGTTGGACCTAGTGACTTAATTCTAACAAACTGAATGTGGGGAGGTGACAGCGTCACTTTCAAGATCAGGTTACCAAAAATCAATGTAGTTTCTGTCTTGGTTTCTCTCTTTTGCTTTCTCCTGGATCACACTGCGGGAAAAACCACTTGCCATATCATAAAACAGTCTGATGGAGAGGCTCCTGTGGCAGGGGACTGAGGCCTGCCAGTAGCCACTTGAGAGAGCTTGTCAGGGGGTCCTCCTGTAGTCAGATCTCCGGATGACTGAAGCAGTATGGACATCTTGATCACAGCCTTACAAAAGACCTCTAGCCAAGAGGAACCCAGCCAAACCGTGCCAGATTCCTGATTCCAGAAACTGTGAGATAATGTCTTTATTCTTTTAAGTTGTGAAGATTGGGGTGCTTTGTTATACAGCAATAGGTGACTAGCATTAAGCAAGGAATTTACCCTTTTTAAGTCACTTTCATTAAAAAAAAATAAAGCTCCTGGTGCACTACTTCACATTCCTTCACTATATTATTTCTTATTTCTTATCTTACTGAATCTTCTTAAAATGTTATTTTTACTGAAATCAGTGTGCAGACATGATAGAAAATTTAAATAATTTAAGTTTGAATGATTTCAAATATGAAAAAAGAGAAAAGAATGAGAATGTGATATATTTATAAACTCACCTCTATTATAAGGTTAGGAGGTATCCTGCCTCAGTAAATTTGGCACTCTCAAAGAATAGATAAACTGGAAGAACTCAAACTACATTTATCTTCTCTGTTTTAGTGAATTTTAGTTATGTTTAGTAAAACTCCAGTTGTACTAATTAAGCAAAAGTAACTGCCTTCCATTTTCTGCTGTAATTATATAATGATAGGAGAAAGACCTTTTCTGTATCTTGTTCATAATATTGGCTACTACAAAATAAGAATGAACTGGGCATTTAGGAAATATGAAATTAAGTTATTTCCATGAAAATTTTGCTCTCCGGATACTGCAGGGCTTTAGTCTTCAGCAGTTCCTTCCCCATCTCTAGCCCTACCTCAAAAGATTTCATGGAGGTTCTGGGAGATTTCACAAACCCAATCAAATCTTATGTTGTACTACCCACCTTCTTCCACTTCTCCTTTCTGTTGAATTATAACCATTCGTATTTAGCACCACTGTTCTTTTGGCTGCATGTAGTCACACCCAGCAGACACTGCTTTCTCCTGCTGACAGAGCAATCTCATTGGGTAACAACAACATGGCTGCCAAGTTCTGCCATTTCTGGGTACCACCTCTCCCCTGCAGTGCTGACTCAAGCTGCCAAAGCTTCACAATATGGAGAGCTAGAGAATTTCTTTCATTTTTCAGTGTCACACTCCAGTAAAATGCTACCAAAGAACTGCATTTTTTCCAGTTCCACACGAAGTTGTAATGGAGTAGCTCCTTCTGTTTATTCAGAGACTCAAGCATAATTCCATAAGGTGAAGCCAACAGACTCATTGACATACACAACAAGCACTTTGCTAAATTCAGAACTGTCTTTTGTGTTAAGGCTAAGACAGAGGCTAAGGATTTATGATTGGCCAACCCTAAAAATCCTTTCTTTTTTTTTTTTTTTTCTCTTCTTAGAATGAAGCTGTCTGTGAGGAAGTTCCTCAGCTCTTCATAAAATAGATTCCTGGGAAGGCATAGCGAGAATCACCTAAATCACAGCAAAGGCAACTACTTAGCCTCAAACTGGTCTGCAAAGGTGACTACCTGAACTCAGAGTGGTTCCATAAAACACCAGTTAAGTAATCCTTTACTCTTTAATTGTTCCTGTTAACAACAACAGCTACAATGATGATAGAAATAGTAAATACCTCACGTTTTCCCGGTATGAACACTGAATTAAGAAATTGGGAGAATTGCTTTAGCCCAATTCATGAACTACTTCTTTGATGTAAATAAGACTGACTATTCTTCCAGAATCTTCCATGCCAAATGATTTCCTCATCTTTAAATAATATTTCTGGAATAGTAGATATCAAAAGTCCCTTGCAACTCTAAATCTATAAGATTGAATTGAAAGAAAAAGAAAAATTTTAAAAAGTTATTTAGCCAAACAATTATATGTATCTCAGAAACTTTGTTTTACGTTTACCTTTACTGATATTAGAATTTTTTTACTTTCATCAATTTTAAACCATTTATTTATTTATTTATTTACTTACTTACTTATTTCCTTTGAGAGAGAAAGAGAGAGAGAGAGAATCGCCAACAATTCTTGGGGCTCTATCCCATGACCCGGAGATCATGGCCTGAGCCAAACTCAAGAGTTGGGTGCTTAACTTACTGAACAACCCAGGCACCCCTTATGTCATTTATTCAACAGAGACACAAAGAGAGGAGAAAGTATTTGTTGGTTTGCATCAATAATCAGACTGATCACTTTAAAATAAATAGAGATTTTTTTAAAATTATTTAATTTTTTATTTGACAGAGAGAGAAATCACAAGTAGGCAGAGAGGCAGGCAGATAGGAAGGGAGAAGCAGGCTCCCTGCTGAGCAGAGAGCCCGATGTGGGGCTCGATCCCAGAACCCTGGGATCATGACCTGAGCCGAAGGCAGAGGCTTAACCCACTGAGCCACCCAGGTGCCCCAATAAATAGAGATTTTTTTAAAGAGCAAAACTTCAAAGAAAATCAAATGAAAAATTTATATTAAAGCAGGACAAGTATAAGGAGGTATTAAAAACAATGACAGTAAGAGCAAAAGGAACAAAGATAATCCCCAAATTTCCATTTTGGGTTTCATTTCATTTCCACACTTTGAGGAAGTCAACAGCAGGTTACAGTTTTTGCTGTTTTCTTCACACTTCTAATTCCCAATGTGGTTGAAATCTCATTCCAAGCTAATTGAAATAGGAGGAATGATTCAGACTCCTGATTTCAAGCCTAAGCATCAAATGATTCACAATGCTTTTATTACTAACTAACCTGTATTCTACCAAGGCACCCCCAATGTAAGTAAAACATGCCAAATAATTTAACCTGTGAGTTATCATGAAGCACAATTTCATTGTTAAATATTTACTTGTTCTTTTATAGTATTTGCATGGGTATACAAACTCTGTTCTACTTGACTCAGTGCCATCAGAAGGAAATGTCAAGCACCAGGGGAAAATGTGGCACTTCGATTCCACAAGAGTAACTTGCTCCTCTTGCAAATCTTTGCTGAAATGTCCAAAAGGAACTAAGAGTGAAGCACAATTGAAAAAATAGGAAAAGGTGTTATTCATACTCCAAAGTTTTTTGAAAAATTCCTTCATTAAATTAGGAATATAGGCCAATGAGCTTAGACTAAGGGAAAGACTGGCACCCTCAAATATTGCAGATGCGAATGCAAAATAGTACAGCCCCAATGAAAAAGAATTGGGCAATATCTAGTAGAATGATATATACATTAAATATAATTAAAATACTAAAGAAACAGTTCACAAAATTAAAAATGAACTGAAATGGATCAAGCTAATTGCATATCCAGTTGGTAGAAAAAATAATTATTTCCTAGCGACTTGACATAATACATGATATTGTGACAGTACCACCTTTACGGAATATATTTCACAGAGAGACACAGAGCTATAAATTTCACTCAGTAGTTTAATTCTATAGTAATTTGGTATTAGAAAACTATTTTATATAAATTATAGAATAATATAAATAATTACATTAATACATTACATTAATATTATTAGAATGAAGATTTTCAGTATAGAAGTAAAGAAGTACAAATATAAAATCAAAGAATTTAATTAAAAATTAAGTAATGCTGTCTTTTAATTGGCGCTATTAGTATAAACACGTCTTAAAAGCCAAACAAACGTTCCCCTAAATTTTGTCCACAGCGAAGCCTAAAAATAACAACAATCTTGGTAAATTGCATTATTTGTTCAAACCATTATCTGCCTCTTTCTACTAGATCCAATCCTGCAGAACCTCTCTCAGACACCCCTTCCTATGGAAGAATCAAACTTTCCAGTAAGAACACAACCACAGCTTGGAGAAATGCCTACATAATGTTCAAGGTATTCAGCTCAAAAAGAGGAGGCAATGTCAGCAGACTGCCCCGGCAATTCAGGGACCCAATTTAAATGTGAAGGGACAGTTTGAGGTTCAAATATATAAAGGGGGAAAGACGAACTGGGAATTTTTAAAAATTTTTTAAATTTTATTTAAAAATTTTTTTTTTTAAATTTTAAATATTTTTAAATTTTTCCAGGAAAACACTGTTTTTTGTTTTGTATTATTTTTTCCAATTACAGTTTCTGAGCAGAGAGTGTATATATAGGATGGATTTACTCTCAAGTTGTGGGAATGATGGGAGTCATCATTCATCCCTTGATGGGAGAGTTTTCTTAGCTGAGCTTTATGATCATAACCGGTAAACTCTGATCAAAAGACATTGATTTTCTCTTTTCTGATTTTTCTCTCCTTTCCCATTTCTTTATATATAACACTAATTCTGTCCTGGGACTATGACTGAATTCAAGTTGTACTAAATGATGTACTGATATTATGTATAGCAGAGCAAAGCATGTTCACTTGAGCTCTGGGCATAGCATGTTTACTGGATAAATATTACTTAGGGAATTGGTAGTTAAATTTTCAATAGATGCCATGGGATCTTTGTCATGAGGATCTGACTGTGGTTTCAAAATGTTGGGCAAATAGGAAAGGTTCTGTGGATCTTTCTGTGGCTCTGGAATACAAGGGGTATCTGAGAGCTGAAAAGATGCTGAAGGAACAATGCCTGTCCCAGTGGAAAGTAATTGTGGACGTCTCTGCTGAATAAGAAACCAGAAATCACTTGGGAACCTCAGAGAAGATCCTTTTAATGAGGATAGAGCAGAGGAAGAATAAATTAATGAGAGAAGATGATTTTTCACATATTGTTGAATTTTTACATCTTGGCTATAAAAATCGGGATAAATTGATTTTTTTAGATATTTAGACTTTGTTAAAACAAGAGATATATCTCAAATAGAAGTTATTCTGAACCCCTGTTTGTTGGCAAAACAACCCTCAAGATGTATTTGAACTACCTTAAATATATAAAAAAAAATAAGTGACTAAAAAGAATCTATTAAAACATGTAATTTATTTTTGAAAATTACATATACTATGTTCTCAAGAAACACTTATTAACATTCTAAGATACAGATTTTCTGTAGACAAATTTGGGAAATGTCTCTCTAGAGGAATGTCTTTTGTCTGGGTAGACTATGTTCCAGTGAACTGTTAAGTGCCCATGAGATACACTGGCCTGGCCCCTTCACATGTATTTTTTTTTTTTTTTAAGATTTTATTTATTTATTTGACAGACAGAGATCACAAATAGGCAGAGAGGCAGGCAGAAAGAGAGGAGGAAGCAGGTTCTCGGCTGAGCAGGGAGCCCGATGTGGGGCTCGATCCCAGGACCTGGGATCATGACCTGAGCCAAAGGCAGAGGCTTTAATTCACTGAGCCACCCAGGCGCCCCCACATGTCTTTATTATTAAACTCCACAATTTACAAAATATAAAAGGATCATGGGGAAGCCTTGAAAGGAGACACAGCCTGCTTGGTAATTGTTTTTCACCATCTTAAAACATTTAATATTTTAAAGTAGGGTAGGATTTCAATATGGTAGAGTGAGCACAGATCCTAAATGGTATTAGGACAACTAGATTCACATGCAAAATAATGAATCCAGACACAGAACCTGCATCCCTCACAAAAATTAACTTAAAATGCATCACAGGCCTAAATGTAAAATAAAAAACTATTAAACTCCTAGAAGATAACATAGGAGAGAATCTAGATGAACTTGGGCTTGGTAATGACATTCTAGATATAACACCAGAGGTTTGATCCATGAAAGAAAGAATCGATAAGCTGGGCTTCATGAAAATCGAAAATTTCATGAAAATTAAAAATTTCTGCCCTGAAAATTTTGCTGTCACGTGAATGAAAAGATAAGCCACAGACTGGGATTAAATATTTGCCAAAAACATATCTAGTAAGAACTGTGATCCAAAATAAAGAAGAATTTAAAAATCAACTATAAGAAAAAAGACAAACATTAAACAATAGACCTCACAGAGGAGATTGATGGATGACAAATAGACAGATGAAAAGATGCTCCACAACATGTCATCAGAGAAATACAAATAAAACAGCAATGACATATCACATCATACACATCAGAGTGGCCAAATTCCAGAACACCAACAGCACCAAATGCTGGCAAGGATATGGAGGAACAGGAACTCCAATTCTTTGTTAGTATGAAACATGGTACAGCTGCTTTGGAAGACAGTTTGGCAGTTTCTTACAAAACTAAGCATAATTTCCCCCCTACAATCCAAAAATCAGTTTCCTTGGTCACTCAAAGAAATTAAAACTTTATACCAGACAAAAACCCTGCACATGGATTATAGCAGCTTTATTTATAATGGTCAATCAACCTCAAGTAAGCAAGTGAATATGAATAAACTGTGGCACATCCAAACAATGGAATATTATTCAGCACTGAAAATGAATGCGCTATCAAGCCATGAAAAGACACAGAGGAGCCTAAAATCCATATTAGTGAAAGAAGCCTATCTGGATGAATAGGTAGAGCACAGCAGATTTTTAGGGCAGTGAAAATACTCTGCATTATAATTATGGACACATACCATTACACACTTGTCCAAAGCCGTAGAATGTGTAACACCAAGAGTGAAATGTAATGTAAACTAGGGACTTTGATTGATAATGACGTTATCAATGTAACTTCATCAATTTAACAAATGCACTACTCCGGTGGGGGTTGTGGGTCATGAAGCAGGCTATGCATCTGTAGGGGCAGGGAGTATATGGGATAGCTCTGTATCTTCCTCTTGTTTTTGCTTTGAACCTAAAACTGATCCCCCCCGCAAAAAAAAGTCTTAAAAAGCATGAGAATTAATCTAGCACTCAATTCTTATCAACACAAGATACCAGAAAAGAATGGAAACAATACCTTCACGACATGAGAGGATAAATACATTTTTCAGTCTTAATTTCCAAACCCAGACAAATTTATCGACAATAAATTAAGTATGAAACTACATAAAAGACATTTTCAGGAGCTGAGGACCAGACATTTACCTCCCACATACTTTCTAAAATGATCTACAGGAATCATTGAACCCAAAACGGAACAACTATTCTAGATGGAGAAAGCAGATAGAGACTATAAGGAGAAGGAGGACCTGAATAACAACAACAAAAAAAGATGCAGGAGAGAATTCTGAGTATTCTAATTTTTAAATTGAATTCTGGGGGGGAAATCTGAGTTTGTAAAGACACAGAATAAAGTAAAGAAAGTTATTATAAAGGAGACACTCAAGTGTTTTTGTAATGCTCTAAATGTAATATAACCAGCTCCGAATGGAACAAGCATTCAAAAGTCTTCAGAACAAGATTTTACAAGAACATTCCATCAAGTGGGTAAAATTGACAAGATACTGGAAAATAATATGGATGTGGTAAAATGTGCATGTTCTCACACACACACATACACACACACATACACACAGAGTCTTCCAGCCTAAGAATAAATAAGAATAAAGACAAAAAAGGAAGGTGATCAGATTTTGTAGGAATAACAGAACCTGTAAAATAAAGACCTGTTGAAAAATTAAACATCTGTCTTGATTTGGAGCAATTAGTAGATGACAAGAATGGAGAATCCATATGGTTGTTTTCCTTAGAGAACACATTAGAGCAATAGAAGAGGCTCACTATAGACTATTATCCTGCTGGATTCCAACACAAATAATACTAATAGATTCATAGTAATGTAAATGTTATTTTCAGCTTTGGGGCAATGCATGTAAGAGTCAGCTGGGTTTCCAGAACTTTTAAAATATGTGTTTTACCATCCTTGATAATTTGAAAGTAGTAGTAAACCTGCTAGAATGTGGGAGGTATAAGAAAAGTTAGAGAATAGCAGTTTGGGAGGCATTTAGATCTTCATTTGAAGAAGTAGGGGGTTATGATATACTGTCAATAATGATGAAAAAAGAAACAGCAGTTTCAGTATATTTCTTAAAGTCACAAGATTACCAACAGAAGAGCCATACGCTAAAAGGGTGAGAAAGAAGGAGTTAGGGAGAATGATAGCAAGCCATCAATAAATTAGGCTAATGGTGGATACATCAATAAGTAACTGCATAAAGATACCACTTACAAATACAGGGGAGACAACAAAAATTTTTAAAAATAATTATTTCTGAGAAGTGAAACTTGGGGAGGTTAATACTATTTTATTTAAAAACCCTTCTATATAATTTAACCTTTTTAAAACCAGGATTTATGTCATTTTATGAGAAAATTTTTAAAAAAATATAAAATGAAATTGCACTAGCTTAATCTCTTTTTGACTCGTTCTAGATGGAGCTAACGTGTCACGTTTGTTTTAATAACTCATGCTCGCATGACTGTTCACGTTCACTAAAGGAGCTCTTACACCACCGAGGTCTTATTACTCCCCAGCCCGAAACTTCACAAAATTATTTCTGGGAGTCTCTGAGATATTTCACAGGATTCCAGTAACAGTTACGTTCTCATTCTCTCTGAGCCCTGCTGTCAGTTTCAACTATGAAGGTTGTGGTGTCCTTTCCAAGGGCGCTCTTGCCAAAGCCACTAATGACTTGACTGTGACTTAACAAATTGGTGCTAAACAGATGCTATATGGTTCTCAGGAGTAACTGGGGTGGCTGGCCCTCATTCTGGCCACTCATAACTGAAGGTTTCAGAATTTTCCCCATAAGAAGAAAATTCTTTCAGCTTCTGGCGACAGTTTCCCTCCACAGAAAACTCAGGGAGAGATGGATGTAGGGGGTCTAGCAGGGGAATCTCCTGGGCATGTATCACTCTGGCTGCCTTCTATCCTGCCTCTAACGTGTAGGATGACAAGGGTGTGGCTGGCTTCAGTCCCTTGAAAGATGCCAGAATCAACCAGTTCCCTCTTTGCAGATTCTCTTTTCAGACTGACTTTATTTTTTCAGACACAAGTTCTCTACACAGTAGGTGTTATGACCTCCTAGCTACCAAAACATATCTCTCCCAGTTCTGCAAACAGAATGAGACTAAGAGTGACTCATAATGTACTCAAATTCGAAAACCTTAGGGTAGGACTCTTGCTGAATCAGGCAATCTAGGCCACTCAACGATCATGATCTAAGGGGCTAAGGTCGCAGTCATGTAAGTCCACAACCGTTCCAACAGCAAGCCTCTAATGAACAGTGTGGGGAAGATCATTTTCCAGAAGGATGGGAGGGAGAGGGCAGTGTGAGTCCTCTGCAGACAAGAAGATACACTGAGGTACAGGAAACATCCCAGTTACAACGTCCTACAATGACCTATTAGGGAATACAAGTTGAGTGGTTTATAAAGTGAGTGCTTTTAGGATATGCCGTTCCTCATAGATAGCAGAAATATGTGTTCAGATGGTGTGATTTGGGATCAGCAAAATCAGAACTATATTCACTCTCGATCCTATCCTGGAGTCTAAATTTTCCACAGCTATTTCATGTTTGGTTTAGGTAAGGCTCTTTCCAACTGTAATAAAGGGTAGGTGCAAAGTAGGGGGATTGTACATTATCCCATTATAAATATTAATAACGTCCCTCATTGGTTTCTTAGATTAGCCATCTAGTCAAGGAAAGGCTTGGATGGAATGAGTTATATAGTGAGAGTTTTAATGCCTATTTTTGTGATGTGATGCTTAGGGAAAATATCAAAGCATGAAGTCCTATAAAAAATAAAACTATTATCCTTAGAAAGAAGTAACTCATAAAACATGAAGCATGTGGTAGGGCTCAGGAGGAACAGGACTGTTCCCACATGCACATACTGGTTAAATGTCAGTCTTTCGAATTAGAATATCAGATTTGAATTCCAGTGATGAGAGCTTGAGCAAGTTCCTTCACACTCTGCTTTGGTTTCCACACTTCCAAGCTACAAGTGCTTTTAAAACTAACCTCATGAGGCTGTGGTGAATTTAAAGAAAGAATATATAGAAAACACAGAGTGTGCCTCGCATATAATAAAACCTGAAAAGTATTAACTATTGCTATTAGCAGGAGTCAGGTGCTCTGAAGCAGCAATGGAAAAACTAAAAGGGAGGCAAAGAATTCAAGAATTGGAGAGGCACCAATGGTGACGTTTTCCTACAGTGTTCCATTACCATGAAAAGCCCTATAGTAACTATAGAATTGGCTTGGGTGTTATGGTGCCCAAAGCTTCCCACACAGGTTTTGAGATGGACTTCTGAGATTTTTGCCATGCAGTATCTTATTAAACAGCATAATGCAGAAGTCATAGTTTCATGTAAATTGGATGCTTTCCTGAGTTTACTCAATAGCTGCTTTTAACTAAAATCTAAACATGGATGTTACTTGGCTGGTCAGTGAGAATTTTGTGTGCCTCTTTTAAAGAAAAGAAAGGGTAGGGTTTCCCTACTCCCCCATCAAGTTGATAAGAAAGTAGACACACTCACACACACGTGCACGCGCACACACACACATACACTCACACCTGGATTTGGAATCCCAAGATTCAACTGGGCTTCAGCCCAACTATTAATAGCCGTGATATTGCATGAGTCACAGACTTTTTGGGTCCTCAATTTTTTTTTTTTAATTTATTGGTAAGTTGTTTTTGAGGCTCTTTAGGAAAAAGAAATCTTACCAGGCAGCCTGGTGTATAAAATAGATATCAGTGATGCTTCTTTGGTTAAAATGGAAAAGAACTCATGAAGATTCAGATCTCCTCAAGCCTTTTCTGTTTCTAGTCAAGTATTTCAACTAGATTGTCCACTTTTCTGAACTTGAGTACACTTAGTGTACCATAGAAGTTCCTCACCACCTTTCACCTTTTCTGTTCTCTACTATATATTCTGTCTCTTCTCCGCTTTACATCTTCTTAAAATATACTTTTAAATGTGTCTTAGTTAATTTTAAATAGAATAATCAGTAAGCCATGTAAGAAACTATTTTAAAGGATGAAAAAATTACACAAAGTGTTCATATTAAGTAATCATCAATGGGTCAGTCTCAATAATCAGTGAATTGCTCTCAGTTTTCTGGCCTAAATTTGGTTTGAGTTTCTTGGTGCAGACAAGAAAACACTTCTGTCTTGTAACTCATGTTTGTAGCTTTCTAAAATGGGTATAACAAATACAGCTTATACTCTAGATTTCTAGTGTTTGGAGAAAACCACCTGGATTTGAAGTCAAAGAGCTGGTTTTAAACCCCATTTCTACTTCCTACTAGTTCTATAAAATTTAATATAATTGTTAAACTTTTGTGCCACATGCATGATAAATAGGTTCTTCGTTCTTCGTTGCATTCAGGTTACTTTGAGAATATCATATACTTCCCTAGTCATCTTCATGGCTTAACCTCCTACCTCCTTCCAGCCCCCTTTGATGATCCCTCTCTTTTTCTCACCTCTTATCCATGTAGTCCCCCAGGGACAGATCTTGAACATAGGCTTTATTTGTGGGGTTCACTCAATGATCTCAACCAGACTGAAGACTTTGAATAATATCTATATCCGAGTGGTTCCCAGAATCCTTCTCTAGCCCAGCCCTCTTCCTCACTCCAGACTTGTACACCCAACTGCATCCATGGAATTTCCTATGTAATTTTCAGTACTTTTGACGTGTCCAAAACCAAAGTCCTTGATTTTCACCTCTAAACCTGTTCCTTGTACAAGTTTTCCCATCTCAATTCAAACAACTATGTCATGATAGTCGTTTATGTCAAAACTTTAGAGTCAGCCTTGATGCCACTTTTCACCCTTGAAATCAAGTCAGGCATGGAATTCCATTGGCTGTTATTCCCTACAAAGGCTACCATGCTGGTCAGGGCCACCCTCACTTCTGCATGAATCATTGTGATCGCTTCTAACCTCATCTCTCTGGCTCCCTGTTTCCTTTAGCTACTTGTCTATAGTCTTCTCTTTACAAGGTAATGAGAGGAATCTTTTTTTGAAATGTAAATCTGATTATGTCCACTCCTGTGCTTGAAAGCCAGCAATGGTGCCCCATTTTACCCAGAAAGTTCCTCTAATGACTGACAAGACCCTACATGGCATTCTGACTTCATCTCCCACCGCTCTTCACCTTGTTTACTTCCCTCCAGCCATACTCGGCATTGTGCTATTATGTGTACAGGTCAGTTATACTTTTGACTTAACATCTATTGTGAGCTATGGCCAGTGCCTATAGAACCTTCCCACAGGTAATCTTATAGCTGACTTCCTTGTCTTTTTCAAGATAATGTCTACTCTGATCATGCTATTTTATTAGGCAAACTATTTCCTACTCTATCTTCCAAATGCCCCTTATATTTTGCTTTGCTCCATACATTTGGCCTTTCTTAATATATTACATAATTTATGTGTATATTACATATACTTATTGAATATTTTTCCTCCTTCACGACTAGAACGTAAGCTCCTTGAGTGCAGAGATATGTGCTTTCTTCACATTCTACACACTAACTTGAGTACTGCTTGGTGCGTAGCAGGAAATAGATAAAATCTTGGTTGACTGGACAAATGAATGGATAAATACATAAATGCATATCTTGCTGTGATTTTGTGAGGCTCACATAAAATAATGTATCTCACAGCAACTATCACAGTCCCTGGCACAGAGAAAACACTAATAAATATTTTTGTTCTTAAGCAATTTGCTCAGAATAAATTCTGGGGTCATTGCAGCATTGAAACTACTATTTTTGGGTGCCTGGGTGGCTCAGATGGTTAAGTGACTGTCTTCGGCTCAGATCATGATCCTGGAGTTCCAGAATTGAGTCCCGCATTGGGATTCTCAATTCTCCCTTTGACTCGCCCCATGCTTATGCTCTCTCTCTCAAAAATAAATAAATAAAAATCTTTTAAAAAGAGAAGAAACTACTATTTTTGTCATGTAGAATAAATATTAACTATAACATATATGAACTGTATATATTTATGTGTATATAAATATATATAAAAACTAAATAATTATAAAACTATATGAATTTTTATATGAATCCTAAAAATGATTAGGTTTTAATGAAGAAATATAATTTGAGGATTTTTGTTTGTCAGATCTCATGCTTTTTTACACGATGATAAAATTTTTGTTGTAGAAAGATTTTTCATGAACATTTTCTCAAAGCAAGCCTGGTTGTACTATAATTTTTCTGCCTGGGGGTGAGTAGCACATCCTTTCAGTTGTCTTATAGGCTGTCTTTATCTGATATCAAAAACTAATGATGTATTGTATGGTGACTAACATAACAAAATAAAAAAAAAAGAAGAAAGGAAAAGAAAGGCAGAAAAAAGAGAGAGAGAAAAAGAGAGAGAGAGAGAGAGAGAGAATGTCTTTTAAAAAAATTACCATACTTTATTTTGAAGATTTTGAAGAATTAACTGTCACATTTCTTACATGTATCTCATTAGGAGACTAACAAAAGAGAGAATTTCACATGTTGCTGATTTGAAAAAAGAAAAGATTTTCTTCATGTCAAGCCAACTATTCAATTCCTCAGTGTTTGTGACAGGTGAGGCTTGTCAGAGCATAAGAATCATAACCAGCCCTTCTAGAATTTGCAGGTCTTTGGTTTCCCACTTGGGATAAAGGGGATAAAGAACAATTTGAAAATTCCTCTGAGTAGGTGATCCGGGAACAGGGATGGTCTGTGTCATTTGCAGCATCTCGGGAATGTCTGTAAGTGCTTGACAGGCTGCCACGTGCCCCTCTCCCAGGAGCTGGTTTACTAGAGGGACTGGGGAACCCTCATGGGTAGAAAAATATGGTCAGGGAAAGGCCACTCAACCAGAGCTTCTGCTGCAAGGACAGGATCCAATCTCATGTCTGTCAGTTTCTTTCTTCTCTCTGGCCAATGCAAGACTTCTCAGAAAGAATCCCATACCCATGTTTACTTTAGGTGTTAACATATTATGGACAGGGCAGAGGAAAGATGTAAATCTTTGCGGCTGCAATAAAAAGACACACACACAAAGCAACTCACTATGACTTTTCTATTGTTATCGAAATTAGAGCTGATAGCACCAATGGAATCAACATGTGGAAAACAAAATTTGGATCTAAAACGCCTTATTAAAAAGAAAAAGAGCATTTATCATCCATTTAAAGAGCAGTGAGTTAACAAGGCTCCAGTGTGAGCACCACCTGACCGTGGGGTAGAAGGTTTACAGCAGTGTCACTTCCAGCTGCCAGCAGGTGCTGGTCTGGATGTCAGTCGAAAGACCCGATTCATTAAGTCCTGCCACTCCAGTACTGTACTCTTTATGACAAGAAAAACAAGAGGGAACAGTGAGTCTCTTATATTTAACCCATAAAACTTAACATTCTGACCTCAACCATATAAACCAGAAGTGAAAGAGGCAATTGCAAATCTGACCAATAAAACTGGTAAAGCACTTACATGCTGGGATTAAAAGACTGTATGTCTAGGTACGTGGGGGAAAAAAACAATTTGCAAATTCCTCTGTGTAGGTGACCCCAGAACCAGCACAGTCTGTATTCTTTGCAGCATTTCAGGCATGTTTGTGAATTCTTGGTTGGCTGCCATGGGGCACCCCCAGGAACTGGTTCACATGAGGGACTGGGGAAATCTCTTGTGTAGAAAGACACGCTAAGGAAAAGGCCATCCCCCCAAGCCTCCATTGTGAGGAGAAGGTAGGATATCACGTCTGTCAGTTTCCTTCTCCATGTCAGGAGACCCATCTATGGGTCTGAAAGACCCACGTGTATTCTAGAAAGAAAGAGGCCACCAAGTAGAAATGAGAGAACTATTTAATAGTAAAGTGCAGACACAGGTCACAAGGTAGTGCTTCAGGGGACATGACAAGGCACCAAGGTACAGAGAGGAATTTTCTAGGTCTCTTACACACATGAGGCTTTGGTGCATGAGGTTTTCAGCTTATACTGCTCCACTAAGACACTGGTGGGACTGATCGTGAGGTTTTTTTTACATGGAAGAAAACAAACAAACCAAAAAATCTACTATTTCTAGTGTTTTGCTCTACATAGGGTTAGATTAAACGTTTTTGAAAAAGAAACCAAACCAAAACACAATAAAAAAAAAAAAAAAAACCCTTTCTATATTCTACTGGAAGTGAGGGCAGGGAAGAAGACCATTGATGAGAATGAGGACTGGCCTGATGCATCTTTTGCTGAAGAAAATTCCAGAATGTGTGTCTGGGTAACCTTGGATAATTTGGATAGGCGACAAACTCTGACCTTGTCTTCTAAAGAAGTCATAGATAACTAGAGCATGGGAGAAGGAAGAAAAGGTCTTTATGAAGAAGAACTGACCCTGAGAAGAGGCTCATGAATCAAGTACTAGGACTTGACCAGGAAGAAAGTTTAGTACTTTCTCATATTGGTTTATATTTCTTTTGTATTTATTATGCTTTGATAAAATCTCATATTAACACCCCTGCTGGGAGTAAAGTGCATTACATACATGAGTTTTTTATTTGCTATATTTCTGATGAATTTAGAAAAAAGTGTTCTGTATGGGACAAAGCTGAGGAAGAAGCGAGTGGAGCCAAGGGGCCCCGGAAAGGCAGGCAGCAAGAGCGGAAGTAAGCCTCCTCAAAGTCACTTCTGTGGTAAACAGCATTTTAGAATGACTCCCTGCGCATTTACTAACGTGTCACTATCCTGATTATAGTACATGGCAAAGTAATTTTAGAGACGCAAATAGGGTTATTAATCAGTGAACCTTAAGATAAGGAGATTCTCCAGATTGGCCCCATCTAATTACACGAGCCTTTTAAAAATAAAAAGTTTTCTCCAGCTGTTGGTAGAAGAGGGAGCCAGGGAGATTTGAAGTTGAAGATGGATTTGACAAAAGATCGATTCATTGCAGAACTGGGTTGAGGGGATGGTGACAGAAAGATCTGTAAGCAGACTTCTAGGAATTAACGTGACCCTGGGCTAATAGCTAGAAAGAAGGCTGGAACCTCTGTCCCACAACCACAAGGGACTAAATTCTGCCAGTAACCTAGAAGTGGATTCTTCACCAGGACTTCCAAATAAGGGCCTAATCTGGCCAATATTTTGATTTCAGTGTTGTGAGACCCCGTACAGAGAACCAAGTTGAGCCCTCCTAGGCATCTGACCTAATAAAAGTGAGACAATAAATGGTTATGACTTTAAGGTGTAAGGTTGTGGTAATCCATTATGCAGCCGTAGAAAACTAACCTCCCTGAGTGGACTTGAAAGAGAAAATATTGGCTTTCTTTAGTAAGTGGCAGATCCTACCACTGCAATGGTAGGATAAGGTTGACCCAAAGCCTCCCCAGCAATGCCAGAAGAGCAGGAATCAAAGAGAAAGACCAAGAGCAAGTGTCTACCTTCCTACTTAGAGCCCAGCTGGTGGTAACTCTGGTCTAGATGTTGGGTCAAAATGACAACTGCTCAGAAGAGAGAGAATGGCGGACTCTTTGGCTAGATGACCTCAGCTCCTAGTCTGGTTGGAGGGAAGGAGGAAAGAAATTCTGATGAGGAGGGCTTATATTTTTATTTTCTTTAAAATATCATCCCACAGAAAATGTAGCCCGATTTGAAGGCTAGAAACTGACCCGTCTATCAAGATTTCTCCTCCTTGGGGAGGTAGTCGGTGGAGAAAGGATCATAGAGAAGCCTTGAGATCTTTCCTCGGGGAGTCACTATCTAGCTTATGATCTCCAATGTAGCAGCAGTCTCAGCATGGATGTTTCTGGTGGTGGCATCAGAAGACAGGACTTAGGGACCTCAGTCTTTTTGTCTCCAAACAACAGCAGTATTAGGGCAAGAGGCAAGCAGCAGGATGTCGAGAAGATACCTCCCCACCACAGGGGACCCAGTCAGGAGAAGAGGAAATTGGCAAATAGGGGAGGATAAGGTAATGCTGGACACACACAACTCACCTTGGGAACACTTCAGCTAGGCTGAATGACAAGTTAAAGGGAACCCAAGGTTTTGAAGCAGCAGACAGGGGTTAAAACCAGGGTTACAGGAATTATACTTAATTTGAATAATCCTTGGTAGACATAAATGTGTTTATCTGCTCATAAATATATTTGAATTTCATGAATCTCACACTTGAAAACAAACTCGGTAAATACACTTTCAAGTACTTACTCCTCATTTCAACACAGGCACATTAATCAAGGCATTATCCTTGGAATGAGAAATGCAGCACAAACGTGGTGCTTCCTTCTTCCCTTCAGATTTAGTTGGAATTCAGTCCTCCCTCCTAAGATGGTAATTCCTATGTTTTCCAATAATATGTATGCATTAAAAACTGATTTGGCAACTGCTGTCATTTTATCAGTCACAAATGCACTTTATACAAATATTTCCAAGCGGTGAGTGTTTTTGAAGATGAGACTTTTTAGCTGAAATCTACGCCCAGTTCTGAGAAAAATGTACCACACTGAACCATTTTATTTCGCAGGATTTTTCTTTCTTGGCCACTGGCCCTAATTTCCTTATCTTGAGGAGAGAGGAAGAGTCAGAGGGATATAGTAGAGGGGAACCTGTGCCAAGATGTAGGATTGAGAACAAGTACCAGCAATTATGGGCTGTGTGAACTTGGAATTTTTCAATCGTTTTTGGCCTTGTTTTCCCGATTTGTAACTGGGAAGATGAAATATTATAATTTAAATGATGGCTTAGTACTACATAAATGTTAGTTTCTGTGATTTTTTAAAAAAAGCAGCCCTATAGTTAAGTGGCTATTTCATTATTCAACTATTATTTTCTGGGAAATGACAATATTATATTTAATTCTTTTCATAAAAATAGTTATGTTTTGACTTTCACAATCTACGAAGTTTTTTAATGAGAAGAAATGAGAATATGTTGAATTTATCCTAGAATTCATTTCTGAAAATCATGATCTGAAAATAGAGATACTATTGGTATCTCTAAAAATGTCTTTATTTTAACCTTAAAACAATAAATGAGGTTGAAATGTCATTATGAAAAAAAGTCAAATTTTATAAGTATCAACCAACTGTTAGTATCATGTCTTTGTATTAAAAGGACATTTCTCTTTACTCCAGGGGAAGGGAGGGGGTTTCATATACTACAATTAGCAAAACTAGTGAATTATAGATTAATAGGAGATCTATTGAAAATACACTGGCTGGCTCAGTCAGTTAAGCCTCCGACTCTTGATCTCAGCTCAGGTCACGATCTCGGTGTCATGGGACTGGCTCTGCAAGCATTAGGCTCTGCATTCAGCAGGGAGTCTGCTTGAGATTCTCTCTCCCTCTGCCTCTTTCCCTCAAACCCACCACTACCCCCCACCCTGCCATGCACACATGCATGCACACGTGCTCTCTCTCAGAATAATAAGTAAATCTTTAAGAAAAAATAAACAAAAACAAAGAAAATACACTTTTGATGAGAGACCCAAATTCACCCCCTAAATTCAAACTAGAAGTCACTTAATCTCCCAGAAACTCTTCTGCATATTATCTGACTAAACATTATTTGGAAAATAAAAGTTCACTATCAAAGACAGTTTTCTAGTATGTTCTTACAAACACATATTTGAAATACTATGTGAGGGGCACCTGGGTGGCTCAGTGGGTTGAGCCTCTGCCTTCGGCTCAGGTCATGATCCCAGGGTCCTGGGATTTTGAGCCCCGCATCGGGATCTCTGCTCAGCAGGGAGTCTGCTTCCCCCGCCCCCTCTCTCTGCCTGCCTCTCTACCTACTTGTGATCTCTCTCTCTGTCAAATAAATTAAAAAAAAAAAAATCTTGAAATACTATGTGAAAACACAATTATAACAATGGGGAGAAATAAACTTTGATTTGGAGACTAGATCTAGACTTCGGGACCTGAGAGATCAACGGAACCAAATTTGATATACATAGAGATCTTCAGACACATTACTAAACCTGATTTGATATTTACTGCTGTTGTTCACTTTCAGAAGAAATCAGCATGGAGGTGAGGAGAGAGAGCTGGCTTTGCATTAGAGTACAAATTACAGTTTGCCATTACTGATTGAACGCCATTCTAGAATTCAGTGTTGGTGTGCCTCACTTTGAAAACAAAGGAGGTGATACACATGAAAAAGTGTGACAATAAATTAAGGGTAACTAGTCCCCATGTTTCAGGGAATGCTATTTATTTCTGAGGCCATTCTGCCAGTTCTCCAGTCAACTCTCATTCATGGCAATGGGGTTCTGTTTGGAGACCAGGAAGACGGAGGGCACTCAGGAAAAACCTGACTAACCAGCATTGATTGGAACCTCAAGATTCTCTGGAGACTGCTTTAACTTAGGCTTTAATAAAGAAAAAAAAAAAAAAAATCCCAAACCGAAACATAAAAACAAAACAAAACCAAAAAAACTCCAAAAGCCTGTTTTTTTTTGTTTTATTTGTTTTTACTCCATTTCTGGAGACACCACAGCACAGTTAAGCCATCAGGCAAGAACAGAAACAAACAACAACAAAGACTAAGCGACAGGGATGGTATGAAGGGAGAAAAACATCAAAGTGCATATAATTCACAAACTGATTATTATTACTAGATGTTTGAAAGTTGACCACGTTTATATGATTAAAACGTGCCAGAGGCTGAGAGGGTTCCCCTAATGTAAAGCAAGAGCTATACATTTTGCCAATTTTTATGCTGAGCCAAGAGAGAGAATTCAACCGAATAATTTCCCTCCACAGTGTTAGGAATGTGATAGAGTTAATTGTAACACAGTAACATCATTTTATGGGGTTTGACTTCATGTTTGTATAAAAGCCAGTGTAGGGGCGCCTGGGTGGCTCAGTAGGTTAAAGCCTCTGCTTTCTGCTCGGGTCGTGGTCCCAGGGTCCTGGGATCGAGCCCCATATCGGGCTCTCTGCTCAGCAGGGAGCCTGCTTCCTCCTCCTCTCTCTCTGCCTGCCTCTCTGCCTACTTGTGATCTCTGTCTGTCAAATAAATAAATAAAATCTTTAAAATAAATAAATTAAATAAATAAATAAATAAATAAATGCCAGTGTACTCTGTAGCAATGACCAGGTATTACACATTCCACTACAGAAGAAACTATAAAGAAATTTAAACTCTTTCCCTTCTCATCCCTTTCTTAAGTGTGAAAAAAAATTTACTTGGAACTGAATGTGTTTGTGTTTTAGGGTTTTGTAATGGAGTTATGATAAAAGGCCCCTTGTCCCTTCCTTTCATGTATTTTTAAATGTTTGTATTTACAGTTTGACCAATTCCAGGAACAACTTACCTGTGGTTCATAGTATTGACAGGTCTTTAGAGTGCAGCACAATTTTCGGGGTGATTGTGAAGCTTTCATAATTTTCTGAGAGATCTTTGCTCTTGTGGTGGAAGGCTGCCCTGCTCTGTTTGATACTCGTAAAAGGAACCTGCCAATTGCAATATAACAGCAAGCACTCAAAAAGATGTGTGGAAATAAGAAGGAAAATATTTGCCCTAACAGATGTGTATGGAAATGATGCATAGGAGAGTTCAGCAGGATGGGTGGTTATGTGGTGTCCACCCAGAGGCTGCTTCTGATCCAGCCTGAGCCTAGAAAGCCATAAATCTCAGGTCAGACGACCGAATCTATTCTCACAAGAGCTGTCTTTCTCCCTCCCACAACTGCTGGGAGACCTGGTAATTATTGAACTCAGCACTCTTGTTGGTGAGCTCAAACAAGGACTAAGAAATTTTGGCAAACCACTACCAATCAATGCAATTGGAACTTTCAATAAATGATGAAAATGTAGTGCTCTTCTGAGATTAGGATAATCTTTATAATATAAACAATGGTTCTAGGCCATCTTTTATTTCATTCAGATATAATTAAAAGTAGATTTGGAGCAAATTTGAAGGTAGGACCAGATTTTGAAAAGAGCAGTGATAGGTCTTCCTCCCACAGTTTATTCTATCTACTTGGGCTATTAGGCAGACCGATATTGGTAGAGTTGAATCCTAATGTGCTGATATTTGAGGGTTTAAGCCATACATGCAGGGATTTAATCTACACTTATCTACTCCACTTGGTCTCTCTGGGCTTTCAAAAACTGGCAAAACGCATCTGGCACTTCCAGGGAACCAATGCACTGTGTTTTGTTTTGTTTTGTTTTTCAGTTGAGGTATAATTGACATATGATATTATATTAGTTAAAGATGTACTACACAGTGATTCAATATTTGTATATACTGCGAAATGATCACCACAAGAGACCTAGTTTCCCCTGTCCTAATTCCCCTGTATTATTAACTATAGTCCACCACGCTATATATTTCCTCCCCATGACTTACCTATTTTATGACCAGAGGCTTCTACGTCTTGACTGCCTTCTCCTGTTCCACCAGCCCCCAACAAGCTTCCCTTCTGGGAACAGCTTATCTGTTCTCTGCATCTGAGTTCTGTTTGTTCTATTTTGTTTGTTTTGTTTTTCAGATTCCACATATAAATGAAATCATACAGCATATGTCTTTGTCTAGCTTTTTTCACTTAGCATAATACAACTATGTTGTCCCAAATGGCAAGATTTCATTTATTTTTATGGCTAAGTAGTATTCCTCATTTTATATACATATACATATACATATATATATGTATACATATACATACATATATATACGTATACATATATATACATATACATATACATACACACACACACACACACACACACACACATATATATATATATATATTCCCTCATGGATATTTCCCTCATTTCCCTGTCTTGGCTACCACGAATAATGCTGCAATGAACATAAGGGTGCATACATCTTTTCAAATTCGTGTTTTTGTGTTCTTTGGCTAAATACTCAGGAGCAGAACTGCTGGACTATACAGTAGTCCTATTTTTAGCTTTTTGAGGAACCTCCATACTGTTTTCCATGGTGAGGCACCTAGGATGAAAACCTCAGGGCAGTCTGAGTCCTCCCTTACCTCTCACATGACATTTGTCGGCTGGTTCTGACATCCCCTCTCCACTTCTATCCCCTTTCTGACCATACGTCCTAGTTCACTGCGGATAATTGCTCGTGTACATGATGTGTTAGCCTACTCATGGAACCACCTGCATCTGGATTAATTCATTTGTTTAGCTGCTGTCTCCTCTATTAGTTGTGAACTGGTTCCATGGTAGAAACTGTGTTTTAGTCATATGTTCATGTTGGTTTTGTAACGGCTGATAAAACACACTGCTTAGCATCTGGATATATGCTTTCTGTTTCCGTATGTTTTTGTGGATATGTGTGTGTGTGTTTGTGGGTGTGTGTCCTTCGGTAAAATCCAGCATCACATAAACAGGACCAAGCTGTAAATCCAGGCAAGCCAGGAGACAGAGTGGATGATATAAGTACTATTTTGTGAATGCTGACATCGTACCAGGTAATTTTGTAAGATAAGTTTCACAACCTTCCGAGACAGCTGTTATTAGTCAAATCTTCCAGATCAGTAAATAGAACTCAATGAGGTTAAGAAACTGTCTAGATCCATGAGTCCAGAACCTTTATAGACCTAGAGACAAGCGCTGTGGAAGGAAAAAGAAGGTGCTATAAACCAGAAAAATAGAAAAGTCTTGATGATCAGGTTTGCTTGTTTTAAATTTTGGCGAGATTCCCAATTCCCAATCTGTCCACTAGACTCTAAATAAGATACAGTATCAGAATTCATTTTTAATCAGGAGAATTACGTTTGGATGAACAAGGAAAAAGAGTACAGAGTTAGAGTCCCTCTAGATATTTGCATATAAAATTATTTCCTGATTGTAGAGCTGCCGTTTCAGTTTGAATGTGCATAAGCACATACAGGCATATGTGTGTCTTTTAATGTTTGGAGACCCAGCATTTGGACTCCTTCAACTCATTTAACTCAAAAGTCCCCTGGCAGAGAAAATTCAGTCCTACGCACAGGAGAAGAGCCTTAACTTAGTGCAGTTTGCTCGCTGCATTTTGAGAATGCTGCAAATTCTTTCTACTCTTGACTTGATCTCCTAAGCTGGTGTCTAAAGCTGATTATATGATTATATCCCAGAATATTTAAAATAGCTTATTTATATCTAGTCAAATGTGGTAAATGTTGAGAGTGACAGTTTGATATTCTTTCTCAGATTGGGAATTCCTTTCAGAATCAAATCATGAACTCTCCTGTACAACATATGCTTGAAGAGGATTTGATCAAGTTACTTTGTATCACATGTTCTGGAAAAGTGTTAATGGCTGTTATATTTGCTCTGTTAGAATCTATTTTTAAAATAGAGTTTAATTCTATAGGCGTCCTCCTGTTGTGCTTTGGTGGTTCTATTTTTACTTACTTGGCTAACAAGAAAAAAATCCCAAGTCAATCAATTTGACAACACCGATTGTAGAATCACCCCATTTCCACAGAGGAGTTTGCTACAATTCACCCAACACTCCTTAAGAGCTTTCCATATATTAGAAACCATACTGTATGTTTTTATCTCATCGAATCCCCAACAACCCTGTAAGTTGGGTTCCATTATCTCTATTTTACAGATAAGGAAGCTGTGACCCGTACTCATGAGGGATCTGGCAAGGTCAGACATTGGGTAACAATATAAATCCTACCCTAGGCTTTTGAGAGCAGAGCAGAATTGTGTAGGTTGTTTCCCTAAGCCTCAAAGCCTATTAGCTATTCTATAGCTATTTTAGCACTTCCTTGTGGTGTCTCAGGCATAAAGACCATACTATCCAAAACACTTTGGGAACTAAATGAAGCCAGATTCCTAGCCAGCTAAATAGACCAGAGATTTGAGTAACACAGCATTGTGAGTACAAATTCAGGAAACTGAAGAAACACAGAGCTGGTTTAATAAGCCTCCTCAATCAATGATTAATATTAAACCTATCTTCCAGTAATATAAAAGGAAGCTTTTAACTGTGTAGTTCTCACTGATAAATAGCTCAAGCTGTAGAGCAGGAAGTTTAAGGGACCACCCTGTCTTCGATACTTTTTTAGCTTTGTGACGTTATGCAAGTTCCTTAACATCTCTGTTTCAATTTCCTTTTGTGTAATATGAAGATAATAACAGCACTTGTGCCACAGAATTGTTATAATGATTAACTGAAACTTCACTGAGAATTATTGTTATGGTGGTTATGAACATTCCTTTAAAACTTGGAAAATATAAGTTAGATGATAAAGCTTTTCCCAGGGCGATTACTACATTTCAAGATACGTGACTGTTAACTGAGGTATAAATAATCAATGTAATGCACTATTTCTCCCCTCTGCAATTTACATTGCCTGGGAGATAGAATTACTTCTTTACTTTCTATTTCTCACAATAAAACATTTATGGGGAAGTTAATGTAAAGTACTCTTCTTGTCTCTAAGAAGCATTTTATAAACTATCCTGAGAAGTCAGTAATTTCCTATAATTTACATAGCACTTTAAAATTTTTTGATGTGTTTTTACACATCTTACCTTATATTTACAACAACTCTGTGATGTCAGGAAGCTAAATATTACAACTCTTACTCACGAAAGAAGAAAGTGAGTTTGAAAGAGAAGTTTCAGCAAAGGAAGAATAAATACTCTGTCCTCTAATTCTCAGTCTCTTGTTTGACTCTAAGAGAATAGACAAAATAATTGTGCTTTGTTCATCCATGAACTGGAGTATCCCCTCTTAGCCCATCTCAGTGGAACATTTCCCCTCATGAGGAAAAGAGAACACAGAAAGAAAATACTTTAAAATAATCTCAAATCACCTTTAAAAGTACTGGAACTTTTCCTCTTTGATGCTAAAGCCTTCTGAAAGCTTCTAAGCCAACACGGAATTAATTATAAAAGTGAGGGCCCAATTTATTAACCAGTTCTTTTTTTTTAAGATTTTATTTATTCATTTGTCAGAAAGAAAGAGAGAGACAGAGAGCGAGCACAAGCAGGGAGAGCTGAAGGTAGAGGGAGAAGCAGACTCCCCGCTGAGCAAGGAGCCTGACGCGGGGCTCCATCCCAGAACCCTGGGATCGTGACCTGAGCTGAAGGCACAAGCTTAACTGACTGAGCCACCCAGGCGTCCCTGTAGATAAGTCCTTTTCTCCTCAAAATCATCATTCGCAATTCCTTCTCTTACTGATTAAAGATCATTGGAGAAACCAAGCTTACAAAGGAATTCTATAAGAAATCTTCTTGAGGAACATCATCCTAGAGTTATCTTAACGAGCAGCTTATATTTTTACACTATGATTCAGTGTCAAAATAGAAAGTTAAAATACCATAAAGTAAAATAACTTAGCAGGTTGCTAGTTTGAGAGATTGCTACATTCTCCTGTGGAGACTGGATGTTGCAAGTTAATGTGTTCAGCCTCAAATTTACAAATTAATTTAAAAATTAATAAGAAAATAAATAAACATTGACTATAATAGGTGACGGGGATTAAGCACTGTGATGAGCACCAGGTGACACGCGTGGAGGTTGTTGAATCACTGTATTGTACACCTGAAACTAACAGTACACTGTTTGTTAACTAACTGGAATTTTTGTAAAAAGATTTTATTTATTTATTTATTTTAATTTTTTAAGGTTTTATTTATTTATTTGACAGAGAGAGAGTGAGAGAGGGAGCACAAGCAGGGGGAGTGGGAGAGAGGGAGAAGAAGGCTTCCCTCTGAGCAGGGAGCCTGATGTGGGTCTCTATCCCAGGACCCTGGGACCTGAGCCAAAGGCAGATGCTTAACAAATGAGCCACCCAGGCGACCCTCCCAAAAAAGATTGAATTAAAAAATGTAAAATAGGGGCTCCTGGGTGGCTCAGTTGGTTGGCCATCTGCCTTCAGATTGGGTATTGATTTCAGGGTCTTTGGATCGAGCTTTGTGTTGGGCTCCCTGCTCTGCAGGGAATCTGTTTCTCTCTCCCTCTGTCCCTCCCATCCCCTACTCATGCACACACTCTCTCTCTCTCTCAAATAAAAATAAATAAAATCTTTTTAAAAAATGTAAAATAAAAAATAAACACACAACACCCCCCCCCCAAAAAAACCACAAAACATTAACAGGAACAATTCACAAGTGTTTCTCGCTTCTTTTGAAGCTAAGGGAAGCCATTATACTCTCACCGATAAGATATAAACAGAAGAATCTGAGTAGGTTTGCCAAGAAACTTTATTTACGTAAAGAAACTTTTTAAAGTTTCTTAAAGTAAAGAGAACCAACTCATGTTCTTTGCTTTCCCTTTCTCTTTGTCTGGAATGCTGGCAGGATGACTGGAGGTGCCGCAGAAATGAGGGAAAGGCCAAGGAAATACAAACATCTTCAGTCAGGATATCACTAAGCTCCCGCACCAGCCACAAGTTGCCTACCTCTTAGTTTCTTATTATCACCAAATGAATGAATGGATTTGTAAATGAGCGAGAGAATAAATAAACTCTGATTTTTATTAAAGTCATTATCATTTGGGATTTCTATTATGTAAGGCCACACCCCGTTGCCAAGTGAAATAACACCCATAGACAAAAGTAAGCTTTAACAGTAGCTTAAAGTCAGTGAGTCCATCCCCCCAACACATACCTACCATCTGTGCAAAGACATAACACAAATCAAGCTCTGCCATTTGTGGGCAATTTCCAAAGACATTCACAAATGTGGTTTCTCATAAACACACACACACACACACACACACACGCACACACTTTTTAAACATGTGTTTTCTATTCTTAAGAAAATTAGCTCTGTAATGACTATTTGGATTAAAACATAGCAATTAATAATTGTTTTTGTTGACTTTAAATAGGCTATGGCAGGAAAATGGTACAAAAAGCCTTTTCATTATATTAAAGTGGTACAAAGACAATATGTTCAAGAAACTCAGCCCAGAAGCCTGGATTCGCTTCTAATGTTTGGTAAGAGCAAAGGTTGGCCAGACCTGTGAGCAGGGAACATCCACTGGGGACCCGGATGCTGACGTCTCTCAGGTCAGCTCATGTTCAGTGTCCCGCTCCAGAACCTGTTCTCCAATCAGAGGTATTTCTCATTTCTCTAAGAGATAGAAAAACTTCAGAGGGTTCCTCAATTTTATCATGGCAAGACCTGGATTTTTTTTTTTTTTATCTCTTTTGAAATCTTGCCTCAGTAACAGATAGGTTCTACCCTGAAGGTCTTATAATAATGTTAAGCTTTATCAGAGATAAATAATAAACTCTGTAATGAATGACAGCAGATCGAATCTCTTGTCATTACTTTGATCTAAATAGATCTTACGAATGACCTATTTTGCATATACAATAAATGTAGAATATGGTTCTAGATGTGAAAAATTAGAAAACTGGAGGCTAAATTGGGGGGTGTTTGATAAAGAAGAATGAGGATAGGAAGATTATCTGGGTGGGCCCAATGTAATCTCAAAGGTTCTTATAAGTAGAACAAGGAAGTCAGAGCTGGGTAGAGAGCTTTGAAGATGTCATGCTTCTGACTTTAAGGATGAAGAAAGGAATCTGTCTATTCCATGAGCCAAGAAATGCAAGTGACCTCTAGAAGCTGGAAAAGGAAAGGAAACACATTGTCTCCTGGCGCCTTCAGAAGGAAGATAGCTTGATTTTAGCTGAGTAAATCCATTTTCTACTTCTTTCTTTCAGAACTGTAAGATAATATATTTGCATTGTTGAATGAAACTAATTTAAGGAAATTTGTTACAGCAATACTAGGAAAATAATAGAAGACTTAGGTTGGATTTGAATTTTTAATGAGGTAGAAGGACCAGAGATGGTGCATTTCCATCAAATGGAGCAATACATTCTAATGCATTAAGGCTAGAAGGAGGCAAGTTTACCGGAATGAAATGTAAGATACATGTGAGAAAGAGATACCTATGTGCAGAAGGTGAAATTAGGCTATAGGAGGTGCTCAGAGCCTCAAAGAATTTATCCGCCATTCTAAGGAATTTGAACAATAAGGAACCATGGAGAATGACTTCATTGGGTTTGCATTTGGGCAGATTTAAAAGAAAATAGCAGTCATGTGAAGTGAAACTAAAAAGCAATGATACCCTTTAAAACCCAACGTGCATGGGACCTAATGGAAACCCTTATAGGAACCGTTCCCAGGATAGAGCAAGAGTGGAGCCAAGGTGATGGTTAGCCACCAAGAGAAAACTCGCTTCCAGTTCTGATTTGTGTCTGTGGTAACTGAGAAGACCTGGCAAATCAGAGGAGCAACTGCTGTCCAAGGGCCTTAGAAAGTGCTCTCATCCCTCCTCCCCTGCCAATGAGGACACACATTAAGAATGTTTCACAACCTAGAGACCTCACTTTGCAAAATCAGCCTTAAAAGTACACAGTTTAATGACTATGGGCCAAGAAGGACAGTCCTATTTGTGATAAGAATTCATGAACATCCACAGGCAAAATTTTAAGTTTCTACTTATCTTAAATTTTAACTTGTTGGCATGCATAGGAGGTTAATCATATCAATTTTTAAACTAACATAAATAAATAAGATGTCATTTTGACAAGTTTTTAAGTACTAATTAGTCAACGTAACTATCACAACCACCCTCCCTAGGAGAGCTTTCTGTCTTCTGTACATCATAGGCATAATAATGGTAAGTCATTGACTTTGACGCCTAACAATTTGAATCTTTAGTAGATTTTCTTTCGTGAAAGAAATCATGAACGCGTGATACTAAACCACGCTTGATATCCATTCTTTGTTAAAAAGGAATTTCAAAGTATTTTACTGACCTTTTTGCTTTCCTGCTTCTGAAGCCCAAATCCTTACTTTCAGCCTTTTGCTGACTTCCAAAAATGCCTCGGCATAGAGCAAACATATGCTCAACTTCCCTGTCAGGACATAGCCCCATGAGTGAATGTATTTGTGACAATCTGTGTGAATCTTTGAAAATTGCTTATCAAATGCAACAAATTATCTAAATAATTTTGACCTTGTCTCTTCTCTACATAACTCATCAACTTGTCTTTTCACCCCGAACTCTGGAGCAGCAATCTGATAGACCTCAGGTGATTTGACATGTTTCTAAAACTTTGGAAGAACATGTCAATGGAAACACTATTTACTATGTCTGAAAAAAAATTTTTTTTGTTGCTCCACAGATCTCTGTAAACTATTAATAAATTTAATCCTTTTAGCATACTTATTTACTAAAAGAAATCATCATTATGTCCACTTTGCATAATGACAGAACTATAATAAAATGAATTAAGACTTACTACGATGATTTTAACCTCATGACAATGATATAAAAATGATTAGACAGAACAGAAAATTGAAATTGGAAACATGTGGGGACCATCTTTCTGGTCCTTGGATTAACTTCAAATTTTCTAGGAGTATTATTCAGCTGGTTGCCCTACTTTTAGTCCTATTAGACTGCTAAAATCAACAGACACATTTCTCCAAGCAGCCAGGCCAGGCTTAGCTCAGTCCCTATCTCAGAGGATTCGCAGATTAGAAATGAGCTGAATTTGCTTGAATTTGGCATCTAAGAGCTTTCTATGTGGTTTAAATAAAAATGAACAGTTGGATTAGACACTAAGTTAAGGCAGTATATGATGTGGATACATAGATAATTGGTAGATAGTTAGATACACGATAGATAGATGATAGGTGTGTAGATAGATCTATCAATGATCTGCCAGGTGCTATGCAGATCTGAGTTGATAAGGATAGGAGAACCCATGAAGAATGAACGCGAGTTGAGGTCACCAACTCCACTACGAAAAGAGATACTACTTTGGAACTGTTGTGGCTCTCATTACTGTCCAGTCTGTGTTATAATTATTTGTCATCTTATATTTGTCCCTCTCACTAGATGATTATCTCATAAGATAATAGATAAGAAAACAGGTTTTAACCGGTTGAGTCCTGGCCCCACCTCTTACCAGCTCAGCAACTTCGGCCACATTATCCTACATTTTTAAATCTTAGTTTTCTCATCTGTAATGGAATGGAATGATAATATGGTCCTCAAGGGTCATTGTGAGTTACCATTAGAGAACATGTAGAACAAGAGAGTTTGGGACCCAAATTTACATTCAGCTATAGCCTCAGCCTTTGGAGGACCATTAATACCCCCCAAGAAAGCCTACAGCATTGTCCTTAGAGGCATTGCTGTGCTTGTCTATGTATGATCAAAGATTGTGTGATCACAGAGGCTTCCATCGTAACTGCTAGATACCTCAACATTAGTAATATAAGCAAGGAATGCCTTAAGATTTGTCCTTAATACCTACTTCAATCCAAACATAAATAGATGAGCAATCTATACAAAATTTGAGTTGACAAAAAAAAACTCTTCATGCATAAATACATTGAAATTCTATTCATCAATAGAAAAATATATATTTATGATTAGTAAAATGATGTAGAAATTAATAATGATGGTGACAGCCATTGATCTCAAATACAAAACAGACTTTTGATTGTTTTAATAAATAGAGAATAAACTGACAGTTAATACAAATCAGAAGAAATTTGTTAGTAGGTATATTTACGAAGAACATTATATTCTTCAAGCCAAAAAATGGTATAAAGTTTCTTATAAAATAATGGTTCAGGGGCACTTGGGTGGCTCAGTCCCTAAGCATCTGCCTTCAGCTCAGGTCATGATCTCAGGGTCCTGGGATTGAGCCCCGCATCAGGCTTTCTGCTCAGCAGGAAGCCTGCTTCTCCCTCTCCGACTCCCCTTGATTGTGTTCCTTTTCTCACTTTGTCTCTCTCTGTCAAATAAATAAATAAATTAAATATTTTTTTTAAAAGATTTTATTTATTTGACGGACAGAGATCACAAGTAGGGAGAGAGGCAGGCAGAGAGAGAGGAGGAAGCAGGCTCACTGCTGAGCAGAGAGCCTGATGCGGGGCAGGACCCTGGGATCATGACCTGAGCTGAAGGCAGAGGCTTAACCCACTGAGCCACCCAGGCGCCCCAATAAATAAAATATTTTTAAAAAATAATGGCTCAAAGCAGAATAATAGGGATCAGATTAAACTCAGTTCTAACTATTGTAGTGTAATAGCATTCATGAATAAAGAAAATGCTTTCAAGAAGTCTATTTAATTTTATTTAAGTCAAGTTAGGCCTTGCCTCTTTTAAAGAAAAAAAAATACTATTTGGTAATTCCTATAAAAGAAAAATGTTTGTTTTGTTATCTTAAAATTTCATAAAGAAAAATTTCCAAAATTATGTAATAGTAATATTTATGATAAATAATCTTTTTGTTTTGTTTTTTTGTTTTTTTGTTTTTTCAAAAGATTTTATTTGTTTATTTGATAGAGAGAAAGAGATCACAAGTAGGCAGGGAGGCAGGCAGAGAGGGAGGAGGAAGCAGGCTCTCCGCAGAGCAGAGAGCCCGATGCGGGGCTCCATCCCAGGACCCTGGAATCATGACCTGAGCCGAAGGCAGAGGCTTTAACCCACTGAGCCACCCAGGTGCCCCGATAGATAATCTTTTTGAAACGTAATCCAGAATATAGAAAATTATAACAAATAATTATACATAATTTACTAATTTTGTTAATTTATTATTTTTATAATTATTAATACAATAAATCAAAAGCAGAAAGCATGCTTTGCTGTTTTAAAATTTTATAAGGAGGAAAAAGATTTCAAAATTATGTAACACCTATGATACACGATCCCCTATTGAAACATAACACAGAATAAAGAATATGAAGAACAGATAAAAGGTGGGTTTATGACTCTAGAGAGCATGAGAAGTTGACAGATCAGAGGATTTAGAAGTTGGATATAGAAGGGACAGGAGAAAGGTGACATTTACATCTGTGGCTTAAACAGCCAGGGACATGGTGGTATCATCTACAGAGAGACTGTTAAAGGACTACCAGATTCAATGGAAAGAACATGAGCGTAGACTGGGTCAGGCTAAGTTGAAAACACCCATAACTCATCAAAATAGGCAGAAAAGATAAGCAGTTACGTGTTAATACATGGATGCATGTATTTTGCATTTCTGTGTATACATAATAAGTTAAGTATACATGACATTGCTAAGAAAATTAGGCAGACCCTAGAGGAACTGTAATATTTTCAGAGTGCCATGAGTTGTGTCTACACCTACACAAAATACTAATAAACTATTAAACTCTCAGATGTTCTCAGGCACCTTTTAGCTTTCACCAGGAGTTGTCTAAAAGCCCCAGCTGCTATAACCTAAAATTCTTAAGTACAACAGCTTTACCAGTCCATGCTTTTGCCTGAAGTTTCCATCAACTCCATTCATTCATTCATTCATTCATTCATTAATACTATTTTTCGTGTCCTTGTTATGTGCCAGGCACTCTTCTAGCACTATAGCTCTAGCAATTTAAAAAAAAGATGCATAATTGCCACACTCAAGGAGAATACTTTTTTAGGAGGTGTGCTATAAAAATTTAAAAAGGTAAATATGTAATGTATCAGGTAAGTCCAAAGGGAAATAGAGTGGGATCACAGGTACAGGCTATGATAGGGGATGATATTTTATGTAGGGTCAGAAAAGGTATCTCCAAAAAAGTTATTTTTGGATAGAAATCTGAAAGAAGTGAGGGGATGAACATTCTGAATGGAAGAAATGACAAGCACAAAGGTTCTGTGAGGTTTTAGACTACTCAAGGAAGGGCACAGAGAGTGGTATGATGGTGGGGCAGCAAACAAGGATGAGAACAACAGAAGAGCACCTCAGACAGAAGAGAGACGGCCAGACTTGGAGCACTTGTAGGCAATTGTAGGCAACTTGAATTTCATTATGCCTAAGATGAATGATTACTGAATGATTTTAATCTGGTCAGTGGTATGATCTGACTTCATATTGTGAATTTAAAGATGTGATCTGTCTGATGCAGGAAAAATAAATAATAGGAAGTCAAGAGCAAAAGAAGGTGACCTGAGTGTAAATAAAGGGAGTGAAGGTTGAACTTAATGGATTCCAGTTATATTTTGAAGGAAGAGTCAATAGGAATTTCCCATAAAGATTTGTTTATGGAATTATGAGGAAATAAGAGGAGTTGTGGTACAGTGGCTGCAAAATTGGCCAAAGTTCCTTAGCTATGTCTTTATATATGCCTGAAGCAATACTGTTGGAGTTTATTTCCTTTTGAATCAGGGTTAGCCTTATGACTTTATTGGGTAAATAGAATGAAGCAGAAGTGACTGGGTGCCATTTTGTAGCTAGGTCTCAAGAGGCATGTACACTTCTATTCACCCTCTTGGAATGCTAAGAGTGCCGTGGAACAAGCCAAGGGTAACCTGCTGAAGGATGAGAGTCCCCAGTTGGTCAGCTTGCTGGCCGTAGACACATGAGTGGGTTATCAGGCAAGATCAATGTAGAGAAGCAGACCTCTGAATTAAATAAATATTTGCTACTTGGGCCATTATGCTTGGGGTGTTAGTGTGGCTTATTGTGGCAACAACTAATGTATACAGAAATTAATTCCTGAAAGGAACGATGCTATAACAAAAGCTTAAAATATGGCCTTGGCTTTGGAACCAAGTGGCAGGAAGAAATTGAGAAAATGGCCACAAAAGAAAATTAACAAAATTCGGGGGGAAAAAAATAAGAAAAGGTATTATAAGGATGGAAAAAAGGAGAGCCAACTTATGCAGTAGTAGCAGAAAAATCTGTGTTCACTTGGAAAATGGAAAAAAAACTTTAAAATTTAAAAAAAAAAAAACACCTAATGAACTTTCAGATTTGGTTAAGAAGACCTCCGCATAGAATATTGAAAGTGGCAATTGGTTACTTCCAGCTGCATATGATAAGCCATGGAAATAGAAGAACTGAAGAAAGACCTGAAGTTTGTAAGAAAAAAAATAAGTTTGTAAGAACTATAGAGGAGAAAGGTCTTATTGCCTTGGAAAAGAAAATTAATTTTTATCTCTAGACTCTATAGCAAACAAAAGATTCTAAAAAGTAAAATAGGGCTTAGGGAGGAGATTAACTAAAGTGGGTGCTTGAACAAGCCCTGGTAATACTTCTGAAAAATTTAGGTTTGTTCCCAGTGGGCCATCTCACCTAGGAGAAAGGACCTCAGGAATCTTAAGGCTATTATCCCACAAGGATTTGATATGCCCTAAATAGCTATCATTAAACCTGGAGAGAGAGGTTTATCTCTCAAAGCGTAGGTGTGGCCTTAGCACAATTAAAGTTGGATGGAACCAGATTCATAGAAAACCTAAGATGTTTTTAAGGGAGTTATATTGGCAAAAGTGTTGCCACACTAAAACTGAAGCTATTCAAAAATCAAAAAGTCTTCTTGGCTTTTGACTTTCTATTGGCAAGAAAGAACTGATAAATTTCCTCAAAGTCTGTGTTTTCCGGTGTTGTCTTCAGAAGTGATTAAGGAGGGAAGAAAAGGCAGTTAGTCTCAGAAAGCAAAGCCAAGATCCTACAGGTGAAACCAAAAGTCATAGGGAACAATTGACTTAGGAAATATTTCCAGATAAAAGAACCAGGATCTAATCAAGGAATATTCTCCACTGCCAGAGCCCAGAATCTGATAATATTTACTCATTAGGATTTCAGAGAGCTATGAATCAGTGACTGAAATGCCTCTTAGACTCATCACCTTTTCAAATGAGAATACTTGGTAAGGATATCAAGCTCCTTTTCCATGTTTGTGTGTTAAGATGATGTGGGGTAGAATTCTTGTCTTTTTGATTCTTAAATTTCTGGACCAAGAGGTACCATGTCAGGATCTGATGTAGAACCCAAGATACTGTATTTTGTACCTCATGCTGCAATTGAATAACAATTTGCGGATACTGGGAGGAGATGCGGGAATTTTGTACGTGGAAAGGATATGAGTAACTATGACAGAAGGTTGATTATTGCCTATTGATGACAAAAGTGCCCACAATTTTTCACTGTGTCCTCTATGCCCTTTGTAATGCAATTTTGCAGTTTCACTCAATAAAAGCTACTTCAGTCTAGAGAATATCGTAATTTCCATTAGCCTACATTTATAACTTTAGACTGGTAATACACTATTTTGAGTATTGTTGCTTTGTAGTAAATTTTGAAATTGGGAAATGTGGATTCTCCAACTTTGTTCTTTCTCAAGATTATTTTGGATATCTAGTGTGGAGTTGTAATCTGAATACACAATACCCAGTATTTAGTTAAAAACAGAATGAATATCTAGTCAAAAATATGTAATTAGTTGGGAAAAAGAGTAGTTGGTACTTTCCCTGTAAATATGAAAATGTTTAACACACAGCCAGTTACATAACACTACGTATAATAAGTGTTAATTCCCATTTAAGTGTACTATCTTGTCACACACAAGATGATATTCTATAGCCTAGGACTATTTTGGCAGCTATTAAATATTTTGTGTGTACAGATTTTAGATAATGGGATTTTCTATCTTCCAATGCAGTAAATAGACATAACCTCTAATGAAAGATTTGAAATCATAAAGTTAAAACATGGGAATCTTAGCAATACATGGTGAGGACTTAAATTATCTAGTCTAGATGTACAGTACCCCATGGAATAGCACAGGGCCAGATTCCCACAGTGCTGACTAAGCTAGGAATGATAATATCTGACAAGCTGGGCTGCTCTGCTTGTCGATATGGAGATCCCAAGAGAGCTGTCAGGCATTTTATGCCCGATGAACTGTAGAGCAGCCTGTGCTTCTCTGACTGTGTTTTTCCAGTCTGGGATGTGGGGAATTAACAGGCACACAAACCCTGAAAGCTCTGTTTAGTGGCCTGGAACACTGAGTTTCTTTCTAGGCTGATTTCTGGGTATTGCTCAAATTTCTTAGAGAAAGCAAGAACTACTAAAATCAATTAACTCTAAGCGTTTTTCTTATTCTTCAGAGTCCTTTTTACATCCCCACTTTTGGGTCAACAACCCTTTTTGCATTTTCTCCTTTGTCTTTAAGGCTTACTTACCATAAGTACATCTTCCCCTGGACCTTGTTGTGCTTATCCTCTATATCTTTTTCATTATAAATCCACGGTCCCTCCATTATTCCTTTGCCTTCTCACCACACCCCAGCTAATAATCTTCTTTTTGCAAAGGCTTCCTGAAAACAAATATTTATAATGAAATCTGAGGAAGATGGTGACAATTTTATAAAACAGCCACACACCAAATGTGCTTTTAAGTGGCTCTTATATTCTAGGCATTTTGCTAGCTCCTGGAGACACATCCACAGACAGGATGGATACCTCCCTTTCCACACTATTAAACATATGTATACATATAATGAATACTATGCAATGTGTAAGATCCTACTGGTGAAGCATTTGGCCAGAGATACCTAGAGGAAAGTGAGACCTGAAGAACAAATAAGGGGAAGATGATGGAAGAAACACTCCAGCCAAAGAAAATAATGTATGAAAACCCTGGCGTGAGAGAAAACACAGTCTGCTTGGAGATCTGAGAGAAATCTAGTATGGCTGGAACTCAGGAGAGAGAAGGAAGATGAAGCTGTGTTTTAGAAAGGAATTACATGAAATCAGTACTTGGAGACCACTTGTAGGATTTTGCCCTAAGGTCTAGGGGAAGACTGAGGGTTGATCCAGAAGGCTGACATGGTAGGAGTTATATTTTCAAAAGATGAGTCTATGGGTTGCAGATGGGTTGGATGGGGGCAAGATTTGATTTAGTTTGGAGGCTATTTATCAAGTCTAGAGGATAAATGGCAGCGAGGTCTAAGTCATGCAAGTGAAGAGAAAGAAAAAGGAATACAGTCTTTAACTCCTTCAGAGAGAACACCTGCGTATATGCGGGTTGTGGGAGGAAAAGGTGTGAGGGTGTGGGAAAAGAACACATCAATTCTAGCCTGAGAAAGTAGGGGCATATAAAAATCAGATATGCTGGGCGGTGGAGATTCCAGAATGCCAGAATAAGAAGGGTGTGCTTATTAGCACAGGCAGTTGGGGTCATTAACAGTTTGGGCTATGTGAAATGGCATGACTGGAATAATACTTTATAAAGGGAATGCACACACTTTAAAACATTCCTAAATACTAAAGTCTGTGGAGTTTCAGCTTCTGGTAACTTAGAGATATTTTTTTCCTGCCTTACCTCATCTTGTACTGGACTTCAATAAAATGGACCTTTTCATTTGAGTAGGAAAACTCAGTCTGTATTACTTGTAAAATTTGAAGATGTATCCTTACGAGGCATAGACTAAGGAAGGAGACAGCATGAACCAGGGTCCTTGAAGAGAATCAGAAGGTTGGTGACTAGAAAGCCTCTGAAAAATGCATTAATTTCTATTTTTACTCCAAGGGCACTTTGGAAGAGAAGGCAATGAGACCAGAGATGAGCCAGAGACGTGCTCTTTACTGACAGAGCTTGGAGGTCCTGGCCATAGATTCTTAATAAACCTGTCATGCTGATTCTCATGTTCTGATTCTCTGGAAGAAGGCACAAAATTTAAGGGTAGGTCCATGTCATTTTATATAAAATAATATAAGAGAAATGAGGGAGAAGAGATGAGTTGAAAAATAATGGTGCCAACACATTGATTAGAACAATTAGAGGGAAAAGTTCAATTTTCCCAGGTGAAGTGAAACCAGAAAATGAGTCTTCATTGTACATTTGCGCTGCCTCCTTTTTCTTTTGTGGTGGAGAAATAACAGTATGGGGAGAGTCATATGTCCATGGGCTCCACAGAGTTTGTCTTGATGAGCTTTCCTATTTGATCCAGCAAGGGTACGTAGCCAATACTGCTTCTCTTCCTGCCTCTCCAGTGTCTCCTCTCCATTCCTGGAACCTGACCGAGAAGTTATAATTTTGTTCCCTAAATCCTTCATGTCTGTTTTCCTGCTGTGTCTGTTATATATATGAGTCATTTTCCAAATGTTTAAAGGACAAAAATATTGTGTCAGAGCTCATTGCAGCATCTTGAAATTCCTTGAGAAGGCTGAAGCCTCTAATGGAAACCATCTTGGACCAAGAGCCTTGATATTAGTCTTCTAGTTTACTTTGTCACTCCCTTGCTGCAGGAACTTGGACAAAGCAATGTGTGTCTCTGGACCTTAGCTTCTAGGCCTCTGTGTAATGAGGGGATCAAATCAGATTAATTCTAATCACGTTTTTATAGTTTGTTTGTTTGGGGTTGGTTTTTTGTTTGTTTTAAAAAATTTTTTTGTTTGTTTGTTTTTTTTGTCTGTTTTGTTTTTGTTCTTTTTTTTTTTTTTTTTTTTTTTGTATATGTGAGGACACTGAACTTTGCTGGAACACTCAGGGACTATAAACATACCAACAAAGAACTTATCATTCCAGAACTGTTCACAGAAAGCAACTGAGAGGGAAAAAAAGAAGGAAGAAAGGTGGAGCAGAACCAATCCTAGACTCTAGGTCATGTGACTCCTCTTAGTATCTGAACTTTATTTGGACCAAATCAGATACTTCATTTGCAATATTGTATCAATCAGCTTAAACTAGATTATGCTCAGTAATAAGTGACCCCCAAATTATCAGGGCTGTACACCAGCAACAATGAATTTTTCTTCAAATTTATATTACACATCCAGCATGGTTTGGCTTTGTGTCTGCTTCACATTTTTTTAATTCCTGGGCCCAGACTGAAGGAGCAGCTTCTATCAAGGATATGTCATTCTTAAATCAAAGGAAAAGAGCAAAAGGTAAAACCACCTGAGGGCTTTTTAAGCTGAAAAAAAGCACTCTTCCCTTCCACTCCCATTTATTGGCGAAAACAAATCACATAACCAAGTCTGAATTTGATGGAACAAGACGTACAATCCTCTTATAGAGAAAGTATCACATAACTAGGGACAAAAACAATCAACAACAGCAGTATTTTTATGAAAATTTAACAAAGCAGTGGTACCATAGGAAAAATAAGGGCTTCTGGTTGCTGACATTTAAATAACAGTCCAATCAGGTTGTACACAACAGTCTTTATTGACTGACTCTCCTTATATAGAGTAAAGAAAGTGCATTAAATGTCTTCCTAGTCCAGTTTTCCTACAAACTCTGGCTAAATTTACACCACTTAAAGCAACAGGACCACCATATTCTGTTCACTGGATTGTCCTCAACTGTTCAACAACCCCTGCCAAGATTGTCCCTCATTTCCTCCCAATACATGGTGACTGTTCTCACTTCTCTCTTAACCTGTACAAGATCTGGGTTATGTGTACAATTTTTTAAACTTGAAGTTCCACCATTTTTAAAAGGGCTACAAAGCACTGTATTTGTTCAATACATGGGCATGAACTTGGATTTCTGCAAAGCAATAACAAATTAGCCCCCATAAGAAAGCTAACACTTCCGTAAATGGAAAATGTGTCACTTGTTTTGCATATCATTATTTCAGTCTTGCAGTATTTGAGTTTCTTGAACATTGATATCACACCTGCATTACTTAAAATATTTAAATAATTTAGGGCATGTTAGCTTTATAGCCTTCCAAAGACTTAAGTTCTTTAGTCGAATGAGAGGAAAAAATCGTACTAGAGGAAAATGAACTTACAGTTTTGCTACATATTTAAAACCAATGAATGATGGTCTTCCAATGTTTTGTTTTTTAAGCAGCAAGGAACTTACACGTAAACACACACGTACTCCAGAGAGCATTCTTAACAGGGCTTTTTAGTACTGCTTTAATTATATACATAAAGTCTAAGTTAACCTATATTAAAATCTCATTATCTTTTCATTAGCCAGTTAAGAATTGGGAATGACCAGAAATTAACCACTTTTATAAAGCGATTCTCTAGAAGAAGCGGGATTGGAGACCATTAGAGAGTCTTGCTCCTTCCTCTCTGTCACCTGATATTAGCAAAGCCCCACTGACACAGTTTTGGGGGAGTGTGTATGTAAACTTTCTGCTGATTATATGATTATTTTGCAATCTCTCTTTTAGTGCCCAGTTTCTCATCCTCTTTAGGCATCCACTCCTGAAGATGCATTTTGAAAATGATCAGCAAACAAAATAATCTCACCCTTTCCCCAATCTCATCATATTCTTTTCCCGGACCGTATTTTTGGTATTGGAAGTACGCTGCCCATGCGGCCAAGGCCAGAGACTGACTCATTGGAAGACTCCCTCCAGTGAAGCATTTCCAACTGTTACTTCTGACAACTCTTCATTACTTGCTGGCTTTATTGTGCTAAGATTCTGTTTTCAACTTCCTCATAATGATTTGTTACTTGTGGCTATTTTTAGCCGTGTGATCTTGGGCCAGTTATTTAAATTCTCTCTGTCCCACTCTTCTTATCTGTAGAGTGAGCAAAGGATGAATATCTACTCATTTGTGTTGTTACAAAAATAAACTATTGCTAACAAAGCTTTTGAAATAGTAAGTGCTCAATAAATGTTAACTATTACTACGGAGGCAAACACATGTAATAGTCTCAAGCTTTAGAATTTGACTGCCCTAGTAATGCAGCCCTTTCCACTAATGCTTTTGGAAATAAAAATATTTCCAGTAATATAATAAATAATAATAAATGTGTTTAACAATTTTATTTACAAAGCACTTTGCATGGAATGATTTTGGTGAGATCCATGAGGGTGGGAATCCCTGGCTTCCTGTCTTGGTTACTGTGATGAGATGTATCTTGGCATCTGTTTGTTGGCTGCACGAGTAATAGAATAATATTTTATCCTTGCAACCCTGGGTCTTCTGAAGAAATAATGATATATTAAACCAGTTATATTAGTTTGGTAGGACTACTTAGAGAAGCACGCTGACTGGCTGCTGAAACAACAAAAATTTATTTTCTCACAATTCTAGAGGCTAAAAGTCCAAGATCAAGGTGTCAGAGGGGTTGGTTTCTTCCGAAGCCTCTCTCTGTGGTTTAGAGATGGCTGCCTTGTCCCCGTGTTTGTACACGGTCTTTCTCTGTGCGTGTCTGTGTCCTAATCTTTTCAAATAAGGACACCAGTCATATTGGATTATGGTCTGCCCTAAAGGTCTCATTTTAAATATAATCACCTCTTAGAAGGCCCTGTCTTCAAATACATTTTGGGGTACTAGGGAGGGGTAGGACTTCAGTGAATGAATCTGGTGGGAGGGGATACTATTCAGCCCGTAATAGCAGGTAACACTTTCGCATTAGAGTCACACATAGAACCAGATCTTTTTAGTCAACAGGCTCATTTTTCCTCCGTCCAAATGTGCTTCATCCTGGTAGCAGGGGCATGGATGGGCAAACATGTAGCAAAACAAGGTGTGGGATTAGAGACAAATCAAAATAAAGACCTGTAGGAAGAAAAATTATACAAAAAGCATAAAATGAAAGGAAGTAAGTAAGAAAAAAAGGAAGAAAACAAAGGCTGGCTAGAAAATAAATTTATCGGGGCACCTGGGTGGCTCCGTGGGTTAGGCCTCTGCCTTTGGCTCGGGTCGTGATCTCAGGGTCCTGGGATCAAGCCCGGCATCATCGGGCTCTCTGCTCAGCAGGGAGTCTGCTTCCCCCTCTCTCTCTCTGCCTGCCTCTCTGACTACTTGTGATCTCTGTCAAATAAATAAATAAAATATTAAAAAATAAATAAATAAATAAATAAAAGAAAAAGAAAAGAAATTTATCCTCTGTTTTTAGAATATTCTTTTTCTTTTCTTTTTTTTTTTCTTCCCTTAATGGCTAATTCATGCAACATGAAAAGAAAGGTTATTTATTATCTGCCATTAATCCAAGAATTAGGGGAAAATGTAACTTTGGTCATGAAATGTATACCATCTTTCCCTATGATTAATCCTTTGCTACTTTAGAATCCCACTCAAACCATTTTTGTTATTATACAGATCTCAGTCTGAAAGAACTGAAGACATTCATTTAAAAAAAGAAAAAACTTATATACACCGAACTCTCAACAAGCAAACAAAAGCAAAACTCATTTGTAGGGGTTTTATTAACTGCCTTGCACACTGACTCCGTGTCGGCTGGCATCCTGTCACCATAACCACAACTGTGATGTTCAAATCATACAGCTGAAAGCCTCAGCCTTGAACCAGTGTTCTCCACACTGCTTCTGCATTAATCCATGAACTTAATAAGCATTTGTCTCCCCGGTGGTGCCTCGCTGTCTAACTGAACTACTTATATCCTGTAAATTTGCAGTCTGTTTGACTTCTAGAAAACAAAGCAGTCAGGCTTGCCTGATCTCATCAGTTTAATCTTAGAATATCTAAGCTACTCAACAACCCATGTATCTTTATGTTAAAAAAAAAAAAAATTGGCACGACGAGAGCTGTTATTAGAGACATGTGTTCCAGGCTGTGATCAGAAACTGTTAGTCTTCCTGGATGAACATGAAAATGCGAAATTAATATATTAAAAATGAATGTGGCTAGTGAATTACCATGTGCTGAAATTACCACAGTCATCTGTAGTATGACGTCGTTGGAGTCTTGAGCATTAGACAGAAAATGCATTTTGCAAGGAAAATGATTAGTCGGGCAAGTCAGTAATCTGTCAGATAACCCAAGGGAATGAGTATATGTGAGTGCTTCTGATATATTCATTATACCTATCTTGAAAGTTTCTTAGCTTTGCTAATTTAAGTCTGAGAAGTGAGGAAATAGGATACACTAACCAAGGAGGCTTGATCCCAGAGATATCTGTGAACAAACTTGTACCTTTTCCTGAACTGCATCTTTAGTGACTTGTACCTTCTTGGTACCAGGCAAATGGTACTGTTGTCATAGAATATTACAGGAAGGTGGGACCCTATGTGGAAAGAGTATCATTCATTATAAGAAAAAAAAAAAAAAACAAAAACTATCAGTAGGTCATCTTCTTGTTTCACCATTTGTGAAGTACATCAGAGAACCTGTCCCAGTTTTGTGCTTGGTGCAGGGAAATAATAGGAATGACCAGCATTTACCAAACACTCTCTTCCAATCACTTTCAATCATAGGAATCATCAAATGTAATCCACATAATCACCCTGGGAATTGAGTGTTACCATCCTCATTTAAAATCAGAGAAGGGGAGATTAAATAAATTTCCAAAGGTGGCATACTCAGTGAGTGGTAGAACTTGGCCTTGAACACGGGCATTGAACACAAAAGCATGTGACTAACCACTATGCCACATAGCAATTTAGGGCATAAACTTCCTGTTAATGAGGACTTGGCCTAAGAGAGAAAGTGCTAAAAAGGGGATTTGAAATGTCCTGTGGGTCCTACTTTCCACACACAATAAGACATGTGTAAAGTGGTCTGAGTAGGATAGAGGCCAATTTCTTTCATAGGAACATTAACACTAGGACTCACTCCATGTGGGGACCTTACTCTGTGCACACTCCAAGTACCTTTTAAACATCCATGAAGAGTAAGGGCTCGGGAGAGCACAGGATGGACATGGAGTAATTCATTATCTCCTGTGAGCTTCAGTTTCTTCGCTATTTACTAAAGATAACAATAGTATTTATCTCCTACATTTGAAGAAACAATAAAGACGTTCTCATTTCATCTTCTCAGAAATGGTGCACATTTTATTAAAGAGGGACATTTTGTTGAATTCATTTGACAGGTGAGAAAACAAGGAAGTAACAAAGTTTAAATTAAACTCAATAATTTCTGTATTTCATGCTTTTCCTCTGAAATCATGCAGCCTACCATAAGGTACTTTTTTCTAAGTTTCTAAAAACTTCAATGGGTTGGGAACCATCTGTCAAGGAACTAGAATTTAGTTGAAACAGGAGATGCGTGAGTCTCTTCTGGACCTGAGAGGCCTTGACTCTGTGACCACCCAAGATCTGACCATCTATGGTCTTGACTTCTTGGAAGTTTTCTGATTCTACTGTCAAATCTCCTTCATGTAAGCAGAAACAAGTAGTTACAGCATCTCCCTGTAGGTAGTTAGCTGGTTATTTCATGCTTCTAATTACACTGAACTATTGAGTCCAGCAAAATATATTTATTGTACTGTGAACCAGTGAAGTTTGTGTTCCATGACTCTAGGCTAAATCCTTAAACTCATGAAGACACCTTGAAACACAAGTATGGGTGAATTAATTCCAATCCATTTCAAATTCTGGGAAACAAACAAAAATATATGCACTGCTAAAGGCAAATTGGTAGCCTTATATTATTTCCTTATCCAGAGGATATTATTAACCCTTGGGTAGAAACAACTCACTGCCAAAAGAGCCACATTTTGTGGAAGGACATTTCAGTTTTATCAGTCCTAATGTGGGATCTGCTTTCTTAAAATCTGAAATAGACCTGCAAGTTTATGAGTTTATACTTGAGCTACACCTGACATGCTAAGTGACTTTATTTTTAAACAGAACTTGTGACTAAATAAATAAACAAACATAATACTCACATTGGAACACATATTTTAATGTAATTTACCATTCTGATGCCATCTGTTGCCTTTTGCAGACATTATGAACATGTCAGACTGAAGGTAGATTCAAGAAGAAACCAGAATTCTCTTTGAACTATTTTATTGCGACTATGTATTCTGCCTCCATGGGTTATGTACGGTTTATAATTTTGTTTTTGAAGAATCAAGCCTCTCATGAGACTTTTGTTTTCTTTAATTTGCATTTATATTTATGCCTACCCTTGTTATTCTCATGCTCAAAGGCCATACTCAGTTATCAAATCAAATAAACAAGAAAAGATCAACTTGCATGAGTTGGAGCAAAGAAGAAATGGGCACATACACAGCATTTGCCAAGAGATGGTAGCATCAACTTTGTTCTAATTTTTCAGAAGTGAAAGTAAGATTCTTACATAAAAAGAGGGGAAGTTTCTTTAGATAAATCCTCATCAAGATTCTCAAGTAAACAGGAATCATAGTAGTCCATGAAATCAGACCTAACCTCTAACAATGTAGCATTCAACTTCCACTTCCAGACATGATGCTGTTCTGTTCTTGGTCCTGACCACCTCCTCAGTCCTTGCCACAGCAAATAAAGTATGCAAAGAAACACTGTAAGGTATGGGACAACAGAAAACAGAAGGGTGCGATCCATGAGAGAAAGAAATATACCCAAGAACTCCATGTTCCACCCAGGTTTTGCATGGAGAACCTTTCCAGACTGCAGAGTACAAGGAGGTAGAGACCATGTGGAGAACAGGGGCTCACTCTAGTAAAAAGGCTGAGATTGGAGTCTGGGCTGATGAGACAGCTGGAATTTGTAGGGCAAGATATCAGAAAGGCGGGAATTAACCAGGGTGAGATGTATCTACAGTTTTCATGGGATTCCCTCTCAGGCTTTCAGCTGAGAGCTGGTTTATACATGTGTACGCGTGCACACACACACACACACACACAAACATACACATCCTGCAAGCAGGATTCTGCAGGCTTAGCACAGTGTGGTGATGAACAGAGATACCAGATGTTGTGCAGTGTTGTGAGATGTCGGGTTTCTGGCCCAGCCATGGAGAATAAGCCTAGCTGAGGACATGGGCATTCAGGTGAGACTCTGGAAAGATCACACCTTAAGAATAAAGACCATTCTCTAGAGTATGGGTTGAAACCCAGAGCCAAAGTTAAAACCAAGATTCTGAGTTTTACCATAACCCATCACTTACTTATATTTCAATAATTTTTGTCCTTTTGCACACATATTCTTCACTTTTGATTCATTTGATAAATAATTCACAAGTATTTACTAGGCTCCTCTCATATGCATCAGGGCACCATGGTAAGAAAACTATTTTTAGCACAATATATAAAATGTATAAACAGATATACAAGTATATCATGTATACACAGAACATGTATTAATCATATGTTATATGTTTATATAAATTTAAATAAATTTATATAATTTATATTCAATATATTGTTTTAATAAATTTAAATAAATTTATATATCAATAAATATAATATACCCATATTACACATTTATATAAAATTATATAATTATAATTTATTATATATATTAATTATATAACATTATATAATTTTATATAAATATATAGTATAGAAATACAGTATATATAAAATAGATGTAATATTAAATATATAAAATATCTTCCTGGTATTGTCTTCTTCTCATCTATTTATTCACTATCTGTCCACAAAAACCCAAAGCAATTCATCTAAGCCTTTCTTTTTTCTAATTTGAACATAATTAGTCTGAGAACACTATCCCCAAACTAGAATGAGTGGGGCTATCACAAAGACAATAGGCAAACCCTGTAGCTATGACCAACAGGGAACGAACAGGAACCATAAGTGAGTATAACAAGCATTTTTTGTTATGTGACTATAGCTCATACCTGATTTCACTATTATTGTTCCAGATCATAAAAAACAGGCCTTTTCCACCCAATCTGAAGTGACAGAATGAGAAATATAAACTTGCATTTTAACATGCCAACTCTATAGTAACACAAATGTAATGACATTTTGAATGAATTATAATTCTTACAGTCGTCAAAGGACATTTATTAAGTAGATAAGTTCAACAGTTTAAAGTTTTTGGTATATTCTTGTTGTATGTGCAAACATAAAAGGAGCACAATGACTATTGCTTCTCTTGGAGAGAGTTGGAAGCATAACTCACCCATCATAATGATCACATTATTCTCCCTAAACGTTTTCAAAGCAGATATTTTTACCATTTCACAGATGGAAAAACTGAGATTAATTTGGCATTAAGTGATAAAATCCAGATTTCTCAAATCCAACTCAGATTGCACTGGCTTCCAGCAAAACAGCTGCTTGACTTTAGATTTTCAAAAGAACTGCTTTTTATTCAAGGCTTACATGCATCTGTTGTTGGGGAATTTCAAAAAGGCAAGAGGCTCTTTGAGTACAAGCTTCATTCTGGCAAATATATCAAGTGGATTTTACCATAAAACGGGGTGAAACCAGAGAAAAATTGCAGCTTATTGATTTTTTTATTTAATGAAATGATGAGACTTGGGTGGGACACCCCTTATAGTGCTATAAAATATAGTTATATATTTTAATGGAAGAATAATAAAACTAAACCTGCATAAAAATCAAATGCTATTAGAAAAAAAATCAGAATTTATCTCCTTTACTCTGACCCTTCCCTAAATTTGTTAGACTTTTATAATTTGGTATTTTTAATTGAGATTTGCAAAGTGTAAGTTTTCTAGTATATACACATTAAATCACAAGAAATCATGACTTCTGGAAGCTATTGTGTATTACCTTAGCATTCAGCTCTATAATTTAACAAACAAACAAAAATCTCTGAGGCTTAAGCCTGGTTGCCTAAAACCAGTCAGTGACTGTTTCTAAAACAATCTATCTATGATGACATTTGAGAACAATTGTTGCTTGGGATTAGTGATATAAGATACAGAAATTAAAGTCATGTCTTTCACTTTGGAAATCCGTGCGCCCGTTGGACCAGTGGTCTTGAAGCACCTTAACAATATAGACGCCATATATTAAGAGAGGATACCAACATTGAACACTGGTAACATAAATTTACATAGTAGACCAGTGGTTATCAGTCTGGGGGAGGGAGCGGGGAGGGAATCTATGCCCAGGGGACGTTTGGCAATGTCTAGAGATATTTCTATGTGATATGTCACAACTTGGACATTGTTAAAAACAAACAAACAAACAAAAAACAATACAACTGGCCCAAAAGGGAGTTGCTTATGCTAAACTCCACCTCACCAGAGATTTAACTTAATGTAGTTTTAGGTCTCCCAGAAGTGGGATCTTACACCAGTCAACCAGGAATCACCTGATGGACCCTGAAGGGTAATCTCCTGATAGATCCCTGCCATCGCCTAAAGGAAAGTAACCTTGCAATAACCATCACAATTTTTTCATAGTGTAACTTCCTTTTTCCCACTGCCTTCTGCTTTTGAAAATATTTCACTTTGTACTTGGGGCTCTTTTCTATCTATTAGCTTGGGTGCTGCTCAGTTTGAATCAATTTTTGCTCAAATAATTGCTTATAAGTTTTAATAGGCTTCAGTTTATCTTTCAACAATATGTACCTGGCATCTAGTGACTTGAGGTCAAAGATGTCACTAAGGAACCCTCTGTGACAGGATAAACCCCTAAGACAAAGACTTATTCAGCCCCAAATGGCAATGTTTCCAAAATTAGCAAACTGCGAATTAAGCTAGTTTTAGTAGTAGTCACAGGTTTTGTTTTTGGGGTTTTTTTTTGACAATGAGATGAAACTATTAAATGTAAATAAAGTTGTTTGTGGAAAAAGAGAATTTCTATGGCGTCTTTGCTCGTGATTAAAAATATTATCAGCTGTGGCACAGAGGCTGAGTATTTTGGATTCTTCATTGATCGAAATCAAAGGAACCTTTGAATAGGAACAATAAGACAGTGTATTAGCGATAGTTGAAGTGTTGCAGTTTAGGATTATGTTTAAATTAAATTCACTGAAAATTGCAGAAAAGTCAAATGTTGGTACAATCTTTAAATATAAATAATATTCTCAAGCACTTGATTTCCCAGCTAACGTGTTTTAAGAGGCCACAACCTCACTAAAAGTGCCAGGAAATTGATGTAGATTAAACAATGCTCAGAATAAAGTATACTCATTGATCAGGTGGGAAACGGTTTCTTGCAGAGCTCAGACTTGACTTAGATGCCCCCCTGAGCACATTCTTTGATAATATGCCTGGAACAGTGTCCTACTCAATCAACCTTTGTTGATGAAAATGGTCTTTTTGACAATTACTGCTCCTTATACCTTGAGAGGAACAATAAGTTATTAGTCCCAGACCAAATATTGTGCATGTCAAAACAAAACCAATAGACATAAAAAGATTGGGGAAATTTTTGAGAAATGCTCTAAATTCATGCAGACTGAATGAAAACTAATTTTGATGCTGAGGATAATAGTAATGACATGAGTAGAGATGTGAAATCCATGTAAATTACACACAGTTTATGAATGCTGATGAGGAAAAAGCAAGACATACTGATTTTTTCCCCCCTGAGCTGAATGTGTACATTCTTGCTTTTCTTTTGAGAAGTTGTTTTTTTAAGAACTGAGATAAATTGATAACTTGCTTTTTATTTTTTTTAAGTTCATTTACTTATTTGAGAGAGAGAGAGCATGACCACAGGGCGGTGGTGGGGAGGACCAGAGGGAGAGGGAGAGAAATTCAAGCAGACTCCATGTTGAGCATGGAGTCCACGTGGGGTCGACCTCACGACTTTGAAATCATGACTTGGGCTGAAACCAAGAGTCAGATGCTTCACTGACTGCACCACTCAGAGGTCCCCATAACTTGCTTTTTAATAATATACTTTTATTCACAGCAATCTTAAGTTATTTATTCACCTTGATAAGTTACTGTTTCACTCTCTGTATATGAAGTGGGAATAATATTGGGACATTCTCCAGATAATTTAAGGGTAAAGGGTACTACATAAATGCACAGCATTTATCAAGAGACTAGGCCTTATAACTTCCATGGTGATTTCCTCTGGGCTTAGCTAATGGCTTTTCCATTCTTGCTGGATAACCAGTAGAAGGGGGTGGGATCCTATAGGACCGCCCAAACTGGAATAATAGAAGGTTCCAAACACCACAGTAAATGTGCTGTCCTAGAATCCTGTGGGCCCTGTGGTTTATGTTGATTGATCACCTTTCACTCCTAAGCCTTTACATTGAATATCAAGTGTTTTAAATACTCTTCCTGAAGTGATTTCCAAAGCTCTCTGCCGTTCTAAAATGCTGTGATTCTCGGTATGTAATATGGTTTCTCTTTTTCACAGCACAATTTCTTCCCTCTAGTAGACGTTGCCAGATGAATCAATTCCTGAGATATCATGAACATCATATTAGAAATCACCCTCTTGTCATATATCCAGACAGAAGAACTTCAAGATAGGAGCCACAGGATCGGGATCAGCGGTAACAAAGTCTGAATGTGTAAAAAGGCGTTAAAGCACAGTGATTTTATATATTCAAAAAGAGTTCAATGTAATGCCTTCGTTATGTCTTTTAAATATTTCTCTAATATGAGGGTTAATTTGTGAAAGAATATGTTAAGAAAACTGGAACATAGAAAATCGGAGTTATTTAGGCATATGGTTTCTAATTAACATGTATTCAGTTTTAGGGCCCTTTAGGTCATCTAGAAAGTTCCCAGCTGAGCACTACATGGTCCCTGGATTCCACTGGATCTATGTTCTTAGTCAGACCCTAAACATATTTTCTTAAAAAGGAATTTGGAAAGCTCTTCACCATCAAAGATGGATTTTATTCCAGTACTTGTTTTGGAGAATGGGTATTGCATATATTTCTAAGTAATACATTTTATTAAAACTATTTCTGCTAGATAATACAAAGAAAAAGCAGGGTAAGATAGGACAAGAAGAGAAAAGAAAGGAAAAAAAGGAAGGAAAGAAAAAGGAGGAGGAGTCAAATGAAGAAGGGAGAACGAAAGCAGCAGCCATTCAAAAATATTCATGGACGACAGAGAAATCTGAAGGGCTCTGCTTCTAATACTCCACATCTGTCTTTAAAAACATATCAATCACATGATCACTAACAGCTGTTGCATTAGACTTCTAATCAGCCATGATTTTCAAAAGGGAGAAAGAATGCCTTTGGATCAGTTGATGGAACGTTATTGCTCAGAATGCACCAGCTTGGTACCGGCAACCAATTCAAAATTTAAAGAGACAAAACTGTACTGAGCACTGTAAACACTATTCATGTGTAAAGTGCTATGCTATGAACAACATAAATGGTCCCACATGTTTGGAAGCCTGGAGAAAACAACACAGGTTGCGTCATGTAGTCAAACTGATACATTTAATGGGATGTGAAGTGGGTTAGAAAAAGAAAGAAAGAAAGAAAGAAAAAGAAAAACAACAGTTCCTACATAAAGTCAAGAAAACGCAAAAGCACCATATATTTTAATCACTGAACAGAATGAGTTCTCAAACTTTGGGGATCCTATTCCTTCCTAAGTTCCATGTAATTCCCACTCATGCTATTGGAAATTAATAATCCATGTGGGAGTAAGAACATTAGGAATTGTGGCAATTTTACATTCACTGGGGAAGAGGCTACTCCTGTTTTGAATTAACCTCAAGCTTTCTTGGAGACTACTTGTCAGGTCTGTAACATTTACCTTTCCATGCTAAGTTATGACGGCATCACACTAAAAAGTCTTGCACTGAAGGAGGGCATGTTGCTCCAAATTAAGGAGGTAAAAAGTATTCACTTAGAGCCCAGGATATTTCTTAATTCATCAATCATTTGCTGTTAGGACTGGTCACAGAAGAATCACTGGTGTCCAATAAGATTGAAAGAGAATTAAATTTACATGTGACTCTCTGGCAAAATAACTCTCTTTCTCACACCCCAGGAATATGCAGAATGGGCCTGCTTCTTCCAGTGTCATATCCGTTGAGACCATGGTGGTGATAATGTTTCATGTGTGATGGCTAAGATAAATAATTCCTTTTAAAGATAGATTTCCAGTCAGAAAGAATTCCTCTTCAATGACCCAAACAACTAATTTATCTTTCCCATTATTTATTATAAATAAATGGCTTGGAATAATTAGACACATGAATATTACATGGTCCTTAATTTCTTTGTTGTAATAGGAAATTATTTATTGTAATGATTCTAAATTATCCTACTATATTTATGAGAATCTTTGTGATTGCTAACCACCATACCCTGCTCAGGAGCACAGAAAATATTCATTGCAGATGTATGTGCCCATAGCTTATATTCAAAAATTATGAATATACAAAAATAGAGAAGGACATGGGCTTTGCTTTTCTAGAGTTCAGTCAGAAGACAAACCAACAATGGCAACCGGGATGCCAATGGAAACGAAGAGAGAACAATGATTTCTGTGTTGGCGTGGTGGGAAGATAGTAGGCTGAGAACCTGAAGAGCTTTACAGGTGATGGGATGTTTGTGCTAGACTGGGCTATGTGTGTACAAGGCCATCCTCGGGATGGAAAAGTGTGTAACCAGTGGCAAGATGGACAACTGTGAGCTTCCTGAGTGGCTCTGTGGCACTCGTATCTTTAGAAGGAAGGAGAAAGAACATGAAAGTGAACACCTAAGTTGGAGCTGAATTATGTGTCATTATGTATAGTGATTAATGCCATGCCCTCAGGTTTTAACTTTTTTATTTTTATTATTTTTTTAAAGGTTGTATTTATTTATTTGAGAGAGAGAGAGGGTGCGAGCGAGAGAGCAAGAGTGGGAACAGGGGGCAGAGGAGGGGAGGGAGAAGCAGAACAGGGATCCCAAATTGGGGGCTCGATTCTGGGACTCCAGGATCATGACCTGAGCTGGAAGCAGACGCTGAAACAACTGAGCCACCCGGGCACCCCTGTTTTAACTTTTTAAAACAAACATTGAGACTCCATGTGAATACATCATTTTCTTTTTCTTTTTTTAAAGATTTATTTATTTATTTATTTGACAGACAGAAAGATCACAAGTAGGCAAAGAGGCAGGCAAAGAGAGGGGAGGGGGAAAGCAGGCTCCCTACTGAGCAGAGACCCCGATGTGGGGCTCGATCCCAGAACCCTGGGATCATGACCTGAGCCAAAGGGAGAGGCTTAACCCACTGAACGACACAGGTGCCCCTGAATACATCATTTTCAAACTCTGCTTTGAGAGGCCGTAGAATTTATCAAGAGACTCACCAGAGACTTCCAAATGGATGGGATGAAAAAGGAAATAAGCTCCAGGATCCCACCGCCCTCCCTTCAGATTTCAGCCAAAGATGAACCTTACTTACCCACAAAATGTTATTGAAGAAAGAGTCCTGCTGTGTAAAAAAAATAAATAAATAAAAGAAGGAAGAAGTTGAAAAATCATTCTATTAAACATTTTGAAGTGGGAAAACCACAGATAGACAACGTTTCTGTTTGTGGTTGATTGGTTAGTTCTTAAAGCCATTCGGACAGGTGTGCCAAGGAAGGGTTTGAGGAAGACAGACCACTTGTGAGGTCAATGCAACAATTAATGTGAGAGGGAACAAAGGCTAAAAATAGGCCACGTGAAAATGTAAAGAAGACAGATTTCAGAGGTAAATCCGAGATACACTACTTAGCACTCAGCAAATTGGAAGGTGAGTTGGTTGGGAGCAGGGTGCTTACAGGGCTACTCAAAGTGTGATCTGCGGAGCAGTGGCATTGGCATCACCTGAGAGTCTCAGTCCACACCCCAGACTCTCTGAATCAGAATCCTTGGGGCTGGGGACGGATGGGAAGAGCCCCAGACTGCTGTTGGAACAAGTCTGCCGCTGATCAGTATGCATGCCACTGTTGTAGAAGCACTGATAGAAAACACAAATTCCTAAGCTGGTAAGTAGTGGAGAGCGATTGAAAAGAAGAAAGGTATGGATGTCTGGGTGGCTCAGTCGGTTACACATCTTCAGCATAGGGTCCTGGGATCGAGCCCTGCATGGGGCTCCCCACTCAGCAGGGAGTCTGCTTGTCTCTGTCCCTCTGCCCCTCTCCCTGCTCATGTGCAATTACACACACGCGCTCTCTCAAATAAATAAAAAAGTAAAAAATAAAATCTTTTAAATAATGAGAAAGGTATGTTTGGAGACCAAGATAATTTTAGATACATTGTACTTGACTTGTAAAGAGTAGCCATGTAAATATTTAGAAATATGGGTCTGGAGCTCAAGACAGGAGTTGGGATGGACCACTGGTTAAGGTAGTACATACCATTTTGATAGATAAATTCCTAGATTTCAATGCCTTAACCTGCAGGCATTTTTTTTTTTCTCCTCGTGTAAAGTCTGCAACAAGTATTCTTATTCAATGGGTCACTGGAAGTTTCTCTGACTGGTGGCCTCAGCAAGGTCAACCCTGGCGCCTTAGCCTCAGGCTGCAGAAGAGGAAGGACATAGAAGAGCATGCTTGGCCAGCCGGAAAGATCTGCATGTCACTCGCATTCCTATTCAGATGGGAGAACGCAAGTGCTTGGCCACATTTCACGGCAAGGAAGGTGGGGAATATATATTCTAGCTGGGACTCCAGGGAACAGAACTGGTGAGAAATCGGCCAGTCTTGGCCCCTCTTGAAGACAGCAATTTGGGAATCAGAAGTACATAAAGTGCTTTTTGACACCCTGGAAGAGGACAGGATTGCCCAATACAACATGTATTTTGCCAATTAGTGCCATAAATAACACGGTATGACATTATCGATATGCTCATCAGCTGATGGGCCATATTACATAATTCTGAGAAATAAATTCACAACACTTCCAAAAACAAATGTACAAAGTTAGGAAAATAAACTTAAGTCAGTAATATCTGGATTAACAGCTTCGTTTTTGTACTCTTGAGGAAAACAAGTTGTTTAGCTAAAGATTTGTTACAGTTTGTTGAGATTGAAGAAAATACATCTAGTCTTTGGTCTTATCCTAAAATCAATTATTGTAAAATAAATAATACATACTGCTTTCTTGCATAGATGCAAAATTTACTTGGGATATGATTTTTCATAGTATTATTTATGTTTAAGTTTCCTAGAAGTACTCAGAGGGGTTTTTTTCCTCACATTATCTCATTTTACTTTTTTTTTTTTTTTATCATAATCTGGTAGCTAGGGTGGTAGATGATTTGAAAGTTGATAGAAGTAGGGCGTAACTGAAAAAGATTTTTTATCCAAAGGCACAAAATAAGTGCAGATCAGTCCTATTCATCAAGGAGATTGAGAGTTCCAGTGTTGATCTAATTTGATAGCTGGAAACCGTGATCCATAGAGCATTACGTTTTCTTCTTCAGAAAACATGCCACGATGGGCACCTAGGTGGCTCAGTCAGGTAAGCGTCTGCCTTTGGCTTGGGTTATGATCGCAGGGTCCTGGGATCTAGCCCCTCGCTGGGCTCCCTGCTCACTGGGGAGTCTGCTTCTCCCGCTCCTTCTGTCCCATCCCCCTTCTCATGCCCTCTCTCTCTCTCTCAAATAAATAAATGAAATCTTAAAAAAAAAAAAAAGAAAGAAAGAAAATATTCTGCTTAGTGGTGTGCAGGTAACCTAAAACAATTCCTTTCTATGGTATGCAAAGCATTTTCTCCAGTTAATTTTTATCTCTTTGCAAACTTACTCACTTTCATAATTACTGGCTTAATTGTTTCTGCCTGGCATCCTCTGATCCCTCTCACCAGCCCCCAGCAGCCTAAAGTGGGGCTTCATGAAAATCAGAGGGGTTTGCACAGCACCTTTGAAAAAGCTGGACAAGAGAGGAAAGCAAGCAGAGAGTCTGCAGACTAGACTTGCGAGATGTGTTTGGAATAATTTCTCTGTAATTTTTCCTTGTAAGCTAAATGTGCAAAATAGTTCACTCTCCTTATGTATTGGGTATTTATATTTGAATACATTTATTTATATTTGAATATCACTTGATATTAAGCCCTTTCCTGTATGTGGGATGATATGACTTTCTGATGTGTTGTAAAGTACAATAGAGACAACAACTAAGACAAAGTGAGAACTCAATGAAGACCCAAAATTACTTCTATTTTAGCATTTGGCTCCCATGACATCACTAGATGCAATCTCCCCGGAGGGGGTGCTCAGGTTGACTGGAGGTGTGTCCTGTCCTCCTCTGCAGAGACCGGCCGCACCGCTGACTGGGGGAGAAGGGTTGCTATGGTTATCCTAGGGGCCGCTGACCTGGGAGGGAATTGTGACAGCTGTTGCAATGTGGAGAGGCCCTTAACCTCTATAAACTTTGTAAAAGTGGTTTCCTTTGTGATGAGCTTGAGATGTTACACCGCTTGGTTTCATGTTGCCAGTGTATATCATGAGGTCAATAAAGTTTCCTTAGACAGTGTGAGCCAGACTGGTGTGTGCCTTCAATACATTACCCAGGCAACCAGAGAGAGGCCACAGCTACTGAGAGGGGTAGGGGCATCCTAGTGACCTTTTGTCTAGAATGTGCTTTTTTCTCTTCCTGAGAAAATTCTAATCATATTTCAAATGTCTCTTCCTTCCTCAAGTTTGCCCCACTCATTCTCTCATGCCATCCCTCCCCCACCCAAATATACTTCCCACTTGGAATTCCTATTGTGCTTTATTCCAAATTACAAACATGAAGCAACTATGTTAAGGTACATTGGTAGAAAGGGTTGCTTAATTGTGTTACAAATTTGGTGTCATCTCATTTTTGTGTCTCTAATGCAAGTGGTCATCTGTTCTTTCTTAAAAAGTCAGGACAGGAAAAAAATCATTTCAACTAAAGTGCAGGCTATCGGGATGTGAGGGGAAAAAAGACAGAAAGCGGAGAGGAGAGTCACACGAACAGAAAGGCCATTCCAGTGTTGATAATTAACCAGTGGCAGCCTTTCCAAGATTTACTGGAAGAAAGTAACTCAGTTAAAAACAAAGAATAAATACACTGAATGGGCAATTTTTTACAAATAACCATGAGGGACCTAAAATAAGGAACTGTCTTTCCAATCTAGATCAATATCTATCCAGGAAACGTTAGGTTCTGGCATGCCAAAGAAAGAAAAATCTTGATTGGACCAGGAAATGAACAATATCTTTAGCCTCAAGGGCAAGTTTTGTTTTGTTTTTTGTTTTCTTGTTTGTTTTAGTTGTATCATTATTATTTTATTTCTTCATCAATATTTAATAAGGAAAAGGAGATTAATAGCTAACACTTATTGAGAGCATATGATGTGTCAGATACTGTATATATATATATATATACACATGTATACATCACATGTTGGATACTGTGAATATATATACACACACACATACATATGTATATACTACACATACGTGTGTGTGTGTGTGTGTGTATATATATATATATACTTAGTCCTTACATCAAGCATAAAACTAAGGATTTTTATTATTAATACCAACTCAGACCCAGAGAGGCTACACTACTGGCTGACTATTACAAAGCGAGTCCAGTGATGACAGCTGTGATTTAAATCCAGACAGTCTGGATTCAGAGTGTGTTCCCTTCATCCCACCATTGTATTCTATTTGTAAAGTCTTTTACGTGATTGTGAAGGCACCTGGGTGGCTCAGTTAAGCATCTACCTTCAGCTCAGGTCATGATCCCAGAGCTCTGGGATTGAGCCCCACATTGGGTCCCTGGTCAGTGGGGAGCCTGCTTCTCCCTCTCCCACTCCCTCTGCCTGTGCTCTCCCTCTCTCACTCTCTCTGTTAAATAAATAAGTAAAATCTTAAAAAAAAAAAAAAATGCCACCATTGTATCATGGGGTGGAAGAGAAGATGCTAGGAGCAAGAACCAGAGCCAGACACCACAAAGTAATGGAATCACTGATGGGACAAGCTCTCCAAAGGGAGAGAAATGGATGGGAACAAAAGATGGTAAGTAGACTAGAGAAAGGAGAGTATTTTTAAAAATTTTTTTAACTTAAATTCAATTAGCCAACATCTAGTACATCATTAGTTTCAGAGGTAGAATTAAGTTATTCAAGAATTGCATATAACACCCAGCGTTCATCACATCACATGCCCTCCTTGATGCCCATCACCCAGTTACCCCGTCCCCCCATCCACTACCCTCCAGCAACCCTCAGTTTGTTTCCTAGAGTCAACAGTCTCTCATGGTTTGTCTCCCTCTCTGATTTCTTCCCATTCAGTTCTCCCTCCCTTCCTCTGTGATCCTCTGCGTGGTGTCCTATATTCCACATATGAGTGATACCACATGGTAATTGTATTTCTATGACTGACTTATTTCACTCAGCATAATACTCTGATAGGAGGATCTTCTAATCCAAAGAGAGAAGGAGTCGATGAGTAAGAGTGTAAATCACCTTCCCATAAGCAGCACGTTAGGCACTTGCGCTGGTTCAGGTGTGCTGCTCCAGAGAGTCGGGATCCTTCTGCTCCAGGGGCGTGGTTGAAAGAAGGAGGAGTAGGTATACCCTTTGTTAGGTACGTTGGCCGGAAGTTGCTGCTCACAGTCTACGGGTAAGAATTACTCATCTAGCCTTCATTCATATGTATGTGGAAGAACACAGGGAAATTGGGCACGATCAACAAGTCTCTAAAAAACTCGCTAATGTGTTATAATACAGAATTTGATTTATTTTTTACCAACGTTTTCAGCCCCAATCCAGCCAAACTAGATTTCTCTTTTTCTGTTATACAACACCAGGATTCCACTCTACAGAGGGCCTCATCCCATGCTGTTTTCCTTCCCATTTTAAGGACCAAATTCTTCTGTATTCTTCAAAGTCTGTTTAATTCTAGCTTCAGGAAAGCTTTGTTGGTCTTCCTTTGCTAGAGCAGTTCCTAGGACAAGTTCTCATTGCATCACTTAATATTTTTGATACAGTATCAATTTTGTGTTTTTAACTGACCAATTTGTTCCTCCTCTTCCCCCGCTGTAATTTGAATGGGGTCTCTCTTTGGGTTCATTGTTTCATGTCCCAAGGTCTACAATAGGATTTACAATAGATCCTAGTTCATTGAATGGCTGGCTGACCTACTAACTGATTGGCTGAATAAATAAATAGATAATACATTTAATAACAATTCTCTACCACTGGAAGTATTCAGGGATTGGAAACTCATCTGCTGGGAATATTATAGAGCTGTTGGTATTTGAACTCAATGGATTATTTGTTTATTCATTCCATATATATGTATGGCATGTCTGGTATGTGACAGGGACTCTTAGGCACCAGAGAGCTATCTAGGGTTCAGTGAAACTTTCCATGAGTAGTCCTACTCGCCCTCATATCTTGACCTTTGAATACTCTTCCTTTTGCCTTTTTATCTGATAATTCTTAAATATCCTAAGAGTCACAGTTTAAATGAGTTTTATTCAGGTAAACCTCCATAGTCCCCAAAGCCTGTCTTAAAGGCATAGATCACTATATATCACTTACTATTATAGCTACCATGAAGTTTATAGGATGACTGACAAGAGGGATGGTCGAGTACTACTGATTACCCAATCTCCATTCTTCTCCCATTCACATACAATAGACTTTTAGCTGACCCCAGAGCCAGCAGGTGAAAAATCACATCTTCCAGCCCTCTTGCAGCTAGCCACATGAGACCATGTGGCTATATTCTTATCAAAGACATATGAGTAGAAGAATGTATGATCCTCTCAGGTCTTTTCCACAGATATAATTGTGCATATGGTCTCTCTTCATGAACTCTCCCTTTGCATTAACTGAAATATGGCAAAAATTGGGGCAGACTTCTTGGGTCTATAAGTGTTGAGGGTGATCCCGCCAGTCTATGAATAGAAATAAACATTTTCTAATTCATCTTCCTTCCTTCCTTCTTTCCTTCCTTCCTTCCTTCCTTTTTTGGCAGAGAGAGAGAGAGATCACAAGTAGGCAGAGAGGCAGGTAGAGAGGAGGAAGCAGGCTCCCTGCTGAGTAGAGAGCCCGATGCAGGGCTCGATGCAGGGCTCGGTCCCAGGACCCTGAGATCGTGACCTGAGCAGAAGGCAGAGGCTTAACCCACTGAGCCACCCAAGCACCCCAATTTTCTAATTTATTTTTCTATACTTTGATGTCTCTTTGTTACAGAAGCTTAGTCTGTTCCTGACAAGTACAAGAGATTATGTTTATATAGCTTACTTCTGTTTCTCCAGCTAACAAGCTGGAGATGGCATATACGAGGTGTTCAATAATTATTTACTAAATAAATGAATGAATAAATTGGTATTATCAAGATGAGCAGTATAATTATTCTGGTGAAGGAATGGCCAGTAACCTGATGAATGTCTGAACCATGAAAAAATGATTGAGCTTGTTTATGTCCTGAAAACATGTAACCTGATGATTATATACACAATTGTACATAGAGATATACAGATATAATATGCATAGATTTATAACTATAATTTACTCTAGAGGAAATCAGTTAATTATTTAAGGTCTGAGCAATAAGTGGGAATAACTGAATGCCTAGGTCCAAAGTGGGAGCAAAAGACAGCTTTTAGCAAGTTTTTGAAGTCTTACTGTTTGGTTATCTTTTTTATATACGTAAGTTCATACTGGAGTAAGTCAATCTTTGAATTAGCTCCCTTTTTTAACTGGCCTCTGTTACTTCCTTCTGAGTCCGCTAATATTTTTAAGCATTCGCATGCTTATCCAAGATCTAGTTGACCGAGTTGTTCTACTCTTAAGGCTACATTTTATCCTCTAAATATAGTTTATTCATTCTTCATAATCTATCTTTAGCAGGTGTTCTTCTCTCCAATGCTGGTCACAGCTACTTCTATGCAATTACTTCCTTCATCCATCGATCCATTTATTTATCTGACAAAAATCTTAAAATGATTATGCTGATGTAGGCAGGGAAACCCTGCAATGTAATGAATTCTAAAATAGAAATATGCACAATTCACTGTAGCTGCTGAGCATTCGGGGAATCCTTACTCTTCCCTGAGGTGGTTTCCTCTCAGCTGAAGTGAAAGCAGTTAGGTCTCTTAAGGCCAGGGCTTGAAAGTTCCAGAATATCAGTTCTGCCACAGGTTATTGGTAGGAGCCAGGCACAAGGTAAGCTTTGATTCCAGCAGGCAGGAAATCCCTCCACCTCTTGATGTGAGAAGTGGCCTGGAGGTGGGGAGGGGAGTGTGGTTGCCATTCACCCTCACTATTTGCCAGGCACTGTCTACCCTAGACATCCAGAAATTCATCTCCCAGTATTTCACAAAACTGTGCTTCAGTTTTCATTTTCTTCCATTTCTCTTTTTATTAACCACATTTTTTTTTCTTGGTAGATTGGATGATGCCATTGTTTACTTTCTGTAACTATCATGTTTCCTTATTACTTAAATTATTTTAAAATATAGATATTTTTTAACTTTCATTTTTCTTCCTTGAAATTTCCCCATGTTCCTAATTAGGTGTTCAACTTCTTTTGCATTTTGCTTCTTGATGTCTTTATTTTCCTCCTTTATTTACTTTCTGGCATCTTCCCATCCGACATTTTAAATGTCAAGTTTCTCTTTGAGCTCTACTTTAACTACAAGTTTTCCTCAGCTTACAATGGGCCTAAGTCCCAACAAACATATTTTAAGTTGAAAATATCATAAGTCGGGTGCCTGGGTGGCTCAGTTGTTAAGCGTCTACCTTCGGCTCAGGTCATGATCCCAGGGTCCTGGGATCAAGCCTCATATCATACTCCCTGTTCTGTGGGAAGACTGCTTCTCCCTTTCTTACTCCCCTTGCTTGTGTTCCCTCTCTCACTGCATCTCTCTCTGTCAAATAAATAAATACAATCTTAAAAAAAAAGAAAGAAAATATAAATTAAATGCACTTAATACACCTACTTACTAAACAGCATAGCTTAGCCTAGGATACCTTAAATATGTTCAGAACACTTACATTAGGCTACAATTGGGCAAAATCATCTAATGCAAAGCCTACTTTTATAACAAAGTGTTGAATATCTCATGTAATTTATTGACTACTGTGCTGAGGGGGAAAAACAGCATTGTTGTATCTGTACAGAGTGGTTACAAGTGTATCAGCTGTGTAGCTTTCTGATCATGTGGTTGACTGGGAGCTGCCACTGGCTGTCCCTGCCCAGCATCATGAGAGAGCATCCTGTCACAAATGGCTAGCCTGGGAAAAGATCCAAATTCAAAATTGAAAGTATGGTTTCTACTGAATGAGTATCATGTCCACACCATCCTAAAATTGAAAAATCATAAGTTGAATGATCGTAAATAAGGGCCAAATGTACTATAAACAGTAGATCTAATAGATCTTTTCACAATCCCTTTGAGTTACTAGGGAATATCTTAGGGCATGTTCTCCAACAATTTCTTGGTGCTGATATTTTTTCACACCTGTATTCTTCAATGACCACCCTCTTTTGTCATTCCTTCTTCTCTTTCCAAGTCATATTTGTGTCTACATACTACATTGTATCCTTTTTGAGTATTTGAAGGCACCACCAATTTTTGGAAGAACATCGTGAGAGAAGAGTCAGGGCATGAGGAAGCTTACTTGCCCTCAGTGGGATGTTCTTCAACGCAAGGTTTTATGTCTATGCATAAAAAAAAAAATCTAGTTAAACTTTCCTTATATTGTCAGCTGGTAAACATCAGCAGCTGGTCACAACTTGTAAATCCCATATTCTGCACTCTGCTTCCCCATTACCGAGATGACACACTGCACACTTCCTGTCTCCTCCTAGACATGTGTTTTCCGTATACACTCCACCACAGCCTTCGGTGTCCTTCTCTCTTATGTCTTTTTCCTCCTTCTCTCATCACCCTTCTTTACCCTCAGGTCTTTCCCACAGGCAGAAACATGCTCCAAAATCATTTTCCCAAACAGTAAGTCAGTAGTTTTATCCCTTGGGGACATGCAATACACTTGGTGAAATCTGTGCTTTTCCACTGTTTTCCCTAGTGGTCTCTTCTAATGTTTTCATTTACCCTGGTTGTTTTCTTATATCCTGAAGTTCAAATTTCTGTAATAATCAGTAATATCAATATTTTAAGAGCTTCAATTACTTGTATTGAAGAGTACAGCATCAGAATAAATCTTCTCATATATGTATGTATGGATTTAGATATATATTACGTATAAATCTACTTATATATCACATAGATAAGTGTTTACCTATGTTGCGTATTCACTTACATATTATAAAAGCATCATATATATATAATATATACAAACACACACTAAATATATAATGTAAGTAAAAGAAGGCACAAAACGTCTGAGTCCTATTCAAAGAAAAATAAAATAAACATTCAGTACCCAACATCCACCTTAAGAAATAGAATATTAACAGTACCTTTGATGCCACTGTGTGTTTTCATCAACTGTATGCTCCTCTCCCATGGCCAAATGTAAGTGTGCCCTGAGGTTGTATCATTGGTTTACTTGTTTTTATTTATATCCTACATGTCTGCATACATGCACAGATTCATACATATATATAATCTTTAAGCTGTAAATTATTTACTTTTACTTGTCTTTGGCCTTTGTAAAAATTAAATGATTCGGGGGTGTCTGGGTGTCTCATTCAGTTAAGCGTCTGCCTTCAGCTCAGGCCATGACCCCACGGTCCTGGGATCGAGTCCCATACTGGGTTCCCTGCTCAGCGGAGAGTCGTCTTCATCCTCTCCCTCTGCCCCTCCCCCCTCATGCTCTCGTTTGCTCTCTCTCTCAAATGAACAAATAACAAAATCTTAAACAAATTAGATGATTCAGTAAATACTCTTCCACAGTTGCTTTTTCTTTACTTTCTTTTTCATACCTGTAGCTGTCGTTCACTCATTTTCATTCATTTTATAACTATGTAAGAGGTTTTCAAGTATCTATGAAATCACTAGGTTATAAAGCATGTACATCTTCAAATTTGCACGTTTAAAACTAAGTGTTTGTCACAGCAGTTGCAGCAAGGAACATCACAGCAGTAGCTGAGAGTTCTTCTTGTTCCTCACCAGCCTTTGGGTAATATCTTTAATTTTTTTTCCTTATTATTAATAAAGGCTAAATATTCTCTCACATATTTAGAAATAATTTATTTCCCACTCATTATTGTATAAAACCTTCCTAACTCTTTTTGTTACTTTTTCCACTTTTCATAGGGTTTATAAATATGTGTATGTTTCTATCTGTGAGCATATGTGTATAAGTATTTAGGTATTACTTCTGGATTGGTCATATATGTGACACGTTTATACTCCAAGTTTGACTCATCTTTTCATTCTTAACACAGTATGTTTCAATGAACAGAAGTTGATATTTCTAATGCAATGAAAATCCTTCTGTACTACCCAATGAATTTATGCTCCTATTTATTTATCTGAAAGTTTAAATTTCCTCCTTTTGCATTTAAATCCCTATACTAAATGGAGTTAATGTTTGTGTATGATATGAGATAGAAATACAATTTAATTCTTTGTCATCTGACTAATTACCTTGGCAGTTTCCCCCGTTGATCTGCTTTGCCAGGTCTACCATGAATTATGTCTCCCACATATCCACATATCTGTTCTATTGGTCCACCATGGCTCACCACTGCACTATATTAAACCGAATAGCTTTAACACATATGTTCATATCTAATGATACAAGTTCTTCATTTGGTCTTTCTGATGATCATCTCTGTCCTTCATCTTTGTGGTCCCCTTTCTTCTACCTCCCTCCCCCAACTTATTCTTCTCCCATCTTTTTCCTTCTCTCTTCTTCCCTTCTCTTCCCCCACATCACTCCGTTCCCTTTTTCTTCTCTTCTTACAGTTCATTCTATTTTCTTTCTCCATCTCACCTTTTCTCCTCCTTCCCTCTTTATTCTCAGATGCCCATTCCATTAATTTATTCTTGAAGTCAGTAAGAACTGGTTTGCCACTCAAGTAAATGCCAACTGAGTGGGAGATAAAAACATGAGTGAGATTTGAGTTGGAGGAGAAATCACTTCCCAGACAGATAAATCCAAAAGGAGAGGGAAACAGAATCCATAAATGATTCTCATAGTAGACAGCATTTTTGTTAGGACTTTAAATGACAGGTCACTTTTAGAGGGTACATCTCTATGGTCAAAGCCTTCTAAGCAGGAGAATACACTGAAATAAGTTCTAGGAACATAAAAGGTAGATGATAGTTAGTATGCAGTGAGTAGACAGTTCAGCTAGTCCATGGGGTGTAGATAGTAGGGTGTCAAGTCACCACGAGAGTGACATTAATGACCTTCTGTTGTGAACCATTGGAGAACCACAAAAAGATAATGTTATGATCAGAGATGTATTATAGGAATGTTATTGGACAGTAAAGTTTTGGATAAACAAAAGATGAGAGCAAATGGCATCCAGGATACCATAAATTGGTATTGATATAGTCTAGTCAAAAGGTAGTAAGAACTTCTACAGGGCTCTGGTAGCAGGTATCAAAGTAATGGGTATCTGCCAGGTCCTTTGAAAAAGGAGGATCAACTAGTTTTGGTGATCCTGGGCAGTGAGGGAGAATAATAAATCAAAGACAACACAGAAGACATTATCCTGGAATTCTGGGAGATTTTCAAGTTCATTTACCAAGGCTAAAGGGGAATACTCAGTACTAAATTGAAAATGTAAGTTTGGTCCCTCAGAGCAGTAGTTGATGCATACATTTTGGTTTAGAAGCCAATATATAGGTCTATTGGTCTATCATGGCTCACCACCACACTATATTAAACCAAAGAGCTTTAACATATCTGTTCATATCTGGTGATACAAGTTCTTCGTTTGGTCTTTCTGATGATCATATTTATGGCCTCTAAACCAAAATGTATGACACAAATAGCACCATCCATAAAGGAAAAAACAATCACACATTTTATTACATTAAAAGTAAGAACTTTTGTTCATTGAAATATACCATGTTAAAAGTAATACAGTATTATAGAGGAAGCTATGGAAAGATTCACTTCAATGAATACAACCAAAATTGGTGTCATCATCCTATAATAAGGAAAAGGCTAGCAGGACCTATTGTCCTTGGGGAAATCAATGTCTTTCTTCTAGGTCCAGTGCTCAGTTCCAGGCCATGATATTGAAGAAAGATCAGTGGGCTGCTGGTGTCTCTAGGCCCAGGTTAGTGGGCAACAGGGATGGAGGAATCAATGTGTATAGTGTCATCTGCTATGGAAGTCAAATAGCATAGGACTAAAAGAAATCATTAAATTTGACAGTCCTGAAGTTATTTAATTTGGAAAGGCTGGTGTCAAGAGTTGATTTTGGGATAGGCATTAAATTTCAAAGATTTGAAAAGTTGGTAATGAATGAAGACATCTAGACAGCTGATTTATGCCACTATTTTGAGAATTTGGAGTTGATCAAGAGGAAGCTACAGTGGGAGGAGCTGGGGGGAATGGTAAAGGAGAAAATTGTTCTTAGAATGGGAGAAAACTCGTTTGTAGTTCAGCAAGAGCAAGAGAAGAAACACATTTGAAGAAGTAGAGGCTAATAAAGTTGTTGAGGGGATGTGAGGCCCTGGACAAAGGACACACAAGTAAAGGGGCCCTATGGAAAAAAGGATTGAGAAACAACACCTCATATCCCAGGAAGAAGGAGGCTGAAGGAATTAAGACAGAGGGATTCTGAGTTAGGAGAAGGCTTGCCAAGGAGACACATGGAATCATCCTTCTCTCAGTGAAGCAGAAGGAAGAGTCATCTGCTTTGAGTAGTAAGGGGGCGGGTGGACTTGATGCCGGAGACTCACAAAGGGTTGCAAACAATAGCTCTGCAAAATGTGATAGAGATTTAATCACCGATCTGTGATAGAATCCACAAGCACACATCTATTTCTCTATTTCTCTCTCTTGTTTATTATCGCTGTTTGTTGTTATTGTTACATTTGTTCATAATTTCAGAGATTTACTTCCCTAATAATATCAGCACTGGGTAGTGGAGGGAAAGATTTCGGTTTTCTGCCTCAGCGCTTATAGAATATGTTAATAGGCAAAAATAGAAATCAAAGCCATCCCTCTCTCTCTCTCTCTTTCTTTTTAATGTGAAATTACAGAGTACCCGTTTAAAAAACAAGTTTTCCTTTAACTCTAGAGGCAGACCTAAATCTTGAGGGGTATTAAAAAAGGCTTCACACGGGAAGCTGGATTTTTAGGCTAATGAATACAACTCTATTTTTGATACTATGCTGTGTGTTTATATAAAATCGAGGAGCATTTTAGGCCAATTAGTGGCTTGCAAACCCTATACTTTTTCCAGCAAGGGCTAAGCTTGACGAACTTGAGAAGTTAATACAGAAAAGCATTGGCAGTGAATAATGCGGTTGGCTTGATTCAAGGCAACAAAGCCTTAGCATAAATTAGCTTCTATTTGTTAAAAGAAAAACAAATTCTGTTTGTTTTTGTAATACAGTTTGTTAGTTCTTTTAATTTGGGGGAAAATTTGGGGAATTCCAGTTCTCAGAGAAGTGAGAGGCTTAGGCCGGCCTGAGCCAGGTCCTGTGTAAACACCCACACGCGTCTCCCTGAGTACACCTCGGTCAGCGGCAACAGGGCGGGCCTGTTATGCCTGGACCTCAGCTGAACCAAGAGTGCCAGCCGGGCGATGACTGCTGTGTGAGCCACACTACAGTATTCAGACCACCAAAAGGGAGCTTCTGGCACTGTCCCCACCGCCCTTTGGTCTTGACTTTCATGTTGTGGCGTGAGAGACCAAGATCTAGAGAATGCTCCTGCAGCGGTGGAATTTGAAGATTGAGTCCTTTGCCTTAGTTTTGCAGGTAAGAAAAGCGAAGATCGGACCCATAGCTGAGCGTCGTCAAAGCAGATCAGTATCATCCTCGACAAAGTCAGTTCCCAAGTTGAAGGCTGTCTCACAGGAACTGCGTCATCCGCGGCCGCCTTTGCGTGGCTGGTCACGTGACCAGAACAACAGGAAGCCAGGCGCTTTTTTTGGCTCCAATCCAGAGATGATGACCTACGTGAAAGTCAAAGGACTCGCAGCCCAGCCAATGGTAACTCCTCCTAAATGCGGAATTCCCGCGATCGTCTGGCGCTTCACTGGGCATCATTGTCCATGCAGGCCTCCGCAGCAGCTCCAGGCTGAAATGACACTTGGTGCTCCTGGGAAGCTCGATGTGGTTGTTGCTACATTTGACTTCTGTTGATGAGTTGGGACAATTTCAAGATCGGTGGGATAACGGTTTCTTTAGAGGAAGTCTGCAATTCCTGTTAGCTCAATGTTTTTGCTTAGGGACCACAGAGATCTCTCAGGTTTACAATGCAATTGATTCTTGGGACAGCACTGAAGTGTGGTGGCCGAAATTGCTAGTTGTCTCCCATTTCTATGAGTTCCCCCCCCCCCCCATAGCAATGAAGTTTCTGTATTTGTCAGGCTTCACCAGAGAAACAGAACCAATAGGATATAGATATAGATAAGTATCAGTATGAGGTATAGATAGATGTAGATGTGGATAGGGGCGCCTGCGTGGCTCAGTCAGGTAAGCATCTGCCTTTGGCTCAGGTTCATGATCCCAGGTTGGTGGGATCAAGTCCCACATCAGGCTCCCTGCTTCTCCCTCTGTGTGTACTCTCTCATCTCTCACTCTCTTTCTCAAATAAATAAATACAATGTAACAACAACAACAACAACAAAACGGTGTAGCTGTAGATATATAGATCAGAGAATAATAAGAGATTTGTTCACAAGGTTATGGAAGCTGCAAAGGCCCATAATCTGCCACCTGCAGGCTGGAGAATGGGAAAAGTCAGTGGTATAATTTAGTCCAAGTCCAAAGGCTTAAGAACCAGTAGTTCTGATGTCTGAGGGTAGGAGAAGATGGGTGGTTTTGTTCACTTGGGTTCTCAATGGATGGGATGATACCTGCTTACATTGGTGAGAGCGGGTCTTGTTAACTTAGTCAGCTGAATCAAATGTTAATCTCTTCCAGAAATATCCTCACAAACAACCCTAGAAATAATATTTTGCCAGCTGTTTGGGCATCCCTTAGTCCCGGCAAGCTGACCCACAAAATGAACAATCACAATCCCTAGTTTTGATATGGACACAAATAAAGACCACATGTGCTCCTTTTTTTTTTTTTTTTTCCCATCTAGGTGTGGTCATATAGCTAAATTCTGGCTACTGGGATAAGAGTGAAGGCAATGAAATGTGGGGAGAACCCACGTGTTCTGCTTCTGCATTATGCCATGGAAGGGCAGTGGCACATCCTCCTCCCCTTCTCACTTCCCACTAGAATGTAACATGAATAGCACCAAGCTTGAGAAACTCTCTTCTAGGTGATTTAGACTTATCAGTGAATAATGAATGCAAAACACTGTTAAAAATGTTAATAATCCTGTGACCTTGGGCACATTAATTTAATCATTTTAAGTTTGTTTCCTCAACTTAACTTTGAGATACTTATCATTGCCTTGAGGGGTAGAATTCACATCGGAGGGGGTGGATACAAAGTGCTAATCCCAGTCACATTCTTGTCAACAGCAAATGGAGCCTGGTTTGTTGTGAGCCACAGAGTGGGAAGGACTAGGGATGGGAAAGGTGGAGAGGCCACTGACGCTTGGGACCCGCACGGTGGCCAGCACTGGGAGGTTTTCCTCTCTTCTCTGAGACCACTGCGGGGGTTTCCTTAGTGAACAAGACAGGACTTTGTGGTCAGTGCTGGAACTCTTTGTCCTGAATTCACAGTAACAGGAAGAGTGACTCAATAGCCAGCCTCAAAGGATGGAGAAGCTGAGTCTGGTTTGGAACTTCCTCCCTCAAGTCAGGATAGGACTGGAAACCAGAAGACGATAGCGGAATGTTTGCATGATTCATAGAGACCAGTGGGCCCAGCTAAGGCAGTGGGGGTGGGAAATGAGGCAAAGGGAATGAGAGGGTGCCTGCAGCACGGATTTATGAGCCTGGTGATGGGAGCTCAGTTTTAATAACCAATGGCCCTATGCTTGAATCCCAGATCTCTATTACTTAGCAACTGTTACTGATACCAATTTCTACATCTTTAAAGTGGAGATAATAACTACCTATTGAGGACTGTTAATAAGAGCCTTTATGTACTGAGTTCTCATTATGAGTCAATCACTCTTGTAAACGTTTTTGTCCATTTTATCCGGTAGCTTTCACAACAACCCTGGGAGGTAAGAACTCACGTGATTTCTCGGTTGCAGTAGAGACAACTGGGGCTTGGAGAGGTCATAGAATAGGACCACCATCAAACTCTACCACTTGGTTGCTTTTCCATTTAGGATCAAATGAGAAAATCTCAAGTGCTTAAAATAGTGCTTGGGCTGTTGCCTTGAATAAATGGTAATTTTTTTAATATTGTCCCAATTATACAGATGAAAAAGAGTGAAGCTAAGAACAGTGAAGTAACTTTCTCCCAGTCGTGTGACTGGGTTAGCAGGATAAGGCCCCAGCTTTCAGTTGCAAAGCCTTTACCTATCCCCACGCTCTGCTTTACACCTCAAGAGTGTCCAGTTGCTTGAAGCAGCCTCCTCACCCAGAACGGAGCAGTCATGTTCAACCAGCTCTCAGAAGTTCAACAGAATGCCCGGATTCTTAAGGACACGACCTTATCTTTCTTAGAGAGGATGTTTTTGTTGTTTGATGCATCTTAAACACAGCAGCCAAGAGCAGTCTCTGTCCCAGTGCCGCTGACGCCCCTCCTTTCCACAGATCCAAGCCGCCTGGAGTGCTGGGGTCACATGATCTCTCCTCACTTCTGTTTATGGAGTTTCTCAGCCAAGAGGAAAACCATTAGGTGTCAAATTGCAAGTAGAAAGCATCCAAGAAGCTGCCTATTCCAGCACGAGTTCCTGCCAAAGAACCTTAAATAAACTTGGTGGAGGGAAGATGTCTAAACCTATTCTGTGTGTCGTATATTTAGTTTGTGAGATTAATACATAGAACTTGGTCTCATCTAATTTATTAATTTGGGTTCTAAAAGCGGATAAAAACTATAGGCTATTTTTTTTTCCTTTCCAGTTCTCTGCGTGAGTTTCTTTTGGATAAAAAGCTAGTCAATACCTTACTTAGGATAAAAGAAAAATCTATGTAAAGAGTTAAGTAACTCTTTATTTATTTATATTTTTAGCCAAAGGTGTGAGGTAGAGTCAAGCAATTTCTCTAAGAATCAATGGCTGTATACAGCTGTAATATAGATAGAAACGAAGATCTGAACACATTAGAGGAAAAAAATCAATACAGTTAAAAAGTATAATTAAACACTTAAGATGCTTTGCCTCCACTAAAAAAAAAAAAGTCTATTGTTTCAACACAAAGCTTTCTGAAGCAATCTGAACAGTTACCCTCTTTTAAAATATGTATATATATATATACATAATAAAGTCAAATTCCCTTATGTTTACATGACTTAATGAACTTCATGCTACCTGACTAATTTCCCTACCCCAAGGTGCCTGAATATAAATGACTCTAACTAAGCAAAGGAAGCTGGAGGCAGAGGCTCCCCTCTGGCCTCCAGAACTCCCCATTAGGAAAGGAGGGTGAGCAGGAGCCAGGCAAGTCCTGAGTCCTAAAACTGAAAATGAGGGAGAGCTGGGAAGGAAACAGAAGAAAACAAGATCTGACATTTTACCTTTAAGCAAAATTTATTTTCTTAGAAGAACATTCACATGGGAGAGAGAGCAGATTTCCTCTACACTCATTTATCTAAATGCTCCAGGAATCATTTTTAGAGGAACATGGGTAGAGTTCAAGATAGATGCTTAGACTTTCTGGAAACCCAGGAAGTAGTCAGAGACCATTCAGTATGGAAGGGTTTGAGAGACTAAAAGGAGATGCTCCAAGCAAACAAGGCAAGAGTTAAAATTTTCAAGAATCAAGCACAAAAGAATTAGATACTTGGGGGCACTTGGGTGGCTCAGTGGGTTAAGCCTTTGCCTTCAGCTCAGGTCATGATCTCAGGGTCCGGGGATCAGGCCCCGCATCAAGCTCTCTGCCCATCCAGGAGCCTGCTTCCCCCCTCTCTCCCTGCCTGCCTCTCTGCCTACTTGTGATCTCTCTCTCTGTGTCAAATAAATAAATAAAATCTTTAAAAAAAAAAGAATTAGATATTTGGATATCTAAATAGTGAGAGTAAAGAGTAAAGCAGTGGACAGCTACTTGAGTATAGAGCAGGCAAGGGGTCGGAAGGGCAAATAAAACCCTAAAATAAAGAGTGGGGAAGTTATAAATACAAAAGTAGTGAAAGGTCTAAAATCCAAGCTGTGAAAAATCGGTTGGTTCAAAGTGCCAGTCATGAATAGTGCATTAAGGAAAACTTGGAGTACTTACAACTGATAAAAAGGATATCCCTCTCCTGAGACAGCAGCTGCTTAAAAAAGAGAAAATGCATTTGTATAAAAGGCAAGGTCGTTTTGCCTTTTGGCAGGAAGGTGTGGAAAAGGGGAGAATATTTGGGAAATAGGAAAAACACCTTAAAAAAAAGGGTCTCTCTCCCCAGGGCATACTTCTCCACACCTCAGGATGAAAGTCTCTTTCCTCCCCAGGCCTGAGGGCAGTAGGTACAAATAGTCCTCAGCACGGATGGGAGAGACCATAGGCCCTCAAACACAAAGTCTGGATCATTAGGATCTATAAATCGGAGGCACATATATGCAATAGCGAGACCCAAATCAATACAGTTCTTAAGGACACATGGATTGATCCTAAGATACTCTGCAGACCACAATCCCTTGACCCAAGTGATAACTGATGACAGTCCCTCATAAGGTACCGCTTCCCAAACTTGAGCACCCCATGAGCAGAGAGCAAATGAAAGTTGTTAAAAGGTACACTGGAGTAAAGAGCAAATCGAAGAAGTCAGAGTTTTTACACAAGGATTCTTATCCCTGCAGATGACCAGCCTGAAGATTCTTGTGGCTTCAGAAACCTATGAGGATAATGAAGATCAACGTCAAGGTATATGAACGTGTCCCGCCCACCTGTTTGGGAAGTTTTGCCTTAGGGGAAGGTTTGAGATCTCCTGAGATAATTACCCTAAGAGGCAAATATCCACACATTAGAAGAGGTAGAAACAAATATCAAAGTTAAATAGAAAGCCTGAAAACTGTTGTAGAGAGAAACTGAGCCCAGCATGGATTAAAGAGGTGTTTCAAGTCCAAAGTACAGCAAAAGGAGTCACAGTTTCTTTGAATGGAGATGGAGACACTCTTCTCCTGCCCTTCCTTTCCCTCCTCTTGTTCCGGTTCTTTTTCAGCGTGTGGAACGTACCGTGTACAAATGTCCAGAGACAGATGAAAAGAAGAACAGCCCAGTGGACCGACAGCCACAGTTTCATACAATGGAAAAAGCATTTGTAAAATGCAGTGCAGAGATGGCAAATGTTCAGGCTGCCGGTGTGTTTTGTCAAGGCCAGAGCCACGTTTTCAAAATAATTGAATTGGAGTGCTTTTGTGGGTAGGACATGCATTTTTTTCTGTTTTTGAAGCTGCCACCACTTAATATTTTGTAAACCTTTTTCATTCATTTAAAAAAAAAAAGTTTCTAACCTTTGAAGATATCTGAGATTGTACACTCCAGCTTTCAAGCAGTTCTGGGAAGGCCTTGAAGCCAGCGTTTTTAGAGGCATGACCTCTAAAGATGGTCAGCCCAGCAGAGATAAGTTTGGAAACTAAGGAAAGGAATGTATGAACACAAGATGACAATAAGCATGAAGGCAGAAATGATTTCTAGTAAGGAAATACTGATACTAAGGGTTATCATAACAGTTTCAAAATTTTTATAATGAAACACACAGGTTTATACAGACATATTTTCCCTAAAAACTATACTCCTAAATTATCTTTTTGAAACAGATATCTAAATTACCATCATATTTTATTTCGTTCTCTTCAATTCTTTCATTTCAAAAGGTATCCAAAGAGGATGTTGAAGTACCTAAATTTACACAAACTCAACCTACCATCTGATAAATGTCTAATTGTCTTGGCAGAAACAGTCCTTGGGTGAGTCTTCCAAGTATCCCAAAATATACAGTACGAATTGGCTTCAATGGGTGTATTTCTATACCTTGTTAGATATGCAGGTTTTTGTAACATTGATCTGATTTGGGGCAAAGCAAAATATGAGTCAGCCTGGAGCTCCTTATGGTTTTTTTTGATAGAAAGGAGGTAGTACATGGGACAGATAGAGGAATATGCTTATAAAGATTAGAGAGAGAGATGAGATCTACCCATGGAAGCTCTGATCCTAAAAGGCACTCTCTTCCCAGTGGTTCTTGCTCTCAGAACAGTGAGATAGAAGTGGATTTCTATAATGGGTAAATGCAGATCTCATACCTGGCCCCCTTTGGAATGATTGTATGGAATATGGTCTAGAGAAAAGTAATTTTCTGCAGAAAGAATATGATTGGTTTATCCTAGTAGTACTATTCTTAAGTAAGTGGGATTGAGCTTGATGTTATAAAATACCAGCATGCACATGGAAACATGTAATGCAAACGTGTCTGAATGTACAATATAGTTTTCAGACCTAACGCACACATAAGTTGTAGCATTTAGAAGCACCCCCTCCCACCTCCTTCTGAATAAAACTGTTGCAAAGGTTTTAGCACAACCTGGTGGTCATTCTACAATATGGTAATGGAGAGCATTCAAATATATGTAAAAACACTTCAGCTTAAGAAAATTATAGCAGAAAAAATGCAAATTGGTCTCATAGAATTTACTATTCTGTTACTTAATATTAAAATATGAGCGTAGGTCAGTAGAATAAACATATATTGTCTCAGATTTTTTTTATTGAGCGTGCATTCAGAAAGAAAATGTGTATTTTAAATGAAAAAGTATCTGGCTAAAAGTCCAGTTTTCACAGACTTTTTTTTTTTTTCTTTTTCTCAGAGAGTTAGCTATTTCCATAGAATTGATTTAAAAAAATTTTTTTAAACTAATGATTTGGTCTTAGTCAAAAATTGGAGAAGTTGGAGTTTAAAAATAAGTTAATGGTAGTTTGTTTATACAAGGAAAAAGTTTTAGAAAGTCCAGATTTAAACACTGAATATTTATATTTTGTTCTACTAGTAAATGAACATTACATTTAACCTAATAAAAAAGTTTAAAATAATTGTATGATTTGTGTGTCTGGTTTTCTTATCATAGTCTGCAAATCCCACTAAAATCATTTATGTTATGTGTGAAGTTCATAAACTTCAAAAAAAAAAAGTTTTCTATTTTTCATAAAGCAAGGGATAGAATAGCCAAAATGACTGAGATAAGGATCAGGCTGCCAACATAGAGAAGATTTACTTTCCAGGGAGCATTCAGAGACATTTCCTCTGACATTTTAGATTACAAATTATTGGGGTCAGAACTGTATAAGCCTAAGAATTTTGAATCTTCTTCTAGGATGTTTTTATAGTTTTTGAAGAAAGTTTTTATTAAACGAGTGTATCAGTAAAGCCCAGAATTTTCCTGTTCCAATTATTATGAATCCGCAGTGATATGCCCCAATAATGGGTCCGTGATTAAAGGAGCGAGACTGATACAAAGCGAAGGTCAAGCAAAGCTTTATTTTGCACCAAGCATCAAGAATCAAACTGACTGGCCAGGGCCATGCCTCTTACAGAGAGGGTGACCCGGCTCTCTTTTATGGAGTAGCTTTTAAGGGCAAAGGCCATGCGGTTGGGCCTGGCCACGCACAGGTGGCCAATGAAATTGTAACACACAGAGAAAGCTGCACAGTGATGCTAGGTGACCAATTGAATTACAATTTACCCTATAGTAGACATTTGACCCAGCCTATCACCTTGGTTAGGATTGGCACCCAAAAGGCTCCCAAAGGGCGGGGCCTATACTCCTTGGTAGCTTAGGGAGACAGTATGCAAACCCCCACTGATCGGATGTCTCCACCTGGACTGACCCACCCTTGTATTTGAGCTTTGTTACCTGAGGCTGGTTTCCTGGACTTGTTTTTAAGTAAGTCCCCTGGGGGAAGGGGAGCAGGGACAGTTTAAGGGTTAAACAACGTTATTGTATTAACCTTGATAGAAGCCTCCGGCTAAATAGGTCCTTACACGCAGTCCTACCTCTTTGGTGATCTTTACATTTTCTTTAAGGATGGTATGATTTTTAAAGCATTAAATAGCAGCTTATTTCTGAATTAACAAATTTGTGTTAAGAATTACTCATGAAATATGACTATTTCAATAATTGAAAAATGACTATTACACTGAAACTGGAGTGGAATATGTAGCACTATCTCATGGGTTGGCCATGGCCCAAACTGAAGAGTTTTCACAATTAAAAAAAAAAAAAAATTAGGGGTTCCTGGGTGGCTCAGTGGGTTAAGGCCTCTGCCTTTGGCTCGGGGTCATAGTCTCAGGGTCCATGGATTGAGCCCTACATCAGGCTTTCTGCTCAGCGAGGAGCCTGCTTCCCTTCCTCTCTCTCTGCCTCTCTGCCTACTTGTGATCTCTGTTTGTCAAATAAATAAGTAAAATCTTTTAAAAATAAATAAGTAAATAAAAATTTTAAAGGCTTCTTTTTTTAACACTACAAAGAAATTATACTTTCCCTTCGTGAAATTCATTTATTTTGAAGATGATTTCTATAAAAAGGATATATATCAACTTATAAGTGCCCGTTTTATTAAAAATACTTATGAAAGAATCACCAATGTTTTAAAAGCCTGGTCAGTAGTAATATCACTTCACCGAGATCCTGTAAAATTCATACATTACATTATCTGAAAGTTAATCACATATTTAATTTTGCACATGTCTGATGAGGGGGTGGGAAATGGCATCGGGGCATCTGAGGCATTGTATTTTAGTAGCTGTTTCCAAGCAATCCCCATTTCTTATCTTAAAATTTGGTGAGTAGAATGTGAAATTATTTGTGAGGTAAGAACACTGGGGAGAAAGGACCTAAAACCAGAAGCTTCCCTCCAGGACAAAACATCCTAACAGAAAGAGGCCTCAGAACAGCAATTCTAAGTGTATTTAGCAGCATTAGGTCAACTCCTGTAAGTTCCTCTCTGAGTTCCTCACTGATCCCTCCGCTTCCTGTGTGAAGGCAGGAAGATGGCCCGAGGCTGCAGGCCACAGTGTCTCCTGAGCAGTTAAGCTCTGCTTTCTGGATGGGGTTTGTGGCAGACCACAGAGTCCCCCACAAACTTGCTTCCTTCCACCTAATAACCCTTTCATTAAAAACTCCCTGGAGTCTACCATGTGATAGGTACTTGAAATACAATGGACAAGCACCCTGAGGCTTGAGCTCTGTGAAGATAAACCATGATGAGGCAAAGGCCCAGGGGCTAGAGGAGGTGTTGAAAATGATTGGTGGTGGGGGAGAATGAAAGCAGCTAAGAATTCTAGAAGCTGGAGGAGAAGAGCACAACCCTTACTCTAAAACACAGAACTTCAGTGTGGGGTACTTGACTGAAAAAACATGGTAATCCAGTTGAGGATCATCTATAGTAAATATTTCACTTGAGGTTGACATAAATTTATACTTAAAAAAAAAAAAAAAAGAAGGAAAGGAACACCGTGACAGAAATAGAAGATAACCTATAGCATTTAAAACATGTCTACCCACCATTCCAATAATCTTGCTACTGCAAGTTGCTGCAGAAGGGATACGCAGATGGGTTCAGATATAGTTCCTGATTGTGAGAAGCTATGTTCCCGGAGAGAGACACTTGTACAAACATTACAATGGAACGTGATCTGTACTATGGTAGAGTTATAATCACTGTGGTGTACGAATTAGAGGAAGGGAGCAATAAACTCTGGCCATGGTAATAAGGAGATATTTAAAAGTTTAGTGATATTCGTAATGTGTCTTAACATAAATATTTAGCCATCAGTGGTGAGAACTTCAGTGGTCACATCAGAAAAGGAGAAAAGTCTGGAGTGAAGCAAAGGTAACATAGATGAAAACAAAGACAATATCTGGGATAGGATAAAAATTATAATTAACTTGCCCAGAGAACTAGTCCCATCATAAAGTATCAACATGATACTTAATGTTTAATCAACATTAAAAATGAAGATTTTTGAAGATAAATAAATAAATCAGTAAATAAGAATTCTTAGGGTTCCTGGGTGGCTCAGTTGGTTAAGCATCTGCCTTCAGTTCAGGTCATGATCTCAGGGTTCTGGGATGGAACCCCTGTGTCTGCCTTCCCGCTCAGTGGAGAGTCTGCTTCTCCCTCTGTCTCCTCGCTGTTGCTCGTGCTCTGTCTCTGTCTCTCTGAAATAAATAAATAAACTCTAAAAAATTAAACAAGAATTCTTATAAATAAAATTATATTTTAGAGGGAATATATTAGCTAGAAAAATAAAGTTGAAGACACCAAGATTAGAAAAACAGCAAAGTAAGAAAGGGGATTTGGAGGTTCAGTTAAAAAAAAAAAGGCAATTCTCACCTACCCCCAACAAATACACACACACAAAATGACAAGATGGAGGGAGGGGAGAGGAGAGAAAGACTGAGAGTTAAAGAATGGGAAGGAGGCAGGGAAGGAAATAATTTAGGGAAATTTATCCAAACTGAACAATATTCATTTTCATATAAATGAGTCTGCCAAGAGAGTAAAACAATGAAATCAAACATAAATAAACAAAACCTGCCCACATCTTGTCACCTTGTGAAAATTTAATTGATGGCAAAGAATAGATCCCCAAGATTTTGGAATAAAAACAAAAACAAAAACAGGTCAGAAACCAGGAAGCAGGAGTGAAAGGAGTGAAGTGGCTCCAGGAATTTATTCTCAGAAGCAAAAGCCAATGCTGGAGAACAAGGGAAGTGTCTTTAAGAATCTGGAAGAATCCTATAGATGTGGAAAGTTGAACAAGATTCCCTGAAGGAAGCCGACAACATGGACAAAAAATTCAAAGATACATTAATTGAAAAAAAATATGAAAACATTAAAATCTGCACCTAAAGATTGAAAGCAATCCCTGTGCCTCAGGAAGACTTCATACAATAGATCAAGACTAAGATTGGGCAGAATGATGTTCTGAATTTCAAAGATCAAGAAAGAATCATGAAATTATCCAGAAAGAAAACACAAGTTAATGTTTAAAAGAAGAAATGTTTGGGTTGGTGCCAACATTCCACTGCATCAAAGACAGAACTCAGTGAAACACATTCTATAAAATTCTGTGGAATCAAAAATGTGACTCCTAAGTTTTATACCTCCTGCATGCTCTCCTTCCAGTATAAAGACAACTCTACCAGATCAGAGGGAAATAGCATCATAAAGAATATCTGATAAGACTCATTTTACAATGAAATCAAGTTAATTAGAGATGAATCCAAAGAAGAAATTCAGAAATTTAGAAGCCCAGTGAGGATTCTAAACTCCAGCTCAGTTCAAATAGAGGTCGAATTCAGTACCAGTCAACTTGTATTGTGAAATTAGCAACACAAATAAGAAAAGTATCAAGAGGCGGAAAGTCAATGTTGGAGGACATGTGGACATGAAGATTTTTCATCTCTAATAGCAGAGAGATAAATAACAGCTAGGGAAGTTAAAACAGAAATTTTTATGTACTTTACCTTAAGTTCAATGTAAAGTCATTTACATTTAATATATGTTGTAAAGAAGAAATTTTTTTAAGAAGATCTGTTTTTTCTTTAAGTTTACATGTATCTGTGTTTTATGAAACTTACATGCTGTGCAGTTATCATCATAATCCAATTTTAGTACATTCATGTGTGTGTGTGTGTGTGTGTGTGTATGTGTGTGTGTGTTTTAAAAAAAAAGATTTTGTATTTTTATTGTCAGAGAGAGAGAGAGAGAGAGAGAGAGAGAAAGCAGGGGGAGGGACTTGCAGAGGGAGCAGGCTCCCTACTGAGCAAAGAGCTCTATGCGGGACTCTATCCTGGGACCCTGGGATCATGACCTGAGCCCAAGGCAGACACTTTACCAACTGAGCCACCTAAAAAAGGTGGCTTCCCTAAAAAAGAAAAGTTAAGTATGGGTCAAAATTTATTTCAATTCATTCAAGTCCCTCTTTGAATAAGTTCAATTGAATTAAACATAATCCCTTTTATAAAAATAAAAAGAAAATCTCTGTTGTCAAATTTTTGTTATTCTAAATTTTTCTATGTTTTTCCTAATCTAAAAAAATTCTTATTTAGACCTTCTTCCCTCCCTCTTTGCCTCATTTCTTCCTTCTTTCCTAACTTCTATATATATATATATATGTATATATATATATATATATGGAGAAATGACTACAACAATATTCACCAAATTGTCATGATATTTGTATCTGAAGTCTGTTTGGGAATTTTTAAGTTAAAATGCGTTGTTTTTCAAATAGGTAAGATTCAGTTAAAATCCAAAACAGTATGCTAAGATATACGAGCTCCTACTCACGTCACCATTCCTCACTAGCCCCTCTAGGTAAATACAGATTTCCTTGAATGGTAGTACCTGAGGTTATTTATCCAGCTATCTATAGATGGACACTTGGGTTGTTTCTAATAATTTCCACTTTACAAGAAAGATATAATAATTCGTATACGTAACATTTTATAACTATACAGATATTTCTGGATGGTTAGTTAAGAGATGTGGTGTTTCTAGGCTAAAAGCATAAATTCGTCTATAAATTTGGCAGCTATGGCCACATTGCCTATTGCAGGGTTGTTTCTTTGTACTGGTCCTTATTTCCCCACAGCCCTGAGAACAGCATTTGGACAAGTTTTGTATATTTATCATTATGAACTGGCTATCTCAATGTAGTTTTAATTTGCATCTTTCTTCTATGAGTGAGTTTGAGCATCTCTTCTTATGTTTAGGGATTTTTGTAGTACATGTTTTGTGAACTCTCTTGACTAATTTTCAGTTGGATTTGGAATTTTTTTTTTTTTTTACTTTTTATTGGTTCTTTTCTGATTGCTAGTTTTTATGTAAGAATATGTCAGCTTTATAAAACAATGCTTATTCTAAAAAACATACAGACTCATGAATAAAGAATTTGGCCTGATAAAGTACAGGAAAACCTCCTCTGATATAGGAGAGTAAAAGTGAGTATGATAAGGATGGGAATATATATTTTTAAGTGAATAAGAAGAAATTCAGGTGAGTGGCTGCTGCTTCCTCCTCCTCTTTCTCTTCTTCCTCTTCTTCTTCTTCCCCTTCTCCTCCTTCTCTTCCTCCTCCTCCTCCTCCTTCTTCTTTAGGAAAATAGTCAATGACATTTGATGAAAGTAGGAGACTTGGGGTTGGTTCAAGTTTGGAAGAACACCAAGGAAGACAGTGAAACAGATCAGTTTATACCAGAAAATATTCCATTCATCACATTGTGGTCCTGAATCAAGTTTGGAACCATCCATATTTTATGATACCAATAGGTAATTCAAGTGTTTGTTGTTGTTGTTGTTGTTGTCTTAAATAATAATAGTGCTAAGCAGAGAAGCTGCAGAACTGGAAATGGGAACAGATGGGAGAAATCAGACGAATGCACACTTAATTGTCAGTTGGAAAGGAGTATTTGTGGGCCAAGGTTGTGCAAGGACCTGATGATACTGTTGCATAAATGTTTGAAGTCAGGGTACAGAAAGAAAAGAAGAATCAGGGTGGGAAGAAGGATTAGCGTTATCCGTGGAGTACTGAGAAATCCCAGACCATACCCAGTTATTCTTCCTTTTTTTCGTGAAAATTAATACCAAAACATGTCTTGCACTTGTAATAATTTCAGAAGCTACACAAAATCACCAAACATAAAGCTCAGATGATATTCCCAGAGAAATATCTTATATGTAAATCCCCATGGAATTACATTAGATAATGAATAGCCTACAAAGTGTATCATCTTGCAATGTTACATAAGATTAGTCTCTCCCTTTAACGTTGTGTAAATGTAGGGTTGGTATTGTTTCTGAAATTCACACATTCCCTGAATAACTACAGGGCATTGAATTGAAACATACTAAAAAAAATCTGTAGAAATTCAGTGGGTTTTAGTAATTCGACTAATTTTGATTTTGACCTTTTACTAACTTCCTGCATTTAAATTGTGAACAAATATTTTGCTACCTCTTGAAAGAACAAATAGAGTTCATTTCCTACTGATTCTCATCAAAAAGAAGTTCGACTTCCATGATTTAATGCTACTTTAAACAAAAAGAAAACTGCCAAATCATGTTTTATTTGCAAAAATAATAACTTGTTTCATTTAAGAAGTCATTTCATAAAACTAAAAAGGACTATGATCCCAGATGAGAAACATTAGACCATCTTAAGGGAAACCCACATACTTGCACACACACACTGAAAAATCCAGACCAAAGTTCTCTGCATTTATATCACTGATATATATTTGCTCACATAATTAACATAACCCTAGCTGTCGGAAAAAATGCTTCTTGTATGTTGAACCAAGTGTGATCCTTTACGGTGTCTTTCAATAGGGATGCAGAGTTATTTAGAATTACTGGATATTCAAAGATATTATGGGGATCAAAGTCAAGGTACAGCTGCTAGGACAAAGATCTCATGAATTATTAAAGACTTGTCACCTAATCAGCATGTATCCCTACTGGAAAAGAATAGTGTGTGGGAGAAGGAAAGCATACTCTTAAAAGATGATGTCAAAATAATAATTGCTAAAATGTTCCACAGAGTGTTCAACTTTACATAACTAACAACCGTTTGCGATTCTTTATGATGGTCCATTCCAAGATGAGAAAAACGATAGAAAGTTTACTGGCCAAAGCAATTTATTTTTTAACTTTTTTTTTTTTTAAGATTTTATTTATTTATTTGTCAGAGAGAGAGAGAACGAGAGAGTGAGCACAGGCAGACAGAGTGGCAGGCAGAGGCAGAGGGAGAAGCAGGCTCCCCGCCGAGCAAGGAGCCCCATGTGGGACTCGATCCCAGGATGCTGGGATCATGACCTGAGCCGAAGGCAGCCGCTCAACCAACTGAGCCACCCAGGCACCCCTATTTTTTAACTTTTTGAATAAGCTTTATTTATTTGAGAGAGAGTGAGCGAGGTGGGGGAGGAACAGAGGGAAAGGAAGAGTGTCTCAAGCAGACTCTCCACTGAACATGGAGCCTGACATGGGGCTCAATCCCATGACCCTGAGATTATGACCGGAGCCTGAATCAAGAGTCAGAGGCCCAACTGATGGAGCCACCCATGTGCTTCTTGGCCTAGGCGATTTAAAGTAACTCAAAACAGATAATAGATGACCATTAAGTTTACTTTTTAAAAGTTCCATTAATTATGAAAAAATATCCAAATTTATGGTATTAAATCATCTGCATATCCTTTGTTTACCAACCCTGTCTTTAGGTTAAGCTGTCAATGCAATGGAAGCACGTAATTAAATATAAATGGGAACTCCTTTATAAAGGGATTTACTACATACGAATTTCTTATAAATATAATAATTCATTTCTCCCCTTTCTGTTTTATGACTTATAACACATAACAAAAACCATGCAATGTAATTCATGAGGGATAATAGAGCCTGAGTTAATGAAAAATCTGAATTATTGATTACTGGTAAAAATTCTCAGTACACAGTTACCTATGTATACTGCAAAGAAATCCCTGCTTTGAGTCTGTGTCAGTTAGTGTGGTGGGGGGGAGGGGGCAGATTCTGTGAGTGTCCTGGTACGACCCTACTTTCCATTCCATGTATTAATAACAGGCAGATTATTTCCCTTTCTAGTGCCACATCTTTTCCCCACTTCCCAGCCTGAAAAAAGATTATGCAAGCATAAAAATTCAAGACAATACTTTTCTCCTTTGATAGTTCATCAGCCTCTGCATATCTGGATTGCCTACTATATGTGAGTGATATTAATGGACCCTGTAAATTCTCCTTTCTAGGAAAATTACCAGAGGTCCCACTTTTACTATGCTGAGAAGGTGCATAGGAATCAAGAAAGCACTGGTTTTTCTAGAAGGAAATGCCTGTGTGACTTTACATAGGATGTCCATTTCCAGTTACCTGGTCTCCTAAGTTTGGAGACATCTAGGTCAAAAAAAACCAAGCTCCCTTGGACTTACCAGAGAGAGTGAATGAGTCATACTTGCCATAAATGTGGTTTGCATTTTATGGTGCCCTGTTAACTTGTTTCAAATACTGATTGATGGGTTCTCTGACAAACATACTGAAATGCGATCCAAACGGTAAGAACTTGTTCTGATTACCAAATTGAGAGACAATGGAACAGTGACATTTGTGATTTATTGTTATGCTTTATTTCCTGGCACTCAGTTTAGCGATGAGGTGATCTTTGTTCATATGTATTATGAGAATAATCCTTTCCCATGGATGTTTAAGAGTGTGTTTATTTTGTATAATAACTTCAATGTTGTGAGTTCAGCTAAGCTTACTCTGTTGTGCAGTGCTGTTGAGAGTAACACGTGGTTTTGTTTTTGTTTTAATCATGGGTAGAGAAAAGACATAAAATAAATTCATTATTTTCTCCACTAATTTTTCCAAACACATGAACAATGTTGATACTCAGAGCCGAAAGAGCAAAAGGTTATGAATACAGCCTACGGTGCCAGCAAGGGCTGGTTTAAACCTTGGCTCTGCCATTTACTAGATGTATTACAACAGGCTGGCTACCAAACTTTACTAAGCCTCAGTTCCTTGTCTACAAAGTGGAGATACTAAGAGTCTGTGCGGCATAGAATCTGTCTTGATAAACAAACACAGGTAAGACGATTAATAAAATACCAAGCATGTATTATGCCTCAATAAACATTAGCTATTACAATAATTATTGCTTTTCTAAAAATATTGTAATTTTATTTTTTTCAGTGTTCCAAGATTCATTGTTAAATTTAGAAGTAATGACACAGCCTGCACACCCTTTCATTGGGTCAGTAGAGAACAACAACAACAACAAAAAAGTGCCAAGAAAATGTGAAGAGACACGTAAGGAGGCTTACAAAAGAATGATTACAGAAAATAGACCCTTAACAATACGAATCTTTTCACCTGAAATAGGAAATGAAAAAACTCAATTCTGAACGTGTCTCTTTGAAGAACCTTCGGCTTGTTCCAGTTGTAAAGTTTGTATAGGGGAATGAAAGCATAGCCTATTCTACTCGTTTGAACAAATATTCTTTTCCTTTGAAGTTGTACATTTGAAAGTCTTTATGTCAAGAAACATGTTAAAGTTAAGCAGGAGCAATTACCACACATTTAATTTGACCTAATATACTGTGATGAAAACATTTGAAAACAAATCTCTGGTGTAAATTAAAAATTAAGATCAGTCCCAGTTAGTTAAAAGGAACAATAAACTTTGTATTCAGTGTTTTAGGGGGAACAGAGTAAACATAGACGTGAAAGTTTCACTGTACACTATGAGAGTTTTGACTAAAAGCTTATATTTCTAAACTATCATTGCAAAGACATTCAGCTCATCTCTATAAAATACAGTTTTATAATTTCAAGGGACTATTACAATGTATGTTTCTTTTCCACAAATATTTATTTGTTGAAAAAATAAATGGCTTGGGAACTGAATTTTAAGAACAGTGAATGTATCTTTTATTTCCAATGAATCTTGGTACCAGAAATAAAATAAACTTTAAAAGAAACATAGTCTCTTTTTGCCCAATAAATGTACAATGATATTCAGAGCTTTAACCCTAGAATGGACCAGGCTTTATTAAATTGGAAATTTTTGTTTAATTTCTCTAACTAGGCCTTGGAATTACTAATGGCAATGCCAAACTTTAGAAAACAAATCTTTTATATCTCATGATAGATTCTCTAGGAATGCGACCTGTAGTCATGGGCATGGGTCTATAATTCACATATGATTTTCTTTTTAAAAACAAAAATCATATAATTCCATGTTCTAATGCAATGGGCCCCACCTTCTGACATACATATTCTCACAGAGTAATGGTCCTTCTAACCCCCTACTCTAGTTCTTCATTTACAACTTCTCATTTAAAAAAGAAAAAATAAAGTTTCCAACTTGCTTCTTAAAATAACAGAAATTGCCATGGCTCTATTTTGTAAGTATTTATTTTGTATCTTCTCAAAAGGGTAGACTCAAGTGGAAAATACACATCAAAAACACACAACAGCCCCATTTGGAAGATGTCACGTGCCCCTAAAACTTCAGAGGGACACTGCACTTGTAGACTATTTAAAATTCAAAACTTCTGCTGTTTGTATTTTGAAGAAGCTCACAAATAAAATGGACTCATGTAACACTAGTTTGCCACATACAAAAACTGTAAATCTTAACGTTACCTAGTAAATGGCAACTGATTGCATGTTAGTTGGAGAAATCAAGGCATTAAAAGTTTGGTTGACTAAAAAAATTAAAAAATGAAAGTTTGAGTGACTAATGAGGGAAGTAAAAGCAAGTTTTCTTTCTTCATGGTACCCATACTGGATGATTCTAGACCCTCTTTTCTCATTAATAGGTAAGGAGATAGTATGTAAACTCAATATAAATTAGAAACTAATGTTTTGGGGCACCTGGGTGGCTCAGTGGGTTAAGACCTCTGCCTTCGGCTCAGGTCGTGATCCCAGGGTTCTGGGATTGAGTCCTGCATCCGGCTCTCTGCTCAGCGGGGAGCCTGCTTCTCCCTCTCTCTCTCTCTGCCTGCCTCTCTGCCTACTTGTGATCTCTGTCAAAATAATTAAATAAAAATCTTTAAAAAAAAAAAAACTAATGTTTCATTTTAAAATTCACTTCTTTTCATATGTTAACAAGGTACTATCCAATAAAGTCATAATTAATTGTTAATGTCACTTTTCTAATAAAAGAATTAGAAAGATGAACACAAGATAAATTGAGTTGAATGGAAAGCAATTGATGATACATAGTTAAGACACTTAAAATCAGTCAGGAGAGTGAAGATTTAGAAAACCAAGTTAACCTAAATGTAGTGTGTGATTAATGTAATAACCTCATGCAGAATTCACCAAAAAGAGTGTTCATTACTTTTTGAAAAATGCCATTTTTCTTCAATTTTTTATGATTCTAAACAATTTTTGGACTATGGATCTTTTAAAAAGAAAATTGAGACTTGTGACAGGCATCTGGGTGTCGCAGTGAGTTAAGCATCCGACTCTTGATTCTGGCTCAGGTCATGATCTTAGGGTTGTGGGATCGAGCCCCATATTGGCCTGGGCACTCAGTGGGGAGTCTGCTCGAGATTCTCTCTCTCCCTCTGCCCCAGTTCCTTGTGCATGCACACACTTACTCTCAAATAATAAAAGAAATAACTTTAAAAAAAATTGAGATCTGTGATATTGTTCTACAAATGTTCATTGCATTAAGCCTATGTTTTAATATGTGCTTATATAATTCATATAGGAATATGTAACAATATATTATATATGAGAAGATAATGATTGGATTTTATTGTGATTATTAATGTCAATTTCTGGTAAAAGCAGTCTAATATTTTTTTTTTTAAGTTTTGATTTAAAACTCCAGTTAGTTAACATAGAGTGTAATATTACTTTCGGGTGTACAATACAGTGATTCACTTCCATACATCACCCAGTGCTCATCACAACAAACGTACTCCATAATGCCCATCACTTATTTTACCCACCCCCCACCCACTTCCCTTCTTGTAACCAGCAGTTTGTTCTCTATAGTTAAGAGTCTGTTTCTTGGTGGGGCGCCTGGGTGTCTCAGTGGGTTAAAGCCTCTGCCTTTGGCTCGGGTCATGATCCCAGAATCCTGGGATCAAGCCCCTCATCGGGCTCTCTGCTCGGCAGGGAGCCTGCTTCCTCCTCTCTCTCTCTGCCTGCCTCTCTGCCTGCTTATGATCTCTGTCAAATAAAATAAATAAAATCTTTAAAAAAATAAAAGAGTCTGTTTCTTGGGGCGCTTGGGTGGCTCAGTGGATTAAGCCTCTGCCTTCATCTCAGGTCATGATCTCAGGTCCTGGGATTGAGCCCCGCATCGGGCCCTCTGCTCAGCAGGGGGCCTGCTTCTCCCTCTCTCTCTGCCTGCCTCTCTGACTACTTGTGATCTCTCTCTGTGTCTAACAAATAAACAAAATCTTAAAAAAAAAAAAAAAAAGAGTCTGTTTCTTTGCAAGCTGGAGCAGCTGCTCTGGAAAACAGTATAGAGTTTCCTTAAAAAGTTGAAAATAGAGCTACCCTACAACCCAGCAATCACATTACTGGGTATTTGCCCTAAAGATACAAATGTAGTGATCCGAAGGGGCACGTGCACCCGAAAGTTTATAGCAGCAATGTCCACAATAGCCAAACTATGGAAAGAACCTAGATGTCCATCAACAGATGAATGGATAAAGAAGATGTGGTATATATATATATATATACAATAAAATATTACGCAGCTGTCGAAAAAAAGAAATCTTGCCACTTGCAACAATGTGGATGGAACTAGAAGGTATTATGCTAAGCAAAATAAGTCAATCAGAGAAAGACAATTATCATATGATCTCTCTGATATGAGGAATTTGAGAGGCAGTGTGGGGGTCCATGGGGGGAAGGGAGGGAAAAGTGAAACAAGATGGGACCAGGGAGGGAGACAAACCATAAGAGACTCTTAATCTCAGAAAACAAACTGAAGGCTCCTGGGGGTAGGGGGAGGGATAGGGTAGCTGGATGATGGACACTGGGGAGGGTATGTGTTATGGTGAGTGCTGTGAATTGTGTAAGACTAATGATTCACAGACCTGAACTCCTGAAGCAACTAATACATTATATGTCAATAAAAAATGAAAAAAAAAAAGTCTTTTTCTTGGTTTGCCTCTCTTTCTCATTTTTGCCTTTGCTTATTTGTTTTGTTTCTTAAATTACACATGTGGTATTTGTCTTTCTCTGACTGACTTATTTCCCTTAGTATAATAGTGTCTAGCTCCACCATGTCATTGCAAATGGCAAGATTTCATTCTTTTTTATGGCTGAGTAGTATTCCATTGTGTATATATACCATAACTTCTTTATCCATTCACCAATCAATGGACATGGGCTTTTTCCATAATTCAGCTATTATAATCTAAGCATGAGAAATTCAAAGTCAATGCACTTCTGTTGTGATAAATGGAATTGTTGAATCAATATATTGTACACCTGAAACTAGTAAACACTGTATATTAACTATACTGGAATTAAAATAAAATGGATAAAAAAACAAAGTAAATGCACTTGGGTGAAAGTTAAGCATGAATTTTAACATGGAAAGTATACATGTGCAATATTATATTTCTCATATCAGTGTTGCATTCCATAAAAATAGATCAGTTTTCAAATTAAATATTTCACACAAATATGTTTGCATAATGCTATTTGTATCCCATGAATATTAATATAAAGGGCATTTGTTTAAAGATGTTTATTTAAATTCAGCCGCAACAAACATAATTCTTGGTCAAAACTATTAAGCAATGAATTTCACATACTATACAGGGAATAGTTCATGCTACAAAATTATAAACACCATATGAATAACAAGATAAGCTTGCTTAAAAATTTTAAATTAGATTAACTGAGCTTGAAAGATAAGGACTAAATGCTAACATATGGAATGTAAGATTTCCAAATGTTAATTTAGTTAACTTTCTTGTAGTAACTACACACACACATACTACTTTCATGTCTATTTCTAAAAATAAAATAGTAAACTACAAGATATATATGAGTAGAACAAGGAGGACATCTTGAGGTCATTCTAGAAATGCACATTTTATTCTTAGGTGTCACACACATTCATGATTTAAAAAATAGGTCATTTAAACTAAGTTAATATATTCAGTATAAAATGTGTTTTTTCTTCAAATAAAAGGGCAAAATTTCTCAAAAGCATTTAAACTCACTTAAAAGCATCCTCTCTCCCCTTTCTGTTGCTGTTTCTGTCTCATACACACGCACACATACACACATCCAAAGACTACAAAGAAGATATTTTTTTGATGAATGACAGGTAAAATTTTAAAATATGAATAAAACTGTACAAATGTTTTAGCAAAACTGTCTTAAATATGTTTCCACAGTAGTAAAAAAAAGCTTCTCAAATATTGGTCCAATGGACTTCATTCATTCATCCACTGTATATCTATTTTATCCTCCTACTTTTAGAAAAATAGAAATAACACTTAATACAATGTTTTGAGTCCTGTATATGTCTTTCCTACGCACTTTGAGTTAAACCTGGACTTGGAGGACCATTGGCAGAATGTTCTGGCTCTTCAGGGCCATTCGTGACTTTAGTACCTTCATCTTCTTTGTTTCCTTCATTGGCCTTATCAAGGGCACCAGGTGAACCAACACAATTAGCACCCTGTTTTGCTTTGTCCAATTCATTATCAAATTCAATTTTATCTTCTTGGTTGTTGCTTTTCTTTATTTGTCCATTCTGGGCAGGATAAGTGCTAGCAATGACATCATACAGGAATTGGTATTGCTCCTAGTAAAAGAAAGAAGCAAAAAAGCTTATGTAATTGTTATAAAGAAAGTTTATGTATTTATGTTTATGTCAGATGAAAATTAGCAAGAACTGGTCATTTCCTTGGAAGTCTTGGATAGCAGAAAACTACTTGTTTTTGTTTTTATAAAAAGAACATTTTAAATGCTTTAGTCCCCCTGTAGTTCTAAAGGATTGACTGCAGGGTATTCTTCAGTTTACATTGGAGTAACACCAAACGTGTTCATTTCCCTCCCAGGCCACGTGGGGCCTCATTTCTTTGCCTTGGCCCATGATGTCACTTTCTGGGCTTATCCTTCTTGGTTTAATGCCTAAGCATCATTCCTCTGAGTATCAGAGCAGAAATCACTTGCTTCTGGAAAGCCTATGCAGATCTCCATAGGTTAAATTCAGTGCCCCTATTCGTGTTCTTTGCATAATCTCTCTGTCATTTCAATTACTACATTGTTTAATAAATATCCACATTTTCCTCATACTAAACCGTGAGTCTCTTATTGGCAAGAACACATAGTAGGCACTCAGGACATTTTTATAATCAACTATACCCAAGCTCAATGTCTTGCACCATTAAAAGTTGCATAGATCTGAGTGAGTGGTTAAGCTTATATGGTGACTAGTTATGAATTTCTGGACTACCCGGAACATCCAGGTTAGATTGATTACAAAATGCCACACTTGCTATTCTCACTGGATCCACACTTCTTGGCAAGGTGACTTTGCAGACCCATTCAACAAGAAGTGGAGTCAATTTCCCCATTCCTTGAATCTGAGCTGGCGTGGTGACTTGTTTGGATAAGAAAATGCAGAAGATGACAGATTGTGCCAGTTTCCAAGCCTGGGCCTCAAGAGGTCTCGCATACTGCTGCCCTGCTTCTCAGAACTCTGTTGCCTTAATGGGAATGTGCCTGGGCTAGTCCTCCAGAGAAGACGACACCTGCGTTCTACTCACCCCTGTTGCCAGAGCTAAAGGCTTGCAACTGTCAATCTGTTGGTGGTAGGGATCACTTTGGACGAGCCAAACCCCAGCAGATGCATCAGCAGTGGCAAATCAGTAAGTGAGCCTTGTCCACATTGGTTGACGCTGATGTGATTGGCAGAACTACTTCATTGCTCCCATAGACTATTGAACTGTAATAGTTTTTTTTTTTTCCTGCCACTAATTTTGAGGTGGTTTGTTACACAGCAATACAAATTAATACAGGAGTAAAGATGGGGAAAATAAGGGAATTCATGAGCATTTGAAGAGACGTTCTTCATGAACTGCCACAAGAGACTGCTGGCAAGCTCTAGTTAGTTCTCCTATCTATATTAATAATAATCTAGGGGAGCCTGGGTGGATCAGTCAGTTAAGCATCTGCCTTCAGCTCAGGTCATGATCTTGGGGTCCTGGGATCGAGTCCCGTGCGGGGCTCCCTGCTCAGTGGGGAGCCTGCTTCTCCTTCTCCCTCTGCCTGCCACTCCGGGCTGTGCTCTCTCTCAGATAAATAAGTGAAATCTTTAAAAAATAAAATGTAATAATTTAATGTCAATTATCATGTAGAAAAGGAAGATAGGAAAGAAAAATAGAAAGGTAAATAGAAGAGAAGAAGAGAAAAGTTGAGTATAGGGAAGATGGGGAGGGAAGGAAAGAAAGAGAAGAAACCGTTAAAATAAAAATGCAAAAGACATCAAAAGCAGCTGTGAGGTCTACTTACAAACGTGGGAACCATTCCTGGTCTAGCTCTGCGGAGAGATTTTACTACTTGAAAAACATCTATTACTTCTTCTGTTTCTGCGCTTTCCAAGAGATTTAGCAAAGCACAAAACAGTCCTGTTTGCTGAGATCCATCTCTATAAAATGAAGAAAAGTTTTAAAAAGAAAATAATACTACATTTTATGGAGAAAGCGATATTAGAATAAAAACTGAGAGAGATGAAATGCATTCTTCACTTCATGTTTATTGTAATTATGTCATTCCAATCTCTTAAGAGCAAAATGTTTCTGCTAAATGCATTTTTTGGAAAACTTTTTTCAGTTTGAGAATATAATAATCTTACAGTTTAAAAAATACTTATCTCAGGCTTCAGAAATATTTTTTTCTTCTGTTTAGTCCCTTATAGATTATAATGCATTTTTATTTACATCTAAAGTTGTAAGGAAGTTGTTAGGACAAATATTGTAATGCCAATTTGACGGATGAGGACATCAAGACTTAGGGAAGATAGAGACATGCCCAGAAAGCAATAAAACCGGAAATACGGGTGCAAATATTGTGTATATTGCTAGAACACATGCCTTCTCTCCTTCTCTCTTCTGCCTCTCTAACGCTTTTTACAAATGTCCACATTTCTGTATCAATACAAAAATGACACCTGGTTATTCATTAATAGAGGACAACTCAATGATTTACTTACCTATAAAAACATGTTACATTATAATAAAGATTCAATTATGTTATTAGCAGAATTTTATTTTTTGTACATAACCAAGGGACATATAATAGATATTCGGCCATATCTTAAGAAACACATATAATTTTAAAGCTTAACCTCGCTGACTTTAGCTTTCTTTTGCACAAATATCACCTTTGAAAACTCTAATAAAGACTGAAAAGTTGTGCATCTGTAAGGACTTGACACTAGTGTATGCAATTCTAATAATAATAATGAAGCTTTCTCGAAAATTCTAAAAGCATTTCAGTAAATTTACATTTCTCATTTTCCTTTATATTTTTATTTTGCATTTACTTTAATGTTTTATGTAAATATTTTATATTATGCATCCTTCTTTCAATATCTGTTATTTAAGGTAGATATGTAGGCATCTCTCACTCATGAAAGTCAAGGGTCGGGGTGTCTGGGTGGCTCAATGGGTTAAAGACTCTAGCTTCGGCTCAGGTCATGATCTCAGGATCCTGGGTTCGAGTCCTGCATCAGGCTCTCTGTTTACCAAGGAGCCTGCTTCCCTTCCTCTCTCTTTCTGCCTGCCTCTATGCCTACTTGTGATCTCTGTCTGTCAAATAAATAAATAAAATCTTAAAAAAATACTTAAAAAAAAGAAAGTCAAGAGTCTACATAGTAGAAATTAATAAAGTCAAAAATTATTATATATAATATTAAAGTCTTTTTAGTTAATATATAACTTGATATATGTTTACTGAAGGCAAAGCATTCATTCCTTTGGATTGTCTTAAGACCCAATAGGGTGGATCAATGCATATAAGCATAAACAAAATTGATATCCATCCACCTGTCTGTTCATGCATCCTGCCACTTATTCATTAATTCAACCAGGCCATAAGACATTCAGATTCAATGTGAGGCACTGGGAGTCAAAGATGATGTGACACTGGTATTAAGAAACTTATAGACTAAAACTACTGCACTATAATATAATCATTGCTATCATTATTTCTATAACAGTCATAGAAATTGCTCTGTATGAGCAAGCAAAACTGAGAGTGACTGATTCCACAAGAAGCTTTTGTTGTGGTTATGCATTTTATATATCAGGATAAATAGACTTTAACAGGAAGTGTAAACCATGAAGTCAAGCATTATGCTGATTTTTAGAGAATATCTTATCAAATCCCACCCACCTGCAATGAATGAGCAGAGGAGCACTCTTGTGATGCTTATTCCCTTCAGGGGAATTCTTGGGAAGATTTTCTTTGAAAGTCTGAATCATAGAGATTAATTCTTTGGGTTCTGCAGGAAGCTCTGTCACATTCCAGTTATTATACTGGTACTGGTACACAGTCCGAGAATCTTTCCTCTGAAACCAGAAAAGAAGGGAACATTAATTCAAGTAAGGTTCAGTCCATTTAATAATTTAATAGTCACACTGTCTTCACAATTGCCTTCATTTAACTCTTAAAGGTTTACTCTAAAAACATTATACAGATTTCACTTTGTTTTTATAGAGTTAATTATATTAGTTTTTCCACCAAATCAGTTACCAGAACAAAAATACGTACTCCTGAAATTATTTACATACCTTGGAATGTCTCAGTTCAAATACACGGAGGGTGTAAGCTGGAGATTCTTTGGTATCTTTCATATCAACTTGTATATCTCCATATGTTTGCTTTTCTTCTTCCCAGTACTGAGCACAGGCTTCCTAAATGACAAAGAACACAATTCAACAACCCCCACACAAGGGTTCTGTTTGCTTTTTAACGTATTCAGAACATCTCTTACTGTCTCTGTCTCTCTCTGCCCTCTCTCTCTTTCCCTGCATTCTATTAAATTGAAATTACTAACTGTGTTCTAAAATGGAAAGCCACACATAAAACTCTAAAATCTATCTTAAGTATGGTGGACATCCATTCCACAATATCTGGTGTTTCCTTGTGCGAATCAAGGGAACTGAGAAATAACCAAAGTGGCCAGGACACCACAGGAACGTCTCTATCATCACTAGTGTAGGTCTTGGAGATCTGTTTCTTTCTTCCTTCCATACCCTTACTATCAACACTTCTTCAAAATTTATAGATTGAGCTGATGTTGATCATGACCCTTGCAAGAAGTTTCACTGTCTTTCCAGTGGTCCTTGTGGAAGAAGACTTCATCTTTTGGAGTTTTGTCTCCGTATCTTGAAGACCAACACCCTGAGCAGCTTTATATAAGTTGACTCCATACCTAGGTAAAGAGTCAGACTGAAGAGCAGGAGGATCACAAAAGTGTGTTCTCTCTGCAAATGGTTCTGCACCCATTACAATCACAGTTGCTGACAGTAACAGGCATTCCTGCCTAAACTAGCATTTTAGTTCCTGGATTTCACAATTTAGGTGAAAGAAAAGAGTGTTGGAATTCCAGGTGGAAATCTGAACATGTTACTTCTTTAAAAAACAAAACAAAACAAACAAACAAAAAAACCCATAAAATAAAACGCGTCTTATATCCAGGGGTAGGGAACCAAAGAAAAGAAAGAAAATGCATGCTTACGAGAATATTCACTAAATAAGCTGTAATATATGCCAGATAATGTGTTAGGTACTAAAATCTACTAGTAGTGAGATTTTGATAACCCAAGGTACTAAGGAAAAGATCCAATAAATGTCACAGGCATTAAACAGATCAAATTTGATCTTAGGTTCACCTCCAACTATAAAATTTTATAATTATAAATATTACATGAACATAAAGAAGGCAGGATTTAGATAAATTTTTCAGGAGTTCTATCAAGCTAGAAGAAAAGGATCAAAATGGAAATATAGGACACGTTTAGACATAGGAATGGCAGTAAATTAAGTCTCAGTGATGAAAATGCAAATGGTGTGCCAAGATTCAGTCAGAAAACCTACTTGTCCAGAATAGAAATCATGGAAAACGTAAAAATATGAAGAAAATGGAATTATTTTTGAGGGTCTGGTTATTGAGGGTCTTAAACATCACACTGAGGAGTTTGATTTTCATCTGAGGAAAACAGAAGGAAAATGTGTCTGTTGCTTGTTTTTTGTAGCAAGTAGTGACACTGGGATTGCTCTGCCTAAGATGATCCATTGATGGTGTGTAGGACTGGAGAAACAGTAGCATGAGAGACTGTCAAACCCAGACATGAGATTCTGAAGACCAACACTTGCATGGAAGGTGGTAAGAATGAACAAAGGCAACTTTGTGACAGAAGGGTCAAAAATCCTAGGGTAGAGTAATCAGGAAAGTAATCCAAGAATGGAGAATGATATTTTATGACAGAAATACAAAAAATACATATATTCTTAGAAGTACAAACCTGGTCTCCATTCTTCAGCTGTGTCAGCATAACAATAACTCTGACTTTTCTTTGGAATACCATCTGCCAAAAGTCACCAATGGTCTCTTTTAGTGGTCCCTGAGCAGCAATCATCACTTCGGGTTTCCAGTAACTCTTTAATAAGAAAGAGAGAGACAGAGTGAGAGAGAAAGAGAGAGATTCTGTTACTCTTGCTCACTGATGAGAGAGCAATGAATTCTTAAAATAATCATTTGGAAATATTGTCACTTAATTTGATATCAATTCTGTAACATAAAAATATTAAGATTCTTAGAACCAAGAAACAATGTGATATCTACATGTAGTCAGTTAATGATATTTAGTTAATGATAATACTTAGCTAATAGTGTGAAATCAAGTTTAGAACATACGATCTTAACAAAACTAACAAGTTTTTCCTTCCAAAACTAACTTAAAAAAAAAAGTAAATGTGGTTGTAAAAAGAAAATATGTAAGCATTTCAGATTATCTTCACCATGTCTCCACTTTAATTGCTACCTACACAGTCTTAGGATAACTCCAAATTAAACTAATATTGTACGAGTGTGTCTTAGAAAAATTTGGAAAATAAGTCCAACTTTGTGTACATGCAAAAAGTATTTACTGAATGACTATGGTTCCTTGTTAGAATTTTCTGTTTACTGAAAAAAGTTATGAGACAGACTCCTTTAATAATTCAGATAATCTGAATGAAATTTTTTAGCTATGCAAATATGCAAATTCTTATTTGCTTACAATTTGAGTATCTGAGTAAGTAGAAACGTTTTCAAATACTTATATTTGCTCAAATTGTATTATCTGTATTATTTGGAAGAGTCCTACCGGTCATAAATTTTAACTAATAAGCGTTGTCTTACTTTGTATCAACACACTAGGTTTTAATATCTTTAAGTCTTTCAGTAAGCTAAAATATAGTATTAAAAACAGAAATTTTGTGTCAATTAATAGTTATTGTCAAGCTCATCATTCTTTTATAAAATCACTTAATGAATGACCATAAAAATATAGATTTTTATAATGTATTCTACAATACATTTTTTATTTTTTTAAGATTTTCTTTATTTATTTGACAGACAGATCACAAGTAGGCAGAGAGGCAGGCAGAGAGAGAGAGGGGGAAGCAGACTCCCTGCTGAGCAGAGAGCCCGATGTGGGGCTCAATCCCAGGACCCTGGAATCATGACCCGAGCCGAAGGCAGAGGCTTTAACCCACTGAGCCACCCAGGCAGCCCCTATAATACATTTTTTAAAGGGTTAGATCCTGGGCTTTGGAAATGCAAGTACCTACCATTACAAAAGATGCATTGATGTATCTACTTGTTTCCTCTGAGTCACTGTCATCATCAGAAGATTCATCTGAATCATGCTCACTCTCTTTGCTCATCTCCAGTTCATGTTTAAGTGGCACTCTGTTAAAGTCATCTATTAAAATAAATTGGTAGTAAGTCTTTCTTTAAAAAAATCAAATATCCTCTTGGTTGTCATGTAGAAATTAGTGAAGTAACAGATTGCATTATGTAAATTTACTGAGGTACATGAAATGAGATTCTACATAAAATTCAGTGTGTATTGATTAATAAATCATAAAAAAAGAAATCTAAGAAAAAGCAGCTTTCAAAAAAGTTCCTAGGAAAAAATGGGATATAGCACCATGTTAAACAACATATAGATATAATATTCTATATAATCATTCAGTCTTTGACACATATACTTTAGTTTTCCATGGAAAATGGAAAACTAGTTTTCCACGGAAAATCATCATTCTGCTAGATACGTTTAAAAATACATACATAAGTTTGAAAAAATACATAGCTTAGGTAAAAACCTAATTTCTCATTTATATCCTGTTAATATCAAATTAACAATCTTAATTACATAGGTATCTCAGGTGACTTATTATTCAATCAAGAAAATTATTTAGTCCATAATTTCTCAGTGTTTCTCAATTTCTTTAATCTATAATATCCTGACAAATGATCTGATTAGCTATATCATCATCAATTCTAGATTTTGAACTAATATTTAGAAGGACTTCAGAAATTAACTAGGTCAAACATACATCGATATGATGTATTTGGTTGTCTAGTTTGTTAGCTTGTTATATTTTCTCCATGCTAATTTTAGTTTATGCAAATGAATAAAATGAAAGTTGTACCAGGCATGATCTTATAAAATTCTTAAATAACAGAATTCAAATATTGAAACTGTACATAGGTTGTTAATCTACTAAGTCTGATGATTAACAGTTTATGGGGTACTTTTTACCTACTGTCAATCTCCCAGATAGAAGGAAGGGATAAAGAGAAAACATAAAGAAAAAAAGGAAGTAATGGTTGCTATTGGCAGTTACCCTGAAGCAAATAACTGAAATAAACTCAAGATGAGAGAGAACCAGTAAAGTGGACTTGGCCTTTTTTCTCCCAGCTTCAGAGGTTATATCTTTCTGACAACCCATTTCTGAAATAATTGATAGAAAATACTAAATCGGTAGAAAATATTGTATACAGTCTATCCTCCAAAGTCCATTGTGAATGTATGGGGTGCAAAATATTTTCTATAATTAAATTTAAATAGCCCATTTCCCTACTCTGAACCCGATGTTGAAAACTTGCTTCAAAATCATTTGTGTGTGTGCATGCAAAAAAGAGTTTAATTTTATCTGATGCCAAAGAATAACATAGAATGAGCTACATACATGGAATGATGTAAGAATTCCTGTTTTTACTTTTATTTTGTTCTTGATTTCCAATGTGCTGTGTCCTCCAGCTCCTATACGAAGGAAGTCTCTAAGGGTGAAAAAACAGAACGGAACACTGCTTTTAAAATGCAAGTTGTGCTTTTGTTTATTATTGTGGCAAAAGATGTTCCCTAAAGAAAAGGATTACATCAAATTTTGTGAAATGTGCATTCATTGCCTATAGTTCACAAGTTTTAAGTTTTCTTTTTAATTTTTCGGGCATTTGGTATTTTTGACATGGCGAGTTTGAACTCAAGATATACAATCATTTAATAAAATAGGTTTCCCACTTAAAAGAGTTGCTGGAGGGCAAAATAGCATGGTTTGGTCCTGTATAAGCCGAAGCACTACTGTACTCATGTTGATGATTATCCATATTACAAAAGGCAGTGGTATATGACTGGAAATGATCAGTAATAAACTCTCCAGATACAGCATTCGCAGAAGACTTGGCTCATGCTTCAAATAATTGATGCTTCATTTGCTTACACCTTCCCGACTGCTTTCCCTCCCGTTCACAGTAGATGATCCATCAACAAGACCTATCATGTCTGCTGGGGAAGCTCTCAAATCCTTTTGCATTTCTCTGTTTCTGCTTCTTACAGTCCACTTTCATTTCTCACTTGAAAACATCAACAGTTTCTTAACTGGTCTCTTTATCTTCAATCAATCTCACTTGCTCTAATCCTCTTAAAACAGGAAACACAGTCCCCCTGAGGCTCCTCAGCAGTTTGCCATCATGGGTAGGAAGCATTCAACTGCACCAAAAAACCTTCAGGCGTGGCTGTTCATTGTCTGGGACCAGCCTCCCCCTTTGATGGTCCCCTTCCACTTCAGCCAACCAACTTCTTGACTCTGATAAGGGACTGAGTTGTCCTTAAAGTTTTGTGAGTTCTATGCCTGGGCTACCCTTTTCTCTTGTCACTCTGCTCATTTCGACTTGCCTTTTAACGATCAGTTTAAAGATTTATTTATTTATTTGACAGAGAGATAGGGGGAGAGCACAAGTAGGCAGAGTGATAGGCAGAGGCAGAGGGAGAAGCAGTCTCTCCGCTGAGCAGGGAGCCCGACGTGGGGCTTGATGCCAGGACCCTGAGATCGTGACCTGAGCTGAAGGCAGAGGCTTAGCTGACTGAGCGACCCAGGGGTCCCTAACTATCAGTTTAAATGCCATTTATTCTGGAAGATCTCTCTGCCTGTAGCCCTTTCTTCCTATTTGTTCTTAAGTAAGTATTTGCCAAATGAATGAATAATCTAAACTGAAAGAGCGCATCATATACAGTTCATTAGGATTTTATACACACGCAAATATATGCGCATGGGATGTGTGTGTGTATACATATGTATATATATGTGCTTATATATATTTTTTTAAATATGGCATGCTCTTTATATTATATATGTGTGTATATATATACACACACACACACACATATACATGTATATATATTTTTAAGATATGGGACGCTCTTTCAAACTAAATAAGGCACCCCATATCAAACCCCATGCATTGCTGTGTAACTGAGTGAATGTAAACCTCATTTTGGGGGGCGCCTGGGTGGCTCAGTGGGTTGAGCCTCTGCCTTCGGCTCAGGTCACAATCTCGGGGTCCTAGGATTGAGCCCCGCATCTGGCTCTCTGCTCAGTGGGGAGCCTGCTTCCCCCCCCACCTCTGCCTACCTGTGATCTCTCTCTCTGTCAAATAAATAAATAAAAACTTAAAAAAAAAAAAAAGGAAGAAAACCTCATTTTTGAATATCGGGCCATTTGAACACATGGAGGCTGATGCTTTGGAAAGCATCATACTTTTTGTCTGTCAGAATGGTCACCCGGTGGCCCCTGCCCTCTAGTCAATACCCACTACTGTAGATAAAACTAATGGCTTACCCTCATCTAAGACATGAAGGGCTTTTCACACCTCAGTCTCAGCTTCCCAGTGCATCCGTATCTGCTAGAGCTCTATTCCTAAATAATTATCTAAGTAGTTATTCTCAAATTACAACTCAGTCTCTTCCATCTCACCAGTCAATGTCTTCCTCTCTGCTCTCTGGTACTCAGGGTCTGTCATCAGTAAACTGCCGTCCATCTTAATGCTTTTCTGTCAACAGTTCCTTCACCTTTTATGCTTGGGGGAGGAGGGGTGCACCAGGTGAAACCCAAGGGTCTCTTGAGAACACCACCAAAAATGCATTAGTAGGTCTTTGAAAAAAACAAAACAAAACTGAATTCCCCACATACATCACAGCTCGAAGGAAAGATATGTTCTGTCTTTGCGACCTGTTTCTACTTATTTATCCTCCTCATCTACTCATTTCTCCTCACGAGTTCTACTCATTTCTCTTTCAAAAAGCCTAACTACTTCGATTTTCCTGATGCCATGTCATACTCCTTTGACCTTTGTTAGAGGCTCCAGGTACCGATTACTGGATTGCTCCTTCTCATTTGGTTTTAGATTTCCTAATTTTTCTTCCCAGGTCTATCATCATTCTCGGTTACTTCAATATTGACAAGGATGATCTATGCAATGCTCTAGTCTCTTCTTAGCTTCTTTACCTCCTATGACCTTTCCCTCCACTCTTCTACCATCCACTTTCTCCATTTTACCTTTGTAAGTTTCATTTCAAGCATTCACTTAAAAATTACAATTTCAACCATCTCATTATTGAAAATTACCTCTTTTCTTCCTAGTCATCTATTCTAGTATCTTCAGTCTAGCATTGTGCAATTCTATCAAAACCTTCCACATGCCACCCTTACCACTGTCCTTAAGTGCCCCATATCCTTCTGCAGCCAATTGGCTCTTTATCATCCACCACTGTATCAAACATTTGCAAACACCCTCGATTACTTTGCCTCCGACTTTCAAATAGTCACTTTAAGAAATCCTAGAGGGTTTAACCCAACTGTCTGTATACACAGCCCCTATTTTTAATGTTTCTGTAGAAAACAATAAAACCAAAGGACTCTCTTTAAGTTCATGACCATAAATTCCAAATGATCCAACAATTTCCATCAATCTACTCCTTTGCCTAGGGAGATGGCTTTCCTGCTTTGATATAGCTGTTCCATCTACTTTCTCCTTCCTCGAGCATAAGTGTTTCTTTGCCCTACTCACTCCTGCCCCCCTAAACTTTTAAAGGATGGTCTTGCTTCATACCCTCTTTAGAAAGAAAAGACAGTTGACAAGAACAGCCTTAACTTCCTATCACCAAATCTAGCAAGTAACCTACATCTCTCCTCTCATTTTCTGTCTTCCTTTATGCTTAAATAAAATAATTTCACTGTTTCTGTAAGTTATAGTCACTACCGTGACCTGGGTTACACTCTCTCACCAGGTCCACCTGCAGATCACTTTGACTCTTTTGCCCAAAACTGTACTCAACACAGGGCAAAAACCTAATCATATTTGTCCAGTGATATTCTCTTAGTGACTTTACATGCAAATGTTTAAATCACATTTATAAGTATTTCCAAACAATATATATGTATATGTGGTTTAGCAGAGTTGGTATACTGATAGGTGGTTGATCTGTCAGCTAAAAGAGCAAGAAAAAAGCAATTAAACATCCTTCCACTCAAGACTACTCTGATAGGCTGCCGGTTCTTCCACTATACTTGGGTCTTCTAGGGGATTGTGTTACCTGCTGATTACTGGATGCTCTACCTCCCCCCCATCACACACACGCTTCATCCTCATTTTGAACCAAAACATTAAACAATTCTGCATCTGATTAAAAACATATTCCTGGTCTTGTGAAACTCTCCAACTTGGCCAGTTTGGTAGTTTACAGAATGTTTCAGTAAACTGGAAATCACAAGAGAAAAGTTGTAAACCTTTTTTTTTTTTTTTTTTTGGACAACTGAACAATCTGGAGATAGCTATGAGAATTCTCTGAGTGAGTGAACTATACCCTCATCTAGCTTTCCAAGTAATAGCCCAATAAACAGGTTAGGATACATGTATTTATCCTTTAGTTTCCGTCTACCAGCTCGAGCCAGTTAAACTTCCTAAGTAGTCATAAACTCCTCTAATTATTTCCTTTCCAAACCAAAACCAGATGTAGTTTTAAAAGGTGAGATGCTACATTGCCTTTGGCGGACCAATTTTGTACGTATATACTATCTATTATTTTGACACTCTATTTTATACCACCTTAATGAGAAATTGTTAAAAGTGTGGGCTGTAGACACATTTCTAGGTTTAAACAAGTTTCCTGTGTAAGAGCTTTTCACTCTCGGGCATTTCTCTTAAAGTCTCTATGTCTTTGTTTCCTCATCTGTGCTCCACTGGTTATGGGAAGGCCCAAGTTAGAGAACCATGTCAAACACATAGCGCAGCACTAGAAAATAGCCCTCAGTGAAAGTTATCCATAGTCATTATTATTGTTATCCCTATTATTACCTGGAATTCAGCCTCTAGTGGAGATGGCTCACTGGGTGGATCTCTTTTCTTCATGTTAAATAGATATGGGTGTAATTCAGACAAACTCACTTCTGTTTCCCCAAATTGATTGTATTCCACCAGGGCCTGATGGATCAGGATATACTGTGCCTACAGTTCCAAAGAAAAATGTAGATAATTAACTGATAACTTACAGTCCTATAAATCACATTTAAATAAATTATACATCTCCATAACTTTGCTCATGTTGGGACAATGTATGCAAAAGAAAACCGATACCTATAACATTTGAATATTGTGGAATTTGGCTCTCATAGTTCTCTGGAATGTGGGCAACTTCTGTAACAGATTTTTTTCCCCAAGAAAAAATACCTTGCTAAATAGATTAAATATCTACTATATAGTGCATTACTTTTATTCTATTTCTAAAAACCAGAAAGCATTGTCTGTTACTTCCTTCAGTGATTATTACTGATCCATCAACTCAAATCACTAATATATAAAACTATAACAAATTTCACACTGTATCTAAGAGGAAAAGAATGCAAGTTGATATTCTATAGAACACATTTTTTAAAAAGAGTTTCCTAAAATCATTTAAAATAGGGGAAATGATCAAAAAAACTATTATACCAAACCAACATTTAACAACTCCTAGCTTTTTATCATATTTGAATCCACTTTTTTAAATAAATGACATATTTCTGACAAAGTTCAAGCCTCTTTAACCACTAAGTCCAGTGCCCTGACTTTGTATCCTTTTACCCCATTTACTTTTTCCATAGGAAATATTTTTTTTCCTGGTTGACAATCTGTCCTTATACTTCTGCACTTATATTTATGTATCTGTAAACACTGTACATTTTTATGCGCTTCTTTAAAATTCTATACATTTTATCTTATATGTTTCATTCAGTGATTTTATTCACTCATGGTTTTCATCTGAGCATCTAACCACATGGATGGATACAGACCAAGATTATCCCTTTCAACTGCATAGCATGCGTTGTAGGGCATCTGTATGTCTATATTTTCCCCCCTTTCTCCCATAAATATGAATAAAGTGTTTTCTTTTCTTTTCTTTCTTTCTTTCTTTCTTTCTTTCTTTTGCTATTCTATCAATGTTTAATTCAATGAACATTCTTGCACATGTTTCTAGCTGTGCACATTTGCAGGTGCTTCTCTTGAGCATAAAATACATGTGGAATTACTGGTCAAGTGCAGACATTTTCAATAATAACCATCCCTTACAACTACTGGCTACATACATGTGCCGGGGACTTGCCTACATACTTTCCTTGGACTACTTTTCGTCAAAACTCTGTAGGGTAAATATGTCATTACCTCCATTTTACACATGACCTAACAAAGGCACAGAAATATTAAAAACTTGAGAAGGGATACACAATGTTAAGAATTAAGGGCAAGGTATGAACCTTGGAAGTCTAGGTTCAAAATCTGGGCTCCTAATCACTATACTATCTTGTCCTCTCTGGTTTTAATTTCATGAGATTCTGCCAAATTGGTTTTCAGTGTTTTATTTATTTATTTTTCCTTTCTGACACCTGTAAATGGCATTTTATTATTTACGTATGTGTTTGTTTATATATTTTAGAATCATCTTTCTTCTACCTTACTTTTTAGCCACTAATGCAAAATATTTCTAATGGGTGCTTACCAATTGATTTAGTTTTCAGGAAATTAAAAGAAAACTATTTTCACCCACTGTTTAAAATTTTGAAGACTCAGGATTTCTTTTAAGATCACTGTATCGGGGCGCCTGGGTGGCTCAGTGGTTAAAGCCGCTGCCTTCGGCTCAGGTCATGATCCCAGCGTCCTTGGATCGAGCCCCGCATCGGGCTCTCTGCTCAGCAGGGAGCCTGCTTCCTCCCTTCTCTCTCTGCCTGCCTCTCTGCCTACTTGTGATCTGTCTGTCAAATAAATAAATAAAAATCTAAAAAAAAAAAAAAAAAAAAAAAAAAAAGATCACTGTATCCCCACCCCCACCCCCCCCCAGGAAGATTTCCATCAAAAAGCAAAAGGGATATTTGGGGTTAAAGCTTGGCTCATACCTCCACTTGAACCATCAGGCATCTCTGTCGCCGTAGCTTGACGACATAACCATAAACATCTACTTTGTTTTCTGCTTCCAGACCTTCTAGCATGGCATCAATTCCAATATAAGTGCCCGTGCGTCCAACACCAGCACTGACAAAGCAAACAAACAAAGTGAAGGCATGATCGTGGCAGGGAAGCGAATGGAAAAGCTGACGGGGTGAAGCAGAGGAAAGAACCTAAGTTTCTCCTCACAGACTGTTGCCCAAAGCAGCGACTCCAGGCGAGGACTGGGATAGCTCTGGCACCTGCCGTGGGGCTCCATTTACCTGCAGTGCACCACAATGGGGCCGCTGAAGAAGTTGCTGAAAGCGTTCACTCTCCTCCGCAGCTTGAGGAGCAGGTGAGGGTCTTCAGGCACCCCGTGGTCCGGCCAGCTGGTGAACTGAATGTGAGTCACCTCTCTTCCTGTGGCTTTCTCTTTTTTCTAGGCAAAAGATAATATTCTCTTTGAGGTTTTTTTGTTTTTGTTTGTTTGTTTGTTTGTTTTTAAAGCAAACGACCTGACAAGTAAGTGGAAGGAGGGGCAGGACCAACCATGTCAACCATGGTGACACTTTCCTTTCCAAGGGATAACCAGCCGGTAGACGTCACGCAGGGTTGGCATGCACTAACCGGTAAGCAATGACTTACCAGGAAGGTAGTAAGCTGTGGTAAGTGAGCTGAGGCTGCTGGGAACTTCCATGCTGCCATGCCAGAAACAAACAACAGAAACACACACACGCACCAAAAAAATGGGGGTGTGGGTGGGTAGAAAAAGATATAAAGCAAAGGCCATTCTCACAGCTGAAATAATTCTGTTTGGTAGGCCAGTAAATTTTCCCTCCAGTGAAGAAAGTCTGATAAATTATTTGGTTAATGCTATGTTTCGTAGGCATCTTATATTAGAAATGTTAGCTCAGACTGTGGGGACACAACTGAGGAAAGTAAGCCCCAGATTATGGCTCATATTTGTCCCAACTTCAAGGTAACCACTACAAGATGAGTAATCATACTTCCCTGAGCTGGTACGAAGAAGAACCACCTATATTTAGACAGCAGGAGAAACAACAAAATTTGGTTGGTTGTAATCTTCTGGTAGGAAATAATTATATTAATTAAGAATAATAATGAGACCAATCGATGTAACCTGATCTACATATGACCCATATATATGGACTGGGGGGTCTCATGCCTAAGTCCTTCATGTGTTTTACCATGAACTATCGGTGGTGGAACCATTGCCCCACAGCCCTCTGTGGTTACAGTAGTTAGTAATGCCATGGGAGGCTAAGAAGGCCTTGGAAGAAATACACAATTGGCAGGGTTATGTTTTGTGTCTTTATCCCACTTTAAAATATATTCACATACCATGAAATTCATTCATTTAAATGATAAAATGTTTTATTATATTCTCAGAGTCGTAAAATCCTACCACTAGCTGATTACAAGACATTTTCATTACCTCCCCAAAGAAATCCTTACTGATTAGCAGTCATCCCTCCTCCTGCTTCACCCCCCTCAGTTTCAAGCAATCCTAATCAACGTTCCGTCTCCATAAATTTGCCTATTCTGGACTCTTCATAAAAATGGAATCCTAGGGGGTGCCTAGGTGGCTCAGCCAGTTGAGTGTCTAACTCTTGATCTCAGCTCAGGTCTTGATCCCAGGGTGGTGGGTTCAAGCCCCACATTGGGCTCCATGCTGGGAATGAAGCCTACTTAAAAAATAAATTAAAAAAAAAATAATAATAATACAAAAACTCAAAACAAAAAACAAAAAACAAAAAACTCGGAATCCTATAACATGTGTGAGGACCTCCATTTTAACTATTATCTAAGGCCACAGTGACAATTTTCTTTTCCAAACTAAACATTTTATCTTTGCTACATAGTTAGAACTTTGTATTTCTTTTTTTTTTTAATTTTATTAATTTATTTGACAGACGGAGATCACAAGTAGGCAGAGAGACAGGCAGAGGTGCAGAGAAGCAGGCTCCCTGCTGAGCAGAGTCCGATGAGGGGCTTGATCCCAGGACTCTGAGATCATGACCTGAGAGGAAAACAGAGGCTTAACCCAGTGAGCCACCCTGGTGCCCCAGTAGTCTCTTACAGTATTTTTTACAGTATTTCTTACAGTAGTCTCTAATTGTGCCATTTGCTTTTTGTTTTTGTTTTTGGTTTTTTGTTTTTGTGTTTATTGTTTTGTTTTGTTTTTTGGGTTGTTTTTGTTTTTGTTTTTGGGTTCAAAAAGGTAATTTTATTAAAGTACAAGGCCAGGATCTGTGGGCAGAAAGAGCTCTCTAATTGTGCCATTTGTTTAAGTATTGTCTCCATAATGGTACTGGTAATAGACCCATTGAGAAAAGGGCCATTTTATCATTCATTCAATAATCCAATCATTTATTCAACACAATTAATGAGCTCTTCTCTTTATGTCAAGAGTCACAACATTACTATATATATTTGAGTGGGAGACTGGGGTGGGAGGAAGAGGAAGAGAGAATATGACTGGCATGGAGCCCAACACAGGGGTTTGATCCCACAACCCTGAGATCATGACCTGAACCAAAATCAAGCGTTGAACACTTAACCAACTGAGCCACTCAGGAGCCCCTACAGATACTTTCGATATGACTTGGACAAATACTACTTTCTCCAGTCATTTAACTTGACCCTGTTGGTTTGTGTTATTGTTCTAGGTCAACCCCTCCTCCTGTAGTTTGTTAAAATAGTTTTTCTTAGATAGATTATAATTTCTTACATGTAAGTTCATTCCATAATTGTATTTTTAGACAACCTATATGAAAATAAAAATCACGTAATAAAACAAACTCACATTTGTAATGTTTAACTTCTGAATGATATAATCTGGACATCTTTTGTGCTCGGTGATCTTTACAATGACATCTCCAAAAGTCCGTGTGCCCTCTTCCATTGATGGCCAGTATTCTGCACACTTGTTCTATATTTCAAAAAAATATTAATAATTTTGGTTTTTCATTTAAACACATTTGTTTATTGAAATTAAAAACAAAAAACAAAAAATATTCATCTGAAAGTCTCACAGCATTTGTGTATTCTTCTTCAAGCACATATACACCTCAAGCTGTGATGTTTGAAATCTATTTCATTTCCCATTAACGTGTCCTGAAAGATTTTTCCCTGCTACCTAGCAGAAGGATGCTCTTCCTAGGCTTAGCTGCATATTAAAAGAGGATGGGCTCCGTTGTCAGCAGAAATGATGTGGTTGCATGCAGTTAATTTCAGGCTGCAGGGTAGGGAGGTTTTCACGCTTCCTAAAGTCCTATTACATGAATTACCACCTATCTGCCCAAGGACAGTCTTGTTTTAAGTATTCACGAGTGGTTGTGAAATCAGCACACTGAAATGCACTAAACTCATAACAATACTGCAAAGAAATGGGAATCAAATGTAAGGCCAGCAATTAAGCACAAACACTTAAATTTCATTCATATATACATATATTTAGGTATGTGCATACTTTATTTTTCTACATGTATGAAATGTTTAAGTCAAGTGTTACACTGATTACAATAGAGAACTGTCTGTTTTTGTCATCAAGAAATATGTGTGTTTTGTTTTGCTCTTTTCCTAACCCCCATCTTCACCCTATGTCATTTACCCTGTTTCCTTCTTCACATCGAGTGACCATGACAATAACCGTGGCTTTCTGTTCCCAGATCATCCTCCAGAAATCATCAACAGTTTCATCCCTGGGACCTAGGAGGTAAATAAATACTAACTGATAAATATCTTCTGATAAAAGAACTATGAAACAATTTTTCAAAAAGAATGTTAGACTATCAGGTAAATTACCTTGTGCAGCAATGTATTTCCTGGGTTCTTTGAAGCCCTGTTCAAAACACATACAAAGGTATATCATTTAGTGAACCCTCAATTACTCATTTACATGCAAAATTGTGAGTTAAAGGAGGTTGATTTAGAGCCACCATTTCTTGGTTGTGGATTTTTCTTAACATTTTCAAATTATAAGGGGGGATTTTATTAACTCGTGATCACCCATTAAACTGTGCCAAACATGTTAGCATTTACAAACCATATTCATGGCTTTCATGTGTCTTTCCCATATACCCAAAACAATTTTAGAAATCAGATTTCATCCTCATCTGGGGTAGTGCAGCAATTTATAAAAGTAATCCAGACATTCTTATATTTTATGTCCTGCCAACTCTTACAAAACCATCTGTTACAATTTAAACCTTCGTACAAGCCGTATATTTGCTTTTGGGATTTTTACTCAATTTCTTTCAGTAAATCATTCTGAGATGATCCCCACATTTCTACCTTTTAACTGGTGCTGGGATAGACCGCGGATTCCCTAGACTCCTTCTCTGCCATTGTAGATAAAAGATACAATAACTTTCATTTCATTACCTACATATCTGCTTTTTCCACTCCTATTACCAAAGTAAAGAAGGAGTACAGAGGCAGATAAGATATTGTCTAATTTTTTCCAAATTATCCCATATTCCTTAAATTCACCTCAGCAATCAGAGAAGCCTTCAGAGAGATAACCTTTGCCCATTCGATGAAATATGGTTACATGGGCCACAAAAATTCAGGATTAAATCAATAACTTCCTGAAACTTCTATCTCATGACATAGTGTTAGTCATATATTAACTTAATTAACACTTATTTATTGAGGGGCTACAATATATCAAGTAGCTATCCAAAAGCTGAAAACGCGCTTTTTAGGAGCTCCCAGCTCTGGTGGAGAAAAATAGGTATTAATTCAATACCATAATTACCATAGATATTTGAATATAGATTATATGTTTTTTTTTTCAGAGACCAGCTAAATTCTTATAAAATCTGTTCTCAATTTTCTTTGAAAAACAATGTGAAAGAAACACTATGTACTAAAATAAAGTTTATCAATGATAATTGTGAAAGTCTACAGAAGTTACTTGCAGAATCAGTTAAAATAGAGGTCAAAATTATGATGCAGTACTCATAATTATCTTTAGACTATGACCTCACATTTCTAAGTGTTGCTCATTATTATAACTAAGCCTTTTGTTGATCATATTAAAAAGGAATAAAGTAAGAAATTTTATTGTGAATATCATGAGTATATGTCTATGGAAGAGATATTTGTTGCTTGGGATTGAACTTGCAGAGACAACAGTAAGCAAGGATACAAAATGTGTCATGTATTAAACAAAGTGGATAGGAGGCAGGATATAGGTATTGGTTAGAGTGCCAACTCTAGGGACAGAATGCCGAGAAGATAAATCCCAGCTCTGCTTCTACTTGCAAAAATGGTGAAGATGCATGTTTCATAAATGATCCAAAATTTTAAAGTTTTGCTATAATTTTACATAATCTGTGTATAGAGGATTGAATAGCATCCTTCAAAACCTCATATCCAGTCAGAATGTCAAAATATGATTTCATTTGCAAAGAAGATCTTTGTGGAAGATGAGGTTCTACGGACTGAAAATGGGCCCTCATTCTAATGACTGGTGTCTTTATGAGAGAAAGGGGACATAGTGATGTAGAATCGCACAGGAAAGGAGGTCACGTGATGATGGAAGCACAGATTAGGGTGATAACAGCTGCAAGCCAAGGATTGCCAGGAGCTACTAGAAGCTGGAAGAGGCAAGGGAGGGTTTCCCTCAGATCCTACGGAGGGAGCATGGCTCTGCTGACACTTGGATTTCAGACTTCTTGTCTCCAGAACTTTAAGAGGACAAATTTATGTTGTTTTAGGCCACCCAGTTTGTGGTGTTTTGTTATGTCAGCCCTAGGAAACTAACACATCATGTGAGTAAGTAAATAAATATGATTTGACCATTTTACCTATTCCACTGAAAGATTATATATTCACGTAGATCAAAACAAACAAACTTCAATTTCAATTTTTTTCTTTAAGAAAAGTTTGTGAATTACCTCATAAACCAGCATAGAGAGTAGCATGATATACACTTTGTCAACCATTTGACTGTCGAAACAATTTTTTGTTGATTACTCTTTTGGCAGTCTGTGGAAATAAGCCCTCTTCATGCACTGCTGGCGGCATGTAAATTGGTACAACCCTAGTGGGGGCCTTTTGGAAATGTCTTTTAAAATTGCAAATGCATATTCTCTTTGACCTAGAAATTCTTCTTTTAGGAATTTATCCTATATATACTAAAGCCCAGTGTAAAATAATGAGTCAAGATTATTCATTGAACCATTGTTTGTAAAAGCAGAAGATTAGAAAAGGCATTTAATGTCCATTAATACAGGAAATGATTAACTAAATCACAATTCAGCTATAACCATGAATGACTTATAAAATCTGAGAGAAAGGTATAGAAATACTCTATGTCCAGGGTCAGCAAGCTACAACTTGTGTCTGATTTTGTTTTTTTTTTTTTTAAGATTTTATTTATTTGACAGAGAGAGAGAGAGAGAGATCACAAGTAGGCAGAAAGGCAGAGAGAGGAGGGAGGAGAGAGAGGAGGAAGCAGGCTCCCCACTGAGCAGAGAGTCCGATGTGGGGCTCAATCCCAGGACCCGGAGATCATGACCTGAGCCGAAGGCAGAGGCTTAACCCACTGAGCCACCCAGGTGCCCTGTGTCTGATTTTGAAAAAAAAAAAAAAAAAAATGAATACATTCACATTGTGTATTATCTCTGGATGTGGCCACTAAACTTCAGATCTCAGTAATTGTGACAGAAGTGCTATGTCCTGAAAACCCAAAATATTTGTTGTTAGGCCCCTTACAGAAAAAAATTTGCCAATCCCTTTTCTTGCAGTGATTATATATATAATTTTTTTCTGTGTATACACACACACACACACACATATATGTATATACATATACACATACATATATAAATCTCACATATGTATATAAAGCATGGCACAGAACAATATGAATATATGTTAACATTTTTGGATAAAGAAGAGGATAAAAAAAGTTGGCATTCTCTTGTTTATAAAGAAACTGGCTGGATCAATAAGAAACAACGTAAAGGTTACCTGTTCTGGTAAACAGAGACATGGGGCAAATGGTGGATTGTGTGGAAGGAGAATTTTTCAGTCTCACTCTATTGTTACACCACTTAATTTTTCAAAAAAATTGTGTGGTACATTATTTATTTAACAATCATATAATAAATAACATTTTCAACTATTATGGATACATTAACTGTATGCAGTATTTGGCTTTGGGTAAATACAATGAACATATGAGCCGGGTCAATGAAGAACATCTCTGCTGACGTGCAATGTAATACAATTGAAGCATCATAGTTTGGAGTCAGGCAGACCTGGGTTTGAATCCCAAGTCAACCTTTTACTAATTGAATGAGGGCAAGGACAACTACTTCCCCAGAGCCTCCCAGTCTTCACCTCTCACCTCTACAGTGAGCATGAATGGTACACATGGCCAGGGCAAATGTGGGGCTCTCATGAGCAATATATACATAGCTCATTTAGTCTAATACCCAGCACATAGTAGGTACCAGAGTATTTTAGATATTAGCATCATTTATTTTGTAGAAAAAGTTCTATAAAATACCTAGTACCAATAACAAATAATAACTATACTTACAGTTATTAATGATTTTGTTGTTTATCTCAGTGACATTAGGGGTTTACTTCAAACTATTTCTAATAATATTTCTAAAGTTTTGCCATGATAAAGAAGGAACTGAATGGAATGCATAGATAATGAAAATGGTCAATGAAAAAACAACAAAGATACAAAATAATCTGGCAGTTGTACATTTTTACTCACATCAATATAGCTGGCATTTATATAATTTGACCCTGCATCTCCATTTATATCAGAGAGTTCAACACGGTTATAATCATCTGTTCAAAGAAAAAAAATATAAATAAATGAAATAATGAATAATCAAGTAGCCTAAATATATGGAAATCCAATTCTCAATGAGTACGTACAAGGAAGGATGTCAACATAACGGTTTTTATTCTGGTTAAAGGGTTTTCGAGCATCCTTGATAGAAAACTTGCTGAACACCCGTGGAATGCTCTGAAAGACATAAAGATCCTTTGGGTCACAGCAGATTCAAGAAAAACAATTTTCCCCTTGCCATTTGTCATTTTGAGCAAAGGAAACATCCTATAACGTATTTCCTTTATGCTGATAAACAAGCTGTGTCGTGTCATTGAAATTAATATTGTTAGAAATTATGCCAAAAAAAAAAACAACTAAAAAATGAATGTTGGCCTGGCTATTTTGAGAATAAAACCCACAAGTGAAAGTAAATTCCTAATTAATTACCACTGTAATATTCATTTAAAAACACAAACTTGGATATTTACCTAGACTATAAGTACAAAACTGGCCAAATATGTTTTGTGTCACAACCTCAAAACTGATAATGATACAATGAAGAATTATTTTTGAAATGTTTACTTGTTTCATTACTATAACTATCTCTTTTGTTCTGTAAATATCTTAATAATCTCTGCTTTGACTATGCTGCAGTATTACGTGGGATAAACTACAAAGGCAAATAGTTATATAATACATTTAAAATGGAATGATCTTGACAATTGAGTAAATTTCTCATCATATATCAAGAGGAGCACGCACCTGAAATTCAGCCAGAAAAAGTCTTCCTTCATCAGCAATCTTCCTCTTGTAAGTTTCCAACAAAATATCAGCATGGATTGGCTCTACACTCATCAGCTGTTTTTCATCATCTTTAAACATATTAAGGATTCATGACCAGGGTTATGTCTATCTTTCAAGTGTTCATACAAATTCCATTAAATTTGTAGCTTATATTAACCCTTTTCTCCTTTCCTCCTCATACATATTCCATCTGGAAAATCTCCCTCACCTACAAAGATTCACCTATAAACCCATGATTTCTAAATTTTGGGCTCCAGCCCTCTGCTGGGCTTTATATTAACCTTTCAGACCATCTCCCAGATTTCCCATACAGTTATACCACATGTATCTCAAAGTCAAAATGTTCAAAGTAAAAATAATGTTTCCTTGACTCAAGTATTTCAAATCTCAGTAAACAAGATCACCATTCACAAAGTAATTTAAGATCGAAACTTCCACATGATCCAAGATATCCCCCTCCATCTCCATATCCAGTAGGTCACTGGGTGCTTTCGATCCCTCTGCCAGTGGTCAGGGGCAGACAGTCCTCCTCATGCACGCAACTACATCTTCCGAACTCCTCTCCTTGTCTCTAGTTTTTCCTTATGCTAACTTTTCTTTTATTTATTTTTTATTTTTATTTTATTATTTTTAAGATTATTTATTTATTTATTTGACAGACAGAGATCACAATAGGCAGAAAGGCAGGCAGAGAGAGAGGGGGGAAGCAGGCTCCCCGCTGAGCAGAGAGCCCAATGCGGGGCTCGATCCCAGAACCTGAAGGCAGAGGCTTTAACCCACTGAGCCACCCAGGCGCCCCATAACTTTTCTTTTAAACTGCCCCCAAAATTAGTCTTCTGAAATACTAACATGAGCAGGTAACTCTACTTGTTAAAAAATTATAACACTATTATTAGTGTTCCATTGCCTAAATCTAAGGTTTGACTACGTCATTAATACAACAGTTACTATACTTATGTGCCTATATTATAGTTATTATTTTTTCCTTTTTCAAGTTATTATGAAATTTTGTGAACATACAGATAAGAGAATATGATTAATACCCTGATAGTCAGGATTCAGCTTCATTCGATATTCCCTTCACACTAAGCTCTAAACAAGTTGTGCTTATCTGCTATGCCTCGAGGGTACAAACCCCATTATATTCTACACTTTTTTAATAACTTAGTAAGGAGTAAAATATATAGAGAGCTACAGTCGTGCATTGCTCCTGAACAACAGTTTCAGAAGAATAAGAGAATGTAAACTGTCACACATATGAAAAATATGTTTCTTCTGTTCAGGTTAATGTTCTCTATGAGGTAAAGAAAGAAGATGTCTGTTAGGATTGCACATTTATCTTATTGTTTGTGGAAACAGTCTATCCAAATACTCTTAACAAAGTTGCTTCTTTGGGTTGTTGGGAATCTCTGATATTCATTCGTTCTGAATTTAGAGCGACAATTGAGGTTAAATGGAGTTTGGGTAAGTTCTAATGCATGCAAACGGACAATCAGTATCAACTTTGAGATAAAAGTCTTCTTTGACCCTTCCTAGTCTGCGTTGACACCCTGAAATTCATTCCCCTTCTCTGCTTAGGGGCTTGTTATTCTTGTGCTCTTCATTCTTCCCTCTGTCTATCAGAACTAATTTTCAGAACATTTTACCTCATTCATGCATGTATTCATTGACATGTTTTGAATGCCACATACTCAGATAGGTACTGGGGATAGAGCAGTGAAACGAGAAAGAAAAATCTCCCTGTCTTCATATCCCTCGCTTACATTCTAGTTAGGGGAGGAGAGTTATCGAACAAGTAAAATATATAATACAATATCAGGTAGTGATAGATTTTGCAGTGGAAAATAAAGCCAAGGAACTCTAAAGAACCAATCCTAATGCTTTTGCTTACTGATTTAGAACCTGCTCTTGCAGAGGAAAACCTGTCAGAAGTTCCAATAAGACAGAGGAGTTCTTAAATTTTTGCTGTCTTGAATATGAGACAACAAATCATTTTCTTTATTGTAAACATAGTTTCAATCTTTATCTCCATCCCCTTTTACCAGATCCAAAATCACATTGAAAGAATTAAAGAAATAGTATAAAAGTTGAAAAAGAAGAGAAAAAATGGAATTCCTTTTTCTTACCTAAGTCAAATTACAATTTTTTTGTCATGCTCATAAATGAGCCTTTAGTGAAAAGCCACCATCCCATCCTGGAAGAGACTTGACCACACTTACCACTTCCTCCTCTATGAGACTTTCCATCTGTTCTTCCATCCACCACTCCCTCATTGGTTGATCTAATGTCTCCCCACAATCTTAGAAGACCCAGATGCCTGCCTTTCCCACTCAGCCTTCTATCTTTCCATAGCATCATACACATTCAATCACTATGGCATTTACCAAATGGCTTTCATATAGTCTCGATATTTCTGTTTTCCTCTGTTAAATTTTAAACCTTTTAAGAGCAGAGTCTGTGGTCTATAATTGCAAAGTTTTCAATGCTGGCACAATGTTTGGCATATACTGGGAAATTCATAGTACTTACTGATCTAAATAGAATTTATATATATATATGTATACAATATAATATATATTTATTTTATTTATATTTTACTTATTTATATATATATATATATAGAGAGAGAGAGAGAGAGAATAAATGAATTTAAGTTGCATGATTGTATCAACAGAGGAAGTCCAAATTATATTTTTTTAAATGTTGACTTCTTATTTAAAATAAATGGATTCAAATGTGCAAGGGGATATTCACCAGTAAAAAAATATCTCCACTTACCCCTTTCAACAAGTATAACCTCTTCTTCCATATTGCTGTGAAAATAAGAAATGGAAGTTTATATATTTTTAAAGAAACATAAGAGTTCAGTTGGGATTCAATTTATATTTAGTGCATGTATTGAGGAAGGAAGTAATGGAGACAGGGAGGATAAAGGGGAAAGGAGAAGAGAGGAGGGGAAGAGAGAAAGGGAAGGGGAGGGAAGGGAGGAGGAAGGAACATGGCAGGGGAGGGAGAAAAGAATGAAGGAGAGGAGACATGGGAGACAGAGAGGAGTAAAGAAAAATTAAGGGAGGAAGAAACCAACTAGGAGTTGTCTGTTAAACGCAATTAAGTGGCTACATTTTTTGTTTTTAAATTCTTGTTTTTCATAAAATGTAGCTGTTCCTGGCCAAGGGAATATATATAATTCCTTAGGTATTTCTCTCTTTCCTTTTTGCCTTTATCATTTATAGAGCCCTCTGACCTACTTTGTACTAAAAGAATAAATATTTATTCATTTCATTGGTTATTACTTTTAAAAATCCATAACATTATTAGTAAATGTAAAAACAATTAGTATTTACTATAAACAAAGAAGACCACACTAAGTTTTTGATCAAAAGTTCACTGACAAACTGGACTTCATGCTACTTCCCCTTCTTTACTTAACTGGTTCTAAAGTTGCCCCATATATGGGTGCTTTCATCATTATTACTATTATTTTTCATTTTGAAATCAACTCTTACCTGGACCTCTTGTTGCGAAGGTCATAGATTTTATAGAGAACAACGAGGAGGGCTAGGAATGTCACAATGATCAGAAATACCAGAAATGTAATCAGTGCTCTAGAATTATCTAGAAGTGAAAAATAACACATGAAGAAATTTATTATGGCAAATATTTAACTGGATTTTTTGATATCACCTTTAAAGTACTTTCATTTTGGGGCATCTGGGTGGCTCGGTGGGTTAAGCCTCTGCTTTCGGCTCAGGTCATGATCTAAGGGTCCTGGGATCGAGCCCCACATCAGGCTCTCTGCTCAGCGAGGAGCCTGCATTCCCCCCTCTCTCTGCCTGCCTCGCTGCCTACTTGTGATCTTTCTCTCTGTCTCTGTCAAATGAATAAATAAAATCTTTTTTTTTAAAAAGTACTTTCATTTTAATATGTTATCTTCTTTTGAAGTTTTCAAAAAATAGTTTTTAGAATGAGACTAAATAGAAAAAATTCTTGATTTTGTGTATTTTGCCTACATTACTCAAAACAAACAAAAACACCTAATATTTTAAAGGAATAATTAGAATATAAAAGAAAAACTCTCTTTTCTCCCACAAGATATTGTTCCTTTATGCAACACAATCCTTTAGGCTTAATTCTCTTTCTTCCAGCATTCCATTTTGAAGGGATAAGAGAGATAATCCAGTTATTACAAATCTCGGAGAAAAACACACATAGTTTAACTTTTGTGCAGAAGCAGATAGCTTCCCAAAAGGATCAGAAAGACTTCTGTTCCACACAGATAAAACTTCTCATCTACTCACTAAGGCATAAAACCAATTAACCAAGGGACAAAAACTGTTTCATTCTACCATTAGGATTACTTATCCTGATGTAAATTTTCACCAGAGTTTAACATGAAATCATGCCCTTTTCTGGAGAAAAGGGAGATGAAAGAGAATACTAGAGGAGAATACAGGCAGTAAACTCTTTGACCTCAGTATTAGCAACTTCTTATTAGACACATTGCCAGAGGCAAGAAAAACAAAAACAAATTATCGGGGCTTAATCAAGATTAAAACCTTCTGCACAGAGAAGGAAACAATCAACAGAGCTAAAAGGCAACCTATGGAATGGGAGAAGATATTTATAAATGACATATCTGATAAAGGGTTAGGATCCAAAATTGATAAAGAATTTCTCAAACTCACCCCCCCCCAAAATAATCCCATTAAGAAATGGGCAGAAACATAAATAGACATCTTTCCAAAGAAGATAACCAGATGGCTAACAGACACATGAAAAGATGCTGAACATCATTCATCATCATGGAAATACAAGTCAAAACCACAATGAGATAACACCTCACACCTGTCAGAATGACTCTAAAATTAACAATACAGGAAACAACAGATGTTGGTGAGGAAGCAGAGAAAAAGGAACCCTCACACACTGTCGGTGGGAATGCAAACTGGTGCAGCCACTCTGGAAAACAATATGGATACTCCTCAAGAAGCTGAAAATAGAACTACCCTACCACCCAGCAATTGTACTACAAGGTATTTATCTAAAGGATATAAAAATACAGATTTGAAGGGGCACATGCACCCTGATGTTTATAGCAACATTATCACAATACCTAAACTCTGGAAAGAGTCCATGTGTCATCAACTGATGAATGGATAAAGAAGATGTGAATATGTGTGTGTGTGTGTGTGTGTGTGTGTGTGTGTGAATATATATATATTTTCATATATATAATATGTTTATTACATATATGATGGAATATTACTCGGCCATCAAAAAGAATGAAATCTTGCCATTTGCAATGATGTGGATGGAGCTAGAGGGCTAAATGAAATAAGCCAGAGAAAGACAAATACCATATGATTTCACTCATGTGTGGAATTTACGAAACAAAACAGATGAACGTGGGGAAAGAGAAGGAAAAATAAAATAAGGTAGAAACAGAGATAGAGGCAAACCATAAGAGACTATAAACTGTAGGAAACAAACTGAGGGTTGCTGGAGGGGAGGTGAGTGGTGGGATGGACTAAATGGGTGATGGGCATTAAGGAGGGCACCTGTGATAAGCACTGAGTGTTATATGTAAGTGATGAGTTACTAAATTCTACTCCTAAAACCAGTACTACACTCTATGTCAACTAACTTGAATTTAAATAAAACTTGGACAAATTTTTTTAAAAAGAAGTAAAAAAGTAGATGTTATATAAGTAAATAATAAAGTAAAATTCTATTTTAATAAACAGAAAAAATAATAATACAAAGAATCCTCAGTCAACAGCCCCTCTAAGGATCACAGCATTTCTAATCAACTTCTCCTATTGTCTCACTATGGCTTTGATCAGACTGCTGATAAGAACCACACTCTCAAGGAAACTCTCAACAAGAGAGGGGGATTCCAAAATAATAAACTGATTGACAGTTTCCAAAATGTGACTAACAGGAGTGCCAAAAGGACTACAGGGGGAAAAAAAAATAGAGCAAAGAAAATTTCTCAGAAATATAAGTCTCGAGGACAAAAAAAGCCAATAACATCCAGGAAAAGAAATGAAAAAAAGACCAATGCAAGACCAAGAATAAGAGGAAACCCTAAAAGTTCCCAAGAGAACAAAAATATGGGAATATAGGAAAAGATTGAGAAATGGGAAGGCATTAGAAAGTAATGCTGGGGGTGACTGGGTGGTTCACTGTGTTAAGCCTCTGCCTTCAGCTCAGGTCATGATCTCAGGGTCCTGGGATTGAGCCCCGCATTGGGCTCTCAGCTCAGCGGGGAGCCTGACTGCCCCCATCCCCACCCGCCTCTCTGACTACTTGATCTCTCCCTCTCTGTCTGTCAAATTAAAAAAAAAAAAAAAAAAAAGTAATGCTGGGTGTAGGAGAACAAAACAGAAATCCTTTTTTAATTCTAGATTTTTAAACTTAGAATTCTATGCCAGGTCAAAATATTGATCAAGTGCCAGGGTAGAATCAAGCATTTCATTTTTATATGTGCAAGCATTAGAATATTTTCTCCTTACACTAGAGAATATATACAAGTAAATTTTTTAAAAAGTTAGATTCAGATGTAGCAATTCTAAAAGAGAAAACTAATGAAGGAAAATTTTACCTCAGCGGCTGAGCTGTACACCTAGGGAGTCCAAATCAGTACAAGAAGAAAGGGGCCCCAGGAGTTCACTAGAAAATGTTGTCAAAATATAAATGAGGAAATCTTATGCCAGGGAAGCTCAGCAATACTTTTCTAGTATTTCTGGTTGGCAAGGGCCAGCCCCAGACCTCCCCTGGAGAAGATGTCACTATTAATGTTGTTGGCTAATTGAATTTAAATTTTTTAAGTAATGTCTTAACTGTTTATCTCTAATGACAATGCCATTGGGAGCAGAAAGTCAATAAAACATTTCCTGCGTTATGGAAAAATGACCTTGGGATAACTCTCTAGCCCCACTGACATGGAAATCTGAGAAAAGTGAAATATTACCTGTGTTAAAAGGCAATATTGCCAATGGTGAAAATGATCCCTGATTGCTAAACTGTATCTGGACAGGGAGGTTTTTGTACCGACTACACCATCCTGGGGGAAACCCTAGCTTTAGGTTTTCCTGAATGGAGTAACCCAGGGCACATCTCATTTCTGGCCCCATCCCTGTGGGCACGTCTGGAAGCTATGCCCCTGGGACTATTCTAAGAGATGCTGGTTCCTTTCTTAACACGGGGATTCTAAGCCAGGGCAGCTCCCAGCCTCATACACGTGGTCTGATTCTCTTCCCTCACCTCTGGGGGGTGGCAGGGAGGGGTCACAGAATGGTTCTCAGACCACCATGCTCATTGCTACCGCAGTTGAGGCTGATAGCTTCCCTCACTGGCACCCTGTGTTTCCCGTTCTGTGTCTTTCTGAGTGAAGCGGTCTCACATCTGGCCTATTAAGATGTGAGTGTGAAATGTCCCCAGTTGAGTCTTTGACCCCCAATAGTAGGTGCTGCGGCTATAAGCTATCTGCATGCTCGGGGGAAAAAAAATCAATGAAGCTGTTTTTATCGTAAAGAATTATAAAAGAAAAGTACTGAAATGGTAATAAAATCAAAGCTACTTGGCTGAATTGGGTGGGCATTTCACATTGGGAACATTTAGTTTAAGCCTCTGAACAGAAAGAATGAAAACTGTACATGGGCCTTAGGAAAGCAGCTTGGAACAGGAGCTTTTATCTCTTTCCTCTTTTTCAAAGACTTCAGAAAAGAAGGTGTTCATCATCGTGCAGATGCATATGTGTGTAAGAGAGAGAGGCTGAGATGCTGCAATGATAGCATCAGAAACAGCCTGTGGTTAGTAACACAATACATAGAGATTTAAATAATTTAACTTAATTTACAAGCCAATAGGCAGAGAAAACTTAAAACAATGAACTAAGTCTTCTTCCTTCATAGGATCAGATCAATGGGCAATGTTTATCTTAGCTCTAGAAAGAATAGCAATATTCTTGACATATATGGAGAGAACTATAAGGAGAACTGAAAACAGAAAGGGTGAAAATTGGTCCTCTCCACGAGCAGGACAGAGATTGGGGAGTGGTGACAGGTACCTGTTATTTTCATTATCATGATGACATTTAAATTTGTGATTTTTTAAAGATTTTATTTATTTATTTGGCAGACAGATATCACAAGCAGGCAGAGAGGCAGGCAGAGAGAGAGGAGGAAGCAGGCTCCCTGCCAAGCAGAGAGTCCGATGTGGGGCTCGATCCCAGGACCCTGAGATCATGACCTGAGCTGAGGGCAGAGGCTTTAACCCAGAGAGCCACCCAGGTGCCCCTAAGTGATTTTTTTTTCTATCTGCAACTTTGTTTTGATTTAAATGTGTAAAATATTAACGATGAAAAATCAAATAAGCATATTGTTATTAAGCATTATCTTGGCTTTAGTTACGTAAATTAGGACAGATTTTTTTCTAATGCCTACTTCTACCAAGCTTACCTTGGACTGACAGAATAAGATAAAATAAGTAACAATCTCCAAAACAGTACACAAAACAAACATGAAAAAGTGTCATAAACCTAATCATAATTTAAGTCTATATAGATAAGACTTGTGAATTATTTTATGAAATCAATAATCCTTTAATAATTGAATCTCCTAATAGAATTTAAAATACTGTATTTTACAGGGAACAAACTGATGGTTGTCTATGAGAAGAGGGGTGAGGGGATGAGTAAAATGGGTGACGGGAGTGGGAGGCACAGGCTTTCAGTTATGAAATGATTAAATCACTGGAATAAAAGGCACAGCATAAGGAATAGAGCCAGTGATATTGTAATTGTGTTGCATGGTGACAGATGGTAGCCACATTTGAGGTGAACATAGCATAAAGTATAGTTGTTAAATCACTATGTTGTATACCTGAAAATAATGTAACATTGTGTATCAACTATACTCAAAAATTAAAAATGAAGTAAAATATTGTACTTTATTTACCTATACATCTTTTTATAGGCAACTTAAAATATTGTTTATGGAAAACATGAACGTTTAAAAATTAAATATTAGTATGAATGTAAAATAAAACTTTGTGTTAATATATGTTTTGATGTAAATAAAATATAATAAATAGCCATGTAATGACTTACAAGATGTTGATCGAGAAACTCTTTGTGCAGGTCCATCAAAGTCCCCATTGTTATATAAGACCTGAATTTCAGTAGTAAAAGAGAAAATAATTTTCTAATGTAAATTTATTTATCATATTGAAACACATATATTACTTCTCATACAATGCTATTTATTTTAATTTAAATATACAGGTTAACTTTCAAGTTGAAACCAAGATTATGGCAACATTTTGTTATCAAATATTTTTTAAAGAAATTATTTAACAGTGAAAAAGATAAAAGAAATCTCAACCTATTTAGCTGTAATCGTAATAATAATAATGGTTATAATCAGCAAGAATAAGCAAAACTGAAGGAATAAAATCCAACACAACAAAATATTCAAATCTTAAAATTAAAATTCCCAACCTAATATCTTTACATTTTATTTAAAAGGGAAATTCTATCATATACTGTTTATAAGAGTTATAAATAAAATGCACATACAATTTATAAAAATAAGTAGAAATAAGAATCACAATATTTATAATATAGTGATATTTAATTCACAAGGATTAAAATGATAAAGATTGGCACCCTCTAGTGATATAGGTTAAAATCTACAGTGTTGACCTAACTAGCGTAACTATCTGTGTCTCGTAATACTGAATACAAATAAAACCGACACAATTTAGTGATACAAGGAAAGCTGAAAGGAGCAAGAAAGCAATAAGAGGCTTTGGCAAAAAACAAATTTAATAAATCTGAATTGTATCATTAAAAGATAAACATGACAAATATAGAAAATATATATCTAAGTTTTTACTCTTTGGTAAAATTTAACAAACATAGTATTCACAGAATATTTAAAAACATTCATTATACACTGAGCTGTAAAAAATACTTTATAAATTCCAAAAAATAGGAATTGTAAAAGCTGATTATCTTTTAAAATCTAACAATTAATAATAATAAAAATCCAAGCACCGATGAGAGGGAGTCAAGATGGAGGAGAAGTAGCAGGCTGAGACGACATTGGGTAGCAGGAGATCAGCAAGATAGCTTATCTAACCATTGTGAACACCTACAAATCCAACGGGAAATTGAAGAGAAGAGGAGCAACAATTCTAGAAACAGAAAATCGATCACTTTCTGAAAGGTAGGACCTGCAGAGAAGTGAATCCAAAGCGATGGGAAGATAGACCCTGAGGGGAGGGGCCGGCTCCCGGCAAGCGGCAGAGCAACGGAGCACAAAATCGGGACTTTTAAAAGTCTGCTCCACTGGGAGACATCGCTCTAGGAGCTAAACCGGGGGGGAAACACAGGCGGGGTCAGCATAACCCCAGGTCCCGCGGGCTCACGGAAGGACCGGGGGTGTCTGAGGGCCGCAGAGCTCGCAGGTATTGGAGCGGGGAAGCCGGCTACAGAGACAGAGCCGAGGACTGAGCTCTCAGCCCGGGTTTACCTTGTGCCGGTTGCAGGCTGGGTGGGCTCGGAGCGCAGCCGGAGGCCACGGAGATGGAAACGACTGGGCGCTTTTCTCCAGGTTCCAGCAATTGACTGCTTTCCTCAAGGCGCAACCGCAAGCCAGGGAGGCAGGGCGGTTGGGCGCTTTTCTCTAAGGGCGCACTGAGGAGCGGAACCCCAAGCTCTCGGCTCCTCTGGGCCGAGAGATTGGGAGGCCGCCATCTTCATTCCCGTCCTCCGGAACTCTACGGAAAGCGCTCAGGGAACAAAAGCTCCCGAAAGCAAACCTGAGTGGATTACTTAGCCCGGCCCCTGGCAAGGGCGGTGCAATTCTGCCTGCGGCAAAGACACTTGAGAATCACCACAACAGGCCCCTCCCCTGGAAGATCAACAAGAAACCCATCCAAAACCAACTTCAGTCACCAAGAACAGCAGAATTCCACAGCAGGAGAAAGCAAATCTTATCTGGACAAAATGACAAGGCAGAAAAACTCACCTCAAAAAAAAGAAGAAGAGGCCGTACCGAAGGCTGGGGACCTAATCAATATGGACATTGGTAACATGACAGATCTAGAGTTCAGAATGACAATTCTCAAGGTTCTAGCCGGGCTCGAAAAAGGCATAGAAGATATTAGAGAAACCCTCTCCAGAGAGATAAAAGCCCTTTCTGGAGAAATAAAAGAACTAAAATCTAACCAAGTTGAAATCAAAAAAGCTATTAATGAGGTGCAATCAAAAATGGAAGCTCTCATGGCTAGGATAAATGAGGCAGAAGAAAGAATTAGTGACATAGAAGACCAAATGACAGAGAATAAAGAAGCTGAGCAAAAGAGAGACAAACAAATACTGGACCACGAGGAGAGAATTTGAGAGATAAGCGACACCATAAGACGACACAACATTAGAATAATTGGGATTCCAGAAGAAGAAGAAAGAGAGACGGGAGCAGCAGGAATATTGGAGAGAATTATTGGAGAGAATTTCCCTAATATGGCAAAGGGAACAAACATCAAAATCCAGGAGATGCTAAGAACGCCCCTCAAAATCAATAAAAATAGGTCCATACCTCGTCACCTGATAGTAAAATTTACAAGTCTTAGCGACAAAGAGAAAATCCTGAAAGCAGCCCAGGAAAAGAAGTCTGTAACATACAAGGGTAAAAACATTAGATTGGCAGTGGACCTATCCACAGAGACCTGGCAGGCCAGAACGAACTGGCATGATATATTCAGAGCACTAAACGAGAAAAACATGCAGCCAAGAATACTATATCCGGCTAGGCTATCATTGAAAATAGAAGGAGAGATAAAGAGCTTCCAGGACAAACAAAAGCTGAAAGAATTTGCAAACACCAAACCAGCTCTACAGGAAATATTGAAAGGGGTCCTCTAAGCAAAGAGAGACCCTAAAAGTAGTAGATCAGAAAGAAACAGAGACAATATACAGTAACAGTCACCTTATAGGCAATACAATGGCACTAAATTCATATCTCTCAATAGTTACCCTGAATGTTAATGGGCTAAATGCCCCAATCAAAAGACACAGGGTATCAGAATGGATAAAAAAACAAAACCCATCAATATGCTGCCTACAAGAAACTCATTTTAGACCCGAAGACACCTCTAGATTTAAAGTGAGGGGGTGGAAAACAATGTACCATGCTAATGGACGTCAGAAGAAAGCTGGGGTGGCAATCCTTATATCAGATCAATTAGATTTTAAGCCAAAGACTATAATAAGAGATGAGGAAGGACACTATATCATACTAAAGGGTCTGTCCAACAAGAAGACCTAACAATCTTAAATATCTATGCCCCTAACATGGGAGCAGCCAACTATATAAACCAATTAATAACAAAATCAAAGAAATACATTGACAGTAATACAATAATAGCAGGGGACTTTAACACTCCCCTCACTGAAACGGACAGATCATCTAAGCAAAAGATCAACAAGGAAATAAAGGCCTTAAATGACACACTGGACCAGATGGACATCACAGATATATTCAGAACATTCCATCCCAAAGCAACAGAATATACATTCTTCTCTAGTGCACATGGAACATTCTCCAGAATAGACCACATCCTGGGTCATAAATCAGGTCTCAACCAGTATCAAAAGACTGAGATCATTCCCTGCATGTTTACAGACCACAATGCTCTGAAGCTAGAACTCAATCACAAGAGGAAATTTGGAAAGAACGCAAATACATGGAGACTAAACAGCATCCTTCTAAAAAATGAATGGGTCAACCAGGAAATTAAAGAAGAATTGAAAAAATTCATGGAAACAAATGATAATGAAAACACAATGGTTCAAAATCTGTGGGACACAACAAAGGCAGTCCTGAGAGGAAAATATATAGCGGTGCAAGCCTTTCTCAAGAAACAAGAAAGGTCTCAAATACACAACCTAACCCTACACCTAAAGGAGCTGGAGAGAGAACAACAAAGAAAGCCTAAACCCAGCAGGAGAAGAGAAATCATAAAGATCAGAGCAGAAATCAATGAAATAGAAACTAAAAAAAACAATAGAACAAATCAACAGAACTAGGAGCTGGTTCTTTGAAAGAATTAATAAGATTGATAAGCCCCTGGCCAGACTTATCAAAAAGAAAAGAGAAAGGACGCAAGTAAATAAAATCATGAATGAAAGAGGAGAGATCACAACCAACACCAAAGAAATACAAACAATTATAAGAACATACTATGAGCAACTCTACGCCAAAAAATTTGACAACCTGGAAGAAATGGATACATTTCTAGAGACATATAAACTACCACAACTAAACCAGGAAGAAATAGAAAACCTGAACAGACCCATAACCAGTAAGGAGATTGAAACAGTCATCAAAAATCTCCAAACGAACAAAAGTCCAAGACCAGACGGCTTCCCAGGGGAATTCTACCAAACATTTAAAGAAGAATTAATTCCTATTCTCCTGAAACTGTTCCAAAAAATAGAAATGGAAGGAAAACGTCCAAACTCATTTTATGAGGCCAGCATCACCTTGATCCCAAAACCAGACAAGGATCCCATCAAAAAAGAGAATTACAGACAAATATCCTTGATGAACACAGATGCGAAAATTCTCACCAAAATACTGGCCAATAGGATCCAACAGTACATTAAAAGGATTATTCACCACGACCAAGTGGGATTTATTCCAGAGATGCAAGGTTGTTTCAACATCCGCAAATCCATCAATGTGATACAATACATTAATAAAAGAAAGAGTAAGAACCATATGATACTCTCAATAGATGCTGAAAAAGCGTTTGACAAAGTGCAGCATCCCTTCCTGATTAAAACTCTTCAAAGTATAGGGATAGAAGGCACATACCTCAATATTATCAAAGCCATCTATGAAAAACCCACCGCAAATATCATTCTCAATGGAGAAAAACTGAAAGCTTTTCCGCTAAGGTCAGGAACACGGCAGGGATGTCCGTCATCACCACTGCTGTTCAACATAGTACTAGAAGTCCTAGCCTCAGCAATCAGACAACAAAAAGAAATTAAAGGCATCCAAATTGGCAAAGAAGAAGTCAAACTATCACTCTTTGCAGATGATATGATACTATATGTGGAAAACCCAAAAGGCTCCACTCCAAAACTGCTAGAACTTATACAGGAATTCAGTAAAGTGTCAGGATATAAAGTCAATGCACAGAAATCAGTCGCATTTCTTTACACTAACAACAAGACAGAAGAAAGAGAAATTGAGGAGTCAGTCCCATTTATAATCGCACCCAAAACCATAAGATACCTAGGAATAAATCTAACCAAAGAGGCAAAGAATCTATACTCAGAAAACTATAAAGTACTCATGAAAGAAATTGAGGAAGACACAAAGAAATGGAAAAATATTCCATGCTCATGGATTGGAAGAACAAATATTGTGAAAATGTTTATTGTAAAGCAATCTACACATTTAATGCAATCCCTATCAAAATCCCATCCATTTTTTAAAGAAATAGAACAAATAATCCTAAAATTCATATGGAACCAGAAAAGACCTCGAATAGCCAAAGGAATATTGAAAAAGAAAGCCAAAGTTGGTGGCATCACAATTCCAGACTTCAAGCTCTATTACAAAGCTGTCATCATCAAGACAGTATGGTACTGGCACAAAAACAGACATATAGATCAATGGAACAGAATAGAGAGCCCAGAAATAGACCCTCAACTCTATGGTCAACTAATCTTCGACAAAGCAGGAAAGAATATCCAATGGAAAAAAGACAGCCTCTTCAACAAATGGTGCTGGGAAAATTGGACAGCCACATGCAGAAAAATGAAATTGTACTATTTCCTTACACCACACATGAAAATAGACTCAAAATGGATGAAGGACCTCAATGTGAGAAAGGAATCTATCAAAATCCTTGAGGAGAATGCAGGCAGCAACCTCTTTGACCTCAACCGCAGCAACTTCTTCCTAGGAACATCGCCAAAGGCAACAGAAGCAAGGGCAAAAATGAACTATTGGGATTTCATCAAGATCAAAAGCTTTTGCACAGCAAAGGAAACAGTTAACAAAACCAAAAGACAACTGACAGAATGGGAGAAGATATTTGCAAACGACATATCAGATAAAGGGCTCGTATCCAAAATCTATAAAGAGCTTATCAAACTCAATACCCAAAGAACAAATAATCCAGTCAAGAAATGGGCAGAGGACATGAACAGACATTTCTGCAAAGAAGACATCCAGACGGCCAACAGACACATGAAAAAATGCTCCACATCACTCGGCATCAGGGAAATACAAATCAAAACCACAATGAGATACCACCTCACACCAGTCAGAATGGCTAAAATTAACAAGTCAAGAAATGACAGATGCTGGCGAGGATGCAGAGAGAGGGGAATCCTCCTACACTGCTGGTGGGAATGCAAGCTGGTGCAACCACTCTGGAAAACAGTGTGGAGGTTCCTCAAAAAACTGAAAATAGAGCTACCCTATGACCCAGCGATTGCACTACTGGGTATATATCTTAAAGATTCAAACGTGGTGCTCCGAAAGGGCACGTGCACCCGAATGTTTATAGCAGCAATGTCCACAATAGCCAAACTGTGGAAGGAGCCTAGATGTCCATCAACAGATGAATGGATAAAGAAGAAGTGGTATATATATATACAATGGAATACTATGCAGCCATCAAAAGAGATGAAATCTTGCCATTTGCCATGACGTGGATGGAACTAGAGGGTATCATGCTTAGCGAAATAAGTCAATCGGAGAAAGATAACTATCATATGATCTCTTTGATATGAGGAAGTGGAGATGCAAGGCGGGGGGGTTGGGAGGAGGTAGGGAAAAAAATGAAACGATGGGATTGGGAGGGAGACAAACCATAAAAGACTCAATCTCAAAAAACAGACTGAGGGTTGCTGGGGGGGAGGGGGGACGGGAGAGGGTGGTGGGGAAATGGACATTGGGGAGGGTATGTGCTATGATGAGTGCTGTGAAATGTGTAAACCTGGCGATTCACAGACCTGTACCCCTGGGGATAAAAATACATTATATGTTTATTAAAATAAAAAAATTAAAAAAAATCCAAGCACCAAAAATGTAAAAACACTCTCTTTAAAAACAGATAAATGAAAAATTCTTTCTAATTGCAGTTGTAAATTCTTTGGAAATTATCAATAATAAGAACATTCTACTCTAAAAATCCACTCGTTAAATTTTATGTCAGTCATTCAAAAATTAGTAATAAATATCACAGACATGGTATATAGTCAAAATTTTACCAAAAGACAGTTCATAGATTTCTTTTGTTTTGCTTTTAGAAAATAAAAAATGAAAGAAATGGACAAAAAAACACTTTCAACCCTAAATTACCAGAACATAAAAATAAATCTACAAAAAAGAAAAGTAATAAATTAAGAATGATAAAAACAACTTTACTATTCTATTAACCAGAGATCACAGTGATGATGAAAACTAAAATGATTGGTACCTCACGATGGCATAAATGTTGTAGTAGAAACAGAAAGAAACATGAAAATGAATTATGGTACATGCAATGAAGAAAACAAGAGACAATCTTTTGGAGGGTAGGGAAAAATGGATAACTAGATAATAATACACTAACTTGATTTTGAAGATTGTATTTTAATATGATGTTTATATTTTTCCAGAATAACTTATATTGACAAATGGGAAAAGAAAATTCTAGAAAGAGAGAAGAGCATCAGGTAAAGTACCTGTACAGATGTGGTTGAGAAACTGAAAAGAAACGTAGCTTAATGGGTGCTAGAAAAGTAAAGGGAGATGATGTATAATGGACGTGATATGCAATAACAAAATATTTCTTTTACATGGACTATTCCTTGAAAAAATAAATATCACCCTCACAAAGTGTAAAATATCTGTAAAGAACAATAATATTGGAAGAAAATGTAAATGGTTCAGAAGGAATTCCTCTGTGTTAAAAGGATTAAAACAAATTATTCAGAGAACAAAACATCCCTATATTAAAGTTATAAAATGTACAAAAACAGGAAAATGTCTCCAATATGCTTTATCAGGTTAGCATAACCTTTGTACCAAAATATATTAAGAATGGAGCATGCCCACACCTATACCAAATGGCTATGCCCATTACTTCTACCACTTATTGAATGATCGCATTTATGAATATCCATTCATAAAGACTTAAAAAAATTAAGCCATTGAATTCAATAATACTTTCAGGAAATAATACATAACAACAGAGCAAGATTTTTTTCTTAGAATGTGACATGGTTTAACATTACAAAACCTATTACTATAATTCACCATATAAACAAATAACATCATGTCATCACAACCATGGCATCATCTAATATAGTACAATAAAAACATGTGATGAAGTCTAACCTATATCTCTGATTAAACAGAGAAACAACAAGAATGTTTATATATTTATATACATTATTATATATATATAAACATTTCTTTAAGTGATTAAAGATATGAAGCCAGTTGCCAACATATTGAACATTATATTGAATAGTCAACTATAGACTGTTTAAATTTCCATCAAATCAGAAATAAAACTGATAAATTTGACTGAATAAAAATAAAAGGAAAAATTGTATATGACTTAGTTTTATAAATAAAATTAAAAAGCAAACTGCAAGTCAGAAACAAAATTTGCAACTTATATGACAAAGACTTTAATATCATCAATACCCAACTTCCCCAAATAAAACTGGGTAAAGGAGGTAAAAAGTATGGTACCACAAGACCAGTAACAGCAACAACAAAAACTATGTTTATCTTCATCAGTAAATAAACTCCATTAAAACAAAAGGAGATGTTAATACCATATTTCACCTACTACACATCAAAGAAAAAGAAGGGCATGCCCAGTATTGTGAGACTTAACAGCAGTCACTTCATATACTGTTATGGGAAGTGTAATTTGGTAACTTAGAGGGAAAAAAATTTATCACAAAAATTCTTAAAATACATGTAAATTTTTTTTAAACCAATACATTTATTTCCAGGAATTTATTTAAACTGAAGTGATTAAAGACAGTTTCAAAGATTTTTCTGTTTACCAGTAAGTGTGTTTATTGATTATTGTCTACAATGGAGATGAAAACAAGCACGGTTAATAGAATGTGATAAAGCCATATGATAGACTCTTACATAGCAATTAAAAATTGCATAGTAGCCGACTATTTAACATGGAAAACTCTTTGTGATATAGTGATATGTGAAAAACTGCATGTTCAAAATGTTGATAATATATATGCTGAATATATATAAATATGCATTACATGTTAAGGAAGTTGTGACGTAATAGAAAATATATACTGGTCTTTGCCCTTGGTTCCTGGCATAGAATTCCTGAAACCCTTATAATTTCCCTGGTGATAGGATTGTCTTTCATTCTAACGAGGTGACTAGTCACTGGAAAGATAAAGCCGTGAGTAGAAGTTTGGAATTTTCAGTCCTGCCTCTCATTCTCTTGAGAAGGTAGAAGGGCTGAAAATGATGTTAATGATTGATCACATCTACATGACGAAGACTCCTTAAAATCTCCAAAGAAAAAGATTTGGGGAGCTATCAGGTTGGTGAACACATCTACATCGGGAGAATGGTACATTCCAAATTCATGGAGACAGAAGGTGCTGTACTTACTTGGGGCCTTCTCAGACATCACCCTATCTCTTCATCTGACTGCATCTGTACCCTTTATCACATCCTTTAATAAATTGGTATAAATAAATAAATAAATGTGAATAAGTGTTTCCCTGAGTTCTGTGGGCCATGCAAACAGTCAGACCTGAGGAGAGGGTCATGGGAATGCCCAATTTATAACCACATTGAACAAAAGTTGAGGGTAACCTAGGGACCAGCTACTTGCAGTTGGCATCTGAAGAGGAATGGGAACAGTCTTGTGGGACCAAGCCCTTCACCAGTGGAATCTGCCACTGTCTCCAGATAGGTAGTGTCAGATTTGAATTAAATTGTAGGACACCCAGCTAGTGCCACAAAGACTTGTTGACGTGGGGAAAAGGCTCCACACATTTTGTGCCCAGAAGTGTCAGTTTAGTGTTGCACATGAAGAGTACAGGAGACTCACAGAGAAGAACACACAAGAGAAGACTGAACTGAGGTTTTCCCCTACAACCAGGAGAAAGACTGAATTTTTTCATTTTAGGAGTACATTCACGAAATATGATCAGTACACAGTAAGCTTATAGACGAGTTTTTTAATTCTCTATGTTCACCTGTATTTCCTAATATTTATTCCTACTCTTTTCCAACCTCAGTGTACCTATAAAATATTTTGTAATTTAAAAAGTCATGTTAATAAAGATAAATTCAAGGTAAATGAAACATTTGACAAATTAATAATCCACTGCATGAAAATGTTGTGCTTCTTGACAGAGGAGCAATAATTTTGCTTTAAGTAAATCACATTGAAGGTCAAAAATATTCCCCCCAAAATATTTGTTTGAAACCACTGTTTTTAGAACTAGGGATTCAAAGTTTGAAGTCAAATATTTAAGACTTCAAAGTTTGATTTCATTAGACACAGTTTCTCAAGCTCACATGAACACTGGTCTTAGTATGATTTAAGTATGACGTGACAATCATTATAATGTATATCAGTACTATAGTGATTATAGAAATTAAAATCTTACCTCAAATTCATATGTTGTTGAATATTGAAGATCTTCTACAGAGAAATTACAAGATTTTGATGTTTTGTTTTTAACATCACCACCTCCAGTTTTGAATTTCAGATGGTAGGAGCCATTCATGGGGCCATTATATTTGGTAGGAGGCTTACAAGTCACAATTATACTATTATCTGTTTTCAGTGAAGCATGTAAGTTGTTGACTGCTTCTGGAGCTATCAAAATGAAGAAAGATTTGTTACTTGAATCACTTTGTAAATGCATATTAAAATCACTTGGCAATGTAAATGTACAATATAAATAATTTTAAGTGTGAATTTGGTGGTTTTAGATGAGGAAGTTACAATAGTACATCCATCAAAATGTTGTACCAAAACACCTAAAAATAAATCACCTAGTCATTCAGTGAATATTAGCATCTATGTTGTACTTGAAATCATGAGAGTTGATGCTATCCCCTACGGGGAGTATATAGAATTACAGAATAGAAGGAAAGAGAGAAAGGGGCAAGGAGAAAAGAAAGGATGATATGGGGACCCTGAAAGTTTACATACAGTCCAGCATCTGCATTGTTTCAAGACTTTTATTTTTCAGTAATCTCTACACCCAACGTGGGGCTCAAACTCACAATCCCAAAATCAAGAGTGGCACTGTACCCACTGAACCAGCCAGATGTCCCAGCTTCTCCATTCTTGAGATGCTTATGTTATCCTAGTAACCACCTACCTGGCTGCATTTTTCAGGAGCAGCAACAAATTATCTTCATTTTTTGTGACTTCACAGAGATTTAGAAAAATAATAAAACCATAAAGTTCAAGGATCTGGACTTTTAAAAGCAGAATCTAAATGACCTTAAATTTCACTAAGAGCATTCTGCGCCCAGCCCTAAATGAGAAATTTTTTCTTCATAAGCCTGGTGCCAGTTAGGATCCCTGGAGCTACAAATACTGCCTTACACAGGGCTGTTTCTTCCTTCCTGACTTAGTGGAGTTAACATTCACCTCAGAGATAGATCTAGCTTTAGATCTTGGAAACTATGGAAACATCATACAGGTGGCAAGAGGCAAATGCCTTTGAAAGGAAACCTCAAATGGAAAATGTGCCATAAAATAAAATAGTAGGTAGTTCAGTATAACAAAGAGAAGAAAATGCCAATAAAATGTTATGTTTTATAGGACGTTTTGTAAGCTAAGCAGAGGTTAGCAAGTGAACACTTTGCTTTCAAAGTGAGACATTATTAGGTGTCTGATTACAGTTGATATTTTTAGATGATAAAGAAAACAACAGATAATGCATTTTTATCTAAGTTGATTAGGTACCTAAATTGAAACCTTAAAAATTGTACCTGTTAATATGCCCTCTGCTTCATTCTTACAATTCTATGATGATATATGAGGTATACAGAAAACCCAGGATAACAGTTTTTAAATTACTGTATTTTAAATTATTATAAACCCTAGATGTTAACACATGTGCCATCTCAATGTGTTTCCTAAATGAAGCACAAAGATAGATGGATTGTATACTGAAAAGTTTACACTTTGCACCTTGCCATTCACAGAAAGAAGCATCAAAGCATAGAACTTACTTGTTGATGCTGTATGACATGTTACCTTCACAGCAGTTCCATTACGTTGTACTTTTCCAATGGCATAGGCATTTAATGATATCTCGTAGGCTGTATAAGGTGCCAAATTTGACAATCTATATTGGATCGTCGTATTATCCAGATTCATGCATTCTTTATTTTTATCATGGGGAAAAATGTAAACATTTATTAAGTCATTAAAAGTCAGGATTGCCACATATTTAATTTGGACTCTACATTAAATCATTTTTTTTTTTAAATTATGTATTTAATTTGACAGAGAGAGAGAGAAAGACAGTGAGAGAGGAAACACAAGCAGGGGGAGTGAAGAGGGAGAAACAGACTTCCTGCCAAGCAGGGAGCCTGATTCGGGGCTCTGAGCTGAAGTCAGAAGCTTAATGACCGAACCACCCAGGTGCCCCTCTACATTAAATCATTTTGAGCCAACTCCAAACTGAGAGACTGAGAAAGATATACATCCTTGGTATTCAGAAGTACTGTATATACAATTACCCGCAAATGTATTGAACAAATTCATTTACTGTAAATAAACTCAAATATTCAAAAATATAATTTCATATAATTGATTTGGAACATAAAACATTTAACAAGTTCAAGTATATTTGTGAAGGTGGTCTCCTTCCTTTCTGAGAAAACACAGCCCACAATGACTTTTATGAGTCTTGAGTTGTATTGTTTTAGAAAGAGTACTTTTTAGGGAGTCTTTTTCTAATATGCAACCTTTGAACTTTGAACACTGATATTAGTTACTGTTATGGATTTGAGGCACAGAATCCATTCAAGGACTAATAACTCTGTTGGCATAAGGGATAAAAGAAAGCATTACGAATGAAAGAAGGAGCATTCTGAATGTAGGGACAAGCCTGACTAGGATACCAGATTCTGGTCAGGGAGGCATATGGCAGGTAGGATCTTGTTTAAATATGTTTTGACATTCAAGCAGACGAATTAGCATTTGTTAAATTGAAAATTCATAAGCCACCATTTTTGAGTAGCCAAGTGGTATCAATCAAAACTTATTAAAAGACAATCAGGATGTAATTAAAGTAAGATTAAAGTTGGCAGCATGATGCTGGCTAGCAATTGTAGTGATAATAGTAATAATAATAAGGTTGATGATAAAAGATAATGACTAGATCATTCTATGTGCCAAGCACGATTTTACTTGGTGTACATGAATGAATTAGCCATCACCACAACTCTATAGGCTGGCTCTCTTAGTTTCATCCAATTTTACAGATGAGAAAACTGAGCCATAGAAACATGAAGCAATCAGTCTATAATCTCACAGGAAAGGAGGAACAGAGCCAGGATGAGACCCAAGCATTGAGGTTCTAGGGTCTATGCTCTTGCCTTCACCACTGCGCATATTGTCTGCTGTGGAAGAAGGGACAAGGGTTTGCAGTGGGGCCAAGTTGTTTTTGAACCTGGGTACTTCACTTTTCCAGTCCAGCTTGACATGCCTATGGATTTGCAGAAACAGTATAAGATCTAACCTGTTAATATCTTGTCTCAGTTACTTAGTATTGAGATTATAGTAATATCTCGACCTTACCATGGAATGTTAAATAATAAGTAAGATAAAATGACTCTTCTAACCTGATTAAATGTCTATTTTCTCAGAAATCCCCAAAGCTGGAGTTAATTGATTTATACCTGCCAGCTTAGTTCTACTCTATCCCTAGTGAGAATTCTCTTTGAGGTCTCCTGGAAAGGCGTTAGCTCAAGAGAGGGGCAGGCATAACTCTCCCTTACCCCTACTCAAACTTCCACTCACTCCTTATGTAGGATCTGACTGCTAGAACAATACCAGATAAAATCTAAGCATCAAGATGCTATTCTCAAGGTCACTCTGGCTTCCATTCAGTGACCTAATTTTGTATGTTTGCATATGTATTCTGACAACCATTCTGCTTCAAAATGATTGATTTATGTACTTCTGTAAAGATTTTATCTTAGCTAATTTGACAAAAGTCAAATTGGTGATTTAATTTTGAAGAATGTGTTGTTCAAAAGATACTGCTGTTTGGGATTAAAGTTTTCAGTGCTTAGAAGGGTGGTTGGGAATGTTCATTTCCGATTGCAAAGGGCTTCAAGCTTTGGTTGAAATGTCAAAATACCTTATGTGAATATCTCTGCCTCTTCCACGAATTTGAACAATTTTTCTCAGGACTTTGACAGCAGAAGTACAATATGAAACACACTAAGGACTTATTTGACATAGTGCTTGAAATTTGTCTTTTCTTAGAGCAAGAGACATGAAATTTTAAGTCATGCATGTTGACTGGAAAGGGTTAGAAAGACACTGGCTTCCTCACTTGTCACTTCTTTGTTTAAGAAGAAAAAAAAAAACACCTTGGGAAATCCACAGCTTCTGAGACTACTCTGAAGTATCTTCTTGAACACTATGCCAAATAGTATAAACCTATTGATCCCCAAAGAATTTTGTGCTGGAAGGGGGAAAAAATATCTTTCTTCTTAAAAAAAGAAAAAAAAAAAGTAATACACAAAATTTCCAGCAACATCATTGTGGTCTTGAAGGGTACACACTGGTTTCAGTAACTTTTGAAAATAGTATGTGGGGGCGCCTGGGTCTCGGGTCCTGAGATTGGACCCTGTGTTGGGCTCCTCACTGAGCGTGGAATCTGCTTCAGATTCACCCTCTCCCTCTCTCTTTGCCCCTCCCTCCACCCACTCTTCACACACACATACACACACGCACACACACACACAAACACACAAATATAGTACTTTGGATGCAACAAAGCATAGATGGCTCTTTCCCATTATTGGGGGGACTTCTTGTCACTTGTCATCCTTAAGTTAATATAAAATACTGCAGTTTCTCAAAGTAGCTCATGCTAAAAACATGAACAACACAGTAGCCAAAAGAGCACAGTTCAAGCTGTTGAATTTGAACATTTATCAGAAGTTCTGTGATCCTGAGTTGCATTACATAAACAATGGATACATTTCTTTTTTCAGAGTTATTATTGAAATGCTTAACAAAATCTTAAAATATTACGAAAACACCCAACAAAGAGGAAACTAAGTAAATGTAGGAAACTACATTTTTGTTCTCTTTCAATATGTAGCTTTCAGAGACACTGAAATGACTGGATTATGAAATAATGAAATCAAATGTAATACCCAACTAAAAAGCAATATAATCTGCAATAGTACTTCATAGACTTTATTCCTGTGGATTTTTAATAGTGATATTACTTGAAACAATGAGAGTAGTTAAAATAATCATTTTAACAATGTTAAAATCCTATCAACTCCCTGATAAAATTGAAGAGGATCTCATGGCATATTTGAGATGAATAGAACAGCAGAACACCTTTCTTTTTATGGCAGTTGATTTGGGGGGAAATGGAGGAAAATATGACAGGTGGGGAAAATATGAAAGGTGAAGTAGAAGGACACACATAGCCTGATATTGGCCAGTTCTCCTTCTTTTCCCCCCAATCCTGTTCAAATGTTACATTTAGATAGCCATATATTTCATGGCACTAAATTAAAAGGAGCTGTACTAGTTGCAAAGAAAATAAAACTAAAATAAAACAAAACTTGTCAGACTGCTAATAATTACATCCTCCTTAACCTGATTATTAAAGTAGACATTTTTTAAAAGCTGTGCAGAGTACAAAGGAGCAATAAACACCACTCATAAATTTTCACCATCTACTCTTCCATTCAAAATACTCCGTAGGAGAGAGTTTGGAAGAGTACAGTAAGGAATAGTGAGTAGACGACTCGGAGAAGAGAAAAGAAAGCCAAACAATGTGCTCATCCAGAATCCAAACCAAGGAAGTTTGTACAAGAAGGGTCTGAGCAAGTATCTAATTAAATTGCTGTTTTATCTTCCTGTAATTTCAATGTTCTTTTCCCATAGACCTAACTTTTGAAATTACCATTACAGCAAGTAGAAGGCATGTATTTCTTCTCCACAGCCTTTGAATCCTCTTAAGCTAAGTTGAAAACGCATGTGTATTTAACTTTGCTTTAGTAGTTTCATTATTAAAAGTCAAACAATCAGCAGGAACAATGTTATCAAAATATAAACTAATACGCTAGAAACAAGCAATTTCAGAATTTTAAATGAATGTCTGTTTCTTTCCTACCAAGCAAAGAGATGGAATTCTGTACGATAGTCAGCTCAGGCCTACTTTAAGCTACAAGTAAAGGATTGGCAAGTGAGCTCTCACATGCTGAGTTGGCTGGGAGGGGGTCCAGTGATGCCTACAGTTTTCTACAAGCATTTTGGATACTTTAAGTTATCCAGGAGATTGTTTTTTTTCCCCCTTAAATAGACTCTCATTTGGAGGGCTCATGGCTGAACTGGTCATAGCACATTTTTTGAATGACATTTATTTTTACAAAGACTAACTTTAACTAGAATTATGCTCCAAGATTCCTCTGCCATTAAACTGGCTTCCATGGCTAAATTAGGCAAACTTTCCTATTTATTCATCCAATATTTTGTGTATACCACCAGGCGCAAGTTTTGAGAGGTATTTGTTTCTTTGTGAGCCTGAATAAGGAGTTTGAACCATGCAACTTACATAATATTTGGAAAATAATAATTATCTTGCAGATATTTTTTTCTCCAGGCTTTGGAGTGTAAAGATTAGAACTAAGACAGATCAAGAAAGACAAGCAAATATTGGGGATGTTCTAGGCGTTAGTCATGTCAGAGACTGGAGAACCCACAGAGAGTGGAAGCAGTTCTAAAATTAAGGCATCTATGGTGCCCATCACAGTCACTCACTAGCTCAACCCCCATTTCTAGCGTTTTTCACTTCTGGAATTATCTTTCCTGATATGGAATTATTCTTAAACAAATTACCTTTATTCTTCTCATAACAAAGAGTATAATTATGAAAAATATCTGTAGGGGGTTTCCAGGTGAGCATGATGTTATTTGCATTTTTATCACTGCAGCTAAAATTCTGAGGTGAGCCTGGCCCTGTTAAAAGAATAAGAATATAAAATATGAAAAAAAGATATGGAAAAAACCATTCTTCCTATTATAATTATGATGATCAATAACCACATTTTAACTATGAATTAATCGTGAAATTAAAAGAAAGATATCTGGTCTTACCCAATTTGCTTTAGAGGTCCCTTAACAGGAAATGTCACTCTAAAGTGGCACCGTTGACCTGAAAGAGTCCACTGACCTGAAGACCTCTGAGAATATCCTCTTCCTCTTATATATATTATGATTCATCTTGGGATTTCTAGATTCCACTGTGCTGAAAATCTGTCATTGGTAGTACTGATAAACTTAACTGTCATTATTTGGAAGCCTCCAGTAACTAGTCATCATAACTTGAGATGGAGAAGGTAATAAATGCCTAGGTCAAATTTATCAGGTACAATTTACAGTAAGACATACTAATTTGAGGTAAAAATGTATGACTTTTGACAAATATATGCATCTACCTAACCACCACCACAGTTAAGACCTAAACTATTTCTATCATCCCCCAAAAGTTCTGTGACACTTCCCCGTCAACTCAGCTCCCTTGCCCAATCCCAACACCCTCTGAAGTGCTCTCTGTTCCTATAGATTAATTTCATTTTTTCACTCATTTCACATAGATAAAATCAAGTAGGAAGTGGTTTTTTATGTTTAGCATATGGCACTCAGTATAATGGTCTAGAGAGTCATTCATGTTGTTGCATGTGTCAGGAGTTGGTTCTTTTATTTCATGAGTAGTATTCCACTGTGAGGATACACCACATTTTATCTATTCATTCAAGTATTATTCGGACATTGGGGTTACTTCCAGACTTTCAGCTACTGTAAGTCAATCTGCTATGAATCTTTGTGTAGATGTCACTGTGCGGACATGTTTTTTTCTATTTTTTAAAATATTTTATTTATTTATCTGACAGAGTGAGAGAGAGAGAGAACACAAGTAGGCAGGAGGAAGGAGGCTCCCCGCTGAGCAGAGAGCCCGATGTGGGGCTCGATCCCAGGACCCTGGGATCATGACCTGAGCTGAAGGCAGAGGCTTAACTGACTGAGCCACCCAGATGCCCCTGTGTTTTTTTCTCTTTGGCAAATACCTGGAGCAAAATTTCTAAGTTATTTCCTTACATCCTCCACCAATAGTATTGTCAGTCTTTTTAACGTTAGCCATTTTAGTGGGGGTATAACGTCATCATCCTCTCATAGTTGTTTTAAATTGCATTTCCCAGATGACTAATGATATTGAGCATCTTTATATGTGCGTATTGGCCATTTGCATATCTTCTTTTGTGAAACATATGTTCAAAATGTTTGAGTATTTTTAATTTGGTCAGTTGGTGTCTAATTTTGTATTTGCAAGAGTTCCCTGTATATTCTGGAGAAACTTCTTTTGTTGAAAAATTAATTGTGGATATTTTCCTATCGTGGCTTGTTTTTTATTTCCTTGATGGCTTTATTTAAAGAGAAAAACATTCAATTTTGATGAGGTCTAATTTATAAAGTTTTTTCTTTATGATTCTTGCTTTTTGAGAACTAGGAAATCTTTGCCTGGACCAAAGTAGCAAAGATTTTTTTCTACTGTCTTTGTCTAGACGTTTTATAGTTTTAACTTTAATGTTTACATCTGCAATCCATTTTGAGTTAATTTTTGTGTTTATTGAGAGGTAAAGACTGATGTTCATTTTTTCTTCTATAGGGATACCTGGATCATTTGTTGAAAAAGACTACCCTTTCCTCCATACTTTTTTTGGATAAAATACACTTTTACTTACAAAAAATGTTCCTAGGATTTCTATTTTCTTTCATTTATTTATAAAGATTGCAACAATTTTAGTAATTAATATTCAAAAAGTATTAAATTTTTTTAGGTATGCCAGGAACATAATTTTAATGTACTTTCATTTTTCTTCTTGTAATTTTGTTTTGGAGGTTTATCAGGAGGCAGATTTAGGCAACTCCCTTAGTCCTTAGCTAGCCCTTCCATATGAAATTTAGAATCACGTTAGTATGGTGTATCAAAAATTCTGTGATATTATCATTAATAAACAAGTTCAGTAATGTGGCTGACTGCAAGATCAACACAGAAAATCAACTGTATGTATATATACTAGAGATAAACAAATTAAATTAAATGAAGAAAATGCTACCATATAAGCAAGAATAAATTTAAAACTAGACATAAATTCAACAAAAGAAGTGCAAATTTTATGTACAGGAAACTACAAAAATTTTTAATAGATTAAAGAAGACTTAAATTAATGGGAAAACACCCCATATTCATGGACTGAAGTACTAACATTGTTGAGATGGCATTACTCTCTAAATTGATTTATACAGGTTCAACGCAACTACTATCAGAATCCTAACTGGCTTATTTGTAGAAATGGACAAGTTGATCCTAAAATTCACATGTAATTTCATGGAAACTTGAATAGCCAAAATAATTTTGAAGAAAAAGTTGAAGAAATCACACTTTCTGATTTCAAAACTTATATGAAGCAATAGAAATCAACAGTGATAATGGTGTAAGAATAGAGCTATAGATCAATGGAATAGACCTTAGTGTCCAGAAATAAGCCCATCGTTATGGTTAAAATGGTGCTAGAACAAGTGGACAGCCACACCAAAATATGAAATTGAACCTCACCTCATACTGTATACAAATATTAACTCAAAATGGATTAATAGTGTTATATTTAGTAGGAGATAAAACTATAAAACTATTAGAAGAGAACATAGGAATAAATCTGCATTATTTTGGTTTTGGAATTGTGTTTTAAAGGTGATACCGAAGCATAAGCAAAAGAGTAAAAATTATTAAGTTGGACTGCATCAAAATTAAAATCTTGTAAGTTTCAAAAGTTATCAACAAAATAAAATGACAACCCACAGAATGGAAAACAATATTTGCAAGTCATATCTTTGACACAGGACTTGTGTCTCGAAATATAAAGAACTCTTATAACTTAATAAAAATAATTTCAAAATTGGTAAAGGATTTGAGTAGATAGATAAAAGATATACAGATGGCCAATAGACACCTGAAGCCATGCTCAAAATCATCAGTCATTAATCCACGTCACAGTGGGATACCACTTTATACCCACTGGGATAACTATAATAAAATAGACAGACAATAATGAGTGTTGGTGAAGATGTGGGTTAATTAGAACCCTCACACATTGTTCATGGAAATGTAAAGTGAGGCAACCACTTTGTAAAACAGATTGGCAGTTCTTCAAAATTCAAAACGTAAGGTTGTCATATGATCCCCAAATTCCAATCCTAGGTTTGAATACAAGAGTAATGAAAACATAAGTCTACACAAAACTTGTAAATAGATGTTCATAGCAACATTATTCATAATAACCAAGAAGCGGAAACAACCTAATCAACTGATGAGTGAACAAATAAGGTATATCCATACAACAGAATATTATCAGGCAATAAATATTGGCATACATATGAAAATGGAAGTATTGATACATTTTATAACATGGAAGCACCCTGAAGACATTAAGCTAAGTGAAAGAAGCCAGTCCCAAAAGATGACATATTATATGTTTCCATTTGTATGAAATGTCCAAATAGGCAAATTCATTGGGGCAGAAAGTAGATTGGTAATTGTTTAGGTGTGGAAAGTAGGAGGGAAATGGGGATTGACTGCTAACAGATATGGGGTTTCTTTTTGGTGTGATGAAATTGTTCTAAAGTTGATTCTGGTATTGATTGCACAACTCTTAATATAGTCTTAACCTATTATTTTTTAAAACATTGAATTATATACTTTCAATGGGTAAATCATAAAGTTGGTGAATTAACCATTGACACATCACAATCTCTGAATCCAAAGCTCATATTAGGGTTCACTCTTGGTGTCCTCTATTCTATGGGTTTGAGCAAATGTATCATATGACATGTATCAATCATTATGTTATCATACAGAGTATTTTTACTGCCCTAAAAATCCTGTGTGCTCTATTTATTTTTCCCTCCTCTTCAGCTCCTGGCAACCACTGATCTTTTTACTGCTTCCATAGTTTCATCTTTTTTGGGATATCGGATAGTCGGAACCATACAGTATGTAGTCTTCCCAAATTGGTTTCTTTCACTTAGTAATATGCATGTAAAGTGCTGTCATGTCTTCCCATGGCTTGACATCTCATTTCTCGTTACTCCTGAATAATATTCCATTGTCTGGTTCTCCTATAGTTTACCCATTTACCTACTGAAGGACATCTTGGTTGCCTCCGAGTTTTGGAAATTATGAATAAAGCTGCTATAAACATCCTTGTGCAGGTTTTTGTGTGGACATAACTTTTCAGCTCCTTTGAGTCAATACCAAGGAGTGTGGATTGTATGGTAATAGTATGTTTCATTCTACAGAAACCGCCAAAATGTCTTCCAGAGTGGCTGTACCACTTTGCATTCTTACTAGCAATGAATGATTTTGTTTTGGATTGCAACATTGTCCCACATATTCTGAATATTTGGTATTGTGAGTGTTTCAGATTCTGGACATTCTAATAGACATGTAGTGTGTCTCATTCTGGTTTTCACTTAAATTTCTCTGATAGCATACGATGTAGAGCATCTTTTCATATTCTTGTCATTTGTATCTCTTTTTTGGTGATTATATATTTTTCATACACTAAAGGATCCAATTTCCGAATACTTAAATTACTATTTAGTATCTATGTTCATAGGAGAAACTGGCCTACAGTTGCCTCAGTTTTGTGTAAAACAGTTGCCTGTTTTACACAAGTTGCAAATCCACTGAACATTAACCCTAAGCCTATCCTAAACCCTAAGAATAATTAAAATGAATTGATAGACTTCTGTGTCTTCTGCCCTGAGAGTAGTTTGGATAAGATAGGAACCAACCGTTCTTTGAACATGTGGCAAATTTGTCTTCATATTTTCTTAAGGGCAGGTGACGGAAGCAGACAGTGAGTGTGAAATGAGTAGAGAGACATTGGACTATATAATTCATTCCAATTTTTTAATTCCTCCCAGGTAAATTTTCATAATTCATAAGTTCTAGAAAATTATTCATTTTATCTGACTTTTCATATTGGATGAAAAGTGGCTTTATAATTTGTTAAATATCTACTTTTAGGGTTTTTTTTAATCAATAGGGAGGTTTCATTTTTTGCTAGAGGGCTATTTTAGCATTCTTTTAAAAATCAAGCCTTTAAGTTTGTGAATAAATTCTTTTTTTTTTTTTTTTTTTTTTTTCAAAGATTTTATTTATTTATTTGACAGAGAGAGATCACAAGTAGGCAGAGAGGCAGGCAGAGAGAGAGAGAGGAGGAAGCAGGCTCTCCGCTGAGCAGAAAGCCCGATGCGGGACTCGATCCCAGGACCCTGAGATCATGACCTGAGCCGAAGGCAGAGGCTTAACCCACTGAGCCACCCAGGTGCCCCTGTGAATAAATTCTTAATATAATTTCCTATCTTCTTTCAATAACTTAGCATTATAAACTTAGCTATCTTCTCCCTTCTACCATTTTCGCATTTGTTGTTTTCGTTCTCACAAGCACTCTCCATTGATTGTCACTCAGCATACAGCAAAATGATAACATTTCTCCTAAAATACCACTTGGTCTTCCTTCAGGCTGTGAACTTCCTCCACAACATGTCTTTACTCAAATCTGAGTATCTGTGTTTCAAAAGGTAAATTGAGGCCATTTGTATTTATGGTGACTATTGATATACCATGGCATATTTCTGCTGTCTTACCTATTTAGCTTTCTACTAGTATTTCTTCTCACCCTTTCTCTTTCCCTCCCACTTCCACCTCCTCTACCTCTTCTTTCTTCTTCTTCCTCAATCTTTCTCTTTTCCTCTTCTTCTTTTTCCTCCTCTTTCCTCTCCCTCTGTTTCCTCCTCCTCCTTTTCTCCACTACCTTTTCCTCCTCTCTCTTTCTTTGGTGGTTACTCCTAAGTTGTCATACACATAATTAACATTTTTTTTTTCCTTAGCAGATTCTACATTTCATCGAAATCTCCATACTTCCACTGAATAAGAGTGGAATTTTAGCACTATTCCCTTCCTTCTCCACTCCAGCTCCCAAATGCTATTATTTTCCAGAATGGTACTTTCCAACTGTTCCTAACTATTATAGTCTTGTTATTATTTCTATTGCTAGCATTTTATCCGTGCTACATATGAACTTGCCACCAATATTTAGATTTGCTTCTGTGTCTTAATAGCCCTGTGCTCACTTCTGTCAAAGGCAGGGTTTGATAGAGGGGCAGAGGGTGCAACACGACACCAGGAAGGGAATGATGCTGCTGAGGAGATGGGAAATGCATGAAGAAACCGTATCATCTATCTTGGTTTTGTCTCCACCATAATCTCACAAGGGCCTACGATTCACAGTTGAAAAAACAACAAACAAACAAACAAATAAAACCAAAACAAACACACAAAAAATCTGACAAAGCTTTGGATCTTCTGTCATTCATTTTGAAATTCTGCTTTAAAAATTGACACATATCTATTTTCTGAAACCCTTTCTCCAAATCTACAGCATCACTCCCTGGGATTCTCAAAGAATTGCAAGCACATAAGAAGAAATTTTACATATACATGTAAGTAATATACTCACTTCCCAAATCTGTTTCAATAGTTTTATTTAAGGACAAAAACTTATGGCCATCATAGAATGCTTGTAAATCACAGTAATACTTTCTCTGAGGTAAAAAGTCTTCACAGTTAATTTCATTCTCAGTAGATGGAGTACAATTTTCTGAAAGAAATAAGTATCATATACCTGTATATGAATACAATATATCACTTAACTTTGTCTTTAGATTTCATATCTATAATAACTTAGTATCGATCAGATTGAATGCTTTTGCAAATAGTAAATAAGTAAAAGATACTAAAAACTACCATCATAATGCATGGTTTTGCCATACTCCATTTTAAAGAAAATAAAGAAAAGAAAGAAAAGAAAAAAAGTCTAACTGAATTTGAGAGTATCTCTAATTTAACTGATGGAATGAGTTCTCTGTTCAGAAACTGAGATTGCACCTGAGTTAACTTTTGTCCAATAAATATTTTAGAGACATCATTGTTTTACCATCAGTTCATCAGTTTGTTCTTGCTTTCCTCATACTACTTATGTCATAGCCATCAATCTTCTTTATAACATGATGACTACAACCAATATCACACTGCATCCTTTGTGTGTGTGTGTGTGTGTGTGTGTGTGTGTGTGTGTTGCCATATATGGCTTAGCAGATGGCTTTATGCCAAGGAAGGAGCTTCCATCTTAATAAATTCAAATAAAAAGAAATAAGAACTCATTAAGTCATTAATTATTAAAAATAACTGGTATCTCAACTTTGCCCCCCATATGAACACAAACCCATATTTCTAGAGGCAATTACTATGTTCTTCCCACTTGTCTTTCATGTATGTGTTCTTGAGCTTGTCTATGAATTTTGGTGATTGAGGGCTGACCACATAAACTCTTGAATCATATGATCTTATGCTTGTTTTTATTCTAACAGTATGTGCATTCTTCTATAACATCCTTCTCTGATAATCCCTTGGCCATACCTTGTGTATAATAGTTGCCAAGAAAACCCTTGTAAATTAATTGACTTTTCCTTTTTCAAAGGTTATTTTTTAGGGAAAGGGAAACCTTTGAGGGAAATGTTATTTTTTGTGAATTTGAGTGGTATAAAGAATACAATATTTTGACTCCAAAAAAAAAAAAAAATGGAAGGGAAGGGGAGGAGGGAGAGAGTGTGAGAGAGTGGCAGGGAAAGGAAAGGGGGAGAAAGAAGGAAAGAAAGAAAGAAGGAAGGGAATAGTAGGGAGGGAAGGAAGGGAGGATTAGATACATCTAGAACAACTCTCTACCAGAAAAATACTTTAGTCAAAGCTATATTCTTACCACATTTAAATCTGTATGTAATTTTATTTTCATCACAAGTGAAGCTGTTTTTTATTGTTACATTTAAACAAAGAGAAGTATCTGCTTTTTCCTTCTGTGTGCAATCTACCAAACAAAATATTTCAGGATCTGTCAAAAAGAAGATATAGAAACAGATGTTTAATGTTTCATAATGTGTGTCATATGCTCAATTCAAGTGACTGAAATTATATGCATGATACTGTCTTTGGCAAGTATTTAGAGTGATTCTGATGAAGTCTAATAATTCAGGGGTTTGTCCATCTCCATTATTTAGCTTATTCTTTTTAATATCACACATTTTGGCAGCATTTTATTTAGAATTTATCTTACCTTTAAAAGATGGGACCCAAGCAAATGTCTAGGTAACATTGCATTTTTTGCATATTTTAACACACTCATTTCATTCCTTTTCTTAATTATGCCAGCAATTTTTTTATTGACTCTTGATTTTTTTTTTATTAAATGATTATTACACAGAGTATGTGGGGCTCTGTCTTGGGGAATGTGTTTTTTAAATTGCCATTTCTGTTTCTAGTTATTTATTTCAATAATTTTTCAAGAAAATCACTTTAACCTATGTATTTTTTAAGTTTTTATTTTAATTCTAGTTGGTTAATACAGTGTAATATTAGTTTCAAGCATAAAATATAGCAATTCAACAATTCCCTACAATAACAGGTGCACTCCTTAATTCCCATCACCTATTAAACCTCCTTCCCCTGTGGTAACCATCAGTCTGTTCTCTATATTAAAAGTCTGTTTCTTGCTTTCTCTCTCTCTCTCTTATTTTTCCCTTGTTTGTTTTTTTCTTAAATTCCATATGAATGAAGTCGTATTGTATTTGTCTTTCTCTATTTCGCTTAGCATTATACTCTCTAGTATACTCTCTAGCTACATCCATGTTGTTGTGAATGACATATCCAATAAAAAGTTAGTATCCAAAATAGATAAAGAATTTATACAAATCAACACCCCAAAAACAAATAATCCAATTGAAAAATGGGCAGAAGGCATGAACAGACATTTCTCCAAAGAAGTCATGCAGATGGCCAACGGGCACATGAAAAGATGTTCATCATCACTTATCATCAGGGAAATGCAAATCAAAACTACAATGAGATATCACCTCACACCAGTCAAAATGGCTAAAATCAACAATATGAGAAACAACAGGAGTTGGTGAGGATGTAGAGAAAAAGGACTCCTCATGCACTGTTGGTGGGAATGCAAACTTGTGTAGCCACTGTGGAAAACAATATGGCAGTTCCTCGAAAAGTTAAAAATAGAACTATTTTATGATCCAGGAATCTCACTTCTGGATATTTACCCAAAGAATACAAGAGCATTAATTCAAAAGGCTGCCCCTATGTTTAAAGCAGCCTTATTTACAATAGCCAATATAGGAAAGCAAACTTTAACCTATCAAAATGTTAACAAATCAATATTTTTGAATTATTATGTGATGTGAGAGAGTCAACAAATTTACAGTTCCTGAATCTCTTCCAAAACACATTCTGTTAAGATACGCTTTAGAGGGGTGGGCTTGATACCCTGGTCTCTTCTCCTTTCCCGCAGGAGCTGAGCTGGCAAAACTGGCTTGATCACCTTAACATGATCATAACTCTCCTTTTTGTGTGTGAAAGTATCCTTGTTTTTTCCACAACCAACAAATCCTTGACTTTGTGTTTTCCCCTATATACTCCAGACCCACCTGTATTCATTTAGTAGGATACATATGTGCACATATATGCTTAATGACTTGAATTAAGTGTGTGGGGGGAGAAAGCTTATGGATAATCAATTATCCACAGTGGGATAAATAATACTTAATCTACATGAAACACTGTATAGAAGAAGTGTAGGGAGGAAAAAAGAATTAAGAAGGCTTATAAGAGTTTCTAACCTCACTGGGTTAGGAGAGCAGAAAGCTCACCCACTTGCCTCCTGCCGACTTTCTGTCCCTCATCCTTGCTCACTCACCTGACAGATTCCCGCAACCACTAGAATGCAAGACACGTGGAATTGTACTGTTTTGTAAATACACAAATAGAAACCAATTTATATTTACCTGGTGGTACCTCCAGGGTTAAAATTTTATTTGTGATAACACATGAATTGTAACGTATAGTAAAGCTTGTACGTGAACATTCTGTTAGGTTATAGATCTTATTGTTTTCACATGTGACATTTTCACAACTCACTGCATCAGTAGCATTTAGTTGTGCTACAAATGACTTATTTTCTTTATCATAATGATATTCCACTGAGATATTTTCATACTCTTCACCTGAAAGAAAATGAGAGAGGATTACCTTTTTAAAAAAGAATTTCAGAAAAAATAAACTTACAACAAATGCAAACACTTTAGTAGAGATTTTCAAAAATATGAAAATCTAACAAAATATCCCCACGAACATGAAAAAGAGAAGAAGCATATCAGGTGTGTCCATAATTAATTTTCAAAATTCCCTTTATATCACTGCCTATCAAGGACCTCAGCTTTTAAGTTTATCCTTGGAGGATTAACACATTAATGTCTGTCTTCCTGACTGAACTGCATATTCTACGGCAGTAACGGCCAGTTTACTTTGAGCATCAACATAAATCCAAGTTGTTGCATAAAAGCTGTCATTAGTAGGGGATCATTTGTTTGAATTGCTTGTTGAATTGATGCACAAATGAATGAAGTATCTGACAAATGTCTTCTCCTTGCTTTATCATTTCTCTTTCCTTCTAAAATGCAGTTCTTGATAACCTGTTTCTCCAGGGACATTAATTAATTCAGGGACCACAGGCCTCATTATTCCTTTACCTTGGTAAAATTATCAATAATAAACCCTCCTAAGGACCTTTCCTTGGTGACATGTCACATTCTCTCCTTTATTTAAACAAATTCAGTTGACTGGTAAAAAATTTTTTTTCCACAAATGCTAATCTATTCATTCATTTTAATCCAATGAACATTATTAAGCCCTCAGTATCTTTAAGGCATTGTCCCAAGCCCTAGGAATACATATGATCCGCTCTTAGAAACATAGAATCCTATCATGGAGACAAACAGACACAAGTTGCAGAAGACATGCAAACACCTAAAATAAGATTATGCACCAAATAATACGAGAGTAAGGTGGGGGGAAATATACTCAGAGTGCCGGGATAGGAGAGGCTCTCCAGAGGAGGTGGGTGACTCAGTTTGTGTTTTAAAATAGGAGCAGGATGTAGGAAAAGAGATGGTGGGAGGGGGGAGCACTGGATGAGGGCGGAGTGGAGTTCTAAGTGCAGCTGAAGCAGAGTAGGAGGGAACACAGAGGCATTATGTAACCACTATGTGCTTAGAACACTCTAAGTAGTTTCAGATTAGTTAAGGGAAGAGTGTAAGGAGGCAATAATATAGGACGAACGTGAGCATAAAAGACCGTATTAAGTAAGCAAACTTATGAACACTCATCTTTACATTAAATGTATGGGGAGCTACTGAAGGCAGAGACTTCAGCAGGGAGACTCACAAACATGGAGGGTGAAGCCCCCGCCACGAAAGACCTCATTGAGAAGAGGATAGGAAAATGGGGAAAGGGTTGCACAAACTGTTCTCAAGCACTTGCTTTGATTGATCATGGTATCGCCCCTGCCAGGTAAGTATTCAAGCACCTGCTTTGAGCCAAAATCCTGACAAGACAGAAAGACAGAGAGGCGGAGACAAACACGGATTCTTTTTCTTCACAAGCCTGGAAGGTATTCTCCACATTTCACATGTATCATTAGCTAGTAATTCTTAATCCTGACGCTCAAAACTAGGTCTTAATATAACATCAAAGCTTCTTGCGCCTGAAGGACACTGGCTCTTTTTTTTTTTTTTTAAGTTAACATATAATGTATTATTTGTCCAAGGGGTACAGGTCTGTGAATCATCAGGCTTACACACTTCATAGCACTCACCATAGCACATACCCTCCCCATTGTCCATAGCCCAACCACCCTATCCCTCTCCTCCACTCAGCAACCTCAGTTTGTTTCTTGAGATTAAGAGTCTCTTATGGTTTGTCTCCCTCCCTGGTCCCATCTTGTTTCATTTTTCCCTCCCTTCTCCCCATGAACCCTCACCCTGCCTCTCAAATTCCTCATATCAGAGAGATCAGATGGTAATTGTCTTTCTCTGATTGACTTATTTTGCTTAGCATAATACCCTTTAGTTCCATTCACGTCATTGCAAATGGCAAGATTTCATGTTTTTTGATGGCTACATAGTATTCCATTATATATATACCACATCTTCTTTATCCATTCATCTGTTGATGGACATCTAGGTTCTTTCCATAGTTTGGTTATTAAGGACACTGGCTCTTAAGATGTGGAACTATTCATTGCTGGGAAGTGAGAGCCAGGAAATTTAGCTTGCCAGTGGGTTTGGAGGCTTAGAACGAAGAAGGAAATAATTCAAGCAATATTCTAAAGTGATGTATCCTTCCTCTAGATAAAAAAAAAACTTACCACATGGTGGCTTAGATGTAGCAGAAACTGCAATAGAAAAAAAAAAGAATGTAAATTATTAAAATTTCCTTTACAGTATCTCTGCTATAGTCACTTTGGGAAAGGATGGTTTTACAATGTTTCAACTTCATATATTGTAATGGCTATGAGTTAGGTTTAAGAGACAGTGCAGGGTTTGCAATACCCAGTACAATGTTTTAATCTCAAAACTTCAAGTGTTAAAAACTAATGGGCTAGTTCTATAAAGCATTTCATGAAATTACCCAATGAACATGATTGTGATAATTACAATACTGGCATTTTTGAGCACACATTTTATTATGGTGTGGGGACATAGCTAATCATACACGCAGCCAGAACATTTAAAGATACTCATCCCCTTGATTAATCTCAAAGTAGATTTATAGAATTATAATCCCTAGACATTTCAGTTTACACCTTTGTTTAAAAACATCAGAAAACAGGCAAAGGATGCTTCATTCCCTAGTTTAATCTTTTGTTAAGTTCTTTGCACATACACTGGATCCAGAGTAATTAATAGCTCTTTCAATGAATTGAAACATATCTTGAGTGAAGCATATATATTTCACTGAAGAATGAGTGGAGTTGTGTTTTGTGAAAGCTAAGAGATCTCTGCTAATCTGGTCTTTGAGTTGGAAGAATTTAGGAAAGAACAGTGGGCTTGCAGGCTCTGCCATGGCCGACCCACTGACTGACACTGCCATTCTCTTGGTTCATTCCCTACAGGCCCCTCGCTTTGCTTCCATGCTCCACGTTGCATGACTGGGGCTCTACAATCAATCCTCTGTGAATCACCCCTTGGAATGGAGAATCCCATTGATAGAATTTTTCTGTTTCATACTAACACCTAAACCCACTCCTAGAGAAAGAAGTCCTAGTATACTTGAATATTTTTCTATGCATTTGCATAAAGTACACGACTCTTAAAGGATGTTATAATGACTTGATAGGTTATGACAGTAACATTATGCCCCGACCTCACCAGTTGTGGCACTGCTAAAATAAGGGTTATAAGACTGACTGCTATTCCACAGCCCCCATGATTAGAATACTCAATGGAACTTCTCAGAAAAAGGGAACCCAGTGTAGAGAAAATAGAAGACCCTTCTATGAGCACATTGCAGGTACATGGTGGTGGTATGACTGCGTGGTTGAGAGTAAGATTGTCACCTATTGTTGTGGGAGCAGTTGTAGGGTTAGTGCTTGTTGCAGGTGAAGTGGACGTAAGAGGCACATCTGCAAGGAAATGAACAGAGAATAAAAGTTAATGAGTTTGTCATAATGAAGGACAAGGGAAAACTCTTCAGCAAAGATACTTTCCCAACCGAATCTTTACTACAGGAGACTTCACTGAAATTAATACTTGCTCATCTTTAAAATAAAAAAGTGAATCAAAGCTTTATCTACCAATGGCCCTTGAAGATAAACAATAGTTCAAATAATTAGAGCATGACATTGAATAAGTTGAGAGAAACTATCCATTCCTTGGTGTAATTCTTACCTGATGGCCAAACTACTGCTTTCTCCTTCAATTATAGCTTCCTTATTTTAATTACTAACAAGGATACCACTTACTCTTTTTTTAATATTCACTGCCTACCAGCCTTTTTTTTTTTTTTTACATACTCAGTTCTCACATCAATCCTATAAAATGAATATTATAATACCCATTTTACAGAAGGGAAAGCTGACACACACAAATTATTAGTAGCTTGTTCTAAAGTCATCCAGAAAGTTAAGGATTTGATCCCAGGGCTATATGACCCTAAAGTCTATTATCTTTCTTCTTTGCCATCAACGTTCCTACTATGAATAACAAAATAAAGTATGCCCCCCCCCAAAAAAAAACTTACTGGCAAGTTTATTTTGTCTCATTTATTATCAATATATGAAACTTGGTAAAACAGGAAACCCGTCAATAATATTTGGTATGAAGCAAAAGAGCTGCATTAAAGTTTCAAGTTTCCATCTCATTATCCATAACCTAAGACACCTCGAGCATCCTGGTCAAACCTGAGGAGTTATCATTGGCGGTGGTGCTGGAGATGCGTGAAGGTAAGGCAGCAGAGCTGCTGTGTGCAGGACTGAGGGTGGCTACTTGTGTGAAAGTTGGGTCTACATGGAAGATGCTGGTTGTAGTCCGCTCTCCTGGGAAGCCTGCAATCAGAAAGGCCATCATCACTGTCATCCATTTCTGCCCCTCCAAGGGCAATGGCCAGACAGTCAAAATACACAGATTCTTGAAGCGAAGGCCAAGCAACAATCAGACACTTTGCTCTATGCATTCTGCAAAACTGAATGAAACGCAGCAAGCTTTGCGGCAGAGGTAAGTTTAAAGTCAGGTGACTCAGAACCCGTGCAGCACTGTCATCGGAGCACAAATGTTAAAAGTCTTTGGGACCTCAGAAGCCAGCCTTCACAACTCAGGGAAGCCAAGCTCCCTGACTGAGGGGAGTGAGAATGCACTATAGTGAAAACGCACCAAGGCGACAGAGTGGGGTACTGGTTTGCGGGTGTGGACACCACAGAGATGGGAGTGGAGCTCTGGCCGTAAAAGTCTGTGTTAAGGTTGGCAGACGAGGAAGCACAATCTGCCATGCGCTGAAAGCCTCACAAGGGTGCACCTCTCTGGGGAGGAATTTCTGGGTGCAGGTGCTGAGGTCTACTTTTCTGAAATCAGAGCTGAATGGGCTTCTGCTCTGTGCACCTGCTGAGCTCAGGGCGCTTCCTTTCCAGCTGAAGGTTACAATTTGACTTTCCCTATGTAGGGAAAAAGCCCTGGCCAGAAAAAAATCAAAATCAAACTGGTTTAGAACGAAAGAACTTTCACATTATCCTGACACCATTTCCTTTATTTTCCAAGTACATCTAAGCCAATTGGTATAGAATCAGGTGTCGCCGCTGAGGAAACAGCACAATGTATTTGGTTAGGACTTTTCATTGTCAAGCTTCAAAGTATCTCTTGCATATGACATCTTCCTGCAGACATCACACCCAGAATTATGGTGCAAGCCATCAACATGTATGCATTGGGTGTCTTTTAGATGACTAGCACTCTGGCAGTTGTCGTGGCAAAAATAACAGAAATATTGATGAGCCTCTCTCTGAGCTTGTTTGGTTATTTCACTGTCATGCTCCCTGGGGTCCTCAGTTCAATGATAGGATATCAGCCTTGCATTTGCAGTAAGATTCTCAGTGTTTGAGCAGAGTGAAACACGTGTGCGTATTCTGAAAATGGCTTCAAGGCCAGCGTGCAGCACCATCCAATTACACACCGAGAACAGTCTATAACTTCGCATCTACATCCATTAGAATTGAAAAGGCATCTTCCAAAAATTTGACTGTGGGTTCTCAGCTCAGTCTTCCTAATCCACTACCCATTCCACCATTTCACTAAACCATAGAGCAGAATGAATGACATAAACATCACTTCTTCAGTTCTGGATCCCCAGAGAAGGGCTCCAACAGAACAAGGAGAAAGGCAGAGGAAGGTCTTTTTTTTCCTTCTTAAAAAAAAAAAAAAAAAAAAAATTAGAACCAGAACTGGCCCTCTGCCATGTTTTAAAAACCAGCAAGTTGCTCTTTTGCTTCCTTCCATATTCTTCCCTACTTCTCTTTCACAAGCTTGTTCTCTTCGCCTCCCCTGAGTCCCTTGTCCTCCCACTCTTCTGAAGCCCCTTCTTTCCTCCCCCCAAATTCCCTACCTTCCTCCTTCATGTGAAAACTACTACTCCCTTGTGTAGGTAATCTCAGTGCTGGTTTAGAAGTGGCTTTTACCATTTTACTTTAGGTTAATGAATCCCAATCAATTTTTAATTAGTGGAATTAGCCACTTGGAGAGGAAGAATTTCTTCCAGAGGGCAAATAGAGTGGATTGTGTGACCATCAGCCCCCTCAGGTCAGTCCCCTTTAATTCTTTTACAGCTCCTTCCCGTCCACAACTTCTGCGTCTGTGGATTTGCTAAAAGCTCCAAATCTTTTGTCTGAGGTTCTCATGGCAGCTGGAGTAGGTGGAACGAGGTGGGGAGGCAAGGGCAGCTCTGTCCTCAGTTGTTTTAAGCTTGTGCATTGCCTCTAAGGATTTTTGTGCCAAGGGAAGGGTTTAAGCCTTCAAAATAATGATCATTCTATTGGATAGGTTTGACTTCCATGTTTGATTCATACTTAAAGCAAGGCCACTTTAGCCTCAGCTCTGCAGGCTGCCCCATTTCTATCTTTAACCTTCAGGCACTCAGGCTCCTACAATTTCATATGTGTCTGTGTGGATTTTCATTTTTGGGGACCAAAAAAAAAAAAAAGGCACCATGAAGTGACTTAGATGCTGATTTTGGAAAGACAAGGGAGGGAATATTTTGCATTGCTTTATATACAGAGATGCTAAGTTAAGAGAATCTCAATGTTTGAATGGGGAATACAAAGCATCTACTTCTTTTTTTCCATTTAAAAAAAATAATTAAATTGTAGTTACAGTTTCTTATTGCCCTTCATTGATGATGGAAGTCATCCAGTCTTCATGATTTTGTTTATTGGTCAGGGATCTTTAAGCAGTAATTCATATATATTATTCTTTATTAGCAGCAAAAAAGTTCTCACTCTGCAATGATACTTGCCCCAGATACAAAGAAACAGAGAGAGTATCCTAAATAACCTTTCCTCCAGAACAGATCTTTCTTTTATTCTTGTAAGTCTCATTCTTTATGATTTCATCTGTATTACAAGGAAATAGTTATGTAGCCTCACAAACTACAATAACTATGGAAGTACGAAATTCCACATTCACCAGCTAGGAAGTGCTACACGTTTAACAAGTGGTTGGATTCCCGCACACTGTTCTTAAACACAGGCAGTTGTCATGCTCTCTTCCTATCTGCGCAAGTCCCACAGCCCCGCAAACCTGATGTGTCATTCCCTCCCAGAGCACGGGTGCGTGCGGAAAGGGCAGAAGTGCTGCTGGGTGTCTGCGTGTCAGATCCGGCAGAGGACGTCTGCAAGACTGCGTGCATGGGGTCGAGAGGCGGCTGTGTAACACCTAAGGTAAGAAAGTGAAATCATTTCAGTGTTTCCCCACTCTAGATGAAAAATACAAATACTAGGAGGTTATAAGTATATTTGTTTACCAAACCGTGAAATGACTCAATCTATTAATATGTTTGTCTGCCTCTAGTCAAATTGGCCTGGGAGGAAGGTGGCACCTGTGTTCTTGATTTATATATTCCCAGAGGCTCCCTTTGGGCCATGAAGTCACAGATGACTCAGGTTTCCACGGGGCTTTTTTTTTACCTCCACTTCCCTATGAGCTTTGTGCACTCTCCTTCGATTTTACAAACTGAAAACTGGGATATTTCTTTGTAGGCAGAATCAATAACGAATCCCTCAATATACAATAAGCAAATCATTAAAAAAAAAAAGGAAAAAAAAAAGAAAAATGAACCAGACATGTAACAGACATCTAATATATACAGTGGTCAAAAAGTATATGGAAAAATGCTCATCACTATGAAATTTTTTTCAGTGTACAAATGAAATATTTTAACTGTCATACTGGCAGAGTTGTAAAAGATTAATTAATATCTAGTACTAGAAAAGATGTGGGGAAACAGCTGCACACACACATACACATACTCCCTCACAGAATCCCATGTCTAGAGTCTGGAGTTTATAACACAGATAAAACAATATCTTTAAGAATCAGGATTTGGAGAAATAGTATTTTCATTGTGTATGTGTGTAAAACAAATACATATATATATACTTATACAAATAAATATATATATTTATATAAATACTATATGTATGCATTTTAGTATTTATAAGCACAAGTATATACTTTGTATATGCTTCTATACTGATGTTTCACAACATGCATAAAATATTTTTGTAAAATTAAGCTTAATGATTTTTGAATGATTTTGCTTCATAATGAAGTTTAATGATTTTTGAGTAATTTTGAAAATGTATGAGAAAATTACAGTGTTAGGAAAATGGATCAAAGGATTTTTTTCACTACATATATCTATAAGCCTGAATATTTTATTGTATTCCACAATATAGATCAATTACAAACAAAAATTAAATAACATATATAGATTTTATCCCAGTAGATAATTAAAATATCACCTGATAGCAAGGGGGGGAAAGTGTATTTTCTAGGGGGGGAAAGTGTATTTTCTAGGGGGGGGAAGTGTATTTTTTTTTATTTGAAAGTGTAAGAAACCTTCCAAGCTAACTTCACCATCAGTATTATTGTGCCAGAGCAAGTTAGCATTTTAATATTGTTATAATATTTTTATTATTATTTGCCCTTATTCCTAATCTATTCCCTTTTAAACATTTCTTCTCACATTTTGCTTCATCTGGAATGTTGTATGCATGTATTTGTGTACAAGAAATGAAATGCAGAAACTTTGAAATTGAAAACTCTGTGTGACATTTGCTCAGTAAAAAAGTTAGTAAAAAAGTTTAGCCTGAAATGTTCCACCTAGCCATCAACACCCTCCTCCTCACATTCTTTTTGTTAAAATTCGGGGTAATGAATTCAAATGCTTGCAATGTTTAGATAGGTCCTAGCCGCTGCTCTGCTAGGGTAACGGGGAAAATTGGAGGAAAGATTGGATGTACAGTCCTGTAATCAAATACAGAGGCACTGATCATTTATTTAACTGCTTATTACAGCAAATAAACTTCATCAGTATGATACTCCAAACATTATCATGTACTTCCCCCCAAATTTTTGAGATAGTGTTAGACATACTAGTTTTCCAAACTAAGATTAATGGCCCTGTTAAGCAGATAGCTTAACCTCTAATCAGAATATGTTTACAAACCTGTTTGCCTCAGAAAATGACAATATGGTGCATTATTTCAGAAAAGACATGAACAACGCTCTTTGAGAGTTGATTTATGTACCAAATACACTGGCAGACCTAACAATATGTAAAAAATGAACACATTACAGATTTATTGGGATTCTGCAGAGTCTCAGTGGTCTTCCCTGGCGAAAATGCCCCCCACATCGCTCATATTTTGCTATGAATGTCATCACGTTACCTTAAATTCTACCATTTGGACCCACAACCTTGATTATTTTTTTTTAAAATAATGCAAATATCCCTGGGGGAAATCCAAGTAGCAAAGCTGGATTAGTAATTCTCAGTGTGGTTTTTAAAAAATAAATTGTATGTCTCCAGTAATTTTGTGATATTGAGAATCTGGAGTTGAACAAAGAAAGACTCTGCTTTGGAATTTCAGCCAGGGAGAATCCCACTCCCACACAAAGTTCCTTGTGGGGGCTTCCCCACCCCCAACCCTTTCTGACATCTCCTCGACAGCGAGCATTCATTACTTTGGCCAGTCAATATTTCATGAACACCTACATGTTCCACCCTTAACACGCCTGAATAAAATCACATACGTAGAAACTGCACATGTAATTTAAAGAAAAACTATTTTGATAATTTTAGAATTCAAAAAGAAAGATTAGTTCTCCTAAACTCATTTCCGTTAACATCTCTGTGCCAACCTGTCACAGCAAGAGTATTATTATCCAAATCGCTCCAGGATCTTTCAGTTGGAGTACTGTCTGCATTAAGAGGAAGTGTGGTGGTCTCTGAGGAGTTATTTTCTCTTTCAGAGATGCTTGGGAGTGAGAATGCTGTGGTGCGGGCAGGTAAGGGGTCGCCGGAAGTCAGAGCACTGGGCTCTTCTGTTAACTTCAGTCCTATTGTATTCAAGGGAGATGGAAGAAAGAAAACAAAAAAAATACGTGAATCATATCCTGCAACATATACTCATCTGAATTTATTAACTCCCCAGTCCATTATGGCATGTATATAAATATATAAATATCTATATGTATATGTGTACATACATGCACAACATAGACAAGATCTATGGTGTGTGTATATGTGTATACACCGTGTGTGTATATATTAGTAAAAGCGTATACATATATACATGCATATATATATAAATATAGATGCATACAGAGGTATAGATATGTAGACTTAGATATAATTTATTTTTTATTTTATTTTTTTTAAGATTTTTTATTTCTTTATTTAACAGAGAGAGAGGTCACAAGTAGGCAGAGAGGCAGGCAGAGAGGGGGAAGCAGGCTCCCTGTTGTGCAGAGAGCCTGATGTGGGGCTCGATCCCAGGACCCTGAGATCATGACCTGACCTGAAGGCAGAGGCTTAACCCACTAAGCCACCCAGGCGCCCCTAGACTTAGATATAAAACAAGTTACAGAACAGAGGCTAAAGATACAAATGGGGAAATGAAATTGAAAGCAACTATTCCCTGCCTTCTTCCCTTTCGATTGCTGGATTCTCAACTGTCCAAGGCAAATGGGTTCAGAAGGATTCCGAGAAACAAACTGAGGGTTGTGCAAAGGGAGGTGGGTGGGGGGATGGGGTAACTGGGTGATGGGCACTAAGGAGGGCATAGGATGTGATGAGCACTGGGTATTATACAGACTTAATGAATCATTGAACACTATGTCAAAAACTAATGTACTATATGTGTGGTAAATGAATTTAAATTAAATAAATAAAAAAAGGATGGAACACACACATAAAGAAAATTGATGAACAGAAATTGTAAAAAGAGAAATATAAAGGACTTATTAATGAAGAATAGAGAAAGATAAACTCCAAAGGAGATTATTAAGAGGACAAGTGTTCCAGGAGAAAAAAAAAAAAGGAAAGATAAAGTCCTAGGTACAAAGTGATTATTTTTTAATAAATCAAAGTCAAACAAAGCAGATTAAGTAAAAGGGAAAAAAAAGTCTCAAACAGATACACAAATGGTCCAAGTCTACAAAAATGTTTTCAACTTTTTGATGATATAAAACATACAATTTGAGATATTGAAATAACTTTTTCCACAGTTTCAATTCACCTCAGAAGAAAAACAATGTCACAAGGCAGTGTTGAAATAGGTACAGGCACAGCTGATTGAAGTATACGTTTGATAAAAAAAATACTTCCTGCAGGCACATCAGCATCTGTGTTAAAGGCCTTTAAATTTTTGGTGGTCTCTTACTCAGAATGTGTATTTCTTTATTAAAGATGGGGGGGGGGGAAGTTTGTGAAGAATACACCAAAAATTGTTTTTAAAAAAAACCACATTGTGATTTCTGGATATTGAGGTTATAGTGATGTGTTTTTTTTTCTAAAGCATCTATGTTTCACATGTATTCACTTTTATGAATAGCCAAATTGATGTTTTTCAATATTTAATTAACAAAAATTGAATTATATCACACAAGTATTTCAACCATTCAGTGCAACAAGAGTGGGTAAGAGAAAATAGCATGGATATGAGAAGAGGAAGAAGGGGAGAAACTGGAAATGAGTAGAAGTGATAAGAATCAAGAACCGAAATTAAAGGATTACTGAATAGGGAATTAAGAAAATAGAAGTTGAAAGGACACACAGAAGTCCTTGCTTCATTCATTTAATGTCAAAGGCGAAGTGAAATCAATGTTTACTAAATACAGATAAAAACCATCTAAACCCTATTGAACTTCCCCGAGGCCATGCACAGGAAATAAGGTGGAACTCTGCTGTGGTTCAGAAATCCAAAGTGACAGTACGGTTGTTACAGTCCTTGTTTTCCAAGGAAAATTTCCAAAATCTCTAGAATTTCATGACCCAGTAACTCACAAATCAATATATTTACAAGCAAACTTTCACCCATAATACAGGCCAACACATCTAGCTATGTAATAGGCAAGTAGCTCCTTCTGGCTTCCATGTAAAATTCTAAGTCTAACTTGACTTATTCTCTCACCTGTGCTCTTTGTTGAGTAAAAGGAAGGGAGGTGGGAAGAGAAAAAGACAGCATGAAGAAAGAGGAGAGAGAACAGGGAAGGGAGAGAGGGAGGAGCTTAAAATTCTGCACAATAATATTAATGCACTTGCATCATTATAGACTTGAACAATTACTAATTTGTTGTTTTTAGGTTAACCTGTCTTTGGTTTGGGCAGGATTTTGATGATCTGTTCTGCTTTAAGAGAAATGTGGTAACATTTTCCCTTTATCTCATTTTTTTTAGATTTGAATTACAAAGAGAGTGAAGGGAATTTCGTTCCAAATACCTAGTAAATTGTGCTAGGCTTTCTTGAAGAGTAGCATCCCTAAAGATTACATCCCATCAAGCAAATCCACTCCAAGGTCTATGCAAAAAGGACGTTCAGAAAACTACCCTCCTACCTAGATGCCTTAATATGCCTGCACGTGATTCAAGCTCAGTGCACATTCCTTAATTCAATGCATAAGAATTTAATTCAGGATTAGAAAGCACACTCCAGTTGCCAGTTCTACACTGTCCTTCATCTTTACTTTGGAGATACTACTGGTTTCCACTGATCATTTTCTTTTTGGCAGTATTTGCAAGAAGACATTCTCATTTGCATTTGGCCTCACTATTTTGACTTACCTGATGTCATCATTTGGAGGCTTGTTATAATAGTCAGTGCAGAGATAACGGAAACTCAGTAAGATGAGTCATCTACCATGGTAAACATCCACTCCCCATTCTACCCATCCCCACTCCCCTCCTGAAACAATAATTAATTTATATGATTGAAACGAACTTAATCATTTGTAAAAAGTGGAGGTGCTACAATGCCTGAGAGTAGTTGGCATAAACCAATCACGTCCACTATGCATTAAAGACTTTTTGATGTAGTTATAAAAATTCTCTGCTGTACTATACAATGATAAAATCCTAATACTACATCTTTTAAAAAAAATTAGAGAGTATGTTTCTTATGCAGATTCAGGAACATTTTGTTAGTTTCCACATAGTTCTTTGTTTCGGTAGTTTGAAGCGAATTTTCATTTAATTAAAAAAATTCCTTTAATTACCCAATTCTCAGAATATTTTGAATGGACCTAAGCAGAACTGTGCATTATAATTATCAAAACAGAATTATCTTAGTGGCTTTACTTACCTTCTTAATGCATACTGTCAACCGTATGATGAATCAGGAAATCAGTAACACATTTTAAATAGCAATAACGTTTAAGAGATATAACTTATTTTCTCTCTTATTTTGCATGTAATATGTGTGAATTTATTTTTAACATTTTCATTGTTTAAATTTAATTTACCTCAGGATTAGAATACTCATTAAGATTATTAATTCCATTGTGACAACAGAATTTGGAAATGATTATTATAAAATATCTTACTATTCTCAAAGTGTTTCTTTTTTATATATATGTATATATGTATAACATATATAATATGTTTAGAACTCTAATTTCTCAGATAACTCCTTAACCAACTTTTGAACCATGAAATTTTGTGATCCAACTTGAATTATTTGTAATGTTAAAATTTAAAAAGAGATTGGAATCCTGCCATGCAATTTATTGTCAAGTTTAAGAAAAGCTATAATTTATACACAGTAACATATATACAAATACATTCAAGTAGTTGTCAATCTTTATATCTTATAAGCAAGAACATTAAGAACAAGAAAATATCAAGAACCATTAATAATTATAACATTCATCCTTATAAAATGATTTTACTGGATAATAATAGAAAATTCTATCAAAATTAAATATATAAACTTTGAAAGAAAAAAAATAAAATAAGTAAAATGCAAATATTAATTCTTACCAGTAGAGGAACTAGGGCCTTGTCCTGAAAAAAGGAAAAAAAATCTCTTAGAAAATTTCAAATTTCACACATACTTATATAAATACAAGTTAGAGTTTTATATATATATATATATATATATATATGTATGTATATGCACATATATATATTCAACTCTATGTTAGTGAAGATTCACAAAGTGGCAATTTTCATTACCCCTTTCCCCACTGAAACTACATTCCTTCTCTTAATGTCATGTTTACAAAGCCGAAGTGCATTAAAATTGTGCTATTGGCTTTTGAATTCTCAGGTAAAATAAGAAAAATAATAGAATAAAGGAGAACTATTAGAATTAATTTTAAGCTTGCAAAAGACCTTAGACATTTACCCCCAAATGCATTCATTTATTTAGATAATGATTATTTACTGAGTGCCTACTAAGTGCTAGACATCATGCCACATTCTAGGGCTATAATACAACCAAGATACAGGAATTTCCTGGCCTTGGTGAGCTGAATTCAGGGTGAGATACAGAACAAAAAAAAAAAAAAAAAGAAGAAGAAGAAGTCATACGGTGTGATGACCAATGAGACAGAATGTGTTATAGAACCACATAGGAAGATCAGCTAATTTAGTTTCTGGGGTTGGTGACCAGCTGGGGGAGGAGGTGACAGAGAGGTTTCTTGGATACATTAAGCTGTGACCTAAAGGATTATGGACAGTTTTAGCTTAGTGCTAGAGGAATAAGAAAATGGGATTTGCCTTAATAGGCTTTAGAAAACCTTCAGAGGAGGGTGTTTAAGGGGAAGTCTAATGGAGAAGCAATTCAATTTTTTTATTGACCTTGTTATAAAATGGAAAATAGTTTATCAGACGGCAAAGCTGGGGACAGAAACATCAGGAGACTAAAAGAAAAGTATATGAGGAAGATGATGTTCTATATGAGGAAAATGGTACCAAAAAAAAAAAAAAAAGACATGAAAAAAATCTGTGACACACTTTGAAAGTAGTCATCATGACTTTGTAAATGTTCTACAACTAAAGGAAGGCAGAGAATGAGTAAGAAGGAAAAGCATTCAGGTTGATAACTCAACATACTAGGCAATTGCATTAGGTAGATTTTGGAAGCTTTCATTAAGCTGAAGAAGAAATAAAAGACAAAGGGGAAAATTTGGTATGCCTGTGACTTGTATGTAAAAATGTTTGGTAATATTTGGAGGTGGAGGTTGGTAGCTCAGGATATACATCTGGACTAAGGCTATGGATCAGTATATAGATGAATATTGTAGGTAAGAAGGTGAAGGAGACTCCCTAGTCATTAAAAAAAAGAGGAGTGTCCAAGATAGAATTCTGAAGTTGAATAGATATTAAAGGAGAGGGACTTCAAAGATGACCTAATTTTCTATGTAGGAGGGAATTTGAAGTCAACAAGGGTTATGAGTAGAGAGTGTTTCAAGAAGAAAATTGACAAGCAGCTCCTGGGTGGCTCAGTCTGTTAAGTGTCTGCCTTTGGCTCAGGTCATGATCCCAGGGTCCTAGGATCAAGTCCTGCGTTGGGCTCTCTGCTTAGCAGGGAGCCTGCTTCTCCCTCTGCCTCTACCCTTCTCTCCTGCTTGTGCTCTCTCTCTCTTAAATAAATAAATAAATAAATAAAATCTTTTTTAAAAAAGAAGGAAATTAATGAAATCAAATGAGATGAGAGCTAACATTGGACTTATCAATGAGGTTCATGGAAATGCTGGAAAGGCCGGCTTTATTGTTGTGTTGGGAACTGGATTCAGTCTGTACAGAAGTGAAACATGTTTTCACCCCCCCTCTTTGAAAATGACTATTAAAAAGATCATAAAGTTCTTTACCAAATGATAGTCAACTGATGTGAAAAGGAATCAAGCATCAGATAAAAGAACAGCTTGGCTAGTATTTAAGGAACCTTCCTGCCTTGAGATTTTGTTTTCCGCTCTGAAAAAATTTTCTCCCCTCAGAACTGCCATCAGATGTGTATGACCTAGTATTTTTCAATGACATTCCCTGGCTTATACCTTGATAAAAAAATATTTGTGTGTTATATATTATACATATGTTATGTATATCATATGTAAAAGTATAATTATTAAAATACATTATTAAAATGTATATTGTATCAAATATTTTCTTACTTTCTCATTATAGTTCTCTACTGTTTTTTATCATTCAAACTTAAGTACTGTTTTTAATTTACATGATGTGGATTTTTGTTCCTCCTCTTGTTTAGTCAGCTTTTACTTTTTAGCTCACATAAAATATTTTTATTTTTTATTTTATTTTCATTTTCCTATTAGTAGTCTTCTCTCTTTTCATGTGTTTTTATCTCCTTCTAGATTAAGTTCTTAGAATTGTGTTGATTTGTAAAAGAAGTAATAAGAAAGATAAAAAAAATATTATTATGGAAGTTTTTAACAGCTCTTGCATTTTAAGTGAAAGAAAAAATTATCTTCATGATAAATGTAGATAGTTTAGCATATTGCTACATTCAAAATATTTAAGTTAGTTTGAGTGTACTAGATATAAGACATCTACATATTCCATCTAATACATCTCTCTCTTTATCTAAGAAGTATATAGGCTTTTAAATATCTAAAACTATTTTTGATATGTCCCTTCTCAATATAAACACCCAATTCCTTGGAAATTCAAACAAATTAATTTGATTTAGTTAAGTCAAAAAAATATTTGTTGCTTTTCTGGCATGGTATTAGGTGCTAGGTTTGAACATGTAAAAGGCATGATCCTTTGCTCTGGGAAAAATTACCATCTGTGATATATCTATATCCATACTGATAGAAATCTCCAAGAGTCTGCAAAGACATTTAGGTCATAGATGAACTTGATTAGGACTAATAATTAAAATTCCTTCCATTGGAGATCAGCAAGAGTCACACAATAAGACGAGGGGGAAGAAAAGCAGCCATAGATATGTAGCTAAAAGTGCTGCATATCATAAGTGGTCAATAAGTAATTGTTGATGGTTCTGAGCATGAGGAAATGCAAGGGAGAAATCAAAGAGATCTGATGACAACAACTTTGGGAGAAGAGCCAGGAGCAAGCCGTACAGGGCTATGATGAAGAGATTGGATTTTTTCCTGGGACAGGTGGAAGCCATTGGATCAATAAATGTAGAAGAGAAATCAAATAGTAGACTTGATGACAGAGAAGAGAGGAATCTTAATATCTCCCATTGTATAGCCATCACTAATTCCACCAACCACTATGCTGTTTTTCTGGGTTACTAGTATGTTGCAACCAAAACATGTAGCACCAATGACATAGAACATGTTATAAAAAGTTTACAATTTGTGACATATTTATTATGGAAATGAAAAAGGAATGTTGGGATAATAAGGAAGCTTTCATTTTAACTTAAGAACTATCAATACTAGAGTACATATGCTAGAAATGTTTCTAAACAGTAGACTATCCATCAGGCCACATATATGTTAAATGCCCCAGAGATATTAGTTTAATTCTAACTGCTTCAAACGCAATGAATGTTTTTAGAGGCGCCTGGGTGGCTCAGTAAGTTAAGCATCTGACTTTCGATTTCTGCTCAAGTCATGATCTCAGGGCCCTGGGATTGAGCCCTGCATCGGGCTCCCCACTCAATGTGGAGTCAGCTTGGGATTCTCTCTCCCTCTCTCTCTGCCTCTCCCCACACTCATTCTCCAAATAAATAAATAAATAAACAAACAAAAAAATAAATTCTTTAAAAAAAAAAGCAATGAATCTTTTTAAAAGAAATATGTTAAAAAAAAAAAAGAAAAGAAATATGCGATGTATAGTATTTTAATCCAAGTTTTGAAAAGGAGAGCAGGGTAAATTACCAAAATGGAGAAGACAACTTCTACAGGTGTATATTTTTAAAAGAATAATTCAGAAATGATTTTTATTATTATTAATTGCTACTATGTATTGAGTGTTCATGGTATGCCGGGTACTATAGTAAGCCTGTAGCTTATATTTTCTCTCTTAGGGATCACAACACCCTAAGAAGCTTAGAGAAGTCAAGTGCCTTGGCTAAGTTCACAAGGCTAGCCCAGGCTTGAACCTGAGCCTGTCAGACTCTGCAGATAATGCTGTCTACCACGAGGCCTCCTGCTTTCCTCTTTAATTTATCCTTACCACCTTCCCTCTCCATCTAACCTCTCAGCATGGAAATTCTTTTAGCCAATGTTTTAGGTTATATAGAAATCGGTATTTATTAAGAGCTCATAAGCTAAATAAAAAAGCATCTTAATCAGGATTAGACTACAAAATAAATTACTAATAGTGCTATGAATGCTAAAACAAATTTGACCTTAAATATAGACATTTTGGTTAAATTATAGTCTGCTGGATAAATGCTCTATGTGTGGTATAGGTAAATACTAGAGAAAAATCAGAGATATGTCAATTTAATTTACTACAGAATATTATTTTGACAGGAAAGTCAACCAAACTACAGTGACATCAACAAAAGTATTGTAACTCACAGACCTTGTGTTTATCTGTGAAGAGACTTCTATAGATTGGAAACAGAAAAATAGCTTCTCTATATATGTTTATCTACATCTATGTATTTCTGGTCTAATCATGGCCCCATTCAACATTTCTCCAAATCCTTTAATTTTCAATGCAAAAAAAATTAGCATCCGTGGCAAACAACGTAACATCTAAAGAAGGATCACATCTTCCTTTCCTCTGTGTTCATGCTCACTTTCCATAAAGGCTTCCCAAATTGAGTATGTCTTTTCCTTTATCCCCATTTATCTCAGGATCTAACTCTAAATTCCTCTGCTGACTGATTTTCAGGCTATTTTGAAACACTGTAGCTTATTTTGTTTTATTTCATTTTCTTTATAAAGTATTACACACACACACAAGTCTTTTATCCCATTGAAAGAAAATTCCAAGTCTTCAAATCACAATTTAGACTCAATATAAAACTAAACTTACTTATTCTCATTGTCACACAATCCCTATAAACAGATTTTCGCTCTCTGTAACACTTTCAGTCAACATGACAAATCACAAGAAAATTACTTAGGCACTCAATAAATCTTACAGAAACACACTAAAATAACATTTGAAAAATAGAAACCACTTCCAAATTTAAGTTATTGTCCTTAAGAAAATATTCGGGAACTACAGCACCACAACTTGAAATGACATTAATTTCAATAAACCATGTCTACTAGATTACATAAATTTAAAAGATTTTAAATTACTTTAAAAATATCAAAAAACTTAACTACAAATCTCAAAGAAGGAATATATATAAAGATAACCTACATGATGGGGCGCCTGGGTGGCTCAGTGGGGTACAGCTTCTGCCTTCAGCTCAGGTCATGATCCCAGCGTCCTGGGATCAAGCACCACATTGGGCTCTTTGCTCGGCAGGGAGCCTGCTTCCCCCATTCCCCCCCTCTGCCTGCCATTCTGCCTACTTGTGATCTCTGTCAAATAAATAAATAAAATCTTTAAAAAAAAAAAGATAACCTACATGAAATAGCCTCATTAAAAATCTAACTAATATCTAAAGGACATAGCCCCTCAAAAAACCACTGTAATGACTTACATAAATATAAGCAGTACAGGAATAAATACGTCCATGGAGATTTTCTACCTAGGTAGAAAACTGTTTCGGATAAGCTAGATAGAGAAGTCACCCAAATATTTAGAGAGGAGACTGCCAAATGTCTGCAGTACTTTTGTCAACATCTCCCATCACGTTTTGTAACATTTCCTAAATTATATGAGCAATGACTTCAATTGTCTATTGTATTTTACATATGCAGACATTATCAGAACGTTACCCAAGTCAGAAGAAGTGACTGTGCTGAAGCTTCATTGTTGAACAAGAAGACCTGATCAGACTGGTTGCATGAAATACTTAGTTATTTCATGACTTACTCACTCTGCTTCTGAATATGGTGACAGAGTGATCTCCTCGGCCAGTGCCAAGCAAGAGAAATAATGGAGTTATCTCAGCTGTTTGGCATAGGCAGACAGCACTGTACCCTGTATGCCCTAGGTCATGTATGACTTAAAAGCCATCATATAAAAAAAAAAAAAAGCCATCATATATTGTTAGTGGACTCAAATCAACATGGAAAAAGCAAATAAACCTCTGCAGAAAGTACTTAATAATTAGTGCATAATAAATACCTATTTAATATTAGGAGTTTGTATAAATACAAATAGCATTGCCATATGTGGGAACCTTCTATATGAACAGCGCTGGTGTGGAAAACAGGTAAAGAAAAATAGGTGAAGTAGCAGTGGGGATGAAGAGGGGGCATGTATACACGTGTGACAGTAAAAAGCATCAGTCCCTCTAAAAGTATGAACTCCATTGAACGTCTTAAATTCTACAAATGCAGGAAACAAAATGTAATAAAAGAGAGCATAGTAAAACTTGGTGTTTCTATATATTATCTTTTGACTTCACTCTTCTGGGACAACATTTTCTACATTTATTTTTTAAGGTAAGTGCTTATTTTTCATTATTTAGACAAGGGAATATTTAGAAATATTCCAGTAGGTGGCACCATAGGTCCAAAAATCCGTAAATCATTGAGCAAGCGCTCTCATTTCAATTACAATCCTGTTGTGAAACACCAGTGGAATTGACTAAGTACATTAAAATGTAGATAACAGAGCACTTGATCTTCAAAGCTGTGTTATTCTAACAGATGTATTGTTACTGAATTTACCTTTCCCAATATGTTTCCTTTAGGACTCAAAATGTTTAAGTGATCACAAATCAAAGTTACCTTGAAGTCACACTCCTAAGTCCCTGATCAGAAATTTCCGTAAAAACTGGGAATCAGTTGAGTGAAAATGGCATTTCAAAAGGCATAGTTGGGCTTTAAACACCACCCGTTCTCACCATCACCTCTACCCTCAACCCCCACCCCCCCAAAAAGAAATAGAATGTCATTTCCAAAGGGATTTAAATATGTCTAGTTCAGCCAATCTAAGAAAAGTACAAGGACAGAAGGGTGAAACAGAATAGATGAAATAAATACTTATTCTCAGCATCTGCCCTAAAATTAACGGTGGCATGTTTTGAAGGCTGAGAATACATATCTGACCTCTATAAATACAAAGGCCATACAAAAGTGAAATAAGCACATCAAGACAAAAAAAAAAAAAAAGGGGTCAGATATAGGCATGGTTTTCCTTATTTAGTAAGGCATGATAGTAATAAAGCACAAAAATAAAAGTAAAAGTATTCTACTTTTACTTACTCTGCAAACCTGGTATGTGGTCCACAGAATTTTGTGGACCACTAAAATTCTAGTGTGGTCCACTAGAATTTTGCAAATTCTAGGATTTGCAAATCCTATCAAAATAATAACTATCTATGGGGTAAGCATTCTGTGCAAGGGGCAAACAAGGTTTTATCTGGATTTCAGGGAAACATAGGAAATAGTTCTTCCTTCATTAGCTTATTAGTAAATATAATAATGACAGCAGCTATTTACTGAAATGGTATGAATGAGACATTATGCTAACAACCTTGCATGTTTTTGCATTTAGTCATCAAAGCAAGCGAGTGCATTAGCAAGAGTTTTCCCTATTTTATAGGGAATGAAACAGACTCGGAGTTTAGTAAATTGCTCAAAGCCACATACCTAGGAAGTGTTAGATTTGAAGGAGTGTTTGTCTCATCATAATTTTCCCCTTCTTTATTTGAACTTTATGTTAAAACATTGGTTGTATTGTTATTATGCCTGGAATCTCATGGATAAAACAGCTACTGCTTATCACCAGAAAATAATGTTAGAGATTTCTAGTCATACGGAAACACAGGATGCTAGTATCTATTGACATGTATTTCATTTGATAGATAAGGAAACTAAAACTTGGGGAGCTTCAGTCCTTTCTGATTTCATGTCATTTAGTAAGACCCATGATTTCCAAGCTCCACCAATCACCAAAGAATTGCAACATACTTTAAAAACAATGGACAATCAAGAAACACTAGATCAAAGCCTCTAAAAAGAAAGACAGAGACCAAGATAAACAGAAGAGGGATCTAAGAGGAACAGAGACAATGCAAGGAGCAGAAGAAACCCTGAAACCAACTGTAATTCATATTCTCAGAAATGAGACAACATGGCATCCATGACAAGAGCAAAGGGTAATAAAAAGCAACATTTCAAGATTAAGAAAGGAAGCCAATAGAAACTGGATACAATATTTGAAAAACAAAAACAGAGCACAATAGAAAGCACCATTTAAAATGCCAAAATATCTCAAAGTGTTTATGTTTGCTTCTGGAAAGCAGGAATTGGGGATGGGAAGCAGGATGGGGACAAAGGACTGATCTTCTTTACTATAAACCTAACGGTACAATTCAAACTTTCAAACTACACACACACAATTTGAGTAAAAATACAAATAAAGTTATCAGTATGTAAAATTAAGCTGAGGGTAAAGAGGGCAAAAGCATAAGGCCTGGAATAGAATAAAATCAAGGAGTTCATTATCTTTAAATGTAGAAATCAGGGGCACCTGGGTGGCTCAGTAGGTTAAGCCTCTGCCTTCGGGTCAGGTCATGATCCCAGGGTCCTGGGATTGAGCCCTGCATTGGGCTCTCTGCTCAGCAGGGAGCCTGCTCCCCCCCTCTCTTTCTGCCTGCCTCTCTGCCTACTTTTGATCTGTCTGTCAAATGGATGAATAAAATCTTTAAAAATAAATAAATACATATAGAAATCATATATAACTTTCTCCTAAAGAATTTTTATATGAAACATCACAGATATTCTCATTCAATTATCGTACATACGAGTATGCAAACACATTCACCTCTAAAACCAGGCATGCATTCATATGTCTTTCGTGTTTGGTTTAAAACATGTTATCAATTTCAGCCATGTTGATTAAACAAATCACAACAAAAAATTAATAAACGCAAGATGACCATCTATAAAAGATTGATTACTTTGCCTGAATTTTTATCTTAAAATATTTATCTCTAAGTCACAGGGAAAGAAAAAAAAAAAAAGCTAGATTATCTCTTCCTGTGTAATGATGGTTATCCTGAGGTCTTTGATTTAGATTCACAACTTTTAAAAAGTCTCACAGTCAAATTTGTTTCAGAAGTATTTCATGGTACATGTTCCTCAAAGACATTTATGATGTGTTAACAAATCAAAGGCAAAGAGAAATTTGTGTAGTTTTATTTGACCCAGAATCTTCCAGAAGTATTTGCCAACAACCCATTTTTTTCCCATGGACATAGTATAGACACTGTCATGAAACAAGAGCCCTGCAGAACCACAGTGGAACATAGTTTATGATTCTCATTTGTATTAGTTACATAAAACTTTACATATATATAAAGAGAGAGAGAAAGAATGAACAGTATTATAATCCCAATTAATACAAAATCAGGATTTGTATTTGCATCAGACTAAAATTTCAGTTTAAATGAGATTCAAAATTCTGGGCTCCACCTCTCCAGGTTCTGATTCAGTAAATTTAAGGTGTGATTTGTGTACTAGAATTTTCTTAAAGTTCTAATAGTGATTATGGGGAGATGGGGGAGGGGAACAAGGATTAAGAATGATTGGTAAAGATACTTCCCTTATCTATGTGCAGTTAGCCCTTGAACAGTACAGATTTGAACTGCCCAGGTCACTTATGTGCAGATTTTTTATAGTGCAGTATTGTGAATGTATTGTTTTTGTAATTTTCTTAATAGCATTTTCTTTTCTCTAGCTGACTTTATTGTAATAATACAGTAATACACAAAATAATAATACATATAATACACATAAAGTTAAAAAATATGTGCCAGTAGACTGTTTTTATTACCAGAAGGCTTCCAATCAATCCAGTTAAGTATTGGGAGAGCCAAAAGTTATACTTGGATTTTCGATGGTATAAGACAGTTAGTACCCTTCGTCCCTCCATCATTCAAGGGTCAACTATACTCTGAAAACATTTCCCAGAATAGATTTGCAGTCCATTCCTCAGAGATATTGCAGATTCACTTCCAGATCACCACAATAAAACAAATAGTACAATAAGAGAGTCAAATGATTTCTTTTGTTGTTTCCCAGGTGCTTATGTTATGTTTACATGATGTTGTAGTCTATTAAATGTGCAATACCATATGGCAAAAATGTACATACTTTAATTTAAAAATACTTTTATTCCTAAAAAATTCTAGTCACTATGTGAGCTTCAGTGAATTGTAGGCACTGATCACAGATCACCAAAACAAATATAATAATAATGAAAAGTTTGAAATGTTGCAAAAATTATGGAAGTGTGACACAGAGACACAAATTGAGTAAATGCTGTTAGAAAAATGATGCCAATAGATTTGCTGGAAGCAAGATCATCACAAACCTCCCATTTGTAAAAAAAAAAAAAAAATCTAGTGTCTGGAAAGCACAGTGAATCAATGTACAATGAAATGAAGGATGCCTGTATTCTCACATTAAATGTCTTTTTGTTTCTTAAGAAAATGTCTATATTTATTTATCTAAATCCAGGAATAAGTACCTTATTTATAAAATATTTCTCAGATAGCAAAAACTTTCCAATTATATTAATCCCTTAGTAGGTGTATGCTTTTGTAGCTGTTGGCTTTCTCTAGGATTAGAATAAGATTATGGTCAAAGAAATGCGAAGAATCAATAAAGGATGTTTATACAAGTGGTGAAATTGTTTTATCAGTGTCCTTAGTAGCATTCATGATAGTTACTGCTATAATAATCAGCTACTACATAGATGGCACTACATGAAATAATTTTACATATTACTTCATATAATTCTTGCAGAAACCCTACGATGTAGACAGCATTGTCTTCTTTTTACAGATGAAGCCTCAAAAAATAAATAAATATGTGCAAGGCTAAAGAGCTTGGTTTTAAATGCACATCTGACACCAAAAGCCTCGTGCTTATTCAAATATACTGTGCTCTAAGGGAAAGCTGTGTATGCTAAATCCAGTAGTTGTGTGAAAGTCCTATCAGAGACCCAGACATGAGTAAAACATCATGGATGAAGCATTACATTAGTATTCGGAGTTAAGTCAGACATTAAAATTTATTTTTAAGATATGCAATTGCTGAACAATGACTATAAAAGAATTAGGAAGAAAACATTTCTTTAGGGAAAAAAAGTCGGGGGAGTGTGTGGACAGGCCTGTGACAAAGTAACACCAAAGTAAGGACTTATTTTTACCCAAATCCTCAAGGAAGGAAAAATAAAACATGCTTGAAAATGGTTTACTCTTACTATGTCTGTGCTTTAAAGCAAAACAAACCAACACAAAAGCTTGTGCTGATGAAATCTATGCTCAGTTGGTTAAGCCTCCGACTCTTGGTTTTGGCTTAGGTCATGATCTCAGGGTGGTGGGATCCACCCCTGCCTGAATGAGGCTCTGCCCCTGCATGCCTGGAGTCAGCCTGGGATTCTCTCCCCCATCACCCTCTGCCCCTCCCCCTGTACGCGCTCTCTCTCTCTCTCTCTCAAATAAATAAATAAATCTTAAAAAATGCTCTTTAAAAAAAAGAAATCTGTATCTTGTAGAAGCAATGGATGCAAGAGTGAATGGATAGGTGAGGCACCAGGTGGGGCAGGAAGCGAGCGAGGACAGAGAGTACTGGGCATTTACTTTACTTCTGAAGTCAATGACCTACAGCATCACCCACAAACCTTTTTAAATGAACAGGGACTGAACTTTAAATGATAGACATTGTGTGTGTGTGTGTGTGTGTGTGTGTGAGAGAGAGAGAGAGAGAGAGAGAAAGAAGTAAATATAAGATAATAAGAACTAAACAGAAAATAAATACTAGGTTTGGGGGAGACTGCCTACCAAACTGGGCTCTTATCTCACAAACAGCATCACACTCCACGCATTGCACAAAGGCCTTCTCTCCTGAAGGGAAGGGTAATAAAAGCAAAGGCTGATAAATGCACCACTAACTTCTCATTTCCCCTTAATGAAAACTCTGAACAGAACCTTTGATTTACTTTCAGAATCATTAAAGGAATCCCAGGCTTAACGGGAAAAGCTACACTTTCAAATAGAAAAGGTTTTCAGTATGTTGTTCTCACAAGTGTGCTGTTTGCACAGCTAAAAGCTAACAGCAGTGTCTTTACTGCTCTTGTGGTTTCTTCTCTTCGGTGTACTTCTGTTTTTCTGATTCTAAGTCTTTATAGGAAAGGAAGAGGTGCAGCTCCTGCGGTTAAGCACACAAGCAGTCCGCATGGTGAAACGGGTTGCCATAGCACCGGCATAATCAGCTCTATCTCAGGGTTAAACCGCAACTTCTCCAGTTTACGTTGAAGCTGTCTGATTAGACATTTAACTGCTACAAAATAAAAGAAAGAACGAAGAAAAGAAAAAGGAAAAAGACGGAAAGACAAAAAGACAGGGAAAGACAAAAAGACAGAGAAAGAATAAGAAAGAAAAAAGAAAGGGAAGAAAGAAAGAAGAGGTAGGGAGGGAAGAAAGGAAGGGAGGGAGGGAGGGAGAGAGAGAAAAGGAAGGAAGGAAGGAAGGATGGAAAGGACGGAGGGAGGAAGGGAAAAAGAAAGAAAAGAAAAGAAGAAGATAAGAAAAGAAAGAAGGAAGGAAGGAAAGAAAGAAAAAGGAAGGAAGGAAAGGAGGGAGGGAGAAAGAAAGAAAAAAAGAAAGAACTGGATTTCAGTTTGATTAGTTTTTGCTTCATTGAAAAGGTACTTCAAAGAAAAGATTGATTATTATGGTGGTGATTTGTTTCACCAAGAAAAGACTTCGTTTGAAAAATGTTTACAAATGATATTTTAATGAGAAAAAAAAAATCCAATCTTATCTTTCATAACATAAAAAGTCAGCATCTCTTTGGCCAGCAACTAAATTTGATTAATTGGTCACATAATGAAACTTGAAGAAAATAGATGACACACAAACAAAAAAAAAATAAGAGAAATGTGCTTATTTGTAAATAGATTTCACATTCCTTTTACTTCAAAATGATGAAATGACCAAACAGAGACAAGGAAGGACATTTCCTATGCGTGCAGAATCCTTCATCAGCACGTACCAGCACTGCTCTACCACTAGGACATTCTGCGTCCTACCCTTTGCAGGCAAATGTAAATGAGCTGAGTGACTTCCTTAATACCACACTTGAAGTCTCATGAAAGGTAGTGCCAGAAAACACAAAAATGTATGGGAGCATTTTGCTCCCTTCACGGTACCAGGCATGCTTCAGCCCTGGCTCATAACAACTTTCCAAGCTGAGAACTTCTACCAATTGTCTCATATTTTGACTAAAAACAATTGTTCATGATAGAGAAAATAGTTAAATAATATATTAACATCCATTAATTATATATCCTGGAAAAGGCATGAGATAATTTTTTATTTAGCTTCTTTAGAAAAATTTACATTGGATCAGTTTTTCATGCCTCTTTCATGTCAGAAAATTTGTCCTCTATGTAGAGTAAAAAAGAAACAGTTTTTGAATATCTCCTCTTCTTATAATAACTGTATGAGCTAAGTATTACTCTTGTTTTAGAAATGAGGAAATGAAGACATTGACAGTTTAAATAAATTGTTCCAGTAGAGAGTAACAATGCAAAAGCTCCATCCCAGGCCCACGAGATGCCAAAGCTCCTACATTTCCCAGGAACCACTTAGGGCAAAGTGGAAGGACCGGATTCCAAGCATTCATTTCATAGCATCGTTTTCAACTGCAGTACCCAGTCCTTGAATATCGAACACCCAGGGTCTGTGCTTCCTTTCAGTTTCCACTGTTTCTACTGTAGTCCAAGTACTGGTCATGTTCTGTTTCACTGACTTGTTTGTTTGTTTGTTTGGTGAGCTCTATGCTGAATCTTGGGCTGGAACTCGGGACTAGAGATCAAGAGTCGCATGCTTCGCTGACTGAGCCAGCCAGGTGCCTCTATTTAACTGACTTTTAAATTCAGTTTCTAAACTGCAACTTCCTCCCTCCCTTCCCCATGCAAGCTAGAGGTTGCCACATCAGCCTGCTTTTTAAATGCACTGATATGTTTCCTGTTAAAATATTTTAGTAGCAAATTCCAAAATCTTTACTCTTATTATGGAAAGCCCTTCACACTCCATTTCCAACCTGCCTTTCCAATGACGTTATCAATAGGCTTACATGAAATCACTTTTTTCATTTCAAACTCAGTTCAAAGGCAATTTCTTGTAGCCCAACAAGATTTCAGCACGTGCCTTCTCTCTCTCCCTTTCAGTTCAACATGACCCTAACCTGGAATATGCCTTCTTTTAATGATCCTCAATCATAGCCATTTTCTGGATGCGGTTCAAATTCCAACTTCATGCCAATTTTCCTGGTCTCCCCAGACCACCTACTTCTCCTAATGTTTAGAGCAATGATCACATATACCACTCATAGGGATACATATCATACACTGACTTATGTGATTCGCTATCTTTTTACATGGAATGTTCCAGTTAAGATCATAGACTTTGAAAACAACACACAAGAGTTTGGATCTCTCCATGGCAACTCTTTAGCTATGTGGCCTTGCGGAAAACGACTGTCTCTAAGCATCTGTTCCTCATCAGTTAATTTATAATATCTACTCATAAGATTGTTATGGTTATTAAATAAGACAGGACAATGTGAGGTACCTAGTAAGTAAGCACAGAGCACCTCCTCACTTGGAACTCTATAACTGGTACTAATCATTGTTGTTCAACATCATGATTACCACCTTTAGGCATTGACGTATTAACTCTATTTGTGTTTCTTCTTTTTTTTTTTTAATCCACCACCCCCACTGTCTATTCGTGTTTCTTAAGGGCACTGGTGACATTGGTATCTCTTATATCCTGATAAATATTCTTGGTTTTAGTCTTCATATTGTTTGGGCCTATGGTCCCATGTTAACAAAACTTTGAGCAACATAATTTTGAAACTCATTGTAAGATGTGACACGTGTAATTTTTCCTTTCATAAGATGGCACTGCATTTCCTCTTGGCATTTTCATATGTTCTCAAATTTTCATATGTATCTATATTTATGTCATGCAAGGAAGAACAAAATGCAAAACTGTACCCAGAAAGAGCTGGGCTTTGCATTGTACTCAGACTGACATGAGTTTGAATCCTAGCCCAGCCAATTAGGGCCTTGCATGGTTAAACAATGCTTGGGAACTTCATTCTCCTTGTACGTAGAGATAGGATCTTCATAACTACTGGATGTATAGATTGGTCTGAGGATTAGATGGAGTATTATTTGCAGAGGGCTTTACAAAATGGACAGCAGGCATACAGGTGATGTTAAATAAATGTTCTTTGCAGTTAGTACCAGTCCATTCCTCTGCCCTATCCACTTGTTTCCATCAGTGGATAATTTTCAAATGAGATTCAGAAATCCAGTAATAGTTAAAGCTCTTTTAAGAACCAATCAGGGATGGGGCGCCTGGGTGGCTCAGTGGGTTAAGCCTCTGCCTTTGGCTCAGGTCATGATCTCAGGGTCCTGGGATTGGGTCCTGCATCGGGCTCTCTGCTCAGTGGGGAGCCTGCTTTCCCCTCTCTCTCTGCCTGCCTCTCTGCCTGCTTATGGTCTCTCTCTGTCGGAAAAATAAATAAAATCTTTAAAAAAAAAAAAACAATCAGGGCTGAGCCATCGATTTGTATAATTGGCACACAAAAAAAGTCTCCTTTTCTTTTTAATTATGAGTTGGGTAAGAATCTCTATGTGGCTACTGTTTCCAATTCCAGAATTGGGCATAATTTTTCTATGCTGATAAAATTTTTGCTCAGCAAGGAATAAGAGAGTTACATTGTCAGATTATGCTATTTAGCATGTCCCCTTAGCTTGAATGTGATTATCACATCTGTTGTATTTTATCATATTCCATTGCACTCTCCCTTGTCCTTTGGAGGACTTCGAAGAAATTTTATCAAATTCAAGTCTTAGGAGTCTCAGTAAAGATATCAACCACCAAAAACACATGATTTTCCAATGACCTATCATCTAGGACTCTATCTTCACGCAAACAATGGAAATGGCTGCATCCCACAGGTTTGAACCCAGAGTTGCCCTCACAACGGTACTCAGACAATGCCTGTGCCTTGCAGTCTTGAGGGCCAGCTTCCTGGCAACCATCCCCAAAACTGCCTCAGAACTCTTTCACTGACTGATAGAGATCTACCATCTGTTTCTTAAGTTTGACATCTGTACACAAAAAGGTTTTCATGGCTGGATGGAAAAGGATGTGACCCCCTTTCTACTTCATATTTAGTTTAATTTTCCTTCTTATTGGTTGGCTGAGGCATTCTCAAAAGTCAAAAGAACAGCTTAGGCTTATGTTATGCCTATGCTAAAACAGCCACCGTTTTAAAACCTTGGGACATGGCTCCTTTGGGCTTGGGTCCTCATAGTGTCCAGTGCTAACCTGAACCTCATAGAGCACATCAGTACCCTGTCTGGTTTGACTGAATTAAGTTATTTATTTATTCTTATTTATTTATTTTTTAAAGATTTTATTTACTTACTTGACACAGAGAAAGATCACAAGTAGGCAGAGAGGCAGGCAGAGAGAGAGGAGGAAGCAGGCTCCCTATTGAGCTGAGAGCCTGATGTGGGGCTTGATCCCAGGACCCTGGGATCACGACCTGAGCTAAAGGCAGAGGCTTTAACCCACTGAGCCACCCAGGTGCCCCCTGACTGAATTAAGTTATTTAAAAGCAACCACACCAATTACAATTCTTTCAGCCACATTTGGAGATCCCCATGGACATGCAATGGCCCGAATAAAAGGGCCCATGACTCGTCTAGTTCTCATTTCAGACGTTTCTTTTACTCATTTTTATCCTTAAGGTAAAATTGTAATCTTATATAGTACCCACAGCCTCAATTTGAGGAGAGTAGTCCTTGATTTTGAGGCAGGAATAGTATGCTGGTCATTGGCACAGTTCTAGGATAATGCTTCTAATATTCTCTAGTTATCCTTTTAAATGAAATCAGCAGTTACAATAAAAATTACCCCACTCATTTCCGATCCAGGAATGTAGCCATTGGTCAGATGAAGCTAAACATGAAGGAAGGAGACACCGGCCTCCCTTTCATAGTAATAAAACCTCCTAAGAGAAAAAAGACCCCAAATTTTGAATTATCAATTTATTAGCATTTTCATAACTTATATCTAAGATATAGATATTAATAGAAAAATATTTTTATGCCTGATCTATGACAAGGGAAATCTGGCTCTTGACACAACATGTCATTTCATGTTATAAAACAGAGTAAATTTAGACTGAAATAACTCTTATGAGAAATCTTACAAAAAGTTCATAGATTTAGTTTTTTTCTTTTTGCATTACTTTATCTCTTTATGATTTTCCACTTGATCCTAACGAAGTGGAGCTAAAATTAAGTAGGTTCTTATTTTTAATGGGATATTACCAATGGCATATGCTTTTTAGAAGAATAAAACCTAAATATTGATAATGAAATAAAGGTAAATTTGAGACACATTTATTGAGACGACGTTAAGATTTTCTAGTAATAAATACTTTTGCAATGTTCATCATCATTAGCCCCAGGGAAATTCAAATCAATCCCACATTGAGATACCATTTTACAACAGTTAGAATGACAAAATTGACAAGGCAAGAAACAACAAATACTGGAGAGATTGTGGAGAAAGGGGAACCCTCTTACACTGTTGGTGGGAATGCAAGTTGGTGCAGATTCTTTGGAAAACAGTGTAGGGTTTCCTCAAAAAGTTAAAAATTGAGCTACCCTATGACCCAGCAATTGCACTACTGGGTATTTACCCCAAAGATACAGAGTTAGTGAAAAGAAGGGTCACATGCACCCCAGTGTTCATAGCAGTGATGTCCACAATAGCCAAACTGTGGAAAGAACTGAGATGCCCTTCAACAGATGAATGGGTGAAGAAGATGTGGTCCACATACACAATAGAATAATACTCAGCCATCAGGAAGGATGAATACCCAACTTTTGCACCAAGATGGATGGAACTGGAAGAGGTTATGCTGAGTGAAATAAGTCAAGCAGAGAAAGTCAATTATCATATGGTTTTACTTATTTGTGAAACATAAAGAATAGCATGGAGGACATTAGGAGAAGGAAGGGAAAAATGAAGTGTGGGAAATCAGAGGGGGAGACGAACCATGAGAGACAATGGACTCCGGGAAACAAACTGAGGGTTTTAGAGGCAAGGGGGTGGGAAGATGGGTGAGCCTAGTGATGGGTGCTCAGGAGGGCACATATTGCATGGAGCACTGGGTGTTGCAAATAATGAATCCTGGAACACTTTAATTAATTAAATTAATGATGAACTGTATGGTGACTAACATAACATAATAAAAAAAAACAAACGTTTTTTTCATAGTCTATCACCTACTTCAACAAAATTACATTTTCTTTAAAATTGAGTTGTTTGTTTCTCGCAAACATTAATTCCATGTCAATAAATACAATTATGGGATACCTGGGTGGCTCAGTCAGTTAAGCATCTCACTTGGTTTCAGCCAAGGTCATGATCTCAGGGTCACAAGATCAAGCCTGCCCTGGGCTCCACGCTCATTGAGGAGTCTGCTTGAGATTCTTTCCCCTCCCTCTTCCTCCTCCTCTTCTCTCCCCCCTGACTGTACTCTTACATGCATGTGCCCTCTCTTTCAAATAAATAAATAAATAAAATCTTAAAAAAAAAAACAACTACAATTACTATATTCACAAAATGAATAGAACTGAGAAATATTCAATTTTCCAAGGATGACTGCAAAATTTGTTAGTGTCATTTTTTAAACCCTTGAAATCAGGCCTTCAGATCAGAAATTGGTGAAATTCACATACTCTGCGAGTTTAATCAATTTTAAAAGGTTATGCAAACTAATGGTGACAATGATCAGTCTCTGAAAGTGGAGTGTGAATTCCAGTAGAGTAGTTTTACTATATACACTATAATTAAATAGTTTGGTAAATTAAAAACAGACACTTTGATGCATACATGGGGAAGAAAGTCTAGAAACACATGCATCATTATATTAACATTAACTATTAAACATGATAAACCATTAACATTATCCATCTAACACACATATTTCTGTGTTTAAATTGTTAAAATGAACCTATTAGATTTTTAATTAGAAAATTAATATTGATTGTATGTGTCTGAGAGAAATTTATTTAAAACCATATCTAATCTCTATTATTTTCTGCTAATTGGTTTTGACAGAATGATTGAAAGAAAACAAAAAAGAAACATAGATGTTTTTAGAAGGTAAGGATTATGTTCCATGGTACCTTTAATTTGTGGATGCCTAAATAATATGCCGACACATTTTTAATAATTCAGAACAGTTGTTCCACTCAGTAACCCAGAGCAACATACTTTAAAGATGGAGCATATAAAATGACAGAACTAGGAAAATGAGAAAATACTTGAAATCACTTGGATCTTCTCCATGGTAGTTGAGATAGTGGCTGTAATAGTAATGACGATAGTTAATACTGAGTCCTCACTATGTGCAAATATTACACTGACGTGTTTAAATAAGCCTCCCTTCATGTAGCATCATGCCACTTTCTACACATTCTTTGGCAGTATTGATAATTCCCCTCCTTTATTGTTCCCTCATATATATCTCAACCTAGTATCTCTTCAAGATCAATATCTCTTTAATATCTCCTGGGAGAGGCTAGAAGTATGCTGCAATTACCCTCAACTAGAGGGCCACATAGACAGAGTGCATGGTCCTCTGTCCTTGGTAATATGGTAAAGGCTCTGTCTCTTACTACTGCTGGAACAAAGCCCGGAGAGTAAGGTTCACTTTCTTATCTGAAAACTGGGGAGATAATACCTATCTTGCAGTGGTGTGGTAAAGATTAGACATATGCAAAGCGTCAGATCTGTAGAAGGCATTCCAAGTAACAGACCACTGTCTTCGTTACCAGAGATGCAAATTTGAAGTAGGAAATGACCAGCTGCAGAAAAGCTATAACAAATTTTGACTGGAAGTTTCTCTAAGGAAATTTGAATTCACTAATATTTGTGGAATCGAATCTGTGATGTATGCTCAACTGTATGAATTTCACAGAGGGAAAGTGAATGTAGGGTTGATGAGAAAAAACAGCGAGGCTAACAATACAGCAGAAGAGGAAGATGAGATCAGGAGTCACAGCTCTCTGAACGTCAGGGTCATTGTGAAAATCAAATGATATACTGTTAGTGATAATATTGTAAAGTACTCCGTCCTAAAAATGTTAGTTTTAGTAAAATTCTCTTGAAAATTATTTATGATTAGCATCTACATTCAAGAAAGAGCATCACATTTCAGTTTGTACATCAGACAAACCCAAATTCAAAGATGTTCTACAAAATATCTGACCAGTAACTCTTCAAAAGTTTCAAAATCATGAAAAACAATGAAAGACTGAAAAACTTTCACAGATCCAAGGACACCAACGGGACAGGAGGAAGAAATCCAAAGCGGTTTCTAGATTCAATACAATAGCATAAAAGTTATGGATTCGACAATGGTGGAAAAGTAGTTAAAATCTGAATGATTATTTCTTAGTTTTGACAAATGTTTTGTAAAATGTTGGTGGTGGGAATTAAGGACAGCACGTATTGCATGGAGCACTGGGTGTGGTGCATAAACAATGAATCTTGGAACATTGAAAAAAGACTTTAAAAAATTTTTTAAAATGTTAACATTAGAGAAGGATATGCAAAAAGTAAATGGGAGGGATGCCTGGGTGACTCAGTCTGTTGAGTGTCTGCCTTAGGCTCAGGTCATGATCCTGGGGCCCTGGGATTGAGCCCCACATGAGGCTCCCTGCCCAGCGGGGAGCCTGCTTCCCCTCTTCTCCTTCTGCCCCTCCCCCGCTCCTTCTATCTCTTTCACTCACTCTCTCTCTCTAATAAATAAATAAAATCTTTTTTAAAAAAAGTAAATGGGAACTTTCTGTGCAACTTTTCTGTAAATCTGAAATTATTCTTAAAGGGTTTTTTTAAGAGATTATATTTTATTTATTTGACACATGCATACAATACAGAACACAAGCAGGGGAAACAGCAGTCGGAGGGAAAGGGAGAAGGACCCCAACGCGGGACTAGATCCCAGGATCCTGGGATCATGACCTGAGCCCAAGGCAGACACTTAACCGACTGAACCACCCAGGCACCCCTAGAAATTATTTTAAAAAATATTTCTATAGTTCAGAGAAAGATGAAACAACTTTCCTTTCTTTTTAAAGTAGATACTTTTGACACTGGGCACTTTCCTCACACATCTCATACAGGTTTTCAATCATGGTTCCAGTCATGGTACAGTCATAACATAGATGTTGTAAGTAACAATCCTAAAAAGACAACGTTATATGTCATGCCATGTTTAAGGAGTCCAAATGTTACAACTGAGAGATGAAATAAAGCTTACCTAACCACCTGCCTAATACAGGAAACTGTTTTATAAAATCCCTACAGGGGGCAGGTGGGTAGGTGATTGGGTGAAAAAGTTGAGGGGCATTAAGAAGTAGAGCCTTAAGGTACCCAGAAGAGGTACAGAAATAAGTCACTGAGATAAAAAATACAACAGAGGGAATATAGTCAATAATATTGCAGTAACGTTGTTTGGTGACAGATGGTGAGTACCTCGGTGGTGGTGAACATTGAGTGATGAATGGAAGTATTGAGTTGGTATATGGGAAACTGAAGCTAATACAACCTTGTGTGTGAATTATAATTCAATGTAAAAAAAAAGGAAAAATCCCTACTCCCTAATTGTGAGTTCATTCTTAAACATCTTTATTGAAAATTCACTCACAACTTTTTACGGATGTCTATAGTATTTCATTATCTAAAACTGAAATGGCAATGAACATGAGATGCTGTTCCAGTCACATCAAAAAGGACATGGTCATTAGTTAGAGAGGAAGTGTCATTTTTACTGCACATAAGGAATAAGCAATTGCTGGGAAATAAAGGTCTTTGGTTTAAGAAGATAAACCTAGATTAAGTTTGAAGAGTCTAAATGCAATTTTTTTTCCAAAAAAATCTGGATTGCTACTTTGTGGTATGCCAAATCAATACACAGAAGTTTATTGATCAATTAAAGAAGCTTGGTTTTAGGGTTTTTGCCCCCATATGAATACATGATTTACCCATAGCATAAAAATTACTGAATTAAGACAATGTTTGAAGAGAAGTATATTGTGGACATCTCATGACTTCAAAATTCTTAAATTTGAGTTTGCTTTTTTTTTTTTTTTTTTTTTTTAGGAAAAAAAAAGATTTTATTTATTTATTTGACAGAGAGAAAGTACAGTAGGGGGAGCAGAAGGGAGAGGGAAAAGCAGGCTCCCCACTGAGCAGAGAGCAGGGCTCACCAATGTAGGGCTCCATCCCAGGACTGTGGGTTCATGAACTGAACCGAAGGTAGATACTTTAACTGACTGAGCCAGCCAGATAGTCCTGCCCTGAGCCTGCTCTTTAAAAATACCAGCAAGGCCCGATCTCAGGACCCCAAGATCACGACCCAAGCTGAAGGCAGCAGCTTAACCCACTGAGCCACCCAGGCTCTGCTTGGCGGGGAGCCTGCTTCCCCCTCTCTCTCTGCCTGCCTCTCTGTCTACTTGTGATCTCTGTCTGTCAAATAAATGGATAAAATCTTAAAAAAAAAAAAAAAAACAGCGAGTAAAAAGAAAAAAATTATAAATTGAAAGATTTATTCTACTGTCCTCCTAAGGAATTTTTTTTATTCTGAGAGTATATTATTCTATATTCATTCATTCATTATATTTTATTTTCCCAAGAGATTGTTTTCCTTAATATCACTGAAGGAGTGATTAAAAATTAACTCTTTCATTTTTGTGACTAACAAATTGAGGATATAGAAAGCGAGTTTTGCCTTTGTCATGGAAACTATCAAATACAAGGCCTTTTCATTTATTTAAAAGAAACACTTGATTCACTCAAAAAATATTTTCAAATCTCTATTATGTGTAAGACACCATGTTTGGTGCTATGGACACACAATGTGACCTCAACCAACTTACAGCCTAACAGAAACAGCAAGTTATATAGGCACAGTTACAGTAACAACTATTGTGTACATGGCACTCACTGTGCACCAAGCAGTACACCAGGCTACCTATAATATTCATAAATTTGTACCATATATATAAGCTTCCTCAATCATTGTGACCATATGAGGTATGTATAATTACCATCCTGCTTTAAGAGATGAGGAAAGCCAATAAGATGCATCCAAGAACTTGTCCAAGATCATTCAGCTCATGAGTGGCACAGACAAGCTCAAAGTCAATTCTTCCGGCCACCTGGCTATGCCCACATTTGCAATGTGCTAAGTGCTCTCGTGGTGATAAGCACAGTGTGCTACGGAAGCAGAGAGAGAAGGAGTGCCTAATCCATTCTTGGGGTGACAATGGGAGACTACCTGAAAAAAAAAAAGGAATGTCTAAGTTGGAAAGGAATTGGGCAGGAAGGGAAGTTGGTCCTTCAGAGGAGAACAGTATGGTCCAGAGCTGGGAACCTAGTACATTTTCAGAAAGTAAAAGTTCTTCGCAGCTAGAAAACAAGACGTAAGGTGCAAAAGGGGCAAGAAATGTTTTTGGAAGGAGACGTAATGCTGCTGGCGAAGGCACCCTATTACGCACTACGAGGTTGGAACGTTATCCCCAGGCAACTGGAATTACTGCTGAGCTTTAAGCAGGGAGCAATCCCACTCCTGGTTTGCAGAGTCAAGGTGAGGCACGCAGGACAGGGATATGGGCTAGGAGGCCATAAGATGTTTTTTAAAATGCTATTAACATACTTCCAGCCACAACTAACAGAAGAAAAAATGACAGACCTCGAACAGAATACACACATAGGAGTTTATTATTTCCCCAAAAAGGATTAGTTCCATGCCTGAATAATGGTACCAGAGTCCAGGTTTCTTCCATGTTTTTTCTGTGACATTCACAGGGTATGGGCCTAACTGCCCCGAAGGGTGTCAAAATGACAAGGTGTCACGTTTTCATAAAATAACAGCCAGAGCCAGGAAAGGGGCCTTGGCTTCCTTTTGTTTCCTTTTAAGATGAAGGACAGTTTCCCCCAACTCCTTTTAGGTTTTCTGCTCTAAATTGCATCACTGTCAAAGAGAACATAGTGACCATGATTCACGTTGACCGATCAACACCTCAGCTTAGGTCCACGGAAACAGCAAGCTCGCATTGAACTTCAAGTCACACAGAAAGGCATAAAGAGTTAAATAATTAAATAAATTCAAAATAAAGCCACTTAAAAAAAAAAAAGAAATTTCCTTTAGCTAGAATACACAGAGATGTGGGGGTTAACAATCTCAAAGACTACCGCAGGAAGGAAAGTGGTCTGGATCAAGTTTGTGGCAAAGGAAATAGAAGACAGTATGTCCAGAGATAGGAAGAAATTCAGAACAGGTGTGAAGTTTCTGGCTTGGGTGACGATGGTATGAAAGCTACTAGAATTCACTGGTATAGGGAAAATGAGAGCAAAGCAGGTTGATGGAAGGAGATCCTGAGTTCAGTTTTGGTAATGTTGTGTTCGCGATGCCAATGGGATATGAAAGATGCCTAGCACAAATGATGCCTAGCACAAAAAATACCTAGCTAGACAAATGAGCCTCCAGTACAGAAGAGAGAGCAAAGGTAGAGACGTCGATGTGGAAGCTACCACTAGACAGAAGACAAATGAAGCAACGGGAGTGAGTGATATCACCCAGAAAGGTACCAACCCCAACGTCTAAGGAGCTATTCCAGAAAGAGGAGCCCGGGGACTGAGACAAATAAGAAAACCCAGAAAAGGTGATGTTAAGTTTTAGGGAAACCAGCCAAGGAAAGAGTTTCAAAAAGAAGGAAATTGTCAATAATGCCCAAGGTGTCTGAGAGGTGAAGGAAAGTAAATGCTCAAGCTTGGTCCATTGGATTTAATTTTTTAGAATGTGGGGGCAGGGATGGTGACACTAGCGTATGTAGTTTCAGTGGTGTGCTGGGAGAAAAAGCCAGAAAGCAGTAGGCGGGTAAGCGAATGGGAAGTGAGAGAGTGTAGACTGTGAGGCTGTGGGGGAGGAGGTGTCTGTGAAGGAGGGGAGCCTGGCTGGCTCAGTTGGTAGAGCATTCCATCTCAGGGCCATTATTCAAGTCCCATGGTTAGGCGTGGAACCCACTTAAAAAAAAAAAAAAAAAAAAAAGTCTGCAAAGGAGAAGAAAGAGTTAGAGAAGAATAATTAGATAGAGTGAAGAGACAGTACTTACTTATTTGTTAATTGTACTCATGTTTTGTCTCAAAATTGGGTTTTGATGATTATATTTATAAATGGTTCTGGTGTCTATGGAAGTAAAGCTTTAGATTTAACAAATATAATTTAAAATTAAAACACCTTAAATAATTTCAAAGAAATCCCCTAATGTTTTTAGTATACAATAAATCCATTAGGGAATTTCTTTAAAGGTTTTTTGTTTTTTGTTGTTTTTTTTTTAGAGTCTTTAATTTTAAGTATTGATGTGTCCAAAATTATCTGGGATCCTGTTTTCTATGTATTCCTTCAGTAGTGTTTCTTTTTATTGCCAATCTTTAAATCCCAAACTGATCAAGTTTCATATTTAGGAATTTTTGTGCCTAGTAGGGTCAGATAACAATAATAAATTATTATAAAAATGTTGTCATGGAGATTTTGACTTTCAGTGTCTTTGCCTTAAAATGCTAAAGGAAGTCAACAATGGAAACATTCATATTTAGCATTTAAGCCTGAGTCTGTCATGTGGACCCTAGCTGAGCTATGCCAGGAGTGTATTTCACTCGTGACCTGATTTATAAAATGTCTATATCACTGTCAAAACTCCTGAGAGAAGTATAAAAGTAAATTCAAAGCAGAAGCTAATAATAATACTTGAGTTTCTTTAGCATGAAAAAAATAGCATTTACTTTTACAGTTCTGAATTAAGATGCTCAAAACAGAAAAATAAGAGGGGAACATATATTAACTTTACTAAGGTCTTTTCAGGGAGGCCAAAGAAATACCTGATTGAAATTTATTCTCTTTACAAATGTAATTTTCAGGATGATAAGAAGGCAAAGAGAGGTGCAGAAGAGGGTTAAGTTTGGAAAAAATGATTTGTTATTCGTTGGACTTTTCAGCTCAAACACTAGGTTATTAGTTCAGTTAAAAGACAACTTGATTTTTTTTAATTCCCCAATTGTTTATCATTGTCCAAGAAATAGGTTTTTCATTTGCTTGGGGGAAATAGGGGTTCTGGAATGATGGTCAGGGGTCCTGGATGAAAAGCAGCCTGTGCTTCTAACTGAATGGGCAAGTCAAGCATTCACCACGGCCTTGCTTTCCATAGGATTCAGCAGTGGGATGTTTAACAACAGTTAAAGTTTAAACTTTAAAAATGTGAAACTCTAAAAGCAAAGGAAAATATTTCTTAAAATATTAAACTTTTAAATCTAATTACATAATTTCTTTTAAAAGAAGTAAGTCAATTTATACCACAGACTTGGTGATTTGAAAAAACCTTGATCAAGCAATTCCATTATTTCCCACGCCCTACATAAATGAAGTCTATAAGGTAGAGTTTCTAAGACATCAAATTATTTCTTAGAGAATCAAAGAAGTTATTTTTTTCTAAACATATAATAATTTCAGCATAAAGTTAAGACAACCAGTGGAATCACTATAAATTTATTATAGTCCACACTATCTCCAAACACTCAAAGTGCTCATCCTCATAGTATGCTGAAATTTTTTTCTAAGCATATAATAGCTTCTATATGGTCAAAAACGAATGTGTTATCATTTGTGTCATAAACACATGCATCCCCACTAGCAAACATAGTCTTCATCTGCTAAAAAGAGCAATTCATTAGCAATTGGCTAGATGTACTATTAGAGACTTATGAAGATGAAGAAGAAAGATACTCAAGGTTTCCAAAAAATCCAGTTTTATGAGGACACAGCAGATCAGGTAGTAGGGAGGCCCACATGGTGCAAACAAGGAAGGCATAAAGCATAACAGGAGGATGTTGGGTGCAGGTGGGTGGGTGTGAGCACCGGAAAAGCTGGCAGACAACCAATGTGAGCGTGACCAGTCAGAGATAAAGAAACTTGCATAGGAATTTGGCGCCAGAGGAAACAACACTAAGAATTAGTCATTTCCAAACATACTCTAAAATCTACCATGATTTGAATTCTGAAAATAAGTGTGTTCATTTTTTGTGGTTACTATGCAAACACTTAGCTATTTCGTTGTAATTTTTGCCTGGTGTGATCGTTGTGGGTACTATTTCAACCCTGTTATTTGCACAGAAGTCACTCCTTTGAAACTACTCCCATCAGGCTGAACACACGAAAGCGTTTCTTTGTAGGTCACCAACGATGGCCACATATCAATTCCACATGTTGCAGTCTATATGTCACATGTCACCCAGTGAACATATGAAAATACCTTCTAGCTAAATGTACCATAGCCCTCCAGTAGTCTTGTTGCTGCTTGCATTATGTATGGATGGCAGGCTTTTGTTAAATTCCTTAATCTCCCTTCAATATATATCTGTTTGCCCTAGGGCTCTAATTCTTCCTTTGGGAAGGATGGATTCCTCAATCCTGAAAGGCTAGAACATTTACCTGTGCCCTTTGGGGTCCCAGATCTCTGTGACTCCAAGTTTATCTCCTCCTCTAGAATGTATACAGTCCTAGTATTCGCTGCTCCTTTTCCTTCTGCTCTTAAACATGTACCCTTCCCACCTAATCTGGAAAAGTCTGATTTTTCCCGATGTACATTATAGTTGTCACTATAGTTCTCACTTCCCTACTAAAATCACCTTTCCTGGGGCACATGGGTGGGTCAGATGGTTAAGCGTCTGCCTTCAGCTCAGGTCATGATCCCAGGAACCTGGGAAGGAGTCCCACTTTGGGCTCCCTGCTTGTCAGGAAGCCTGCTTCTCCCTCTCCCTCTACTGCTTCCTCTGCTTGTGCTCTATCGCTCTCGCTGTCAAATAAATACATAAAATCTTTTTAAAAAATCATTTTTCCTGCTACAGAATCTACCTAACGCCATCTCACCCATTCTCACCTTAACCTTAATCATTTGTCTTTCCTTCAAACCATGCTATCGGGATTATTATCCTCACTTGGTATTTGCTTGCCCAAAGCAAGGGGCCTTTTGTAAGCCCTTAGGTCCTCTTAATTCCTTTTTCTGAATACTGTTCATTCTTAGTAGCGTTCTGGGAGGTGCTCAGCAAAACTGAAGCACTCAGTTTGTAAGTGAGTCCATACTTCAGATGTCTTAGCGATGTCTCTTTCTTCTGTGTGCTACGTCCTCCTCGTCTTCTTCATCTACTTAATTCCTGTATGGTCTGTAAAACCTTAAGTTAGATGATACTGTAGTATGCTACGGTGTCACTCTGTGCATATGTCTACATAAAACTCACCACACTGTGTTTTAACCTTTGATTTGAGTACTGGAATCCTTTTCCCCCAGCTAGCCATATGGCTGACTTTCTGTGCTTCTGCTTTTTGTCCAGTGTCTCCTTCTGTAAGGTCATGCTGACCAAGTTACAATTAATGGTCCACTGTTTTGAAAGCACCTTCCAATTCTGACTTCTGCATCCAGGTTCGCTATAGGCTAAATCCATGAGTAATTTTCTAACATTTCCTCATTTACTCTGCAAACAAATATAATACCAGTTTGTTCACTCTCCCTTGGGTTTGCTTTTATTACTGTATTTTCTCATGCTGTTTACTGCCTACAATGCCTGCGACATCTTAAGATTTAAATTCTATCAATTACTTGAATATTTCTCTGAACATTCCAGCTTTTGTTGGCATCTTTTTCTATATTTCTGTGGCATGTTGCAAACTGCTGGTTTGCATACATGTGTATGTGTCTTGTCCAACAAATAGAAATGTGTTTTCAAGGCAGAAACTGTGACTTTTTTCCTCTGTGCTCTTCCTAGAATTGAGCTCACTGCTTTGCGGTAAGAATTCAAAAACACAGCTAGACTGACTGAATGAACGAATAAATGGCCCCATTTTCTGTTGTGCATTGGTAATGCAAGCAAGCCAAACTTTTGGCTTTCCAAACTCATTTGGCTGAAGAAGCTGGGATCTTACATTATTACTAATTGTAAAATAGAATTGTTCCCATCTGAGGCAAGCTTACTACTTTTCTTTGATCTGGTACAATGAGAAGCTTGTCTGATAAAAAGGCATAATATAGATTCAATCATATGCAGTGACTACCAGCTACAGCAACTGCACTCAAGTACTCAAAAGCTATTCATAACCCCATTCTTTTTTTGTCTAACTCTACATTAGAGTCTGGAAAGCTAACGTTTTTCTTTCTCAAGGCTTCCTTCCCACCCATTACAATAATGGATGACCAAATGATGTATTTCTGGCCAGTAAGAGTATACGAAGTCTTCGGGGAAAGTTTTCATCCCTGAATAAAAAGGCAGAAAGAAGCTCATTAGGAAAAATCTCTTGCCACTTTGTCCTTTTCTTTCTTCCTGCCTGGAATGCAGATGAAAGGTGTGGATTCCCAGCAGCCATCAAGAGACATGAGATAGATAGCACAAGGACAAAAGCCTATAGAACAGGATGGAGAAGCAAAACATGAAAGGGGGTGGGTTGTTTAAGTCATCCTGATGCCTCTGTGCCAGTCAGGGATTACATTTCTCCAGATCTCTAGTTGTATAGCTCCTCTTTATTTAAACCACTAGTTTACATTGTATTTTGTTTGCTAAATGAATACAAGGCTGACTGATACAGTAACCTACAAGATTATTACTGAAGTTCTTACAGTCATCTGTTTTCAAGCAAGAATGCATTTAACTTATAAAGACAAATAAAAATGAACCTACTATTTTAAAAAGTAGATCCATGGTGGAAGTATTTATAGTCTACCTTGAAAATAGTGCTATGTTAAGATCGCTTTGCTCATGGGATATATTATGCTGTTAATGTCCGTGTCTGGTTTCACTAAGGTTGGGTAAAATCTGTTCACTACTGTCTCTGTTACAGACCCCTGCATGTGTAAAACTCACTCTTACATCATCTCTTAAACTGATTTTCATAGATTAACAGAACTGTTAGTCTTACCTTGACTTCAGTATCTAGACATGTTTAGCAAATGCTTTAATTATTTCCTTTGCTTCATAAAATAGAGCAGTCTTACAAATAGTTTCTTAAAAAATCTTGGCCCTGAAAAGATCGGCTAAGTCCCAAGAACCTGTTTTGGGACCACTATGATCACCAGAAGGACCTTTCCTTGTTCTTGCCCTCTCCTTCTGACACGAGCGGAAAAACCTACTACTCCAGACACACGTTTGTCTCCTACTGTTCAAACATCTATGAGTGGATGTCCACAACTCTCCCTACATCTTTCAGTGTGACTATTTGAGCAGATTGAGAGATAACGAGCTGCCCTTTGTAGATAAAGATGGCTAATGGCAATATAAGCAGTGCATGCACTTGAGCCATCTTTCCAGGACTACGAAGAGAATCACTCGTGTACCTCCATCTTCTCATTTTATCCTAAGTGTGTCAACCCGATTATATTTGCCAACAATGCAACACTTTGCCAAATACGCCTCTCAGTCTGTGCCACGGTATTTCTTGCCGTGCACCTACGGGACATACTTGAACGTTTCTTCCGTGTTTATCTATCAGATGATAAGGAACCAAGGGAGGGGGACACATGAACTAGGTTCAGAGTTTTTCTGTTCTTAGAGACATAGGGGTTGGAGACATTGGCATGAATATATCATTATAGTTGCTCTTGTTACCTTAAGATGGGAATCTGGCTCACACTGCCATGAGAGGTGGCCACTGCAGAATGTCTCTGCATGTGCTCTGGGGGCTTGGCTCTTTGCACCGCTTACTGTCTTTGCCTCTACCTGGCTCTCACTCTACTCATGACTAACTTGCAAACTTTGGCCCATCCTGATGTCAAAACATGTCCATCGAAATTCTAATAAATAATAGAATGCATTCTCTTATGAAATATATTCCAATGATCTATCAGACTGCTCTAAAAGGCTGCAAGAATACCCCAAGAGGGTCCCCCTTGTACTGGCTTCAATCCCATTCAGATTCCAAAGATGCTCTCCAAATTGGGAGACCTGAATTTTTCATCATGGGTCTCCCACAACATCAGCCTCAAGAGGATAAAGATCGTACTTTTTCTTCCTCTTATCATTAACCACCGTTGCTATGTGAGTATCACAGGGTCAAAAGGAAAAGGCTGTGCAAGCACGTCAGCCAGTGTTAGAACTATACAGAACATGAGGAGGAGAGCCAGGCCAGTGGGAGAGTAAGACCTTCTCCTGCAATCTGGCAACCCTCAGGGTCAAGTTGGCTTCAGAAAGATTTTGTTTTCTTTTCCCAACAGCCTGTTCCAGAGCTTTGTACACACAAGCCTGACATAAATTCCTGAGACAAAGATGGAAAACAGCTCATGGTATATCTGAGTTGGAATTTTCAAAATTTTCAAAAAGTATTACCATTCTACTTGATGTTGTCATCAAGCAACATGACTATTAAAAATAAATTAGTTGACAAAGGAAAAAAAAAAAACAGTTGTTTCCTATAGGGAAACAGTTCCTACACTGGGCCTCAATGAGATAGTTATAAGGTACAAGATAAAAATCCATGTTCTCTGGAACCTGTTCTCAGAAATAGAGGTAGGGACTTGATTTTTCTACACACATAGCAACTTTAAATCTTTTCTCACCAACCAAATAATTTTTGATGCTGTCAAAAAACTTCACAGTTACAGCAAACTTCATGTCAAACAGCTGTTTTGAACACACATTTTCCCATTGTTACACATTTCCCTTTCAAATGTGGGAAGATGGTCTGTTCCTTATTTCTCAGGCCACAGGCACTGTCTGAAAGAAACAAACTGAAAATTCACACTTTCACCTCAATTATCCACAGAACAACTCTCTTAAAAGCCTACCTGGATATACAAAAGTGACAGTAGACACTGCCTTAAATGATACTATTTCCTTCCTTCTTGCCTGAGTATCATCTGGTTATTTGACATCCTATTCCTTAGATGACCTTAAGGCATGTGAAGGGGTGTGGGGGAGGAGAGGTGTAGTTCCAAAGCACTGAATGTGTTTATTGCTATTATTAATACTGAAAAGTTATTTCGTTTGTGTTCTCCCATTGGTAGAGAGGTAACATGCTGTCATGCAAAAAGGAATAAAAATGAAAATAATAATAGCATAGCAATGATCATAATAATTACTAACATATATTTAAGACTTTCTTTGTGTTCATCATTTATTCGTTAGTACCTGTGAGGTAGCTACTCAGATTATCACCATTTACTGATGAGGCACAGAGGCTAAGGAGCTTTCCCAAAGAAATACAGAGTGGTAGAGCTACAATTTAAATCCAGGAAGTCTAGATTTTTAAATCCACACTCTTAAAAAATAAAAAATTAAAAATTAAAAATAGGGGCTCCTGGGTGGCTCAGTCAGTTAAGCATTTGCCTTGGGTCCAGGTCGTGATCCCAGGGTCCTGGGATCCAGGCCTGCATCGGGGTCCTGCTTCTCTCTCTGCCAATCTCTCTTTCTGTCTCCCATGAATAAATTTAAAAATCTTAAAAAAAATAAAAAATTTAAAAAATTAAAAATAAAGTCCAGCATTTTAATCAACCATGAAACTACCTTGGAATTGATATGATTTGTCAAGGCCACCAGCTCAGCTCTGCTGCCTTCAGCGGGAGGCCACAGGTCCTCAGTGTCCAGGTCAGGGCATTATCCGTTAGACTAAGGAATTTTTGAAGCAAAGTTTCCTTTGACTGGTTCCAGAAGCCTGCCAGTCCCTCAAGTTGTTCAGACTCAGGATTGCTTCCTTCTACTTCCACAAACCCACCTGTGCCTTTTTACATTTCACAAGAAGTTTAAGCTCATTTAATTAGATAGAAAAACCTTATAGCTAAAAGTGCTCTCAGAATCGTGTTTTTTTTTTTTTTTTTTTTTTTTTAAGGAAAGATAAAAAGTTAAAGACCATTATTATTCAAATTGTTACCAATTCCAGCTTGGGTTGGCTCCATTAATGGACTGAAAAGAACGAAATGCAGCAAGGTAGAGAGGGAGCAGGTGTACTCAGCAGGTCTCAGGTCTAGGGAATTCAGAATTACACAGAAGAAGCCACTGTAAATTCAATCCTGCCTGCAGTGCTATTGTATTGGGAGAATATCTTCATTCAACAATGGAGTGATCGCAGACTTGGGAGTCTGTGGCATTTCCTGGGTGCGGAGACCTGGGAAGTAAGACACACATGCACCATCTCTCTCATGGCAAAGGGCTTGCTGCTCAAGCTGGGACCATGGTAATGTGGCTCCTCTCTCCCACATTTGCACAATGGGCACAGTGCATAGTTACAGCAACTGCGCAAAGGGAATGGTTAGTCCAGAACAAAGTCCTTGATGTTAAAGGAGAAACCACAATATTCATGATTCCTGTGAAAACATCTAAATGTGACATTTGCAGAGGCAGGTATGCTTACAGAACACAAATGCAGCTGTCCAATAGCTAAGAATATCTGTACGATCTGGAAGGCCGTCCTCACAAAGGAAGGAGCAAAAGTGGTCAGTGTGGGGAGAATCACTCTGGATTTAGAGCTGGGGGCGGGGGAAGGCAAGAGTATCCAGAATAAGAAGAGGATGCTTTTTTAGGTTTTGCAGTCTTCATAATTCCTTTTTTCTTTCCTCTTTCTCTCTCTCTCTCCATCCACTTCCGTTTGTCTCATTGCTGCCAAATAAGCCACTCCTAGGTATGACATTCCAGTTTAAAATAATGGGTGCCTGACCGGTTCAGCCGGTTAGGTGGCTGATTCTTGATTTCCGCTCAGGTCATAATATCAGAGTCCTGAGATGGAGCCCCCAAGTCAGGTGTAGGGCTCCTGCTCAGCGGGCAGTCTGCTTGCTCCCCTCCCTCCCTTTCTGCCCCTCTCCCTCCCTTCTGTTCCTCCCCCTGCTTGCAATCTCTCTCTCTCTAAAAAAATAAATAAATCTTTAAATAAATACTGATATTTATGTTTATACTAATGTAGGTTTATGTTTATATTTTTATATGTTTATCTAAACACATAGCTCCCAGAAAATTCCTACCTGAAATGACTCTGGGATTGAGTTGTTTGGGATCAAATCCTGGCTCTGTTTTCTATTAGCTATGTAATCTTAAACAGTTTATCTAATTTCTCTGTACCTCTCATTCTTTATCTGTTAGAGGGGAAAAATAAATGTATGTACACGGGACTATTGTAAGATTTAGATAAGTGGATGAATATATGTATTAAGTACAGCATCCAGCACTTGTCAAGTACTAACTTTTGTCTAATTAATAATTTTAATGATTAGTCTTATTGATGTTATTATTAAAATAGCCAATACAGCATAGAAGAAACACATTACTCGAACCTAATAAGGTCTGACTCTGAGATTGTTAGTATTTAATACAATATAAAAAGTTGGCTAACCAGATGGACATGGTAGCTTCTCAAGAGCCAGTTTTTGGAATGCATATGTTTGTGGAATCAATCACAGATCCCTGAATTGCTATGTTTAGTCTAGGAGCTCCTACTTTAAGAGCGGAATTGAAATCCAGGAATATTTAGAAGAGGTTAACCCGAGGGCAGGAGGTAGGAAGGGATGCCATATAGCATGCCATATGTAATTTATATGAAAATATAGGATATCTTTGTCTAAAAAGAGGTGTGTGAGGATACAAGAAACACATTTGAACACTTAAAATAGTATTACATGGCAGAAGGTATAGTCCTAGTCTATGCAGCTGTGAGGGAAAGAGTTTTATCTAATTGGTTTAAGCCATTGGTTCTCAAAATGTACTCTGGAGACACAAGGGTTTCCCCAAAAACCTTCCAAGGTGATTTCAAGGTCAAATTATTTTTATACTAAGACATTATATACCTTTTTTCCCCTTACTAGTAGAAAATGGGTGCTTTTAGAGGCTGCATGGCATATGATATTGCATCAGACAGAATGTAAAAGCAGATATGAGAATCCAGATATCCTTCTACTAAGACAGACATTAAAGAGATTTGTAAAAATGTATAACAGTGCCACAATTCTTATCAAATCTTTGCTTTGTAATATGTCATTATCTTTTATAAAAATATGCCATTTCTATTAACATGTATCAAGTTTATTATTATTAAATTAATAGTAAATAAGTATTTTAAAATTTTTCCATTTTAATATTCATTACAATAAATATACATATAACCAAAATCAAGAAAAATTCTTCAGGGTCTATAATTATGCTTAAGAATGGAGTTTATTTTCTTTCTAAGACCATTTATAGTATATTGAGATTAAAATGCTTGAGTTTTAGTCATGGCATAGGAGATATGGAAGCCACAAACTTCAAGTAATTTGAGCTATTCACGATTAAACTAGGCTTTTCATTTTAAAAAGTCGCCTTTGGATTTATATTCAAACAGCGAGGGTTTGCGGTAAAAGGGATTGCATGCGTTGACATTTGTGGCCTCTAAGATTTCTTTCATCCAGATAGTACAATGCCCCTCCAACAGGAATTGAGAAAGGAGCTTACTGAGAATATTGTCCTCATAAGGCTGCTGTGAAAGCTGGTAGATAGGCATGTGGTTAGGGGTGGGAGTTTTGGAGTGAGGCCAAAAGAGAAGAATCCCAGGGCAAGACCCAGTGCACTTTGAGTCACTGTGCTGTTGGTCGGTTTTTCGAAGAAGATAAGAAGGTTCAAGGGTTACTGCCAAAGTCACCCAGAATTCGTAAGGGGATCTCTTCCCGGGCAGATGGACGCTGTTATCCATCATGGCTTCCCAAGTAATCCCTGAACATTCCAGAAAGTAATAGTCAAGAGTTTTTCAAAAAGGAACATTGACAGAAGCACGTACGATTCCTCCTCTAGGCTTCATCGCAGCTGACAACGCAGTCACCTCGACTTATGGTTCTAACATTTGTATCAACTCAGAAAACATCTATTCCTCTCCTCTTCCATAAAACTTGGGATAAAAAAATTAAACACAGCTGCACAAAAGATAAGCATGTAAACCACATGAATGCGATTCACAGAAGGGATGCACGTGATGACAGGTATATGAAAAAACAATAGAAGTCAAATTAAATGTAAGGCAGAAACTTTCAGAAAGACCAGTTGCACTTATAAAATTAACATAGGTTTTAAAATGATGAAATTAAACTCTAGCAAGTATGTGCAAAAGGAAACTCAGATATTGCTGGGGAAACCATTGGCAAGAAAAATATTCTGAAGAGCCATTTATTAATATGCATGAAGAGACTTAAAATGTTCCTGGTCTTTGGCACAGTCATCCCTAGTCCAGGACCCTCTCTTAAAGAAATGGTCATATGTCTATGGGCAGGGTTTCTGTGTAATTATATGCAATTTTAAGGAAAAACTGCCAAAATATTCTTTTTTTGCCTAGAAACTAATGCACTAGTTCCACAGAAAAATTAAGCAAAATATCCTTCAGGCCCAAAATGGTTTGATCATCAAACATACGTTGGTCGTTCCTTCAGATAGTCCCCACCTACGGTGGCCTGGGAGTAAGCATGAGTCTCTCCGTTTCTCCACAGAGGAACACCTCCGCGGTCTGGGGGTGGGGGGAGCCTACACAAGAAGTTCCACATGGGGAGGGGCACGTGTCTTATCACTGCTTTGTATTCGGTTCCCCGACATCAAGTGATACATATGTTGACCGTTTGTAGGAAGGATGTCTTTCCTATGAAATAAGCAAATGATTTACTGAGACATAGCCTGTGCCTGGTGGTGACAAGCAGAAGTCAAATTATGAAGAAGCTTCTACCTCCTTCTTAAAGACTTACTTGGATCCTACTTTAGGCCCCGGTGCCATTGATCCATCTTAATCAGCCTCTGAGTTTCTAACCTTAATGAAATATAATGTCACGTTTCTGAAAGTTTTGTTGTACTTGAAGTAACTTGGTCCTTGATTTTAAGTTCATCATTATGAATTTTTAAAAATGTTTATTTTGAGAAATCTTGTCTGGAAGAAAAGAAAAATTTTTGTTCATGTACCACACCAAAGGCAGAATGCTGCCTGCCAGTGTAGGTATCTGCTATGTGCTTCTGGAAGGTAGGACCATATCATGTATTCAACTTAACATTCTCCAATGGTTGGGGTAAAAATTACTTTTTCTTCTAAAGACTTTTACTTCAAAGGATAGGGAGAACTAGGATTCTTTTCTGATTATTATGAAAAACAACCAGAAAACTGGCTCGTCTCTCTAAAGTCTTCACTGGAGGCCCAAATTATCACAATTTTCCAAAAAGTAGAATAAGAAGAACAGAAAAGCAATTCCTTTAAGTCTTGTCATGTTGCCATAGGTATTTATGTGTGTGTACGTGTGTGTACACGTGCTTCTGTGTGTGTGTGTGTGTGTGTGTGTGTGTGTGATATGTTCCACTCAGTATCCCAAATACCAAAGTGTTAACCACCTTTTTGGGGGTGAGAGGGACAGGAAAGTGTGGAAGACGCATAGAAAATGTGTTATCTTCATCTGTAAAAGGTCAAGCAAAAAAGTGTCACAACTTGTACCACTTCACATAGAAGAATATTTTTTTTCATATACCAAAAATTGATAAATCAGGGTGAACATTCTAGGCTATCCATATCATTCTATCTCAAGGAAGTGAAGCATTTGTGTACTGTGTTTCTTTCATGAATACCATTATCCATATATGCCCTTATTTTATCCCCTCCTTATAGAAGAAAGTAACATAATAAAATAATATTCAAGTTCAGTAGTTTGCCACTATTCGATCAGAGTATCAGTCAGTCATGACTATCAGTCTATCTACCCAAAACAGTCCAAAATATTCCCATGATACCGAATTGTCTCAAAGAGTTATAGGGGTTCTTTCTTTCATTCATTCATTCACTCATCCATTTCATTATTAATTCAGTAAATATATGTTTAAAAACTACTCTCCAATGTCAGGGTCTGAGGATACAGAAGCATATAAAGAAAAGTTTCTCCTTCAGGGGAGCTTACAACATCATACAGAGTAACTAAAAAGCAAGTAGAAGGTCATCCCAGTGAGACAGGGATCAGAAGGACGCCCCTGTGGGCACATAGGATGGCAGCAATCCATATGACTTTACAACTCTTCCCTGGAAAAAGGAAAAAACAAAACAAAACAAAACAAAACTATGCTATTCCACAAAGCTGATTATGTGGATAAGCTCAGTTAAACACATTCATTGGGTAACCATAATTAGAATATTTCTGTATAATTATGGAAAAGATGCTAACAGTGCATTTTCTTTCATGGGGTACAGAGGTAGCCAATGGCAACAAGAAACCCAGAAGAATTCTCTCAGGATGAGGACAGGGATGTTAAAACCTGAGCAGCAATTCTGAATGGATAGAGGGTAGTTGTAAAGAGATAACTGAAGACGGCAATAGAGATGCAACACTGAATTGGGTGTTTAGCAAAAATGGACTTTCCTCTTAGGCTTCTGGTATTTCCATTTGGGTGGAGATAGAAAAAAAAAAAAAAAAGAGTAAAATTTTCTCACAATGTTTTGCAACTTCTGCTTCCGGACTCAGTCAGAACCCAGAAGTAGCAACAGAGATAAAAATGAAAATATTGTTTATTTTTTTAAATGACAATTGATTTTCATCCATAAAACTGACTATAATTTATTCAGGTATGTTTGGGATTATAGGTGAATATCTATGTTGAATCTATTTTATTTAAAATTAAAAAGTAGTTTATTCATGACACCCTTTATTTTAAATTGGGAGAAAAATTAAATCTCTGCTGTTTGGCGCCAATAAAAACAGAAAATAGTAAGGCTTATAAAAGTTAAATTTCTGGGCGCCTGGGTGGCTCAGTGGGTTAAAGCCTCTGCCTTCAGCTCAGGTCATGATCCCAGAGTCCTGGGATCAAGCCCCACATCGGGCTCTCTGCTCAGCGGGGAGCCTGCTTCCTCCTATCTCTCTGCCTACTGTGATCTCTGTCTGTCAAATAAATAAATAAAATCTTTAAAAAAAAAAAAAAAAGTTAAATTTCTTTAATGGAAAAAAAAAATCTAAAACACCAGTAACCCGATGACAGTATTCAATATCAGAAAGAGGTTTTTTTCTCCATTCATTTTTTATCAACTAGTAAAATTAGAAAAATTACATTCCTGAAATATTAATTATCAACCCTGTAATTAGTAAAAAGACTAAGCTAATTTTCTGTGCTCCAGTCATGAAATATTTGGACCTCAGTCCAAACTTTGCTTTACTGGAAAAAAGAAAACCTGCAATATTTATTTTAGATAGGAATGCACATACATATAATAAGTGAGACATGATCTTGATTCCCTCATGGTGTTAAAATATTCCATAAAACCAAGAAAAAGATCTCCCAATTTAAACAAAATTGATTTCCTCTCTCTAATTTAGTCTCCTTCTCTTGGGCACTTCACTATTACTTCCGGATAGAAGTCTGCCTACTTTAACAATTTCTAGTCACAGGATGTGGCTGCCTCAAGTTTTATCTTCATCTGGCAAAACATAACCAACCTATTTGAGCTCTCAGCTCCCATTTTTTAACAACTAAACTTTCCTTGTGCACCTACCCTCCACACCACCGCCATGACGTTTATTTCTCCCAAAACCACGAGTGGGTAAACCTCCTTGGGGAATTTGTAGCAAGGTATGACAGAGTCACTCTGTGGTGCATATCCCAGTTCATCAGACCAACTCTCTGTTCAGTTATCAACTGCTAGACACAAATTCCCAATGTCCCTTTGTATCTCCTGTGCATACACTGTTTCTTTTCTTTCTTTCTTTTTTTTTGGGGGGGGTGGATTTTATTTATTTATTTGACAGACAGAGATCACAAGTAGGCAGGGAGGCAGGCAAAGAGAGAGTGGGGGAAGCAGGTTCCCTGCTGAGCAGAGAGCCTGATGTGGGGCTCGATCCCAGGACCCTGAGATCATGACCTGACCCGAAGGCAGAGGCTTAACCCACTGAGCCACCCAGGTGCCCCTGCATACACTGTTTCTGTAGGAGGCTCTCATCTTCTGTTGGCAGGTGTCTGGACCCACTTGGGGGAAAAATGTGGGTGGAGGAGAGAAAGAAGTGGAAGCAACAAAATCTGTTAATTTAAAACTGAGGATAATAGGAATCTATTTCTTCCCTGTGCAAAGGATAAAAGGATGTGACCTTTTTCACTATGAAATACTTCATATTTGTTCTAGAAAATCTTACCAGAAATCACTGCCCCACACAGTTAAAGTGGTCTTAGAAAGAAATATGCATAATGGACACTTAAGATTTGGAATGAGTCTCTATGATGACTAAATTGTCATTGTACCTTTCCGTACAACTGGTAAACACATAGATAATTCTTACATGAAAAAAATTTTTCCAATTACCTTGAAAACTTTAATATCATTTGTTAAGTCTTCCTAAACCTTTCTAATATTTAAGATTTCATTACTATTGTAAATTTCTTACTTGTGAATATTTCTGATTTTTTTTTTTTTTTTAAGTAGGCCCCATGCCCAACTTGGAGCCCAAAGTGGGGCTTGAACTCATGACACTGAGATCAAGACTTGAGCTAAGATAAAAAATTGAATGCTTAAACAAGTGAGCCATACTGGAGCCCCTGATCTTTTATTTTGTTTCCAAATTTTAAAGCTCCCTTTGGTCACTGTAACAAATATACAACAAACTTCAGGGAATAATGCTTAGAGAGTGTTTTCTAATGAAGCATCCAAGAGTTAACGTGTGGTCTAGAACAGCACAGTGTTACAGGTGGGTAAGTCCTAAAGAAATGATTTCAAATAAATTAGTATTTCTAAAGAAAGCTGGTGAGGGCTGGCAATTTTGTCTTCAAGAGACACTGATTGCCTGCAGACGTTTTTGTTGCTCGTCATGACTTGCAGGAGGAGAGGAGGGAGGTGATCTACTGCCTCCAGTTTGTAAAGGTTAGGGATACTGACATCCTTCAATGCACTTGAATGACTCATTTATCCAAGCCAACCTATAAATCAAGTCAAGGCTGAGAAGTTAAACTAAGTAATTAATTTCACTGAAAAAATCTCATTGAGGTTTAAGTAAGTTAAATAATTTATCGAACACTACCAAAGTCTAAGTCTACTGAAAAGGAATTAGTGATAGACGAAGGATTCAAAACTTGTCCCTGAATGTCCAATCTGAATCTCATTCCATTATATCAGGTAAACCTGATAAATGGGTAAAACCTCATGCTACACTGGGGGAATGCTGGACCACATTCCTTCATTTTCAGTAAAACATGGGGAAAGTCATTAAATGTTTCTGAGTTTCAGTTTTACATTTTTTATAAAACAGATGAGTTAAACTAGATGATTTCCAGTCTCCTTTTTCTCTAAAACTGTACTATTGTGTAATTACTGATGGCTTATATTATTGTGGTCTCTGAATTTCCAAATTCCCCTCCTCTTTCTTTAAAATGTCTTCTCTAGGAACACGAACCCAAATAAAGGCAGGAAATATTATTGCTACTTCGATAGAATCCTGCGTCTTGAACTATACTTGACTCTCAGTAAGTAGTGAAGAACATAATAAAATTTAAATGCATTAGCTAAAAATTAAAAAAAAAAAACTTCATTGTTTATTTTTTAATGTGAAGGCAAGTTTTTCTGGTCCTTTTATATCCTGTGTATATGTTAACTTATTTTGACTATATATCTGCAATACAAAGACTATAAAAATAAAAAAAAAATCTGTCATGTAAATAGCAGTGCTGTTAATTAACTCATTGAATGGGTTAATTAATTCACTGAAACCCACTGATATATTTTCTGAGATAAAATTCTCCAAAGTATTTATGGATCTGTAAATTCATTCTTAGCAATTTAAATATTATAGATAAGAAACATTGTTCTGTTTTTAAAATTTTTCATTTTTATACTCCTGTATTTAGAGGAACAGAGGGACCAAAGTTGTTTATTACCTGTTGTATTTTACAGACTGAAGAGTTCAGTAAGATCAATTGCTACAGTTGTAAAATAGGACAACAGACATTAAGAGAAAATGTATCCTTGTCCTCTCCTCACTGAAAACAAAACTAGTACTTGTAATTTGTGTGAATAAATTTTGGGGGTGCCATATAACTCCTAAATCCTAATTTCAAATTCTCTTTCATTATAAAACAAGAGAGAGAAATTTTAGATATCAGTGTTTCATTCCATTTTTTTCAATCAGAAGAAAATAAATTAAAATAAGGTATTTAAATAAAATTTAAATAAATTTTTTTACAGAAAAGAATTTTAATCTGGCCCATGCGCCATCATTATTGTTAACCTCTGGACATTTTAACAACATGCTGGTGGATCTTAAATCAATGAACATAGTAAAGGAAAACATCTGTGGTTCTAATATTTTTTAGACTGGCTCTTAATATTGTTTTCATACAAAATTAAAATGTATTTTAAAAACTAGCCAAAGAAATTCCCTAATCATGTAGTAAAACATTAGGCATGAAAATTATGTCAATTTTACTGACAAACATGAAGCATGTGTATCTGTTAGAGAAGATTATTAGAAAAGTCAGCGGAAGGAAATGTTTTCTTGGCCATCAAATCCAGATGTTCAGCTCATAAAATGGAGCCCTCAAGTGAAGGACAGGTTATGGTATCAGATATCTTTCAGAAGTGTTAATTCAAAGAAAAATCATGGATAAGGAAAGCCAGAATAAATTTTTAAATGAATCATGTTTTAGTTTTAAAGGAATTATAGAAATATATTCTAAATTAAATAAGGAATAGAATAGTGGATGAATTAAAATAAAAAGCACATCTTTTTTTTCCAGAAACACCATAATGTACATATTTTTTGTTTAAAATCTAAATTGGTCATAAAGGTCATATTTTAGCAAAAAAACAAGTAAACACTGTCTTTCATAAATTGACAAAACATATACCAGAACAAAGATTCTACAAAATCAAGGCATTGTAGATTGCACTGATTCTTCTCTTTAGTCTATTAGCTCTAACAAATACAGATCTTTGTAGGGTGACTTAGTTACAAAATAGGAATCTACATTGATGGTGGTTTGAACATTCTATATTTCTGTACTTTTGATTTCTAGATTAATATGCAAACTATTTCTTATTTCTTATATCAAGATTCCAACTCTTAAAGTAAAACACCAAAAGAGAAGCTAATTATAATAGTAATAACAGAACTCAAGCACTCCTGTATAGTTTTGCAGATGCTTAAAGAATGCAACCATCCCTTTATTATTCCATTTCATTCTACTTTAAGAAGTGATTTCTCATTCATTTTCTATGGCTACCCTATACTTAGAAATGTAAATATTAAAATTTAGTTTAAGAGAAGGCATTCTATTAAGGGTAACCAAGAAAAGACATTTTGGACTCTGAGCAAAATGCATTTTTTTTTCTTTTGGAAAATTGACTAATTCAGATAGATGAGAAAAATATGTATTGTCAGATTGATGTGAACAGAAAATGTCTTTGGTTTTACAGTGCTCTTGAAAAATAAAATGTGACAAAACTGGCACAAATTTTACATTTGACAACTAAAGATATTTTTATGATTCTTGCTTCCTTGTCTTTGAAGTACTCCTTATGTTGTATCTGACTTGTTCCACTTCCAGAATTTTGAGGTTCTACTTGCCTTTGATCTCCCACTAGCCGTTCTCTATAGTTCTTCCATCCTGCCTTCTAGCTGCCCTCAACATAAAACCACCTTCTATTCTTAGAACAGGGATAATTTTTTATTTCAAAGGCTTTGGTGACTTTCTGTTTTAGATCACCCTGAAAATATTTTTAATCTTCCTCTGTGTGAGAACCTCTCCTTCTTGAACCTGAAGATGGACTTGTGGGTTCCATTTGTTCTAAAGTTGCCATGTGGTATCACAGCTCTGCACATTGAAATGATACTGAATCCTTTCTTTTTCTTCTTTTTTTTTTTTTTTTTTAGATTGTAAGTTATTTCCATCATTCCAACGTTTATCCTCAAAGTAGGGGGCAGAGAAATAGTGACATTTTCTTGCATAATTGAGCTAACACATCTTAAAATGGATTACTTAGGTTTACTAGGCTTTTTATGTCCCTATTTACATACAGCTAGATTTTCTGCATTACAGCAAATTATGCTCTCTGACTCACTGATGTTAGTGCCTGCATACATGATTATCTATTTTCCACACACTAAAATGTTGTTTGCAATAAATGGATTCACTTTCTTTCATTCCTTCTCTCTGCCCCCCACCCTTCTCTTCCTCTCTCTTTGTCTCTCACACGCTTTGAGGCAGATGGGCTTAAACGATGGCTTTATATCCTTGTGAAAATGAAGCCAGGCAGGAAGAGAAAGCTGCACGACTTTCTCCCGTGCTGAGCCTTTTCAATATGAGTTCATTTTTGAGCTCATAGTAAACTACCCAAACATCTGATGTGCCCATTTTTTAACTTGAGCAAAATACCATAATAGAACAAATGTCAATAAGAGTTAGATTGCTTGTTCTTTGGGTTTAACCATAATTCTGTTTTCCTCTGTTCACACTGGTGACCGAGGTTTATCTGAACATTTATTTAATACTCCAAACCATTAGAAACAAAATATAGAAAGAAAGATAAGGCTGAACAGCACAATGCAGGTGAAGCATCTTAGTGCCAAGCACACGGGAGGAGCTCATTATTACTTTCCTTTCTTCACTCCTTCTTTCTCAATTGTAGTATTTAAAATTAGAATGAGAAAAATTAAGTTTAGCTATTCCCTTTTGGGATATTATAATCAGTAAGTTTTATGATAATATATCTGGAAACAAATTAACAACTTTACTGATATTAAAGATAAGTATAAGCTAGACTCCATAATGATTTGTATGTGTATACTTAAGTTAAATGAGATCACATTTATACAGTGTTGAAAACAGTGTCTGGCACATGGTAGCACTATTTTCCTTATTAACAATTCCTCTTATTAAATATATATATTTATATAAGCATATATATATGTATATACATATACAAACATATTCATAAACATAGATATATCCCCAAAAGGACAAATTTCGATTTGTAAGCTGTTTATCAAGGCTCTTTGGTCCTACCTAATATAAGCCTAAGTAATAACCAATTGTTTTTCAAATTTCTCAAAGAAATGAAAGATTCAAAATTTGGTTTAGAAATAAGCCTTTTATGAAATAATAAATGTTCAACAAACCTCCTAACCTGTCCGTGTATCAGCTTAAATAGGATCTTTAAAGATTTTTATCAATGTGCACCAAAACAAAATATACCAAACAAGGAATTCAACACAGTATTACCTTTTCAAGACATTTGCAATTAAATTAATAATTCATTAGCCTTTCAACATATTTTACACAAATTTTATTAAAATATTATTTTAAGTCATATCCCTTTTTTCGAATAGCTGAGCTAGCAAGGGAGATAAATATTATACACGTAAATATATATATATGTATATATATACACACACATATGTATATTTCTTATGAATATTGCTACAAATTATTTTCATAACTTACTTTTGTGCCAGTATTAAAGTTAAATAAGGATATTTGACAATAATTAGTATGTTTATAATCACTATTCAACCAACCTTTCAAAAGACACAAATTTGGACTTTTCTGTGAAATTGGCTGGATTCTCATTAAATCATCAGCTCTTTTTCTCATTATCCAAAGCAAATTTTTTTTCCTTTTCCACTTTGACTAACCCTTCTCACTTTTTCTTTTCCTAGTCCCTCTTCTTAACCCCTCCAAATATGACGTGTCCCAGGGCTCAGAATTAGATCCTCAGTTCCTTGGCTTTAAATTCCATCTCTATACAGTGACTTCCAAATGTCTGACTACAATCTAGTCCTAATGAGTCCCACACTCTTAATTCCAATCAATTTCTAATATCTCTAGTTGAACGTCTAATGAGAATTCAAACATTAATATGGATAAAACAGAACCCTTGATTTCCTACCCCAACTGGGGTGTTTCTCATCTTAATTGCTCATGAGGAAGAGATGAGGAGATGAGGCGTTCTATATAACTTCCTATTTTTCTTCCACACGGAAACTTCTCTTGATTCTATATACATCTGTCCTTTCTTTCCACCACCACGGTCAGCACCTAGTCCAGATACCACCCCTTTTCTCCTTTCCACTAATTCAACTGGCTCCTAACTTGTCTCCAGGTTATAACTCACTTCCAATCTATTCTCCCAGCAGCCAGAACAGTCTCTTTAACATGGATATAAGATTAGCTCATTCTCCATTTAAAACTTCCAAATAGCTTATTCTCTTTATGCTTAAGGTAAAAATCCAAATTCTTTCCATTTCCAACAAGGCCCTGTAGGACCTGCCCCTTCTACGTATCTCTTCAGCTTCACCACAAACCACTCAGCCTTTACCCACCATACTGCAAGCACCTGACCTCCTTTCCTTGCTTTGAACCCACCAAGTTTTTGCCTTTTTCTGAAGAAACTTTGCACCTGCCAGTTCTTCTTTACAAAAATCTTTACAACTCTTATCACCCAATATCAGCAGCCCAATGACACTACTTCTAAGAGGCCTTCTTTGATCACTGTTTAAAAGGCCAGTCGCTCCCCAATTTGGCCTGTCTCTATCATGTCACACTGTTTTATTTCACAGCACTTATCAATATCTGAAACTTTCTCAGTTATTTACTTGGTTTCATTATCTCTTTTACTAAGATTAAGCTCCTTGAAAGTTGGTACCTTTTCTGTTTTATTTACCACTGTGTCAGCACTTAGAATAGTTCCTAACACATAATAGGTATTCTATTTTAAAAATTGCTAAGTCAATGAGTAAATTATCTCATTTAATAGCTACTGCTATTGTTCCCATTGTACAGATAAGGAAACTGAGGATTTAAAAGGTAATGTTTCCAATTGGCCAGCTCAGAATGGAATCCAGGCAACATTTCAAAGACTGATTTCTTAAGCACATTAAAGGTCAGACTGGTTTGAATCCAAGATTGAATCCAATATTTCTAGTATTATTTCTTTAAATTATTTTCATCAGCTCCCTGGCCCTTTTCTTTCACTTATCTACCTCCTACATATCATCACTCCCTCCCACAGTCAATGCTTTGAACTGGTATCTTCTGCTTCTTTTTCTTAGCTACTATGTACTTTGAACATACCTAAAGCTTCCATCAGTAAATTCAGAAAATAAAAACATGGTCACTAAAGAAATAGAAAGACTTAGGGCTTATTAGGGCATAAGTTAAAAATCTTAGGTTAGAAACTAAAAAAGGGATTTGGAAACCGGAGTCTAAGAACTCAAGGTAGAATACTTGACCTAAGTTATTTCATTGACAGCCCACATTTATCACAGTAACCAAACAATAAACATATTTTCTTATTCTTTCCTCTCCCTTGAGTTTTAGCCAACCTGTCCCTGGAGTAGAAACTATAAGACAGCTCTACCAGATTCATTTAGTATGTCTCTTGGATAACCATAAAAAGCTTATCTGGTGTCTACACTTCCTGGAATAAGATGAGAACCTCATGTGTTTTCCATGATCAAAGTGTTTAACAAAGGTCAAGTTACTTCCCTTGCACTTCAAAAACAAAAAAAATTCTAGATACTTTGGTAAATTATTCAATGGCTTTCACTTTATGTAATATAAAAAACACATTAGTTTGGGGAAAATCCATTCTTTCCATCATATCACTCACCTCCAGACAGACTCAGTGCTGTACCTTCTAAAGCTCCATTTCAAGATGATGGCAACATTACTTTTGTATTATTAATGCAGCATCAACTTTCATAGTAAATACAATCAAAGATGTCTTTTGTTTTTTAACAAGAGACAAAATCTTAGGTGACTTGGATCTTGCTAAAGATGTTGAAGTGGTTGGGTGTCCCGTGTTTTACCTATGTAGCTAAATAAACTGCATGGGGCTGAAATGTATGTTTCACACAAATGACCTCTGAGACACTACCAACCACCCTGCAGTATTGGTGTGATTTGCCTACCATCAAATAATCATGTCCTCAATTACCTGGTCACTAGACTAACCACAAAAGAAGTCTGAGTAACCCAGTTGAAAAAGAATGGACCAAGAATCAGACTGACCCAGGATGAAATATCAGCCCTTATTAGCTGATAACCTTGGAAAACTGTTATGAAAGATCACCAAAATAATTTAAGGATTTATTTGCCTGCTGTGCACATGTGTATGTTTTAACATGTCTCTCCAAATAAAGCTTTTATTTTCAGACTAAATCACAAAGCAAACAAATCAAAGAGAATTGGGACTTTTGTCTAGTTTGTCTTCACATCTACCACCTTTATTTATTAAATATCTAATAATAACCTACACAACTCAGTGGCAGATTCAGAACTTCTATAACTGGAAGCCTACAGAAGAAAATCTAGTTAAAACAGGGGCCTAGATGTTGTCTGGTAAGAACAGAGTTTTTATTTAAAGAGTATATTATATGCAGATTTTAAATAATAATTTTTTAGTCTATAATTTGTAAAGATTGGGAAAACAATTAATCATCTGTTGCAAGGTATATTATTACTTTGAGGAGAAACTTATGGAGAAATTAGAAGATTTAAAACCCCATCTCCAAGCAGCCACTGCCACAATGAGAGTATAGACTTCCCAAGGCTAGGCATAGAATATGGCATTCCCAGCTGAAGGTACAGGGAAAGTACTCATAAAATATTTGTCCATGATATGAATTAATGAATGAGTAAATAAACAGATTTAGCTAGACTGGTGAAATAAAAAATTCAGAAAGTTTTTAGTGATGGGTTTCGAGAATCCGTGAGATTTTTATTTTCCTATTTATTGATTTCTGTGTTTCTCAAGTTGCCTAGAATAATCATGGTTCACTTAGAGAAAAAAATGCAATGTGCAATTCTACAAATAGCACTTAATCATTTTACACAGAGAACATAATCAAAACAGAGATAGAAGACAAGAGGGAAAGAAAAAGGGTGAGCAAGGATTTTAAGCAATTTTTTCTTCCTTCTACTTCCTGATCTTTCCCATCATGTAGAAATTTTACTATACATACTGTAATAATGGCAACAAAAAGATTTAAAATTGTTTTTGTGGGTTGTTAAGTGCTTTCTTCATGCAAGGCTAGATTATACTGACACCTATCCATTCATTTAACAAACAAGTTTCAAGGACCTGCAGGGACTCACTGATAAATAAGCAGAGACCAATGATGATCTACACAAGCTCACCAACTATATGAGAGAAAGCCAGATAAAGAGATCTCCAAGAGGGTTATTCATGGGATCATCACAGCAGACGAGCACCTGCCCAGTGTGAAAGGACTGGAAGCAGGGAACAAGCAAGAGGGCTGCCCATTGGAAGTGACCTTGAACTATAGTTTAAAGAGCATTATAATTTGCTCAGTTTAAAAAAAAAAAAAAAAAAAAAAGGTGGAGGGAAGAAGAAACAGCCTGGTCAGCAGTTTGAAGAAGAAAAGAAAACGTTATATTTTTAGGAAAATGCAAGTTACAACAGGAGTATACAGCTGACCTTTGAACAACACTGGTTTGAACTGTGCAGGTCTACTTCTGATGTGGACTTTTTCTGATAAATACAGTACTATTGATTTTTTTTCCTCGTGATTTTCTTAACATTTCTTTTCTTGAGTTTATTTTATCATAAGAATACAATATATAATACGTATGATATAAAAAATATGCATTAATCAACTTTTTATGTTATCAGGAAGTCTTACAGTCAATAGTAGACTATTAGTAGTTAAATTCTTGGGGAATCAAAAGTTATACATAGACTTTTGGCTGTGTGGGGCATCAGTCTCTCTAATCTCCATTGTTTAAGGATCAACTGTATAGTACATGTCACAAAGTTACAGATAAAGCTATAAAAATGGTAGGATTAAATTAAAGCTGTGTATACCATGCTAATAGCTTTATTTTTTCTAAATGCAGAGACAAAATTAGGATGACTTGACACCTTATTTTGATCTCACCTACTATGTATATTGAAAACATTAATTAGTCTCTCTAATTTTTGCTGTACCAATCAGTAAGAAGTTGGCATAAGGTGTATAAGCTAATAAGAAGAATGCTACACAAATGAATGAGAGTTAAAATGCGATTCTAGACTAAACAGCAGTCTTGTAAGTATTTCTGAAGTTTCTATTGGGTACTCGAGAAATAATCAAAACACTTGAAATCTCAAAATGGAGCTCTCAATCATAAAATGATTGTTAATGATAGATATATCAGCATAATATAAATATGAAAATATCTAATACTGCCAAACTTAAGATTTGATGGAAGTAAACAATTACATTAGATCAATTACATTTTGTGTAATATTGAAATGCAAATAAAAAAAGAAAAAGAAAGAAAGAAGCAATGGCTAAAACTGTGCAGAAGTAATGCTGTTTCTGGCTAAATAGAAGAATTAAAACCTTTTTAGGAAATTTAGATCTGTATTATTTGACCAAAAAAAATTCACGTAGAAATATAATAACCATAAAGGAAAATTATCAGAGGCATAAGTCTATAATCAGTAAAATTGGATGTGGATAAAAAAATTGATTCATGAATTTAATATTAACTATAAAAATTTAATGAAAAGTCATGCTACTGGACGTTAGTTCAATAAAATTCTTTTAATGAAAAAACTGGTAATGATTTAATCAGGTTTTATAAAAAATGCTCAGGGAATTAATTTTGCTTAATGAGTTTGCTTTGTTTTGTTTTGTTTTCTGTGAAAGCAGTTCTCAAGGAAAACTCATAAATATAGGTATATTCTAATGAAAGCTTATTTTCTTAAACATCCTTGGGATCAAAATCATGGGATCAGTATATTCTCTATCCAATAGGGAGTCACTGAACGAAGATTATACAAAGGTAAATTTTGCCTTTTACAGAGATTATCCTAGTAGAAGTAGGTAGGAACACACTAGGGATTGAAGGGAAGTAAAATTGCAGGCTATTGTCACAATAAGAAAATGTAAGAATCTCTAGCAAAAAGTTGGATTTACAAACTATTTAAGAGGTGACATCCAGAGTAGCCTGAAAAAATCCCTAAAACAGGATGGAAAGTTCAAAGAATTCAAAGATCTCCAAGGGTTTATTCCTTTACCTCATAGCCTTAAACTGTATCTCCTCTGAGCCACTCAAGGGAAGAGATATAATTTGGAATCCTGTGTCAATAATAAACAGCTACTGCTGTTGATTTTATGGGATCATGTAAATACAATATGTAACTCTGCAGGACATCTCATAGTTTTCAAAGCATTTCACAAATATTCTCAATTTTAATGCTTACAGCACTTTATAAATGAGGACACTGTGTATCAGAGATGGAAAGTGATTTGAATTGAGATCATACAATTCATCGAATTCAATTTTTAAAATGCTTCTTGATCTAAATGCCATCTTCAACACAGAATGGCACCTAACTCATTTCCTATGATGCTTAGTGATGCTTTTATCACTAAACAAATTACTGGGTTTTTTTTTTTTTCTTTAAATGGAGATATTTAAAATATAGTAACCACACTTTATTGCCATGATTTCCACCCTTTGCTATCATCTCTTAACATCATTATTATTTGTATAGGATTCTCTAATCTATTTTCCATGACTATCAGGACAATTAATTATTACTAATATTTACAATGCAGAGTTTCTTCTAGCACATCAATGCTTTTTGTTATGTTTGCTAGAGTAGCTGTTCATTTTCTAATACATATGTGTTGATGCTGAGTTGCCCTTAGTTCTTGATTTGTGCTCCACTATTAGCAGATCACCTCTTTTGAAGGCTGATGATTTTCCTGCAATTGTTCACATTTTGGTGGGAAGTAGTTTTTAAATATATGAATGGCAATCATTTTCATTGAAATATCATTGCATGTAGTTATAATTTTATTACACATGCAGTATATATAGGAGAAATTGAAGTTTTAGTAAAATAACTTTTTCATTTCAGGTATTTGTGGCTCATGTTTAGTAGGAAATAAATGTTGAATCTTTAAACACTGTGTATATATAGCTAAGTACCATGAAAGATGTTAAAGTTGTTTGAGTGGGTCTTCAGTAAAGAATCTAGTAAAAACATTGATAGTCTTACTGATTATTTTTTCAGAGGTCAATCAGTTAAAGATATGAACGCACATGGAAGGTGCTTATGTAGTTCACTAACACTGACTTTATGTGTATTTATGCCAAAGTTCTGTTTCTTTATCTTTTCTTGTTTTTCTTGTTATTCCTGAACCCACAATACTCTGCTTACAGTAGTCATCCCCCAGACTCTTGACAGACTGAAATTGAGGTAGCACCTGGACATATAAAAATGAATGCAAATTTAAAATTTTAAGCAATGATTAGATATTTCTCATCCAAATGTCGGTTATGGCTTGTATATAAAATATGTCTATAGAGTTCAGTATTATATAGAAATAGATATCACATCATATGGCTAAATGAATAGTTTGCAATATTTCATTTTTTTCCCTCATTCTTCCCTACAGAGTATTATCTTTATGTATATAAAATTTATAGCAATGATCCTTTAATGATAGGCAAATAGTATAGAGTTGGGTATCTCATACTGACACAGTTATTAAGACTAGACTGAAATTAAGTTTAAAGTGAGATTAAGTTTAATTTCCATTCCAATTTTCTCCTGTGCAAATATTCCCATAAATTTATAAGATGACTGAAAAAGATCAAAGGTGTTCGGTGATGACAAATTTCTTTCTCTGCACCAAGGTGACTTACACATACATGATCTGATCAGAAAACTGTGTGTGTGTTAACACTGTGCTTTCATCTACAAAATTAATCAAACTAATTATAAATCTCTGCTTTTTACCTACTCAAACTAAAATTCATTATCATGTTATCTTAGTAAGAAATGCTGCCCAAACTCCCAACTAACTTCCTATGTGCCCAGATTGCAGTGCATAGAGTGAGCCCTTGAAAGCCGTCCCACAACACTACCAGTGTCCATGACTCTATCTGCAAGGACTGGACCTGATTCCATGGGTTTTTGTCCCCATGGTAGATAAGTATCTCCTCTCCCACCTGATTCCTTACTTCTCCTCCTACAGTCATCTCTATCTGAAGAACAAAATTAACCCACCAAATGAAATGCCATTACTAAAAATGTCCAAGAGTAGGCCAAGAAGTATTTAGGAATAACATTCTTGAGCTATGGATTTTTAAGAAATTAGAAGGTGTTCCAGATAAGAGGGAAAATAGGGAGATGAATGAAGGAAATAGCAAAATAATAATGATAATAATCAAATTTTTAAAAATCAAAACCTATAAAAATCCAGATTCAAAATGATTTTATTTAACCTTGATGACATTGTCTAACTTCCTCTATCCTTCTGCTCGCTATTTTTTTTTTTTTGCTCATTTCTCTCTTCCTTGGTCCCTTGTTTTGGAATTTTTTTTTTTTTTTGTATTCTTCCTCTTTCTCCTTCATTATTATAATCTTTGGTCTTTTCAAAAAACATCCATAACTTTTTTAGTGTCTGGTAAGAAATCAGGTACAGATGATACAGAAGAAGGCATAAGACATAGTTTGTGCTTATATGCCAGTTACAATGGAAGTAATTGTAATCACTGATTGGTAAATAATAATATTAATACCCCCAACAAAAAAATTGAAATAGTATGTGAAAAAATGCCACGGAAAGTTGGCAAAACACGTACAATTTCAGGAGAGAGATTTTGTGGCATGAGTGACCGAAGAAAACATTCAAGAGGAAATAGGACTTGCACAGAGCCTTCCAGGTCCTGAGGAAGTATAGATGAGTGAAACAGAGTGTTGAAACTGCCTCCTGTGGGTTAATGAATCATACAAAAAAAAAAAAAAAAAAAAAGACAAAACACTCTCTGCCCAGCTCCAGGCCCAAGTCCAGGCCTAGCTCCTAGGTCACTGAACTCAGCTGCTCTGACGAGGAGTTTAGCTTGTATACCAAAGACAATAAGAAGATATCAGAGGGTGTTTTCTTCCTTTCATTTTATACTTTTAAGGTGTAGAATATAGACAGAAATGGATGAGACTGCAGATAGATGAGGAAACTATAATACTCCAAGCAAAAAGTGATAAAGGCATGAATTAAGATGATGTCAATGGAGATGAAGAAGGGGAAAAGATTTTAGAGATCATTAAAAAGTAAAATTATGAGACTTGAGGAGCATTTAAATGTATTTCAGATTTTTTTTCTTTTTCTTTCCCTTTTTTTTTCCCCCCCCCTCGGAGGAATGAGTCTGGAGATGGGAAATCAGGATCATCAATACTTAGCAGGTAATGATATCGAACTCTGAGCACAGAAAACAAGGAAAAAAGAATAAAACTGGCCAAGGATTAAAGCCCATAAAACCCTCATGTTTAAAAGTAGACAAATATGAAGAACCAGAAGACAGATAAGTAGATATGTGTATGTGTGTATTTTATGATTCACAGATACACACTAGAATAGATATGTGTTTGTATATCAGTATATAAGTACCCCAGAACAGAGAAAAGACCTAGCTCAGACTAACCACACTGCCCTTCTACTTACTTATATAGAACAAGATAGGAATAGGAAAGATAGACCCCTAAGTCCACCTTACCCTTTCCCTCCCCCCATCAAAAAAATGCATTTCAAATTCTAGCAAGGATAAGGATCACAGGCAGATTTTTATAAAAAATAAATACTTGTACAAGATTCATAAAAAATAACGTTCATATCCTTAAATCTCTAAATTGTGAAGTATTTAGAACTTAGTAAGGTTGCTTATTAAATTCAATTCATAATTTACACTGAAAGTGTGAGATGTGCAAGCATAGTACATGTTTATAATGTGAAATATTTATTTTAGTGTAGCTGGGAAAATGGAGAATTATGAGCAGGAAATGAATCTAAACTGTTATGACTCATAACTCACATAATATAACTTGTATACCCTAGCTGGTATGTTATAGACTGATAGATTTGCCTAGCTTTACACCTTTTTTAGAGTTAGAAAACACTCATCTCTACCTGAATTCTAAAAACAATCATCATTCTCTAGAATTATTTAGAAATGTTCAACAAAGTTTTCCAGTTATCATGGCAAAGAGGCACAGAGATTACAAACTTTTGCGTAAAACCCAACACAGCATTGTTGCCTTGGCAAAGCTTTGTTTTGCCTTGCCAGTATTTTTATTTTAGGTATTAAATAACACATCTGAGTTGTGCATATATTTATCTATTAATTGATGTCTCTCTACATTTGGCTCTGGTTTTTTATTCCCTTAAAGTACACAATATAAATTTGAGCATACTTCCTATGCTCACTGAACTCAATTGTAACACATTAAAATCAAGCATACAATCAAACTCATTAGTCATGAATCACAAAATGTCTCTCCGAACTTAAAAGGATGGTATGTAAGATTTGTAGACACAGATAATTATACTTATATGTTAAATAAGGTTTGCAGACACAGATAATTAGATTCTTTTGTTTTTTCCAAAAATATGTATACATTTCAATGCCTTTTAGAAAAAGTATTAGCTCTTGATATTTGTACAAACAAGTGTAGAAAAACTTCATCCTTCAAAATAAATCTATGTATACCTATCCATTTATTTAGGACAAATTGTTCAGCACGATTGATTTAAACGTTTCTGGATAATTTTATATTTTTATTTTGATCATAAATTGAAAGAAATTTCTTATGGTAAAAATCCCTAATAGAGTGAGTTGAAATTTTTATGGTGATTTGTTCTGTGTCCTACAAAATACTTCAGTGTTTCTTTGTGCTTATTTAAAAATGCTTTGCAACAGTTCTTAAGTGGGAATTTTTAATGAATATTCACTCTGATTTATGATAATATACATAGTATCACCTGGTTAAAATCATTATTCATTATAATTTGGTCTTGGTCATGATAACTAACTTTATAGAAAAGGTAACTTGAAAAACATTTTCTATATTAAGACAAAATGTTTCTCTATAAACAAATTTTAACCCATCTTTGCAGTTAAAAACAAAACAGTATCTTACAATGCTTTCCACTCTTCTTGGTTACAGGAAATATCAACTGACAATGTAACAAGCTCTAGAGGTAGCTACTACCCTACCTTCTAGAGGAAAGAAGAGTGGTGGAAAGTCAAAAGCAGATTTCAGAGTTACTTCCAGTAAGCGACACTTTCAAAAACATTTTTTTTGCCTTTTTTAAAAACTTATTTGAAATGTCTACAAAAATGCCATTTTCAATATCCTTTCAATAATGAATTATAGCTTTTAGATACTACATAAGGAGTAATATTAAATATCAATTTATTAGTTACATTTAACAATCAGCCGAGATGCACTCATGACCCAAACTGAAACTGTTTAATAAATGTCCATTAAATAGACAATAAACATGCCAAGATCTTCAAATTAAATGAGTACTTGAGATTCCCCATTACATTTTCCTATAGAATACAGCATTTGCATGACTCTTAAGAATTTAAGCATTTTTAATCTCATCAAGGCTCTAATATTTACCCACACCCAGGAAGGGCGGTGGCCCCGTAAAAATTTCCGAAGCAAATGAACATTAAAACTATTAGGAGGAAACCAAAAACTTGTTTTAAAGTACATTCTGTGCTAAGAATATGCATAAAATTAATATTTTGTAAATTCCCAAGTGTATTATTTTAAGCTACCATATAGCTAAGTATTTAATAAAACTATTTCAGTAGTAATTAAATTTTGAGGAAGCAAACTCCTGTTTAAGAAAGAAGAGTGACTTACATGCAACCAAAGCCATATTATGACTTTAAAAAAATCTTTTGTTAAAAGGATGAAAATTCACTTACTTTGACATTAAGATTTCCTCAGACTTTCATAAACTTATACTCACGTATTTGAGGGTTAAGTAACAACATTGCTTTTGTAATATCCTTGAATAGTTCGTAAACAAAGATACGGATAGACAATGTTCCTTTTAAATTGTGATATTTTTTTTCCCCAAAACATTTATGCTTTTTCAAACAGTAACAATGTATTCTGTCACATAGCAAGACTTGTCTCTCTGAACTACAATAGCGTTGATCATTTTAGAGTGAGCTTCCTCATTTCCAATCACCAATACTTAACTTATTTTTATGTCTACTTCAAACCCATGTCTCTCCATAAGGAAAAAATATTACTAAGAATACATTAACATACTTGTACTTACCGGTAACAAACACTCCTGCATCCAGAAAGGCAAAGGCAAGCGCCCAAAGTTTAAGCCACAAGTACATGGTCATATCTGGAAATCAGCCGTATTCCTATGAAACAGCATGCGTCCTTCTGAAAGGCAAAATAATAGTTATCTCTGCAAAAGGTTTTCTTTGTGAAATTGAGTCAAAAATAAAAGAAATGAATGCATACTCTTTGCTGTTGTCTTATCACACAGGGAGCAATTTCCTCCTCTGTTACCCTAAGAACAAACCACTCTGGTAGCTACAGAAACTGGTAGGTAGTGATGTCAGATTCGGTTTTACTAACTTCTCCAAAAATACTGTCAAGAATCCTCTTTGCAGGAAGTCAAGAAAGTTGTTCAAAGTCAGTGCAAAAGTATCTTACTTCCTTAATTCAAGTAATTAGGCCAAGTTAGTAGGCCTTTTAAAAGATTTTTTCCTTCAAGGAAGATGTTTTCTAAAGCTTTAAATAATATTCCCTTACAATATTCGTTACAACTTAAAAAAAAAAAAAAGTCATATCCCCATCCCCCCAAAATCAATAATTCTCTCACCTAAGAGATGATAAAACAGATCCAGGGTGGGTAATAAAAAATGGGGTTGGCAAGATGACACAAGGATTGGATTAGTAGAAAATACCTGTATTTGATTCAAAATGACCAAAGGAGCAAGTAAACAATTACCTATCTGGTTATTTTTGGCAACCAGTATCATTTACTAGGCAGACATTCAAACCCCACCAATACAACAGTTTTAGCAGTCAAACCCATTTTCTATGCGAAAGCACTCTCAGAAAGCTTAACAGCTTTGCCCCAGATCTTTCACAGATATCCTCGTGGGGCTACCAATGGAATCAGAAAGTCACGTCTACAGCAGCAAATCCTGCTTCAAAAAAATGCTTCTGTGACTTGAGAGGCCTTTAGGCTGTTGATGAGGGAATGAAGAGCAATGAAATCGAGAGCTGGGAGGTTTTTGCTGGTTTTGTTGTTGTTTTTACAAAGCTAACCTTTCTTTTTTCCTCCTCAGCAATACACTCCCAATCTTTTTGATTAAAAGACAGTAAATTAATATACAGCCTTCTTCATGATTCTGATGGTGTTCTTAGCAAGTCCATCAATTTGGAAAATGCATACTGGCAAAAAGCTACATTGAATTCAGAAACACAATTAAATAAATTGGTGTCATTATCACAATATCCAATTCATTTAAAACCAATAGTGCGCATGTGCACAAGACACTATGATTTGAGCCATATACGGTAATTAAGGGACTTACAAACAGAACCCTTACAGTAACTCTACAATCCTCAGGTAAAAAGCACAACTTAAGTGTTCTTGTATTTCCGTGAATAGATCTTTTCATATTTACAAACTCATTATTTTACTCGTTACTGGCTACTGGGAACTACACAGCCAAATTTGTACACCCTTTGAGCAAATGAAAATAATCCCACATCTGAAATTCTGAATAATAACATTATAATGAGATTTTTGGTATGATTTTTATTTTATTTTGATTGTTACCATACCATAGTTAACTTACTGGGTTTTTGCTATGTCCCAAAATATGCTTAACACTTTAACTGCGTAATCCAATTTGTACAATACTTGAGACAAATAATGTTATTACTCCCCATTTTACCCATCTAGTTCAGAGGGTTTAGGTGGTATGTCCAAGTTCTCACAGCTAAAAAGTAGACAAGTTGTGTTTTGAAATCTCTAAGTTTCATGTTACTTTCCTTTCTTGCTTTACTAACCTTCTTCGTTTTTCTCACTTCTTTCTCCAGTCTTTTTTACTATGTATTTTTAAAATTTTTAATCTCTAAAAGTTAGAACATTGATTCCATAAAAAGGACGCTTTTCTCTTTTTGCAAGTGTCTTTTCAAATAAAATTGCTGTGAATATAAACACTACTCTTCAGGAGATAAGCTTCATGAGAAACATGTGTCAGGAGGCACAAGTTCAAGTACTCAGCTTTCAAATTTATTTCTCCAAATACATTTGCAATGGAAAACTCTCCAGGAGTTAGTTTTATCTACCCGTAAGCAAATACTTGTGTTCTCTTAGCTTGTTACTATGGCAGCTTATTTGGCAAAACTAGAGGCCAGGAAGACAGTGCATGACATTCAAGGGAGTTAAGTATAAGTACCCTCTACAACAAGCTGAAGCTAGGAGGGGTTTAGAAGCCTTAAAGAGAGATTTTTAAAGGGGCTTTGTAGATCATGACTTTGAAGAAACAGTAAACACTTAGATTAAATTCCATTTTAGACAAATGGGCAGAGAGTGTCTACCCAAGAAACACTGAGATTAATTAGGAATACCTGAGTTGAATTATACATTTTGTTTTAATGTATTAAACATGAGTCTACTGTCTATAGGAAATATTAGACTTTGGGTAGCAAAATTTATATTGTATACTGCAAGGGTATAAAGAAATAGAGCCTAATGTAGATAGAAAGCAATGGAGAGATTTGTGCTCGGTTCAGGTATCCTCAGAATGCGGGCAATGGTGAGCCAGAGGATTGATATCCCTGAGATACAAAGAGTAAGGAGGGGGACAAGGAAGACCCTAGCAGTTTGCTGGGGGAAGAGCACAGCCTCTCTTTGTGAGTGGACAGCTCCAGACTGGATTGCCTAGGCAGAAGTCTGGTTAGTAGTGAGCCTTTCCATAGGGCGTCTGAGGAAATCTATCATGTATGGGCCTAGCATCCAAACCCTAGACAGAAGGAGCAGAACTCTCTCACAGAAATAGGACTATTCGTGACAAACTGATGTGATCTACTCTCTTGATTCTGGGAGAGTGGGAAGGCTGCTGATAAACTTATGTATTTAAGAACAACGGAGAACAACTGAGGCTGGGAAGGGACCAGGGAACATCAGAATTTAAATATAGTAAAGAGAGTGGTACTTCTTGAGTGGTTGAAATAGTATGTAGCCAGAATGGCCACAAAGCTTGATCAATAAAATTTTAAAATAATCACAGCTGACTTACAAGAGAGTATAAAAACCGTAATATTAAATAAGTAAATAATATTTTATTTAAATTAATCATCATTTCCTCAACCTTTCAGTCACATATAATAAAGGCTTTGTAAAGAACAGAGGGGCACCTGGATGGCACAATAGGTTGAGCGCTGGACTCTTGGTTTCAGCTCAGGTCTGATCTCAGGGTTGTGAGGTCAGGTCCAAGCTTACTGTCAGGCTCCAAGCTTTGTATGGAATCCGCTTAAGAGTTTCTCTCCTTGTCCTTCTGCCATTTCCTCCCCCAACTCCCTCTTCCTCTCTCGCACATGATCTTTCTCTCAAATAAATACATTTTTAAAAAGGATAGAAACAGATTACATGAGATTAACAGCAGAAGCAGACATTATCCATTCATTCATTCAACAAATATGTAGTTATCTCCTAGCATAGAAGACATTTATTTTCCTAATACAAAGAAAGCAGAACAGACGTGCTCCCTCTCTACTCCATTTTAGTGGAAGAGACAGGAATTAATTAACTAATCACCATGACAAATTCAGCACACAGGATATATTTCATTTAAGCGAATAATAAGATATTTGGTCTAGTTGTGAGGTGACATTTGCCTGAAATAAAAAGCAATGAAGGTAGACCTAAAAAAGTAATGGAAGTTGAGTGGGCATGGAGAGAAAAAAAAAAGAGCATTCTGGGCAGAAAGAACCATATATTGAAAGAAGGAGAGTGTGTTCAAGGAACTGAAAGAGACGTGTTGTTGCTGGGATAAAGAGAAGCAGAGCTTGGAATGTTACAATATATAAATATATCAGATCAACACATTATATACCTTAAACTTCCACAATATCAATTATATCTCAATTTTAAAAAAAAGGAGACATAAGAGAAAGAAAGAAACAAACAACAACAACAACAAAACACATGTGGCTTCTGAGGGAGATGATAGCCAAACTGTGCTAGGCTTTGTGGTTCTAAGAATTTAACCTTACTTAAGAGATACCAGGGGCTATTGAAACTTTTTAAGAATTAATCTTCTTGTCAATGAAATCCACTTTGCCAGATCTTATACCATCACTTATTTCTCTGTTCTCGTCGTACATGATTTCTCAGGAGCGTTAAATATGGTTAACTCTCCCCTAATCCTTATCTTTTGCCAGTTTCCAAAATACCATCGCCTCCTGATTTTTCTTGACCCTCACTGTAATATCCCTAGCAGCTGCCATGTTGAGTCCTGTTCCTCTACCTGACTTCTAAGGATTGTGATACATTGAAGCCCAGTTCTGGGTCTTCATCTCTCTTCCTGGGTAAGCTCTTTCATGCCGATGACTCACAGATATATACCTCCAGCCAGATCTGCCGTTCAGGTCTCTGGATTCACATTTGGTCCTGCCTTCTTGACATGTACACTACGTTGCCTCATGGCCAACTCAATGGAACGTGAAAGTCTTTTTAAACCTGCTCTAGCTCCCGATCTTATCCATATCTGCAAACATGCCAATATATATCAAATAACTTATGCCAGAAACATCAGTATTATTTTTTATTTCTCTTGTTCTGTCACAGTTGCATTCAATTTAGTCTAACTCTACTATCTTAACTGTGCTCTATTTCCAATTATATCATTTGGGACCAAGCCGCCATCACTGTTAAAACAGCCTTTTAACTGATCTTTGAGCTTCTATCTTATCTCCCTTCAGTATTTCCTCCATGAGCAATAGATTTGATCTTTTCTAAATACAAGTTAAATTATGATAGATCCTTAACACCTCCCAATGATTTCCACTTTACATGTTGAATAAAATCCAGCTTTGGTACACATTCTCAACTCATGTAATGCCCCTTTCTACCTTGTTCACACTAAACTGGCCCTTCCCATGTTCTGTTCTATTTCAAAATCATGTTTGTTTTTTCCAAATCTGGGGACATATTTGTTTATTCATAGCTACCTTCCCCACTAGAACATAAACCTATGTTCTGGATGGTAAACCATGAGGTATAAGGGATGCTTATTACAGTGGTTGCCATAAATGATATTTGTTGAATGAATGCATGAAAAGACTTACATATGAAGTTGTGGTGTGGCCAACATATTGAGAGTTGGCAAGAGTAGGGCCATCAAAATTGTTGGAAAGTTTGCTGTATTACAGGAAAGGCGTGATGGCCGCAGAAATGTTTACCAGTGAAATAAATGGCTGAATTACTTAACACCAGAAATTATAAAACTTAGTATCTACTGTTATCAATTAACAAGATATTATAAGAGCACAAAGGAGGGCATACTACGTTTTTATGATTTGCTCTAAAAATACATTCTTGCGTTCTGCCATTTTGCCTTTTGAAAACTTGGGTATTGAGAAAAGAAATCCATGTTACTTGATATATCTGCCCCTCTGTCTTTATATAAAATGCAAATACAGACAAAAATAAGTCTCACTAACATCAAGCTGTGTAAAGGGAGAGGTGGCGCTGCCTTGACAGATGTTCTCACTCTGAGCACCAGAACTTTAACCCTCCTAGTGAGTGTAGGTAAACCTGACCCAAGCATTCCTATACACCAATGCCAACTAATGCACAAAATAAAATACTGATGTCTATGTATTTTTTCCTAGTGGTCAAGAAACAGAGTTAAACCTGAGTTCTAGCAAATATTTAATCTCTCCAATATGGAGCTAATCATACTACCTCAGTGTTGCTTTCAGAACCAAATTAGTTAATGAAGAAAACATCCAACTAACATTGCAGAGTAAACACACTGGGTTAGAATTAAAAGAATATACAATAGAATATGTATTCTAGCCCTCCTTCCAGCCCCAAGAAAAAAGAGAAATAGAGACTCAAAGGACGGAGGGAGAGGAGCGCCCGTAGGACCTGTTCCTACCAGTTCCCTTCTGCAAATCATACAGACAGCGTTCTGACAGAAGTGAAGGATTTTTGAATTTGAAATATGATATTGAATTGAATATGAATATTGAATTGAATATGAAATGAAAGGGTTTGATTTGCTGGAACAAACCTTTTTTTGTACCCAAAAGTAATTAGAAAGTTATGAGAACTGCCCTATTTATTGTTAAGACATGAAAAAAGGAAATTCACTATTCTGTTTTCTTTAACTGGCTTAAAGGCACTGTTAATTGCAAGATGCATCTTGATTTCAGTGATGTTAAAATATATTTTATAAAAGGTACATCTTAGAATCAATGGAATGTGGCAGGATAGCTGACCAGCGGCAGGGGAAAAAATATAATGATTTTGTTTATATCCAAGTGAGCTCAGACTGTTTAATGAACAGGTAATTATATGAAGAACTATGATACAGGCAATGAGTTCTCATCCCAATTTCCAAATCTGCCTCCGAAATATTTGTAGCCCTTAACAAACTAGGAGAATATTCCCTCTGGCCTGATCTTCTGTGGATTCCCCCATTGTTCTTATTCTAAAAGGACTAAGCTGAGATGTGTATGTTTTACTTCAGGCCCCACATTACTGATTACAAGCCATGCTTCACATTGGTAGATTCCTTTGAAGACGTCAGGAAGCTGAACTCTCACTCCGCATTTCTTTCTATACTGGCTCCTGGCAATGGATGACTTTCCTTTTTGGACTTTTCCAATTGCTTGGCTAGACACATACAGTATCACACATAGCAAATATAGCACAGGAGATGTATCAGCTTCTGAATTTATGATGAAATAAAATGTTGGAAAATAGGACGATGAGGTACAATGGGAGTCATAACTCCATGTACGACCTATGGTGTATGCTTTAATTATAACAGGTTCACTGAGATGTCATGAGAGCATCTGGTAAAATAATTGTAATAATTATCGCATGCTTGCTTAATTAGTTAACTTTGTTCCACAACAGCACTCAGATAGTATTATTACTTTTTCAACAGAAAATAAAAAAGAAAGATGATACACACTTTGTTGTATCTTAACCATCACTGATGCCTCCCTCACACCCTGTCTATCCAGCTGGAGTCCTGCACATGGAGGGGATGGGCATGGATGTGTTTGCCCTTACATGCAGGTGTCTATCACTTAAACAACCCTCCAGTTTTTCATCAATTTAATACGGAAGCGGAGGTTGGTGGTAGCGTCTTTCTTGGTAGCCCTGATTACTTGAAAGTGATGTAAAACAGTAGTCTTTTTTTTTTTTTTCCTATTTTTATAAAACATTTCTGGAAGATCATCTGTGAATCCCAAGGTGGTTCGAGCAGCACTGTGGAATAGCACCATAACAGCATCAATAAATAACCAGTAGACAGTGTCATAAATGAAACAAAGTGGTAAAACATGCTATTTTAAGTTACAATTTCTGCATCCAGCTTGAAAGTGGTGCAAATAGATAACGGACTGCAAAAACAAACAAAACAAAACAAAAATGCTTTTTCAAAAAGCTAATAGCAGATTTCATATATTTCAAAGAATGTCGGCATGCCAATGTTCCCAAATTTTAGTACAGAGTCAGAGTAAACAGTGTTAGATGAGCTATGGATTGGACTCTGCAAAATTAAATTAAATAAAACTAAATTAAGTAAAACAAGGGCGAAATACATGAGGAAATAAGCAAGTTGGATGTAATGAGTTCTTAGAACTTCAATCTGGTATAATTCTTAACCGTCATGTTCTTGGCATCTTAAAGCCATTGCAGATTGCTTTGGCCAATCACTGAAACACATTAAAAAGACTCATTCTCTACTCTGATTTGTTGAAAGTCTTTAACACATTAGCTCTGGGTAGGCAGGTTTAGTTAGATGTAATCTTAAATTCTTCCTCAGGTTGACAACATGGGATACAACATGCCATTTTGGGGGGGGGAGGATTCTGTAATATTTTAAAAAAAAATTGGAAAACAAATATGCCACTTCCTCTAAGAAATCCTGGTGGCCCAGCTCCTCCCCCCTAAGCCCTGTGTGCAGGGTGATGATCATGTTAGGCTTGTGCCCACGCCAAGATGGAGTACTTCATGACAAACCCTCTAGGGGTAACACCACCCAGGAGGAACCAGGCCAATACCATGGGCTTTGAGGTTCCACATATTATTTTACAAACCAGTAAAGGGAGAGTTCAATGGCTGTAAGACTGCCTCACTAGGCATCAGAGCTGCTGCTTCTGAGAATAAAAAGGTGAGAAAACCTGCTGCTTGGGCCACTGAGTCGGGCAAAGTACTTCTTGGTGTGATTTCTGAGAACCCAAACTCCTCTGGAGAGTGAGAAGAGATGTGTGGTGCATAACCTTGTGAGTCACGTGTGCAAGAGACCCACGTTCAGCTCTCCATTTGGTCTGGTCTTCTGGGAGTTTCGTTTCTTACTCTGCTTTTGTATGCTTTACTCTGGCCACTGTAGTTAAAGGGAGAGTGCCCCAGGAGGTCATGAGAGCATCTGGTAAAATAATTAGAACTCTAGCAGTGGCTACAATTCCAGGGACCAGACAGCCTTAGAAAACGGACCCAGTGGACACACTGGGAGAGAACCAGTGGAAGAGAGGAGATTAAAATCAAATTCATCATCTTTCTTCCCCCAATAAGATTTTGTTCTGGGTTTCTCTAACTCAGGCTGTGGTACCACCAGCCATTCCATTGTGAAAATAGTGACCTCGGATCACTCTCAAAACTTAATTGCTCCAATCCATCACAAGCTTCTCTCCACATTACTTCCTAAATATATCTTCGATTTGTCAACTTGTCTCCATTGTACACCACCACCATCTTTGTCCAACTACTAACATAGCTCGAATAAACAACTAAAATGGCCTTCTAACACTTTTGCCTGTATCTGCCCTAATATGGTTTCTCACTCCCCAATCCATTCTCCACACTTTAGTCTAAGAGGACCCCCTAAGGCCCTACCAGGGCGAATATTTGCCTCCCACCATAAGCCTGTTTTTTACCATTTCACTTCTCCCCAGTTAGAAGGTACTGGCTCACTCCTTCCTGTTTACCTTAGCCTTATCAAGTAAGAGACTTTATGTAGAGTGCCCTCTCTACTTTAAAAACTTTCCTATCTGGCAATATTCTCCAGTCCTATAGGTAGCATCTATTTTCCTTGTCTATAAGAAGTCTCCCTTTACTTTTATGATTAGACCAAAGAGTCTTCCATTCTTCTCCCACTATTTTTTTTTTTTCAGCTCTTTCATGGCACTGATCACATTGTTTGGGTAATTATTTAATTTCTGTCTGTCTCTCCCACCAAAACTTACATTTAATAAGGATGGCCACCTGAGCCCATGGGCAGAGGTGTACTGTAATTCATTGTTAAATGCATAAATAGCCATAGCATCCTTCTTAATGCGTCTGGGCAGCCCAAGATGGACAGAATTCCTTTGCAGCCCTGAGATGGAAATGAAATGTGCTGCCCTTTTTGGTAATAAAATCGGCAGCGGTTTAGAGCTAGATTGAGTTACAGGAAATACAGAAGTGTGACAAGTTTTGAACACCTGGATTAAGGTTACAAAATAATATCTGCTATACTTGCTTAGTTGGGCACCTTTATTCTTCCTGTTTACAAAAACAAAATCATTTTTCTGCACTCTATGCAGAAGGAAATTGAATAAGCATGTAAAGCCAGTCTCAGCTTCCAAAGATGTAGCTCCATCTTAATGCATGTCTTCTGAGCCCTGGGCTTGTCAGGGTTAATGCTACCTCCTGGAACTAATAGCAACTCACGGTGACATAAGCTCAAACACAGACGGAGCTTATTTTTCACAAAACAGACCAAGCTACCGTTCCAAGGTCGGCTGTTGGTCTTCTCCACGTAGTGATTCAGGGAATGGGTCCTTTCCACCTTGAGCCTTCAGTTTCTGGGCCTTGCTATTATCTTCGTTAAGTGGCAGAAGGGGAGAGAAAGTATGGATAAGGCACACACTAGTCTTAAAAACCTAGCCTGCAATTGACACATACCACTTTGCCACCCACTCTTTTGACAATAACTTGCCACACTGTCAGGCCCCCATACAGGGGGAAAGGAGAAATGGGAAAATCCAGTCTCCGGCTGAACAATCTACCAGCCAGCTTACCATGGAATGTAACTTTTGGAGGACAGCTAGACATTTCTACCCAAAATACTCTGACTTTGGATAAGAAAAAAATTTCCATGAAAACTTAGGAGTAGAAACGAGAGTGACAAAACATTGTACAATGTGTGGAGTACAGTGCTTATAAGAAATAAGTAAAATAATTATCCACACCCTGTAGGAATTCAGGTCAGGGAGAAAAATGACAAATGCACAACTAACTATAGGGTAATATAATATGATGTATGTAGGTGATATATGTATGAACAAATGCGTGTGTCTGTGTGTGTTCAATTTTTTGATGAATATAAGACAGTTCAAATCTTCAGGGCATTACTTCGGTCTTAAGAATTGCTTAGTTTTCTTTCAGATGATTGTCAAGCATTGGGGTTTTTTTGGTACTGAAGGAATATTATCTTTAAAAAGTTACTTGTTTTATAGGAGAAGCATAGTATTTGTGAATCCTTATTACTTGTCAGGTAATCTTGGCACTTCCATTTTTAAGGATTGCTGACCTATTTAGTATGTAAAGTAACAAATTTTCATGGTTAAAAAAAAAATCGTAGGTTGCTGGAGGGAAGGGGTGTGGGGGATGGGATAACTGGGTGATGGACATTAGGGAGAACATGTGATATAATGAGCACTGGGTCTCATGTAAGACTGATGAATCACTAACCCCTACCTCTGAAACTAATAATATATGTTAATTAGCTGAATTAAAATTTTTAAAAAAGAAACAGATATTTTAAGCAAAACAAATGTAAACTAAGCACCATAACAAGGACACCATAGTAGTGAGCGAACTAGAGCAAAAATGGAAAAATATCATGTACCTGTGCAAGTTGATAGAACAAGAATATAAATTAAAGTACCAAGCGGGAAGTTTCAGCTCTAATTAGTTATGTTTTCTCAAATACTGCTACTACTAACCACAGCATCCTGCTTGGACAGAGTCTTGGTGGTAAGGTGGTGGTAGATTCAGTACCTACTATGTACAGAGCATTGTGCTAAGCACTAATGTAAATTCACCCTCTTGATCTTTGCACCTGTATGAGGGAGTATTGTGTCATTTCTTTAGATGAGTGAACAGGCCCGGATTAGGAAAGAAACTTTCCTTTGTTCATTTATAAGAGACAGATTCTAAATTCAAACCCAAGTTCTGAGTTTAAGAAACTGAGCTGCACCCAACTCCCCAAAATTCTGCATTAAAGAGTTTCACTTACCAATAAATGTGCATCTATGTAACTCAGATGGAAACAAATGACCCAGAATCAAGTAACATTTTTAATCAAATCTACCTGCCTGTCTCTTAGAAGTAATCAACAGGGTTAATGCATGTAATACCGAAAAAGCAATTTTTCAAGGGTCTCCTACTTAAACTCTTCTATCCAGCTTTTAAATATTATAGTTCAGGGCCCTCGTCCTCTTCCACACTCTCTCCCATGATAATCTTATTGACTGCCCTGAACTGAAAAACTGGAGATTTCCATGGATTCAGAGATCCGTTCATACTTTCTATGTTCAGTCCAAACCTTACCTCTGTGTCCCTCTTTCCTATTGCCTGAAATGTCAAGGCACGTGCGTGTTCCACAGACTACCATGTTGAATCTGAACTCTTGACTTCACCACACCACTCCACTGTTCTCCTGGCCCAGCATCCTTCCCTCCCTTGATGTGGGGTACAGCCCTCTCCCCAGTCACTCTCGAGTCAGATACCCCCAGATCACCTTGCATCCCCATCCTTTTCCTCATTCTTCATCTTCATGTCGAGCTAGCAAGCCCAACCCAGAAACACACTTTCTCAGTTGAGTATCTAAGGTGCGTATCCGGGTCATCTCCTTCTTCCCACTTCTGCTACTTCTATGTCTACAGGACACCACTCCTTTCCTAGAGCACTAATACAGCATCTCAACCAGTCCTGCAGCTTCGGCTCTTCCTTCTCCACAAGGCAACAAGAGTTTCTTAAAATGTACATATGCCTTTGTTGTGTCCTAAAAACTGTCAATGGGTTCGATTTGCAATTCAAATAAAATCCAAACTCCTTATCAGAACCCACAAGGCCTTGTAAATTTTAGCTCCAGCCTGGTTCTCACGCTTGACCCTCCAGACTCTCACTTTGTTCTCCAGGATTTATTTTGGTCCCACTTTGGTGGTTACATATGCTGCTTCCTTGAACAACGCTCTTCTCCTCTGACCTCCCATCATCAAGTCCTTCTCAATTTTACATCATGGCTTAACTATCAGAAAGGACATATGTCACTGACCAGGTTCTAAAGAAGATGACCAACTCTCATTCTCTCCTTCATCTCAATCTCTCAATCTTTTCCTTTGTAGCGTTTTTCAGTAATTGTGATATTTTATGTATAGGTTTATTTTATTTACTAGCCTTTCATCTGGCTAGTATTCCACTCAAATGTAAACTCCATAAGGGCAAAAGACCTACCTGTCTTGCCCACCATTAAGTCGTGGTGCCAGGAACAGGGCCTGTCTTCTAGAAGATGCCCAGTACATATCTGTCAGTAAAGCAGAGAATAATGGTATAAATGAACTAGTAGATTAATACATGAATACATGAAAAATGTGCATTTCTTTTTCCCACATGAGGAGACTTTAACATACAAGTAACTTCATTAGATAGAGATTTGGTGTAATACATCGGTAGCTTGCGCGTTCTAGTCAGCTTTCTTTCCTAAAAATTTAAATGCTGCTGCCAAGCTTTCAGACCTTATGGAAAGTTATTTGGTTATCTGCATTTACTGGCACCTTTTCCTTAGCACAGTTTCCTCAATATAAAGTGGTAGTTACTACTTTCTAGCATTAGAATGTGAACTAAATGAAATGATATGCCAAGCATCTGGCACAATGTCTTATACATGGAAAGGGCTCAACTACTGTTAGTTCTTTAGAGAACACAGCTTGTGATCTAAGCATTGATCCAGGAACAAGACCTTCTTTCTGTTCTTGTGTTTCCCACTTATTTGCTCTCTGACCACTTCGCCATTCTTTTTTTTTACTTCCCTACTTAGGAAAATTATTCATCTCTTCCTATTTATAAAATTATCTGTCAAACCTTAGCTTCCTCAGCTAATGATTGGATAATCCATGGGGGGAGGGGGACAAAAGGAGAGGGAGAGAGAAAATCTTAAGTAGGCTCTATGCCTGATGAGGGGTGGAGCTCGATCTCAGGACCCTGAGATGATGACATGAACCCAAAATCAGGAGTTGGCTGCTCGACAGACTGAGCCACACAGGAGCCCCAGCTACACATTCTGTGACATTACTTGAACAATAGAAAAGACTTGAAGAAAATGGCCCCTTCCATTTCCTGTCCTGTGACTACTTGTTCTTGATGCCTTACTCCTAACACAGCCACATGTAGAAGTCATTTAAAGTAGAAGTCAGCAAATTTTCCTCTTAAGGGTCAAATAGCAGCTATCTTAGGTTTTGCTAAACCATAGGATATATGGTTGCAGAGAATAGACAATATTTAAACAAATATCTGTAGCTGTGTTCTAATAAAGCTTTATTTGGAGATACAAAAATGCTTCAGACTTGAAGGTACGTTGTTCTTTAGATTTTTTTTTCAGATTTTTTTAATATTAAAAAATTTTAAAATCTTAGCTCGTGGGTTATACAATAGACTTCAGACTGGGTTTGGCAGAGTGAGATCTTGAGAGAAAAAGAGATACTCAGCAGTCTTCAATAGTTCTAGCCCTCAGACGTTTGTGTGACCTCAGCTGAGGCCCCAGATAGCAGGGCACGATGAGTCATCTGCACTATGTCCTATCTAAATTCTTGGTCCCCAGAATCATGAGGTATGATAATAATAAATTGTTTTAAGCAGTAATTTTTGGCATAGTTTGTTAGACAATAATGGACAACCAGGGCAGTGCTTAAAATAAACATGATGGTGAAAAGTCACATTTAATTAAAAAAAAAAACAAACAACTGTGACTATTTTTCTAGCCTTATCCCTTACAAATGTCTTTCCCCACTGGGCCATGTGAATAAACAATTTGGACTGTGTTGATCAAAATAATTAATTTTCTTGTGCCATAAATTCAACTCCAACATCAAAATGAACAAAGTTTCCATTTAAAAGATCTACATTGAGTGGTAAGAGTTACACTAAAATCAAGTAGGAGATGACTTTTCTGATTTTCCCATTAGAAATTAAGCAACAAATGAAGCTCCCAACTTCCCAAATCTTGGTTTAAAGGAACCAAATATTTCCTTCATTACCCTATAATTGACCCATTGTTGTTGCCACCCAGTTTCATTCTTCCTCCTTCTGGTGACTCTGTGACTACGTTCCCCTCTCCACTGTCAGCCCCTGTGACCCGGAAGAAACTGCCTTAATGGGGGGGGGGGCACACCATTTGGCCTTAAGCCCATCAGGGTAGAGCTTGGCTCCATAATGCGCACATAACCCAATTAGAGTCCATTTGCCTCAGGTGAATTTAACTGGTATTTCTGGGAAAGGACACCACCCCCCTCCCCCCCCACCCCTGCACTGGAAATTGAAAAAATTAAAAAGGCTGGAGTTTAGACCTTCTCTTGCTACCATACCATTTCTAAAGCTAAAGCCAAAACAGCCTAAATGCAACCATGGGTAGGAGAACTAAGAGATGTGTGAAAAACATGATATTTCCATGTGTCAAGTCTAGTTATTTCTAATCTAATAATTGCCCTAAGTGTTTTATCTTATGTTAACTAATAATTTACCTCTTTGCTTAAATGAGATTAAATCCAATTTTGTGACACTTGCAACAGAAAGTTCCCTGAGTAACCACATGGGACAAGACTTTCTTAGAGTGGAGTGTTCAGTGATTTACTCTTCAACAAATACTTTTAGAATTGTATCTAGTATGTTCCAGGCAATATCTTATTACCAATAGGATATAAGAACACAAAAATAAGTAGGAACAAAGCTTATACCCACCAGCAGCTTACTATCTAGTAGGCAAACAGACTTATAAACAAATAATTAAAATATGGTGTGATAAAGTATGACACTGTGGCATAAAGGAGGAAGTGATCAATTATGCTTGAGTGGTGAGTAGAAGGTGCACAGACAAGGTTATTGAGCTGTGGGGGGGAGGGTTGGAGGAACAACAGGTACAAATGTACTGCACAGAGGTTTCCAACAAAACTCTTCAATTCACAGAATCATGGGTGTGCAAAGGTGGGACTATGGGGAGGTGGGCCATTCCTGGACCAGGAAAAGCCTTGGCTGTGTTACTAGTAGTTTGGATTTCAATCTGTGGGTAATGAAGAGTCATCAAAGCCATCTAAGTAGGGGGGGATTATAATAAAATTTGTTTTTACTAAATCTTCTTGTCAATAGCATAGAGTAGATCTGACTGAGTGGAGGGACCATAACAACAACACCATGGTGAGGGCCAGAACCAAAGGAAAACCTATGGAGCTGATGGTAGCAACCAGAAGTAGAAGGTCTTAAAGATGTCTCATCAATGCATTTGAGAGTGTTGATTTCAATGGAATGAAAAACTCTGAGTATTCACCAGTATTTATACTGCTCAGACCCGTAAGGTATGGTAAATGTGGGTAAAAGTAAAGATCTCCTTTTCTCACTCTATCCCATCTTCCCCTGTTTTGTATCTTTTACATGCTTCCTTTTCTCTTTCTCACTACCAACTCATTTTCATTTTCGTTCAATAAAGAATGTACGGGGGCGCCTGGGTGGCTTAGTGGGTTAAGCCTCTGCCTTCGGCTCAGGTCATGATCTCAGGGTCCTGGGATCGAGCCCCACATTGGGCTCTCTGCTCAGCAGGGAGACTGCTTCCCCCTCTCTCTCTGCCTCTCTGCCTACTTGTGATCTCTGTCAAATAAATAAATAAAATCTTTTTTTTTTTTTAAAGAATGTATGACTTGGTAACATATCGTTTTTAAAATTTTATCTTCTTTTTTAAAGATTTACTTATTTGAGAGTGAGAGAGAGAGAGAGAGAGTGGAGGGAGGAGCAGAGGGAGAGAATCTGCAAGCAGACTCCCTGCTGAGCTCAGAGCCTCACGGAGGACTTGATCCTTTGGTTGGTACATTCTCTCCTCTCTATCTCCCCCCCCCCCCCCCGTCTTTCCCTCTTCTTCTGTCCTCCCCTTCCCACCCCTCCCCTCCTCTTCTTTTCTTTTCCCCATGCACTCAAAATGTGTCTAGTGTCGTAAAATCCCAGGAGGGAGAAGGGAGTGGAGTTTATTTGTGAAGAATGTCGCTGGAAAGCAAGTGTGAATAAGGAAAGCCTTCTCAATGCCTTAGCACATTTAGGGCTAGGTCCTCCTACGACATTATGTCCACATGGTTCCCCACTCACACAGGGTGTAGGAAGTGGCATCTTGGTCTATAAGATGCAAAACAGCTAATGGAGGGCTCAAGTGTAGCTCTCCACAAACTCTGTTGTTTCTGATGTGGGCGGAAATGAACTCAGCCTACAAGGCTCCCCTGGTTTCACTCCTCCTAGCTGGGTGGTGCAGCTGCAGAGTGTGTGCTGTGAACCCTGTAAGCAAGACTCTGAGGGCCACACATCCATGACTTGCGGCTGTAAGTCAGGGACAAACCCAACCAGAGGCATGGTGACCTTAACAATGGGAACATGGCCTTTCATCTCAGCATGCCTTCCTCCACCCACAACCCAAAGCCCCTGGGAGCAGCACCTCCGGGGTGCTGAGAGCACTTCCTTTGTGATGAACTAAACAGCCTCAACTTTGCAGACTGGAACGGGTGCTCACAGGAAGTCAGTGGTTCCCTTTTTAACCATACCTGCTCGCAGTTTAGTCTGCAGCAACAGCCTCATACAACTCCTCTGCGTTGGACGTGCTCAGGAGCTGTTTGTCTTTGCCCTGCCCTCCCGAGGAACTTCGTTCCAATGGCTGAGTGGAGGGCGGGTTGCGGGCCAGGAAGCAGCCATCTGAGTTTCACAGCATAGGTTTTCTCAAGGGTGAGGCAGAGCTCCAATCTCACAGCTAGCAGAGCTGAGTTCAATGTCCAGGTTAAGAGTCTGCCTGTTGCTGCAGAGGAGAGCAGCACAAGCCATCGTCCTTTCTCAAGACAGCAGGTGAGCATTCATACAGCTGTTCCAAGCAGCCCCTTTTCAACAGGAGAGACCCGCTTCCCTCCCATCACACCCATATAAAGCTCCTGCAGTCCCTGCCCCCGGCTAATAGATCCATCCTAACTCGAGACAGCTGCCTTCATTTAAATAATGCATGATTGGAGAACCCCTAGGATAGGTGGCAAATGGCTTCTATGCCTAGAAATACATCAATAAGGAAAGACCTCTTTCCTTGTTACCACGTTGTGGATCGTCACTGCAATGTTAAACGAATGACGGAAAAGAGAAAAAGTGTGGGGGAGAAGAAGACCATATCAATGATGAAAGTGACTCTATCTCCTCAAGTATATTATGAAGAAAAATACATATTTTGATCCTCATGAGTTGATTCGGGACTGCTGAAGGAACTCCCTTCTATTACATTTATCCTTATGATCCCAAAGGACTCAGGTGAATAAAATTCCTGGAAGCCAGCTTGTATTTGCTGTCTGTTGCTTTAATCTTTGTTTCTTAGCATCATAAGAACCAGGTGCATGTTGTACTGTGTTTGAAGATGGTGACCTGCTGCCTGATGTTCTGTGGTAATAGTTTTAAAGGGATGTAAGTGAATCTAGGTTTTCTGAATACAAGAGGGGCTAATTACGCAAACGTAATGCTTCCATGTCAAAGGATATAAACAGCTCTTTCATAGTTTATCAATGTTGACACCCTGTGGATTCTCTATGTGTATAAAAAGTAAAGTGCAAAGTAAACTTTGTGCAAAATTCGCATCACCCAATATTCGCTTGACAAAAGTTCATCATGACATTAAAAAAAAATCTTACTGTTCTACACGTAATAGTATGATAATATGAATGTAAATGTAAGAGAACGTTGATACTTTTTTGTTTACTCCCGCTGAAGTCTTTAAGAGCAAAGTGTCATGTTGTTTTATAATGCTTCAGAAAAAAAATCAAAGAGATTAAACTGAGAGTTTCATAGGTAGGCAAAGAAAATACAGCAACCTGTGAGCAATTGGTGAATCGAAGTACAGGTGTGTGGATGGTCACTGTAGAATTCTTTTCTTTTTGCTTAAATTTTCATAATACAAATTTTAAAAAAGAGTAAGTGTAAGAAACATGCAAATTTAGCTCACAGGTGGGGCTTCCAGTTAATGGTATCTTATCAAAACTATTTGAGGGGTGCCTGGGTGGCTTGGTGGGTTAAGTCTCTGCCTTTGGCCCAGGTCATGACCTCAGAGTCCTGGGATCAAGCCCCACATTGGGCTCTCTGCTCAGCAGGGAGCCTGCTTCCCCTTCTCTCTCTGCCTGCTGCTCTGCCTACTTGTGATCTCTCTCCCTCTGTTAAATAAATAAAATTTAAAAAAAAAAAAAAAACTATTTGATATTCACCCTCTGAAATATTATCAGTGTTGCATAATGCAGTAGTACTCACTGGGCTCCTGTGTTGAAAGTGTATACACCTGAAGCTCCATTAAGAAAGAGGACACTTTCTGGGGCGCCTGGCTGGCTCAGTGGGTTAAAGCCTCTGCTTTCAGATCTCAGGGTGCTGGGATCGAGCCCCGCATGGGACTCTCTGCTAGGCAGGGAGCCTGCTTCGTCCTCTCTGCCTGCCTTTCTGCCTTCTTGTGATCTCTGTCTGTCAAATAAATAAAATCTTTAAAAAAAAAGAAAGAGGACACTTTCAAACACACATTCATGGAGACTTTATCCATCTTCCTGTGAAATGGGCAAGTTTATTCATGGTTGGGGAAAGTAGGTTCTGCAGAGCCTATTTTGTAAGATTGCATTCATGTAAGAGAGTGTGTGTGTGTGTGTGTGTGTGTGAACACAAATATGTGTGTGGAGAGATGTCCAGAGGTCCGTATCCCAAGAGGAAAACACTGATTATCTCTGAACGTCAGATTGTTGAGGGCCCATATTCTCTTTTTTGTACATTTTAGTCTCATTCATTTTTTGATAATGAGAGTTATATCATTTTAAAACACACAACTTTTAAAAGGGTTTATGGCACATCGAGAACACATTGACTTTAATGCTGTCCTGTTTGAAAAATGCATGAACTTGTTGGCCAACAACATATTCTATGCACCACGCACATGCATGGTGTTGACTTTCTCAAGAAAAACACAATGACATTAAGCTCTTTTTAAGGTTGTGCATATGCTCACATTTCTTTTCCTTTTTTACTCCGGATGGCATTTAACAACAATGTGGTTTTTATTTCAAAGAATTTGAAATTCTAAATAAATAACTTCCTTAACACTGTATTTTCCTCCCTATCTAAGGAAAGAATTATTCAGATACTGGAGGCAGGCTTAATCATAAGAGAAGTTAAGTCAAGCTGACTGTTACATTTTCAAAGGAAATCTCTTTCTACTCATTTAAAGTATCATTAGCGAAGCTAGCCTAAGCATAACCAGAGAGCTGACATTTGACTTCCACTCCCACCTCAAGGCATATCTCACAAACGAATGACACATGTATTGCTTTCATAGAGGTGTACCTAAATATGAAATAGAATAAACTCAAAATCACACGATTGCCTAGTTGATACTTTCTTTCATCATGTTAATTGAGGTGAAGAAATTTATTCTTAATTTTTAACGTCTGCCATCATATTTATTAGATATTCACCGTGGCTACCCTTGGACCCCACTTAGAAAGTAGCACACTTACATATCTAAAAAGTTAGCAACGTGCAACAAACAAATACCAGTTTTTGCTTGAAAAGGACAGAGATAACTTTCTCCACTTTCTTCCTCAGTGGATTAGAATGTGTGCAGTGTTGTTCATGGAAATATATGCAGTGTAGTTCAAGCAAGAAACAGTGAAATGACACCATTACTAGTGCCTTTCTCTCTAGTTTGTTCCATTCATTCTTCTGAGTAAACCCATTCTCAAGAAAGGATCAGAAAAATTCTGTCATAGTGACGGAGTGGATGGAGTCCTCCACTGAAAATCAAAGATCTAGAATCTAGTTCTATTTCTGCTATAATTAGCTGAATGATTTCTACAAATTAGTTAACTTCTCTGAGTGACTGTCAACTTTGTAATTGACAAAATGGGTGCTTTGGACTTGTGGGTTTCTGAAGTTCTTCTGTGCCAATGTTCAAACCTGGAAAACACCGTTACAGTGGAAGGGTCAATTTCCCCTGAGTAGAGGAACATGGTGCGCAAGGACAAATCAGCACAACCAGGTTCTGGAGTTGTGTCCAGCCCCAGTGGGTAAATTGGATGCTGGCAGCTCTCTTCTATATCTGTTCAAGGCAACTGAGTTCTAAGCCCCTAACTCAAGGATCCCTTCTCTTGGTTGTTTGTATCAGGGACAGGAGGTAAACTGGTTGAAATCCTAACATTAGAATATGACTTCGATTCTCTTTTGAAGCCATTTTGTTTCCTCCCTGCGGCTAAAGAGATTTTCCATCCCTTTGTCTTTTTGTTTTGTTTTTGTTTTTGTTTTGAACTTGACATCTCCCTCCAGCCATTCCCTCTTCCCTGCATAATATTGGATGTTGCCTGCTAAGATCTAGCACCAGTTCAACTCCCTTGGATTCCTTTATTGGAAAGAGGATTACAGCAAACACGCAACTGAAATCTAAAAGTGCTATGGTACTAGGTGTCAGAGAATGCTGCTGGCTGCTTCTACAGCAATAGGATATGGTACTGATAGCTTCTACTGTGATAAGACTCATTGGCCCTTGACATAGATATGGACACCCTCAGTGGTGTACGTTGGCTGCCCTGATGTGTATGTCTGTGGATTTCAGCAGCAGTGACAGGTACCGGCAGCATCAGAACTTTCAGCAGGGACTGGAGTGAAGGAGACATGTCATGAGAGCTGAAAATAACAAAGACCAAAGATGGTGGGAGGGATGGTGTAAATGAATGAGTCAATGGCAGTGGCGGTACATGCCTTCCCTGCCCCATGCTCAGAACCATTTGAAAAGAGTATGAAGAATGCAAAACGGAGCTCACAAATGGCAAAAGGGATATTGTGAACCAATTCTTACCACCTGCCTAGGATGGAGTAGGAAACACTTTTACATGTGTTTTTATGATACACTTATTTAACTCCAGCCACCTGAAAATCGTCTATAACTAGTCAAACCATCTATAATTAGCCTTTAAATTTCCCATGATTTCCGGAATCCTAACATTATTACAACATTCCATGATATGACATATGCTATAGAAATAATGTCAACTATGCTGAAACTCTGAATTATATAAATATAGATCATTAGTAATCAATCAATTCACATATATTTAAGCCACAAATTTGTATTGAATATCTGCTCTGTGGTGGATGTAATGCTACTACAGTAATGGTGTGGGATTTCAGTAAAAGGTCCACCAAAATAAAGGATCATTAAGATAAATTTTAAGAGACACGTTATGGTTTCAAACAGCAACGTATCTATAGCCACCATGTATCAATCACTTGTTATACACCAGACATTTTAATAAACCCCTCCACACAATTTTTCATTTAAATGTTGAAATCACTATTGTGTAGTGTGGTATTATCCCTGTTACAAAACTGAGAGATGGATCTCAAAGCAAGCACTATAAACTTGTGGCTGTTATTATTACCTTTTGACCCACATTGCTGGTTTTGTGGTTGTTTTGATCGGCATTGGTTGCTTACATTTAAAAATATTTAATTACATTAGCTATATTGGAATTAAAAGAGAAGGATCTACTTAAAATTCACATTTTAATTTTTTCTTGGAAACCTAGTAAACTGTACTACACTAGAGTCTAATTTTTGCATAAGAATCATATGTTAAAGCTGAGTAACTGATGCCTGCTCTAACTAAGCCATCCAGCTGCCCACCAATATATTTTTTAGAAAAACACACACAAAAATCACAGCTTGATGAATTTTTGGAAAGTTAGTGCAAAATTAATTTTTAGAAAAGCAAGAAAAAATAAATAGATCATTAGCAACATTTCCAATCCTCCCTTGCTTTTCTTCCTAGCAATTCCCCCCTCCAAATTTGGGTCTCCACCCCAAAGGTCACTGTCTTCACTCTAGCACAATAGGTTACTTTTCTTGTTTTTAAATTTTACATAAATAATATGCCATTTGGTGTTTGTGTCTGTGTGTGTGTTCACGCGCGTGCACGGCTTCTATCACTCATCATTGTATTTTTGAGATTCATTCCTTTTGCACTATCTTTGTACCTTGTTCATTCTAGTCATGTTCTACAATTTCGCTCATGAGTTTATCAGTTGTGTCTCTCCATTCAAATATTGATAGACATCTGGCTCTTTTCCAGTTACTGGCTATTGCAAATAATGCTGCTGTAATATCCTGGTGCCTATCTTTTGGTGAACATACACACAATTTCTTGTGAGAATTAACCTCAAACTAGAATTTCTGGGTCATATGTTACACATATATTCAGCTTTGTTAGATGGTGTCAAAACTATTTCCAAAATGATTGTACCAATTTACACTCCCATCAGAAGTGTGTGAGCATTGCAACTGCTCCCAGTTCTCACCAATACTTGGAGTTGTCTTCCTTTTCTTTTTTTCTCTTCCCTACCTTTCCCTTTTAGTTATTCCAACAGGAGTATAATAATATTGTTCATTCTTTTAATCTGCATTCTGTTGATAAAGAATAAAATTGAGTATTTTTCATAAGTCTACTGACTATTTGCATATTCTCTATACTACAGTGTCTTCAATACTGTAACTTTATTGAAAAAATTGATATATGAAAATATAAGCCTTTCAGTGTTGATCTATAAGATTGCCTTGATTAATTTTTTTTAAGATTTTGTTTATTTATTCAACAGAGAGAGTACAGCAAAGGGAGTGACAGGGAGCGGGAGAAGCAGGCTTCCAGCTGAGTGGGGAGTCCCAGTGCAGGGCTCAATCCCAGGACCCTGGAATCATGACCTGAGCAGAAGGCAGTTACCAGCTGAGCCACCCAGGTGCCCCTGCCTTGACTAATTTTGGTCATTTGCATTTCCACATAAATATTAGAAATAGTTTGGCAATTTTCTCAAAATATATTATGGGATTTTGACTTACATTATATCGCATAAATCAATTTTGTGATAATTTATGTCTTTACATTATTTGTCTTCCAAATCATGAATAATATGGTATATACCTCCATTTATTTAGATATTCCTTAATTTTTCTCAGGAATGTTCTGTGTTTTAATTGTAGATGTCTTGCACATTTTTATTAGTTGCATTCTTAGACATTTAATGTTATTTGATACTATTGTAAATTGCATTGTGTTTTTACTTTCATTTTCTATTTGTTTGCTTCTGGAAATGTAATTGGTTTTTCTATAATGACCTCATGTTAAGCAATTGTAGTTCCACGTTGTTAAATTCACTTGTGAATTTTAGTAATTCGTGAGTTCATTTCACTTTTATTTCTTTTCTTGTCTTTTGTACTATGTTGGATCTCCAGTACCTTGTTGATAATACTGGGCAAGAGTTTCTTAGCTCCAAACTCAGGAGAAAGTCTTTCATTAATGTACAGTTAACCATGGTATCTGCTGTAGTTTTTTTATAGAAGTTCTATATTTAAATTAAGGAAGTGCTTCTCTCTTCATAGTTCACTGAGTTTTTTGTGTCACAGTGTGTTTATTTTTCCTACATCTGAGGAGATGATTATGGGATCCCTCTCTCTTTGTCTCTCTTAATTATGTAGTAGAATATATTGATTGTTTTTTGAATGCTAAACTTCCCTTGCATTCTTGGACTAAAGTGTACATGATTATGATATACATTTTCCTCTTTATATTTCTTTATGCTTGTGTGCTAATATTTTATTTAATATTTTTACATTCTTTTTCATTTTTCCTTTCTTGTAATGCCAGAGAAAGCCTTTGATAGCAAGATTTTGCTTTTCTCTTAAAATACAATAGGAATTGTTTTCTTTCTTCTGTTTCCTTGAAGAGTTTGTGTGTAAGATTGGTGCCACTTACGAAAACTTCTTTGGCTAGAGGAATTTGAGGGAGCAGAGAGCAAAGATTTTAATAATGGAATAAACTTGTTGTTTTAAAAAAAAAACTTTCAGATCTTCTAATTCTTGTAGAGGAAGTTTTGATAAATTGTGTTTTCAAGAAATGTGTTTAATATAAATTGACAACTTTATGACATTATGACAACCTTCATACATACAAAATTGCACTTAATATTCTTTTACTATCTTTTTTTTTTTTTTAACCTATTTGACAGACAGAGATCACAAGTAGGCAGAGAGGCAGGCAGAGAGAGAGATGGAGAAGCAGGCTCCCCGCTGAGCAGAGAGCCCAATGCAGGGCTCAATCCCAGGACCCTGAGATCATGACCTGAGCTGAAGGCAGAGGCTTAACCCACTGAGCCACCCAGGTGCCCCTCTTTTACTATCTTTTTAAAGCTCATTAGATCTATTTGGTGCAACCACTATGAAAAACAGTATGAAGTTTCCTCAAGAAATTAAAAATAGAGCTACTGTATAATCCAGCAATTCTACTTTTGGATATATATCTGAAAGAAACAACATCACTGTTTCTAAGAGATATTTACAAACTCATGTTTATGACAGCATTATTTACAATCACCAAGACATGGAAACAACCTAAGTGTCCATCAATGGATGAATGGATTAAAAAAAAAAGTGGTGTGTTTGTGTGTGTGTGTGTGTGTGTGTGTGCGCGCGCGCGCACGCGCGTGTGTATACACACACATACATACAAAATATACGTACATATTCAGCTATGAAAAAGAAGGGAATCTAGCCATTTGCAACAACGTGGATGAACTTTGAGGTCATTATGCTAAGTGAAACAAGCCAGACAGAAGAAGACAAGACCAAATGACCTCATTTGTATGTAGAATCTAAACACATGTGCATGGACACACACACACACACACACACAACTTTGATTTTACATATACAGAAAAGATATTGGTGGTTATGACATAGGATGGTGAAGGATGGGTGTGATGGTGGGTGAAATGGTGATCAAAAGGTACAAACTTCCTGTTATAAGGTAATGAGTTCTAGAGATATAATGTCCAGAATGGTGAGTATAGGTAACAGCACAGTATTGTATATTTTAAAGTTGTTACCAAAATAGATCTTAACAGTTGTCATCACAAGAAAACAAAATTATAACTATGTGAGGTGATGTATGTTAACTAAACTTACTGTGGTAATTATTTCACATATATTTCACAACATATACATACATCAAATCATTATGTTGTACACTTCAAACTAATATGTTATATGTTAAACTATATTTCAGTGGAACTGGAAAAAAATTTAAAATTTGTAAGATCTGTAGTGATACTCTTATAAATGATCAGTGTTAATATTTTATCTTTTCTGCCTTTTTTCTTGATTAGTTTGATTACATATATACTAATCTTTTCAAAGAACCAGTTTTGGGTGTTTTGTTTGTTTTCTCACATACAATTATTTTATATTTAGTTGGCATGGTTTTTGCTCTTATGTATATATTATTTTTCCTTTCTTGTACTTTACTTCAATTTAACTTGCCAGTCCATTTCTAGTTTCTTGAGATGGAAACTTAGATATTGACTTTCAATATCTAATATTGTCTTATACCATCAACTTAATTCATTTATATTACCTCCTTCATCACTGACAGCATTTGGGTTTACAAATCCTTTAAGTGGCCCTAAACTTGTTCAGGTCAGTGTGACACATTTACAAGTTAATAGAAATAACAAAACAAAGATTTAAATCTAAGCTGTCTTATTCCTATATCTATGGTCTTTTGTAGTCATATAGGGTTGATCATATAAGCCATTTGGTAGAATGCGGTAATAGATAAGCAAAGGTGAAAGAAAGAAACTGGAATGACACTTATTTCTTGCCAAGTAAAAAGCATCTTCTGGAGGAGATAAAGAAGAGAGGAGAACTGGGAAAGTTGTGTCTAGATGCTAAGTATGTGAACTTGGACAAGACCCTTCATCTTCTGTGGCCACTTTTTCCCCATCTCTAACACAAGAAACATGGTCTAATTATTTCCAGTGTTCCTCTCTATTCTAACAACAAAGTTTCAAAGAGGAAATGATGATCAGTATTATGAAATGTTATAAAAAGCTTAAAAATATATAGCTTAAGAAAAGGGTGACACGTTTTTTAATCAAGTAGCATTATATCACTGAAGGTGAGAGCCAAATTACAATAGTTTTTAGGTTAAATGGATTCTATGCTTTTCTCAAGTAGATAGGGAACTCTGCAGCAAGACATCTCCAACAGCATTGTATAGTTGGAGAATGTCATAGCAGGGGTAGGAACTACAAACCTTTGTCAGCCAAATACTGACACTTGGCATACTAAGTCCTCTTTTTTATAGCTATAGAATTATAGAACTACAGAGATACAGACATGATACGGGGTCAAAAAAGATATATACATTATATACATTATACAATATATATATTACTTTGGTTTTTAATATCAAAAAATGCTTGGAAGGAATTGGTATAAAAAAATCTAAGAAGGGGCTCCGTTGGTTCGATGTCCAACTCTTGAATTCAGTTCAGGTGATAAGATCAAGCCCTGTGTTTGGCTCTACACTGGGCATGGGGTTTGCTTAAGATTCTCTCTCTCTCTCTCTCTGCCCCCCACCCCACTCATAATCTCTGTTTCTCAAATTAAAAAAAAAAAAAAAAACTCTAAGAAAAACAACATCTAGACAAGGGAAGCTTCAATAGGACAAGTCTTTGCAATAGATGATTTATGAGACACTTGTAACAAAATCCTCTATCATCGACCTATATTTTTTGTCAAACATTGTAAGAGCAAATATGCATTAAATATATAAGGCTTAATCTTTCCGACTGAAAATAGGGAAAATGATTTTCTCCCATCCTTTTTCCTAGAGTATTTACCCTAGAAATCTTGTCATTTTTAGTACTTTCTCCTTAAAATGCACATACATCTCCTTTCGAAAAGTAGATGGGCCTTTTGTTAACTTTATGACCCAGGACCCTCTTACGGACCTGGGAGCCATCATTCGGAAATGTAAACATGAAGGGAGATTGTATCCCTATTTTCAGTTTTTGTGGGAGGGTAGTAACCTAACTGCGATTGGTATCCTCCTCCAAGTTGCAAAACTACCTCCTGTCATAAAGGTAGTAGGAGTTTGTTTCTCCTCTGAATAAAGCTAAACAGTTACCATAGATAGTTACTTCAGTTGTGGTAAAGTTAGGATGAGCTATGTGTGACTATCAAAGTTCTCTCTCTCTTTTTTTTTTAAGATTTTATTTATTTATTGGACAGACAGAAATCACAAGTAGGCAGAGAGGCAGGCAAAGAGAGAGGGTGGGAAGCAGGCTCCCTGCTGAGCAGAAAGCCCAATGCAGGGCTTGATCCCAAGACCCTGAGATCATGACCTGAGCTGAAGGCAGAGGCTTAACCCACTGAGCCACCCAGGCGCCCCGACTATCAAAGTTCTCTTACATGAGGACTAGTTATTTTTTATCTTGAATCTTGAAAACGTGTATGTAATGGATTATATCTGTATGCCTCTATTAGGGAATGAGATTTCTTTCTGTCATCACAATCTCTTAGTGGATTGTTCGTGACACACGTCACAGTCTGGTTTAATGCTTATTCATTAATAAAAGTGGGTTGTTTTTTTTTTTTTCTACTACATTTGTGTCGAGGATTTCTGGGTTCAAAGATGATTTTGTTTTTACTTATACTTCCCAAACACATATCAGGGTTGAACCCAGAACTGAATCAGCTGGGACTTGAGAGCGTACTCCAGGATAAATAAACTTCCCACCCAACCAGACTCCTTTGATATCTGTTCTCAACAAAATAAGTAGATCACTTGGCTAGATGTGGATTGCGCTGGGAGGGAAAAGGAGATAGGAAGAGTCATAGACAGTCTAGACATCAGGAAGTCAGTTTCTTTCTTTTTTTTTAAGATTTTTTGCTTATTCATTTGACAGAGAGAGAGAGAGAGCACGAGCGAGAGAGCGAGCGCACAAGTAGGCAGAGCAGCCGGTAGAGGGAGAGGGAGAAGCAGGCTCCCTGTTGATCAGAGAGCCCGACCCCATGCGGGGATCATGACCTGAGCCCAAGCCAGATGCCTAACTGACTGAGCCACCCAGGCACCCCAGGAAGAGAGTTTCTTATATCAGAATCTTTTTGTTTATCTCCCAGTAATTTTGTGGAGTCAGGTAAGTATCCTGTTCATGAGCATTCTCCCACCTGGAAGAAATAAAGGCAAGTATTAAATCCCAGTGTGCATAAGTCCAGGAATAAAGCAGCAATGAAATTATGTTGAAACTACTAAACTGGGTTTCAGGGCTCCTGGCCTATACAGGTCCCCTTCAGGGTCCTAGCAAGGTGTTTACTTGGTTGTATACTTTAGTAACATTTGCAAAGGTAAGATCTTTCTGTATTTCTTTTGATAAAGAGGAGCCACCAGATCATAAAAGCTTCAGGCTCCTACCATGAAAGGAAAAAGAAAAATAAGAAGGGACCAAGAAAAGTGGGAGGGTCACACTGAATTTACGTATGTTCCAAAGACAGGCTTTCCATAAGAACGTGGGCACTTTCCAAAAATAGCTACTACAATTTCTTAGGATAAAAATATTTTTTTAAATTGCTGCCAAGTAACAGAATCATCAGCTACCCAAATGACCTGAATTCTTGACATCCAAATGAAAAGCCTGTCAGAAAACAGTTCACCAATACATCTGCTTTTCTTCCACATAATTTACTTCACACATTTAAATAGTGCCAGCTAAACATAAAGTAGCATGAACATTAGAATAGTGCAATTTTTCGAAAATAGACTATTTTTTTAAATGGTTAATTTTAGGAGTTTAAATTATGAGAGTACAAGTGAATATTCTTTTTGTTTTTTATACTAAAAGTATTTTGGCAAAAATGCACAAGTCCCTATTTGCATGCAGTTTGTTCATATTATTATAAATATATTAGCCATGTGCAGAAGGTAATGACAAGTCTTCCCCAAACATCCTTATTTTTAAAAGACTCTGAATTAAAAAAAGGACAACATTCACTAAGCACAGTCCCATGTGGGTCTAAGTATGGGGAAGATAGAGAAAGAACAGCCAGCAAAAGAGAATTTACTTGTTTTGTAATGGGCACGAATATTTAACATGAAAAACATAAAGAAAATCCTCTACTGCCAGAATCATTAAGGACCCTGAGATTGAGATCTCTTCCTTCCTTTGTGCACACAAAGAGTCTTCCTGATGGTAGAAGAGTGAGTAGACTTGAGACCCAGAGACTGGAAAGGAATAGATCAGGGTGTGCACAGATGTGAATAGGGGGCCATTTGACCTGGGCTAGTTTAACATCACCCCCCATCTCAATCCCCCTCTGCGGACCTTAAGCTTTTCGGACTTACTCTACAAGAGCTTTGGGGTTGTTGATATTGGCTAGAGCTTTAACCTCTGTCTTTTCTTCATTCCAAATTCCCTCTGAGATTTCTTTTGCCCTTTACAAAATAAATGTGCTGTGGAAGCTGAAAAAATCTCCTCCAATCCTGTTATTTTTCAGGTTCCGGTTGAGAAGAAACTTTGGCCAACCCCCAGTCTGCCACCTAGAATTCCAACGAGCGGTGATAACAGAGAGCAGTGCACACTAAAGGTAGGGATTGGGTCCCCTGACATAGAGACACCATTTGGCCATGGTGTGCACTTGACAGTAAGGTGATTTTGGTTAGCTAACAATTCTTCTTGGGTACATGTATGGTGGAGAGAGGTACAAAGACTTATGAGATGGAGAGAAGGGACTTCAACAAACCACGTGTTCACTTTTTTATGTCCTTCTGCACATACAACGAAACTTAGTGATTATACACATTTCAATATTTGCTGCAATAAGAGCTTTTCCCATCTAGACTGAAAGCTCCGAAGAGTCTCTTCTTTTTTTTTTTTTTTTTTTTGGTTTGGTTTTGTTTTGCTTTTTATTTTCAGCTCTTTCTTTATGATAATGCCATACAATGATTCTCAAATAGCAGTGTTGTGTTTGATAATAATAAGTAGTTCATTGAAAATCAATAATATCATAATAATCATAAGAATTCTTGTTCAAGGGATGCCTGGGTGGCTCAGTAGATTAAGCTTCTGCCTTCTGCTCAGGTCATGATCCCAGGATCTTGGGATCGGAGTCCAAATCTGGCTCCTTGCTCTGCGGGAAGCCTGAAATAAGTTGCTCACATTTTATGAGTAAAGAAATCAATGCAGTTTTCCTTTTTAGAAATGAACACAAATAATGCCTATAATAGTACATATAAGATGTTTTCTCGATCTCTTAAAAATATAACAGAGGCCTTAAAATTTCAAATAGTAACATAAAAAACACTAACCATTTTAAGAGCTTTAAGTGTTGAGATTATCTGTTAGACATTCAGCTGTGCATATAATGACATCAAGAATGGCAATAGTTCATCAAATTTAAAATAGCTCTTCCAAAAACTCAACTATTTTAAAAGGATACGATTTTCTAAGGGGTATGCTTAATGAGATGAGTTGACAGTTTCATGCAGTGCTTTCATTTTACATGGGACGCAACTGAGGCCCAGTGATCATATCCCCATAGGCCAAGGGCTAATGACTAATTATTGTCCAATGTGGATGTTGAATCACATTTTGAGAGTGCCATTTCCAGGTATTATCTAAAAGAAAGGTTTTATAATTGTCATCTTTTTCATTTAATCAGACTTAATTGGAGTGGCCTTTGTCTCTTTGTGGATGGTAAGAGCAGTTAGTGTGGAGATGGTTACAATGTTAACCTAGTGGTAAATAGAGATGGTCCATGATCATAGTTCAAAGGCTGCTCCTAAATTCATCTAATAAAACAATGAGTCTTGAAAGGATTTTTAGTGAGAACAATATTAAAAATAGCTCTTCAAATTTCACAGCAAGTGCTGGCATGTGTTTTACCCAACATGGCACAGGTTGATTTGACAGGCATGAGGACTTCAAACATTAAGTCATGTGCTTCTACCTGTAGAAATCTGAAAGTTGCAAAGTACATCTCCCATTGGCACAAAGACTTTATTTATACAGTGTATAAGAAGCTGCTATTTGGGAGCCTGCTAAATTTGGCAGAAAATGTGCCTCGTTTATTTTAGCACTTCCAAATATAAAAGAAAATATAAACACTTAAAGGCAAGAAAATGCCAAGTGCATGATGAATTACATAAAGTACATATTTTGAACATTGTGTCATGTAACCAATGCTGACCACCTAAGTGATTGCAACAATAGAGCATTTACATAATTCATAATGAATCCAGCCGTGGAGGCTGAGTTTTATATTTTATAGGATCAAGACCAACAATTTGGTGCAAGAAAACAGTGCACAGGCCTGAAGTCAAAATGATTTAGAATGAGTATTTTCCAAGATGATTTTCATCTCAGGCCTCTGGCTTTTCTATACTCAGTCTTGCAATATGAAAATGCAGGCAGATCATTAAAAAGAAAACAAATGTGTGATATTCCCTTATATTTGTAAGTTAGTACTTATTGTTTTGAGTTTTGACCTAGGTGTGCTAAAATTATAACAGTCTAGATCCGTTTGGAGCCTTTGCAACTTTCAGTTTTAATGCAATAATTATGACATAAAGGGATATATTTATTTTTTTAAGATTTTATTTATTTGACACAGAGAGAGAGAGAGATCACAAGCAAGGGGAATAGCAGAGGAGCGGGAGAAGCAGGCTCTCTGCTGAGCAAGGAGCCCAGCTCAAGACTCAACCCCAGGACCCTGGGATCATGACCTGAGCCAAAGGCAGCCACTTAAGTGACAGAGCCACCCAGGCACCTGACTAAAGGGATTTAAATGTGGCATTGCTGGCATTATAGGTAAACCTGCCATATCCGGTTAAATGAAAGAGGTAACACATTCATTTATGAACTCCTGTTATTTCTTTATATATCGAGGTTGATATTCTAGGACTTTATTACTCATAACTCAATTATAATTAAACTAATTTTCTTTTTTGGACAGAGAGGTGTTCTTGAAGTGGTGTGGCTGAGTAGGTGTGAGTTGAAAATATTTTTCAACTTAGTCCAGGCTCAAAATCTACAACATGATTATCTTTAAAAGGTCCAGAAATTTTGATGCAAAATCTTTTCACTCCCAACATTCTTACTGAGTTTCCTTCATAAGTAATTGGAATATTTAGCATTGAGTTCCATTTATGTCCTTGACATTGGATTAGGCCAGGCTTTCTCAGTCTTGCCCTGTCAATACTGTGTCGGATAATTCTTTGTTGGGAAAGTCTGTTCTGAGCATTGCAGCCTATTCAACAGCACGCCTGGCCTCTTCCTGCTAGACGCCAGTAAGACCCCCCAATCCCAATAACCAAAAAATGTCTTCAAATAGTGCCGATTGTCCTGGAGTGGGGCGGAGGGGGCAGGGAGGAGATAAAGCAGCAATCGTCCCTCCCCGCCCCCCCTGTTGAAATCAATGAATTGTGTTAGGAATTTTTTAAAATAAATAAAATACACTGGGAAGAGAACGTTGTCTTTTACCAGGCATTGCTTTAAAGCCATTTTTTCTATTCACATAGGTAAATGATGTCATTCTTTGTCTTGGTTTCCCAGAGCTAGGGAGCGTAGTCATCGGAGGAACGAAGAAGGATGCCGGGTTATCCGCGATAAGCGGGACGGAGCGCTGTGAAATCACGCCATCTCGACTGCGGGGAGAAACCACGCGCAGGAATGGTCACTGGGTAGTTCTGTGGCCCAAGGACAATCATCTCTTGCACATATGAATACAAAAATGGGTAGCTTTTCAAGTGAAAAAGAATAGGCTTTGTATAATCCAAAGTGATTTTCAATGAAACAGAACATTTACATTTGTCCTTGCTCGCCTCCCGGGGTGTGCCAGGACAGAATCCTCACACAGGGTGAACCTCCCACCGAGGCCTCATCACACCCGCCCGCCTGTTGTCATTTTTGATGTGGGCTTCCAGAGTCCTGCTCAGAGCTGACTTCGCCCTGGGCTGCTCCTTAACAGAAAATGTTAACAAGCGCAGGCATTGAGGAAACCGCTCTCCTGCAGGGACTCTGACCCGAGGCCACAGTTTTCGGTAGTGAGTTTATAGCTTCATAGCATGTTTTTAATTTAGTCACCTCAAAGATTTGTATTCCTCAGACTTGCAAACTGCCCACCCCCTCCCATGCCTTGAGTGCCCCCCTCCCCCCACTCTCAACCCCAGAGGAAGTTTCTCTTAAAAAGAACAGAGAGTCCAGTTAGGTAACTAATGAGCTACATACACTCTGCTTGAGAGACAGGTTTTTTTCCTTCTTCAAAAGGCAGCTCATAGGGGTGCTTTGTGTTTGTGCACTACCAAAGTCACCACAAATACCCCCTACTCTGTCACCTCCACCAAATTATTCCCTATCTGTCAGAGTGGGTCACTGAGGGGCTTTCATCTGGATCTCAACAATGGAAATTTTAGATATTTCTAAAAAAGAAAAGATGTATTCTTAGAATTAACTTCTTCCACAGAAATTTCACATTCTGATGACTTAAAAAAAATGATAGATTTCCTTCCATCCAACAAGGGCTTTTTACATTATTTACATGATGGTCTGCTTTTCTTTGTTGTGGAGACGTTTCTGGGCACGAAGGATGTTCAGTAGGACCGCTGGCCTCTCCCCACTAGACGCCGGTAGCACCTCTCCCCTCACCCTCAAGGGTGACAACCAAAATTCTCTCCAGATACTGCCCAGTGTTGTCTGGGGGTAATATTGAGAACCACGGATCTGAGACAGCACAGAGTGAGTACTTGTCATTCGATTATGTGCTGGAACTTTAGGATTATTACACATTTACTACCATAAACAATGATAACCACAAAATCAGATGGCTTTTCTTTCCCCCCACCCCGCCGAAAGGATAATTCTTATAGGCTTAATTTTAAAGTTTTGTCAAATAACCTGAGAGATATGAAATGGAGAGAAACCCATGCAGTAGGACACCACAGTTTTTCATTTTTGTGAGTGATTTAAACAATAAGTGGAGAAATAACAATTCTCTCTGGTCGTTACAGACTCAATACACATAGTCCTCTCATTTTTCCCTGATCAGGTCCAGGACCTCTGTGTTGCAGAGAGCTTCAGAGGAAAGCTGTGCCATGAAACGAGGTGAATTTGTCAATCATACATTTGTGACTGGATAATAGGGAGCCAAATGACTTAAGATTTAAATACAAAATACTGCCAAGGCAACAACTGTCAAACAATACCACATAAAATTCTCCAAAATTAAATAATTAATGTGGTTTTTACATCACTAGTACATATGGTACATTAAAAATATATTCTTTGTAAGATTTATTTATTTATTTGAGGGAGGAGGGGCAGAGGGAGAGAAACTTCAAGCAGACTCCCCACTGAGCACAGAGCCCTGCACGGGGCTCAATCTCACGAACCATGAAATCATGACCTGAGCTGAACCAAGAGGCGGACGCTCAACCCATCGAGACACCCAGACATCCCCCCAAAGTATTTTTCACTAAGTGCATTTTGATGCTATAAAATGGTGTCATTATCAATGCAACTAGTAATTTCTGATCTAATTCAAGTAAAGGATTAAAATAGAGCTTACCTATTGCACTTTACAAGCGTTATTCTTGACACATAAACCTTAAATTAGGGCCATTTGCTGTCTATCAATCATAAGAAAAGCTATGGTGGAAAGAAACAGCGTTCGTAACAAGTGGAATAATTACAAAAATAGAAAAATACAGAGTCAAAAGAAATAGTGACATTGAAAAATACAACATTTTACATTTAATAACTTTTCATTGTAGAGGACATTTTTGTTATTACACAATAAAGTGTAAAAATTATAGAGTAAGAGCCCAGTGAACAACAAGCAATTTTTAATTATTGTTACTTTTTCTAGGAGCAGGAGTGTGATATAGAGTATAAATTTCGTCATGCGATAGGTGAAATTAAGTAGAATGAGGGGTTTCCGAGTAATATTGGAGAGAGTTTTCTGGGTGACATCAGAAACAAAAGTTTGTCTCTGTAAAACCTCTTTTACTGTGCAGATTTAAGAAGGAAAGCAAGCTTGCTTATAAGCATTATGTAACTAGTGACTGCCATCGGCAGCGTTCTATTGCCTGGATCCGTGAGGTGCCAAATATGAACAGAAACAGCAGAACTATAACAGTAGAGTTCAAGGTTAATTAAGACTCTGTACTTTAAATGACTGACTTTGGAGTAAGTGTGGAGAGACAAGGGGTAATCTTTAATGAGTGTATGCTTTCTGAGGTAAATTACCATCCCTGTGAATTGTTTTGGCTTAGCATGGGATATAGATCAGAGTAAGGCAGAAAGAAGAACAGAGAGATGTCAAAAGAAGAAAATCATCATATAGGGCCAGGAATAACAACAACAAAAAAATGAATTAACTGCTGGCAAGATTCTCATTAATAATCTAATATGAATAAATGGAAACTGATACAGAAGACATTACTGATAAATTTTTATATTACTTATAAAGGGTAGAAATGTATTTATGGTTAAGTTAAATTGTTCAGTAAACTAGACATATTATTTCATAGTAGAGGATTCTTTGCTGCCAGACTATCTTATTTGCTTTACATAGTCAAATGGAAAAAGAATAGATTTTAAGTATCATTTTAAGACAGTAAAATGGTGGATCCAACTGTTTTTAGACAAACTGTTGACACTTAAAGTAGGAGGATGCTGTAAAACAACAGAATTGAAAATACCCTATTAGTTAGATATGTTGTGTTTTCATATACATTATTTCACTGTTAGCGTGGTTGAAATCAGTCAATACTATTTAGTCTCATTTGGCTGTATGATCCCATTATCCAAATGGTTAGGGGCCTTTGGAATATCTTTTCTATAAAAAGGAAGAACTTGCTCAAAGCGTTCCTACTATAAATCTTCTGTATACTATGATAAGAGTAACTTACAATTCTAGCATTCATTCTTTCATCTAATACACACACCTGAATATATAATAGATGCTTCTCTGTTTGCTAAATATAGAATATGAGCAAGATAGATACAGTCTCTCTCCTCAAGAAGTTCTCAGTCTATCAGGGTGTGGTCCATATTAAAGACTGTAAAAGTTACACAATAGGATGATCATGAAGAGTTTTTTAATCAAGGGGCAATATAATCTGACTTATATTTCTAAATCTTCTTTACTCTGCAAAGAATGTCTTGGAGGGTATCTAGAACAGAAGTGAGGAAATCAACTTGGATGCTATTGCAGTGCTCAAAATGAGAAATGATGGTGCCCAGAAATAAGGATGCTAAGAGTAGAAGGAAATGGACAGGCTGCAAATATAATTTTGATGTAAACTTGACAGGACTTGACAACACCAGTTTGAATATGATGGTGGGAATGGGGTGGGGATGAGATTTGGAGGTAGAAAGTTTCAGAATTGGAAGGCTCTTTGCCCTGGACTGAAATGTTAATTTAATGGCACTTTAATGCAGGGATTCAATAAAATATTAAAACTAGAAGAAATTTTTGGTAAATTGGGTGATATAATTTTTTGAATTTTTAATGGAAGGTAGTATTGAAACTGGGTAATGAAACTGTGTAAATTTTAGGGATGAACGAATAAACTATTTTTTAATCACTTAATACTAGATTAGAGGCGAGTGGCAGTCAGTTTCTAATGTTGGTTCCCTAACTCCTCTCCCTTTTTCACCACATACAGTGGATTTTCACCCTTTCTCACCACATACAACAATTTTTTGAAAAATATGAACCAAAGCAAATCTTGAAAAAGCCGTGAATCCTTTGTTAGCCTCCCTTGTAGACAAGGATTGCAATGTGGACTTGTTATCATCAATAAGAGGTAAGTGAAAGCATGTTCTTGCTGCATCATCCTCTGGAAAGATGCTTCTTACCTGATAGAAGAAGGTCAGAAGAGATCTCTCTTTCCCACTCCGTCTTCTTTCCTTTGCTCTTCCTTAAATGCCCCTTTGCTTTCTACCCATGCCCCCTTGATGTTTGAGCTATGAGCCAGCACCTTTATAACAATGTGGTTTAGTTGTCTCTACTCAAGCAATTGTCCTGCCACTATCCTTGCTTGGATCAATAAAATGTAAGTGGAAATGATGTATTATTTCTGGGTAGTAGCAGTAAGAAATCTTACAGAATGGCAAAACACCAACCCAGGATTTTGACGAATCCACACTGATATCACCTACTCCAGACTTTTTATAAAGGAAGCAATAAATATCTTTGTGTTTGAAACTATAGGTGGTAGAGTTTTCAGTTACGAATTAATTCTTGTTGATAGAGAGCGGAACATTCAAGTGGCAATTTTGGCAGAAAAATAAGCAGAGAGCAGGTAAGTCATGAATAGAACTCTGGGAATCCAACTCACCTAAAGTTTTAATTGGTAGCATGTGATGGGATAAACTAGATTTTTTAAAGTTATTCTTTGTTTAGATTCTTTTCTCAATAAACAAGGCACAGCTTGACGTAACGGAATAGGATTTGCCAAACAGACAAACTTAATATAAATATCTACTCCTCTATATTTTAACTTTGAGATTTTGGTAAAGTTACTAACATTTTTGTGCCTCTGTTTCCTGAATAGTTATCTAGTTATCTAGTTAGTTATCTAAGGTTGTTGTGAGAATTAAATAAGATAACCAATTTAAAATATGCAATGCACAGGGCCCAGAATATGGTAAGCACTTGGTAAACAGTCTCTGAACATCAAATTAGTGATAACGTATTCACAGGCTTACTGGGAGAATCAAGCGACATAGTGCATATCAAATATCTAACAGAGAGAACGTTCTCAATAAATATTCATCATTCTATCTCTAGAACAATAGCCACAGCACCTTTATTATGGGAATGTAAATAGATGATTAGATATAACTATTTTCATATATAATTTCTGGTAGAAATAACATTTATATCCAAAATGTCTGTTTTTATAATATGGTAAAATACTTTGAAAAGTGTCAGAATCTACTTACTTTGAAGTTCTTTGAAGTCAGGACTTGAACCTAAATATGCAGAGGCTATAAAACACCAGACATTCATTGTCCATTGGAATTAACATTTGAATAAATATCAGGAAGAGGAGATGAGCATAGAAATCTTCTAGATACACTTCTAGATACTCTAGAGAGATCCTGTTACGTGCCTCTTCAATCTATCTTGTTAGAGCAGAAGTTTGAACTTATCCCAGCTAAGTCTCACTTTTGGTTCTCTCTTTAGAATGCTTTCCTGACTTGCGTTCCTGGCCTTGGATCATTAAACTTGTAACTATTACACCCCAAGATATTGGCAGCTGTGTTTCTAACCAGGGCCTGGTAACCCTATCATGAACCTAAAGAACCACCATCTAGTTTAACGATGTGGTTTTGTTGTTCTCTACTCAAGACTGAATAGTTTTACCATCATATTTGCTTGGCCCAATAAAATGTGAGTGCAAGTGATGTGTGACTTCTGGGTGGCAGCATTAAGAACCATATATGATTCACTGAGATCCCTAGTCCCTGCCATATGATGGATTCAGATCCGTAGCTGATCTCTAAATGAGGACAATGGTCAGAGGGAGAAAAGTCCCTGGCCAGTCCATGTGGTATAAGTGAGAAATAGAACTTAGTTCTGTTAAATGTCTGAGATGCTGAGGTTGTTGGCTTCCACTGTCTAGACAAACCTATCCTATCTAAACAAAAACTCATTAAGGGAAGTTCTTCTCCCTTAATTTAAGAACTCAGATATATAGATCAGGACTAGCCATTCTGCGAGTGCTCAACAAAGATCCCCTACTTACACATAAGACATCTAATAACAAATTATGTTTCTCAGAGGCCATGTTTTAGCCTCATTATTTTATTTTTTAAGCTCAAGAACAAAATGGAGGATGTATTAGTCAGGGTTCTTCAGGGAAGCAGAACCAATAGAAGAATGTATACATACACACACATACATACGTATATACATGTGCGTATGTATATTTATATATCTGTCTGTAAGGTGAAGACATAGGAATGTCAATATGTAGTTCGGTTTGAGTTCAAAGGTCTGAAAACTAGGGAAACCAATGATGTAAATCCCAGTCTTAGGTAAAGTGTCCCAGCTCAACAGGGAAGCAAAAAGGAAGGAATTCCTTCTTCCTCTATATTGTTCTTTTTAGTCCCTCAACAGATTGGACGATGCTCACCCACATTGGGGAGGACAATCTACTTTATTGAATCCACTGCTTCAAATGATAATCTCAGCCAGAAACATCCTCACAGACACCCAGAAATAATGTTCAATCTGAGCACCCTATGGTAGTGAATTTGACGCATAAAGTTAACCATCACAGAGGGTAAGATTTTTTTTTTAATGCCATGAATCAGAGTACTAAAAAAGCAGGAGAGAGGTTCATACTTGACTTATTTCCTTCACTCTTGTGTGAGAGAAGTTATGTAGTTTCTGGATCCTATAACACCTCAGTACCATTTATTTAAAAAATATGAAGTTCTATGGTTGAAAGTAATAGATTTTGTCTCCATTTTCTTCTTTTACTTACATTTCAGTCAGATAATTGGAATATTTCCTCTGTTAGGTTGGGAGGAAGAGCTATCAAGTGAGCCTGCTAGCTTCTTGCACCTCTGTGGAAGAGTTGCTCTCATTGGTAAAGTGTGTCACTGGCAGGGCTCTTGTCGCTTGGGACAGAGTGCACATTTACACCAAATACCCACTTCTGCTCTGTTTCTGACCCTTAAACACTCTCACAGGACATTTACCCCAAGGCCACCACCATGTCTGATAAATAAAGTATTTGCTTTATTTAGGAAATATATTACTTATGGATTATTTAAACATCCCTAAATGGCATCTAGGTGATTAAATAAACAAGAGATGTATTGTACAGACCAGAGTCAACTCAGATATAAAGAATGTAGTAGGTTAAATGAGGCAACTTCATTTGTAAAGTTAAAATTAAACCAACATGTTGAATCAAGCACATAAAATACTGAGAACATTAATGAGGTTATTAATAGACATTTCCTTTAAAATTCCTTTTTAGTGTTTAAATAAGAAATTATCTAAGGTAGAAAACTCAAACAGGATATTAGGTTTTATAGTTAATTATTTTATTTTGAAATTTGGTTCTTATATTTTTAATCATAGTTGGAGTGAAATATTTTTAATATAATGAAAAACAGAATATATTCTTTATCAAAGTGTACCTTTGGGTTCTTGTGGATCTCAAGTATCTTTGGGGGTATATATATAGTATGATAATATTAAAAATAAACAGAGAAACAAACTTTAAATAGAACACTGACTGGCTGCCTACATTAGGAGACACAAGGTGACATTTTCCCTCACAAGGTTACTGCTCACACTGTTAGGAGGAGCTCCATTAGGCAGTCCTTCAAGGAACATATTCCTAAGATGGTAGGCTCTGGATTCCATATTAAGCTTCAACAACCTAGTGAGTAAAAAGTGGAAAACATTGATTTTCTCTTGATTTCAACACCAACAAATAAGGAAAGCAAAATTTTCATCCAAACTCAGGAGTAAAAAGAGTGAGCACATCATGAATCTTAATCTAATTAAATAAATGAAATTCTTTCAATATTTGAGGCTTTGCAGAAAAATAAGAAAAGAAGACTTACTGAAGACCTGTACATTGAATAATCCGAAGTCAATTCTCAGTTTTTATCTTCTTTGACCTCTCAGTAATGTTTGATATAGTTGATTTCTCCCTATTTCTTGAAGTACTTTCTGTTCTTGGTGTCCAGGATGCCACACTTTCCTGGTTTTTGTCCCAGTTTGCTGGCTGCTCTTTCTTGGTCTTTTGATTCAGTCTCAGTTCGCCAGCCATGACATCTTAAAATGCATCAAAACTCAGTTTTTAGACTTCTTTAAACCTCACACAACCTAGTGACCCCCATACAACATATGTATGCTGATGACTCTACAATATCTCTAGAAGAGTGAATACAGAAGAGTTGAATATCCAGCTGCCTACTTGATCTCAAACTTACTTCTCCCCACCAAAACTTTTTTCTTCATTGTTATCCATAATAGTAAATGAAGCCATTATTTAGGCTAAAAACTTAGTAATACATCTTTACACTTTTCTTTTTTTTTATACCCCATGTTCATACTCCTTTCATTTCATGCCCCATAATTCATTTCATATTCAGCATATCCTTTAAAATATTCTAGAACTGAATCAGTTTTTACCACCTCCAATGTCAATATCCTTGTCTAAATCAGATTCTACTCCTGACCCCTTATAATCTATTTTCTACATAGGATCTAGTGATACCCATTAAAATGTTAAATCTCTTTCTTTAAACATACACCCTTCCTAAAAATCCTACAATAGCTTCTCATAATACTTAGAATGAAATCTAAAGTCCTTTCTTTATATGAGTCTCAGATTATTTGTGTACCTTGTTCTCTCTCTTGTCTCATCTTCTCAGTCCTGTTGACTGTCTCAAGCCACATTGACCTTTACAGTGCTCTTTGGCAAGCTAGTGATGTTCCCATCACCCTTCTTAAATTTGCTGATCTCTTGGGAGTGCCTGGATGGCTCTGATGATTAACTTAGGTCATGATCCCCAGGTCCTTGGATCCAGCCCCATGTCAGGCTCCCAGTTCAGCAGGGAGTCTTCTTCTCCTCTCCCCATGTTTGTGCACTCTCTCGCATTCTCTCTCAAATTAATAATAATAATAATAAAAACTTTAAAAAAAATAAAATAAAATAAAAATTTGCTGATATCTCTGCCTCAAATGTTCTTCTCCAAGAGAGCCTCATGGCTTACTCCTTCAATATTTTCAGTGTTTCTACTGATTAATCACTCATACAGGGTCCTAAGCAGCCTATCCAAATCTATACTCTATTCCACAATGATCTCTATCTCCTACTTTGCTCTATTTTTCTTCATAGGCACCAAAAACAGGAGTAAATAAATAGATGAAACAAAGATCTTCAGGATGTTGGACATTAAGCAATGAAGAAAAGTAATTACCGAAAGATTAGAGACAAACAAGGGAATCTCTACAATTGCCATGGCTTATCAACTTGAATGAGACCACTGGCCATGGCTGTAGAGATGAGAAAATCCCCTGAGTTAGGGAAATGGAACCGAGAGTCTGGGAAAACCAACACAGCTAAAGTTTGTGAGACAAAGTTCAGAAAATTAGAAAGCTACACAGAAAAATTCCAGAAGGTCCTCTTGAGTATTCAGCAGAATACTGATCAGCACATGCATGGGAGAAAACAATTCAGGGCCAGAGAAAGAACCACTCAAGAGGATCAGAGGAAACAGTATCTGACATTCATACAAGCTGGGAATAGTGTCTGCTCACATCAATCAGAATGAACAATATTCTAAATCACAGGATATTGATAGGTTACTCAGAAAGGTCCTGTAGTAGAGAATAATTAGCCTTAGACTAAATGCTGATCTGGACCAACCTAACAAATCTTAAAAGCAAGATTCAAAAATACAAAATGATTTCTAAGTAACTGCATCCAGAATAAAAGTCAGCAAGTTGTAGAAATATAAAAACATCCAGCACCAACAAGGCAAATTTAAAGTGTCTGGCATTAAAGCAAAGTTAACCATATATGCAAAGCAAGAAAATATGACTGATAATGACAATGAAAATCGATCAATTAAAACTGATGCAGAACTGGGGCGCCTGGGTGGCTCAGTGGGTTAAAGCCTCTGCCTTCGGCTCAGGTCATGGTCCCAGGGTCCTGGGATCGAGCCCCGCATCAGGCTCTCTGCTCAGCAGGGAGCCTGCTTCCTCCTCTCTCTCTGCCTGCTTCTCTGCCTACTTGTGATCTCTGTCTGTCAAATAAATAAAATCTTTAAAAAAATAAATAAATAAGTGATGCAGAACTAATGAAGATGGCAGAATTAGCAGCCAAGAGCATTAAAATAGTCATTAAAATTGCATTTCATTTATTCAAAAAGTTAGGGAGATGATATAAATGGGTTAGGTAGATTAGGTAAATGATATAAAAAAGAATTAAATTAAATGCCTAGCACAGATACCTCTTTGGAATAGTGATTTCATTACCTTTGTATATATAACCAGAAGTGGGATTGTTGGATCATATGGTAGTTCTGTTTTTAATTTTTAAAGGAATCTCCATACTGGTTCCATAGTGGCTATACCAATTTATATTCCCATCAACATTGCACAAGGGTTCCCTTTTCTCCACCTCCTCACCAACACTTACCTCTTAGCTTTCTGATAATCATCATTCTAATAGTTGTAAGCTGATATCTCATTGTGATTTTGATTTGCTTTTTCTTAATAATTAATGATGCTGAGCAGCTTTACATGTACTTGTTGGCTATTTCTATGTCTGTTTTGGAAAAATGTCTATTCAAATTCTTTATTCATTTTTTAACCTGATTATTTGTGGTGGTGTTCTCTAGTATGAGTTGCTTATAGATTTTGAATATTAAACCCTTATCAGATATATGAATTGCAAATATATTCTTGAAGAACTCCTTTTAGCATTTTTTGTTGGCAGGTCTAGTGATGATAAACTTTCTCAAGTTTTATTTGTCTGGGAAAGTCTTTCTCTTTCATTTCTGAAGATCAACTTTACGAAATAAAGTATTCTTGATTGACAATTTTTTTTTTCTTTCAGCACATTTAATATCTCATCCTACTGTCCCAGTCATTACAGTTTCTGCTGAGAAATTAGCTGATGGACTTATTTTTATGAAGTTCCTCTTGTAAATTACATGCTTCTTTTCTTTTGCTCTTTTCAAGATTTTTTTGTCTTTGATTTTTGAGAGTTCATTATAATATATCTCCAAAAATATGTCTTTGAGTTGAACTTGTTTGTGGATCTATGAGCTTCATGAACTTGGATTCCAAATATCTCCCTGGTTTGGGGAAGTCTTCAGACATTATTTCTTTAAATAAGTTATCTGCTTCTTTCTCCCTCCTGGGACTCCAGACTGCATGGATTGTTTCTTTTACTAACATCATAAAAATCCTGTAGGCTTTCTTTATTCCTTTTCATTCTTTTCCTCTTGCTCCACTGACTGGATAATTTCAAACAATTTGTCTTCAAGTTTCACTGATTCTTTCTTCCACTTGATCCAGTTTGCTGTCAAAACCATCTATTGAATTCTTTGGTTCAGCCACTGTATTCTTCAGCTCCTTTTCATGTTCCTATCTGTTTTGAACTTCTCATTGTTCTCTTGTATCGTTTTCCTAATTTTGTTAAATTGTTTATCTGTGTTCTCTTGTAGCTCTCTGAGCATTTTTAGACAAATAGTTTGAATGCTCTATCAGGCAATTCATGTATCTCTATTTTAGTGGAGGGGGGCTCAGTTTCTAAAGTCTTACTGTACTTCTACGGTGATGTCATGTTTCCTTAATTCTTCACAATCTCTGTAGCTTTGTTAAAGTATTTGCATATTTGAAGAAACAGTCTTCTTCTTCAATCTTTCTACACTGAGTACAGTAAGGAAAGGCCTTTTTCTGTGAGTAGGGATACACTAGAGCATTCTGTGATCCTGGGTCTAATGTTGTAATGTTGTAATGTTGTAAGGTGCTAAGTGCTAAGTGCATGTGGTATGTCTGGTGACTCTGGGTTCAACCTGTGTGATCTCTTAATAGCTCAGGCTGCTGGGATCAACAACTGCATGGGCCTTGGCAAGCACCATAGGATAGGTCTTCATTAGCTAGAAGGACTGTTGGAATCTTCAGGAACACCTCCATATCAATCAGCTAAGACCAGGGCAAGCAGTGGTGTGGCCGGAGTAGTGGTGTGCACACACTCAGCTGCAGGGCTGGTTGCAGATCCTGTGTAATGACAAGAGCTGGTTGCAGACATATGCAGTAAAAGGGCTGTGGCCAGAAGCAAGGTCAGTGGTTAACTTCCAGAGCACAACAGCTGTAGGGGTCTGGGCTGTCAGTGTCCACCCCCCACGGCTGGAGGCTATTGCCATGGCACATGCACAAAAGAAAGCCAGTAATAGGAGTCTCATCAGGGGTGTGCAAGTGCACAGATGGTTGGACTAGCTGCAGGTGAGCACAATGGTCATGTCCGTGACAAGAGATAGGGCTGGATCTGGGCCCACAAACAGCTGTGGGAGCCCTGGCTCTTAGTAAGCACTACCATGGTAGCAGGATCTCTCCATGGCAGTGGAGGTCTGGGATAAGAATCAGAACAATAGAGTGCAGGCTCATAGCTGGAGAGATTAGCCCAGAGTGTGCACACAGCAATGGCAGTCAGCTGTGAGGGTCCGGACTTGTGTCTCATTGTGCAACTGCAGAGGCCAGGGTTGGCTGCCTGTGTGAATCCTGGGCTCCAGTGGGGGATGGGGGAAGTAGGAGGGACAGGGGAGGTATTCAAGCAGCTGGCACCTATGAACATGAAACTTATGGGAGAAAACATCAACAGTGAAACCTTCAGGGTCCAAAGTGACTGTGCTGGCATTTGGTTTCTACAGTGGCAAAAGCTGCTGGGATCCCCTGCAGAGAAGGCCATCAGAAACCATGGCCATTTCCACTATGTGGCTAATACTGGTTGACCCTGCCCTCTTGCTCTAGACTGTCTCTAGTTGTCTCAGCTTTGCTGATCTCTGGGTGAGGTGAAACTAAAGTGAGTCCTTCATGCAGCGCTCCCAAAAGTTTCAGGATACTGATCACTCACCCTACTATCCCTTTCCTGTCACAGGAAACTCTTTAGCTAGGGAGTTCCCTCTTGGCACTGAGCAGTTTCAGCCTGGTGGGTGGAATAATGCAAGAAAATGAAGTTGTTCTTCCTTCCCTTTTTATATGGTTATTCTCAGGGATATTTTTGTATTTTGTTTGTTTGTTTGTTTGTTTTGTTGTTGTTGTTGTTTGCACTGCTGTGTTGCCAAAGTATCTTGAGTGAACTCCTGAGCCCTCCCGAAGCTGTTTTTGTTCATGGATAGATGTCATTCGTTTACTTTTGTGGGGGAACAGAGACCGGGTTCTTCTACTCTGCATTTTGATGATGTTGGTCCCTAACGTGCATTTAATCAAAGTCCTCAGGAAGGGATGGATAGAAAAAACATTTGAAAAAGATGGATGAAAAATTTCCAAACTTGATGGAAACCATAAACCCACATGTGTTCAAGAAGTTAGATGAAATCTAAAAAAAGAAAAAAGAGGAGGAGGAGGAAACTATAGTAAGGCACATCATAATCAAATTGCTCAAGACCAATGGTACAGAGAAATACTGAAAACATCCAGAGAAAGATGGAACTTTGCACACAGAAAACCAAAGCTAATCATGAACACAGATTTCTCACTGGAAACAATACATATGAGAAAATAGTATTATTGAAATGCTGACATTTAGAAAAGAAAACTATTGAGAATGCTATAAAGAAAATACCTTTAAAAATAAAGGCAAAAGACTTTTCTAGAAATACAAAGCTGAAGAATTCATCGCCAGCAGGCCTACACTACCAAAAGAATAAAGAATATTAGGGAATATTAATAAATAAAGAATATTAGAGAAAGTACTTTGGCAGAAAGAAAATGGCACTGCATAAAAATATTAATATACATGAAGAAATGAAGATCAGCAACAATGGTAACTAGAAGGGAAAATGTATACATGTTTTTCTCTATTATTTAAATGTATCTAGAAGGTAATTGATTATTTGAGCAAAAACAACAAGGTAGTATGGGGGTTATGACATATGTAACAATAAAATGCATGTAACAACATCACAAAGGACAGGGGAAGATAAATAAAATACACTACTGTGAAGTTCTTGTAGTACACATAAAGTGATATCATATCATTAAAATTTGACTATTTAAATAAGCATACAATCTACCTTAGACAATCCTAATAAAAGTGAAGATACCTAATAAGCCTACAAAATAGGAACAACAACAACAAAAAATACTCAATTAGTTCAAAAGAAGACAGACCAAAGAAGAAAATGGCACAAAAAACAAATGAGACAAATAGAAAGTGACTAGCAAAATAATATATTCAATTCTAATTATTAACACTACATTAAATGTAAATAGTCTAAACACACCACTTAAAAGGCAAAAAAAACCTGTCATATTGGATATAAAAACAAAACTTAACTATATACTGCTTATAAGAAATGATGTTTAAATAGACACAAAGGGTTTAAAAATAATGGAATGGAAAAAGATATGTCATGATGATACTAATTAAAAGAAAAGTTGGAGTGGCTATATTAAGAATAGAAAAATTCAGTTTCAGAATAAGAAATATTATCAATGATAAAGTGATCATTTCATACTGTTGAAGGGATGCATTTTTCAAGAGACCATAGCAATCCTAAATATTTATGCATATGATCACCAGGTTTCAAAATGTGGGTAGCAAAAACTAATATAATTGCAAAAAGAAAGAGACAATCCACAAATATAATCACAATTATATTGAAATTGAAGATTTCAATATTCCTCTGTCAATAATTGACTTAAAAAAAAAGTTGACAGATGTCAGGAAATACATAGAATACTTGGATAATACTGTCAACTAAATTGACCTAATCGATATTTATAACATATTCCTTCCAACAATGGGAAATTATTTTTTTCAGTTTCACGTGGTATACTTACTAAGATAAACTATATTCCCAGTCATAAAACAAGCTTCAATAAATTTAAAGGAGTCAAGTCTTTTAAAATATGTTTTCTGAGAACATGGAATTAAATTAGAAATAACAATAGAAATATCCTTGGAATATCTATAAATATTGGAAACTAAAGAATACATTTATAAATAATCCATAGTTTTGTTTGTTTGTTTGTTTGTTTTTTGTAAAGATTTTATTTATGTATTTGACATACAGATCACAAGTAGGCAGAGAGTCAGGCAGAGAGAGAAGGAAGGAAGCAGGCTCCCTGCTGAGCAGAGAGCCCGATACAGGGCTCGATCCCAGGACGTTGGGATCACGACCCGAGCTGAAGGCAGTGGCTTTAACCCACTGAGCCACCCAGGCACCCCGTATAAATAATCCATAGTTTGAAGGAGAAATGAAGAGAAAAATTAGAGAGCATTTTGAAATGAGAATAGAATTATGGAGCATTTAAAAAAATTAAAACACAGTATATTAAAATTTGAGGGATTCCATGAAAGAACTATGTAGAGGAATTTGTAGCAGCACTAAACATTTATAGTACAAAAAAAAGTCCTAAACTGATAACATCAACCTTAAGGAACTTGGAAAAAAAAAAAAAGCAGCAACTTAAACTCAAAGTTGGCAAAAGAAACTAATAAAGATTAGAAAAGAAATGACTGAACAAAAATAAAATAAAAACAATAAAGAACAATCAGTGAAATCAAAAGCTCATTCTTTGAGAAAATCAAGAAAATTAATAAAGTTCCAACCAGTTAGAACATGTAAAAAAAAAAAAAAAGAGAGAGAAGTCACAAATTCTAATAACAAGAATGAAGGAGTTGACATCACTACAAAATTTATAGATATTAAAAGTATAATAAGAAAATATGAAAAGCTTTATGCCAAAAATGGTAAAATGGACAAATTCCTTAAAAGTAATAAGCAAATTCACTCAAGAAAAAATAGATAAACAAAATAGTCTTATATCTATTAAATAAATCAAACCTGAAGTTAAAAATCTTCCCAGAAAGTGGTGCCTGGGTGACTCAGTTGGTTAAGTGGCCGACTCTTGATTTTGGCTCAGGTCATGATCTCAGAGTCCTGGGATCTAGCCCCACATTGGGCTCATCACTCAGAAGGGAGTCTGCTTGAGGATTTCTCTCCTTCTCCCTCTGGCCCTCCCCACCCCTCTCTCTCTGTCTCTCAAATAAATAAATAAATCTTTTTTTTAAAAAAATCTTACTAAAAAGGAAGATTTTAAGTCCACATGGCTTTATTGGTGAATTTCACTAAATATTTAAGGAAGAAATTATACCAATTGTACACAAACTACTAAAGACTGTCAAAGAAGGAATACTTCTCAACATTTTGTATTAGGTTAGCAATATCCTGATACTAAGTCTAGGCAAAAACTTTACATGAAAAAGAACGACAGACCTGTATTCCTCATGAGCATAGATGGAAAAATACTAGACAAATTTTTAGCAAATTGGATTCCAGCAGAGTTTATGGCCAAAACACAAGGTTGTTTTAACATTTTAAAATCAATGTAATTTACCATGCTAAAAAAATAAAAAATAAAATCTCTATGATCTTCTTAATTGATACAGAGAACAATTGGTCAAAACCTGATATCTATTTCCAATAAAAATTCTCAGCAACATAAGGAATAGAAGGAAATTTCTTTAACCTAATAAAGTGCATCTATGAAAATTCTACAGCTAATATATTCTTAATGTGAAAACTAATGCTTTCCCCTTAAGATCAGGAATAAGATAGGATGTCCACTTTCACCACTTCCTTTCTTTGTGTGAAAGACTCTGGCCATTGAGGCCGGCTAAACAAAAGCCAGCCTGATTGTAAGAAATACAATTGTCTTTATTTGAAGACAACATGATCATCTTCATAAAAAATCTGACGGACAATGTGCTACTAAGGAAAAAAGTGAATTTAGAGATGTTGTAGAAGAAAAGATCTCTACACAAAAATCAAAATTGTATTTCTATGTTAACAATGAACAATCAGAAATTGACATTTTTTTAAATAGTATTTACAATAGCATAAAAAAACAATGAGTTTGAGGTGGATCTGACCAAAGGTTATTACATATAAATTAAAAACAGTAAAACACTGCTGAGAGAAATTAAAGAAAATCTAAATAAATGGAGAGATGTTCTTTACTCATGGATCAGAAGACTAGATTTTTTTAAATAGTGATTCTCCTCAGATTGATCTATAGATTTATTGATCTTTCAAAAATCCCAGTGGGTTTTCCTGTATAAATTGATAAGCTGATTCTAACATTTGTTTCAAAATTTGCATGAAAATTCAAGAAACAAAAAAAATCCAAAACAAATTTGAAAAATAAGAGCAAAAGAGAACTACCTGATTTCAAGATTAATTATAAGACTAAAGTAATAAAGACTGTATGGTATTGTTATAAAGATACACAAATAGATCAATGGAACAATAGTCAAGAAAGAATCCTTTACTTTTACCCTTACCAGACAGCTGATTTTGGGCAAAGGAGAAAAGGCAATTCTATGGAGAAAACACAGTCTTTCAGCAAACTGTTTGAACATATACAAATCAACTACAAGGGATTCTAGACCTAAATGGTAAACTGAAAAGTCTAACATTTCTTGAAGAAAATGGGAGAAAATCTTCGTGATCTTATGTTAGGCAAAGATTTCTTTGATACAACATCAAAAACATATCTATAAAAGAAAAAAATAATAATGATGGAACCCCTGGGTGGCTCAGTTGGTTAAGCATCTGCTTTTGGCTCAGATCATGATCTCAGGGTCCTGGAATTGAGACCTATGTTGGGATCCCTGCTCAGCTAGGAGTCTGGTTCTCCCTCTTCCTCTGCCCCTCCCTTTGCTTGTGCTCTCTCTTTCTCTCTCAAATGAATAAATAAAAATCTAAAAATAAAAAAGATAAATTGGGTTTTACCAAACTTTAAAACTTCTGTTGTCAAAAATTACTATCAAAATAATGAGAAGTTAAACTGAAAGAAAATATGATAGATATAATAAGGGATTTGCATTCAGAATATTTGGAGAAGCTTCAAGACTCAAAAATAAGGGCAGGACACCTGGGTGGCTCAGTTGGTTGAGTGTCTACCTCTGGCTCAGGTCGGAGTCCAGGGTCCTGGGATGGAGTCCCACCTCGGACTCTCTGCTCAACGGGGAGCCTGCTTCTCCCTCTCCCTCTCCCTACTGCTCCCCTTGCTTGTGCTTGCTCTCTCTCCCTGTCTTTCTATCAAATAAATTAACAAAATCTTTAAAAAAATAAAATAAACAATAAGGAGGAAAAATCTAATTTTTTAAATGGAAAAAATATTTGAAGAGCCATTTCAACAAAGAATACATGTGGTGGCAATGAAGGTCATGAACATACACTCAATTCTATTAGTCATTATGAAAATTCAAACTAAACTCAAGATACCAGCATACACCTATCAGAACGACTAAAATTAGAAATATTGATCACACTAAGTATTGGCAAGGATGTGAAACAACTCAAATTTTCATACATCAAGGATGGAAATGTAAAATGGTGCAGCCACTTTCAAAACACTTTGGCATTTAGAAAATTAAATGTATGTATATTGTATGTTCTAACTACTCCACTCTGAACAAAGACTTGTACAGAAGTATTCATAGAAGCTTTACTTGTGATAGCCCTGAATAGGAAACAACCCAAGTGTCCATCACAGGTGAATACATAAGTAAATTTTGGTCTATCAACTCAATGGAATACTGCTCATCAATAAAGTAGGAATAAATTGCTGTTACATACAATGCAAATGAATTCAGGGGAAAAAAAGAGTAAATACTGTGTGATTTTATTAATATAAAAATAGAAGATGCACATTGCTCTGTAGTATCAGAATACAGATCATTGGCTGCCTCTGAGCAACATGGGTTGGAAAGGGGCAGAAGGGAATGATGCAAAGGGCACTCAGGAAGCTCTTGGAGGTGGTGGATATGTTTATTGTCTTGAATGCTGTGATGGCTTCACAGATATATACACATGTCAAAACTTACTAACTTGTCCACTAAGTATGTGCAGTTTATTGTATAGCAATTATTCCTCAATAAAATCTGCTTTAAAAAGATGAATATATATAGAATTCAGACTATAGCTAAGGATAGAGGAATTTGTGACCATCATCTTGATGATGATAGTTCAGGAGTCCCTAAAAGAGATTCAGGAGGCCATGATTCTGCTCACAATGCGTGCAGAACTAAGTGTCACTGTCTATTTATAGTCTGCTTAGGTTTGAAACCCAGTCAAATAGATGTAGGAGGTGTGAATCTTTGGCAAGTTTCTTTATTCAACCCAACTCAAATTTCTTACCCAACCTCATGAGATTGTTACAAGGATATAATAGATCACATAATAAGGGCTCAAAAAATGTTAGCTTAACAAATGCTATATTCTCACGTCAAAATTTGGGTGAGGGGTTCATAGCTTTGGCCAGCTGCTCAAAGAGTTCTGTGACTCAGAAATTCAACCACTGTGGTAAGTGAAGTTGTGAAAGGCAGGAAAAATTATTCAAAAAGAGTGTGCAGAAGCAGATGAGAAAAATAAGTACAGAATCTTGGAGAACTATCTGAGCTTGATGAGCAAGAGACAGAGAAGGAACCAGATAAGAAAACTGAGAAGTAATGCAGAGGTAAAGCAAAAACCAGGAAATGGCAGGGTCACGGAAGCCAGAAGAGGAAATACTTTCAAGAAAAAAAAAATCACATACTTCAGCCATGTGAAAGAAGCTCAACTATAAGAAAGATCGACTGGATCTGACAACAGTGAGTTTTATCTTTTTTGTTTATTGAGATATAATTGATATATAACATTATATTACTTTCAGGTGCACAAATAATAACTTGGTATCTGTATATATTGCAAAATGATCACCACAGTAAGTCTAGTTAACATGTTGACCTTTAAGGGAACTATTTCACCAGAGAGGTGGGGAAACAAGGCATAAGAATAGGGGGATATAAAGGAATGGTTAGGAAGTTGGACAATTAATTCAGAGAATTTTTCAAGAAATTTAGAAATTATTTGAAAACAAAACAAAACAATAAGGCTATAGCTGTAGGTGATGTTAGGGTAAAGAGAGTATTTCCCATTGTAAGGAGCAGCACCTGAGGTTGTTTTCAAGATCATGGGAAGAGGCCAGAAAAAAAACAGGTTGTTGGAAATGAAATAAAACAAAGTGACTCTTTCAAAATGAGGTTTTAAAAGAAGTAAAAGAGGAAAGGCAATAGGGTATGCATGGATGTCTTAGAAATACCAAAGACCTCACATTTTATGGAAACTAGAAAGAAGAAAAGAAGAGGACCAAAGACATTTTGAGCTGAAGAGGGGGAAAACTGAGGTCTCTGGTATTATTACCGAGGTCGTGATCCAAAAAAAGAAGAAAATTGACTGACATTGCCAACACAAGCATGGTAAGACTAAGCAATTTGGATTATTAAGAACTTGGTATTACCACATACATAATGTGCTGGATGTAGATTTGCTGAAGAATTTAAAGAGATAGAATATTGCAACCTCTTATACCAGACAACAGATACTATCACAGACTCAAGATTTTATTTTGTTTTTAATAAGTGATTATATTGATGTCAAAAGCTACAAGCAATCAACCACAATATATACAACCATGGAATGAAGGACCTGGTTATTAAGTACACAGGCTCTTCTATGAAGCCCTTGGTTCTACTTCTGATTCTGTCCCATGACCCTGAATAAGTTTTCTTTTATTCCAAAACAAAATATATTATTTTCATCAGTAGATGAGAATAAATAAATAAGAAAACGTAAAGTCAACTGTCAGCCCCCTGTACCATGAGGGTTCAAATTTTTTAAAGTCCTCTAGCTACCCTTAATTCCCAACAGATAAAACAAGAAAAGGCCATTTGTCTGGCTACATAGGCTTCCTCGATCAGAGACAGCCAATGCCCTTCCAGCTTCATGCAGGTCATTTTAAACAAAATGTAGTGTTTCATTTTAGTAATAAAATTCTGAACTATTTATCTTTATGATATTTTCCAGAGAACTTGACCTCACATCAAGGAAAAACAGTGCTTTGTTTCAGAAGGACACAAGTATAGTAATTAAATATGAAGTTTCAGGAATGAGATCACCTGAGTTTGAATTCTGGCCCCACTGCCTACTAATTATAGCTTAACCCTTCCATGCCTCCTTTTCTCCACCAGCAAGACAGCACTGTTAAAAATTTCAATGAGCGTGTGCATCAAATATGCTTAGGATAACATCTGACACATAGTGAGCAATAAATGTTATTCTTTTTTTAATTTTTAATAAAAATGCACTACATTTGGGGGACATATTTTTTCCCTCAATGAGTATTTCTTCTGCTCAGATAATATTCTGTTGGGTACATTATATTTGCAGCCTGAATATTAATTAGCTTTAATAATCTTGAGACAAGTGTGGTCCCACAAAAAGCCATTGAATAGAGGGTGGCATTTAGAATATCTTCTGAAGTAAACCTGATAAACCTTCCACTTCACTTTTCCTCCTTCTTTCTCCCACCCATTTGTCTCCACTTCAGTAGGAAACAATGAATGGTCCAGATATTGTTAGCAGAGAGTCCAAACAAATAGAAGGAGGCCTATCAGTTGGGGTGCCTGGGTGGCTCATTGGATTAAGCGTCTACCTTTGGCTCAGGTCATGATCCACGGGTCCTGGGATTGAGCCCTGCATCAAGCCCCACATTAGGAATCCTTGTTCAGCCAGGAGCCTGCTTCTGTCCCTCCCCCTGCTCATGCTTTCTCTTTCTCTCTCTCAAATAAATAAGATCTAAAATTAAAAAAAAAGAATTTTTTTTAATCTTTAAAAAAAAAGGAGGGGTCTATCAAGAACTGGGTAAGCCCCCCCCCAAAAAAAAGAACTGGGTATGCCAGTTTGAACAGCTAAGAATTTATGTTGCGAACAATGGAGTGCCTATCTAGAGTTAAACGGGGAAACAGAAAGATGAAATATGCATGTTAGAAGATGATTTGGGGATAACTATAAAACATGGACTGGCGAACTTTTTCTGGACATGGTTACATAGTATTTTAGCTTTTGCCAGCCTTTGTTACAACTGTTGAATTTTGCTGCTATAGGTCAAAGGCAGCCATAGGTGAGATGTAAATTAATGGGTATGGCTGTTGTTCTAATAAAACTTTATTTACAAAAACAAGCAGCAGTAGCAAGCAGAATTTGACCTTGTTATAGAAGATGAATTGTACAGTATAAGACTGAACCAGAATCAGATATTCCAATGAGGTCATTAGCATAATTGACCAAGAAAGACCTGAGGAGACTTGAAGAAAGCCATTAGCAGAGAGACAAAAAGGAGGCAATAAGGTTTTAATATATGTAGGAGATAGAAACCACAGGTCCTAATAACCAGTTGGATATAGGTAGAAGTGATAATGAAGATCCAAAGTTTAGGTCTGATTTGGATAATAGCATACAGGTGGTACTCCCCACTCGATGATGGGAAACTTGGGCACTGAACTATTACTGAAGGTAACACAGTACCTGGGAAAGCTCTGCTCTCTGGTCAAAAGTCACAGCCATGACCAAAATTCTCTTCTCAGCACAGAACCAGCAACATAATTTCCATTACCTGCTATAAAATAAATGAACATGTGGGAACCCTTATTCAAAATGACTATGGTTTTCAAGACAATAACAGTAGAGCTTTAAACCAAGCATGAAAGCCTTTCTAAGCACTGAGCCTTGTGCCCACAAAGATTCATAGGACCATGAATCTGACCCTGCCCTTATCTCCAGCCTGGCATCCTTCAGGGGTGGGTAAGCATGCTATATTTACAAAATGGAGCTTCTAGTCGTGTTTCTTTTGACTAGTGGATTTTAAGGATGTTTTTCCACAGTGCAGGGCTTTGTTGTGCCAGTAATTAAGGAAATTTTTTATTGGGGTCATAGCTTTTTAACATGCCTCCAAAGCCCACTTTTGTTAGTTTCCCAATCTGCCACATAGCGTAAATAGCTGTACTTCAATGGTGACTTCAAGTTAAAGGAGCTTTTTAAATTTTTTCTTCCCTCACCTCTCATTCAAGATATGGCAGAATGGCAGTATGCATTCCCCATGACTGATTGAGAGTGCCTTTGGAAGATGAATTTCTTTCTGTGCATCAAGTTGACAAGGCATTTGGGGAGACGCACTGAAAAGGAAGGTAAGCTCCAAAGTCCTAGACAGCACCCCCCCAGCTGTTTCCTCGGGGGACCTATTGATGTCTTAGAAGGTTAAACCCACTAAGAAGCATGGAGAATGTTCTGTGGCCAGTGAAGAAAACTTTCTTTGACTAGAAGTCCAAAAATACATGCTGTCTGTCCAACTTAGCCACCATTGTTTTGTACCCTTAATCAACTCTTTTGACATTGCTTTGTACATCTTCTTTATGGTGACACGTGAGGCATGGGTCTTCAAGACCTGAAAGTCACTTTTTGTATTATCTTTGTTCTTATTCCATAAAGTTTCAGAGGACCTATCATGTCAGGATATCAATTTATGATTCAAAACAAAGAGCAAGAAAAAAGAAAAATGTCGTCATAGCTGACTTTGATGTTTATGTACACACACACTCCATTTACAATCAATTACTCCCCTATTTACCAAGAAATATTTCTTTCCACTTGGAAAAAGGAAAGCTGGCTACCCAAACACAAGAATTCCTACAGAGCGGTCACCTATTTAGGGTTGCCAGATAAAATAAAAGACACTAAGTATTTACAGAGATTTGGAACATAGTTATACATTAAAATGTGTTATTTATTTGAAATTCTAATTTAATTGGATGCCCTGGTTTTTTTAATCGGTAAACCTGGCAACTCTATACCTAAGCTGTGTGGGAAATCTAACCTTATGGCTTCTAAAGTCCCATCTAGCCCTGAGATTCTCAATCTAGGCATGATTTTATGGTTTCCAGTAAACCTACCTAAGACCAAAGGGTAGAAGTTAAGAGAGGGAAGATAGTGATTCAATAGAAGAAGAATCTGTTAATCAAGCAAAACAGTAACCGCAAATATAATCCACCTAATCGTAACCCTAACCCTAACCTAACTTAATGGTCTATAAAGTGGGATGTGCTCACCACAGGAGACATTCAAGGCAGTCCACTTAAGTGGAGGAGGTAAAAAGGAGAACATTCCATTTTTAAATTAGAAAAAAGTTGACAGAAGAATTGAGCCTGGTTCTCTGTCTCTATCAGGAGGTGAAGGTATCATGAAGGATCTGTGATAGTTTCACAACAGAGGTGGTCAACAAAGAAAAGCATATATTAGTTTTCTGCACTATTAAAAGGGAGGGATAAAAATGTTTCTAATTTTTGTGCTTTGTTTTGGCACAAAGGACATGACATCCTTAAAAATGTATAAGCATCTTTTTTGCATAAGCATGATTTTTGAAACTTAAATTTTCTAGTATAATTTCTGCAGAGTTTAAAGTATTTTCAAAAATACAAAACCGTGATTCTCCAGTTACTGTGCAACAATAGCTCAAGGACATCAAGGATGGCAGGGATTTAGTGGATAAACTTCAACAGAAACCTTTGATTAATTACTGGATGAAATTAGTACCATAATTTAATAATCACAGTTAATAATGCATTTCTTCTTTTTGATCTATATACCAACGTGGCATATGTTTTTCAGTTATGACAACCATTACAACCAAGTATCAGAATTGCTTTACCATAAAATTTTGTATAATAATAAAGTAGCTCCATACTTTTCATGTATAAAAATATTCTTATACATTTTCTTTGTGGAAACAAAACAGTTTTGATATTTTGCTTTACATGTTGAAACATTTCAGGGAAATTAAAGTGTGTTGAATCATTCATAAATAAAATGAAATACAAATTATTATATCTTTGCTCTTTACCTCATCTACTTATTTTTTTAAATTTTGAGAATATTTTATTATATTAGAGTACAATGCAAAAATTCACATAATTTTTAAATAAATAATACTTAGAAATCAGAGAAGTGTTTAAAATTTTCAATTTGAGAGCTATGTAGTGAAATATATGTTCAGTGATCTGCACAATTACCTATCAGAGATAGGAGACATTTCAAAATGAGTTGGGGATTTACTCTAAACTCTAAGTTTTACTCATTTTTTTCCACTCTGAGTTTATTATTTTTGACAATTCTAGGGTATCCCAGGTAAAACTGCTCTTTATTTTGTAGGGGTGGGCAGTCTCCTGTTTTGGCAAAAAAAAAAAAAAAAAAAAAGGAGTTTAATTTGGAGACCCAAGCCAGAATTATTCTTAAACTGCCTTTGCCTCAAAATTTAGAGGAACATGGGTAAGTCTTCATTTTTGCATATAATACATAGTTCAGCAGTGCTGTATAAAAGCTAATTTAATCATTTCTATTACAGATTAAACCTATTTCCTGTTCTTAAAACCATCCAAAAAAATTACTTACAACTCTGAATCTGAAGATGATCCTTAGATTCTTTTCTTTAAAAAATGGTTGTGTTATTTTTAATTTGGTAAAGGAGAGTGCAATCCATTTTTTCTATTTTTTGTTAATTTGCCTACTTTAAAAAAACTCACGTATTTGTAAAGTAATTGAGTTTTAAAAAAAGATTGTATTTAGAATAAAGAGCTAACCAACAAATTCAGAAAATATTAGAGCAAAGAATGGATAACTTAGTGTTTAACATTGCTATGAATTCTTGGAGAGCTGAAAAGAAATGATAGACAAGAGGGATGCCTGGGTGGCTCAGTTGGTTGGGCTGCTGCCTTCGGCTCGGGTCATGATCCCAGGACCCTGGGATTGAGTCCTGCATCGGGTTCCTTGCTCAGCAGGGAGCCTGCTTCTCTCGCTGCCTCTGCCTGCCTCTCTGCCTGCTTGTGTGTACTCTCTCTCTCTCTCTGGCAAATAAATAAAAAAAAAAATCTTAAAAAAAAAAAGAAATGATAGACAAGAGTAGAAACCATATGAAGTTAGATAAAGTTTAGTAACATGAACAAATGTCACTTTTTTTTTTTTTTTTTCTGGTAAGCTCTAAGCGCAATATGGGGCCTGAACTCATGACCCAGAAATCATGCTTTACCAACTGAGCCATCCAGGCACTCCCAAATGTAATTTTTTATCAGTTGCAATTCTGTTTCAATAATTTAAAGTTAGAAGTCATCCTTAGCTTAAGGAAGATATAGATCAACAACTTTATGACAAATCAAAATTACTTTTAATATTTTGACTAGGCCATATTTTATAGGCAAACTGAGTATAATTAAGGAAAATATTTTAGAAGCCTAAATTTATGGTTGGATGCCATTCTTCTATGTAAAAGATAAGCAGTAGAAATGATATATACATGTAAAAACAACACATAGGCTGATTTTTTTTTTCAACCTGGCTAAAGTAATTGAATTTTCTAAAATAATGCTTTGCTGGCTTATCAAGAAAAGTCCCTAGAAAGTGAAGAAAGGAAAAAACACTTACATCACTCACTGAGTTACTCTACATTGAGGACAGATTACTCAAGTAAAATGGAAGGTAGGCCTGAGTGCTCAGATCTTGTGGGGGACATTGTGGCTTCTTATGGTTTCACTTGACTATACAACTTTATAATGTATGCTCTATTTGAAATATGAGTATAGTGATAAAATGTCACCATGTTTGTGGTTACCAAAACCACCCTGAAAAATAAGAAAAAGAAAAGGAGGGAATGAATAAAGAAAGTAAAGGCCTGAGTGTAAGATTTTAACATAGTAAACTTCCTATTTTTGTGGGGTTTTGTTGTTGTTGTTTTGGGGGGGTTGTTTGTTTGTTTGTTTGTTTGTGATCATTAACCCATTTTCCAGGATCATCTAAGTTCTTTCCTTCAGGCTACTTCTATTCAATTTTAAAGGAATATGTGGAAATCTCACATCTTAATTTAAGTTCTAGTTCCCAGCACCTCTTCCCTATTCTTAAAAATTTATCTTTGAAAGTTCAGCTCATTTGTTGCCTCTTTTGTGAAAACACCCATGATGAAGTCAGAATATTTTATGCAATGTTATTTCACTGATTATCTTCAACATTTGTTCTTCTCTGTTGGAAGATGAGCTCTGCAAAGCAAGGCACACATTTTATTCATCCCTCTATGCCCAATGCTTAGAATAGACCAGCTTAACATTGATAAAAGTCTGACAAACTTAAGGATAGAAGAAAGGAAGGGAGGGAGGGAGGGAGGGAAAGAAGAAAGGAAAAAAGGAAGAAAAATACATGAATAAATGATTGAAGAAATAGTTTTTGAAGGAGATATTGGATATTTCACTAGTTATTAGAGTAACAAGAAGAGCATAGCATATTTCTTATTTAATATCCCCTGTTAGGTAGGCATTAGACTCAGTCCTGAGCAATGAATAGCATGAAAACCCAAGAGTTTGAAGTTAGAGCCAAGTGTAGTAGGTAGCAATAAAAAGTTAGTGCTAAATCAAAGGCAGGCAGATCATTAAAATAGAGCTGTCAATTAAAAGAGCCTAAGTAAAAAGTCAGAATTCAAATCAAAAGCAAAGGACTAGAAACTAGACGAAAGAAGAAGAGAAGCAGAACCAAGAGAAATCCCAAAGGCAAAGAGAGTAATTACTATAATTCTTTGTGTGTTAGTAATGACTTTAACATTCCATAGAGACTAAGAGTCAGATCCTGCATAGGCTACCTGAACTCAGCAGAACTTTGTTGTTTACCAGATCCCTTACTTTTAGCATGATACTTTCCTCATTTGTAAACCAGATATGATAATGATACTTACCTCACAGGATTGGCACAAGAACAAAATAAAACGTGACTATAAAGCATCTAGCATAGTTCCTAACATAATCAATAATAAATGTTAGCTGTTGTTATTAGGAGGTCCTAACTGAAGTTGGACAGATAAGTTAAGGTAAGAGATATCAAAAGAAAAAAAAAAAAAGTGGGGGATAGATCCTGGATAGAGTGACAGTATTTATCAATTTACTTAGATCAATCCTGATTTATGTACGCAGTCTTGATATCTTATTTGGTTAGTTCTTTCACTATCTTAAACTATCATAGAAACTAAAAAATGAAATGTGATGGTGTGCCTGGGTGGCTCAGTGGGTTAAAGCCTCTGCCTTTGGCTCAGGTCATAATCCCAGGGTCCTGGGATCGAGCCCTGCATCAGGCTCTCTGCTCCGTGGGGAGCCTGCTTCCTCCTTTCTCTCTGCCTACTTGTGATCTCTCTGTCAAATAAAAAAAAATTAAATCTTTTAAAAAAAAATGAAATGTGTTAGAGTATCTTTAGGATGTCAAGATAGGGAATAATTTCCTGAAACACAAAATAAAATATACAAATTATAAATCAGTCAAATCAGACTGTGTCAAATTTAAAATTTCTGAACAAAAGACAAAATGAAAAATGGTAATCAAGAAAATGCAGATAAAATACAATGAATGACTTGATTTCTATAATAACACAGAGATAGCTGCAGAGCACACCTCCCATACAGACCAAGAGAAACTGAACAAATTGCAATGGATTTAAATTAAATAGAGTCTATTCTTTGAATATATTGCCAAACTAGAAACTATAGCAAAAAGGTAACTAGAAAATACCCGTTTAGAAACTAAACAATATATTTCTAAATGACCCATTGATCAAATAACTAAATAAAATGCAGTGATATCCATTAATTGAATTAAATCATTAATTAAAATATGACATATCAAAACATTGGGAAGTAGCTAAAGCCATGCTTAGAGGAAAATTTATAGCATTGACAAATGTATTAGAAAAGCAGAAAGGCTGAAAAGTAATAAATAATTTTCACTGATCTAAATATTAATTTGATACACTTGAAAAGAAAGCACAAATTAAGACTAAAAAAAGTAGAAACAAGGAAACATAAAGACAGAAAGAAATGAAAGAAAAGATGTTTTTTAGAACAAATTAACAAACCCAAAAGTTGCTTCTTTAAAAGTACTTATAAAGGTTGTAAATCCAAGTTTACTGACAACTTTTTGGAAGGGCAGGGATGCCTAATACCAGAAATAAAAAAGAGGTCATCACTATTACATTTATATTCAAAGGTCAAAGTAATTTACCACATTAATATAATAAAGGGAAAACATGCTGTGGTCTTTTCAACAGATACAGAAAAGGCATCCATAAAATTCAACATCTATTCAAAATTACTTTTACTAAACTAGGAATAAAAGGAATTTCACTAATCTGAAATTTAAAAAAAAAAAACACAGCAGATATATATTTCATGGAGAACTATTAAAAGCTTTCCTCTGTGGATCTCAAATGAGACAAGGATGTTATATCATTTTCCCAAAACAGAGTAGAAAAATCCAAATCCCATTTATGTTAAAAATGCATCCAAATCATATGCATCTGAACTGTTTTCTCCCCAGCGGTCTAAAGGAGACTGAGAAGAGCAGGATAAAAAGGGCAGAAAAACAGATCTCTCAGTCTTTTTTTCTTTCTTCTTGTTTTTCATATATGTGTGTATAGAGAGAGAAAGGCACATAAAAGACAGAAAAATGTTAAGTAGTAGCAGAAGCCTGTGTTAAAATGTAGATGTTGCTGGTGTAAAGGAAAGGAGAACATGGCAGAAAGCCAGACTCTTCGGTGATTTACGGAGACATGGGAGAAAGGCAGGCAAGGGCTTGGGAAATGAAACACTTGGGAGACTGAAGGAATAGGTTTTTGAATGCCTTATGTTTTATGTTTTGCTTCTATTTCATTTTTTTTTTTATCATGGTGTAGTAAGTGCTCTTAAATCCTGACACAATTAGATTATTTACTTTTCACTGAGTCAGAAATAGTCATCATTTCTTTTGACTAGGAGGGGGAAAATGATTAAAACAAAGAAGTAAAATGGCCTAAGATGATCCTAATTCCTTCCAAAGCTCCCCCGACAAATAAAACCACCTGCCTCTATTATCACCCTAACAAAAACACAGTGAGCCACACCCTGAATTTAATAGAAATATGTGAATACAAGTGACAATAAGCTAAGGCAGTGGAAAAAGCCTAATACTAAATGACAATTTATAAATTGATGTTTTCATTATCATGACCCATATTACAAGAATCATTAATGAACCTGCTCGTTCCAACTAAATTTAACACTTAGATTTCAAGTAAGATGAATATTACTTTCCACTGTAGATCTTACAGGTTAACACAAACAAGTAATTTTCCCCTACTGAACCTGTATTAAAAAAAAAAAAAATCATTCACACAAGAATACTCCACAATGCACTTTCCACATGGATGTTTGTGACTATGTTAAATTCCTATTTATGTTAAAGTGGTTGGGTATCGTTAAAAAGTAACATCAGATTTGCTAGACAAAATAGCCAGTTATACTGTATTTTGCATCTGACCATGTTAGCATGTTATAGGCATAGCAAGAAATTTTTGGTAAAATCTGGGGGTTGATAGCATAGACTATGAAATTCTGGATTCAATCACAAATGGGCCATTAAAAGTTAACTTTATACAAAAAATAAATAAATAAAACTACCAATCTGTTGGCTGAGTTTTGCCAGTGCATCTAGAGCTGAACTCACCAGTCCACTCTACTCAAGACTGTTAAACTGCCTGTTATTAAATTGTTTTTCCTGTGCTAAGCACACAAAGATACATTGAAATCAGGCAGGTAACAGTGTTAGCTCCCGATTCATTCTCCAGACTTCGTGGAGCCAAATTTCGTGTTGCCAATCAATACGGAGCCGCACGGTTGTTTTTAAATGTCTTGCCACAGGAATTGGCTCGCAGCCACCATAGCACGGTGGCGGAAAGTAAAGGCAGCTGATATTATGGAGGAAGGGAGCAGATGCTTTTTGTCTCCCTGGAGTCTGTTTATTTGTATATTTTGCTATACAATCAGTATTTTAAAAGAGAGCTATAAATTTCGATCCCTTAAGTCAGAACTCTTGGAACATGGTTTTAATCTAGAGAGGACAATTCTCTTGCTTAAAATCTTGAATCTTTCCATGTGTCCATCTTAAGCTGAACTGGTCAGAGACCCAAATAGTAATTTAGTAAAGGTAAACATTTGGTTTACTAGTTTTAATTTTTATTGCATTCTATAATTTTGAAATTCTGTGTGACCTTGCACCTTTGCAGTGTTCTCTAGCAGAGAAGGAACCAGATTTTAGATATCCAAGGGAAAAAAAGATAATTAAAAGTAAGATAAACAGCAACAGAAATTTAAGTATGTAGTTTCTGAAATCTGCTTTTAGAGCTCACTTTCTTGTCATATATATGCATTTTATGTACTCAAAAGAATACAGTATTTCTTCTATTTTACAGTGATTTTTCAGCAAATAAATCAAAGGTTATTTAAATTTGTTTAGTGATAGAAGAAAATATTTATCAAAAAGATCTTTATGAGTAGTGATACGAAGTCGAGCGTTTATGTATGATTATTGCATTTGGAGATAATTTTCTAAAGCAGAAAGCCAGATTTTTGAGAATTCCCTTCCTCATAAATAATCTGCCATAAATAATAAAAGATTTCCTTCTTTTTCTGCCATGTAAAATGGAAATCCCTTGGTAATTCAATCAAAATAGCCTTGATGTTTCTCATATTGCATTTTTTATCCTTTTATTATGACTCAGGCCTCTGAAAGGTAGAACAGGTGGATCTAGGAGTCAAATAACATGGAACTTTGTCTTCTCTGGTTACGTTTTCTTATTTTGGACATAGAAGAACTTATTATTTTTTTTTCTCTAGGGACCATTATATCCTCCAAATATGTGCAATAAATGTCATAACTATCCACAGGAGGTACATTAGTTGTTCAGATGAAGGGAGGTTGGAGGATGATTATATATCTGGGAGAATCAGGAAGAGTTTCTTTCAATTTGAGTGGCAAAATGTCTTAAAAACAAGTTCAGATGTTATAGATCTCTGATTACTCTTGGAGCTAGGAACGGGGAGGAGTCAAGATGGTGGAGAAGTAGCAGGCTGAGATGACATCAGGTAGCAGGAGTTCAGCTAGAGAGTTATCAAAACATTCCAAACACCTACAAATCCAACAGGAGATCGAAGAGAAGAAGAGCATCAATTCTAGAAACAGAAAATCGAGCACTTTCTGAAAGGATAAAGGAGGCAGAAGAGAGAATTAGTGATATAGAAGACCAAATGACAGAGAATAAAGAAGCTGAGCAGAAGAGAGACAAACAACTACCAGACCACTAGGGGAGAATTCGAGAAATAAGTGATACTATAAGATGAAACAACATTATAATAATTGGGATTCCAGAAGAAGAAGAGAGAGAGAGGGGAGCAGAAGGTATATTGGAGAGAATTATTGTAGAGAATTTACCCTTGGAGCTAGGATATTGCTCAGCAAATTTACAATTAAAATGTATGTTGCTGGGCGCTTGGGTGGCTCAGTGGCTTAAAGCCTCTACCTTCAGCTCAGGTCATGATCCCAGGGTCCTGGGATTGAGTCCCACATCGGGCTCTCTGCTCAGCGGGGTGCCTGCTTCTCCATCTCTTTCTGCCTGCCTCTCTGCCTACTTGTGATCTCCGTCTGTCAAATAAATAAATAAAATCTTTAAAAAAAAATGTATGTTGCTTAATGAGTTAGTGTTTCTCATTTCATTTACTGATATACAAATAGCAACACTATCAGGTTCTGCCTTCAAGTCACAACAGGGACAGGCTGTGTGGTACAATATTTTATTTCTCCATTTGGGTTTATACATACTTTTGCAGACACTGATGGGATTCAAGAAGTTTTGGGAAGTCATAGGATGAATATGGGCACTTTCTGGAGTAGCAGTTTTACTTGAGGGAGGAGAGAAAGAGTCAATGTAAAGTAAGTTGTTAAATTATTAAAAAAATAATATTGAAGAAAACATGCAATAGATTAATATACCAAATTTGCACAGATTTTTTAAGATAAGCAAATTTTGGATACTTAACAGAAATGTAATGTTTTAGCAAGATGTGTTCATCTACAGCATCCCCTATCATCCGGGATTGATTTCTTTTAGAACTCCTCTATATTTTGCTTTTAGGACTATATTGGTGAGGAAGCATGAGAAGTATAATAAAGCAAGAGTAACACTGAGCTTCTGGTTTTCCCCCCACTGGTGATGTGAACCTGGTCAAAGCTTGCCCAATATATATAAAATGACCAAAATTCTATTACCAAATCAATATTACAAAGATTTGATTAAAGGAATTAAATATGGCTGGCTCAGTTAGTAGAGCATGTGACTCTTAATCTTGGGAATATAAATTTGAGTCCCATATTTGGTGTAGAGATTACTTAAAAATAAAATCTTAAAAAAATCAATTATGATAATGTAGTCAAAGCTCTTTATTAATTAGAAAAGAAAAAAAACATATTTTTTTTCATTTATTTATTCTTTTATTTAGCAGAGATTTATTGAAGATTTCCCATGTGACAAAACTCCACTAGATACTGTTCTTCTCTTCAAGGGGCCTACAGGCTAAGAGAAAAGAGACAACTCAGTCACTTCAACACAGGGCATGGAGGCCAATAATAGATGTTTCCTCTGAGTTTAGTGACATTTGAGGGAAAACCTGATGGTAAAGGAGTGGGTCACAGAAGACAACTCAGGAAATGGATTTCTGGGCAGAGGAGACATACACAGACCCAGAATTAGGAGCACATTTCATTTGTTAGAAGGACACCATGTTTTTGAATTAGCATTTTGAGGAATCAACTCAGATGTATGCTTTTCTCCAGCAGTGTTGCATGTGGAATTGAAAGGTAGTTCAATATTTTGAGATTTAAGGCTCTACTAGGTGATTACAAAGAAGGAAATTTGAATGTATAAGCAAGGAAGTGATTTTATGGAGGAATCAGGAAATCCAAAGGAGACATGGTAGAAATGACTGATAGAAAAAAATGTGGTAAGGTCAGCGCACGGGTGGGTCTGCATGAAGATGGAGAATTGTCCAAGTGATACACTAAAGCATACTGAGAAAAGTATATGTCACATAAAAACACATAAAAGTCAAGGGGAAAAGCAGGTTATAAAGCAACATATAGAGTATCATCCCAATTTTGTAAAACTAAATACTTGGAAAAATGCACAACAAAACGTTAATAGTGGTTATTGCAGGATGATAGAATTATGAGCCCATTTTATTTTATTTTCTTTGTCTTCTAAATTTTCCAAATTTTCTTCATTGAATATATATTGCTTTTGCAATTGAGAGAAAATTAAAAACAGATGTGGTAGCCCAGAAATATGGGAGTAAAACCACACAGGTAATTAAGGACAATCATTCCCAGACCTGAAGAAATGGAGAGTGACATTGGGGACCACAGAAGTATTGCAAGCTGATTCTGAGATGGACAGGCATGCTACATTTACTGTACTTCCTTCACATCTCTGACCTGCACCCATCCCCCGCCTTCCTCACCCAGAAACACACATCAAAACTCCCATACACAGTGAGAAACTCACAGGCTAGCACACACACGTACTTCTGCACTTCCTTCTTCTTAAAATGACGGGAAGCCCTCAGTACAATTTACATAGACAACTACACCCAATGCGTCTCTGCACATTTCTGCATGGCTATGAAAAGTCTTGACTGTTTCCTTTGGCATCACACAGTAGGCTTTGGCACAGAGAAAACTAATTTAAGTCAAGACGATTCCCTGTTGAATTATTCAGTTTCCCTCTTCTGCCACCATCTGCCCACTCTCATCTTCACTTACAATTAAAAAAAAAAAAAAATTACCAGAGATAAATGTATTCCAAGTCCAGTCCTGAAGTTGCAATGTGACAAAAGGACAACAGATGACTCTCAAATTTTAGTGATGTTATCAATGCCGCTATCCAGCAACTAGAAATTTCTCTCCAAATGACCATCCTCCAGAAATCCATAGACGTTTCCCTTTATATTCCTCTGACAATCCCTATTACCTATAATTCCAATTCCATCTCCTCTGCAAAACAGCACATGAGACTAGCTATTTAAAATTGTTTATTTTAAATTCAGTTCAAAGAACTAAGAATAGGTACAAACTAGGTATAGATTACTCAATCCTTTTATGAAACTTTTTATTCAATGCCTTTTCCACCCCTTAATCCTAGCTCTTGGATTTCCATTGCTTCTTGGCTAGTATATTCCACTAATTCAAGAGCTAAGACTTGTTCTTTAATCCCATGTTGGTCCTTGGAAAGGCAAAATTGTTTTGTTTAAGCTGTAGATCTCAATTTCTGTTTCAGTTTGGGCAGGATATATCTTATACTCAACTGGAGGAGCTCTCCTAGATTTGCTGCACAAAGTATTTTCTAACACAACTTCGATTTGTTTTCTTAAACTCTTCAGCTTTAATTTTGTGGTGACTTGCATTAACTATTCTGGAAAATGCAATACATATGAGTTTAAAAAGTACTTGAGACCTTCAGGGAAATCAAGATACTGTGCACAAGGAGTCCTATTAGTTGAGGAGGCATAAGTATAGGCAGGAGTGATCCTGACCCTGACTCAGACAGACCTGTCTTTAAATTCCTCTAGTGCCATTTTTTAGCTAGATGGCCTTTTAAAAATTACTTACCTAATTTTAACACTAATTTCCTTAACTAAAAATAAGGTTATGATCATCTAAGACAGTTGTTTTGATGTTTTGGAGCTAATGTGCACACCATTTCCAGTATAGTGACTGGCAGTAACACGTAGTAGTTGACTTCTTTCCCTCCATACCTAGCATTTGAGAATATCTTTTCATCTGTCAGAGGTCAGCTGTAATATTAGCATATCTTTACTCTAGGGTTAACCTCAAGAACAGAACTTTTTTTTTAAGACCAGGAACTTTTGAGAGAGAAACATTATCCTGCCTAAGAATTCATATGAGAATTGTCAAAGGATGGTTCAACATTCCAACATTCCAATTACACCAAAATTTCTTGAGAATAATCTTGGCCAACTTGAGTAAAGATACACTTCAGACACCCAGTTGGTACTAAAATCAACCTGATTTTCTTGGATAAGAAAGAAACTCCTCAAGGTCATTTGCAAACCCAGCCTAGACAAGATTCCTGGGATCACTCTCCCAGCAGGGAACTGAATTTGAATCTGATCCTGAAGAAGAAAGAGGGAGGAAGAGGAGGAAGGAAGGAAGAAGGAAGGAAGGAAGGAAGGAAGGAAGGAAGGAAGGAAGGAAAGAAGGAAGGATAGAAGAAAGGAAGGAAGGAAAAATGCAAGGAAGGGGAAAGAAAAGGAAGGAAAGAAGGAGGGAAGGAAGGAAGAGGGAGGGAGGAAAAGGAACAGAAGAGAGTAGTTGAATTTTTGGAGGAGAGACCAAAAAAAAAAAAAATCTGTTAATTTTCACCTTCTGACACCCTGTAATTCTGTATTACACATGCAATGAAACATTAAATTGTAGAGACACAAATCCCTCTCACAAAATTCATTTTCCTATTCAATTTAGACTTCAATAGTTCTTCAAAGTTATGAAGCAAAATTTTCTAATTGAGCTAAAGAATTTAGAATGTTTTGATCGTATTTTTTTTTGGTGTAACCTCTCTCTCTCTTCTCCATGACCATTTTTTCCTCCAACTTTTCTTTTCCCTAAATTAAGAAAGTAAAACCTCTGCCAGAGAAAACACTCTCAGAAATAGCCCACCAGAAAAACTTAAATGAATAAGAAATCAAGGAGGGATATAATAAGAAATAAAGAATAGGATGATCTTGCCTTTGGATGTGGTACTATTTTTGACTTGCTGGTTTAGAGGACTCCTCAGTTTATTTCAGGACTTAGTTTTTGTATTTGGGCATACTGAATTTTCCAGTTTAAGTGATGAGGAGTATCATGTGCTTCTGAGGAGTGTCATGTGCTTCCTTATTCCTACTGAGATCACAGTAAATAGAGAAGAAACACAAAGACTGTAAAAAGAAGTTAAGATCCATTCTGGCAACACCCAGAAGTTGCAAAGGACCTAGGTGTATGAAAACAAAACCATCAATGCAGAAAACACAATCAAGAAATCTACTTTCCTCCTGTTAAATATTTAGCTTTCCTTATTAAATCTGAATTCCAAAAGGCAACAGCAGATTGTAGAAAGGGCTAAGGTATATTTCTCTGAGTGTTTTCCTGCTACATATAATGCTAGTAATTCCAGGCAGAATAGTCTGGAAGATCTTTGGAGTCAGCTGGGCTTTTGAACACTGAGAGCTCATGGCCAATAGAAAGAATTCTAAAGCATGACCCCAATTCTCCAAATCAGTCTTGACACTACATTGTCCTCATGAATCCTTCAGATTGCAGCTTGGTGGAAAAGGTTACCTATGTTCCCAACATTCTACATTAAATAGGTATTTACTGGTCCACAGAAGTAGCCCTGGGAATTGGCCTCCTGGTAACGGGAGACAGAGAGCATCATTGATAGGCTAGTAATTTTACCTAAAGCTTTTATATCTTATAATATTGATAATGACCTTGTTTACTGTTATATTCTTAGCATCTAGAATAGTGCCTATCTTGTACTAATAGTTGTTAAATGAATGAATGAATGAATGAATGAAGTGCTTGCATTGTGATAGACTCTTAGCTTAACTACTTTTTGTACATCACTGCATTTAATTTACAAGTTAATAATTATTCTATAGGGCATTAGGTATTACTGTCCTTATTTTACAAACAAGATGAACTTCGGAAAGATTAAGCAATTCACCCAAGCTAGAAACAGATTTGTCTGATTCTAAAACTCCTATAGCAATGGACCATCATCCCATCACATCTTCAGTCTTAAAATCAAGAACAATTGATGAACCATTTGATACTGGCCTTAATGGCAACAAAATAATTACCTTAAATTATTCTAAAATATCCTTTCCAGAAAGTCAAATTTTCCTTTTTCTTTTTTTCTTTTTTTTTTTTAAGAAAGTGAGAGAGAGAGCCCATGTGGTGGGGGAGGGACAGAGGAGGAAAAGAGAATCTCAAGCAGGCTCGGTGTGGAACCCAAGGAAGAGCTAGATGTCAGGACCCTGAGATCATGACCTGGGCTGAAATCAAGAGTCTGACACTTAACTGAATGAGCCAGCTAGGCACCCCAAATTTTTCTGTTTATTCATGCATTCAGGCAACAAATATTCATTAAGAATGTACTGCTAGGGAACCTGGGTGGCTCAGTGGGTTAAAGCCTCTGCTTTCGGCTCAGGTTGTGATCCCAGGGTCCTGGGATCGAGTCCCGCATCGGGTCCTCTGCTCAGCAGGGAGCCTGCTTCCTCCTCTCTCTCTGCCTGCCTCTCTGCCTACCTGTGATCTCTTTCTGTCAAATAAATAAATAAAATCTTTAAAAAAAAAAAAAAAAGAATGTACTGCTATATGCCAAAGACATTGCCAGGTTCTGGGATGGTATAGACTAAGAAGCCTTGATTCCCTGTCCTTGGAGATCTGAAGAGACCACACATAAGTTGAAAGTCATGACACAGAAGGCAGAGCACTTTCAAGAGATGCATAGGGTATTGTGGGCACAGAAGAAGGAGATCTATATCCTCCTTCTTTAAAAATGTCCCAAAATAGGGGCACCTGGGTGGCTCAGTGGGTTAAAGCCTCTGCCTTCAGCTCAGGTCATGATCCCAGGATCCTGGGATCGAGCCCCACATCGGGCTCTCTGCTCAGCAGGGAGCCTGCTTTCCCCCACCTCTCTCTGTCTGCCTTTCTGCCTACTTGTGATCTCTGTCTGTCAAATAAATTAAATCTTTAAAAAAATTAAAAAATAAAAAATAAAAATGTCCAAAAATAAAATGATGTCAATTAAGACAAGCACAAGGCTGAACGTGGATACTCAGATAGATTCAACTGAGATTATGACATGATAATTACCCTCACTGTCTCAGGCTCATTTGTCATTTCCAATTTTGGTAGATTGTCACTCATCCTTCTTCCAGATTAAAAACTCTATATTTTTGTTTATTTGCTTGTTTTTAAAGAGGGAGAGAGAAAGAGAGCAAGAGGAGGGAAGGGGCAGACGGAGAGGGAGAGAGAGACTCTTAACCTGGCTCCACGCCTACCATGGAGACAACACGGGATTCCGTCTCAGGACTGCAAGATCATGACCTGAGCCAAAATCAAGAGTCTAGAGTCCATTGCTTAACCAACTGAACCACCCAGGTGCCCCTGTATTGTTTTCTTTTACATAGGGGTTAAAAACTCTGTGTTAAAATTCTCTGGTATCAGATATTTCATTTTCAAATCTTTAGATAATTTTTACCATTCTCTCTATATTCATCACATTCATTTTAAATTATGGAGCCAAAAATTAAGATCATTTCCTTAAAAACCATTGGAACAATGATACATATCACATGAAAGAGGAACTCTCCTATTATTCTACTCCTGCTTATATATCCCAGGGTTATGTGGCTAGATTTCTATTTGTGCAAGCAATTCTTGAGTAACGTATCATATTCTTGATAACCTATCAAGTCCCTTAAACAGACCAAATGCAATTTTTCTATTTCCTCTTTTTCTTTGTAATCACAGTCCTCCAATTTCACCACAGTTTTTGGATTTTCCCCGTCTTTAGAAGTATCCACGTGTTGTGGGTTTTAGGTTCACTTCCAAGGAAATTAAAAGTAGTTTAAGAGAAGAAACTAGCCAAAGCAAACACACACAAATAAGCTGTAGATTCTAATTAAACAAGTCACTAATTCCAGTGTAATTTCTTATTTACAGTAAACATAAACAACCAAAAACTTCTGTCTGTTTATACTAAAATATCCGCCCTACATTCTGGACCTGCATTGTGAGTTTCCTGTTGGAAGTCACAAAACAAGAATGCTTTATGGGAGTTCACATCTTTTAAAAAGATTGTGAAACTACTTTGAAAAAGAATTAAATTATCATCATTCCAACTATCAGCAAAACAGTTAGCTAGAAATACAGAAACACATCCCCATTCAATCCTTCCCTTGAGTAAGAGTTATCCCTCATTTCTAATTGTAGTTCACTGAAACCCACAAAAAAAGAAGATGAAGATGAAGACAAAGAAGAAAATTAAAGAAGAAGAAAGAAAGAGAGAGAGGTTGGGAGGGAACAACAGAAATAAAACTAGGATAAAAGCACTAGGTATTTTTTAATGCTTCTGTCACATTCTGTGCTGCACATACAAATACGCATGTATTTGATGTAACAAAGTTACAGCCAATAGATGATAGATGATAATAGCTAAATTTTCTATATCCCAGATACTCCTCCAAAGACTTTTCATATACCAAATTATTTCATCTTCATAACTCAATTCCTCATATATCTCCATAACTCAATTCCTCAATAGTTGAGGAATTGGAGGTACAGAGAAGCTAACTAACTTCCCTAAGCATGCACTGCAAATAAATAACAGAATCAGGCTCAAGAGCAGCACTGTCTACTAGAAATATATTATGAGCACATATGTAAATTTAAACTCTCTAGCAGTCACATTCAAAGAAGAGTTGGATTAAATTAATTCTTATGCATTTTATTTTACCCAGTATGTTCAAAATATTATTTCAACATGCAATTAATTAAAAAATGAGATATTTACATTCTTAGATGCATACTAAATTTTCAAAATCCAGTATGCAATTATATTTGCAGCACATCTCATTTTGGAGTAGTGAGTTACACTTTAAGCTCTTAATAGGCAAGTATGGCAAGTAGCTACCATTTTGTACAAGGCAGCTCTTAGGTCTGGGCATTTTTTTTTTTTTAAATACGTGGCATCGGTCAACCTCAGGCTTTAAAATGATGAACATTTCATATTGGATAAGTATATTCAACTTACATCAATATACATCAGTTCTAAATAATCATGCAAGTATTTTATTTCTATTTTGACTTGAAAGGTACATGATAGGCACAAACTGACAATTAAATGTTGCCTCTTTTTGAAGAGCATGGGAAGTTATTTCATGCAGATGAGCTCAGCCACTCACATTTTGTCACATGCCTCAACTTCACCCTGCAACTTCAGGCCCCCCTTCCATTTCCATCTGCTTGGGTGTGCAGCTCCTCCTGCCCAGACTCTTCTTCCAACCAACCCCTATCTCTCTGAGTTCCTAACACAGATCTTCTTGAGCTTCCATTGGTTCTTGCTGGCTCCCTAATATCTGTGAATGCTCTTCTGTACTAATAGTCTCCTACATCCACTGCAGTTAAATGTTTCTTTGGCCAAAGGAAAGTAACATCTTTGGAGCCTGAGTCTCAGCGCTGAGAATGTCCCAGAACACAGAAAGAGTGCATGAGGACAAGGCTTGTCCCAGGGAGGGGGGGGTGGGTAGAGGTTGCACTAGGCAACCTCTCCTCTAGGTCTGGTTCTTGGCACTTTCTTTTGATACTTTATCTCCCCCTTTTTTTTTTTTGAGGTTTCTGAACACTCTCCAGAGTCACTCAAGTTGAGTAGCTCAATGGGTGTTTCTTCTTTCCCTCTCCCATATACCTATAAAGGGGAAACTAGGTTAAAGGAGCATTTGAAGCAGTCCTAGAAGATTAAAATATGAGGTCATGAAAGTGCAGCCTCAGGGGAGTTGAAAGGAAAGAGGAACACTCACCCCCTCCATGCTTCTCTGACAAGAGTTTCTAGTGAGGGAGGTTATGGGCAGATGGTGTGCAAATCAGTCTCAGTTCTCTCTCAGACAAGCTGGGAAACACCCTCTTCTCTCCAATCTTATGATGTCCTACATTTCCTGGGAGCATTTTTTACCCCAGCCAAGAACATGGGGTCACCAAGGACAACCTCAACAATTAGGGTGTCCTAATCCCATTTTACCTCAAAGTACTGCCTTGGAGGCTACATCTTTTCAGACTCCATCTCAAGATTTTACCTGCATCTTTCTTTATTTTTGATGAGGGTGGCAAACAGTCAGGAAGAATACAACTACAGTGGCCATTGATGGTGGATGCCTACAAAATGTTTGGATACACTTCCCTCCTCCAGTCACCTCCTGCCACATGTAAACAACCCAACTTATCTGCAGAATACTCAGTCTTTTCCATGAAAATCCATAATCGTTTTTTATCCCTAAATCTCTTAAGAGTAAGATAGAATGTTAAGTAGAAAGAAAGTAAGAGTCAGAGTAAATGTCAAATCCTGGTCCTAACTTGATCTTTTAAGAGCCAAATGAGTTGGGCAAATTACCTGAGTTCCCCACATCTCAGTTTCTTCATATATAAAATAGGCAAAATTATGGTGGTCGAGCCTGCCTCATGGTATTATTGTGAGATTCCAATGAGGTTATATATATGAAGGTGCTTAGCAAAGTGTCAGGTGCTAGTTGTGAAAGTTGTGGAGTTCAAATCAATTAATTTGTATCATAAAAAGTACTGTGGAGGATGTATTGATTTTTCCATAACTTATAGCTTCTAGGCTGATCTAAAATATCCCAAGTAAAAAATTGTAATTTTATACCATTTATTTTTCCTTTGATGTAGAGCTACCTCTGAGATACCAAGGTGAAGGCTCTGCAGATGGCTACCACTTTGACATATAAAAAATAAATAAATAAAACTCTAAATGACTTGCTTTTCCATTATCTTGTTTAATCTTCATAAAATGAAGCAAATCTAAAGGCATACGTTATGGTTACAGATTAATAGTAAAACAGAGTAAAGCAAACATTCCAGGCCATCAGGAATTCTTCCCAATTGTCCAACCTCCCATTCATCATGAAGCATCTGAGAGTTGTCTGAAAGCCAGAAAACTGGATTGCCCAAATACTTTTTTTTTGTATTGTTTTCTTCTCTGTCCATGGTACTCAAACTTTAGGATGCATGGAATTACTGTACATAGTTTTTTTCTTTAAATAAGCAAATCCAAGTGAACCAAATTTTACAGCGCTTCTAAGATTGATGGGGCAATGGGACTAAATATAACGTTTTGGATACTTTTAATTTAATTGTGTAATTCAAAAAATGCAACACTAAATTGTTCCAGACACTATTTTAAGAGCTCTATAAATATTAACTAATTTAATCTTCAGAGAAAACCAGCAAGGTAGGTACTGGTTTTATCTGCCATTTTACAGATGAAGAAGTGGGCTCAGCTAGAGGAATAGCTGAGTTCCAAATCCCTGTTATTAGTTTTACATTGAGTTTATTAGTGACAATGCATAGTCCTGACTAGAAAGTGAAGGCATGGAAATGAAGATATACCCACTTAATAACTTGCCCAATATTTTTTGAATATATTGTAGTATTGTTTAAACCTAGTTGAATGTCCCCTTAAAGAATAAATTAAACAGAAAAAAAATTTAAAGATTATTTTCGTCTAGTAATATAAACCAACTAGTCTATTAAAAATCATTGCTCCTTCTCTACCTTCTTTTCTGCAATTCCTTCTTTCTTTCCTTCTCTTTCTTCTGTCTCACTAAGCTTTAGGTATACATTTGATTAAAATATACGGGAAGGGAAGAAAAGAGGCAACATGGTGGTGAATGTACTGTAAGAAGCCGGTCTCCACAGACCTCTTACAGACAGACATTTCCATTTATTACCAGACCGATTAGTTGCAGTGATTATACTCTCCCGATAGCTTCATATTCATTTGCTCATGCAACAATATTTGAATACCTACCATGTAACAGGGACTGTTCCAGATGCTGAACATGAGGGAATGAATTAAACATGCAAAATCTATGCCTTGGTGGAATAGAGTATCCCAGCAGGAAGAGGTAGATAATAAAAAAAGGAAATAGTAAAGTAAATGTAAATGGTCCTAATGGGCAATGAAGTAAAATAAACAGGGAAGCAAGATAATGAGAATCTGTGTAGGAGAGGGAGGAAGAGTCTGGCAAATTTAGATCAGGTAGTCAAAGAAGTCTTCTTTGAGTCAGAGCATGAGCAGGGGGAGGAAGCAAGCCATGCAGATATCTAGGGAGAAGCACTGCAGACAGAGAAGAGACAAGTATATGGGTTCTAAGGAAGCAGCATGCAGGAGCAGGGAGGTCAGAAGAACTTGGGTGCAATGAATGGTGGAAGCCTTTAGATGCCTTGGTAAGAATCTGATCTTAACCTAACTGGACTGGGCAATCATAAGACTTGGAACAGTGGAATGAAATTGTTCTCACTGTTTTAATAGGATTATTCTTTTTTTTTTCAATGTTCCAGGATTCATCGTTTATGCACCACACTCAGTGCTCCATTCAATATGTGCCCTCCATAATACCCACCACCAGGCTTACCCTGAAAACAGATTTAAGTGGGGCAAAAATAGAAATAGAAGAGCAGTTCAGGGACTATGACAAATCATCTACTCAAGAGATGATGGGGCTTTGGCTTTGAGCAAAGTATTAATGGGGAGATGAGGAGAAGTCAGACTCTAAAATTATTTTGAAGGTAGAGTCAACAGATTTGTCAAAGGATTGCATATGGGAAATGAGAGAAAGGAAAACTTGGCTTTGAGCAAATATGTGAATGGAAGTTCCTTTTTTTTTTTTAAAAGATTTTATTTATTTATTTGACCATCAGAGATCACAAGCAGGCAGAGAGGCAGGCAGAGAGAGAGGAGGAAGCAGGCTCCCTGCAGAGCAGAGAGCCCGATGCGGGGCTCGATCCCAGGACCCTGGGATCATGACCTGGGCCGAAGACAGAGGCTTTAACCAGCTGAGCCACCCAGGCGCCCCCCCTCCTTTTTTTTTTTAAAGTAGGCTCCATGCCTAGCTTGAACATACAACTCAAGGCTTGAACATAAAACCCTGAGATTAAGACCTGAGCTGAGATCAAGAGTCAGACACTCAATGGACTGAACCACCCAGACACCCCAGACCTACATTTTTTTTTAATGAGTGAAAAGTAGAGGAGGAGTAGGTTTGTTGGGGTTCAGGATATCTGATTAGGGCAAGATACCTATTAAACACCCAAGTGAGTATGGGGCTGGTATTCAGAGGGTAGGTGTAAAATTGGAATTTAATTTGTGAGTCATCAGCATAAAGATGACATTTAAACTCTTGAGCCAGGATGAGATCACCCAGGGAGTGAATATAGATAAAAAAGAGAAGTGGCCCAAAATTGAATCCTGGGAAACGCCAACATTTGGGGGAAAAAAAAAAGAAGAAGAAGAAGAAGAAGAAGAAAGAAAGAAAGGAAAGAAGGAAGGAAGAAGGAAAGGAAAACGCAGAGAAAAGTAAAGTAAAGAAAGTAAAAAGTAAAGAAAGAAAAACAAAATGGGAATAAACCAGATAAAGAAAGAGCCTGAAAGGGAGTGCCCAGAAGTAGAAAGAAAATAAGAAATGTCGGTGGCCTTCAAGGTACATGAAAGAAGCATTTCAAGACATCCAACTGGGAGTAATGGAATGGAGTAAAATAAACTTCAGAGAAGCCCATGCCTACCTTTCAGAGCAACATGGGTACTTTGGACTGTATCTTTCGTCTGTTTGAATAAACACCCAGATACTGTAGTGAAACTTATTGTAGCAATATGTGGTAGAATAGAGAGTTGGAGGAGAGGGGAGCCACTTACACAACCATCTCGGAAACTTCCTCAGACTCAGATTTCTTACAGAATTCATCTCAAAAAGCAACATGAGCTTCCCTAGAAATAGGGAAGCCATTTAATAAATGCAAAAGAAACACGAAACTAAGACCTAAAGTGACTGCATTTTCTCACATTATAGAAACAGTGAAGAAAAACTGTCAGTTAAAATGGCATCTCTTGGGGTGCCTGGGTGGCTCAGTGGGTTGAGGCCTCTGCCTTCAGCTCGGATCGTGATCCCAGGGTCCTGGGATTGAGCCTCAGCCCCACATCGGGCTCCCCTCAGCAGGGAGCCCGCTTCCTTCTCTCTCTCTGCCTGCCTCTCTGCCTTCTTGTGATCCCTGTCTGTCAAATAAATAAATAAAATCTTAAAAAAAAAAATGGCATCTCTCTGCCATTCACACAGTCCAGTGTTTCTTCTACATTTGGAACTATTCTCATAGTCCCTACAGTCTACCTGCTATTACTGTTATTCTTATTAGACTTCAAGTGGAAGGCAAGGATGGGAGGTCTTATTCAGGTAATCTGGCACAGCATAGGTATTTAAGGCTTTTTCTTGAATGCATAAATGAAGGTCAGATTTTGCAGACATTGAGCAAAAAATGGGGGAGGGAGGTATATAATGCACTCTTTAAGAAAATCAGAAAAGAAGATGAAAGGTCCATATAACCTAATCCTGAGAGCACACAATGGTAGAATCTATCTAGGAATCAGTTTGCATAATCTCACCACAACTAGGAATATCATATTTTATTTCAGTCCTAAGCAATTACCATATTTAATTAAAATATTACATTAAAAATTAAAATATTTTCACCTTTTCTTTTGTAGCTTTTTTTTTGTAGCTTTTCTTGCTACAATTATTGTGAACTTTAAGTTTGTTCCTTTGATGTGAAAAGTGCCCTGCTTTGCAAAATGACAGTTTGAAATATGGTAGAATCCCTGCTTAAATTTCTCACAGTAAATAGAGTTCATTGTTGTACTTCAGCTGAAAGAAAATGTTACCACAATTTCTAAAAAAAGAAAAATGTTTGGTGCCCACAATGTGCAAAGAGCTGCTCCAGAAACAATCACAAGTAAAATGCCACCTTTATTCCCCAAAAGCTTATAGTTTGTGAGTGAAAACAGAAACAAAAACAAAAAAAACAAAAAACAAATGAAGCTTGGGGAATGTCCTCTGACATTAATGCAAAAAGTCCTATACGGTTCTAGATGAAGAAGAGATCAGTAAGGTCTGATAGGATATAGAAAGTTTCGTCCTCTAAAGTAGACATTAAAATTGGGCTTTGACTGAGTGAAATAAATCAAGCAGAGAGAGTCAAGTATCATATGGTTTCATTTATTTGTGGAGCATAACAAATAATATGGAGGACAAGGGTAGATGGATAGGAGAAGGGAGTTGAGGGAAATTGGAAGGGGAGATGAACCATGAGAGACTATGGACTCTGAAAAACAACCTGAGGGTTTTGAAGGGGCGGGGGGTGGGAGGTTGGGGGAACCAGGTGGTGGGTATTAGGGAGGGCACGGATTGCATGGAGCACTGGGTGTGGTGAAAAAAACAATGAATACTGTTACGCTGAAAATAAATAAAAATTTTAAAAAAAATGGGCTTTGAATGATTTTTTTTTCTAGTAAAATATGAGAAAGTTATTCCAGGAAGAAGAAAGAGTCTGAATGAACTTGTAGAAAATGTTTCTGGTGTTGAAGTGACAATAGGTAGCGTGGTGAGCAAGAGATGGGAGAAGAGCAGGAGGAGGATGAGAGACCGAAACAAGGAGACATTTCACTATCTAGTGGTAGAGATAAGAAAACAGAAGATGATCAATACTTCACATGTATTTTCTTTATGTATTACTGCTCAGCTCTATTGAATAAATGAAGTGAGTAATAATATTGTGCTCTGTAGAAACCCCCAGACCAAGTTTTGCTTAACTATTAAAGTTGACAGTTTAGAAGCTCCAAGCCTTCGGGGAACCAGGATTAATCTACATTTCACTAGATTCAGGGGCTAAAACAACATGGGCAAAAGAAGGAAGGATCATATGATTAGTTGAAATATGCAGAGGTGGTGATGGAATGGATAACAAGGGGAAGTCTGAGTAGAAATGAAACTTCAAACAAAAGACATATATATATATGTATACATGCATATATTTAACACTTGCTAAATTTGTAATTACAGCCATACAAAACATTTGATGTTAAACTTTTTGCAAGTTAAGTGCAAGTAAAAATAAGAGGCCTTTAATTATAATCCTTAACATTCAACAATTAAAACTTTTCCAAAGGGAGTTTTTAAGATTTTGTCATTTTTAACATTTTTTTTGCATTTTTCACTAATAAAAAAATATGAAAGTATTTAGAAAAGATAATCAAAGAACAGAGACCTAAATATACAATACACTGTACTGATTTTTTTATTAATTTTTTTATTTTTTTATAAACATATGATGTATTTTTAGCCCCAGGGGTACAGGTCTGTGAATCGCCAGGTTTACACACTTCACAGCACTCACCATATCACATACCCTCCCCAATGTCCATAACACCACCACCCTCTCCCTCCCTCCCCCCACCGCCACCCTCAGTTTGTTCTGTGAGATTAAGAGTCTCTTCTGGTTTGTCTCCCTCCCAATCCCATCTTGTTTCGTTTATTCTTTTCCTACTCCCCAAACCCCCCACGTTGCATCTCCACTTCCTCATATCAGGGAGATCATATGTTAGTTGTCTTTCTCTGATTGACTTACTTCGCTAAGCATAATACCCTCTAGTTCCATCCACTTCATCACAAATGGCAAGATTTCATTTCTTTTGATGGCTGCATAGTATTCCATTGTGTGTGTGTGTGTGTGTGTGTGTGTGTGTGTGTGTGTGTGTGTATCACATCTTCTTTAGCCATTCGTCTGCTGATGGACATCTAGTTTCTTTCCATAATTTGGCTATTGTGGACATTGCTGCTATAAACATTTGGGTGCACGTGCCCCTTCAGATCACTATGTTTGTATCTTGCTGGGTTGTAAGGTAGCTCTTTTTTCAACTTTTTGAGGAACTTCCGTGCTGTTTTCCAGAGTGGTTGCACCAGCTTGCATTCCCACCAGCAGTGTAGGAGGGTTCCCCTCTCTCCGCATCCTCGCCAGCATCTGTCATTTCTTGACTTCTTAATTTTAGCCATTCTGACTGGTGTGAGGTGGTATCTCATTGTGGTTTTGATTTGTATTTCCCTGATGCCGAAGGATGTGGAGCATTTTTTCATGTGTCCGTTGGCCATCGGGATGTCTTCTTTGCAGAAATGTCTGTTCATGTCCTCCGCCCATTTCTTGATTGGATTATTTGTTCTTTGGGTGTTGAGTTTGCTAAGCTCTTTATAGATTTTTGATACTAGCCCTTTAACTGATATGTCGTTTGCAAATATCTTCTCCCATTCTGTCAGTTGTCTTTTGGTTTTGTTGACTGTTTCCTTTGCTATGCAAAAGCTTTTGATCTTGATGAAGTCCCAATAGTTCATTTTTCCCCTTGCTTCCCTTGCATTTGGCGATGTTCCTAGGAAGAAGTTGCTGCGGCTGAGGTCGAAGAGGTTGCTGCCTGTGTTCTCCTGGAGGATTTTGATAGATTTCCCTTCTCACATTGAGGTCCTTCATCCATTTTGAGTCTATTTTCATGTGTGGTGTAAGGAAGTGGTCGAGTTTCATTTTTCTGCATGTGGCTGTCCAATTTTCCCAATACCATTTGTTGAAGAGGCTGTCTTTTTTCCATTGGACATTCTTTCCTGCTTTGTCGAAGATTAGTTGACCATAGAGTTGAGGGTCTATTTCTGGGCTCTCTATTCTATTTCATTGATCTATGTGTCTGTTTTTGTGCCAGTAGCATACTGTCTTGATGATGACAGCTTTGTAACAGAGCTTGAAGTCCAGAATTGTGATGCCACCAACTCTGGCTTTCTTTTTCAATATTCCTTTGGCTATTCGAGGTCTTTTCTGGTTCCATATAAATTTGTTCTATTTCTTGGAAAAAAATGGATGGGATTTTGATAGGGATTGCATTAAATGTTTAGATTGCTTTAGGTAGCATAGACATTTTCACAATATTTGTTCTTCCAATCCATGAGCATGGAAAATTTTTCCATTTCTTTGTGTTTTCCTCAATTTCTTTCATGAGTACTTTATAGTTTTCTGAGTATAAATTCTTTGCCTCTTTGGTTAGGTTTATTCCTAGGTATCTTATGGTTTTCAGTGCAATTATAAATGGGATTGACTCCTCAATTTCTCTTTCTTCTGTCTTGTTGTTGGTGTAAAGAAATGCAACTGATTTCTGTGCATTGATTTTATATCCTGATACTTTACTGAATTCCTGTACAAGTTCTAGCAGATTTGGAGTGGAGTCTTTTGGGTGTTCCACATATAGTATCATATCATCTGCAAAGAGTGATAGTTTGACTTCTTCTTTGTCAATTTGGATGCCTTTAATTTCTTTTTGTTGTCTGATTGCTGAGGCTAGGACTTCTAGTACTATGTTGAATAGCAGTGGTGATAATGGAAATCCCTGCCGTGTTCCTGACCTTAGCAGAAAAGCTCTCAGTTTTTCTCCATTGAGGATGATATTTGTGATGGGTTTTTCATAGATGGCTTTGATAATATTGAGGTATGTGCCCTCTATCCCTACACTTTGAAGAGTTTTGATCAGGAAGGGATGCTCACTGTACTGATTTTTACACTTCCTTTTTACAAAGTTACTATGAGTGATATATCCATTTCTCTACTTCATCTGAAAAGTCATATCTTATCTACTTCTTGGAATTTTTATAAAAATATATAGCAAATGACACTACAGACAAAGGGCTGATATCCAAAATCTATAAAGAACTCCTCAAACTCAACACTCAAAAAAACAGATAATCACATCAAAAAATGGGTAAAAGACATGAGCAGACACTTCTCCGAAGAAGACATACAAATGGCTAACAGACACATGAAAAAAATGTTCATCATCATTAACCATCAGAGAGATTCAAATCCAAACCACATTGAGATAGTACCTTACACCAGTTAGAATGGCCAAAATTAACAAGACAGTAAACAAGTGTTGGAGATGATGTGGAGAAAAGGGAACCCTCTTACACTGTTGGTGGGAATGCAAGTTGGTGCAGTCACTTTGTAAAACAGTGTGGAGATTCTTTAAGAAATTAAAAATAGAACTACCCTATTACCCTGCAATTGCACTACTGGGTATTTACCCCAAAGATGCAGATGTAGTGAAAAGAAGGGCCATCTGTACCCCAATGTTCATAGAAGCAATGGCCACAGTCACCAAATTGTGGAAAGAGCCAAGAGGCCCTTCAACAGATGAAAGGTTAAAGAAGATATGGTTCATGTATACAGTGGAATATTAAGTCTCCATCAGAAAGGATGAATACCCAACTTTTGTTCCAACATGGACGAGACTGGAGGAGATTATGCTGAGTGAAATAAGTCAAGCAGAGAGAGTCAAATATCATATGGTTTCACTTACTTGTGGAGCATAAGGAATAACATGGAGAACATTGGGAGAAGGAGAGGAGAAGAGAGTTGGCGGAAATCAGAGGGGGAGATGAACCACGAGAGACTGCGGACTCTGAGAAACAAACTGAGGGTTTTGGAGGGGAGGGGGATAGGGGTTGGGTGAGCCTGGTGGTGGGTATTAAGAAGGGCACGTATTGCATGGAGCACTAGGTGTGATGCATAAACAATGAATCTTGGAACACTGAAATAATAAAATGAAGTTAAAAAAAAAAATATATATATATAGTTAAGTATTCAATTTATCATTGAAAATAATAGTCAATAATAAGAAATAACACTATATAATGTAATAAATAATATAAAGAATAAGTAATAGTATCAGTAAATTGTGTTTCTTATAATGTTATACATTGAAATCATCAATGTTAATATTCTATTAACATAGAAACCAAAAATGATTTATATCAATCAAATTAAAGAAAAATCTATTATTTCGGTTAATTTGTAAGTATAAGTATAAAAGAAAAAAGTAGAATACAATAAACCATAAGACCAGAGCAACTGGTCTTAGATAAATAGGATAGAAAGAAGTCTAGTTGTTTAACATGAGCATTCCTGAGGAGGAATCTTCAACAGTCACGATCTCCATTAAGCCAAATCTCACTTTGTTTTGATCTTTTTATCACCAATTGTTTGAGCATCTGGCATTTTCATCAACCCACATTTGCCGTTTTTTTTTTTTTTTATACAGAAGAAAAGTCCAAAGATATTCCTTCGTTTCCATTTATCTTTTTCATCAAGAAAAAAGAAATATGGAAAGACATTTTTCCTGGGAAGAAAAAGCATTGTGCAGCAGGAAGATGACTGACATTGAGGTCAGTCATGATCTTGGGCCTCTCACTGATATTTTCTGAGCCACAGCTTCTTGACCATTAGTCCTGTTTATTTCACAGAAGCCCTGTCTCTTTACTGATAGAGTCAATGTGATATGTGATAACAAAACCCTGTCCAGTGCTACCGCGAGAATTGAGAGAGTTACTGTATGGAAATATGCAGTATAAGTTGTTTACAATTAGACCCAACTTTGAAATACAGTTGATATTTTATTAATGAATAGAAAAAGAAATGCTTGTCCACGGATACCTCAATGCTACAAAATATTAAAAACACAACTCAAAATCTAGGTTACTAGCAGATAAATTTTTTCAAAATATGATTATCCTTAAAGTGTAAGTTTTATAAATAAAAAGTCACATCAGGCATTAGCTTTGATCTAAAAAAAAAGGAATAACTCAGTTACAGTAAGTTAATATGATATAGTAATAATATAATAATGATAATATAGTAAGTAAATATAAAAATAATCCATTGCATGTATGATAAAGTCCAAATTCCACTATTAGGCATCTGGCTCTATCTACCATTATACTGCCCACTTCTCCCTAACTTTACCTTCTCATTTGTTTGGCAATTTAGATTCTAAGCTTCTTTTCAGCATGCTTTTTGTCTCTATGGAAGACCTGGTAATATAATTGTAAACTGATACAAGTATATACCTATTTTTACTTTTATTTTTTCCCCACCCAGAGCCCTGACTAAGATGAGTATCTTCATTGCCATTTTTTCTTTATGAGTTGTCTTTTCCATCCCTCCTTTTCACTGGGAGGGTAATCCTCTGTGGGTCAGGAGAAAACGGAATCCATTCTAACTCCCTATTTTGAGTTATGCCCAATGTCTATCTTCTAGGTCGAGACTTCTCGCAGATATTCCACTTTGCATCTTTTTGGCAAGCAAGATCATGCAACGTCCTGTCTATATTTTTGTGCCAAGAGAAGACCTTTCCATTAAATAAAAGAAGAAAAAAACCTTCCGCCATAAAATTTAAAATCATATGTTTTGATCTTAAGGAGAGAATGATTAAAATTTTCTGCCATTGATATGTTTGCTGAATGTTGCAGATATTTAGAAAGAGCCTATCAACATGTGAAAAAAATGCTCAACATCACTTGGCATCAGGAAAATACAAATCAAAACCACAATGAGATACCATCTCACACCAGTCAGAATGGCTAAGATTAATGTATCTTGCCATTAATATCCTTGCCAACATCTGTTGGCAGAGCTTGTTACCAGAGCTTGTTCACATATTTGTTTATCCCAATTAGACTGATTATTGTAATTATGCAATAAAAAGTAAATTTTATAAATTGATTAAATATGAATGAGAAAAGAAAGAAAGGTATCCCTGTGAAAAAGAGCTGTTCCTTTCAGAAAGATTTGCTAAAGATGGCGTACACATAACATTGTGCTACAAGCATGGATGATGGGATAACTCTAAACTTAGGGGAAAGTTAACATTAAAACCTTAACAGATTTAGCTCTCAGATTGTTTTACAACTATCTTGAAATCAATACACCTATTGAAAGAAATTAGACCTGATGTTTATAGGTGAGACAATTGAAGTGTAGTGAATGGAAGAAATAATTTGTGAAATCCAAATTTGCAGACCATCTCAGGGGAAAAAAAAAAAAAGCTTTGACCATAAGTCAGAAGATTAGCTTTTCATTTCACATAACAATTTTAGATACATATAAAATCATATTTTGTGATTCTCCACTGTGATCAACATTCTCATTTGTCCTAATCACTACTGGATTGAATCAAATCAAGCAAGATAGATTTCACTGTACTATCTTAGGACAATACCCACTGAGTAATATGAAATGCATGTTTAGATTATTTTAATTTAACCTCAAAACCTACAGTTATAATTTCCCCTCATGTTGATTCTGTCACCACACTAAGATCTCTCTGGAACTCTAGCATACAATATTACTAAAAAAGCAACACAATGCCCTAAAGAAATCTTTTCATTCCTATCACCCAAGGCCTACAGAAAGAAAAGAGTAGATTCCTAGCTTATCTTCTGTGCACAAAACCAAAAAGCCTCCTTCCTAGCAAAAGGTTAATAAAACTTGTCCTAAGCAATTAATTGAATCTCTAGGGAAAAAAAAAAAAAAAACAGAACTACATGGATAAGGAACAAAAAAAGGTCTTGCAACTTGAAAGAAAAACTGAGTAAACAAGTCAACATTTCCTGGAAGAAGAAGGAAGATAATCTTCCAAAAGCTATCTTACTCATTTTTTTATTTATTTCTCCTATTTTGTAGTGGAGATTAAGTTGGCTGAAAGGACTAGTTTTCAGCTTCCTCATTTTGACTTAACTTGTTTTTCTGGATTCCACCCTTGGGCTCTCCTTGGGGCCCAGCAATTTAGCCCAGTGAGACCATTTTGAAACAAACACCCATGTTTGGAACCCACCGTTGACACAACAACCTGAGTTATGTGGTGATTTCTAAAAGGATAAATAGATCCACCACTTTCCAGATTTCACAGAAGCCACCTCACTTGAAGCAGGCTGCCATGACCAGCCAGTCTCAGGGGATCCACCAGCTCCTTCAGGCAGAAAAAAGAGCAAAGGACAAGCTAGAGGAAGCCAAGAAGAGTAAGTCTCCATTCTGTCTGAACTATGAGGAATTTGTTACAAAACGGATGAGGTGGGGGCAGTGAAATAATATGCACCTTTAGCAGCAGGCAGACTCTGGTTCAAACCCTGGCTTCACTATAATCCCTCAGAATACTTTGGCCAATTCATTGAAACTACCCAGTCATATGTGCCTATGGCCATAGCAGGAACGAAATCCTCTAACTCAGAGCCTTTGGAGAGGTCATGTGCTAAATGAAATGGTAATGGACATTGAAGTTACGGGAAGACATGATCTTAAGTCTTGTCTCTGCAACTTCCTTAATGTTGCCACGCCTCAGTTTCTCAATATTGTGAAATGATTAAGAGATAGACAACTTCCAGAATGAATCTACTTACTAGTGAGAGAACTTGAGCAAGTTACTTACCCTCCGTACACATCGGTTTCTGTTGTGATAACAGTTAATAGCTTTTTCTCATCCTTCTTAATAATATTTTCATTTTATTATCATTTTCTAACTTTCTTTTTACTTAGCCATACATCTATATATTAGCACAGAAAGTTCTCAGTAAATGTCAACCCCCTTTCTACTCCCTTTGATATTCACAACTATGTGAATGAGATATTACTATTATTTCCATTTTATGTATGTAGAGACTAAAGTTCATTGTTTGCCAGAGTTCATATTTTAAAAATAGAAAACACACACAGGCACCACACTTAATCCTTATCTTATTTACTGCTCCTCGTGAAAACTCTTACTGCAGCAAAGACGAAAGGTGACGCTTAGATAAATTATGCAGCTTGCCCAAGGTCACACAGAGGGTAAAGGTTATAGACAAGATTTGTCAGAGTCTGATTTCCAAGCAAAGATCTTAACTGTACTATACAACATTTACATAATTTTTATTATGAATAAACTAACATATTGTTATCATTTCATATAACATATCATTTGACATAACATATCATTTCATATCACATCATTACTTAATCTATAACAATTTGTGTCATTTACCCTCTTCCTAATTATATGTCTTGCATCTGTAATTCGATTCAAAGTTCAACAAGACAGGAGCCATGTTTTTAAAATGTTGCTTATATGATTCTTTGGATGAATATAGTGATAGGAATAGAGTAGGTAGTGACAAAAGTTTGTTGAAATAGATTGAATGAGACGTATGAACAGTACATTATAATGCAATAGAGGAAGCCAGGAATGAAGCAGCATTCAATCCATGGTCCATTTTTGACCACAGGTAAAATCATTTTTATTTCCTAAGTTGATTTCCTGAGCAGTCAGCAATGTAGACACCAAAAACAACAAAAGGAAGACTCTATGTGGAAGGAACTAGAAGAGAAAAAGAAGAAGAAATTAAGACAAACTTTATCTACTTTTCCATTTCTTTATCTACAACAAACCATGCAAATGACTGCAAAATGGCATGAATGTAATTTCATAGAAAACAAAGCAGTCTTGGACCTGTTAGTTAAAGCAGTATAGATAATGTCCTTATCTTTTATTCAAATTTCTTTAACCACATTTAAAACTTCCAGAACAGAAGTTCAACTTATTTTAAGATGTTTTAATTATGTTGCCTTTGCTTCCTTATTATGGAAGTAACATAATTACAATATTGGACACATTAATCAATATTATCGAACAATCCAGATGGTTTTTACCAATAGTGTGTCTTTTCTCAAAGCCATTAGAGAAGAAAAGATTTGTGAATCATGCAAGTTGTTTGGAAGAGAGGACCCTCAAAACTATCTAGACTCAGATTTATATTTCTGTGTATGTCATTTAACATCTCTGAGTTTCACTCTTCATTTTTTAATAGAAATAGAAGATATTTTCTAAAAAATAGAAAAAATTCTATTTTTTAATAGAAATAGATTTATATATGATATATATAAATATCAGATATAAATAAAATATAAAATATACATAAAAGCTCTATGTATATCAGATATAGATATATATATATATACACATGTATATATATAACAAACTTGTTTCCTTTCCACCAGTGAATATGCTGTCCTTGGATAATTTTTCCTCAGAAGTCAGTATTGGTCAGTGTTAGAAAATATGTATTGTCTTATTTTTATACAAAACATTCATTTTTTTGCCAGTAACTTAAAGCCCTTGTGTACTTTGTCCCTTGGTCTTCAGTCATAAATATTCAAGCAAATATTCAATAAGTCATAGTAAATACCCAGGCCTTAAAAACATTTTGGAAAATATTTTTACAAATGTTATTTCCACAACCAACCTCTACCCTCGGTTTTACAGAGAAGGTCGGTCTGTCCCCTTTGCCACAGAAAGCACGGGCTTTGAGAACAGTTTTCCCCAGCTACAAGCTATTTTCTTCCACAGCTATCAGCAGGTAGCAGTGTGTGGCTACAACTTCAATTATTGTACCCATCATACTTACTTCTTAAGCATTCTGCAGCGAAATAAAATACTACCTTTTTTGCCTGGGATTTTGTAACTTCTCTCATTTCACTAGTTTTGTAAGTTATTTATTTAATTTAGTAAGTATTTATTGAGCACCTACTCTTTCCAAGCCACTTTGGTATGACACTAATGAGTAGACCTAGACTCTTCCTTCAGCAATGCTCATGAGATAAATGCATTAAATGAGCACAAAAAGGAGAAAGGAATAATGACATGAGAGATACAGACAGCCATTATTTTTATAAATCCACATATTTCACCTTTTTTTTTCCCCCATAAAGCAATTCATTTGAAAAATCTAACATATGAAGGCCGAACAGTTTCAGATGGTGAACACCATCATGGGAAGTCTGTGATCACTTTCTCTGTCTTAAATCCATTTATTTGAAAGCATCTCAGAAATTTGCATATAGAGTCTCTGCTAGAGAGGACTCCTGAATATATATCTAAAAGAAAGAAAAAGAGAGAGAGGGAAAGAGAGAGGGAAGGACACGGGGGTGGGGGTTTGAGGGAGAAACCAACAATTCACATGTTAATCATTTTAGAAAAATGCAAGATTAATAAGGTGGTGTATTTGTATATTATGCCGCAAAAATATTAATATATTCCATTAAATAGCACTGCCTGAGATCTCAGTGAAGTTGTTACCTAATACAATATAGGGTATAAATGTTTTGCCTTAAGGGATATAGATAAGGGTTTATAGACCCGATATATTAGGAATTCTCTGGAAGGCTGTAGGTCTGTGGATATGAAATATACAAGTCCCTACTCTCAAAACACTCGTCAGCCACGCTGTGGCTGGGGTGGGGTGGGGAGACATTGTGAAGACTTGAAAAGTTGGGATGTGAGGCAACAGAGTAGAAAAAGCATTGGCTTTTTCTTATGTTTCTGTGTATAAGTCATTTAGCATCTCTGAGATTTGCTCTTTTTTTTAAATAGAAATATAAGATATATATGATATATATAAATATCAAGGTTATACATATGGCCATGATGTTTTGAGGATCAGAACACTATACATAGTGTAGAGTGCAATCAAAAAAATCATTTTTATTTTTAACTAACATAATATGTATATTCATTTATTACTGTAAGTTGTAAAAATAAAGGAATGGAATAAAAGAACAGGATAAACCAGTTTCATTTCTTTTTACAACTGTCTCCAGTTCTGGGTCAGCTTTTCCTCTAATGAGGGAGACTTGAACTGCTTCTAGTAGGTGGCTGGTAAAACTCAGATATCTGTCTCTGTTCACTGATTACAGATAAGATTATTTTTGTTAGGCTTTTTAAAAGATTTTATTTATTTATTTGAGAGAGAAAGAACAAGCAGGGAAGAGTGACAGAGAGAGAGTAGCAGACTCCCTGCTAAGCAGGGAGTCTGACTTGGGGCTCCATCCCAGGACCCTGAGATCATGACCTGAGCCAAAGGCAGACACTTAACTGACTGAGCCACTCAGGCGCCCTAATTATATTTATTAGTTAAGACAAAAAAAAAAAAAACTTTTATGTGCAAAATAGCCTTGCTGTTTGGTTAAATTTAGACGGAATCACAGTAGGTTGGCACTATTTTAAATTACCTTATTTGAAGTTAACACCTTTTGCCTTAAAAATTGTTCATTAATTAAAGCATGAAAGTGAGTATGTTGGTCCAAGACGAGTTACATTTTTATAGCCAAACGTCAGACCTGCCCTGGAGCTCCAGGCGTGGGGAACTGAGCAGCTCCCCTCAGAATTCGATTAGAAAGTCAAGATATCATCATCAATAGGAGGAACAGAGACTTGTATTTCTCTGAAATACATGATGTTTTTACTTGTAATTACGACTTTCTTATGAGATCAGTATTTATTCCATTTACACCCATTGCAAACTTGGAAAACTCTACAGCTCTTATGAAATGCCCAAATGCACATGACTCCACATCACATAAAGAACGAATTCTTTCTGGAGGTGAACATAGCCGTTCTCACTAATAAACACTCAATCTGTCTACTTTGGCAGCTACTGAAGACAGTGTTTGTGTTTAACTCAAAATTACAACTTGCATGACAGGATATAGATCGAAAGATGTGATAAACAATGTAAACGTTCAAATCTGAATATGAGAAAAACTGAACAAGCAGGTATATTTAAAATGTACTAAAATGTTCTAAAAGCAATAGACAATCTTAATAAAAGTAAAGGACATACCCAGAATTTTCTACCAACATAAAACACGGTCAGTGCTCGCTTCCTAGAGCTGCTAGGCCTGGTCGCAAATTCAAGTTTGCCTCCTACTAGCTGGGTGAATTGGCCAGGTTACCTTCTTACCTCACTGTGACTCAGTTTCCTAGCCTCAGAATGGAGATAACAGTATCTGCCTCAAGGAGTTGTGATAATTCCCTGAGTTAATACCTATAAAAGACTTAAACCACCACGTGGCACGGAGCAGGTGCTCAATAAATGTTAGCTATGGATTTTCTTCTACTACCTAGTAAAAAGAATTCTGTTGAAAAGTACAGCAAAATAATAGAATCCTGCTAATTTGTTGAACACAGTCTTCTAGGAGGACCTCATTGAACTATACACAAATGCAAAATAAATTCCTAAGACAATATTTTGACTATCTACTTTGATGATACATCAGCTAATACAGTAATGCAGATTCATTTTTGTGGGTGTATAGAATGCCAGCCAATATTTTTTAAATCAGGTAATTGCCTATTTGTTTCCAAATATGCAGATATTCCAAATTATTTAAACAAACACCTTGATTTGATTTCATAAATTCTTCTCTATGCATGTGAATGCTTTGGTTCATGAAGACATGACTTTAAATAAACTAATAAAATAGAAGTTGCTGTATTAGAATTTCATGGCCCTGTCTTGGGGGTTTTGTGGGCCTGTAAATTTTTTCTCTTTCTTTACAGCCCACAGACTAATGGGGTATTTGTAAGTATATTGGGCTTTCATTTCTTCAAGTGGGTCATATTAAAATAACACCCACAGAACAGTTTCATCTAGTAATAGCATTTGATTATATCCAATCCAGGATCTACACAAAACTACGTATGATTTTTTTTTTTTAATGAGGAAAATACAAGTACAAAGAATAGCAAAGGAAATACCAAGAAAGCAAAGATATGAAATGAGAGGTTAGGGTCAGCAGGAAAACTCTATGCCAGTCACAGGTCCCAAAAGAGCGGTTGCTTCATTGTTTTCCTGGTGACATTACTTTTTCCAATGTTTGTATCAGGTGAGCAAAATAATAACATTCTTTGAACCACGTTGGTATTATCATAATATTAACAAACCCCTAAAGCCCAGGAAAGCTGTTGTCGCTTCTCTTCCGCATAGTATAACAGAATCAAAACAATTATTAGTCACAGATAGAAATCTCCAAACATTCCCAAAGTGTCCTTTGTTTTCCTACCAAGTCAAGGTAGCCTCTGTCCTGTTGATGCATATTATGGTCAGGTGGCTCATTCATTTGGATACCTACTCTTCCTACCATACTCCCATATCTGGCTTTGCTTTCCAATGCTCAACTGACATCATTGTTGCCTGGTTCTCACTGAGCCTGTGTATTGGTTTCCTACAGCTTCTGTAACAATTACCACATATGGGCTGGCTTAAAACAATGGAAGTGTATTATCTCACAGTTCTGAAGGCCAGAAGTCCAAATGCAAGGTGCTACAGAGCTGGTCCCTTCTGGAGGCACTAAGGGGTAATCTGTCTCGTGCCTCCGTCCTAGCCTCTGGGAACTGCAAGCAAGTCTTGGCATTCCTTGGTTTGCAGCTGCATATTTCCAATGTTTGCCTCTGTAATTACAACCTTCTTCCTTAGGTGTCTTTCCTGTGCCTCCATGTTTCTATGCCCAAATCTCCCACTCCTATAAGGACACCAGTTATCAGCTGTAGGCCCCATCTTAAATCAGTGTGACCTCATCTAACTTGATCACATCTGCAAACACTTAATTTCTAAATAAGGTCACATTCACAGGTACCGAGGGTAAGGATTTAAACATATCCTTTTGAAGGACACAGTTCAACTCACAACATCTTCTAATTGTCAAATCCACTTGACTATCTTGAGCCTTTATCTTCTTTGTTCCCCTTTGTAAGTGAAAAACTCAGTGAAAAAGTGAAAAACTGTATTCCCTGTGTTTACATTTTTTATTCCATTTTCTCCTGAACCCACTTTTTTCCTTTTTTTTTTTATGTGAATGTAGTTAACATACCATGTTACATTAGTTTCAGATGCACAGTTTAGTGATTCAATTTTTCTACATGTTATGCTGTGCTCACCACAAGTATAGCTACCATCTGTCACCATATAATGCTATTACAATATCATTGACTATATTCTTTATGCTGTGTCTTTTATTCTTGTGATATATTCATTCCAGAACTGGAAGCCTGTATCTCGCATTTCCTCTTCACCCATTTTGCTCATCCACCCACCCCTTTTCCCTCTGGCAACCACCATTTTGTTCTCTCTACTTGTGGGTCTAATTCTCCTTTTTGTTTATTTATTCATTTGTGGTTTTTTTATATTCCACATATGAGTGAAATCATATGGTATTTGTCTTTCTCAATCTTACTGATTTCACTTAGCATAATATCCTCTTTAATCAGACTTTTGTCCCTACAATTCCACCAAAGCTCCCTTTGCCAAGACCACAAACATTGCTAACCCATTTTTTAATTAAATGTCTCAGTCTCAACTGGAACCCTCTTTTATCTTTGAAACTCTTCCTTCATCTGACTTTGGGACACCACTTTCACGGTTGGCTTCCTGTCATCTTTCCAATCTCTAAAGTTGGGCTCCCAATTGGAACCTGTTTTTTTTTTCTCTATCTGGAGACACTTCCTATGTGATCCATTGGTTCTAAACACCAGCTGTATGAATGATGATTCCTAAACTTGATACTTCCCAGCCCTCATTGCTTCCTCACTCTCCAAATTCATGTAAACATCAGTTTTCTCACCATTGTCATTAGATGTTTAATAGGCATCTCAATTAAACTGCATTATTGACCCTATTCCCGAAATAAAATGTTGGATCACCATTGCCTTGTCTCTCATGTTTATCCATCAACTCTGCCTTCAAAGTATGTGTAACTTCTTTTTTCTTTTTTTTTAAAGATTTTATTTATTTATTTGACAGAGATCACAAGTAGGCAGAGAGACAGGCAGAGAGAGAGGGGGAGGCAGGCTCCCTGCTGAGCAGAGACCCTGATGCGGGGCTCGATCCCAGGACCCTGAGATCATGACCTGAGCCGAAGGCAGAGGCTTTAACCCACTGAGCCACCCAGGCGCCCCAAAGTATATGTAACTTCTTACCAACTCTTCTGCTACTTTACTATTTCCAGCAATCATTAACACTTATCTGAACTATTCCAACAGATTTCAAACTGGTCTTCTTTTTTCTCCCTTGCCCCTACAATCTATTCTCACCACACCAGCCAAAGAAATCCTTTTAAATCTTATATAGTATCACAGTACACCTTTGCTAAAAACCCTTCATGAATTCAGAATCTTAAGAAACAAAAGCTATATCATGCCCCAGGAGCTCTATGTGACCTGGTCCCACTACTACCTCTCTGGTATCATCTCCTAACATTCAATCGTCTCAATCATTTTGTTCCAGCCATGACAGCATTTTTGCCGTTTCTTGAGCATGTCACATACCCAGGGTATTTACATCTGTTGTTGACTCTGCTAGGAATGCTCTTGCCCTTTAGATATTTGCATGGCTAATTGTCTTATTCCTTCAGGTCTCTGCTCATATATCACTTCATCCAAAAGACACTACTTACCTAAATTAACACCCACCGTCTCTCTATCCCATAGGCTCTTTCTTCCTTCTTCTTGGTACTTACTGTCTCTACCATATCATACACTACCTGTTTTCTATCTCCCCTTCACATGTTCAGAATACAAGCTCCTTGAGAATAGAAAGTTTGTCTGTTTATGGTTTTCACTGCTGTGTTTACAGATCCAGAAACAGTGTGCAGCACATAGAGGATGTTTGATAATATTGGTTATTTAAATGTCTCTTTTTTTCCGTCCTCTGTAGCATTTGACACTGTGGCCACAACCTTCTTGAATGTTCATTTGGTTTCCCCTACTTCTCTGACCACTAATTCTCGGGCTCCTCCTGAGGGTCCTCTTCCTTTTCTCATATATGGAATGTTGGCATCCACTCAGATTGAGACCTTCGTTCTCTTTTCTCTTTATTCTGTACATACTCCTTTGGTTTCAGTCCAAATCCCATTGCTATGACAAGCACCCACACAATCCCAGATAACGGACACGCAGATCTTTGTCTCCACTTCAAAACTTGCTTCTGGATCCAAACTTGTCTGTCCAGATGCCCTCAATATCTCCACTTGGATGTCCTTAGGGAAGCCTACATTGGCTTCTCTAGTAACAGCCTCAGGACTGTTCCTCAAACTTATATTGTATTCCTTGTCTTTGTTCCTAACAAAAGGTCCCCAGAAACTGGACTTATTTTCCTAATAATGATTAAAAATTCAAATAGCTGTTCTTTTTCAAATATTTTATTTATATTTTTTCCTAATACATACAATGATTCATTCCAGTAGATTGTTAAATCTGTCTTATAGATGAGAAACTCAGGCTCAGGCACACTAACTTGCTCAAGTTTGCAAGGCTTCTAATATCTTATTTTAGTTGTGCTTAGTGTATAATTTCAGTTCTCTTCTGAAATGATAAATGAAATCTCATCTTCCTCATCACAAAACGATTCCAGAATCAATTTAACCATCCAGTCAACAGAACAGGGTTTTCTGCGTCTCAAAGCCTCATTGCATTTGGGATACTCAATTCACTTGGCGTCTCCTAACCACAAACCCAGGAAGAGTCCATCCCTGAGCATTGAGTGCCCTCCTCACTCCCACATACAGCTGAGTTTCAATCTGCCCAAATTGATTTTTTCTTTCTTTTCCCACAAATCCCCTGGAACTCAAACATCTTTCACTCTCTTTCCTTCCCACAAAATTTCCTGTAAGATATCTCAATAAGGGCATGTTGAATGTAAGACATATTTGCATGACAAGCCGCATGTTTAGAAATGAATGGGGTTATTAAGGTGCAGGTGTTTACAAAGAATGTCCGAAAGCATCTTAGAAAGGGTCACAGTGCCTTGTTCTAATCTCCGAAGTGAACTATTTGTCCTCATCGATGACCTGTCTAACAAAGTCCATTCAGCTCAATCATTCCCTCCTCAGAAGTTCTTCCCTGACGTCCCTTGGCAGCCTGCTCTGACACACACTCTACGTATCTGTGTTCTGTTGTTTGTATTTTTAACTTACTTTAATAACATAAGACATAACATGACTATTGGGGTGAATGGCAAGCACAAATTGTCTAGAACTTAAGTATACTGACTTCCATAAATTTGAGGGTTTTTAACTACCATGGAAGAAACAGAATCAAAATATACGTTCCATTTTTCATAATTTATTATATGTATTCTTCACAATTTTATGTATTTTATATTTTCCTCTTGGATGCCGGTTTATCATGCACACATTTCCAAATTACACTGTATTTATGCCAGCTGGAGGCAAGGATCATATCATATGCATTTCTCTAACCTCTGTGTGTAGCCGTATGCAGAACATACAGCAGGCGTTGGATAAACATTGAGTGAATAATGGATGGACAAATCAAAACCATCCCTTCCTGGACCACTCTGGAGCTTAGTAGTATTTAAAATCTGCTTTAGTAGTATTTAAAATCATCGTGCATAAGATAACCACATTTTCTAAACCAAACATTAGACCGTTTGGTCTCATAAACACATATGACCTTGTAGGAATTTTGGGACCAAACATTTGATTGTCTTATTTAAAATCTGGGCTGTCCCATAGGGTCACCCCTATGTTTGGTACAGAAAGTATTAAGAAATAAGAATATAAACCTAAATGCCACTTGAGTCACAGCAGCCATATACTTAATGCTTAAGAAGAAAGAGGTATAATATTAAAATTTGGAAATCTTCATACCGAGACAGAGAAGCAACCCAGAGGTTGATAAGAGTTGATTTGATGCATGCATTTTGCTTCACCTCGAGTGAAACAGCAGGCTTTAGGCTCCAGTTTCTTCCACTGGATTAAATCAGGTATAGCATATGCAGGCTCTCACACAGCGGCAGCTGCTGAGTCTGTCCAGAAAATGGCTGTGCCAGCAGCGATTTCCCTGTGGCTCTCTTATTTAATTGAATGAGAACCAGCAGGTGACTGGTGCCATGACGGGGGAATCACAGACACACTGTGAGCATGTCACTGTGTGATGGAGCTAATACACAGCCTTCTAAGTGGGGCACTGGATTCTGTTCAGGGAAGGTGCACACACAGAGGTTTTCCTATTATCATTATTATTATTATTATTATTATTATTTTAATGTACTAGAGTTGTGACTTTGAAACCAATATTTTTACATTTTATGTAATTAACATGGAGATGTTATGTAATTAACATGGACATAGTGATGTCTCGTGTAATTTATAAAGTGATTATGTACCTTCCAGCCCATTATTACTAAGAACATGTTAATATACCTTATGTATATTTCTGTCCTAATGTTAATGACAAGCAGTGATAAGAAAGAGAACTGGGATCAAGGAAGAGTTTCCCCTCCCAACATATTGTGTATTTGTTCTGTGAATAGTACGTGTTTGGTTGCCACAAAATGGTTAGAAATGGGGAGAATGAAGGCATCTGTATATATAAAATGATAATGAGCATTCATTCAGTAGGAAAAAGGTAAGCATTGCTGTTAATGTTCCATTAAGCCTCAAACATCAGAGAGCACTAATTTTCACCATACCTTGGATTTTTTAGGTAGTAAAGGCAAAGCTAACTATTTGATCTGAATGAGGTTTACTCGGTACTACTCAAGGACAAGAGGCATTAAAAGAGACCCATGTCAATTTATAACTCAGTGAATCTATCTTCATAGAATAAATGGAATATATAGACAGCAACTAGCAAAGCAACTCATGCTTAGCAGGGAGAGAAATTTAGAAACCATTTACACTCAAATGTTACAAAGATGTATAAAAATAAATTCATATAAAAACATGTACGTGGATGACAGAAGTTTATGTTAAGATTTTCTTGCTACTTAATAAGAACACACTTATTTAGTTCAAAGTCTACACAAAATAACAGTTGACAAAAATTATAAATAAAAGCTTGAGACATTATCAGAGAATGTTAAATAAGTGAAAGAATGGAGGCATTTAAGTGAAATTAGAAGACAAGAGATTCAGATAAAAAAAACGTTAATACAGTTCAGAGTTTCTTTAAAGTTTTAATGATCACAAAGCATTAAGACCTAACCCCCTGAAGGTGATGGGTGCTGGGGGCATAGTAACAATTAATATTAGCCTGTAAGCCCCCAAATTTACTCTGGTTGTCAAAATAAGTCATGTGCTTGGTTAATGATCCCCCCAGCATTGTGTTTGTCTGAAACTTTCATCTACATTGCTGTCTGCTGGCTTAAGGCTTACACCTTTGCTCTTAATAAAAGAAAAGAGAGCTATTTAACTAAATCTCCTAACCATTAAAAACAATTGGTTTTACAGCCACTTTCAAGTCCCCCTCAGAGAAAGCTACTACAAAAAAAAAAAAAAAAAACAAAAAAAAAAAAACACACTTTGATGTGTTGTGGGGCTTAATCAGACATTCTAGAGTCAACAAATGCTAAGAAAAAAAAACTCACTAAAATGCTTTAAAAAATTGTAAGTCAGTTTGATAGAGTCTGAGTTGCATGTTTGTAGTGCTTTTGGAGATCTGCCAGTGCTAAATAGGATCCAGTTGGTGGGGACTGAAGGATTCCTGGCAGCAAATCAGGACAGAAAATCTGACCAAATAATGTCTTTCCGAATAACTGACAGCTAAAATCTGTTCTCTGGCTGTTACTGCTGTGAGTAAATGGGCAGATATTTTATTTAAACACGTAAGTGTGAAAGAAAGTTGTCATTTCCATATTCTGGAAAATCCAATCGAAAAAAACAAGGTATTTTTCAATATTGTTTTTTAATGAAGTTTGCCAATTTTAGGAACATTTATCAAGAAAATAAGGTAGACTTCACCGATTTTTTCTTCTTAGAAATCAAGTTTGAAATTCCATGTCTATTTAAAAAAAAAAAAATTCTTTCTATGCCACTGTTCATATTCAGGAAAAGAGAAGCGACTGAAGCAAGCTAAAGAAGAAGCTATGGCAGAAATTGACCAGTACAGAATGCAGAGAGATAAGGAGTTCAGACTGAAACAATCTAAGGTAAACAAGAAAGGAAACACAGCTTTTTTTTTTAATGCGGCATAGACGATAATATATTGATATTCGAAAGGTATAATTCAAAATATCAAGGGGGAAAAATACACTGGATTGAGCAGGTGCAGTTCAACTAACTTGAACATCAAACTAAATCTTACACATTCTAGAATTACTGACTTTACACTTTCACTTTCAAGGTTTTTTTGATTTGACATAGAAAGTGTCAATCAATAGTTAATATCTACTCTATGGTGCCCATTAAAAACTGTATTTTCAAATATTCAAATTGAAGGGCCTCGTTGAGTATTATTCCTACCACAGATTATTGAATAACACATTTTATTAAGAAAAACAGTTCACAAAACGTATTTTTTTGTTTATCAACATTCACCACTAAAATCAATAAAAAGAGTTGTACATCGTTACAGAATGAGTTTGTTAAGCCACATCTACTTTGGAGAATTCAAGATTTACAAATGACCAAAGTAGATACTGTTGCATATTGCTGAAAAGTCTCCTGGTATTTTTTTAAATTATTTCCTCTTTAACAGTCTGGTTTCATTCAACAAATCTTTCATGAAAATATTTTTTAAAGGGTTTTTCCTCCACTAACATTTTCCAAATATCTACAGTTTACAGTAAAAAAAAATAAATAAATAAGCACACGATATTTTCAGAACCAACATCCTCCCTTCTGTGTTGCAACATGGAGTAAAAAAAATTATTAAATTCCATGTGTTATAAACTAAAGTTTATATGATATGGGTTTTTTTTTTCTTTAGTAGGAACATAAATAAAGACTGACACTGCAAGATGAACTACAAGCACTTTGGAAATCCCCTTATTTACAACTTTTATTTTGGTGGGTGTGGATGTGAGACTCGTAGAGGATCAGGTAAATTGAATCCCATGGTAGGAAAAACTTTTCCAGTGACCTCTTTCTTTTTTCTCAATATTTTCTTTGGAGATGTCGTTTATTTATTTGACACAGAGAAAGAGAGAGCATGAGCACAGGAGGGGCAGAGGGAGAGGGAGAAGCCAACACCCTGCTGAGCAGGGAGTCCATTTGGGTCTCTATCCCAGGACTCTGGATCATGATCTGAGCCAAAACCAGAAGCTTAACCAACTGAGCCACCCAGGTGCCACCAGTGGGTTCTTTCTTAACATAAAAATTCCTTCCTAGGGGCGCCTGAGTGGCTCAGTGGGTTAAAGCCTCTGCCTTCGGCTCAGGTCATGATCCCAGAGTCCTGGGACTGAGCCCCACATCGGGCTGCCTGCTCCACAGGGAGCCTGCTTCCTCTTCTCTCTCTCTCTGCCTGCCTCTCGCTTTACTTTTGATCTCTGTCAAATAAATAAATAAAATCTTAAAAAAAAAAAGTCCTTCCTAGAGTAAAGTGGACCATTCAACTAAAATAAGTTTTTCTTATCAATATTTTTATTTATTTTTTTTTTTTATTTATTTGTCAGAGAGAGAGAGGAGCGAGAGTGAGCACAAGTAGACAGAGTGGCAGGCAGAGGCAGAGGGAGAAGCAGGCTCCCTGCCGAGCAAGGAGCCCAATGTGGGACTCGATCCCAGGACGCTGGGATCATGACCTGAGCCGAAGGCAGCTGCCCAACCAACTGAGCCACCCAGGCGTCCCAATTCTTATCAATATTTTTAAAAAGGCATCATAAAATCCAAAGTGTATACGTGTGTATACACCCCTCCGTGATTGGCTCTTGGGTATCTCTCTAACTGGTCAGTTCTGAAAATGTCATGCACTTACATTTTACTGTGAACCATAGATATTTTTTAAATGATAGTGTAGGGAAAAGCATTTCTTTATGTTTTTATGAAAAATTCATTGAAAGAAGCCAGTCAATTGAAAAAGAAATCATAAGGAAATAGGAGAACACTTTCCAGCAAGCAATGTGCAATAATATCTGCTAGGGTCATTTGTAACATTTTCTATTACCTTTGCCTCTGCTCGATTCTAGCCATATCTGCTTTCCCATTCTTCCCCAGACTGAACGCGCCACCTCCAACGGCACCTTTACACACGCTTTATTTCCTCCCTGGAATCATCTTCTTTCAGACATTTTCATCCTTCTTTGATCTCTATTCATTTGTTAACTCCTCTTTCTGATCGCCTTATTTAAAATTGTGTCTCTCATTCAAAAAAGAAATTCCCCATTATAGTCATATCATGTATCATTTACATTTTTTATTGCCTATCTTTCCTTCTGAACTGTAACACCAAAATGGCAGAGTCTATGTTTTGTTCTCTGTTACTTTCCCCTGTGATGAAATAGTGTCTGCTCCATAGTAAGCCCACAATAAATATTCATTGGGAGAATGGATAAATAACATTTCTTCTGTACCTGAGATAATAGTCATCCTTAATGCCAACCAGCATTTATTATTCCAGGCAGAATATTTCTGATGTACCTATTTCTATTTTTAAGTAATAACGAGACTGACTGTAATTTTAGAAAGTAGTTGGGTTAGATCTCTTGAAATATTATATCTCCAGAAAGATCTCATAAGACGTAAATCTGGTTCAGGGTATTTGTTCTCTGCTTTGGAAAATAATTAAAACTCTTCATGGCTGTCATAATTAGAGCTCTAAGCCAATTTTCCAGCGAGTTGATCAAAAGCTCACATAGAAAGGTTAACAGGTTTAGGCCTCCGCTACTTCAAGCATATTGTAAAACCATTAGCACAAGATATTCTTTCCTTGGTATGACCTCCATATGTCAGACATATTGCTATTCCAGTTAAATCTCATCATCATTAACCCAGGGCAAGTAGGAGGTCTGGGAGGAGACCCAGGAAGCCAGTTTCCTGCCTGCTGTCACTTTTTTTAGTTGCGTCTTTTAGCTCCTGTTAATGTATGTGTTCTTTCAATTCCCCTGATGTATCAACAGAAACAGGTATCCCAGTGTGGGTTGTTTATCAACAAATATTGTTTTATTAAAGATTTATTTATCCCTTGCTTGTCATTGCTACCGGATATAATTTCTTCACCGAAAGAAGATATTACATGGCTAAAAGGAAATCTGGACTACAGTGGAAACATGAAATCTCTTATTAACGCAGGTAGAAGTTAGATGGACTATGAATCTAAACAGAAGACATGAAAACAGTTTCCTGGGGCATATTGAAGACTTCTGTATCTTTCATCTTTCTTCCTGAATCCATATCATGAAAACATTTGTTTTCTTAAAACAACCATAGATTGAGAATGCAAAACTGTGATTTCCTTATGATAGTGGGACCCAAAAACCTCTGCTTTCTCCTTAAAAAAAAAAAAAAAGTTTTATTTATTCTATTTGAGAGAGAGTGAGTGTGTGAGTGGGGATGAGGGGAGGAAGGAAAGAATTTCCAGTCAGACTCTCCACGGAGTGCAGAGAGCGACGCAGGGGCTCAATCCCACAACTCACGTGATCATGACCTGAGGTGAAACCAAGAATCAAATGTTTGACCAACTGAATCACCCAGGCACACCTCTCTGTTTTCTCTCAAACAGGAACATTTGAACAATTTGTAAAGAAACATACTGAATGCTGAAAGATTTCACAAACACCATCAGTCATTTAGCTGTAAATCTAATAAGCATCAATCTCAATATTGAAGTTTTGAAAATTAACAGGAAGAAGTCCTTAAAGGGAATCCTTTGATGAAGTGTACCACCACATGTCACACAATTATCAACTTTTAACTTATGTAGTGTCCCAGACATTCAGATAGCAGACTTCTGCCAACAAGAGCAGCAGAATGCAGATGATAAGTTCTCTGTAATGCGTTCTCTGTAATACGTTCTCTGATCATCCTACTCAGTTCAACAAATATGCACTGAGCATCTACTATGCTCTAAGCAGTGTTAGAGAGACTTACAATACATCAGTGGACAAGGTGACTGATCTTTCGTGGAGCTTATATTCATTCCTTTACTCTCCTGGATGGCTTCAATCCACACTGTCTGCATATATAAAGGTATAGAATTCTTCCTGAGGAAGGCCATTTAAAATAGTATATGGTACCAGAGGAGAGGTGGGTGGGTGAAGGGTGTTAAGTGTACATTTATCTTAATGAGCACTGAGCAATATATAGAATTGTTGAATCACTGTATTGTATACCTGAAACTAATATAACTATAGTTAACCAATATTAACTATACTGGAATTAAAGTTTAAAATAAAGTAAAAAATATAATAAAACAGTATATGGTTGGTTACTGGTAGAACAATTCAATATAGAACTATAGAAATTCAAATTACTGCACATCAAATAAACTCAAAATAATATTTTATTTAACTATTCAGGATGAGACATGGACTATGGGCTACTTTTTAAGGGCATTCCAATGTTTCTGAAAGTATAAAATGGATTAAAAAATTTAAAAGCACAAGGAACATAATCAGTGAAAATTCATAAAAATCACTGACATTTACTGATCAGTTGCTTAGGGCTAAGCTCCTTGCTATGTACCATCTATACTATAATCCTCTCAGAAAATCATCATATTGTCTTAGAGAAAAGCACATGAAGAATACAACTAATAGTAGTAGCTGCCATCTGTGCCTTAGACTTGTACTGTCAAAAATGGTGGCCACTTCACCTATAGCTAAGAAACACTCATAATGTAGCTAGTCTATGTGTGGAGGAAGATGGGTGGATAACTGGGTGATGGGCATTAAGGAGGGAATGTGATGTAATGAGCACTGGGTGTTATATACAACTGATGAATCACTGAACACTACCTCTGAAACTAATAATACACTGTATGTTAATTAATTGAATTTAAATAAAATAAAATTAAATTTTTAAAAAATTTAGCTAGTCCCCATTAAGATGTTCTATAAGTATAAAACATATACCAGATTATGAAACTTAGTATGGAAAACAACAATGCAATAATTTTATACTGATTGTTCATCAAAATAATATTAAGAATACATTAAATTAAATAAAATATGTCATTAAAATCAATTTTGTCTTTTTTAAGTTAAATTAAATTTTTAATTAAGATTAAAAAGTCACCTTTTTAATGTGACTCTGTAAAATTTAAAATTACTTCTATGGCTTGTTGGGACACCTGGGTGACTCAGTTGGTTAAGTGACTGACTTGATTGTGGCTCAGGTCATGATCTCAGGGTCACGAGATAGAGCCCCATTGTGGACTCCCTACTCAGCAGGGAGTCTGCTTGAGCTTCTCTCTCCTGTTCCTCCCCCCACTTTCACACTCTCTCTCTCAAATAAATAAATAAAATCTTTTTAAAAAATTTACATATATGGCTTGCTTTGTGAGTCATGTTACGTTTCTATTGGACAATGCTGAAATAAAGAACCTAAATTGAAATGAACTTTTTCAAGGGCCTACCGAATAGTTCAGTGCTCATTACATCACATGCCCTCCTGTTTTTAACACTGTTCCAAAAAATAGATAATAATTTTATAATAGTTTGTCTTATACATTTTTCAACACTAAAGAAGTTGGATTTAAGACTTTTTTTTGAGTTTGGTAGACTCTCAATTAAGATAGTGGGTTTAGAGGGAAAAATAGATTTTGGTAAAATAATTTTGGTAAGTAGTTCTCCTCCATTTTTAGACTTCTTCTTAGCAAGGGAAATTTAGTCCATATGTCTCTGCTCCTTGTATTCTCACTTATCAAAATGTTATTTTATAAAAGTTATTTGATGTCTTAGAAGCTAGTTTTCCTTAAGTGATTTTCTTTGAACTGGGAAGCCCTTATTGCATGGAGTATAAACAGAAAAGAACTTGAAACTGATGGCCTCAGTTGCATTTGATTTCAAGTGTAGGACCTAGAAAGATAATTCGAATTCTAGAATTTAAAATAGTCTTACGAAGTAGAAGTCAATCATTAGCGCAGTCTCTTGGATTGAACTAAATGCAAACCTTCTTTGTGTGTAAACACTCACAGAAGAGAAAAACAAATAAAAACCAGCTGTGTCACCTTAACAATACTGTTTAAGAAAGGCTGAGTTTACAAAGGAGATAAATTAGGAGTTGACTGTTTGCTTAGCAAAGGATAACTTTACAAAGGGTTTCACTGCAGAATCCCTTTAAATTAGCAATTCCCTGGTGAAATTTTATTTTGGTCAAGTCTCTTGGAGATAATGGGAAATACTGGGAAACCCTGCCAATGAGAGAACAACCAGAAAGATTTATTAAGCTGCATCTAAAAATATAATGTAACTAAATGGACACGTATATCTTAAGTTGAAATTCAATTTATATTAAAATTTTCAAAATTGTATCTGTTACCCAAAAAGAGATAACTATACATGCCAAAGTATCGTACTGGGCATGTTGTGGCTATATCTTCCTGAAAAACAGCAATCAGTATATATTTTAAAAATTGGCAAACCAGTTATTTGCTCTTTAAAAATCAGCAGAATGGGTGAAATAATGTCTTTCAACTTTATTTTCCAGATTTTTAATTCAGAAAAGTAAACCACGGGGAAGATACAGGAACTGAATTGAACCTATTATAAATATGTGAAAAATGTAATACATGAAAAAACTTCTGAGTGTGTTATAATGATTGTGAATGTGCCTTCAATCTGTACTGTGTAGAGACCAGCCTCAAAACAGAAGTAACTGACCATGGCTTTTCATTCTTTAGGAATATTTATCTGTCTCACTTATGGTAGTGGTGGTTGTATCCATTCTCTGAGAAACTTCTGGAAAAATAACACATAAGATGTACACCACAGAACAATCATTAATAAATAACACAAAAAAAGTTTAACTAGTAAAACAATTACACTTTAAAATGATACATAGCATGGTGAATTCTCTCTGTTTTATTTTGTCAGATAATGGGCTCTCAAAGTAATCTCTCAGAAGAAGTAGAAGAGCAAACACAAGGGAAGATAAAAGAACTGAATGGAAGCTACAACAAATACATGGAAAGTGTGTTGAAGCAGCTTTTGAACACTGTTTGTGATGTGAAGCCAGAAATCCATGTAAACTACAGAGCCACCAACTAAATGGGCACCCTACTGTTCAATAAAAGCTATATGCATGCCACCTGGTTGCTTATGGTTATTAAGCTTATTAATGGGTTATATCTTATAATCCATATATTATAATATAATGGATTATTATAATCCCTATATATTATATAACATATAATCCATATGTTAAAGTAGAATGGATTATATATTATATATATTATATATGTATATTAATTAATAAGCTTAATGCTTATTAAGAAACTTGAAATGTAAATCTCATATTTACTAGATATCTACAGATTTCAGTGTGACATAATTCACAAAAGAGCACTGAATTTAAAAACAAACAAACAAAAAGTTGCTACATCTTTCTCGCTAACAGGCATGACTTGTCATTCAATGTGGAGTAAATCAAACATGCAAAGTAACATATTTTTTGACACTTGGCAGAAAAACATGAACCTGGCCACTTTTTAGTGAATATGTGGTTTTAAAAAAGTGCTTCTTTTTAACAATTTACAATTTTTTTTCTTTGTTGTAGTTGTTAAAAGATCATTTTTAAAGGAAGATTTATATCTCATGCAGGTATAAAAGGAACGGACGTCAAAGATTTTATTTAAGTCATTAATCCATGAGGAAACCAGTAAGATGTTACCACTAGTTCAAAGAAGAATACTAAGAATGTCAGAGATAGAGAAATGAGAGATAATAGATGATAGGTAGAAAGAGAGAGTGAGATGATAGAGAAAGAGAAATGGGTTGGTTGTGTAAACATCCTTTCTGCCTATCAGATATTCTTCTCTTTCAACTATTCTTTAAAAGAAAAAGAAATGATAATTAAATGAGCTGCTCGCATAGATGTTTAGGTTTAAAGAACAAACAAACAAACAAAAATGGTCCCAGGAGGTGTTATTGTTATATGCTATGAATTGAATATTTGTGTTCCCCCAAAGTTTATATGTTGAAATCTAATTCCCAGGGTCATGGTAGCTGGAGGTGGGCCTTTTGGCAGGTAATTAAGTCATGAGGGTGGAGCCCTCGTGACTGGAATTAGTGCCCCTATAAGAAGAGGCCAGAGAGTCAGTTCATTCACTCTCTGTCATGTGAGGATAGGAGAAGCTGGCAGTGTGCACCCTGGAAGAGGGTTCTCACCAGAACCTGAACATTTTGGCACCCTGCTTTCAGACTTCCAGCCTCTAGAACTAAGAAAAATAAATTTTCTGTTATTTATAAACCATCCACTCTGTGTGGCACTTGGTTATATCAGCCCCCCATACTGCTACAGACACCATCTAAACAGCAATAGCTAAATTCTTGTTAAGTACCAGGAACTTGAGGTACCATGTATAATTATCTCAATCCCATTGTGGTGGGTAGTGTCAGCATCCCTGTTGTACAAAATGGGAAATAAAAATTAAGGAATTGCTTGAGTAACAGTGACAGAAGACTTTCTGTCTGGCCAATGACTCCAATGTCCCCACCTTTGTTACTTACCATGCTACCTCCCTGAAAAGTTTTTATGTTTACATCCTTAAGAATCCTGAGTACTCTGATTTTCCAATACCGTATGCAGACAAATTTTAATTCTAGTCTAAACAAAACTTAATTGGTAAAATTTTAATTGTTACCAAGCTATTCATATATTCAATTCCAAATATAAACTGAAATTATGAGAAATAATCAATTTTATATTGACATGAGGCAAATGGAAGAAAAATTTAATTTCATTCTTTTCCCCAACTTTTTGAGCAAGGAAAACCAAACAGGTTAGTTTGTGATGGATTTCTCTATTTGTCAGAAAAAAAAAAAAAACCTGATTCCCCAATTAATGACCAGAAAAGTATCAACCTTTCTTAAGAACAATGTCCTTTAATTTGGAGGGAGGAGGGGAAGATATAATGCATCAAGTAAAATTGCTTCCCTAAAATGAGGACAAAAATGCTGATTCAAAAGGGTACATGTACTCTGATATTTATTGCAGCATTGTCAACAATAGCCAATTTATGAAATGAACCCAAATGTCCATCAACTGATGAATGGTTAAGAAGAGGTGGTGTAAACACACATACACACACACACACACACACACACACACACACCCATATAGTGGAATATTGTTCAGCCATCAAAAAGAATGAAATCTTGCCACTTGCAATGACATGGATGGAGCTAGAGTGTATTATGCTAAGTGAAATAAGTCAATTAGAGAAAGACAAATACCATATGATTTCACTCATATGTGGAATTTAAGAAACAAAACCAATGAACATAAGGGAAGGGGAAAAAAGAGAGAGGAGGATGCAAACCATAAGAGACTCTTTATTGTAAGAACAAACAGGGTTGATGGAGGGGAGGTAGAAGGGAATGTGCTAAATGGTTGATGGGTATTAAGGAGGGCACTTGCTGGGTTGAGCACTGGGTATTATATGTAAGTGATGAATCACTAAAATCTACTCCTGAAACCAATATCACATTGTACATTAACTAACTAGAATTTAAATAAATATTTGAAAAATATATATACAAAGTGGAAATCAAGACCACCTAAAATGAAGGAAAACTAAATGAATTTGTTGCCAACTGACCTACACTAAAAGAACGACTATCTCGGTCACTTGGAATTTAACAAAGAAATAACTCACTAAATTAAGTTTGTGACAATATCGGGGAAAATAAATGTTTTCTGGTGCACACAGTGAAAAAAAATGATAAGATAATAAAATAAAATAAGGACAGCCATGAAGGATATCCATTTCAACACAGACTTAGAGAATTTTATTACTCTTGCAGAGCTATGTAAAACACGGAGCAAAACTGCACATTTGAAAAATTATCATGTGAAGAGATAATTCTAAAAAACACAGCCTTGTGATTTGCCTTAAATATCTTATCTCATGAAAAAATGTCTTAAATATCTTATCTCATGAAAACCATCAAGATGTCAATTTCTGGGTAGGAAAAGCTTGAATATATATCTGGAACACATTCCTCAGCCTACATTGGAGATAGGATGAATTTTTAGGCTTAAATGCAATAGAAATACACTAAAATCAGTATGGGATTTTTCTCAACAGTAAAGTGGCTACCACGGCCAAAAGAGAGTGATGAAGACTGGGGACCAATATCCTGTGTGTCTGCTCCAGTCTGTGCCCCACATTTTCTATGTCCCATTGGCAACCTTTTCAATCTCTCTGAGTCTCAGATTCCTTTTAATGTTTTAATAGGCAAGATGGCCTTCAACTAAATGATCTCTTCAGGCCCTTTAATATTCAGTTCTGCATATTACATCAAATCGTTTGTAAAAATCAGTATTCACGAGTTGTGTTTTTCTCATCACTTCTGTAGTATTTGTTAATTTTTTTAATGACCCCACATTTATTTTTTTTTAAAGATTTTATTTATTTATTTGACAGACAGAGATCACAAGTAGGCAGAGAGGCAGGCAGAGAGAGAGGAGGAAGCAGGCTCCCTGCTAGGCAGAGAGCCCGATGTGGGGCTCGATCCCAGGACCCTGGAATCATGACCTGAGCTGAAAGCAGAGGCTTTAACCCACTGAGCCACCCAGGCGCCCTGACCCCACATTTATTCTAAACACTTGAAGCATTTCAGAACATCTCCCCAAAGTATGCCACTTTGGCATGTGGACTATTTCCAGCTGAGGGCAACCAAGACCCAGCAGGCTCATGAAAAACTTTTACCTCTCCCTTAAGCTACCTAAAAGAATTTGGGTAGTGGACCTAGTTCAGAAAGAGAGTTTTACCGAGAGATAACTTCTGTATCTGAATAACCTATCTATAAGGCAGGACAAAATCTAATTACCAAATATCTGCTCTTTTTATTATCCTGTGACTCACCATCCTTCCGTTTGCAGTCCCTGGTCCTTATCTCATTCCTTAGTTCAAGATGGCATTTAAAGGGTGCCTGGGTAGCTCAGTTAGGTAAGTGCACACCTCTTGATCTCAGCTCTGGTCTTGATCTCAAGGTCATGAAAAGTTCAAGCCCTGCACTGGGCTCCACACACTGTGTGAAAAAAAAAAAAAAAAAAGGTTTTTTAAGCTTCAATTGTCCCACTGTCCCTGGGTTTCATATTCTTACAGGTCTCCTATATGTGTGTAATTAAATTTGTCTTCCTTCCATTGATCTGTCCTATGTTAATTCAATTATTAGACCAGCCCACGAACCAAAAAAGATGGAAAAACTCACTATACTGGCAAGAGTATGTGCTGATCTTCAGCATTCTAGATTCTCTGTAGCTCACATAGTTCTGCATTCAGATATGGTTTCATATCTTTGCCTAACTGAATGAGTCATTTTTCAAGAGCTCTCACACCCTCACAGATGGCTGAGCTGTGAAGTTTTACTTTGTTTACATATGAAAAATGTTTTACGTATTTCAGAGACAACTCACTTAACTATGACAGCTTTCTCAGTCACTAAAACTGTTGACTCTTTTTGCACATGTGCTTATCCTAAAATCATTTTCCTGCTCATACAGGTTTTCACACAGAAATGGAATAAAGTAAGGATGTGTTTAATCCTCCTCTGTCCTTGTTTTGATCCTTGACACAACCAGAAACTACAAAATGAAAAATGACTCCATCAACTTCTTATTCATTTCCATCGTGCCTGAAAACAAAGCAATGCAATTTACAGAAATGTAGAGGAATAAAAAGTTTCTGATTTTTTTCCCCTCTATATTAGCACACAAACACACACAAGGTCAAGAACTGCCACCAATAATTCAGCACTATTACTTTCTAGATGAGCAGAACTAGTAGAATAGAGTTGGCCAGAGTATGAAAACTTGCCACTTTTGAAATATCCAGATGAAGCCACCCTAAAATCTGTCAATCCTCAACATGTTAAGAATCCAGCCTAGATCAACAGAGTCCCATTGCCTGCACCAGCCCATAAACACGTGAGTGAGAAAGTGAAGACCATGTAAACCACCCAGAGGACCCATAGACTCAAGAGCAATCATAAATTATTTTAAGCCACAGAGTTTTAGGATGGTGGGTTATGAAGCAAAAACCCATTAGCTATTGCTTTAAAAAAGAGAGAGTGAGATCTGTCTTGAAGGCTGCTGAGAGTTCAAGTGAAATCAAGCAGATATGTGAACATTCAACTCAGATCTGTGAAGAAGGACTTTGAGGAGGAAATGCGTGGGGAGCAAATGAGCAATAGCAACTGAAGGTGAACTATAAAACTATGAAAATGGTCAGGAGAGGGGGCTGCCACTTGAGGGAGATATGTGTCCAACAATTTTTTTTTTTTTGGCTTGGAATAGGAAATGTTAGAGTATATTCATAGGCCAAATGAAGTTCATTGGAGAAGACAATATTTCTATGAAGAATAGAAGAAAACTATTGCAGAAGCAAAGTCCTTGAGAGGGCAGGAAGCCTAGGATTCCCATCCCAAGGAAAAGAGAGCCTTAGATAAAAGTAGGGACACTCACATTAACAGGAAAATGGAGGTGGGGTTGACATACAAGTGGGTAGGTAGATTTAGCGGTAGGAAGATGAGAAAGTTCCTGTCTGATTTACTGATGGTCTCAAAATAAATATGAGAGAAAATAAATATGTGCACCTGGGAGTGCACAGAAGTTTTAGGAGACTTATCAAGACAAGAGAAGGAGTGAGTGGTCATTTTAGAACGTTTGAAGATGACAATGCTAGGGAACTGTAATAAGAGTATCAAGTAGTGTTGAGTGTCCAAATATGAGAGAGCTTGTCACCCTTGTAAAATGAAACAAAGTCAGTGTGTGCTTTTCTCTGGTGTTGGTGAGCTGCTCAGGTGCAGGCAGGTAACCTGATTCCACCTCTAAACTCAGTAATGCAGACTTGACATCCCCTCCCTTGCCCTGTTGAACTAGGATAAAGCTCCTCAAAATGGATACTATATTACAAATTTTAAAGAGAATAAGATTAATGGAAGGAAAGCATGAAAAAAGAAAGATCGGAATCTAAGCACAGGGATCATTAAAAATGTAATGATTCCATTTTATCAATGAGAAGAAATGTAACTGCTACTATTTCTACATGGTTCTCCAGTATCCTATTATCCTGCCTCCATTCTTTTGGGACTGCTGGATGTTGGACCCGCAGGGAGATGCTAGTGTATTGTTTCTTTTTATCACTTCAAAGAGTAGCATGAAGGAGCTACTTACCAATGACATAACTGGGAGATCTCACATTCTGCACAATATGAATCACTCATTCATTCTTTCATTTACTCAACTAAGACTGTTGAATCCTATTATATATCACACTTTGAAATTTGTACTGGAAATACAGTTATGGATATTACCATAATCGACAAGTCCCATATTCTTACCCGTAATAGTTCCTGCCATCTCCTGTGACTCAATTTCTCACTTCCAGTTTAAGACTAGGTAAATTTTGAGTGCACCAGGTTCCCTGTGTTTAATTGTTTAAACCAATTAAACCCCTTTTATGACACTGTGAATAAAAGCATATTTACTATGACTGTTATAAAAAGAGGTAGTGTATTTAAGGGCACCATCCCACATATTCCAGCATAATCAGTTACTAACTCTGTGAACCTGAGCACTTACTAACCTCTCATTTTAATTTCCTTGCCTGTAAAATGGAATCATAATAGTGTTATCACAGAGTTACTGTAAGTATTAAATAACGAGATATCCATAAAATGCTCTGAATGTTACCAGGCACACAATGAATGACATACATGTTTATCATAACAATGTCAATTATTATTACTGCAGTTGAAAAAAGAACTGCACCAAATAAGCTTATTTAAGGATCAAATGAGGGTAGAAGGGGGTGGGGATGAAGAATGGCAGAAAGTCAGCGTTACTTACTCTTGCAACCAGTTTAAATAGACCATTACCTCATTTTTAAAGTAGAGAGAGTCTAAACCATTTCTATTTGGGTAAGTAGAATTCAATGGAACAGAAGTTCAACAAAGCCTTTTTCATCATGCTAGCACTTCCATTCAAAAATTATCTACAACTGTTAATTTGTTATCATTTTTGTTAATGTGTAATCAATTAATTAGAACATATGTGTTCCACAGACAAACTCCAAAGATATTTAAGTAGAGTTTACAGTGAACATGAGAACGTTGCCAATATTATAAAGATCTGTTTCCTAGTGGTATTCACAGTTTCTAGTCACAGTTCAGAAAGATGCTTTCCTAAGCAAAAATGTAAATATGTCTAAACACCCCAAATAAACCACCAGCACCGAATGTAATACACATTTCAGTCTACACCAGTGGCAAAAATTTTCCCACGATGACAAGGGAGGAGTCAGCAAGTTTTGAAAGGGCTGTGATTGAAACTTGCCTAGGCCACCATCTAGGACAGACCTTCCAAAATTGTCTGTGACCACACAGGAAGGAATAAGGAACTCTCGGGCAATAAATATACACCAACATGATACCACTCCCTACCCTAGCTATGAAACGAGTAAATGTGTCTAGTAAAAAATTACCCAGTGTCAATCTCTGTAACTCAAGGTAAGATCTTGCAAATGGTGAGAAAGTCAAAGCAACAGTGTTAGCAAATGAAATAATGATATTAAGCCTGGTTACTATAATAATATGGTATTCTCTTTGCCTAGAGTTTATCTTCTTTCCTTATCTACTTGGCCAATCCTGCTAGTTTTAGTTTGTTTTGTTTATTAAGTGGGACTTCAGGTTTGTGTAACTTGTGAAGTCTTACCCTCCTTCCCTAGGAAAGGAGGCCATGGCATTCCTGGTGATTTTATAGTTCTCTTAGAACACTTTTCCGTATTGTAAGACATTAAGTCACATTTTTCCTCCCTGGACTGTGTTTTCCCCAAGTGCAGGAGCTCTGTCTTATTCATCTTTATCTCCTAAGGCCTAACTCAATGCTTGGCACATTGTCTTAATTAACAAATTTAATTTTCATAGTAATCAGTATTGTTATGATGTGAGACTAGCTTCTCATGAACATTGCAACAGGAATCTCACAGAATTAGAACAGGTTTCAGACTCTCCTCTTGGTCTGCCAAAAACTTGAGGTTGATTATGAACGAGCCTGGTTAATGTAGGGTGGTGCAGGGGCACTACAACTAGAGAGAAGAACATGAGCAAAGGCCCAGAGGTGGGAGAAAATATGATGCAGATGTAGAAAGTTAGCATTTAGAAAGAAGAAAACTTAAATTGCATTTGAAGAGGTTAGAGGAGTGGCTTCTGAAGGGTCTTTTAGGCCATGTGAAGTTTATTCTTTCCCTGAAATAGATGGGGAGCCTTTGAGCAGCTGTAAACATCAGAGTAACATAATGAAAATTGTACATATATTGAGCTGAGCACAGCCAGTGGATTGGAAACAGCGACAAGATTGGAGACCAAGGCATCTGTTCAGAGGTTATTATAGAAATCCAATGGTTGATAAGTAGGTCCTTATCTCAGCAGGATAGACATAAGAGGATAAAGAAATAATAAAAAGGTAAGGACTGACTTGACTATGAACTGGCCAGATGTGAAAAAAAAAAGAGAGAGAAAAAGAGAGAATGACAGAATGCTAAAGACTGTAAAATTTCTTTAAATTCAATTATTTAACATATAGTGTATTATAAGTTTCAGAGGTAGGGTTTAGTGATTCATTAGTTGCATATAACACCCAGTGCTCCTTACATCCTATGCCCTCCTTAATGCTCATCACCCAATTAACCCCATCACCCCACTCACCTTCCCCCCAGTAACCCTCAATTTGTTTCCTATGATTAAGAGTTTCTTATGGTTTGTCTCTCTCTCAGATTTCATTTTGTTTTATTTTTCCCTTCTTTTCCTTATGCTCCTCTGTTTTTGTTTCTTAAATTCCACATATGAGTGAAATCATAATTGTTTTTCTCTGATCAACTTATTTCACTTAGCATAATACACTCTAGTTGCATCCCCATCATTCCAAATGATAAGATTTCATTTATTTTGATGGCTGAGTAATATTCCAGTGTGTGTGCATGTGTGTATGTGTGTGTGTGTGTGTGTACTATATCTTTATCCATTCATCGTTGATGGTTATCTGTACTCTTTTCATAGTTTGGCTATTATGGATGTAGCTGCTATAAACATTGGGATATAAGTGCCCCCTCACATCACTACCTTTATATCGTTGGGCTAAATATCTAGTAGTGCATCCCTGGGTCATAGGGTAGCTTTATTTTCAACATTTTGAGGCCCCTCCCTACTGCTTTCCAGGGTGGCTGTACCAGCTTGCATTCCCGCCAACAGTGTGAGAGGGTTTCACTTTCTCTGCATCCTTGCCGACATCTGTCATTTCCTGACTTGTTAATTTTAGCCATCTGACAGGTGTGAGTGGTATCTCATTGTGGTTTTGATTTGGATTTCCCTGATGTGGAGTACTTTTTCCTGTGTCTGTTGGCCATCTGGATGTCTTCTTTGGAGAAATGTCTGTTCATGTCTTCTGCCCATTTCTTGATTGGATTATTTGTTCTTTGGGTGTTGAGTTTGATAAGTTCTTTATATATTTTGGATACTAGCCCTAAAATGTCTATGTCACCTAGAGCAATCTATACATTCTATACGTTCTCTATCAAAATACCACCAATATTTTCCACAAAGCTGGAAGAAATAATTCTAAAATTTGTATGGAATCAGAAAAGACCACAGACAAAGGAATAGACAAAGAAATATTGAAAAAGAAAACCAAAGCTGGTGGCATCACAATTCTGGACTTCAAGCTCTATTACAAAGCTGTAGCTTTCAAGACAGTATGTTACTGGCACAAAAACAGACCCATACATCAATGGTACAGAATAGAGAATCCAGAAATGGATCCTCAACTCTCTGGTCAACTAATCCTTGACAAAGCAGAAAAGAATACCCAGTGGAAAAAAGACAGTCTCTTCAACAAATGGTGTTGGGAAAATTGGACAGCCACATGCAGAAGAATGAAACTGGACCGTTTTCTTACACCATACACAAAAGTAGACTCAAAATGGGTGAAAGACCTAAAGGTGAGACCGGAATCCATCAAAATCCTAGAGGAGAACACAGGCAGTAACCTCTTTGACCTCAGCCGCAACAACTTCTTACTAGACGTATCTCCAAAAGCAAGGGAAACAAAGGTAAGAATGAAACAGTGGAACTTCATCAAGATAAAAAAGTTTTTGCACAGCAAAGGAAACAGTCGACAAAACCAAAAGACAACCTACAGAATGGGAAGAGATATTTACAAATGTCTTACAGGACCTTGAAATTTTAAGGCGAATCTAAGGGATAAGAGACTGTGAGCACTGAGAAGAAACAGTCCTTGAGGACAAGGAGGACTGAACTATTAATAGTTCCCTTCTTCCACTCTAATGGTTGTCACCTTATACAGAAACCAAGACTAAGTGGAGATGCCACTAATTTACTTATATGAAATCCTATTGAATTCAATGTCATCTGCTTCTATCTACCACAACTGTCATCCTGTATTCCCACCAGAATCTTGACTCCCAGTTTTTGTCTAGCTATCTTCATCTCAGTCCCCTTACACCTCTCAGCCCAAGCCATTGCCTGCTTTCCCAGCCCTCAAACAATACAAACACAGGTAGCCTGGAGACCTGGGAGGTGTGAAATAGCTTTGTAGATACTATACATGCATCATTCCACAGGATGTCCAGCTGCCTTCTCACACATGTGGGTGGACTCTGTTGTGACTTGTGATAACCTGAAGAGAACTCACACCATCATCCATTTTCTCCAGAGAGCTCACAGCTCCAAGCATCTTATGCCTTTTATAGTTTTCCTGAATATTGATGGAGTCAAAAACATTCTTCATGTTCTTAAATGCAACATTTCCTTTGAAAAATTCCTTAGGAATTTTTTAGGTCTCTCTGGCCATTCCTTCAAGCAGTCATGCTTTGCCATCATCAATAGCACAGAGACCAGCTACCTAGCTTTCCTTCTGGTATTACCTTTCCCTGCCTCCTCACCCTTGTATATTCCTTGTACAACAAGGATAATTAAATATAAGATTAACTTCTATCTCCAAAGGAAATATTCCCATATCCATCACTTTGCTCAGCAAAGAATAATTCAGCTACCAGGAACCAATCTCCACAAAGGCAGTGGGAGGATTTTAAATGACAAAGCCCTTAACCTTAAATTAGTTATACTATACAAGTTTCCAGAATAATCCATAAAACTTTGCTTTTGCAAGATGCAACAAATCTTAAATTCCAGGAAGGAATGGTAACACTGGCTTTTAAATTTGCCTTCTTAAAAATGTGAATTTGGGGCCACAGAGATTTTGATTCAGTAGGTCTGAGGTGAGACCCATGACTCTGCTTAACAGGTACTCTTGGTGATTCTGATGCAGGACTCTTTGCTTTGAGAAATGTTTGTAAGACTCAATAGTTTAACTACCATTTAAGTGAAAAATTTGAGTTCCAGCTCCAGATGGTAGGAAAAATCTGAGGAAATTCAGCCCTCAGTGTGTCAATGACTTCTTCCCTCTTCTTATGGTGACAACAGGAGTTCCGAGCATCAGAGGGAGGAGACAAAGAAAGGAAAAAGCTAGAAACATTTCAAATTTCAATGGGAAGCCTCAGAGTTAAAAGCATGGGCATTAGAAAGGACCAGCAGAAAGGGAGTAAACAGCTTCAATCTAAAGGCGTAGGGGAGGTGGTTTCCATGCATAGGATTTCCATATATCAAGCATTCTTAGTTCAAAGAATACGTATACTGGGATTAATATTTTACTTCACCATGCTAGAGGTTGTCATTTTAAGAAGATGAATAGATTTCAAGTAAAAACAGAGAGCAGATGGTGGCAGAATAAGTAATAAAAATCATAAGTCAGATGCAAAATCTTATGAAAATGCCCTGGAAAAGACATCAAGTTTGTTGAGTTTTTTAAAACGGAGAAGAAAAGCTCTCCATAATATCTAAATACGTGATATCTAAATATAGGCAGTATGGGACAGTACTGAGCATGTAGATTTGAGCTAGACAGTCTGAGTTTAACTCCCAGATCCATTACTTACAATCCATGAAAACACAATGCTTTGGATTTCTTTTATTATAAAATCAGACTGATGATAATGGATCTTATAAGACTGCTGTGATGAGTTAATACATGCAAAATGCTTAGAAAGTGCCTGGAACACAAAAATATACTTTAATACAATAAGTGAAAGATATTACTATTTCTTTAAAAGATTTTATTTATTTATTTATTTATTTATTTATTTGGGAGAGAGAGCACAAGCAGGAGGAGGGGCAGAGGGAGAGGGAGAAGCGGACTCCCCGTTAAGTAGGGAGCCGGACTCTGGGCTCATTCCCAGGACCATGACCTGAGCTGAAGGCAGATGCTTAACTGACTGAGCCATCCAGGCGCCCCAAAGATATTGCTATTAAACAGTTTCATATTTGGGGATGTTGATTTCCTTTAAATTTCTCAAAGCATGAATTTGTGATGCAAGGGAAAAGAGCGTGGAAGGCAGGCAGGCAGGAAAGCAGGAAGAGAGAAAGAGGGAAAGAAAGAAAGAAAGAAAGTGAGTGAAAAAGGTTAAAATGAGTTTAAGATTATGAAAGTAGAGGTTAAAAACATTAATAATCTGAATATGGCATTAACTATGGTGAGAAGCCGCTAGTCTCCTTGTGTACCACAATGGCTTCATTCACCAGGAGCTTCTAAAGCCAGAAGTCCGGTAGTTTTTCTGATCAGCAGAAGTATGAAAAAAATATATTTTTTTGAATTTTGAAGTGGGCTGTCCCCAGGACCTGAGCAAGGAGCCCCTTCAACAGGATAGGAAGAAAATGCTTTAGAATTTGGAAAACTAAGAAGAGTTGCTTTGTCTCCAACTTTTTTTTCCAAATGTCGTATCTTGGAATTTTCAAGAAAATGATAACAGAAGAAGGATAGAGAAAAAGAAGAAGAAATGAGGGGCACCTGGGTGGTTCAGTCAGTTAAGCATCCGAATTTGGCTTAGGTCATGATTTTGGGGTCATGAGATCGAGCCCCACGGCGAGTCCTGTGTCTGGTACGTTGGACATGGAGCCTGCTTAAGAATCTCTCTCCCTCTCCCTCTGACCCTCCCCACCCTGCTTCACTCTGTCAAAGAAGAAGGAGGGGGAGAGGAGGGGCAAGGAGAGGGGGAGGGGGAAGGGGGGAAAGAGGGTTAAGGAGTGGGAGGGGAAGAGGAAGAAGAAGGAGAAGAAATAATGATAAAACTTGGATAGGAGCATAATCTGTTTGTCTGTTCTTGCTCACCTCCTAGTGGGCTACTTCACTGAATAGCCATTTGGATATATATTTTAAATGTGCTAATATAAATATAGATATAGAGATAGAGATAGAGATAGAGATAGATAGATAGATAGATATAGATACAGATAGAGATATCTTGTTTTTTCCCAGTCTTGTATAGGACCTTGTTTTTTCCCAGTCTTGGTCTTTAGTACAATTCCTTTTTTCTTGTTTACTTGTCTGTTTTTCTTCAACATACTCTAAGTTTTGTGAGGACAAAAACCATGTTAGATTTGGTTATAATTATACAGTAGAATACAGTCCTGAATACAGTAATAGAGTCGAAGCTTATTTGTTATCATACTTTTGCTTTTGGCTGCAGTAAAATCCATTCAAATTGGTTCAAACAATAAAGGAGATTTTTTTGGCTTAAGGTAACTTAAACTTCTAGCAGTGGGACTTAATTTAGATGAGGCTTGATCGAATGATGATGTAAGGACCTGGTTTCCAGTCCTGACATGAAGATCTTCATTTTCTTCTGCTAGACCTGCTGTAGTTTCATCCTAAGGGTTGGTACTGTCTATTTACAGATGACATGATCTTATATGTTAAAAACTCCAAGAATTACACATAAAATGACTTAGAACTAATAAATGAATTCAATTAAGTTGCAAGACAAAACATCAACGTGTTTGTATCCTCTAACAATGAACAATCCTAAAAGGAAATTAAGAAAACAATCCCACTTACAGTAGTATCAAAAATAATAAAATACTTGAGAATTAACTAATAAGGTAAAATACTTGTACAATGGAAACCGGAAACATTTATGAAACAATTTAAAAAGATATAAATAAATGAAAATTCATACTGTGTTTATGAATTAGAAGACTTTATATTGTTAAAATGTCAATACTAACCAAGATGATCTGAAGATTTCATGAAATTCCCACCCAAATTCAAATGACATTTTTTGAAAATAGAAAAATCCATCCTAAAATTCAGAGAAAATCTCAAGGGACCTTCAATAGCCAAAACAAAACTGGGGGGGGGGGGAAGGAGAAGGCTGGTAGACATACATTCCTAATTTCAAAACTTACTCATTTCAAAACAAAACAGAAATCTAAACAATATGGAACTGGGGAAAAAAAAGCATAAATACACACCAATGGAATATATGGATGCTCTCTACTAAAAAAAGAAGAAAATAGACAAATTTTTCTTCATAAAAATTTTAGAAACTTGTGCATCAAAAGACACTAGCCACAAAGTGAAAAGGCAACCCACAGAAAGGGAGAGAATATTTGTAAATCATGTATGTAATGAGAGTAATATCCAGGACATATAGAAAACTTCTAAAACTCAAAAACAAACAAAACCTAACAACTCAATTTAAAAATGAGCAAAGAACTGGATTAGACATTTCTCCAAAGAAAATATACAAATGGCCAAGAGGAATATGGAAAGATGCTCAGCATCACCAATCAGGGAAATGCAAATTAAAACCACAGTAAGTTTTTTACCTTACACCTGTTAGGCCAGCCATTATCAAAAAACAAACAAAAACAACAGAAAAAGCAATAACAAGTGTTGACAAAGATGTGGAGAAATTAGAACCTTTATGCACTGTTAGTAGAAATGCCAAGTGGTATTGAAAATATGAAAACAGTATGGAGTTTCCTCAAAACATTAAAAATAGAACTACTGTATTACCAACAACCCCATTTCTGGGTATTTATCCTAAAGAGTTGATAACAGGATTTCAAAAAGATAGTTACACCCCCTTGTTCATTGCAGCATTATTCAAATAGCCAAGAGGTAGAAACAACTTCAGTGTCCACTGACAGATAAAATGGATGAAGAAAGTATAATAATATTTATGTGCAATGAAATATTGTTCAGCCTTTAAAAAAACAGCAGTTGCCATATTCTACAACAAAGATAAATCTTGAGAAAATTATGCTAAGTGAAAAAAGCCAGTCACAGAAAAACAAATACTACTTGATCTCACTTATCTGAGGTATCTAAAATAGTTAAACTCATAGAAGAAAGTTGAAAGCGTTTGCCAGGGGTCAGAGATGGGAGAATGTAGAGTTGCTATTCAGGGGGTACAGGATTTTATTCTGTAAGATGAAAAAGTTCTAGAAATCTGGTGTACAATGATATACATTTAGATAACAATATTGTACTGTACACTTAAAATTTATTGAGGTTAGCTTTCATCTTATGTGTATGTTTACCACAATAATAAAAAAAGACAGTTTTATGAAGAATAATATTTTTATAAATTTCGAGACAGAAAAAATGCATGAGAGGCAAGTCAAGTATGAATGCATTAAATGTGGGACCCTGAGAAAATTGAATAAGAAAGAAATTGAGAAGGCACTGTAGATTAATATTCTGCCCAATTATTAATTAAAAGTAAATAGCACATGGTTTCTATATTAGAGCTTGAACTTTTGCTTTAAAAAATCCTATCAGGATATATACTGATTTGTATGAATAAAACCAATTGGTACCAATAAAACCATCCAATGAAACCAATAAAATCTTCACAGGACTTACCTACTATTTAATTCCTCTTCTTCTTCCACAGTAAGTTTTTAATCCTTTGACCTATTATCCGTGTGGTGTGTGTGTGTAACTATTTCTTTATTCTTAATATTCGGTCTTTCTCCCTTTTCTTCCCCTTCACACATCCTTTACATGCTTTCTCTGTGATATATTTTCCAACTATTTTTCTCTTGACCCTCAGTGGTTCCAAAGCCTTCGTTTGTAGACCACTGAAGAGTCATGGAAGAGAAATGGGAGGCAAAGCTAGGTTCAAGGTGGGCATCTCTTGGTTGAGATGCTGGCTCATCGAACTGCACAGATTCACCCTCAGCAAGTTAGAGCACCTAAGACTCAGCTGATCCATTTTAAAAAGCAGAATACATAATGCCTAACTCACAAATTTGCTATAAATACTAGATAAAGTACAAAGTAAATCAAGAGCCCAGTACAGAGGCTGGCACATAACTAGCAGCTCAAAAGGTGTATTCCTTTTCTTGATTTCACCTTCTGCTGAGAAGACAGCATCTCTGCTACCTCAGAGCTCAGACATTGCACAAGACATCTCTGCTTTCTCTAACTTCTATTTCCGTAAACCTTTCAAATACCCTCTAAATGTCCTTATCAAGTTCTACGGACATTTATTTTTAAAGTACTAAGTTCCTTGATCGTTCTTTGTAGCTATCCAGGTTTTCCTTTTCAAGTTGTTGACTTTTATCCTCCACTCTGCGTCCCTCTTTGCTGAGTCCTTTTCTTGGGTCACCAAGTGCCCCTTTCTTTTCAAAACATCCTTTTCAACAGAGTGCTCTATTTCTACTGGCCATATTGCCTAGGAAATGGAATGCAAAATTTGACCCTGGTTGTTGGAATCCTCTCCTTTCTTAAAGGTGACTCACATTATATTATAATTTATATTATAGTCAGAGGACAAAGATGTTCTTATGGCTATGTAGGACAACCGAAATGTCTCCAGTAACCCCTCCCTCATACAGAATGATCATAGAAGCCAGCCACAAAGAAAAGGACAGGAAAGTTTGCTTAAATTTTTTTAAAGAAGAGCAGTCTTTTTATTTTCTCTAATGAAAAATGAAATTCTTGTTTTCTTTTTTCTTCTTTTTTTACTGCAGTCATCTTAACATTGTTTTCAAATCTCTGTTTACAGAAGTAATGTTCTTCCTTTATTTTAACTTACTAACTTCCTTTTGCATGTTTTTGCTCCTTAATTCAAACAGTAAATTGTCTCATTAAAAGCTTCCATTGATATCTTTAGTAACGTAATATTTTCACGTCCTCCCACTTTTGTGGCTTTAATAGTGTAATACATAACTTTAATAGCCAAGTATTGCTGATTAATATTTTCATTTTTCATCATTCATTTTAGCTTTATGCTTTTACTAGATTTCTTCATTCCCCTGAACAGCTTTTCATGTTTGCTCCTCATTTCCTATTTGGCTGAAGTCATGCTATTCTTTATTCAGGAGATTATTATTCTCTGTATTTCGCAGGTAAAAAAATCAAGGCTCCAAAAAGTTAAATATCTTGCAGATTACATAGTTATTAAAGTTACAGAGTGAGAATTTAAACTCATGCGCAGTGAAATGTAGGAGAATTCTGAGCACGCTGCTAGAGCAGAGGACGGATGGAGATGTCCCAGCAAGAAAAGAAAGACATTTCAGGGAAAGCAGCATTTGAGCAGCCCCCAAAGATAAAGAAGGGATTTGCTGTTCTAAGTAGGAAAGGCATGTCCAACAGAGGGAAGGTAGGCCTTGTCATCATGTTAGCTCTACTTCGTACAAATTTTATAAGCAAGATCCAATAGAAAATTGAAAAATCAATAGTTTGTCATGTCATTGACATTCAACATTTATATTTCCTTTTAAAGGCATCATTTTCTATCACTTTTGCCAATCGTTTCATCTTTCCCCCATTTATTTGCCACTGAAACATGGAACCAGGAAAGCTTCCTCTGTTGGTGCTCAAAAGTGCATAGAATCGAGTGTGATAACTTTGGACCAGAGAATGTCTTATCTCCATCAAACTTATCATAGCTCTGGTGTTCTAGCCCCTGCCTTCTGTTATTTCATTTGCTCCTCCCAGCTTTGATGTAACATTAGTCCACATTCTCTCTTCTCTCTGAGTGCTTTTTTCTTGCTTTTGAGCAAGGTTCTAAAGAACTTCTCCACTATTCATAGTTTCTCTTTCTTAGCCTATCCATTTCCATCCTATAAACCGACCACTCCAAGTACTCCAGGATGCCTGCAGTCACTGCCTTGAACACTTTACCTCCATATATGTCACTTAAACTTTGTCTTGCAAGTATTTATCTCATTTTGCTATTTCTGATACAATCCATGCATTGAGTATCAACCAGTGCGTTCTAGTAATCACTCCAGCAGCTACTCAAGTTCATTTTGCTCACCACAATCATTAGCTTTCCTCCTTTCTAGAATGCTTTCTATCTCCATCATTTACAGCCTAGCCTTCCCTACCACTCTTCTCTGGTATGAAAGCATGAGCAAGACTGCTCCTTTCTGGATTGTTTATTTTTGATGCCTTCCCCCTTTTAACAGTAATTTGCTCACCTTCCATAGAGATCTGCAATGTTTCCAAGTTTTTGAAACATTAACTTTAGGAAAGGGAGAACATTCCACTGTTTTTACCATCTCTCTACCTCTGGCCTCCTACTCCCATTAATTACATGGCCTCCTTTACTTTTGATAAGAAGAATAGGTTTCAGCTTTGCATCATAACACTCATTGTTAGTATTACTTTCTTTGGGACTTTGGTCTTACCAAGTTTTTCTTCACTCCGTGCATTTCATTTTAATGCAATGTTTTATTCAAAATGTTCTGAAATATTGAGTTTCATTTTCATGCAAGAGCTCAACCCAAACATTCCCTTACGGTATCTAGTAGATTACCGTGAAACTAGTAACATGGACAGCACTGTGCATATTGAATGAATCATGGATTTGGCTCCTGGGGTTCAACCGTGATTTCTCTGGTCTGGACTACCTGGGCTGTCAATGCTTATTTTATCTTTTATATTTCTTTCTACAGACATAACTAAAGAAGATGAATTGGGAATGACTGGATTCAGGATTAAAAAGCACATTTTGAAGATATGAAGCTTGTCAGGAAAAACGTTGAGATGAATTTGGGGGAGGCTCCAAGTGTTAAACTGAAATGAATGCTATTAACTCTCTGATAAGTGGAGGTACTTGGCAGTTAAAAATCTACATTTATCCTGTAATAATTGTTCATATGTTTTAAATTTTTTTAGAGATTTTTTTTTTAAAGATTTATTTATTTATTTGAAGAGAGAGTGAGCGTGAGCAGAGGGAGGGGCAAAGGGAGAGAGAGAATCTCAGGCAGACTCCCCGCTGAGCACAGAGCTTGATGTGGGGCCAGGATCCCAGGACCCAAAGCATGACCTGAGTGGGAATCAAGAGTTGGATATCCACCCAAATGAGCGACCCAAGTGGCCCTTCAAGATTTTATTTTTAAGTAACGTTTCCACCCAAGTTGGGGCTCAAGCTCACAACCCCAAGACCAAGAACTGCATGCTCTACCGACTGAACCAGCCAGGTGAACTAACTGCTCCTATTACAAATAGTAATTGTTTGTCTTCTGCTTTGTCCTTAAAAATTTGGCAATTTGGGCAAAATTACATTGTATATTTATAAGAATTATGCTGTATTTTGCAATGTACCCATTAGCACTTACATACACACACACACACACACACACACACACAAGCACCACCTCCCAAACATTTGGCTTGTTTTAATAAACACAAATATTAAATAAGTTGAGCAATTTGGAATAATTACAGCTCCTAACTTTTAACATATGCATGTCAATAAGTAGTGATCGACCCTGGAAACAGTTAAATCCACAGATGACATTGTGACCACTGTCATCCCACTATTGTTATTTCTATCACTTTAAATACCTCCCCATATCTTTCAAAAAACTACTCCTCACATTCCAGAATATAACACTCTCATTTTTAAGTCACATCGATATATGTATTTTCAATCCAGGTCTCCTACTTTGCTGCCCAATTCGGGAAAGAACCCTGGAGAAGTCTGTTCCAGTTCTGGTCTGACTCAGTTCCAACAATACTCATGAAGCAACAATAGCAACATCCTTAAGTCTACCACTTACCATCTGCAGGTCACAGGACCAAGTTCTTCTAATGCACGATTTTTTTCAATCCTCACATCAGCCTAGGTGGTTGATGTCAAAGTCTGCTGTTTCCAGGTAGAGGTCATAGTCACAGATGTCGGTCCTTCAGCGTGCAGCCAGCTGCTGCTCTTCCTTATGTGTTCTGTGAGTGGCTGGAGAAAAGTCCTCGGCTGGCCTCGGCTCTGGAGTGCAGTAGGAATCTTCTCCACCGTCATCTGCTGAATGATCAAAAGAGGGTGCTGGCAACTGGCCCACAGCCTTCATGTTACAGACCAGATCTGTTGAGATGGTCTTTCTTCCCATTTCAGAGATGACAAAATTAAAGCTCAGAAAGGTTAATAATGTGTGCAAAGTCACAGAGTCAGTAACCAGTAAAATAGGAACTTAAACCTGAGAGCATACATGTCATTTCAAAGAATATCACCGAAATCACTTCCTTAGCTATATGACCTTGCAATTTCACTTTTCTCACTTGGAAAAGTGGCCTCACTAAAGGAGCCTCCCTCCTCCGCCCTACAGTTGAGAAGATTCAGTGCTTGAATATGCTGGGAACTAGAATATCCGTTCCACTATTCCCCTGAACACCTTACCTATGCGCCTTATTCTGGTGGTAACTTGCCCAGGAGGGGACCTTTTATTTTGGGCCACTTAGAAATCTTAAATCCAGAACCTAGGTCTAAAATAAATCTTACTTTTTGTATCCAATCTTTTAAGTCATAATATATGAAGACCATGCTTTTCTGCTTTCAGAGTTTCAGAGATTATATTGCCAGTTGCCATATTCTTAAGTATTAGAATATATATCCACCTTAAGCTGCACTAGCTCCATATTTGTAAAATTTTATGTTCAGTTGACTGAAGGCTCATTTTCTTTCCACTTCTCGGGCATGAAGCTTTGCCCTTGGCTCAGACTAGATAGCCCTCCCCCTCTCTGTCTTGGGCCTGGGTCCCATCTACAGAAGGCCTATTATTCTGGTTTCCTTTGCTTTTCCCAGCATTCAGTTCTGTGATGCTTTCCCGCCTCTTTGCTTTTCATCTCGGGACTCAGACAAAGCCCTCTCTCATGAAGTGCTCTCTATCTTCTTGAGCTATCTTCTTCCTGCTGCTCTCTTGGAACAACCTCTTATTTACCCTCAGCTATTGTGTCCATTTTCCTTTGTTTTCCCACCACAGCCAGAATTCTATATTCTTCATTTTTCTTTCTCACTTCAAGAAGCCTCTTTCCATGGGATCTTCCCCCTGACAGCCCCAGGAACTCCCCCATTCAGGTGAGTTCGTGTGACTTGCTCCAGTGTTTTCTATCAGACCCTTTCATCCCAGAGCCTGAAGAGGGCACAGCTGCTTGTGAATCTCTCTTATTATAACAGGCTGTGGGGAGATTTGTCCTTCTTCATCGTGAAGGTTACAAACAGTATCACTGTGACAAGGGACTCTACAGTGTCCTTGCTCCCCACACCCAAATCACTTCTTGATAGCATAGCGACCCAATGATGATAACCTCACTCACCCTATGAAAGGCAGAGCCCTCCCTTGACTTAACTGGAAGGTTACTTGCTATTAGCTGCTTGGTGCCTGTACCAATTCCTGCTCCATGGCTCTTGCTACCTATTTGCCCCTCTCTTTCTGAAGATCTGCTGTTTTGATGTTTTCTCTCCTAGGTCCTCAATAAACCAAATAGCTCAGGCTATGGAAATTTTCCTATATCCTCAGACTTGCACTTCTACTGCAAAAATTTTCCCCACCTTCCTGGGTTATAGCTGTTATCAGCTACACACTAATGGGTTTAACCAATCTTATGATTAGAAGTCTAAAGGAGAAACTGGTTAGCCAAGTCATCCAGAATAAGAACTGTTGAGAATTGTTTTGCCGTCTTTGAGAGACCCCACTTTCCTGTTGGGGCTTAAAATTTAAACTGTATCTAATTTGAACCATAATTTTGACAATTATTTTACATGTGCTTCTACAGATTTTTTTTTTAAATACAAAGTCTTTATTACATTTTTAAAATAAGATTCTGGAAAATCATTATTTTGGAACAGTCCTGAGCACAGGATTATTTCTCAATATGTCAAGTTGTAGTTAAAAAAATGTTACAAGTCATGATGATCTCATGTGCAACACATCAGTGGGCTTATTCTCTGAAAGTAGTCAGTTGTTTTAGCAAATAATTATTCAATCTCATTCTGAAGCTCCTGTTGAAACAAATGTCCTAAAAACATATCTGCTTAAGCACTTTGATAAATGAAACATTTCAGTCCTTTAAAGCTCTCCTTGAGTAAATGACACATTTTGATTGAATTTTGTGCAACATGCAGAGATTAGCTGATGGCATTAACCAATTTTTCAGGCATGCTATGGTTCACACAGCCAGTGTTTATAGATTCCTCCCAGAGTGGAACTTATCTAACACTCTTTGCCTTCACATCATCTGCTGATTTCTATAGATTTATGTAGTTGACAAAAGACCTTCCAGACACAACTCTAACAATGACAAAATTGACACAAGTCAGCCAACCAGTGCTTTTAGCCCTTGGTCGGACGTCTTGGTGCCAGATGGCCACATGACCCAATCCTGCCCCATCACAGTGGATGGGTGAACTGGGGATTGGTGAACAGTGCATGTTTCTTAGAATCCCAGCAAGCACTTTGCTACTCTGAGGCAAGTCTGCCTAAGAATGAAGCAAACACACTGTGGGGAGAAAAACCTAGAAACCCTCAGAGAAAGTCAAGGTCACTATAAGGATCACCCTACTTCTGGATTTCCATTTACGTAACCAACAAATACCCCTTTTCACAAACTGGTTTGAGTATGGTTTCTCTTATTTTACAATCTAAAAATGCTTACCTGAGACATCTCTGGTGTACTACGAACTCTCCTAGGAAGACTATGGGGGTTATATGACTCCACTCTCGGGAAATTTGTTTGATCTTTAAAGTGCTATAACTTACACATGTAAAACGGTAGCTTACGGTACTGAGATGGTATAGGATTTGCAGCTATCTCAGTTAATGATGAAAAAGGCACAAAGATACTCAAAAGAAAAAGAGATCAAGAAGGGCTATGCCAGAGTGTCTTCTCTGGGCCTTGAGCGATGGGTGGAATTTGGATACAAAAGGAATGGTGAATTGAACAGAAAAAAGTGAAAACACTGGGCCAGAATGGACATTGGGTACCTGTAGGTCAGTGCAACTATGGTTCAAGCATAGAGATCCCTGCCTGAGATAGAGCAGGCCATAAGGTGAACTGGGTCAGATTATAGAAGCTCTTGAAGGACAACCAAGGAGATCCAAATTTTATTACAGAGCATGAATAGCCACTAGATATGGGTTTTAAATTTATAATATTCTTATTTGAAATTATAAAAGGTTTACACACCCACTGTAGAGAAGCGAGGGTGAGGAAATAACATGAAAAGGAAATAAAATTAGTTGATATTACTGAAAGAAAACACTATTTTGATTTGGACATATTTCATTAACCTTGTCCAATATGAGTGCCTGTATTTAACAAAATTGTGATCATATTGCCTACACAGTTTTGTACCTTCTGTTTTCACTTCATATATCCACATGTTGCTAATAACTACAAATGGTCCACAATACAACTGTTAGATCCATTATTTTTATTTTGTCATGTACTATTGTTAGATAAGTAGAATTGTAATTTTTAGTAGGAAAATATTATGAATGAAAACAGTATTTAAGAAAAAGTTATCTTCAGGAGTCTGAATTGTAAGTAAAGTGTGGGGAGAAATCTTTCGTTCAGCTAAATATTTATCTTAATCTCACTATGAAAGATTGTGAATCAGAACTTGACTGAGTACTGAGAGAAAAAAAAAAACTGTTGAGGAATTTTGAATAATATTGTGTGGCCTTACTAGGTTATTAGTCATGACAGATAGAAATAAGTTAAAGTCGCTAAAACAAAACTTGAATAAGAAAAAAAAAACATAATTATCAGGAAAGAAGAATCTAATAATAGAGCTTTTGAGGAAGATAGTTGTATTTCACACATCCTGAGAGTGAAACCATCTCAAAACAGCCAAGTGGAAATGAAATATCTAATAAGCAATTTAAAAACTAAGCTTAAAATTAGTTGGAGAGCAAGAAAAGGAAAAATATTAATAGCTCTTATTTTTTCTAGCTCTGACCTTGTGACATTTGCTGCTTACATACTTTCCAGTAACTACCTATGTGCTGCGCACAAGTGTAACTCAAGAGAAAAAGGCTATATACGGTACAACTCACCAAATGGAGTAAAAGGTCAAGAAATGGGGCACCTTGAGGTCCAATGGCAAGAGAAAATGAAGTCACTTGAGGACACCAACATGAACTGGTACCAATAATTTTGTGTCCATGTGTCACTCATTCAAGATGAAAAATCAGTAGGTCCCCAAAGGAAAGTCAAGGTGGTGTGAAGAAGTTAGAGAAATGAATGCCAGGCACAAAAAAAACAATAGACCTCACTATAGAAGACAATTGTTCCCATAATCATGACAGCCAAATTTTATTGTGTGCCAGGCATTGTACCAACTTGATTTATATCCTTACAACAAATTTCTGATGCAGGTCCTCATAGGAGTTTCCTGAGGCCGTGTAAAAAATACCCACAAAACAGGTGGCTTAAACAGACAGAAATTTATTCTCTCACAATTCTGGACCCCAGGAGTCTGAGGTCCAGATTTCAGGAGGCTGTACTCCCAGTAGGGCTGGAGGCTTGGGGAGAATCCTCCTTGCCTCTTTCAGCTTCTGCTGGCTGCCACATTCCATGGCATCTGTGGCCCATGGCCACCTTACTGCTTCCTCTGCCTCTTTCTTCACATCAGCCTCTCCTCTTCTGTTTGAATCTTCTCTTCTATGTCTTATAAGCACACTTGTCATTATATTGAGGGCCCAACACAAGTTGATCTTATCTCAAGATCCTTAATGTAATTATATCCATAAGGATCCTTTTTCCTAATAAAGTAACATCTGTAGGTTCCAGAGATTAAGATGTGGAAGTATTTTTTGGAGACCACCATTCATCCCACTACAGTATTATAATCATCTTCACTCTAATGCAAACTCTGTAGAAGGTAATGTAAACAAAAGCTATTGGTTTAGCAGCAGTCCCACAACTACACAGTGAGGACAGCCATCTTTAAACCCAGGTGGTCTAATTCCCATGTCCCATGTCTGTGGTCTTAAACACTACACTGTATGTGACACGCAGAGCATAGGAGATGAAATAGTGTAGAATAATAGTCAGGATCAGAGATTTAAAAGAAAATGCTTCTACCAATATCAGGACAGAGACAATACTCCTTGACCACAGCAAGCTATGGGCTTCCCCAGTTTGGAGTGAGGATACATTACTTGTTAACGTCAAGATCACACTGCATATACATATTTTTGCCTGAGTGAGTTGTTTGGTTAACTGTATAAATTTGATTTTACAATATGGGAGTCATAACTAATATTTTATTATCTTTACATTAATCCCCCAGTTACAGATTGATCTCTGAAATAGATGGGCCTCATTGACTACTATTTTAGTCAAAATGTAGTCCACAGAATAGGAAATACCAGAAAAGGAATTCTCCATCAAAAAGGTGCTTGGACAATATAAATCTGTGTCTGAATAAATCCTTGGAGGTGGACTTCTACCCTCAGTACATAGGATAGTGCCTTGCCTATAAAATAAAATGAAAAAACATTTTTTGAGAGACTAATCTCTTGACCTATGCAGGTATCTGACCTAGCAAATATCAGACATAAGTACATTATTTAGTTAATATAAGGCTGCTTTGCTTTCTTTTTTAATTACCCTTTACTTTACCATAGTAGAAGACAATTCAAACCATAGGAAATTTCCTCAAGGAACAGTAACATTGGCTATGAATACATGATCAAAGATCATTACTGCAAAATTCTAGTAAATATGACCTTGGAATATTGTTACTAATCAGTATAGCATTTATAGGACATGACCACATGAGGAATTCCACACCAACTTGTTAGCTTAATATTTGGGGGCAGTGCTATTCTTTCTTGCTAAGGATGTGCTAAGACTATTAGGAAGATGTATGCTGAACTTTTCTTACTGTAAACATATTATTACCATCTGTGGCTCATTCTTATATCACATACATTTTGATTTTTCTCCTATATTCCTAACTTTTCAACCACACACCTTGGGAGGAGAGCCATGGTACAAGGTCACCTGTCTGCAGAGGGACAAATAGCTTTGTAACAGCTCATCTTCCTCGAAAGGGTCCAACTTCACAGGCCAGCAAACCAAAACAGTGGCGCTAAAACTTTGTTCCCCACCTTGAAGTAGTTTCTCTCCTCATACTTTTAACTTCCCTCCTTCAGAGAGAAGATTATCGTGGTCTGGTTATACTTTGTATCAATCCATGGCAAATGGGTACTGTTCTTACATGCAAAATAAAGAGAAGGAAATTCTAGCTGCTGGAAACATACTGAGACTTTTTTTCTTAATTTATATTAATGCCCATAAAAAGTATTGAACTGCCCATGAAAAAGAAGCTGTGAATACTAATTGATGGTGTGTCAAGATGTTGGAAAAGCATCAGAGATGAGAGAAAACACCATAAATATTTGATTTAACCATATATATTATGACTCTTGTTCATATTAGGTACTATGGGCTTTGCAAAAGCAAACACCAGCATTATTAAATATATCCATAGGCCCCAAGCAAACTTCATCAGGTTTTAACTCTAAACCCTATTCTATGTATCTTCCTTCATAGATGAGCCTTCTTAAAATCACTTTTAAGGTATTTATTTTGGTTATCATTTAGTGAGCTCCTATCATACACTAGTCACTATGTATACACGTTACATGATATCTAATTTAATATTCACCACAATCTTATGAAGTAGGAATCACTGATATTTCCATTTTGTAGATTATTAGAGAACCAAAGCCCAAAAACGTCATGAAATTGCCCAAGGTTACAGAGCTTCCACACACTGCTTACATCTTTTAAATTTTTGGTGAGGTCACTCTAATTGAACCTTGAATGTCCAAAGACAAAGTCAGCTGTCAAGTGAACCTACAGAGGATACTTATATTTATAAAAGGAATATTTTCCAGATCATGCTTCTTCCGTAGAGGTTATATAGAATTGCAGGGAGCTGTTCCAGGTTTCAAAGTGTGCCCAAAAAAAAAAAAAAAAAAAAAAAACCCTCTATTTTTCTACAATCCAATTTAAAGCTGATTTGAGCTACCTGTCTTCCTAACAGAATCTCAATCTCAGTCAACATAGGGTGTTTGTTCCCCTTTTTCTGGAGTTAAGGCTAAATTTTCTCTAGTGTCAAGGGAGTAGGGGAAGGACATCCATCATATTGACTGCATTTCTGTTTGTTCCTCAGAAGCCTACAGGAGTTCCTACGGAGTCATTTCTTACTTATGCTCCCCAAGGTGGCTCTAGACCCTACTCTGTCAGCTGCTCAAATCTTCTATGAAAGCATGAAAATTGTCTGCCCCTGCATACCGTAAGGGCCATGGTAAGTCATATGGTGGTACCCAAGGCCATTTTTTGTACACATTGTATTTCACTGATCCTTAACACTGAGGACGCAGGGAACTCCGTGAAATGACCAAGACTCTAGACTCATTCTGGAGCCACTTCCGGTCTAGGGTCTTCCTGTATACAGAGCTTCATCTGGAAAGAGAGGTGCCAAATGCCTCTACAATTAGATTCCTCCAGACCCCTTCTGGAATAGTTTTGCCCTAACCTGGGAAATCGGCCAAAGCTTGGATGCCAGAGCACTCCCCCTTCCTCAAAGATCCACAGTATCAATGCCTCCCCTCTTGGTTTCTCTTTTTCTCTCCCTGAGGCATCTTGTCCAGATGCCTGAGATGCAGTGCACTTACATCATGTTTTCTCCAGAGTCAGTTGTGTATTTTGTCTCATGAGTCATCAGCTTCTGTCTATGGTCTGTCTATGGTCTCTGCTTTGTAAACTCACAGGCAGCTAAAAATTTCAGTGTTGATCTTGCTCTTGCATTACTCTTTCCTTGAAGCAACAAATATCTAGCCATTGGTTCCATGAAAGGCCCAAAAGTGAAAGAAAATATTGGAGAAATATATCTTTATATTTCAAATATTATACTATGGCATACATACAGTTGGTCATCCCTCCAAAAGAAACCACGAATGAATATATCCACCTGAAAGGATATATTAGTGTTTGGTGAAAGAGCAATATTTTTGTTTTATTTTGTTCTAGACAGAGATACTAAAGGTCTTGCCTCAATTCCAATGTGTGAGTGTGTTGTGTTGTGTGTGTGTAGAGGGGATGGTTTCCCATACTACCCAGCAGTTCTTGAACACCCATACAGTGTCTTAAAATCCAACTCAATTCCAACACTACGCACCTGTAGATATCATCAGATTCCACAGGTTCAGGGCTCAGTCCTACAAGACTGCTCCCTCCATCTTTCACCTTCTTACACACACTTTAGACACCAGTCACAATTCCAGATCATCACCTGGGCTTCTGAGCAACCACCTATAGACTGGAGGTTCCCACAACCCCCTCCTTGGGTTCAATTACTTTGTTAGAGCAGCTCATAAAATGCAGTAAAACATTTTACTTACTTACTAGATTACAAGTTTATAATAAAAGGATATAACTCAGGAACAACCAGATGGAAGAGATGCAAAGGACAAAGTATAGGGAAAGGGCAGAGAACTTCCATGCCTTTTCTAACTATGCCATTCTCCCAGTACCTCCATGAGCTCACCAATGCCAGAAGCTCCAAACCCTATCTACTGGAGATTGATTCTCCCCAAAGCAGGGGGTTTCTGAAAGTCCTAATCTTCTAATTATATGGTTGGCTTTTTTGTTGACCATCCCCCTACCTTTAGATGACCCAGACACAGTCCAAAGTCACCATGTTAACATAATAAAGGGCACCTTTGTCATTCTCATCACTTAGGAAATTCCAAGGGTCTTAGGATCCAGAAATGAAAATGAAGACCAAATATATACTTCTTATTATAAATCACAATATCACAGATACAAAAAAGGAAGGGAGGCTGGAAACAACTTATAAAAACATGACCTCATGATGTATTATTTTTTTAAATACCCACTGCCTGCTCCTCATCTAACCTAGAGAGAATTTTAAGGAATAGAATATGATCTTATATAGAGTTAAGAATTTACCAAATTCTCCTGAATCTATTTATTTGGTTGCAGTTCTTCTTATTGCTGAGGTAAATTCATCATTACAAGAATTTCCACATCTTTCCCTAATCACAATGTTTCCTCAGCTCTCCCATTAGAGAGTTGATCTCCAGCGCACAGTTATCCCTTGTTGTTGTAACAGAGGATGACCACCAACAGAGTGGACAAACCATACTCTTGTGTTTTTAGGGTTTTTTTCCTCTTTCTCTCACAATGAATAATGAATGTGATTCATGTAACTAATTCGGCCCAGGGTCAACAAAATATCTTGGGGGTAGGATGCTTTTACAAGAAAGAAACTAGCATTTACTTGGAAATTTCTCTCTATCCAGCACCAGCACAGGACCACTACTTAATCCATTTTCTAATTTAATTTTGAAATGAGATCAAAGGTAGGTCTTACTTTCTTCATTTTACCGATATGAAAACTGAGGAACCATATCATAGCCTCATCATCAGTAAGGAAAAAAGTAGTGTTCAAACTCAGGTGCTTTTTAATGTGAGCTCATGCTTCTGAATGAGAAGATATCAAAGACTGGCACTTGCATGATGAGAAGAGGTATCTCCACAATGAGCAAAAATATGGGATACTATAAGGGAATGTGAGAAAGGAACTTAAGCATAAATTTGATGTCAGAGGTACCAGAGATCTTCAAGCTGATAGTAATTTGTATTATATTGCAACAAATGAAAGACAAGAAGACCTGAGCCCAAGACAGTGCAATGATTGAGAACCAAGAGAAAGAGGAAGATCCAAGAGATGTCAATGATGTAGATGGATATAGACATTGCATTGCTAAAAATGATCCACACAGAGCTACCAACAGGTGCTGCTAAACTGGCTTTCCAACTTGGAGTGCAAGAGTTTTGACTTAAGTTTCATTTGGATCCTACTGGAATGTGTATCCTTTCTTAACAGTACACCTAGACTTCAGTTTCTGGTCTTTGTTAAATTTGGAAATTTCATAACAGGCTTGTACAAAACAACTAAAATTCATGTTAACTAAATAGTAAGCTTAAGTGCATGTTTATATGTCAACAAAAAGTCATTGTCTTTTATTTAATTGTTCAGATATAACTACATGGTAGCACTACTCTTAGATGCCAATCCTTCCTCAATGAGATGAGGCACTTAGCTAGATGTATTTACCAAAAATGCTTTGGTCTTGGTCCTATCCAGGCTCTTTTGTTGCCTCTGTATATGCATGTGTGTAGGATTACACACACATTCTGTTCTTCTGTTTTATGCTAAAGAACTTGTTTCATCTTAACTGGATGCTTTGCTCTGTCAATTTGGATGTTCTGTCAGTCTTGAAGTCTGCAATTATCAGCCTTCTTCAGCCATGGTATTTCCATAATGTTAGTTTTTTATTTTTGTTTTTCTATGTTCTACTGCAGAGATCCATGCACATGTAGAAACTGGAAATGATGACACACTCTTCCAAACAAGCACTGGGAATGATCTCTTCACACACTACTATTTTAAGCAGGATTTTATATGGGAAGAGAACAACTTCTGCATTAATATTCCCTCCATAAATCCCTCGGTATGAAGCAGAAGGAAGAAAGAAAAAGAGAGAGAGAGAGAGAGAGAAAGGGGAAGAAGGGAAGGAAGAAAGGAAGAAAGGGAGGGAGGGAGGGAGTGAAAAAACATGATTATTTTTTGTACCATTAAAGGTTTCTTATACCTGCATTAATTATAGTTAAGCCTGTCTGTATTAATTCATTTGAATTTGCTCTTTAAGCATTGCATGCCAATTGATTTATAAGCAATAGAAACACATAAAAGTTAAGTTCCTTGAACACAGTAAACCTTAAACCAACGTTAATTTTTTATTTCCTTTGAAAAAATGTGTTATGTTGTCTACTTTTAGATATAAAATTTTATTCTATAATAAAATTAACAATAAAGTACTTACTTTCTAAAAAAATATGGAGAGTTGGCCATTTCTGATCATTTATAGAAAAACTAAAACATGATTAAGGAAGAACAGACTGCCAGACAGGTATGGGCATATAACTTGGTTGGGTGCTCATGCTAATACTTACACAAATCATATGCTAACCTATGTTATGTCACTTCTAAAATATATTTGATCGATATATAACATTCACCTTCACTGTCTTCACTTTAATTTAATTTTGAAATGTCTCTTTACTATATTACTAGAGTATTTTGTAAATTCATTCATTCAACAAATAAACCATTCAACAGATACTGCATGTAAGGCTCTGTGCTACCTCCATGTGATAAGAGATATGAAAGAGTTTCATAATCTTCCCACAAAGACTAAAATGACATAAATATAATAGAGTTTTATTTTTTTATTTATTTTAAACATATTTTTTTCAAGATTTATTTATTTGAGAGAGTTTGTGAGCATGAGTGGCGGAAGGTGCGGAGGGAGAGAGTCTTCAAGCAGACTCCCCACTGAGTGGAGAGCTCCACAAGGGCTCCATTTCACAACTCATGAGATCATGGCCCGTGAGATCATGGCTTGAGCTGAAACCAAGAGTCCGGCACTCAACGACTAAGCCACCCAGGCACCCCCATAATACAGTATTAAATGCTCAGTGCTAAGGATGTGTTTTCAAACTGCACTATTAAAGTTTAGATGAAGTGTGGAATGTAGGTATTTTCAGAAAAACAGGAAAATACAGTTTCAAATGACTCATGCTCTTGGTTCCAGAGATATAGAAAAACTAATACCATATTACCTCATTTTGAACTGCGAATTCTTTCTGTCTAATTTTTTGTGGTTGGAACTCACGTGGAACACACGGTTCATTCTCTCTGCCAGACCAGCCAACGTATTCCGTGGCTTTCTGTGAGTGTGAGTTTACACTGCACTGGTGGAGGAAGCCTCCAAGCAGGAGGGCTGGCCGGTGTAGGGTGCACAGACCATGTTTTGTGCCACAAAACACAACAGCTATATCAAATGAAGGCTTTTGGTGGATGATAAAATGTCAATCCAGTCAAACAAATATGTTCTCTTCACTGCGGTGGCAAATATTTTCTTCCTCCTGGCTTGCCAGCTCCTTTCAAAACTGATTCCCAAAGCTTCTTTTCCTTTGTTTAGGTTTTGTGTGGAGCAAATTAATTCATGATTTGTTGTTATTTTTTTAAAAAAAAAGGGCAAAACAAAACAAAACAACCACCAAAAAATACCTCTTTCTCCAACCTTCCTCCAAATACCCACAGGAGTCCACCCAATAGAATGGCCTGAAACAAAACACTTTTGTTCAAAGCCAGGAAGGCCGGCAGACCTGCAAGTCTGCCCACAGCTCCCTGTATCACGGGTAGCTGCAGAGAAATATGCAAACTGGCAAACTGGGTACATTTTACTGGTTTACAACAATATGTTTTATTGTTCTCTCACTAAGTTCTTTGCCAGGGGCAAGGAGCCCTGAAGTAGCTGGCGGGAGCCCAGACACAGCTGTCAGCGTGAGCCTGACCACTTCTGGCATTGCTTTCTCAGCCAAGAGGCACGGCGATTGCTTACCAATAAGTCATGATGAGTTGATAATGCAGGGGGACTGAATCATAAATATTTCAGCATTTAAGTGTGTTTTTTCATCCACAGCGACACAATACTGCAATGGCAAAAAGGATCCTCCCTTACAATGGGCAGTTACAGTGAGGTGGGAACAACTATTAAAAAAAAAAATGAAAATAAAACTACTTTTAATTGAGTATATTAAATGGCTGATCTATAATGGCTAAAAGAGAACGCTACTCAAAATAGAGCTTCCTTTGAAAATGGCCTTAAGTCTATACCATTTGAGCATTTTTTGATTGTGAACTCCTTATAAAATATGGATTTATTGTGCTAGCAATATGAAAACCAAACAGTAAATTATCTGAAATGAATCAGAATAGATAAGAAAAAGGGGGGGAAAATTGGTTGTATGTGACCAGCCGTAACTGATAGGATGGTACTCGGGACGTTTTGAAGGATCTCCCCACTGAATTTTCATCAGCTCTTTACATCACCAGTTTTCATTATGTGTTTGATAATTATTAATATTCTACTTAGGGATATCCCATTAAGATGGATTGCTTAAAATATTCATAATTCTTTTTTCCATTCCTTAAAAAAACCATGTGGGTTCCAAAGCCTTCTAGGAAATGTTGCATGAAGCTTCTGCAGCCTGACTCTCATGCAGTTTGAGCTTCCCTCTCTCTCTCAGTCCAGGGCACTTCATTCTGTTCTCTCTTCTCTACTCCTGTTCTCTCTTCTCTACTCCTTTTCATCCAAGCTTTCAAAACGCCACTAAGAGAAAGGAACTAGGACATTTGTAGCCACAACAGCGCCACGGAGTGCATGAGACCAGGTTTGGAAGCCAACCTTGCAGCTCACTGTACCTGGGGCTGATAATACTTCACAGTGCCGTGTGGAGATGAAATAACCCACGGCTTCCGAAATTTTGAAGTGAAGAGAAATACATATTACTGTATTTCAGTGACAAGGAAAATAATGTAAATATGTCACGTTTTGTGCCTTGATCGAAAATGCTTCCAAATCAAGAGAGTCTTCATTGTGTTTGTTTCCTTCATAAATTTTAAATCAAGTCCTGGAAATATCAGAAAGATTTCATATGGAAAGGGAGGGCAACTAAAGCAGAAATTTTTTGGTAAATAGAGGTTGATCTGTTTACTTGAAGTAGAAGCAAAGTAATTTGCTTTTTTTCTTCAGTGGGCATTTCCCTCCCTGAATTTTCCAAACAGACTCAGAGAATACATATTTTCAGAAGTATATAGAATAAAATAGTATCTGTCTTCAGATCCTTCTATTTTATTACCCTGTTTAGGTGGGAGGAGACTTGATTTATCGAAGGTTGCAATTTTCCTCATTTATCTCCTGCAGCACTGTTTGGTTTTATTTGTGGGTTCATTTCATGCCTAATACTTTTAAAAGCAAAGGGACACATGTTTCTGGTTATGTTCAGGGAGTTCTTTTCAAGCTGTACATGAATCAATGATTTCTCACACCAGTGTTGTAAACAGTCAATACCTGATCAACTGTGACCAATAATCCAAAAACAGAAAATGCTAGCCTGAATCAGCCAAGTGACCTTGTTTAAGCAGAGAACTGAGAATATTGGGTTAACAACCAAAGCCGGATTTCAAATTTCTCCCCAGTTGCACTGCTAATTCTCTTTTGAAGCACTAGATGGCACTATGAATTCACTTAATTTATACCCAAAAAGCCCAACCATAATTTCAAACAGAAAAAAAGATGAGAATTTTCCTTAACTGATGTGATAGTCTGACACATATTCTTAAGGAAATGAATTTATATGATGTAACAGTTATTACATTAAGTTTCAGCGGGGGGGAAAAAAAAACGGCGTCTTCTTTTGGCAAGGGAAATGTGACTGTTTCTACAAACACACACCAGTCAAATCAATGCTCAGAGTCTAGTCAGAGAAAAAGAGTCAGATGTGCTTGTTGCCTAACTTGACTACTTTCTTACTTTCTTGACTACCTGATAGTCAAAACACTCAGGCCAGTTTGTGTGTGTCAATACAGGCTGCAGTATTTATGTTATAAAGTGAACTTCTGTGTTTGTTAGATTTCTTTGCTGCTGCCTTTGTAGTCTGGCTGGTTAGTTCAGTTGGTTAGGGCACTCTACTAATGAGGCCAAGGTCACCCCGGTTTCCATCCTTGCCTGGGGGGTACGTTCTCCTCACAGAGAGAAAGGCTGTTTCTGGACTAGAAACCGTGACCTTAACTCTGACCAGCCATCTCATGAATGCCTGATCTTCAAAGATGACTGTATACGAAAATCTGGATGATCAGAATAAACACATCATTACAAGGAGATAAAAGCAACTCAAAATGTATATCCTTTTAACAGGAGATCTGCAATGCCATTTTTTTTTTTCTCTAGAAAGTACTCGGAGACTACTTCTAAAATCAACACTGTTAACTAACGAAGTTGTGTTCCTTGTCCGTCCATCCTAACATAACCTAAAGAACCTTCTCTATGCCAGGCAGGGCACTAGACGTTGACGACTTAACCATCTCAGTAGGGAGATAGATAGGCAAACATGTATTAGAGAAGGTGGGAGATACCGTAATAGATATATACATAAACTGCTAAGGAAGCAAAAAGAAAGTCTCACTTTCAGGCAATCGTATGAGCTAGATGGTAAAGGACTGATGAGAGCAAGAGCCAAATGTAGACAAGAGCATTCAGATGAAAAAACAATGTGTGGAGACAGAGGTTGTTTGAGAGAGGGGCATGTTTGAGAACCTAGAAGTGCTTCCTGTGCCTAGAATTTTGGGTATGTGGTGGGGAGTGGCAGGCATTGAGCTGACAAGGAGTCCACATTTAATCAGTTAAGCTTTACATAATCTAAATTTAAAAAGCGACAAAAGCCAAAATATAAAATAAATACCCATGAATCCTCACTAACATGAATAAACAGTTGAATAAATAGGAAAATGGGGGAGATGGGATAAATCTCCTCTCCAGAAGAATCCTGAGTTAATGTATGCAAATACGACCCCGTCAAGAAGGGGGAACGTAAATCCCTCTCCTTCCGTGTGGTCTGAACATACCTTTTTTCAGACAGTACAGTATGGAAAGAGGGATAAAAGAGTGAATTACCATGGAAAAACCTGGCAAACACACCTCAGCCAGGTGATCAAGGTAAACATTAACCCTGAAAAGTCATGTTCATGGTACTTCATCACTAGGGCCTTCTTCCTCAAAACCCATGACCTCAATTTAACCATGAGATCAGACAAATCCCAATTAAAGAACATTGTGCAAAATATCTGACCAACGCTTCTCAAATTGTCATGGTTATCAAAAACAAGGAAACTGTCACTGCCAAGAGGAGCCTAAGGAGACATGACAGCTAAGTGTTACATGATATCCTAGATGGGATGCCGGAGCAGAAAAGGACAGTAGGTTAAAACCAAGGAAATATGAAGTATGGATTTCACTTCATGGTAGAGCAATATTGGCTCATTAATGTTGATAAATGTATCATACTATTATATGACATTAATAATAGGAGACATTGGGTGCAGGAAACATGAGAACCTTTTGGACTACCTATGCAGTTTTTCTGAAGATACAAAGCTACTCTAAAAGAAAAAGTTTAAAAATCTTAGTAGCAAATTATCATTTTGAATAAAATTAATGTATTATTTTTTCAAGAGTTATCTGTAAAAGTGGTAACATTCTCTACCTCTGCCTACCCTCGAAAACAGAGGAGGGGAGGAAAGAAGGAAGGAAAATTGACCTGGACTCTGGCCTCAAAAATATCTATACATTGAGAGTGCCATATAACATACCCATGTAGCACAATAAAGTGATTATAAAATAACTGATGGAAAGAGCCATTGTCAACTCCATCCATGATCAGTGGACAAGGGTGAGGAATTGATTACACATAATACTCACCTGAGAATGTGAATTGTGTTCCCATATTTTTCCTTGGTGGGATGATTGAAAACAGACCAGTGGAGTCCATGTTCGACATCTAAATTCTTCAAAGTCTTGTTGAAATATGGACAATCAAAGGATACCACTTTAAGTCATTTTTACACAGCAAACAAAGCCTGGGCTCCTTCAGGCACCACGGGGAAGAGACGTAATGGAACACATTTATAAGGAACCAGAGAGATTCCTTCTTATTCATGAGCGAACATGGCCCATTATAAAGAATAATGGCTATGAACAGGATACACTTGTTCCACCCATTTCCAGGTGAGGAAATGAAGGCTCAGAAAACCTGCTCCCATGATTGCAACAGTGGAAAAAAGAAGGGCAGCCTCAAGCCTGTTTTGCAAATGAATCCTCTGTACATTGTGTTCTATGTAAATGGTATCCCCTGGAATTGCACAGCAGGTAGAACTGAAGAAGTCATCACAAATCCAGGACGTCTGAGCTCTAGTTTTGTGTACTTGCTTCTCATTAGGGACAGTTGAATAGGGACTATTCACCCAGTGATATTTTTATTATTGCAAAAAAGCAATTGTTTTGCTCACTCTGCAGCTTGCCTTGGCAATGAGAAATACCATCATTGTACCAATCCAAGGGCAAAAACATGATGTGTCCCTTACTCAGCAATTAAGGGGAAAGAGCATTTCTTTCCAGTAATACCTAATAGGCTATGTTTAATACAAGTTCATTAATACTGAGGAAAAAATTTATAATAACTCTTCTATTATAACTCTCAGTACATTTATGATATTAAATTTGTCTTCTTACTTTAAACTTACTCGTTTACTTACATGCTGAGAAGTTTCTTTCATTTAAGATGTTTTATGGAAAATTTTGATCATCTTCTGAATTATTTTGTGTCTTTGAGTTATTTTCACAATGAACAGTAAGAAATATATTATGTAGTGATACTGTAGATTCATGCAAGCATACACATACATTTAACTCAATTCATAGGATAATACACATGCTTCATTTATTCAATCACTCATTTTTTTAATTCTATTCTCATTCATTTATTAAGTTCATTTGTCACTCATTAAATAATGAGAACCATTAATTTTATATAATGACTTACTGTTTAAAGAATATTACCTTAAATATTAATTCACAAAATATATCCATACTTTTACTAAACAAAAAATAATTTTAGAATCCTTTATATTTTAGATATTATACTAAAACAATGCCAGATATATATTCAGACTCAATGCATTTTTATTAAACTAAATAAACTTTCTAACTTAAACATGTTGGTTACTTGCTGTAATTGCTAACCAAATGATTTTAACATGTCTTGGACACTGACTTTTTTACTTAAAAATCATATTAAATATGCTATCAGCAAAACTGATAGATTAAGATAGATATAATTAATATAGGTATATATATCATAGATTAGATATAATATATATCTATTAAACCTCACTTCTCAAAAATTGCCTAAATGGCATGAATCCTGTTTAGCATACTTTTTTCAAAAATAAATGAAATAGTTGAGGTGTTGATAAAGAGGTATAACATTCAGGGGCACCTGGGTGGCTCAGTAGGTTAAAGCCTCTGCCTTCGGCTCAGGTCATAATCCCAGAGTCCTGGGATCAAGCCCCGCATTGGGCTCTCCGCTCTGCGGGGAGCCTCCTTCTTCCTCTCTCTCTGCCTGCCTCTCTGCCTACTTGTGATCTCTGTCTGTAAAATAAATAAATAAAATCTTAAAAAAAAAAAAAGAGGTATAACATTCATGTAACAAATTATAAATTAAAGTTATATAAATCTTTTTTTCAACATAAACTTGAATCTTGACTGACTTTTATATGGAAACTATAGAAATGAATACTTCTTAGTTTCAAGATTAAAATATCTGAGCTTCCCTCTACCTCTTCTCCTTCCATTCTGTCTTCTCCCATATTTTTCCCTCTCCTCTTTTCCTTTTAGGTTTTCTTTTTATTAGGTGTGGCTAGATACAGAAATAAGTGTAGATATAAATGTGTGTAAATGTAAGACCTCTTGTATATACATACTCACAGATGTTCCCTTGCTTTCTCCGCTGAGATGACAATGGAAAGAGCAGTGTCCACGTTACAACAGTGTCCTCCGTAGAGCACACAGAGCAGCCAGACCTTAGTTTCTAAATACCATGCTGCTCCAGAGCATCCCACAGATGGGACAGGTTGGGGCAATGAAAGTATCACATGAGCCCGAATGTCTGGTTTTACCAGAAAGTAAGAAAGTACTCCAAGAATAGTGGGGACACGCTTTAAGGACACAGGAATCAGCTTGAAGAGATTTCCCCTGGCAAAAATCTGAGACATTGATCATTAAGACATACTAGTGATAGGTAATTCCACCCATTGGATAAAATAGGAATTCATGAACTCATACTGACACTAAATTAATTGAGAGACTGATAAGGAAGGGGATATTGCCAGAGTGTGAATATGTCACACCACCAAATCCTCATTAAGTTACAAAGAGGGAAACACAGCTTTACTGTGAAGAAGCCTGAAAATAAGTGAGCGTAGTGGACTTCTCCATTAATGAGATGAACTGAGGTTGTGAGCCCCAAATATGACAGAATGAGGAGAACTCAGTATCATTTCTGTTCACTCCGACCAGAGATGCAAAAGTTGGATATAATCATTAGAAAGATCTGATATATTTACTTATTTGCTCATCCCCTCTGCATATGGCCAATCTCCTAACCTAGCTAAATTAGAGGCTTGGCCCCAGCCTTGCCCCTGGCTCCTCAGTATGACAGCCCTGGGACCCTTCAGCATCGCTGCGTCTTTCAACCCAACCGATGGGTGTTCTCTCCCTATCTGTCATTATTCACTTGGGAGATTTTTACTGCAATTTTAGTTTTATAAAATGTTTCTACTAAGAGATAGAGACAGGTGTTTAATGTAGAAACTGCAAAATTTGGAAAGCACTGTCCAGAATTACGTCTTGCATCTTGGTGTATAATAAAATACTTCCATTTTTTTTCTATATAATTCTTGTTAGATGGAGCAATGTTATGAGATATTTTACATTATCAAATAATATCTTATATTTTTTCTCCTTAATAATACTTCTTAAATTTTTATACTTATAAATATTCTTTTATGGAATTACTTTAATGACTTCATATTATTCTTCATATTAATATAATCAAAATTTTGGACATTAAGGATGTATACAATGTTCTATTATAAACACTATCATATGTGTACTCTTTGCATATATGCATGATTATTTCTTCATGATATAAAATTTCTGAAACAAAAAATTCATATTCATAGCATTTTTATATTTATTACCAAAATGCCCTCCAGATGCAGTATAGCCATTTTTACTCCTACTGAGAGTATGAGAGAACCTATTTCCCCACAGTTTTCCCACTAAATATATATATAAATATGTTATATATAAGTATATATAAGCTATTATAGTTTTATATTTATTTTTATTATATTATTATATTTTATTTTATTTATTATATTATTTATATTTATATTTATATTTTATTATATTATATTTTTAAGGACCTTTAATTTGTAATTTTATTTCTTATTATAACCTAATTTTTGTGAGATTGAACATTTAAAAAATGTTTATTGGCTTCTTGTGTTTCTTTTGCAGGAATTATTTTAACCTTTTTAAGCAATCTTTGGAAATTGTCTTTCTTGAAAATTTATATTCATTTTCAATTCTGAGTTCACTAATCCTAATCAGATACTATAATCCTCTATTTCAATTTATATTTCCATCCCTGTCCTTGAGAAACCTGTAGAACAATGAGAGATGCAGACACATAACAAAAACTACAATACAAAGTGAAAAGTATTTTATCAGATACTTTCAAATTTTGATATGGAAATATACTCAAAGAAAGCATTAATTCTCTATTGGGGGTCAGAAACGTCTTCAGAAAAGAAGCTACATTTGAGCTGGGCTTTGAGGAGGAATGAGAGTTTTGCAGATGAACAACTGGAGAAAATGTATTGTGCTGAGGGAAAACCATGATCAGACACTTGAAGCCATGAAAATGAATGGCTTTTTTGGAAACAAGGAAAAGTCTGCTATAACTAGAATTTGAGATATATACCTGATTCAACACACATACACTATGTGTGTATATAGTTTATATACTCAAAAAATTTCCATTTTAACCATACAATATTATAAAACTTATATCATATTTTAATTATCAAATGCCATATAAAATGAATGAATGTAAGAGATGTTTTCCTTTCTAACTTCCATTGAAGTAAACGTTTTTAACTGAGTTTTTACTTTCACTTACTAACCAAAACCTTATGATTGGGGATCATTTATTCAAGAAGGTTTTTGATACTGATCCATGCATCCCTTCATTTATTTTTAAAGTGTTTATAGACCACCTCTATATAAGCAAGCAATTTTGAAATTCAGAGGTCCCTTTACATTGTTTTTAACAAATGTGTGAAATTATTATGAATCTGTCACAAATTCACTGATATTAAGATACAGTTATCCAATTGAAACAGTAGTCTCTACACTTCCAACAAAAATTTCACACCAAAACAAAAATAATTCTGTAATTTGGGTCACTTGGGTGGCTCAGTCAGCTAAGTGTCTGCCTTCAGCTCAGGTCATGATCCCAGGGTCATGGGATGGAGGCCCACATCAGGCTCCCTTCTCAGAGGGAGGTCTGCTTGCTGCTCCCCCTCTTGTTTATGCTCTCTCTCACTCTCTCTGTCAAATGAGTAAATAAAAAATCTTTCCAAAAATGTGATTCTGTAAGTGGTATTTGCCAGTTAGTGACCCAAATCTTTTTCTTACGTTTCTATTTTTTAGGCGTATTATATTCATCATGTTTCCTAAATATCTATTAATAAACTTAAGTGGAACTTTAATTTTAACTAAAAATTAAGTTGTTTTCCTAATACATAAAGATCTTAAAAAAAAAAAAAGATATCGAACACCTTGTCTGGTATGTATTCCTTACATAGATAATCTCAGACATGTATGAAACATACTAGTTTCAGTAACATACTATATCTGAAACTTGACAAATATATTTTAAACTCTTAAGCTTATGTAAAAGGATCAAATCATAAATTTAAAAGTACTTAACTGAATTCTTCTGCGGTGAAGGCAGTTGGAAATGCTGCAAGGAATGAAATTTGGGGGCAGAGCCATGTAAGTAGAAGAATTTGCAATCTGATTAAAGAGGCAGAGTCAATACCTATGATAAAAAGGTAAATAACAACATAAAAGTTAAATAGTTAATTATGAGCCCAATTCAAAGTTTGTAATAAAGCAATATATTATTCGTTGCCAAGTATAATGCCTATCCGAGATGTAGTAAAATTTCAAACAGGAAGAATTCAGAGTCGAGCCAGAATGACTTTGGAAGGTTCTTTCTCCTTAATTTCCAGAAAATGAAATCAGTGGTATTCATCAATCTCTGTTAATTCTTTTTCCCCATCTTGTAGAAGATATTTCACCTACTTCCTTTTTCTTTGTTCTCCTTTCCACTGCCATTTCTATATAAAATGTGGCAGTTTAAATGACTGTGAAGTCTGTGACGTCCTTTGAAACATTGCATCTCTGCCAAGTTGTTCCGATTTTGCTGACCACACAACTGATTTCATCATTTCGGCTGAGTCAACAGTTTCCTACCAATTTATTCAGATGGATGAATTACTTGCATGTGTCACTACACTGATGTATACTCAGGTGAGATCCTCTGAATTTCCCCATACGAGCCCACCCACTGGCCATAACATCAGCGTATACTCATTTCTGCTGGCTCCCTGACATAAACACTGGCAGGGTTAGGGGGCTAAGGTGAGTTCTAGGTTTCCAATTTGCACGCCGCCATTGCTGGGTACTTTCTCCGATGTGACTCCATCTCAAAGTGAACCCAATCTTGACGTTCATTAACATAATCATAACTGAATTCATTTCCACATCTAGATTAATCAATTACAAGAATCTGACACACTAGGTTTTTTCCCTCACACACTTGTTAAAAAACAATATAAAAGAACTCTGAATTTCAAACTGCGTGTTCACATATAGGTGACCTATAAACACTCCAAAAATAAATGAAGGGATGAATGGATTAGTATCAAAAACCTTCTTGAAGAAATGATCCCCAATTATAAGGCTTCGGTTAATAAGTAAAAAGTAACACTCAGGGTTCGAAAACATCAAGTTGTGCAACCGAAATAGATACATTTTTTAAATAAATACTAAAAAATGAGGGAATTCAATTTTGATATATTTCTGTATTTTTTTCATGTATATGTCTGTGTGTATAACAAATTATTTTCCATGTAAGTAGAAGTTCCAAGATCATAATCCAGAACTGAATACTAAATAGTCAACAGTACTGCACTGGGCACCGGCATAAAGATACTAAGCAGTACTTTGAAATCAGAGAAGCTGTTATTCGAGATTTTTAAGCAGATGTAGTTAGTGGACATCATTCAATCAGATTTAGATGCCAGAAAAAAACTATGACTCTTATTGAAGACAAAGGTTTTATAGGACAGTTTGTCTTCTGTTTGCAAACCAGAAAAATGTCTTTCAATGTATGAAGTAATACATGTATCATACAGGAAGGAATTTTATAGCTAGGCAGATCACTCCTTCTCACACCACATAACAATGCATTTAGCTACGCCAAGTTTTCGACATAATGTAATTATGGAGAATTTTCCTACAGACCCACATGGAAGGTTTTAAAAAATAATAATAATAATTAGCAATGGTCAGAAGAGAGATAGCTAAATACTCTGGGAATGTGCAATCATGAATTTAGTGATTGATAGATGGAAAGTAAAAGTAAACACCAGATCACTTGTCCCTTTTATCTACTTCTAGTTGGAGTGAAACTGTAAGTCATAGCCTCCCTCTCCCTCAGCTTCCTGGTGCTTGATGTCTAAGGGGGTCACTGCCGCATGCAACAGCTTCATTTCTGTGGAGGCACCCTCACCAAACAAGGGCAGACCTTCTAGCAGCTGGTCAGGGAAACTGTGGTTTGTATTTTGTTCTACTTAGTAAGAGACTGTAGGGGGGAAAAAAATCAGATTTTTTGAGCATCAGTTTATCTACATTCAGCAGAAATCATCTCTGCTGTTCCCATCTAGCAGTACCCAGTATGACCCTGAATTTTGACAAAATGTGTTAGCAGTGAATGAGAGAATCACCATGTGCCTTGCTTCTAATGCAATTCTCTAGGTGTTGGTTTGTGTTCTGTTTTGTTTTGGGTGGAGAGTTTGTTCTGAGTTTTATTTGTGGGGTTTTAGTTTTTGTTTTTGTATTCAGAAGCTCACCATAGAACATGTCCAAGTTTGAAGGAGAACTATTATTCCCTAAAGTGTAATTGTTGGTCGGCTTCCACAAAGACAAGGTGGGAAGGGATAGAAAAGTCACCACATTTCAATTCACTGGGAACACACTCTCTCTAGTAACAGAACGAGAGTAAGTGCAGATCCCCACATCATTACAAGAAGCTCAGAAATGTCCGATTCTTTTGTTGTTCTGAAACCATCAAGTACTAAATGATGCTTAAAAGAATGTTAAGCAATGAATGTTATAAAAATAAAGAAATTAAATATTTTTATACATTAAATATTATATATATAAATTAAATATTATAAATTAAATATTTTTAGTATTGGGTACGTTCTTTTAATTTTGTAGGATTTTTCTTTAGTGAAGCTCAATTCCATACATAGTATCTCAGTTCCCTTTACAACTTTCCTGTGCAATCAATCCTAAAAATTTGCACACTATTGCTTCTAAATGAAAAGTGTTAGAATTCAGTATGTAAATGCATTTGGATTTGCTAGAAACGGTTGAGAGAGACAACACAACAATATTTTAACACCATTTGATTGTGTTTTACTTGGTTTGTTGCTGATAGGGGTTTCCTCCTAGAAATTCAAAATGTCAAATCTCTTTCACCCAATTTCTTTCAAAATAATTTATATGTGCCGTAATAGCCTATAAAGTGAAGATTCCTTTTTCCCTCTCCAACTCGGTTTCTTTGCTAAATCTTTCAGTCCCTCCCCCCAAAAAATCCTATCTTAAACATTGATTTGGCTACATTATTTCAACTTACAAAAATACAACTTCCATTCCAAGTTCTACTTATCAAATATGGCTTTAACTTCTGATCATTTATATGTTGATCCAATTAGAGATATGATGAGTCTGGTTGCATTCTCTCCTCTTAGACACCTGCAGTCACTCAGTAACATCACAAAGCTGTCCAAAGCTCCAGAGTGTCTTCTGCTGCTAAAAGCAAGACTAAAATGAGTGTCCAAATACCTCCATGCGAACAGCAAAGCATACCAGGATACTGAGCAATGTGTTTGGAAGACCAAGTACATTTTGCTGAAAGCCTCCATAACAAGAGTAGAGCCTTTAAAAAAAGAGATTCTAAGAGGGGCCATATATGTAAAATCAATTCAACTACTTATCTGGAAAAAAATCTTTGCAATACAAGGCATTGTTCTTCTCTGTCTTAAACATGTATATTACATTGATTCAATTTTTAGGATTTTATCTACTTTTTGTCAGAGAGAGAGAGAGAGCGTGCACAAGCAGGGGGAGCAGCAGGCAGATGGAGAAGCAGGGTCCCTGCTAAGCAGGGATTCCCCCCTCCCCCACACGGGGCTCGATCTCAGGACTCTGGGATCATAACCTGAGCCAAAGACAGATGCTTAACCGACTGAGCCACCCAGGTGTCCTACATTGATTCAATTTCTTATAATAAATGGAATATGGTTATTTGTTCTGTTAATAAATAGATTGATAACTTCATATTAAGGACTTAAACCTTCAAATCAGACAAACCTGGATATGTATCCTGGTACAATTTCTAATTATGTGGTTTGGGGCAATGTATTTACACTCTCTAAATTGGTGTCTTTTTTAAATCAATAATAGTAACTACTTGATAGGATTACTCTAACGATTCAATGAGATAATCCATAGAAAGTATTTAGCACATTTTTGAACTTTGGTAAGTACTCAATAAATGATAGCTGCATTAGCAGACCTATGCCAGTCTCCCGAGAAAGACTTCTTTCACACAATAATTCTGCTTGTAGTCGGTCAGCTAACATATAACAGCACTTGATTTAAGTCTCTGCAGATTTTGTGGTTGGATGGTCACCACCACAATCCCTATCCACTGTAATGTTCTGGTTACCATCTAAGAAGTCAAATTAGCAGCTAAAAACTAGCTAGAATGTTCCCAGAATTACCTAAGATATTTTATTTGTAAGCACAACGTTTACCAGGGCCTTTCGGTTTTATGTGATTAAGTCTTTTAGCACTTGACAAGCAATACCTGGAAAAGTTGTGAGCAACAAATCAAGAAACACAAGTATCTGTTGGATAGGTCCCCTGCTCGTCACCAGCTCCTATCCTGTTCGTCTTTTATTGTATTATCGGAGCTGATTCTGGCCCAGAGTGGTTCCTGGGTAATCAGTAAAGGTGTCTTTGGGTAACATCTGCCACAACATGCTCCCTAGAGAATCAGACAGAATAAAGCATAAAAGGCCATAGAGCAGACTGTTGGCACTCACAGATCTAAGATTCAAGGCTTTAATTCTCAAGAAACCTCTGATGTCATTGACATGAAGCAATTTGTGATTGTTTTGTTGCACTAACTAGTTAGTAACTAACCAGTGAGTTAGTTACTAATTAGTGTTACTAACTAGCAAGCTACTAACTAGCAAGTAAGCCCAATGGCAGCTTCCGCATCTCTTGGCTTTATGGTCCCCTCCATCCTCATTATACATTTATTCTCATTAAAGAATAAAGAATAAATAATAAATGATAACAATAAATAAAAAGACTACTTAATATTTTGGCTATTCTAGTTTCTATATTTAATACAGTAGTTAGAGCCCTAAAATAGGACATATAGGAAGGCCTGGGCTTTATTCCTCAGCAAGGTTTAATGTTCACTATATCTCATCCTCCAAAATGTGAGGAACTTTATAAGACACTACAAAATCACTGTTTCAAAAACAGTTCTGATTTCTAATATTGAATATGTGACTTCCATGTAAGTGCTATTACATAGATTATTTTTTCTTTTCATGCATTGATTTCAATATGTTGTTAATTCTATAATATACAATGTAAACTTTGCTAATAAATATAGCTAAGATAAGACATTTCTTGCTCCTCTCAATAGAAATGCATCTCCCATGTGTAACAAAATCAATATATCTAAAGCTGGAACGATAATAAATAAGACTGAATTTAGCATTTTATAGCTATTTTTAACATAATTTCAAAAATTAATTTGAGTTTTATACGGTTTCTCAGGATTATATTATGTATTATATATATGTATATATATATACAGATATATTATATATATGTATTATATATAATATATATTATATATATTATAATTTATATTACATTATATGGCTATTATATTTATATAGGTGGTCCTAGTTATAATATAGGCTGATCTGTATGTGATGAAGACACAGGTTGGATTATTTGTCCCTCTTATGAGTCTGTTACTTTATGGCTCTGTTCCATAAGGTCATGAGAAGCTCACACCCTTTTCTCTCAAGAAACTGCCATTCCTATGGAGTTGACTCCATACACATTGTCCAAGATGGCTCCCAACTAGGTTCACATCTCCTCCAGGAGGAAGAGGTAAAGAAGGGGACAACATACCCCATCTCCTTAAAGCATGACCTAGAAGTTGTATACACTACAACTGTTCACATCTCATTGACCAGAACTTAGTCACATCACCACCTGATCTATGTGGGAAGTTAGAAACGTCATCTTTACTATTACTGCAGAAGCTGTGAAGGGAAAACCCCAGGTCTACCACTCAGCATCACTGACAGTTTCAATGTCAAAAAATAAACGGCAATCAAATTGAACAAACCCCAGATATTTTATTTTGATAATTACTCACTTTATTTTAATTTCAATTATTAGAGAATTGAAGGCATAGAGATAATAACTGACTATATTGAACATTACTGATTTCAGAAACAGGAGCTGTTGGTCCATTTCTCGCTATAGCCTGAGGTTAACTTCTTAGTGTCACTTAGTGTCAGCTAAGTCCTCACCCATACGGGTATCACCTACTCTATTGGTCCCACTTTCCTTTATAATAGTGAAGATCAGAGAAATAATTCATAGGAGTTAGGAACATGAAAGGGAAGGCATTGACATATTCAGCGTGTGAATAAATAAAAGAAAGGATGGAACAATCCATTGGGTATAAATCTTGAATGAAGAGCAATTTGCTCGTACATAACCTGATGCTCTGTCCACACCAGCCCTGAAGAAATGACGTGAACCCTGAGGGTGCATATCACCAGCTGGAGGCCTCAATATCTGAATCATAAAAGAGAAAGCAAGCATATTAAAGTGGCATTTTTTATATACTCTTTTCCTTGGAAAAGATGAAGGAAATATTTTCCTTCATCCCCCTTCTCTGTCCCAAATACATTTCGGGAGAAGATTTGAGGAGACTTAAAAACAGGTAAAAAATATATGTGATCCTGGGTGGCTCAGTGGGTTAAAGCCTCTGCCTTTGGCTCAGGTCATGACCCCAGGGTCTTGCGATCGAGCCCCACATGGGGCTCTCTGCTCCGTGGGGAGCCTGCTTCCTCCTCCCTATGCCGGCTTCTCTGCCTACTTGTGATCTGTCTGTCCAATAAACAGATAAAATCTTTAAAATAAATAAATAAGGCGCCCGGCTAGCTCAGTCGGTAGAGCATGAGACTCTTAAAATAAATAAATAAATAAATACTTAAAAAATATATGTGAAGAATATTTAAAAGCAAAAGTTAAAAAGGAAAAATAAATATGGCAGAGATTAAATATGTAAGTTTTCACGGCAAGAGGAAAGGAAAAACAATCACTTAGATAAGGGGAGTGAATGTGAGTAATAGCTCTGCAATTCTCTGGCAAAATACCAGGAGCAAAACTTCAGCACTGATGGAAATACTCTGAGTAAGTAAATTCAGCAGAAGGCCTTTTATTGATTTTAGAACAGACTTAAAATTCTGGTATTTTTGTTTGGTTGTTAATCCACATCATATGTGTTGATGCTCTTGTTCAATAAAGAAGTTAAAAATCCTATCCACTGTGCTAATAAAAATAATAGGAGCCCTTATCAGAACACAAGAAAAGGCCTTTATATAAAAATACAAACACACTCTCACACACGAATTATAAGTAAGATGCAGCAAAATCAGAGGATTTTTAAAAACTGTTTTCCGGTTCTAATGCTATGGCCAGTGTCTCCTTACCAAAAGTCAAATTTATTTTTTATATATTTCACTTTAAAGTAAAAAGGAAAGAGTTCAGGGTGTGGAGAAGGGTTGGTCTCCTTATAGCATTCCATTCACGTGAACAAGGCAGATTTGACAAGATGTGACTTCTTACTTACCAGGTGGGAAAAGGTGTGGTAAACTGATGCGTGGGACATGCTTTTAATTATTGCTTTTCTTTTCCTTTTTTTTTTTTTTAATTTTTTGAAACCTAACCAAATGATCCTAAGAAGAAATCTCACAACCACTTGTCATTTCTTTTCTGAATATAAGTTGTTTCTTGACTAGTACAATGATACAGACTTTACCATTAATTATGACTCTGGGGATATTTATTTATTTATTGTTTAAAATAGGAGCCATATTTGGGGCACCTGGGTGGTTCAGTGGGTTAAAGCCTCTGCCTTCGGCTCAGGTCATGATCCCAGAGTCCTGGGATTGAGCCCCGCATCAGGCTCTCTGCTCAGCAGGGAGCCTGCTTCCTCCTCTCTCTCTGCCTGCCTTTCTGCTTACTTGTGATCTCTGTCTGTCAAATAAATAAATAAAATCTTTAAAATAGTAGCCATGTTTCACATTAAGTTGGATCATTTTTTTGTGTGTCAGTGAAATATTCACTGAGTGTCCACCAATGAAACAGCCTAAATTCTCAACCATCCTTTATTCTTCCTAAAAATGCATTTGAAGAATATTCTATGTAGAAAGCATTATCTTAATATGTCCCTCAAATTGCTCATACCTCAGTTACCACCTGATAAATATAATCTACCTATTCTTAGGACCAAAAAAAAAAAAAAAATTACAGACATCCTGAGTCCTCTCTTTCTCTCAGAACCACTTCCAATCATCTACAGATCAGCTCAGCACAGCCTCCAACATACATCCTCAACCTGATGACTTCCCAACCTCTCCTCTGCTGAAACTGATCTCTTGTCCGGAACTGTTGGATAGTCTCCCAGCAGGGCCCCTTCCTTCCACTCCTGCTCCCTGTGATGTATCATCCTCTCGGTGATCTTCTATAGCGTCATAGTCCGTCTCTGCTTAACACTCTGCAATTACTTGCCCTAGAAGTGGTATACAATTCTAATTCCTCACGTGCCTATAAGATCTTGCAAAAATTAAGTGACTTCTATCTTTCTGACATCAACTTCTACCATCACTTCCTTTGATTCAGTTTGCTCCAGGTACTTGGGCTCTCTCTATACTCCTCAAACACACAAAGCTTATTAATTTCATGGGGTCTTTGAACCTCTTCCTTCCACCTGAACATTTTTCTCCAAGATGACAGCTTAGCTGGTCCCTTTTCCTTCTTTCCTTCCTCCCTTTTAGAGGTGTCAGCTCTAAGGTCATGGTCTCTGGACATCTTCCCTGACTACTCCAGCCAAAGCAAGATGGTCAAGAGTTAAGAGTTTCATTTGATAATGTTGCCTATACTATGATTCAGATTATCAAAATTCTACTGGAATGCCAAAGAGAATTGATGTTTAGTTGTGTGAACTTGCACGTTAAAGAGACGAGGAGTTATAGCTGGGAATTGTAATAAAGCACACTACTGTGAAAAGAGCATGGGTTTGGAGTAGAATCATTTGGGTTTAAATCTTGGCTCTTTCACTTGGCTCTTTTCACCTAATTACTTAACACATTCTAAAACTTAGTTTCCTCATCTGTAAAATGTGTATAAAATATCAAACATATAGATGTGTTTTAAGAATTATATAATGGTGGTGGGGCGCCTGGGTGGCTCAGTGGGTTAAGCCTCTGCCTTCGGCTCAGGTCATGATCTCAGGGTCCTGGGATCGAGTCCCGCATCGGGCTCTCTGCTCAGCAGGGAGCCTGCTTTCCCCCCCATCTCTGCCTGCCTCTCTGCTTACTTGTGATCGCTGTCTGTCAAATAAATAAAATCTTAAAAAAAAAAAAGAATTATATAATGGTGTACAAGGACTATAGTAGCTACTCTACTTAACGGGGCCAGTATTTTGTTTTCATTTGTTTCTCTTATTCTCATATGTTAGGCCTAATGTGTATGCTGCTTAGATAGGTTGTAATTCCTTCTCTAAAGGAAAAAGTAACTAGTCTATAACACATGGCTAAGTAAGTTAGGATAGCAGTGGTTCCAAGTTATTCCAGTAAGAGATGTTTGTCAAAATCACCACACCCAATTTAACTTCTACACTGAGTCACACTCAACATGAAAAAAAAAAAAGAAAAGTGTGCAAAATTATCTTATTGTATAGACCAGCATTTTAAAACATTTGAACGCAATTTGAAATATTCAAGTCATATGAGAAAGTAGCCACTCATTTATCCTTTCAACAAATATATGTGAAGTCCCAAGCATGAATCCAAGTGCTATAGATGCTGCACTATGACAAAGGAGGGTACAAAACCCTCGGACCTGTGCATCTTGCACTGTATACCACCCCTTCTTAGAATCAAACAAAATTTCATCTGTTGCCTTGTACTCTTGGTTCCAAGTGACAAACTTGGGACCAGGGGACTTGAATTCTATTTCCAGCTCTACCCATCATCCATCATGTGACTTGGGTCTAGTGACAGTTTCTTTGAGCCTCAGTTTCCAAAGATGTACCCGGCTCTATCTAAAGTGCCTATAGCTCCAAAACACTAGGTCTCCACAACCATATGAAAATCTGAAGTTAGAAAGCTTGCAGTCAAGAACTATTTTATTCTTTAATGTGTATGAGTTTATGATAATCTTTTTGCAACTAGATGGTTCCCACATTAATATTTAGTACTGAGTTGAAGAAGAGATGAAACTTATTTGGAACACAATTGCCTTAATTATTTTTTTACTCTATATGATGGTCTAAGATTTCATCCACTAAATCTTACATTTTTTCCTTTCAATTGTCTAAGTGGCAATGTACATGTTTGTCTCAGCTTGGGAGATTTTGCAATATCAAAAACTTTCTCTCTTTTCTTCAAAAAAATAACCAAGAAACATTTGTGTAAGGCCAGTTGTCTGAGTTCAGTACTACCTTCACTTAAATAAAAGACTATTTTCCCCCAAACATACACTTATTATCACCATGATGATTATCTGCATTGATATCCCAGATTTATTTTTAGACGGTTCAAATGTATTAGCCATCATAATAATCATTGAAAAGCAGATGCTACGGCTTATTATTTTATGGTTAAAGAAAACTTTTTTTTTTTTTTTCAAGTAACAACGCGGTATCCAGGTTACATCTTGATAATCACTTTAGAACTGAGAGTAAAAAATGGCAGATGGAATTTTGTTTGTCTTTTTCCTCCTCGTCTCCCTTTATTCCCTCACGTTGTCAGGAAGGCTCCTTCCATTCAGACGGCAGGACTGTTGTGAATGAAGGCAGACCCGCACCTCCGGCAGTCTCTCTCCAGTTCAATTACGGGGCTTTTGCAGGGCTAATTAGCATTCCTCAGAGCTGGAGCCCTTTGAGTGACAGGTAACCATGGAGAGTCACACTCCTGTAGGTGATTCGCAAGAGTCTGGCTCTTCTTTTTAATTAAAAATTAGAAGAGCCTTAAAGAAAAAGCATAGCGTTTACGGATGTATGCCGTTAGCCCAAGGTTGCCGTGCTAGAAAAAGGATAGCAGGAGTGCAGAAGAAAAACTGATGCCATTTCAAAAGGAATAGAGCAAAAGAACCATGATAGATAGAGACCGGAAATATGGGTATTGTCTTCCCTGAGAACAGAGATCCAGAAAGAAGACACAAAAAGTCAAAGGATTATCTCTTCCTGACAGCCCATTTAGATAATAATGCTCTCCCCTTCAAAATCGGAAAAATGATATTGTATTTATTGACAATATGAGATTTTTTTGTCGTTTAGAAAGGATCAGATTTGGGACTTCAGAATAAGATATGCAGTTAATGCTAAATGATTTCTATTTGGTCGATGCTAATTGCTGCTTATGAGAAATATAATAACAAAATAAAAATGTATTGGAGGCTATTTCAATCCTAAGAATTATTGGAAAAATTCCCTGAGGACACAAATAGCTGATCTTGAGAATTGATGTCAATTCCAATGGTGGATGTTTCCAACAAAGTGAATATTCTAAGCAGGGCAGGGTAGTGAATTAAATATTGTTACCTTAGCGTAGCAGCCCACAGTCAAAGAAAAAAAAAAGAACAGAAATTTTATAATATGCTAAGGGAATATTAGTATAAATTGCTTATTCAAATATGGGTGAGTAAATAATTTAGATAATCAGAGTCGATTCTAATTTTCCCTGAACTAAAAGGAAACTTCTTTATTTTTCTTTTGGTTCTGTACATCTTATAAAATATTTAATTTTAACATGCCTCTCCCTTTCCTGTTTTTCCCCAAAAGCAGGATTATTGTAAAAACACTCTGTGCTGTTATTTCTGGCCAGCATAAAGCCAGGAAGCTCTTACAGTCTTATGGGAGTGCCTAATCTCATGAGTTTACCAGTTTTATTTCAACTATGGAAGTAGGGAAGGATACAAAGCCACAGTGAATTCTTCAACTGTTCTTTTATAATAATTTCCACTATGAGAAGAATTCACCAAAAGACAGAATGATTAAATCAGTTATATCATTCTGTAGCCATCCTTTTCTTTGAGTCACATTCCAAAAATTGGGAATTTTCTTCTAAAGTGTGGGTTGAATGCAAAAACAAATGTATTACCAACAGCATCCCACAATATGTAAGCAATGGTCATTGTTCATTGTCCATCAAATCACTCATAATTCTCTATTTATTTGAATGCTGTTTCTTAATAAGCATAATTCCTCAACTTTCAAATTTTCCATAAGGATTTTCTAAAAAAACAGATTCTTATTTCAAGTTTCATAAATCTGACCTCAATAAATTCAACTTGTTAATTACTCTTTAATTTGAAAATACAAAGAAAGATTGGGTCTCAAGAGCCTCAAAACTTGTTTTATTTTTTTCTGAAATTCTTTTATACCCAATAGAATTATGCTACAAGAGTAAGAACCTTTAAGCATTTCATTTTTAGTATACTATATGTGAACTATAATGGAGGGAAGTAGCTGTTGGTTACATAGTCACCTCTCTTGATATGTACTCTTTCCATGCATAATGTATATCAATTTTCCTACTAACAATGAAATCAAATCAATAGAAACACTGAGTTGAACAGAAAATATTGCACATTTTAAATCAGTCTCTTAAAATGTTGACTGAGTTTCATGACAAATTCCAACTATTTTTAAAACAAGCAGATTTAGTTATTAGATATTTAGAATTATTTTCATTTATAGTCAGTCATGGATTTTCACAGGCTGATCATTTTTAACTCTCTGTCTACATTTTTCTGTAGGTACTGAATGAAAGGGAAATTTTACAAGTATGGACCCCTTTATATAAGAGATTTATAATAGTGAGAAGGAACCAGGAATGGTCTCATGGTAAGAACTGTTGGCATAGCTGATCTCTTACCTAATCGCATCGCATCTTGCTTCATGACTGTCTCTTTCTTACTACAAAAGAGGGAAGAAATCAGCTACTAACAAAGGTTATTAACATTTTTAAGAAAATGCTGGTAACCAAGATGCTTGCTGTTGTCCCCTTGTGGAATATTTTTGTTTGGTTTTCCTTCCAAATATCATCTTTCAGGTTCTCCACAGTGGTTCCCTTGAATCGCAATAGGTCAGAAGCATAAAGGTGCCTATTGATGTGGTATAATCTTCTCATTTAATAGACAAAGAAATGGGCAGAGAGAGATTAACTGGCACCCAGCTAATTGGTTCCAGTGCAAGAACTGGCCTTGAAATTCAAGGTTCAGATTTCCCTCATCAACAGACTTCTCCAAGGCTAATTCCATTCCCCTAAACCTTCTCATTAGATCCACATAGACTTGTCATGAACTGACTCATGAAATTGACTCACAGAATCAACAAATACCACAAAAGCCATGGCTTGCAACATCTTACCATATTACACCCTTTCCCAAGGTCCAAGACCTCGCTTACTTCAATGTCATTAACCCATGAAGACGTTGAATCGGTAACTTCAGCTGGCAGGGTGATATTCTTTGCCTTTGGAAAAACCATGACATTCTCATATTACTTTTACATATACTCTGCATTCACTGTTACCTCACCATAAAACAGTGGTCTTTTGGGTAGGAAGGGGAAAAAAAAAAAAAAGAAAACACTTTCTTGACCATCTAAGATGTTACTAATTTAGATGTCTCTACATCCAGTGATGTAGAGAATTTTTTAATTAATTAAATCAAAAAATTAAAATAAGCTAGATATTTCTTAAGAAAAGTAGATTTTTATTACAAATCAATACCAAAAATGTGCACTTGAAAAATAATAAATTTCCTTAAAAATATATTTTTATGTGTATGTTGTTATATTTAGAATAATATGCTGGATTTTCCTTTTCTCCATTCAGTTAACACAATTTGGTCAGAAAACCCACAAAACAAAAATTGAGATCCTATTCCCATTCTGAATAGAAAACTATTATATCATTACTTGAGCCAACTTTTTCTACTAAAATCTTTTTTTGTTCAATTTTTAGTAACTATCATTTCTTCTATTATGAAGAATACAATTTCTTCTATGGAGATTGGATTGCCATATTGCACTGTGCTAAAGATTGTATGCTAAACACTAACATATGAAATAAGTGCAGAGAAGTCAATACACATACTCACAACTGAATCACCATCAAATAAATTCATCTTTTTGTTTCCATTCTAGCTGCCACACTCAAATACCTTTCAAAAGAAAGTATAAGCATGAGCAGAGAAAATACGAAGAAAGAAGCAGGGCCTAAAAATAATTATTATATGAGAAAAGGTTTGAAAAAACTGTAACTATCTACATTTTTTAAAAAGGGACCTGGAAAGAACTTAAGTTCTTTTAAAATAATAATAATAATGATCACAATTATTGAATTAAACTAATATATAATTATGTATGCTTTAAATTCAGTGAGTCTTACTTTCTAGAATTTTCTCTTTCATCCCCCCCTTCTTAGTTCTATTTCACAAAAGTAGTCATTTTTAATGGTTTTCATGTACCCTTCTAGGATATTTTATCACATATTTAAACCTTGAAGTGTTCTCCTACTGAAAAAAAAAAGAAGTTGCCTTTTCTAAATAGCTGCAAAGGGGAAAAGTGGGGAAAGTGGGAAAAGTAGAAAGGGGGGGCAGAAGACAAATGTAAATGCACATGTAAATGAGCCTTAATACAAGAAGGGAAGGTCTTTGTGGAGAAAGCTGGGGCGAAATTCCCATCATACTAGAAATGCTGAGGAGTTGGCTGGGTTATCAACCCATGGTAAGAAAGAAGAAAATTTTGTACAAAAGGACTCAAACATTGTATGGAAGTTTTTATGTCTTTTTTAACCCCAATGTCCTATGGAAACTAAAAATACACACATACACACACACTGTAAATAATGTTTTAGAAGCAAACGTTGATTTATATCATTTTAATGGTTAATCCCATCAAAAGTTTCTTCTGTCTTAAAAACAAATGTTTTTAATACAGTACATTACCTGAAAGCCTAAAGAAAACAAAGTTATAAAGAATATTTCCAGATTTCCTTAAAAATAAAGAAAGAAGAAAGGAGAAAGGGAGAAGGAGGGAAAGAGAAAGGGGAAAAGGGCACCTGGGTGGCTCAGTGGGTTAAAGCCTCTGCCTTTGGCTCAGGTCATGATCTCAGGGTCCTGGAATCCAGCCCCGCACTGGGCTCTCTGCTCAGCAGGGAGCCTGCTTCCTCCTCCCTCTCTGCTTGCCTCTCCACCTAATTGTGATCTCTGTCTGTCAAATAAATAAATTAAAAAAAAAAATTTTTTTAAAGAGAAAGGGGAAGAAAAGGTTGATATGTCAAAACAACTGCTTTGCTTTTCAATATTTCTGACAGATTAATATTAAGTAACATTAAGTGTCGTTGGTTTGGACCACAGTAGGAAAGCTGAAGAGGAAAATGAGTTTAATGAGAAAAGGGGACTAGAGTAAGAAGATAAAGGGATAACCAGAAAGCAGAAGGGGAAGGAAGACAAAAGAGAGAAAGAAAGGTGGTGTGTTTTGGAAAACTGCCATGGCCACTGATGTCAGCATCAGTCAGCAGGACCAGTAACCTTCCTTGAAGATACAACAGGACTTTGATTTGTCTTTAATTTGTCTTTAAGAGTTGTCTAAAAATATTTCTTTTCAAAACTCAGCTCAAGTTAGAGCAAATATTTTCAAAAGTAAAATAGTAAATCTGCTGTTCTCTTTCAGATTGTAATTTATTAAATGTATAATATTGTTCTGTAGGGTGAAAATAGCTAAACATATTGAATCATGTTTTTCTTCTGATAAATTTTTCCAAGTAGTCAAAAAATATGATTATGATTATACAGAAGTGCTGTCACTTAAGATACTTAAATTACTGTTCATGGTTAAAAGTGGAGCAGACTTTTAACATATGCAATGCCTTTTACCAGAAGTTGAATAACGTCAGTGTCTATGAAACTACTGAGTTCAGCTTCTTAATCTCCCTGCTGCCAAACAGCCCACTAAATCTGTCTGTAAAATTCACACGTGCCCTGCGTGTCAGCTGCGTCCCAGCATATCCGAGAATGGATTTTCCATTGAACATTACTGCCAGAGCACTTTTTCTTCTGGCACCAGTAAAAAGATTGAAATATACCTCAGAGTTTAAAAAATAAAGTATATGATGAACTTCAGTAATCTAAGAATATGCAGGCAGGGTCTAAAAAACAATTTGAGATATACAGACGTATGAAGAGATCAAATTCTATTAATTTATCCAGAAACCTTTACATTCGATTTATCAGGCTTTTCAAAGGTGAGGTAATAGTGACTGAAAATTTTTAGATCTATTGTAGGCTTTTTTTCTACCACATTTGCCCAAATTCTTACCCAAGTAGGACCTTTCTTTAAAGCAAAAACTTAAGGGTCTACAGTTTTAAAAGTGGTTTATAAAAGTCCACTGGTTTGTTCTGACCAGTACTCAACAGTAATTGAAAAGTAATTGATACTAATGTCTCTGTTTCACATGTGAAATGTCTCTCTGAAAAGACTAAAATGGTTCAAGTTGATGACCTCCCTAAAAAAAATCTGTTTGCAACGATATAGTCCTCTCTCTGTCCCTTTCCTTTCTCCTTATCTCTTTGTTTCTCTCAACTAGAGCAACAAAGTCCAGAGCACTACACTAGATGCTACTAGAAGGAGAAATTAATAAAATATATTGAGACAATTCCTGTTGTCTAAGAGCTTAACATTTAGTCATGAGATTTAAATACATATATACATATGTGCCTACACACACACACACATTATATATACATATATACACAAACATATATTTAAATATATATACACACACATACATAATCATAATTCAAGAGAGAAGTGAGAAATAGTATAAGAAAGATAGGGGGAAAAAAAGTGTTTTATAATCACAACTGAGAAAGAATATGTTTTCCCTGGAAGCAAAACAGAGAAGTAGCTAGAATTAGCAAAACCTTTATGGAGAGCTGGCATTTGAAATGGGGAGGAGGAAATCCTAGGCAGAGGACACAACACACACACACACACAAAAACCAATATCGTGTTGTCTGGGAAACAGTGACTTCAGGAACACAATGCACTCAAGGGAACATAAAGGGGGATAGAAGCTATTCGCTTTGAGCTAAAGGGTTAGACTTTATTTTGTCCAAAGAATAAGCACCAATGCAGGCTTTAAAAAGGAGTAATGAGAGATGATCATATAATTCAGAGATTTATAGTCAACACACCCCCTTTATTATTAATCTCTGTATGATAAAGGAAATGGGTTAAAACATGGCCTCCAAGGCTTTCAGTGAGCCCTGGTCCTGCCCGCCTCGACTATCAGCAGCACTATCTTCAAATGACCCTCCTGGGCTGTCTTTTTTACTTCCCAGCTCTACAGCCTCTGGATTCTAGAGGTTCTCAAGGCATCTGAGGCTGTTTGAGTATTTAACTTCTTTTTATGTCTGATATCCTTTCTCTCTGAAACACCTTTCTCTCTTCTCTTCTCCCCCATCTTCTTGTCCAGCTGGCTTTCTCCAACTTACTCCTACAGCTCCTCCTTGATGGAACGCTCCGGCTCTCTTATTCTACTACTTTAATTATACCTTGACTATAATGCCATTGCAGCACTTGCCCCAATTCTACTAAGAATATATTAGTCCAACAAATACATTCTGATTATATCCAATGTCCCAATTCAGTGGCAGGTGTCACAGTTCTTTCTAAAATCTTGTGTTTTAGTGTTTATTTACATAAACTAATATGCTTTGTGAACAGATAAAGCTAAATCTCTTTGTAACACATTTAAGTGTACTTTTAGAAGTAATAATTGTTTATCTTATTAAAATATCAGCTATACTGGGATGTTTATGGCATAAATTCTTCTTCAATAGAAAATTTGTGAAATCAGTCCTTACACATTGAAAATGAACAATTTAGACTGAATAATTAAAATGGTCCTTTTTGCATGAAGGGAGGGAGCCGACACATCTAAAAACTCTACACTTTGTTATTTCTAAGTCTCTTCATAATCCTCCAGTTCATACAAACAGCCAACGGCAAACTGAACCTAGCACATCTTCTAATTATTTCAGAGAAGACCCCAGATTCAGCTTAAATGACTCAAAACGATTACTGGCTTCAAAAACAAGCCTGTCTTCAGCAGTCATTAAAATAAGCACTATCTTATGTTCACGAGGACTAACAGACATCAAGGCAGGCTAATGAATATCAGAGTGTGAGTTTGATAAAAACCAGGTGGCAGCTCAAAAATCTATTTAAAACTCCCTACTTCTCCTTCCTATTTCCCTTTTTATTGGGTGTTTGTGGAGAAATACTGTCTACACAAAATTCTCAAGGATCGGGAAGTGGAAGAAAACAGAGGTCCATGAGTAGGCCCTCAGACTTTCTTTAAAAACATTCCATTTCAACCTTGACCAAACCTACTAACACTACTGTTTCTCTTATCAATAAAACCCCAACCAATGAAGAGTCTTTCCTCTTTTTTTTTTTTCTCTTCTGATTATGCTCCCTAGTTGGCAATTGAACTTCTATAAACAAAACTGATGACCATTTGAATGGAGCACTTGTACTAAGCAATTGTGCAGTTTCTACAACTTAGGAAAGCAGGACCAATACCAAACATCTTAATGTAAAAGAGGATGCATAACTATAAAACTATAAGAACTCTACTGTTGCTTACAAATAAGTTCTCTCATATACAATGTTGTTCTCTCCCTGCCCTAACCCCTACTTTTAAATAATTGCATCCAGATTTGTCATCAGGAAATTCTTATCTTCCATTCTTGGTCCATGTAAACTCAGGGAGGATTTGAACCCAGTCACCTGGCTTCAGAGATTGGCTTAAAACCCAGGCCTAGCTAATGAGAGTATTCTATCTCCTGGCTATAGTGGCTGGTACATGGATAAGTGTGTGACCTGGGCCCTAGAATCAAGATCATTCCTCAGACTTCTGTTAACTATTTGGAATATTAATAGAACTTTCTAGTCAGATTTCCAACCTTAGCATGCTATATGCCCAGAACTTTTAAACTTCAAGCCACCATACAGAGGAATCATGAAGGAAGCCAATGAGAAGTGAAGAGAAGATAAAGAAGAGAGCAGGCAGCTGCCCAGAAGGGGATGGAAGAAGAAAGAAAAAGAAAGAGGTGGTTATGTCATTTTAGTTGCTGGATCAAGCCTTATCTGAATCTATCCTTGTATTTTTTAATTACAGATCTTGATAAGGTACCTTTTTTTCTAACAAGTACCTGAATTGGTTTACTATCACTTGAAACTGAAAAATTCCTTTGAATACAAGCACGAGGAATACAAACAGAAGACCAAATAAGCCTGATAATTAGGCCAATGAACAATGTAGGCTTATTCTGACAGATGTTTATCTCTTCCAGACCTAATTGCATAGATGGTCATAAAGAAATGAGTGTAACTTGGTAGATTTATGAGGACATTATCCAATAAGATTTTATAAGCCACATAAAATTTTTGTGGATTATTTGAATGTACTTAATAACTTGCAAAACTGGTCTGCATTTACATTTATTTATGTCAGTTTTGAGCTAGAAAATAAAAATATAAACTCAGTCAATGAAAAACACACAAGCCTTGATGCAAATATCTAGCAGTCCAGGTGACAGCATATCATATTCAAATTTTGTTTGTAAGAAACCCAGTTATGGCATTTTCTCTACATTTGTATTATGTTAATTTGGTTCTTGTCTGGCTGTGATGTTGCTATGCATATTAAAATGCAACATAGATAAAATAAAAATAAGAAAGAGTATCTTCAGTGGGGAGGAAAAAGGAACAGAAAGTCTATAAATGGAGGTAGAATGATAGGCAATGAATCTGTTTTGACTCTCACTTGTCTTCCACTGAGAACACTAAACTTTATTATCTTATATTTTGACAGGTATTGATAACAAATTTTATTTTGCAAAATTTAAAGTAAATTTTAAAGTGCTAACTTTTAGCATATTGAAATCTGTGCTTTAGCATATTGAAAATCTGTGACTATGAAAATAGTGAGATTCCATTCATTACATGGTATGTTGTTCTCCGGCAGTTCTTAGTACTGGAAATACTATTTTCAAGTTGAGAAACGGCATTTTTATGACACCAGCTTCCTTTTAAACAGGACCCGCAACAACAACAAAAGGATATCTATATACATATATAGATGACTACATACACATGACTGTATTTATATATATTTGCTATTATATTTTTATTATAATCTCTGAGTTTTTGAATTGAGAAGAGTAAAACATATGCAGAACATAAGGATAGGTTCATAAAGAAAATGTTGTCATATTTTTCCTCAGGCATTTTTGGTTACCCGTCTATCTAATGAGAAGGTCGGGGACGTAAGAAGAAAAAAATAACAAACAACAGAAAATGAGAAACTTTCTTCCCTGACAAGAATTCATTTCAAATCTATTTAAGCAGGGGATTTGGGAAAGCCAGTGAGTAAAATAAGCAACGCCTTCCTTGTGTTTCAATATCAAAGATCATTTCTGGGTTTGGTCCGGGCATGGTGTCCAGAGACTCCATCCCAAAAATACCACAAATTTTACCCACCTGTTTATTAAATGTTTTGTAAATGAACTAGAACAAAAGATGGTAACCAAAAATCCGAAGGCTTGAAATCAGTTTTTTAGGGGGAACAATTACTACTGGTAACAGTTCCTAAGATTTGGTCACAGACACTGGAAACTGAAGTGATTAGGAGAAAAAAAAGAACTTTGAAGGGGAGATTAAGGAATTGGAAAATCAATTAACTTTATTTCCTATGCAGAAGTAGAAAATTCTGAGAATGATATGGCAACCGAGCAGAAAAGTAAGGCAGCAAGTGTGAGGCAAAAGCCATTCTGAGGGAGGATGAGCGGCTCACATCGGTAGATGAGAACAATTAAGAAGCAAACAATTAAGATGAAAACAATCTCTTAAGAAGAGATGGTGGAGAAGAATGTTGTAGCTTGTGAAGTGCTAGGGTGTGAAGTGCATCAGCATGGAAATCTTCTTTATCCTTAGCATCTCTGTGGGAGAAGAAGATGATGACACAGCTAATGCCTGGGCTTTAAGAGTAAATCCATAGAGATAAAGTTTCCACCAAGGGTGTGGAGGGCTATTTTATAATAGGACCAAATGGGTAGAGTGAAATTAGACTAATAGTGTTGGCACAGGCTCCTAGTAATAAGACAGGCAAAAATCTTTGCTCAAAGGGCACATGTGTTTAACTCAGCCATCCAAATTAATCAGGAGTGTAGACCAAACATCAAGTACCCTCGGTAGCAACAACTTTAAGTTACTGGTAACCAAGGAGGAACAAGGAGAAAATTCTGTCTTCAAGATACATATTCCACACTTACTGACTTTTAAGCTTCCATTTGCAAAAGGAAAAAAGCAATATGTTCTAGGAGAATCCAAAATCTGGTGAGCTCACCAGATTTTACCATTACCTCAAAGTTACATCACAACGTTTTATTCTCAGTTGGAGCTGTGATGTGTGGTGTCCTCTCTGGGTTGTCTGTAAGATGGAAACAATACCTGTAAGTGACGATGAGAACTTATGAGTTAATCTTTATCAGTATATTTAAAATTAGTTACAGGGGCTCCTGGGTGGCTCATTCGCAAAGCATCCAACTCTTGATTTCAGCGCAGGTCATGATCTCAGTATGAGATCGAGCCCAGTGTACAGCTCTGCACTGGCATGGAGCCTGCTTGAGATTCTCTCTTCCTCTCCCTCAGCCCCTCTCTGCCTTTCTCTCTCTCCCTCTTTTAGAATAAATAGATGATAGATTGATAGATAGATAGATAGATGATAGATAAAATTAGTTAGAGAAGGGAAGTCCCAGAAATAAGGTAGTATTATTCCTGGAATATACTTATTATATATGGTAATTTTCTAGGAAAGATTTGTATGTGTTGAAACATAATAAATTTTCAGTCACCCTTTAGGGCTGTTTTCATATAAATATATTTACATTTTTCTTGAGTACCTGAATGAAGAAGTGGGTTTTTTCTAGTTTCTTTTCCATGTTTCAGATACAGTTTACAGTAATAAATAGAAAAAAAGATTTGAAGTCAGTGGTTTTTTTTTGAGAGAGAGAGAGGGCAAGTCTTTTGCTTGCTCAGTGCTTAGATCATTTTTTCCTTTTGTTGCAAATCTTAAGAACCTCACTAAGTGAAGTCCATTTTAAACAGAAACTATTTAGAAATTACCATGTCAGGCCTACGTCTGTTTTTTACTTATTGTCATCTTCATATTACCAACTATCATAATTAAAATTTTACTTATCTGCTGTATTATTAATTTCAAGACACCCCACATGAATAACCTCTTTTGATTTATAAAGCATTACTCTGGATTGGCAGGCAAGGTCTTATCATAACTTTTTTAATAGATGAGGAAACCAATTATTTTTCAGGATATAACTACTTCAAAAAGTTAAACCTGGAATTCAGATGATCCAAATTCAAACCCAAGATTTTTAATACTAAATCTTTTGACTTTGTCATGATAGTGCCTAATTCATTGTATCTGTTATTCTTAAAAGTCTAATAGTGTCACATGGACACTATTCATTTTCCAGGGCTGTGGTAATAAATTACCACAAACTTGATGGCTTTAAAGGACATCAATTCACAGTTCTGGAGGCCAGAAGTCCAAAATCAAGGTGTTGTTACCAGAGCTGCACTCCTTCTGAAGGCACTATAGGAAAACTCTCCCTTCCCTCTCTCAGTTTCTGGTGGCTGTCAGCCTTCCTCACAGCTCTACCTCAGTCTCTGTTTCTGTCTTCACATGGCCTTCTGCTCTGAGAAGACCTTCTCTTCATGTCTTTTCTTATAAGGACACTTGCCATTGGATTTAGGACCTATCCTAACCCAGATGATCTCCTCATCTCCAGATCTTTAACTTAATTACATCTGCAAAGGCCATTTTTCCAAATAAGATCACATTCACAGGTTCCAAGACATAGACATATCTTTTGGGGCACCACCATTCAACTCACTACAGGTGCTTATCCCTAAATATCACTAAAATTAATATGGGACATAGAGTGTTCTTATAAAACACCTGGTAATTATAATTGGAAAACATGAGTAACATTTTATAGGGTCCATTTAGAAAGTAAGTTGGAGTCTGAAAAACTAGTAGAGAAAAGCCATTCACAAAAGTTATATTAAAACTTTTAAGTACTTTAAAAATTTAATAAATATATAAAATTTGTCAGCTAGGATTATAATCATGATTCTAATAAAGTTGAAACAAAATGCTTACAGTAGTAGGGGTTCTGAAACTATTTAACTGATAAATGGTGTTCCCATTCATCAAGTCCACAAAGTCAGGGTATTTGGGAGACAGGATCTCTAATCCCTGATACCCAATTCTCCTTGACTTCTGGACATGGAAGGTAAGTATATATCCCTGTCTTTTACAAGTTAGGAGTGGCAGAAATTACAATTGTGTCTTCCAGGAAGAAAGATTTTAATTACTGACACCCAATTCTGTACTTCACTTTACCTCTTCTATAGCTTTTGGAAAACCACATTGTGAAAGCAGTACAACATAGAGCCATCCCATGGAGGATAGTTCAGCTGCCCTCAGAGTTCTCTGGGTTCATAGTACACTTTGCATGAACGAGAAATAAATCTTTGTTTTAAGCTCCTGAAATTTTTGGTTGTTTGTTAGTGTAGCCTAACCTAATCCACACTGACTTAAACAGTTATTTATATTAGGAATAGATGCTGCCATAACAAAAACTCTAAAATATGTGGAATAGGTTAATGTTGATCCTACAGTGGGTACCAGTTGTGAAAGGCCACCCCCGGCAGACGCTAGAGGATGGAAATCAATCATCTGCAGTGGCAAATCATTTGGGAATAGTATCACCTATGATAATTTATAAGACAGATCTTATGCAAAAAAACTAGTTGCTCTAAAAGAAAGATTAGACAGAAAATTGGAGTGTCTGCAGATTGATGTCACTTGCAATCGACAAGGTATCACAAAAAGAAAAAAAAAGATGATCTCAGAAAAGAATAGACTGGTTTGCAATTAGGAGGTTCCATAAGAATTTTAAAATAGAGCTACCCTATGACCCAGCAATTGCACTACTAGTTACTTACCCCCCAGATAAAAATGTAATGATCTGAAGGAGCACCTGCACCCCAGTGTTCATAACAGCAATGTCCACGATAACCAAACTGTGGAAGGAGCTGAGATGTCCATCAACAGATGAATGGATAAAGAAGACATGGCATCTATATACAATGGAATATTACTCAGCCGTCAGGAAGGTTGAATATTTACCATTTACATCAGCATGGATAGAAATGGAGGGTATTATGCTGAGCAAAATAAGTCAATCAGAAAAAGACAATGATCATATGGTTTCACTCATATGTGGAATATAAGAAACAGTGCAGAGGATTCACAGGGGAAGGGAAGGAAAATTGAATGAGAAGAAATCAGAGAGGGAGATAAACCATGAGAGGCTCTTAACTCTGGGAAACAAACTGAGGGTTGATGGAGGGGAGGTGGATGGGGGGCTGGGGTAATTGGGTGATGGACATTAAGGAGGGCATGTGATGTGATAAGCACTGGGTGTTACACAAAACTGATAAATTACTGAACACTACATCTGAAACTAATGTTGTACTGTATGTTGGCTAATTGAATTTAAATAAAAATAAATAATTAGAAGAATAAAGAAGTTTGGGGATTAGTAGGGTTAGAAAAGTTATTGCTTCTTAGAGTCTACTTTGTGCAAAACAGAAAAATTAAATCTAAATATTAAGACAAGGGTCAAATCAAAGGATGGCTCTCACACCATTTTTAAATCTGGAAATAGATTGAGGCATCTCAGAATAAAGATATGATTAAAAGTGGGGCACCCCATCTATCCTTTTAATTGGCCAAAAATCTCTAAGGAAAGGAGACTGAAAGTGTGACTCTCCCCTGAACCATGATAGACTTAACAGAAAAGCAACTGCAAATATGAAGGGGTGGGAAGCTGGGATAGAGCTGAAAGAAAGAGAAGAGGAAAGGTAGAAAATAAGCAAATATTCCAGGAACTAAATCTCAAAACAAAACAAAACAAAACGGGGCGCCTGGGTGGCTCAGTGGGTTAAGCCTCTGCCTTCAGCTCAGGTCATGATCCCAGGATCCTGGGATCAAGCCCTGCATCGGGCTCTCTGCTCAGCAGGAAGCCTACTTCCCGCCTCTCTCTCTGCCTGCCTCACTGCCTACTTGTGATCTCTGTCAAATACATAAATAAAATCTTTAAAACAAAACAAAAACTTGTGGGCGTGGAATTGGTACATAGAACGTGTAGAATAGATAAGAAGCTTATGAAACTTCTGAGAGAATTTCACTGCCAGAGGAATCCCATGACTGGACTCAAAGAGACTGTGTCTATTTATAACTTAAAATCACCCTTGGTACATAACCCTTCTCAGGCAGGTAATAGCCTAAGAGAATTGCTTATTTCTCAATTCTTTATCTCTTCTTTTCCCCAATGCCCATTATAGACATGACTAAGTAGAATAGAGAAAGAATTGAGCTTTCAAGTGTGAAGTTGTCAAGTCACAGGTCACCAAAAACAATAGGCTGGGATCCCCCTCAGGGAACAGAAGCCTGGCTTAACTGAGGAATGTTCCCTACCACTCAGTCTAATGGGTCCTCCCAATGACTGCCCATCAGCTTCTCTAAATCCCCACACTGAGTTTCGGTATCATCCTTTTTTCTTCATAGTCTGTGGATTATAAAGGGAGAAAACAACATTTCCTTTAAGTTTCTATGTCTCCCTGTCAACAAGAGCCACATTCTGATCTGGGATCTCATGGACTCCATGATGGATGAAGAGCTTTGGGATCATCTCTCTTACAGAGGGCTTGAATGTCAGATTGGAGCAGAAGAGAGGAAAGAACACTTGACTATCAAGAGTGGTTGGTCTATGGCTGACTTTAAAACTATTTGCCAAGTCCTTCTCCTTTCAGGTTCACCAGATAACTGCCTTTGCCCCTGGAAGTTCAGGATAGCCCTGTGACTTGCTTTGGCTAATTATATGTGAGCAGAAATGGTATTTGTCACATCTGAGTAGGAGCATGTAGTTGTAGGTACTTGACTCCCTAACTCCTATTTCCTGTCGTGACAATTCTGCAAGCACATATTGATAAAGAGTTGCCATATTAAAAAACAAGTGGAGGAAAAAAAAAAAAAAAAAAACAAGTGGAGAACACTCCTATCCTAGACCCATAGAAAATTCATGTGACAAAGTGTTTCTGTTTTAAGCCACTGAGGTTTCTTTCTTTGTCTCTGTAGCATTACTTAGCCCATCTTGACTAGCCCAGGATCAATACTAAAATTTGAATAAATTGTGTTCCTCAATTTTCTACTTGTTATTGAACTCATTTTTAAAGCAGCTATTATATTTTAGAAAAATCTAAAAATCATAGCTTTATGCTGATGCTCCAACATACGTTACATTATTTTATGCCTGGTTTATCTTTTCCACAAAATAAAAAATTTTCTCTATGTTAAGAGCATTCAAATAGTTTAATTTTTTTAAAGAGAATGTATTCTAAATCTTCATATTAAGTGGCATTCCCTATCAAAAAACCCAGCTAAGAATAATCTTTTCGAATTTTGTGTTTTCTTGTTTTTTAGACTGACCATGCTTGGAACTTTAATGTCATTAGAGTCTACTTTTCAGGATGAATCAATCTACCTCAAACCCCAGGCATTTTACTTGATTTGGTGAGTGGAAAAGTTCCATAGACCAAGAAAATTACTTAGCAATAAAATATGTGAGAAACAGTTTGACAGTTCTTCCTATCTTTTTTCCCTTAGCTATAAAACGCATTTCTACTCCTCCCCAACTCTGCTGTCACTTTGAAAGCCATCCAATAAATTGGTCATCCCTATCATAGTTACCCGTAGGCAAAAGAGAGAAAAAGAGAGAGAGAGACATCATTTCATGAATTGAGATTAGGGTACCTCTGGCCAAACTCAATGAATTCCTTAAAGCCATATTAATACTTTCCAAAGACAAATAAAAAACACAAAATTATCTTCTTATTGGTGCAGCTATCTGACACATACCCCCTGCAAATCCATTGCCATCAAAATATGTCATTGCCCAAAAGAGTAGACTCCATGAAGCTTTTTGCTGACAAAGAAAATGTTCTGTAATGTTGTCACATGTGCTTTTCTGCCTCTGTTTAGCTCAAGCCAAGAGACTAGGCAATTATCCTTTAGCTGATCTATGGGCATAATCTCTGGTACTTGTCTTAGTTATAGCTATATTTTCAGGCAATTTACCTATAGGAGCCACCAGTCACTACCTGCTGACAAAGGTTTTCCAGATCCCCCAGCTTAAACCTGGACAGCTCCCAAAGGAAGGATATTTACACCTTTAAGGACAGCCTTAACTTGAGGCTCACATATGGGTCACAAATTGCTAGGCGTGCATGTGTACACCAGGTCTAGTGTAGACCATACAAAATCATATCCCAGCCCTTTGATTATGTACTGTCCTGTCCCTGTCTGGATGACTTTTCAGAAGCTGACAGAGCTTTTACAATTTAATTGGTGTTGACACCTTTTGAAGCCATGCCTTGAGGCTCTAAGGGTCATTGTATGCTTTCTCTGTTTCTCTCCAATGCCTCCACTTGGCTACCTCACAGCCTGTGGTGCCTGGCTGGCCCCTGCACTTTTTATTCATGTTCATACTTGTTCTGGGTCCTGTTACAAGAGCCCTTGTTAAATGCCCAGCAGGCAGCAGTGAATGGAGATTTTGACTATGTGGGATTTGAGGCCTCTGGCAATAATGGAGAATAAACTATAAATATAAAAGTATCCCTGTTGTGGACTGTGTTGTTATCACCAAAGATTTATTCCAGAGGACCTCAGACCTAAGGTACTTTCTGTGCACGCTCGTGGCTGTAGGCCTTACAATTAGGTTTCTGCTTTCCATGCTGGGGATTCTCTAACTATGACTTTTCTTCTGTCATCATTTCCAATTCGATACCATCCTTCTCTTAGCAACACTCCCTCCTCACATTTGTTGGGATAGCACCACGATTCTGGCTTACGTTCTGACCTCGTTACCTCCAAGGTTAAGGAAGAAACAAAAAGATTGATTCCTGCATTGTTTTCAGGCTCAATTCTATAAAAGCGTCTTTTTGCCCCCAAAGGGTCATGTTTATCAGGCAACTTTGTTCTTACGTCCCAAGAGTAACGAGGTTGAGGAACTGTTACCTTTTATAGAGCCTTGCTCAATTCGTTATATTTTTTAAAAAATCAAGATTTCCAGTCACAGTTATCAACTGCCTATAAACTTGCAGGCTATCAAAAGAATTTTTCTTGTTCATAAACCCCATTAAAAAATACTCTTATGTATGGAAATGTTAACATCTCTGGAAAAGATTTTGTTTCTTCCCAGCATCAAATTTATATGGTCTACAGTGAATATAATAAACCAGACATATGTTCGAATTTTTTCAAGTACATTAAAAGAAAAAGACTATCAACTTATTAGGTTGCTGTTCTAGAAGATAAAACATATCAGAGAAACAAAGGGCATTCTGAAATTATTTGTATGGATGGTTACAGGAAGTAACATGGATTTAAAAAAAAGCACTGCCTTAAATGTTCCCATTTTTGCATAATATAACTCTACTGAATTTTGGGTTATTATAAAGTCAATTAATAAGAAAATGAAAATAGGAATATCATCAGTAGTGATTTTCTAGTGAACTGTGTAACTGATTTCCTCCAAATATGAACACATTTGAGGAAAACTCACAACAGGCATGGCTTCTGTTTAAAACCATGTTTCTAGCACAGGATTTAGGTAAAGACCCTTTGTTTCAGCAAGAAATAATTAACCTTCTTCAAAACTAAAGAGATAGCTTTAAAAAAAATGAGCTAAGAACATCAAAAAGGATTACTTAACTGGATGAGGAGACATTTGAAGGACAAGTTCATCTTTCCACCTGTGAAAATCTCTTAAAAATGAAAGATTACCTGCTGTTTTTCCAGTACACCAAAGCTGGGGAAAGATAAAACTATTTCTAGTTATACATAGCAACAAGGAACAAAATTAAAAATAATTATGAACTTACCAATAATGAGAGATAAGTGGTATTACAATTCACAGGACTGGAAATGGAGATAAGACCCAGGCTTTAATTTTTTGCAAAATGTCAAATGTGGAGAGGACAAGCAAGACTCTTCTCTGTTCATCTGTATCAAGGAACAGTGTTTCCATCACCTCACTCTATCATTTGTAAATCCTGTGATTTGGGGAAATCACTCAATTTTTTTGAGGTGAGGGGTAAAGTAGATAATATATGTACCAGAATCTATGACATACCAAGGAAACAACAGTTAGAATTTTATTGGATTTTTTTCTTTTGGTTTTGTTTTTGTGATCTTTGTTGGTATTTTGAGACATGGCACAATATTTTATCTTTCGTATTACTGGAAGGAATCTCCAGAGAAAAAAAAGTGTTTTTAAATGGGATTATAATAATAAAATAATAAATAATAAAATAAATAATAATAAATAATAAAATAAAATAAATAATAAAATAAAGAGTGATATGAAGAGAAATACACTATTTCTGGAAAATAGAATAATGGCTATATAAAGCAAATCAATAGGATTTTACTCTCAACTCCAGCATCAATAGCAGTGTGATGTTATTCATATGTCCATTCAACACATTCCTTTGAGAGCCTATTTGCAAGTCCTGTGCTGGGGATATTAAGAGGAATAAGATACATGTTATGTTCTTAAGCTTATACTTCAGTAAGCCCCTTCACCCTGCTTAGCCCTACTGAGATCCATATAGGTATGCATCAAAATAAATTACAACTCTAGGGGCACCTGGATGGCTCAGTCAGTCAAGCCTCCAACTCTTGATTTGGACTCAGGTCATGATCTCAGGGTCATGAGATGGAGCCTTGCATTGGGCCTCACACTGAGTGTGGAACCTGCTTAAGATTCTCTCTCTCCCTCTGCTCCCCTGCCTTGCACAGGTGCACTCTAAATAAATAACGACACATAATTGACCTTATTTGCTTTTGTTCTACCTCCTCACTAGACTGTAACATTCAGGGATAACAGAGGATACATTTTATTCACCTTTGTATCCTAAGCATTTTCACACTGACTCCTATTAATGGGCATTCAGTGAATGTATACAAAATGAATATTAATGAGTGAATTAGTGGATTAAAAAAATGAGGAGTAGGGATGACTCTATAGTTCCTATGGTGAGTTACTCCTTTTTCAGATCTCAGAGAGGACTTCTCTGACAGTACTGATGTGATCTCTGGTTGCACACTACCATGTAATTACTTTATGTATTTTTTACATTTTACCTGTTTATTCCTTGTTCGAAAGTTGCATACCAGCAGGAATTTTGTCACTCTTGTTCTAACACCCAGCCAAATGCCTGTCACGTAGAGGGAGCTAAATCAATGTGTTAAGTGAATTAATGGGTCGATTAGCCTATAAAGCAGGAATATAGGAACATCTTTCAGAAAAATTAGAAAGGACTCAGTTAGAGGTATATAGGATTTGATACGAAAACAGCACAAAAAGGTGAAGATATACCCTGCAAGCTGCTGTAGGATTTGATTGGGAACCAAAAAAAAGGTCAGGTTTGGGAGTCTCAGATACAGATCTGGGAGTCATCTCTGCTGGGTTCAGGACTTGACTCAGAGCAGACATTAAATAAGTGTTTGTTGAAAAGTTGCTGACGGCAGAAATTCTTGAGAGAAAGGGATCAAGAGAGCAAGTGAAGGAAAATGTTTTATTCTTCACTGTCTCATTTCCTTTTATTACTGTAAAAAAAGAAAAAAACAAAATTCCAGATTAATAAGAATACAGAGAAAATTGAATATACAGTAGAAGTGAAACTTTGCTTCCATAGTCATTGACTCAAGCTGTGTGTATACATATATATAGAGAGAGAGAGAGTATATGCAACCAGTCTTTAATTTAACAAAAAAATTTGGTCACCCTACTGGTTATTTTTAAATAACCATGGGTTGTAATGAAAGCCTTCATGGAATTTATTAAAACCACTCTTTATTTGCGATCGTTTACCCTGTATTAATTTAGACTATCAGAATTCAGAGCATCTGGGCTCTGAATTATATTCCTTCAGAGAAAGACTTTCACTCTACCATGTCTTATGCCTTTATAGAAGGTTACTGTAAGACGTGCCTTTTATGTTATTTTTGTAATATTATATTGAAGCTTATAAAATCATAGAGCAGAAAGGAAACTAAGAGACTACCTTGTGTAATGTCTTTATTTTGCAGGGGAGACATTTAAGCCAAGGGAGGAAAATAACCATTTTTAAAAACTTTTCAATGTACTTTCTTTCTGTTGTTAAAAAGAATAAAAATAAAAATAAAATGACTCAATAGATTTTCCCTTTTGCTTTAGTTGGTAAACCTTAGAGCCACATTGTCCACACATGGTTCTTAAAATACTCTAGACATGGTGCTTTCCTGGTGAACTCTGTACTATTTTTTAATGAAAACATTCATCCTAAATTGTGACTTAATCCATAAACCACCTCAATCTATTTCAAAAAGAAAGCAAGGCACTTAAAATTGTAATTACTTGTAGAATAAAAATTTTATTCAAAAGTGAATTATCGTCATGTGCTCAGCTAATAGGGGCTATACTCTTAAAAAATATTTTCTCTCCAAAATAATTAAGAATTATTCCAAATCAAGAACATCAACCAGAGAACAGCCAATCTATTCTTAGTGTCATATCTGAAAAGAATTTGGTTTCAAAGTTGTTGTAAATAGTGTGAGGACACAGGACACAGGAACATTCCTTTCTGACAAATCAGCATCATACAACAGACATCAAACATCCTGGATATCAACTGACAAGTTAGAAGAGAGTTCAATGTCCAACTTTGGCTCTGTTACCCAACTTCTCTGGCCCAGTTGAGAGTTAAGTAGAACTTATCGATAGGGTTTTCATGAAATTTCATATGCTTTTAAAGAGTGAAAAATTGTAGTTGTTATTATTATTCTGTATTAAGCATCAATTATGTGTGAGGCACTGAGGTTTACTAACCAGAAATAATGTTAAGTCTTGACTTGAAAGATAACACCTCCCAAAAAAACCATTAAGTTTATCTAAGAAGATGAGAATTTGATTTTTTTTAAAATCAATAAACTTAATTCAATGCTATTTTATCTCAAAGAAATTGAGCTTTAGAGTTGGAGAGTGACATCACCAAGATGGCAATACAGGTTGTTCCCAACTTCACTCCCCCTCACAAGAATAATAACTAACCACTCTCCAAGAACAAGACATTGCTGAGAGAATCCTAGAACGTGATGAGGCTGGAGCACTCCTCCTGTACCACAGTGGCCAAAATAGATTGCATTAGAAGGGTAAGTGCAGGGGAGCCTGGGTGGTTCAGTATGTTAAATGTCGGACTCTTAGTTAGGGCTCGGGTCATGATTTCAGGGTTGTGAGCCCCAAGTTGGGCTTATGCTCAGTGGGGGAGTCTGCATGGATCCTCTCTCGTCCTCTGCCCCTCCCCCCTCCCTGGTCCCCACATACGCTCACGCTCTCTCTTTCTAAAATAAATAAATCTTTAAAAAAAGGGGGGGGTTAAGAGCAGCAGCTACCCCTTGACCACACTGACCATCCCCCAGCACAGAAGAGTACTACTTGGAGAGGTCTTCCCTGAGCTGCCAGTTATTCCAGTGGAAAAAGAGAACAACATGGGAGGGGTGGGCCATGAGCCTTCCCTAGCATTGTGGGTCATTTTGTAGGAACCCCTGCTTTGATCCTAAGACAGGGATGCACCCCTCATACCAGGGAACTTGGAATAATGCAGATCTCCCTGATTCAGATCCTTAAATGAGGAGGTCTGTCAGCCCTACAGTCTCATTTGCTCATATTAGACAAGGTGCTAGATCACAGCCCCAGCCACTGTGGAGGATGTCTTCCAGCCGCATCTGACCAGAAGGGCTGGTGACAACTCCTAGAAGCAGTGCAGCCTGGGAGAGAGGGGGCTAAGCAAAGCTGATTGTCCCCAGAGCAAAACCGGTACCAGCCATGCAGGTGTCCATGCTACGCACAGACAGAAGATTCACTCATAGGAGAAATTGAGGGTAGGAGCTCAGTCAGTGGCTCAGCCAAATGGAGAGCCTCTTTGGGAAATTGAGAGCAGCTGAGAGCATTTCCTCCCCCTTTCCCGCCAGGCAAAGGGACTGAGACATGGCTCCACCCACTACAGAGAGTATCTTCCAGCCCAATCTGAGCAGAAGAGCTGGCAACAATTCCTGAAGCTATGAGGCCCAACAGTGCTGAAGTGGAGAAAAGGGCAAACAGAACTTTTTTATCAAAAAGACAAAAGATAACAAACGTGCGTGGATGTGAAGAAAAAGGAGCCCTTATACACTGTTGGTGGGATTATAAATTGGCATAGCCACTATGGAAACCAATGTGGAGGATCCTTGAAAAAATTAAAAATTAAATTAAAAATTAAAACTAGTACTACTGGACTGGTCCAGCAATTCCACTTCTGGAAATATATTCAACAGTAATGAAAACACTAACGTGGGAAGGTATCTGCGGCCTCAGGTTCATAGCAGCATTATTTACAATAGCCAAGACATGGAAACAACCTCAGTGTCCATCAGTGGATGAATGGATAAAAAAATTGCGGCATACACATGCAGTAGAATATTATTCAGCCATAAAAAAGAGGAAATCCAGTTGCCTGGGTGGCTCAGTGGGTTAAGCCTCTGCCTTGGGCTCAGGTCATTGTTAGGGCCAATTTAATGTTAAAACCTGTTTAACGATTAGGGCCTGCTTAGCCAGAGCAACTCCATATTGCCTAGGTAGCCATATTGTTGTTTACATCCACAGACTTCATTCCGGGAATAAATGCCCCAATAGTTCCTGGTATGGTTCCGGGTATCGATTCTGGGAGTAAACACCTTAACAATAGAAGCCACGTACCTTGGGTCTGTGGTTATGCCCTATAAAACCAGCCTGTGAGATCGGGAGGGGGTCACTCTCTTCAGAGGCGGCCCTGGCCGGTCAGTCTGACTTCTAATGCTTGGCATAGAATAAGGCTTTGCATAACTTTCACTTTGTCTCAGTCTCGTTCCTTTGATAATGGACCCCAACAGTCATGATCTCAGGGTCCTGGAACTGAGTCCCGCATCGGGCTCTCTGCTCTGCGGGGAGCCTGCTTCCTCCTCTCTCTCTCTCTGCTTGCCTCTCTGCCTACTTGTGATCTCTCTCTGTCAAATAAATAAAATAAATAAAATTCTTAAAAAAAAAAAAAGGAGGAAATCCTACCATTTGCAACATGAATGGGCTTTGAAGCCATTATACTCAATGAAATAAGTCAGACAGAAAAAGACAAATACTGTTTAATCTTACTTACATGTGGAATCTAAAAAAACAACCACTACCACCACCACCACAATAAAAATACCAAAGAAAAAAGAGATCATATCTATGTGTACCAGAGGTGTAGGGTGGGAGAAGGGGAATTGGAAAAATGTGGTCAAAAGGCATAAACTTCCAGTTATAAGATAAAGAAGTATTAGGAATGTAATGTACAAATGGCAACTATAACTAATATAGCTCTATGATGTATAAGAAAGTTAAGAAAGTAAATCCTAACAATTCTCATCACAAAAAAATTTTTTCCTTTCTTCTCTTCTTTCTCTTCTTCATATTGTACCTATATGAGGAGGTGGTTATTAGTGGAACCTACTATGATCATAATTTCACAATATATGGAGATAAACTATCATGCTGTACACTTAATCTTATACAACAATGCATGTCAATTATGTCTTAATAAAACTGGGAAAAAATAAATATAAATTTATAAAAGTAATGCCTACATTGTACTAGAGTAGTTACAGTAATTTCTTAAGAGAAGTGGAACTTAATATGAATGTGATAGAGAATATCTATCACTTATTCATTCAGAGAATGAATCACTCATTCAGAGAAGATCTATCTACTCATTCATTATTTGCTTATTTTCCTTTATTTAAATTTTCAAGAAGACAAGTTATTCAAACTGAAGTTCTTTTAATACTAAGGTAAACAAGTATTTGTTTCACTGAGTAGACAAAAAAATCAAAGATATTTTATTCTCCTTAATAAAAGTTAGAATTTTTGAAGTTTCATGATTAAAGACATACTACCATTCTACATTTCTAATTTTTAATTCTAATGTTTCTTTAAGTCGTAAACACTTCTGATAGGAAATACGGGTTGATTTGTTTTTTTTTCATTAAAAAGAGTTCACATTCCGTAGTTATACTTCCCATGATGCAGTTCAGAAAACCTATGGCACTACAGCAAGTAGAGGAACCTGCCCTGCCCACAGAAATTACCTCCAGACAATCAGGTGAGAGGTGGGTTCATGGTATTACTAAAATAGGTCACATTAGTTAATTTTAAGAAATGAGTATTGAGTCTCTGATATGCCAGGGCCCATCTGTAAACAAAATTAAAAATTTGATCTCATGGGGCTACATTCCAACAGAGAACAAAAATCAATGAATGCATGCATGCCATGTCAAGTAGAGATAACTGCTAGAAAGAGGACTGAAGTAAGGTGAGGGAACAAAGAGCCATGAGGAGTGAGGGGAACAGGTGATAGAGAGAAAAAGAGAGAGATTCCGTTCCAGTAGTATGGTGACACAAGCCTATAGACACACTGTCAGAAGGCAGTAGGAAAAACATAACAGAGTGTAAGTTAAGAATAAGCAAAAGTTACAAGACAGTGGAAACAATGACTAAACAAAAGTAGAAAAGAGGATTCAGTTGATGGTTAATAGTAACAGAGATGTTCTCAGTCACTATAATGATTAGGATGGATATTACACCCTTGATGCTAACAGATGGTAAGATTAAGTCACAACATAATGGTATAGCCAGAACAATTTCAATTCTCCAAACCTGACTATGCAACTATGATTATAACCAGAATGTTCCATTACTTGGGAGGCATAAAATCTGTGCTTATTAAGACTGTTTCCTGGGGCACCTGGGTGGCTCAGTCAGTTTAGCCTCTACCTCCAGTTCAGCTCATAATCCTGGGACCCTGAACCTGAGCTCTGCACAGGGCTCCCTACTTAGCCGGAAGCCTGCTTCCCCCTCTCCCTCTGCCTCTTGCCTCTGCTTGGGCTCTTTCTCTCTCTCTCTCAAATAAATAAATAAAATCTTTAAAAAAAAAAAAAAAAAGACTGTTTCTTAGTCTTGTGAATCTTTCTCAAGAATCATCAACCATTTTCATTGCCTAAGTATATCCCTGTTCCTTGAAAGTTGAAGAACTTCAAAAAATTGAGCTTTAAAGGCAAAAATGAGAGCCTTACGGATATTTTAACACAGCTGGCATGTGCTTTCTAATTATCTTTTCCACTTTAAACATCATATACCCCCAATGTCCTCTTTGTAGAATTATATTTATAAAATCTTCACTATCTAGTTATACTCTAATGTGGGTCATTTTTGAAAGATAAAATATGATGGATATATATATATGTGTGTGTGTGTGTGTGTATAGAGAGAGAGAGAGAGAGAGAGAGAGTGCATCTTTATTCTAACTATTTTTCCTTAGCTTCTATGGTAGCCAGGCTCCAAGATGGCCCCAATGATCAGAGCCTTCTGGTACTCACACCCTTATTGAGACTCATTCCACATTGGACCAGGGTTAATTTGTGTGATGAATCACATATGGAAAAAGCAATGATAAATCACTACAGAGTTCAGGCTTTAAAATACTCCACTTTCAGTCGTGGGCTGTCTCCCTTGGGCATTTTTCTCTCTCACATTCTCATCCTCTCTTTCCCTATCTCTAGCTCTCTCCTATCACATACCCTGGGGGAATCCAGCTGCCAGATTGGGAGGTCATTCAGACCACCCTGGAGAGGTTCACACCAGGAGGAACCAAGGCCTCCAGGCAACAACCACTGAGGAACTGGGGCCTCCCCCTGAGACAACTGCAACCCAGGCCGTCATCTGACTACCACCTTGTGAGAGACATGAACCAAAACCATCCAGATAAGCAGCACCCAGATTCCTGATTCTCAGAAACTGTGTTGAATGTTTATTGTGTTAAGCTGCTAAATTTTGGCTATAATTTTTACACAGTATTAGAGAAGGCATAGATAACAATGCGGCTACTATGCCGTGTTTTCTTCTTATTCTCCACTTACCTTTCTAAATGCCATCTCAATCTTCTAAAAGTGTCTTCTTCCTTTGGGTATTATTTAAATGTTGATATTCAGCAGAAATACTGTCCCGGGCTTCTCCTTTTCTTACTATTTCTGGAAGTCCCTATTAATAGCCAAGACTTAGGGTCACTGATTCACTGATGGTTCCCAAATTTGCTGATCTGTTTCCTCACAACTGCCGACTAAGCATCTCCTCTTGGATGCCTCAAAGGCATATCAAACTCCACAGACCCTAAAATTAATCTGTTATTCTCTTCATACCTTTTCTATTTTTTTTTCTTACATCAGATCTTAGAAGATAGTCTATGCAGTGGCCCAAGTAAAAAAATTCCTCTTCCTCAGCATCCACTTTCAATCACTTTTTAAGTCACACAATTTCTAGCTTCATCATTTCACAATTCTAGCTCTTCATTCTCATCCTTACTACATTGGTTCAAACATTACCTCTCTCTTATTTCCCTTGTTCTTTTCTTCACCCTAAAGCCTTGAATAGTCTTTCAAGACACAAACTAGAGAAGTCACCATAGAAAAAAATAATTTGTGTATCAATGAAATGTTAAGAATCCCCTAGAGGACACTAGTCAAGATTAACTGATTCTAATTTCCCATTATCTTTAAATTACTTTAAAGCATTGTACATTTTAGATAATGGATAGACACACAAATTCTGGTTTGTCTAGTAGTGATTCAATTGATTTCCCTTCTTCAGTGTGGAAAAGCCAGTTTTATCTGTTACACATTGATTTCAACATTCCTTTACTCCATATAAATCTGTTCTTCTTGACTTCACTTACAAATCAGCTTTAACATCTGCCTGGTTCCCTCATGAGTTAAATAAATTCTTAGCATGTGTACATTTTTATACCTGTACAAGAGTCATGATGTTACTCTTTTTTTGAAAATTATCTTTTAACACCTCTGCTTACGGTGTTAAAAGTGCATTTGGGATCGAGTCCAAACTCCTTACTGTAATATCCATGGCCACTGACAAGCTGCTTCCTATTTAAATCCCAGTCTTCTCCGCTGCCACTGCTACGCACAGCCTATGCTCCAGCAAAACTACTTGCTAAGTCTCGAACATTATATCCTGTTTTACTGGTATGACTTTTCCCACAGTGCTCCTCTGCTTCTTGGTGTAAGGACCTATTTTATATTTTATATTTAGCAAGAGGCTTTCGTTGAGGTTAAACAAAAACCTTGTTGTTTAACCCTTAAACTGTCCCTGCTTCCCTTCCCCCAGGGGATTCACTTAAAAACAAGTCCCGGAAACCAGCTCCAGGTAACAAAGCCCAGATGCAAAGGTGGGTCAGGCCAGGTGGAGACATCCGATCAGTAGGGGGTTGCATACTGTCTCCCTAGCTACCAAGGAGTATGGGCCCCCGCCCTTTGGGAACCCTTTTGGCGCCAATCCTAATCAAGGTGTAATAGGCTGATTCAAATGTCTACTAGGGTAAATTATAATTCAATTGGTCACCTAGCATCACTGTGGAGTTTCCTGTGTGTTACAATCTCATTGGTCACCTGTGCGTGGCCAGGCCCGACCGCATGGCCTTTGCCCTTAAAAGCTAGACTGTGAAACAGAGAAGGGTCGCCCTCTCTTGTAAGAGGTGCGGCCCCGAACGTTCGGTTAGATTCTTGATGCTTGGCCCGAAATAAAGCTTTGCTTGACCTTCGCTTTGTATCAGTCTCGCTCCTTTAATCACGGACCCGTTATTGGGGCATAACACTTGGTCTGGAAAATCCTATAAGGGAGAAAACATTTTCTTCCAACCTCTCATGATCCCAGACTGGATCTGAAAAATTAAACTGATTAACAAGAGAAAAACACACAAATTTTAGTGATTTTTTTTTATAATTTTTAGACCAGTAATACATTCGTGAAGAATTGACAATACAAAAGGGTTTGGGATAGGGTTCATTAATGGTGAAGAGGTAACTAGGAAGATAAGGGTTTGTTTAAACAAGGTCTGTTTATACAGATTTTCTAGCCCCAAATTCCCTGTCTATGGTAATAAAAATGTCTTCCTTCCTGTGGATACAGGAATGGTCCTTTCACATGAGAGCTTTATGACCTGTTTCGGGAAAGAAGGGTGAGGAGGAGGAGGTCAGATTGACCTTCCTGCTTTTGCTGTTCTCTTAAATTCTTTCAGCTTAAGATATGCAATATGCCAAAATGCCATATTTTCGAGCATGTGCTGAACCTCATCAATGCCCACTGCTCGGTCAAACATTTCCCATCTCTATGCAGAGATTAACTGTTTCCTCTTTCAGGCACCATACACTCCTTCTTTTATCACACTCTATGGCATTGCTGTTTACAAATTTCTCAGCCTCAATAAAATATTTATATACAGGGAGATCATGCTCAGCTTACCACAATAACCTCAGTTACCACAGTTTGAGTCAACCAAAGACTATTTATTGAACATCTGAGATATGTTAAGCCTATACAAGATATGGTCACAGTATAATAAGTGAGAAATAGCCCTTGTCCCCAAGGAGCTCAGTTTATTTGGAGAGAGGACCCAAACCTCACATTTGTATTTAAATGATTATCAATGGCTATTAAATATTAAAAATATCCTGCCTTGTCTTTTTCTTTCTTTTAATTTCCCTTTATCACTACAGTACCTTTCTAGGCTACACTAAGTAGCCATTTTTAATTGTTCTCCCAAGAGAGAGAAGACATCCTTTGCCTGAAGTTGAACATAGAAACCCTAAGGCAAATGCTTCCAAATTGGGTTTAGCTGCCCATGCTTTTGACAAAAAAAGAAATGCGACTGCTTATTTGAAGATTTGAGGAACCTGAACTATCTTGGCTCTCCCTTTCCTCACATCCAGTGCCAGAGAACTATAGATCCCCAGGAAACACAGTTTGCTCAAATAATTAATCAATTAATTGTTGGATGGATGAATAAATTAATATAAGCCAACTGAGTGCTGGGCTATTACTTTGCATACTCTATAATATATTTCATTAGCCCAACTCAAAATACATTAGTTTCTATGGAACAATCACATATTGCTAATTTTATGAGTTACAGTCAAATGAAACATCAAGATTCTGATGTGGGTTCTCCCATCTCCAACCTCAACAAATGAATTAGTACTATATTAAGTCAGCTCATCTTCATTCTATACTTATATGGTTCACTGAACTTTGCATTTGACTGGTTAAATTTCACTTTATAACTTTCAATCAAGCCTAAGAATTTTAAAAAATATTTTCACTCCATCATTTAATATATCATAGGAAGTTGAGCTTCAGAATAAAGGCCATCGATACAGCTTACTGTCTATAACAACATCACCTGACTATCCCAGTGTCTACACCAACATAACTTTAAGACTTCAGGGTTCTCTTGCTGACAAAGAAAGTTGCAGATAACTCCTTTGCTGATTCTACAAACTTCCTAAAAATTCATCAATTTTTGAGTAGAAAGCATCAATGACAGTTTATACCCCAAAGCTCTTTGCCTCAAAATCCTCTCTGGCTAGGTCCACTAATCATAAGCTATTATGTTATTTCTCTGCATCGCTCTAACTAACCCTCTACACTAAAAAAGACCTGCCTCAGACAAAACTTCAGTACCTCCTTAAAGGCCCCTCCCCTCTCTGAGAGAGTACTAAGGCTCTCTCTGTCCAGTTAGTATTCTCCCTTACTGAGCAAAAATAAATTCCGCTTTGTGTCATCACAGATTGTTTTGGTGATACTTTATAGAACAAGTATTTGACACTTCAATTATGCATACAGCTTCTAGGGACATACATGGAATGAGAGAAAATGTTCACAATCATAGATAGCCAGGTGAGCTGAATTATTTCTTATGGGAGGAAAGTCCTCTGCCAAATCACCTTCACAACCACAAACCAGCAGCGCTTACTCCCCGTTGTTCATTTTCTTTATAGTTGACAATCATGATTTCTTTTTTCTTTTCTTTTGTTTTCTTTCTTTCTTTCTTTCTTTTTTTTTTTTTTTTTTTTTTGAGAGAGAGAGAGTGCACAAGGAGGGGCGGGATGGGACAGAGAGCGGGAGAGAGAGAATCTTAAATTGACTCCATGCCCAGCACGGAGCCCTGTGTGGGGCTTTATCTCACAATCCTGAGATCATGAGATGAGCCAAAAATCAAGAGTCGGAGGCTCAATCGACTGAGCCACCCAGGCACCTGACAATCATGATTTCTAAAGGATGCTCTAATTGTGGTTAAAAACATTTACAAGTGGTAGAATTTATCTATAAATGTATGAAATAATAATGTCTACTGACAATATCTACCTCTCAGGGTTAATAAATGACAAGTAATTAATAAATGTAATTAATTACATTAATTAATTAATTACATTAAAACAAGTAATTAATAAATGACAAGTGCTTAGAACAAGGCCAACACATAGCAGGTGCTTAATATATTATGTAAGAAGTATTCTATCTTTATTCAAATCACTAATAAAAATATTGACTAGGACTAAATGAATACAGGACTTTAGAGATGTTAGGGAAGACCTCCCTAGTTTTATATAAATCTGTTAACCAACAATATTTTGGGTACAGTGTTCAACAAATTGCAAGTTTAACTATCAATTAGTTTACATTTCTCTAACTTATTTACCAAAATATCTAAACATATTATCTAAGCATATAAACATAATATCTTAAGTATTTTCCCATTCTTAAGTATAATAACCCTATCAAAAATGGAAAAAAAAAGGAAACATGATTTGTGTTTAATTGAATACTATTATATCTGCTATCACCTTGGAAAATTTTGGGGAAGACTGGAATGTGCTGTTAGCAAAAGGAAATTTCAGGCTGTGGATGAGGGCTTGGCAGAACAAGAAGCAGGGCTTTGGGGCATGAGGTTGGAGAAGAGTCTCCTTCCGCGGCAGGAGGGGGTCTTCTTGCAGAAGTGAAGAGTTACAAAGTCAAACTTTGGTAAATTGGATAACTTAGTTTTTCGGCAAACACTGGAGATAGCATTAGGTTGTCACTTTTTTCTTTTATAAAATTTGGAGTTGGGAGAGAGACACTAGATCAGCATTCCTCAGGGTTCTCATGATTCTAAATCTGTCCGAAAGCCCAAAGGCGAGAGATCACCAGCCTGACCTATGGTTTTATGAGACTCACCTCACCATCTTGTGGCTAGGACTTCAGAATGGGCTTCATTTCCTCCCGGCTCTAGTGTCTTTCACACAGTCTCTGAAATTTATTTCCTTCAGGCTTAGTTTCCAAAAAGAATATTGAAGGGGAAAATGTGGGAAAAAAATACAGGCAGAAAGTCCCAGGAAGCTGACAGTGCCTGCAGGAGGCAGGTGAATTACACACGCTAACCCGCAGTCTTTGTTGTGTATCTCAACAAAATATGGTGACATTGCTAGTGGGATGTCGCTACAATGATGACCTGCTTATTTCCATTTCATTATTGAGGCCTCAGCTGGAGCATAATGCTTATGGCTCATGTTTAATGTTATTTCTAGGTTTTAAGTAAAAGAAACTATTTTCTAAAAGCTGTCTCTAGAGTGGCAATATGAATATTGTGTTGTCTTTTCATAATGCTTTTTTTAAAAAATACTTCAAGTATGAGCATAACACACTCAATCCATGAGAACCTTTCAACTCTTGAGTGTGGAAGTGTTTGTTAAGGTTATTATGGGTCCTACAAACGCTTCTTTTTTTTTTTTTATTACAAACACTTATTTTCACGTAATTCCATGGCCCTTAAAAATTAGGGAAATGAGTCTTTTAGTCAGAAAATTATTCAAAGCTTTAAATTGAAAACACATGTGAGGTTATGGGGTTCGATTTTTATTTACCTGAGGCAGAATGAAATTTTCCTGTCTGGAACATAAAGAAAACTTTTCCTCTCTCTGTTTTTGAGGTTCCTTAAGGAACAAAATAACTTCTCTCCCTTGTGAACCGTGTTATGCTACCACTGAGGAAAATATAAGCTAAAGAAGGAAGAACAAGAAGAGAAAATGGAAGAGAGAGAAGACAGACCCCAAATCCGAGTGTAACAGAAAGACTTTGAATACAGCAATGATAAAGAATTCACATCACAAGGTGAAACTTGTGATTTGTGAAACTTGTGACAAACAGGTCATAACCTGTTTCGTTATTATCGGTTGAGGATGGGTAGAATTCTCTTAACAATGCGACTGTGCAAAGCCATCATTTCCTATTGCAGTTTGAGAAATAAACGCAATATACCTTTCTCTTCTGCCTCGTTTTTAAATAAAATCCTAATACAAGAAGAACTAAGCTGAATATCAGAAGGCCAGGTAAAAAATAAAGACTACCAGAGATATATGTAACGAACAATACCCTCCTACCCCACATTCCTTAAGACAAGCACATTTTCCTCAAAAAATTAAATTTTTTCTAACTGCATTGTGAGTGTTTGAAAAGATACAAATAAAATGAAAAACAGGGGCACCTGGGTGGCTCAGTGGGTTAAGCCTCTGCCTTCCATCTAGGTCATGATCTTGGGGTCTTGGGATGGAGCCCCACATCAGGCTCCCTGCTCAGCAGGCAGCCTGCTTCCCTCTCTCACTCTCTCTCTCTCTCTCTCTGCCTGCCTCTCTGCCTACTTGTGATCTCTCTGTCAAATAAATAAATAAAATCTTTAAAATGAAAAATAAAATTCCCTAGTTTCAAATACATTTATTCCAACAAAAAAGAAGATTGGATTATATTATTATAGTATTAAATGCTAGGTTTTCTTTCCAATTAAGGGGAGAGAAAAATTTGATGTTAACATTTTAACTCTAAAAAAAGGAAACAGCTTGTTTCAGCTTATTTGCCTTTAAAATTAAGTAAGTCTTGTCTTTTTATTTGACCAGAGTTTAATTGATTATATCTATATAGGCAAAGGAATAGTGCATCTTAGTCTAGCATATTTAAAACACTGCAGATTTTACGTTGATGGAATTTGATTCCATAAAGTGCTACTCTAATCCTACATGTGACTGTATGGAACTAACAAAATGAATAACTAATAAAAGCACATATTAGCACTTATTCACACAGGGAGAAAGTATGAATTTTTTTAAGACTTGTATTTCCTGATACGCCTGGGTGGCTCAGTCAGTTAAGTGTCTCTGCCTTCAGCTCAGGTCATGGTCTCCAGGTCCTGGGATCTGGCCTCTCATAGGGCTCCTTGTTCAGCAGGGAGTCTGTTTCCCCCTCTGCCTGCTGCTCTTCCTGCTGACGTGCTCTCTCTCTCTCTCTCTCTGACAAATAAATAAATAAAATCTAAAAAAAAAAAAAAAAAAGACTTGTGTTTCCCAGTTGTTTTCTAGAAATTTTGCTTGTCTACAATTAAATTTAGATTTTACCAACAGCATAAGAGAATGTCCATCTTGCGACATACTTACCAACACTGAACATTATAGCTTTATTAATCCTTACTAGTTTAAATCCTTTCAATGATGTTGTAACTTTAATCTAAATAAATACAAATATAGATGTATAAAACTATTTTGTATTTATTTTTAGACTTTTATAATGGCAAATTTAAAAAATATAGAAAACTAGGAAGTACAGTGTGTGAACACAGAATATTCCAAATACTAATCACCTAAATTTAACAATTGTTAACATTTAGCCTTATTTTCTTCATCTATTTGTTTTATCTCTAACAGATAAAATCTTTTTTCATCAAAGCCATTTTCAAACTCCCCTCCCAAATTATAGCAATTCCTTAATGTAATCTAATGCACATACTCCCTTTTCTCCAAATTCTCAAAAATGTGTGTCTTTTTTTTTTTAAGATTTTATTTATTTATTTGACAGAGAGAGAGAAAGAACACAAGCAGGGGAAGCGGCAAGCAGAGGGAGAGGAAGAAGCAGACTCCCCGTTGAGCAGAGCCCGAGGTGAGGCTTGATCTCAGGACCCTGGGATCATGACCCCAGCCAAAGGCAAACATTTAACCGACTGTACCACGGAGGCACCCCACAGAAATGTCTCTTCATACTTGATTTGTTCAGATCAGAATCCAAGGTCCACACATTCTGTTGATATGCCTCTTAAGCCTATAATAACAGACCATTTGAATTAATGCTTATTTGTTGAAAAAACTGGTTCATCTTCCCATAGCAATTCCCACATTCTGAATTTGGCCAATTATGTCCTCATGGTATTGTTTAACATGTTTCATTAGTCCCTATGTTGCTTGTAAACTACTCATTATATTTAAAACTTTGATTAGATTCAGGTTGAACATTTTGGCAAAAAATTACTTCAAAGATGGTGCTGTGTTGTGTATATATTGTATCACATCAGATGTTGTGTGACTGCTCATTCTGAGTCCCTTATTTTTTTTACTTTAGCTGCAATTCTTCTTTTTTTTTTTTTTTTAAGATTTTATTTATTTATTTGACAGAAACACAGCAAGAGAGGGAACACAAGCAGGGGGAGTGAGAGAGGGGAAAGCAGGCTTCCTGCTGAGCAGGTAGCCTGATGCAGGGCTTGATCCCAGAACCCTGGGATCATGACCTGAGCCAAAGGCAGATGCTTAACCACTGAGCCACCCAGGCACCCCTAGCTGCAATTCTTTTATAAATAAGAACATTCTCTTCTTAACTATTGTTTACACTGAAAAACAGCCCAAGGAAAAGGTAAGGCAAATGCCTGACACTTCCCCCTTTGTTTATCATGTTTACCCTATAACTCCTTATCTCAGCAAATACTAAACTTGACCAATTAGATTTTGTTTTGTTTTTGAGGATTATTATGAATTCATAAACTTTTATATATTTGGCCAGATCAAGCCTTTACAGGTATTTTTGTTCTTGATGATGAAATTACCCATCTTAGGCCAATAAAAGTCCCTTCAGTTGGCTCTGCATCCTTTTGTATTGTTTTGTTTTGCATTATTCCAATAGTTTTTGATAGCTTCCTTGCTATCAAGTAGGCTTATTTTGTGTACTTCCTGTTCTTGATTTGGAATCAACCATTTTTCCAGGGATCCTTGATTTCCTTTCACGTAAAATCATATTAAGGGATCATAATCTCTGCATTAGAGATATTTGTTGCTATGATTCTCCTGCTAATCATAGGTCTTTCGATGTATAGAAATAAGAATTAATACTTTTGATAAAGATAAAAATAAATCCTGAGTTAATTCTAATATTTTCAATTTATATCAAGAATTATATTTTACTTAAAGACTGTATTTTATAATTGATCTTGTTTCTCTTATTCTGAAAACTAGGATTCCTGAAAATATCACAACAATTTGTTTTATCATGATATGTATTTTTCCAAAATAACAAGATGGACACTAACACTAACAGTAAGCTCTCTAACTGGAGCTTCTTGTTTGTTTGTTTGTTTTTTTTCTTTTGTCTTAGGTCTGTACAGTTAAAATACCGTTTTAAAGGGGTCCCTGGTTAGCTCAGTCAGTTAAGCATCTGCCTTTGCCTCAGGTCATGATCCTGGGGTGCTGGGGTGGAGTCCCATGTGGGGCTCCCTGCTCAGCAGGGAGTCTGCTTCTCCCTGTGTCCCTCACCCCTCTCATGCTCTCTCTTGCTCTCTCTCAAATAAAATAAGTAAAATCTTTAGAAAAAAATGCTGTTTTAAAACAACTTGAAATAATTATTCGATGTGTCGTTATTGTAGCAACTTGCTATACAGTTAGGTTCAGTTGCTTCGATGAATTTTTGATTTGGGAGAAAATTTTTGGTTTTGATTTGATTGATTTGATTTTAACTCCATAAAACATTAAGTAGTTCCATACCCAAAGATACAAAATGAAGCACAGAGAACTCTAGCTTGTTACTTTCTGCTTCTACATTCATAATCAGTTTTATTAATATTTGATTTATCCTTTCATTCTTCCTTTTGAAATGCAGACAAAGAGATATACATGTTCCTATTTGCCCGCTCTTTTTACACAAACCATTGTATTCCATATACTCTCTTCTGCTTCTAATAAATGTCTTTTTATAGTTGCACTGCTTGAATTAGAATCCAAAGTCAGCAGTTTCATTCCTAGGTATTTATTCAAGGAATTATAAACATATGCTCCCAGAAAGGTTTCTACACAAATGTCCTAGACAGTGTCATTGATAATAATCAGAAACTATAAACAACCCAAATGTCCATCAGCTAGCGAATGGACAAACTAACCGTGGCATATGCATGCGATGGGGGTAAAAGGAACAGTAAAAGGAACAACCATTGGGGCACCTGTGTGGCTCAGCGGGTTAGGCCTCTGTCTTTGGCTCAGGTCATGATCTCAGGGTCCTGGAATCGAGCCCCACATCGGGCTCTCTGCTCATTGGGGAGTCTGCTTTCCTCTTTCTCTCTGCCTGCCTCTCTGCCTACTTGTGATCTCTCTCTCTGTCAAATAAATAAATAAAATCTTTAAAAAGAAAGAAAGAAAAAAGAAGAAACAACCACTGATACATCCAATAATATGGATGGATCTCCAAAATATTTTGCTAAGTGAAATACGGAAATATCAGGGACACTAAAAAAAAATGCAATATACTATCCCATTTACATAAAATTACAGAAAAGACAAAACTCACCTGTAATATCAGGCAGCAGTTCAGGGCTGGTAGCAGAGGAAAATGATTGCAAAGAGGCATGGAGAGCATTTGGGGGCAACGTAAATGTCCTCTTGACTAAACTTGTGTTAGTTATACAAGTCTACACATGTGTCAAACTCATCATATCGTACAATTAGAATGTGTACATTTTCTGTGAATCATATCTCAAAAAGTTAATTTTTTAAAAAATGATTTTTATTGTGATGCTATTTGTATCATCCTGAAATAGAAGCTAAAGAAAAAAAATAACAACTTTAATTCCATAAGGACACATCCAAGACAGTTGAAGAGTGAGGATTTCTGATTATCTAGGTATGAGATAAACTTATTGGGAATAACTATGGAATTTTTCTTAAAGGCAATCCCCCAAAAAGCTTTTGAGCTTTTGGCAACACTGTGTGGTGGAACATGCAAGGTCACTTGAGAGCATAGATCTGTCGATGATGAAGCACAAACCTGTATTCTTTAGAATTCATCTGAGTTAAGGTTAAGATAAATACCTACTTATAAGAAAATGTTAATAAAATGCACTAATTTCCCAAGTTAATCATATATTGCTATTTGTATAGTTTATGATCTCTCAGGTCTTTTTTGTGGAAAAAGAGAAAGAAGAAATACTTACTGAACATCTGTTATGTGACCAGACACCTGGTTAAACATTGTAATCTTATGTATTCTCACAACAACCCAGTGTAGTACATGATACCATCTTCATTATATGTAAGTACAGCATTATTATTTTATTTCCCAACTTTGAAGTTCCTAGTAGCTTATTTTTTTTAAATTTATGGATTTATGAACATAATTCCTCACTGTTGAATGCACTCAGTGAGTACATGTTTTCTTTATTTATTTGACAGACAGAGATCACAAGTAGGCAGAGAGGCAGGCAGAGAGAGAGGAAGGGAAACAGCAGAGAGCCCAATGCGAGGCTCGATCCCAGGACCTTGGGATCATGACCTGAGCGGAAGGCAGAGGCTTTAAACTACTGAGCCACCCAGGCGCCCTGCTTATTTTTTTTTAACCACAGTACCCAATGTCCATTCCTATAAAATCAGTTTCTATAAAAGTGTTGGATAGTGCCAGATCTAAACGTAACCAAGACTCTCAGTGTAAGAATTCATTAATGCATCCAAGTCATATTTCTATTGTTCACCAGTACGAGTGGTAGTATAGTGCTGTGGTTAGAAGGATGGGATCATGTCAAATGCTAGCTCCGCCACTAACCAACTGTATCGCTTTGGGCAAGTCAGTCAATGTCTCCTTGCCTCTGTTTCCTCATCTATAAAATGGGGAATATTTAACTTCAAAGACACCTGCTTTGTAAGGCTTTTGTGAGGAGTTAAAAAAGTGAGTGGAGTGCTTAAAATAATACCGTAACAAATGGAAAACTCTACAATCATGAAGACAGACTCTGACACAGAGCTATGATCGAGAGAAGAGATGTTGCCACTGCAATGCACATTTAAAGCAAAAACACAGTGTTTTGTTTTGTTTTTCATAAAAGTGATGGAACATGGTAAATGATAACAAGAAGGTCAACCTTCAGCCCGTGTGCCTTGGCTGTGTCTTTCCAACTCCTTCATTGAACCAGTGAAGAAGTTCCTACCATTTTTATCACAAAAATTTTATCACTGTGCTTCAGAAGCATAAAAAGTGCTTTTAGATTAATTCCAGGTCTCTCCCCTTTTTCTTCCCTGCAAAAATGTTCTGCTAAGCTCTCTGGAGCACTCCTACATTGGCCTGGAGAAATGGCATTTTCAGATCTACTTCAAAGCTAAAGCTCATCGGAATCATTGGCACAGAAGTGATGATCCTGAATGTGGGCAGCAGTTCTGAGAGCTTCGGCTTTGTTGGGTGGGGGCTAAACCAGTCACAGTTGTGTGACAGGTGACACAAAGGAAGAGCTGTGCCAAAAGCAACTTCCAGCTGAGGAGCCCTTATCAGAGTAACTACCAGACTCACAGAGGAAGGGCACCGTTTTGCCAAATCATTATAAGGCCTTGTTCACTCCAGATTATAAAAGTCTCAACAGAAGACTTTAGTTGAGGTGAGCAGTGGTGCGAAATGTCGTCTGATTCTCTGACCAGATTATAGATGCAAGGATGAGGCAAAAGTCATATCCAAATGTAACGATGCAAAGGATCAGGTCCTAGAACTCTGTACAGGCTTCCATCTCACCAAATAATGAACATTTGTATACACTGAATTTATAGGAATGACCTCTGCTGGGCTACCCCAGAATCATGCTGTTGTTCTCCCAACTCTCCAGTCTGCGGTCCTTAGCATTTATGGTGGACAGTCTAGTAATACTAGCAATTGTTACTAGGCTGGCTGAAAAATCCAAGCAAGCAAAGAAGTTGTTTATTCAACACGCCTCCAGAAAGACAAGGGCTATTTTCACAAACCTTGGTGTTAGTTACAACAGAGAATTTACTCAGATCGAAGCTGTGTGAAATAGGCAAAGTTTTCTGTTTTGAGGTCATTCTCTTTCAATGATTTTATTCTTCTTACTGTAGAATCATGACCCACTCATTTTAAGGCCTTTATGCTAAACACCCATATACTGAGTCTCTAGGGCTCTCTCCATGCCTCACTATAGGCTCCAGCCATATCCTGTCTATTTCTCCCACAGTTAAAACTTATGAACCATAATTTATATTCTTTCACAATCCTGAAATGAATTTGCTGACATGTAGAGAGAAATATCATCCATTATATCATTCTATGGCTGATAATATGGAATTTGCCACCTCTTAGGAGGAGTTGTGCTTATACAGGTAGCACTAGATGCCAGAAAATACAATGTCCTCATTTTTTTTTAAAGACTTTATTTATTTATTTATTTGTCAGAAAGAGAGAGAGAGAAAGCACATAAGCAGGCAGAGAGGCAGACAGAGGCGGAGAGAGAGGCAGGCTCCCCGCCGAGCAAGGAGCCCAATGCAGGACTCGATCCCAGGACCCTGGGATCATGACCTGAGCCGAAGGCAGTGGCTTAACCCGCTGAGCCACCCAGGTGTTCCCAATATCCTCATTATTATCAACCTTTGGGAGGAACTTGTGCTGAATATTAAAAGATTTGAATGTATTTTCTCCATTTCTGAAAGATTTAGGAAATAGGATTTCCTTGAGGACCAAGAGTTTTGAGGACAAAGGGTGCAAGAGACTAGAGACCATTTATCTGCTGGCACGGGACCAGAACTGGAACTAATACGCTCAGACGTGAGAGAATCATGGTATGATGCCACCTACTGGAAGTCCACACAAACTCCTCAGGACTCTGTCCAATCTCCTCAAGAAGGTCTTATGTGAACACCCTGCTTAAAAATAACCCCTACCAACCCTAGTCTCTTTCCTTGCTTTATTATTTTTCATAGTTTGCCAATGTTAACTCCAAAAGTAAGAATGATCTGAGATGTTAACCTACTTTCAGAGTGTGTGTATACACACACACACACACACACACACACACACACATATAGTTTGTAAACGTGTGTGCATGTGCATGTGTGTGTGCGTACAGATTTATAAACATACGCTAAGCGACTGAGACTCTGAATTCAAGACAAACTTTTACTTACTCACTGTATGTGTTGCCTTGCATTTCCCGTAACAAATTATGATAAACTTGTTAATTTAAAACAATGACATTTTATTCTCTCAGAGGTTAGAGGACATGAACCCAAACTTGAGGTGTTGGCAGGGCCACAATTCCTCTGAAAGCTCTAGGGGGGTCAGGTTATCTGCTTCTTTCAGCTTCTGATGGCGCCAGGCATTCTTATGTTGCAATCAGGTCACTCTAATCTCTGCTTCCGGGTCACATTGCCTCCTCCCCTTCTCTGTGGGTCTGTCTCTAAACTCACTCTGCCTCTTTCTTGTAAGGATACGTGTGACTGCTTTCGAGCCCATCCAGATAACCCAGGACAAACTCTTCCTGTCAAGATCCTTAATTTAATTACATCTCTTTCCATACAAGGTAATATTCACAGATCCCAGGATTGGTATGTGGACCCAGCATTTTAGGATATAGCATTCTACCCACTACACTCACAGAAGATGCTATGTCTGTTCCCCACGGGGAGACATGATAGGGTCTTCTTGTCATCTCATGTATATTAGGGTTTGTTCCATAGAGGAACTCAGGAATTAGAAAAATTAGAGCTTATAGCATAGCAGGCACAACTGCCCCCTCTTCACCTTCAGAAATGGTGAGACAGCAATCTCCACCCTGGAATGCAAACAAGTCCATTCTGGAGAGCAAGAGGGAAGATTCTTAGGTTTATACCCCTTTAAAGCATAAGCAGATGGGTCCAGGTTGGTTTCATTGTTCAAAGATTCTAAGTCAGTGGCATCAAGGTGAGAAAGTAAGTGGTTCTCTATCTCTCCAGAAGTCTCTGTCTCCATAGTTGCAATTCCGCCATGCTTTTAAGCCAGGTTACCAGTAATTTCTGCTACGAATGCCCCGAGAGTACAGAAATGTGAAATGCTCATTTCACATTTAATTAATTTCACATTTAATTAATGCTCATGGAGCATTATTTCCTGACAGCCTACATTTAACACATTATATAGTTTATTATGGGTCTTTTTTATGGTCTAACTAGAATATAACTACATGAGGGCAGGGGTCATGCCTTTTTGTTCACTTTTGTGTTTCCAGAATCTAGGACTGCGCTTGCAACGTACAACATGCTCAGTAATGTTCGGTGCATGAAAACAGTCTTGCAAATGCCCAAGAGAGGACTCTGAGTCTAAGTCGTAAGTCAGCAGATCCCCTGGAATCCTCACCTGCCTACACTGAGCCTCCAGGAGACAGCAACCTGACCACCACCAGGCATATTCATGTAAGGAAGCATTATGTAACCAGCTGAATAAATGAGGTTTCCCAAACCCCTATTTTGTCATAATTTAGCATTATTATTCATTCCTATAAAGTATGTCTGTTCTTTACCACTGGTTACATTTACCAAATAATTGTTACTTCCCAATTATATTGTTTTGAAAAGGCATGGTTTCCAGGGATGAATTTTTTTTTATGATATTTGTTTTGAACATATTGAGATTAGGGATCAAATGTCAGGTAGAAAGTGAATCAAGATTCCATGAGAGCAACAGAACCCCTTCCAGCGGTCTAATTCAACTCTGAATTTTAACAGCGAACACACAATCTTCCCTACTAAATCCCGCTTCTAAGCATGTCTTTGAGATTCTAAGACTGGACACCTAGAGGCAGGTTCTCATGACAGTTCTCAGGAGCTACAGGTAAGTCACTTCATTAATTTATTACATAAGTGCATTCCCCCTGTTCTGTTCCTCTTCTCACAGCACATACCACTGTAATAGCTCTATATGTATTTGTGAATATTTTCTTAAATATGTCTTCCCAACTCAAACGTAAGCTCCATGAAGGTAAGGACGGTCTCTATTTTCTATCATAGACCACACACATAGTACTAAGCCTGGCGCATAACAGATGTTCAGAAAACACGTATCAGACAGAAAGAAGGAAAGATGGCAAGAAAGAAGGAAGGGAGGGAGACAGGAAAGAAGGAAGGGAGAAAAAAAGAGACAGAGGAAAGAAAGAAGGAGGAAAAGAGGGAGGAAGAAAGGGAGAGAGAGGGAGGGAAACGGGAAGGCAGGGAGGGAGAAGATGCTCTTATGCTTCTGTTGTCTTCCTGTCGAGACAACTATAGCTAATTTCCTTTAAGTCCCAGAGATCTACATCGTTGCATGCTTTCTGCGGGTTCTAGCTTCCTCGCCATGGCAAAATCTGGGTTAGAAAAGTTAGATAGCTACTTAAAACTCTAAGAAGCCCTCATGATCCTTCCTCCCACCCTTTTGCCTTGGTCTTCCTGTCATCCAGGCATCCCAGCCTACAAGGTGAAGAAGGAGAAAAAGGCCATCTGCTCTATAAATTAAAAGTTCATAGCTTTTAACACTTGTGATTGATATAAATGCTGCAGTGAATAGACTGAGGAATGTGGAAACACGGTTCGATTTCTTTTGCTACTCAGCAGCCAGGTCTTGCTATATTGTTCTTCCAGAAGTGTTCTTTGACGAATAGTACCCCAGTGATACTAGGGAGGCAATGGTAGCCAGAGCTGTAGAGGCAGTAGCCTGCCCTTCTAACTGGTTGATGGATCTACAAAGCCTGAGTGAGAGGGACCCAGGGTGGTAACTGCAGCCATCTTTCTCTTTTATGATTCCACTTTCTTTTCATTAGGTTTGACATTTTTGAGATTGAGCTTTGTAACTAACTATTAGCCCAAGGCAAGGACTGGGAAAATGAGAATTTGCTGAGAAAGTGACCCCCATCCACAAACACGAAGTGTGAACCACTGTACTTATGACCTGCCATGAAAGGAACTCAAGCTCGGATTTATGGGCAGATATCGCACTTGATTTGATAAAGTAAAATGAAACCAGCACCTTCTACACCTGCAGGCAGGCCTAGGGACTTTCCAAAAGAAATATTTCTATTATTTTTATTTTTTTGCGTTACAGGATTTGAAATGAAAGCCCGTGTCCACTCAGTAGCCACAAAAGACTATCAATGATGAGCTGGGAAAGTTGGTTCATAATAAACAAGACACGGAGAAAACCCAGCCAACTTGACGTTGTCTTGTGATGAGGCTGCGCTGTGTATCGCACAGTATGCTCATGCCATTTTCAACCCCTCATCAAGCATAAGAACCCACCAAAGCCGTGTTCTGTCAGCGACAAATGTCTAGAAAGCAGCCCATTTGCCACTCAAGTGTCTGTTTGCTTGGTGAGAGCCCTCATTCGTAATCGTTATCCTTCAGGCTTGAGAAAGACAGAACGACCCTGCTGCCGAGCTGTGGCTTCAGCCCAAAGGTCTTTCTCTCCCAACTATAGCAACTGCTACGCACAGGGCTCACTCCAAGACGGAAAGAGCAGCATCTTCTCTCCAGAAATTCCCAGTAAAATTCTTTACTAAAACATTCTTAGCCATTACTTCCAGAGAAGGAGTACGCTTTTTTTCTACTTATTTTGTGAAGGGATAGAATTTCTGCACAGAAGACACTTTTCCCTCCTGCTCAGAAAAAAAAAAAAAAAAAAACAAAAACAAAGGGGTTGTTGCTGCCAGGAAATGCTAAGGGAAACAGCTGAAAACAAGAATTCCCAGCCTTGATGGCCTGGGGCTCTGACTGAACAAGAACGCAGTTTTCTTTATTAAAATAAATTAATTAGACTAATAAATGAGGGAAGAGGACAGAATGAGAAAGAGAATTTTCCCGGTTTAATGTGTCTATTCGGGCCCTGCGGGACACAAAGTCCATAAAAATTCTTAAGGGAATTAAAACACATGTGCTCCAACAATGTGTTGTTTCTTCCTCCACCGGAGGATCAGAAGTCTTCAGAATTTCATACAAAACATTAATCTACAAAGAATCTCTTAGAAGAAATCAATGATTTCTCTATTGTAGTGTTTCATTGTTTATCTTTCTAAAAAAGCAGTAAAATATCCTTGTCAAGAATTCAAGAATATTCCTTTAGACTTTAAAGTCTCTTTTCTCTCTAGAGAGTTGTTTAGTCCTTTTTTTTTCCTTGGTATTAAAAACAACAACAAGTAGACACAAAAGTCTCAGACAAAATCTTTGAAAATGGTTAAGGACAAGGGCGTATTGAGACTAAGATCTGAGTAAGCTTAAAAATATTTTTAACTGACTGTGCTACTATCTTGGAAGTTTGGGTTAATAGGGGAAAAAAAGAGGTGGTCAGAATACTTATTCTCACATTTCTTAAGAATATTTGTGACAAGCAGTCAATGAGATCCTTTTTTATTTTATTCTTTGAAAAGATTTAATTAATTTATTTATTTGAGAGAAAGAGAGCAGGAGAGAGGGGCAGAAGGAGAGAGTCTCAAGCAGATTCCCCACTGGGCATGGAGTCCCATGTGGGGCTCAATCTTATAAGCCTGAGATCGAAAAGTCAAGAGTTGGATGCTCAGCCGACTGAGTCACCCAAGAGCCCCAATGAGATCCTTTTTAGATGAAAAAATATATATAATTTTTTAATTATTTTATTTTTATATGTATTTTTATAAAAACAAAAAAATTATAAAATACTTTCAGTAATCAATGATTGAGAAGTAAAGTTTACTAAATACCTACATTACTTAAACTCTTAGGCTGTAAAGACTGCATAAAGAGGGACAAAAACAGTATATAAACTTGTTAGTGGCTTAAAACTTCAACACACTGAAAAGTCACTTAACCTTTGTAGCAAATAATGTCAACTAAAGCATATTAACCATAAGTGGGATGACACATCAAGAAGCACTCCTTCATGTGGACTGATCAACTGATCAAGGAAATGTTTTGTGTAGCGGTTGGAACTGAAGTTTGGTTTTAAAGGCAGAGTAGGCATAAGCTAAGGGGTGCTTGAGCTCTCTCCTTCTGTGTTGAAAAAAAAGAAAAAGAAAAGAAAAAAAAATCCCATAACCTCATAGATGAAAACAACAATGACTACTAAAAATAGCCCATAACTCTGAGGTTGACTGAGCTCACATAGAACGTTCTGCTCCATTTAATGTCAGCTGGAGTTAATTACTCAGTTGCATTCAGTAGATCAACAGGCCAGGTTGAAAAACCCAAGAAGGCTTCTTTCACATGGCAAATATCTCAGCGCTTCCTCAGGTGACCTCTCCACAGGGCTAGCTTGGACTTCCTCACAATATGGTGGTCTCCGGCTTTTTATGGTACTCACACCTATGGCTTCTAAGAGTGAGGAGGTGAAAGCGGCCAGTCTGCATTAAGGTCTAGTCCCAGAACACACACAGCTTTACTTTTGCCACATCCTGGTCAAAGAAAGCCACAAGACCATCCTAGACTCAAAGGGAAAGGAAATAGATTCTACTTCTTTATTGTTGGAACAGAACAAGGGGAAAGGCACTGATGACTCCAAATAGCTTTGGAGAGACTATTATAAGCAAAGAGAAAAGGGAAAATAGAATAGAGATCCTCCCTTAGATAGTGACCTCTAAAACTAAAAAAACAAATAAATAAAAATTTAAAAAAAAATTATTCTTAAGAGGTTTTCTATGTGTCTAGAGGTGCTACATGTTAACCATAGAGAAAAAAGAAATCTATTCCTTGGCACTAGAATTCAAAGAACTTTCTACCATTTTGTTGTTTTTGTGGTTTGGGGGTATTTTTCACACTGGTTCTTATTTCCAAACAAGGTACAATATAAAAATGACCAAAAAAAAGGCTTCACTACTCAAGTAGAATCAAGAATACAATGGAAACTGACACATGAAGATTATAGACGAGTAGAAAAAACAATGACATTCAGAATGCTATGCTGAGGACTAGAGACATAGTTTATTCTTCAGGTAAGAACTTCCCTTTAAAGCTCAGTTGCTTTCCTGGCAAGTTCCATTTACCCTAATTTAAGTAACATTTACATCCAAATGCATGTGCCTACCAATTATCAAGAAGACTCTGCTATGGTGATAAATCTAGATTATCCGCTCAATGGACAGAATTATGTCTCATATATTCTGACCTGTACCTCTCCAGTTCTCTGTAAATGCTTATTATTAACATAGATGCTGTTAGGATTTTAGGGAGAAAAATAAATTATAATAATTTATAATTATTTATATATATATGATATATATATAATTATTTATATATATTATTTATATTATAATTATAATAATTATAATAAATAATATTACTGGTTTCCCCACTTGAATTCTAAGTCAGAGCAACAGTAGACAAACAGTAATGCACAACGAAATAAAACTAGGAGCTTCGTTCCAGATGGAAATGGAGGCAGAAGATGCCGCTTCACTCCCCAGCAGGCCCAGGGTCGCCGGCCCAGAGCTTGCCTGCTCAGGCTTGGGGCTCCCTCAGGGGCAGGACCTGCACTCTGCAAGACGTTCTGCAGAGAAGACCAGACCAGACAGCAGCTTGCTGAGAAAGGAGGCCTCCTGGAAGGAGAGGAGAAGGCTGGGCTGAGAGATCCCAGGCTGCCTTCACCTCCCGAACTGACCAGTTCACCCTCTCCTCCAGAGTGAAGTAGGTGACAAGGCAGCGCAGGGTATTTAGAAAAATGCACTTCTTACAATAGTGTGATCAGTAGAGCTGAATTGTTCCCATGAACGGTTCCTTTTAAGTATACATATACTGATTACTATAGTAGAAATATAAAATACACACATCTTCACCAGCCAGAATCCAAGAGAAGCTTATAGAGCCCCGACTTTGCACAGGTCACATTCTTCCATTCCTTTTTCAGTCAAGAACAATCCCCAGAAGTTTTAAAATTTAGAGATGATGTCAAGCACACACACACACATAATGTTAAAATTAAACGGGGAAAAAAAAGGTGAATTAAGAGAAACTTCACAGGGGTCATCACTCAATACAAAAAGCTGAGGGAAAATGCTAACAGCCACACCCAGGCCTGTTTGGAATTTGCAACATTGAGAGGAAGATAATATATGCGCTTTTAAGAGAGTAGGACTGGTTTGCAAAAAAAAAAAAAGCTTTTCTCTCACATCCTGTGGTAGCAAAGATGGCTTTTTTTTTCCATTTTATTTTATTTTATTTCAGTGTTCCAAAATTCATTTAAAACTCAAATAGTCCAAAGTTTTTACCCTTCATGGAGATTGCAATTAACATTCTTCAAAATCTCATTATTGATTTTTATAAACCAGTTTATCAGATCTTAAAAACCGTGATTATTCAGCCCTCTGGATGCCACGAAGTAGAGTTTACAGGTTTGAGAACCTCCGTCAGTGGAGCCCAGTGACACAATCCCAAATTTACACCAATTCCATTGTGGGATTTGAGCCGGTGGTTTTTCTTCTTTTCTTCTCAGGCTTAATGCTTATGTTCCCACTCTCAGAATTAACCTGTTAATGCCCAAGAATATACCGCACTGGGGTCTGTTCCTGCGTTTTACAGTCTGACAGATATTCATCTCCGGCTCACAGCTTGCAGGTGGGAGCCTCAGCCGAGGAGCCTTGGTGTCAAGAAATCAGCAGCTGCTCGTATATCACACTGGTCATTAGTGGAGGATCATTCTGGACCTTTGCCCACAGCACCTTGCTATGGCACGAGAAGGGCTATAAAACCCTAGGCCCTGTCAGCCGTTGTCACTTAGGTGAGAATTTATCAGGTCTCCGAGTGCCCTCTGACTGGATTATTATGAATAATGAATGAAGCTTTATGCTACACCGAAGCATTAATAAGATGGGAATGACTGGGAGGAATTCCGTGCGCCACAATCACGGTCGCTCTCCGGGTTAGCAAATCCGCAGCTGGTGGGCCTGCCCGACTGGGTCTCTGCTGAATCTGCGACCCAAGTGAGGTCCTCCTTTAATTACAGAGCCGAGCGTCACGGTCTGAGATTTAGCCTGTGGCTGGTAATAAAGAACAGGGAATGAAGTTGGGTGTCTACGCTAGTAAAAGTAGGCCAAATTTTAGACGCCTTTCTGAAAACAATTCGAATGTTTGATGGCAAGCCTACGTTTTGCTATCACCGTAAAGCAAGATTCTACTGTTGAAACAGAAGGCTTGTAGGAAATTTTTAATATATAAATGCAAGTGGCTTCCATGACTAAGATATCTGGGGTGTGGAGAGGGGAAGGTCACCCCTTTTCTAAATGCGGCCGCTCCAGGGTGAGTCTCCGAAATAAGTGGACTAAAGTGAAGGACACTTAGGAAACAGAGGGGCAAAGTGTGCCACTGATGTGAGGGAAAACAATGTGTCTCCGATGCGTCTGAATAGAAATCATTTTCTAAAACCCTATGAGGGTTATACACTGGTCCAGCCGAGCTGCCTCAGGGCTGATACCTTCTCTAGGCTGTCCTCGTGGCCACTGTTGCTGGACATTCCAGTGACTTCCATCCAGCCTTCCCAACTTCTACTAAAAAATAAGACCATCTGATTTTCTTTCTCAGAAAACACTGTTTGATCGAATGAGGTGAAGAACAACTTAGGCTGTTTTGATTTTCCTTTTGTATCTCTTCCCCAGGTTTCAAGGGCCAAGGACTAGACAACGGGTTTGTTGGTCGGTCTTCTTCAAGAGACTCACTGACCACCTCCCACTGGATTAATTTCCGTTCTTCACACATTTTCTGAGCCTCTAAATTTTTCAGAACTGTGAGAAATTATTTTTTGAAAGATATTTCTTCTATGTGAATGGACTGATACTCGAGAATAATATCCCTTTCTTAATGTTCCAGTGGTAACTTGGACATTATACTTCAGTTATCCAAGAAATTCTCTGATGAAGTTCCTCTTCCAGGTGATAAGAATAGGAGTTTCAAAGAAGTGAGTCTATCTCGGGCTGTGTAGAAACGGGCTGAGCTAGAAGATCCCCTTAACTTTTCTTGTCCTCAACTGCCCCATCTGTAAAATGAGGGAGGTAGATTTTACTTCTTAAGCTCTGCCCAGGTTAGAATTCCTGCACCCATTATTGACTGAAAGAGGCCCAGAATACACACACTCCACAGCTGTTGTAAGTACGACATGGAAGAAACCAGAGCCTAAAAAAAACATTAAGAAGGGGATCCTGAGGGAATCTTCCTTTGCTCTTGGTACAAAGAGAGAAATCTGTTCCCTGGTCTTTCAGATGAATAGATGTTATCAAGTACAATCATTTAACATCAACTTGACAAATTGTGCTTGCCTTTCAATGTGTTTTTACCCATTCTTTTCTCATTTAAATGATGGGTTTTTCCCCTCCTTTTATTCCTAGACATTTTTTTGTAGTCGGGAATTATAGAATTTTTAGGACTGGAATGGAATTTCTAGTTGACCAAGTTTAAGTTCCTCAAATTCTCCTCCTCTGAAAGCATGTCTGACACTCTAATCTCCATCAAGTGCGCGCTCTCTCTCCATCGATAGTATTACCTGTTTCGTGTGTTAGGTACTTAAACCACAGCTTGAAGAATGCAATATTCATGCATAAGACTGACATTCCTGAGATTCTTCAAGACAGAAATTCTGTCCTAAATTTGAATTCTTCAAAGACTCTAGCAGTATCTTTCTCATTTATTGGATAATAATTTATTAAGTATTTACTGTCTGTCAGGAGATGCACTGGTCCTTAAGGATGCAAAGATGACCTGCACATATTTCTTGTCCTCACGGACTTCACAATCTGGTAGCTATTTAGTACTGAAGCACCGAATCTGTCATGGCTTAAATGACGTCCTTGAGGGAAAGATGAAGCCATATGATTGGATACAAGAAACCTTAGTTAAGAAGGTAACAGGTTAAACTATCATGTACAAAGGGCACTGAATAGTTACTGTGCCGATGTCAGTCTTAAACTAGGTTCCCTTCATCATAGTGTCCTTGTCCCTGCTTAACTCATCATCACCTTTGATGATCTGGATGAAGATCTAGAGGGTATACCTGTCAAATCTGTGGCGAAGAGGAACTGTCAGTTCCTTCAATTATTAAGTCATGATTCAAAAGGAACTTCTTGAGTTGAAATGATAGCCTGCATCCAGGAAAGCGAAATTTCCCAGCATGACATTGGATCCTGGGTTTGAACACCCCAGACCACTTTTATGAGGGTAGACTAGGGCAATATGTTATGTGTGTCCTCAGGGGTAGCATGTTCAGTAGGAAGCAGTATACAGTATTTAACTCAACCCCAGATCTAGAAAAGGCAACACCCTACAACAAGAAGCACCTATAATGTTAACTGAGGTGTAGGTGCCACAGCTGATAAGGAGAAACATAGTTAAACAAGACTACCCAGAGAGAAGGGGAACCTGATAGTCAACGGGACTCAAAATTAGGTCATAAGAAGAAGGAAGAGACTAAGGTTGTTTTACCTGAAAAAGAATAAAAGTATGAAACACGGCCATCATCTTCACTTATTTGTAAGGCTTTCCTAGATGGATTGAAGTGACTCTTTATACCTAAACAGATGTTGGAAATTCACAAAGATAAATTTCAGCTCAATGTAAGAATGAATTTTCAACCAGCTCTCTAAATAGGCAGACCTGAGAGGTGGTAAATGTGGAAGAGAGAATTGAGGGAACCTCCAGTTCACCAGGGCCTCCGATATCCAGCCTTCTAACTACATATTACACAGTAAGCCACTCTAACTCTGTTTCAGGAGAGCTGTGGATATTCGGTTTATGAGTACGGGTTTTGTGTATCAGTTACATATGAAGAAGCTGTTTGTGTTGTTCAGAACGCATGACAGCACGTATGCGCAAATTTCGTCTCCATACACCCCTTTTGGAAGATGGCATGAGAAAGGCCATTAACTAAATATATTCTGAAGGTGGTGCCTGAGGTAAGAGCTGAGCTAGTGCCCAAAGGAAAGTTTTCTGTAATTCTCCACAGAGAAGCAGAGAACAAGGAAGGGTGAGCGGTGGCCCCACAGCCAAGGGGAAAACAGACCCTCCCCTAAGAAGACTCTGTGATCTACCCACAAAAGGAATCGTTCCTCCACTGACACACTGAACTGACAGAGGCACGAGGCAGGCAGTTCTTTTCTCTTTTCTTCCAGTTCTATGGAGAAATAATCGACATATAACATGGTATAAAGTGTACAGCATGATAGTTTTACTGACCTCTATTGTAAAATGATCATCACATGAGCTTAGTTAACATTCATCCTCTTGTATAGATACAATACAAAGGAAAGGAAAAAATTTCTCCTTGATGAGAAATTTCTCCTTGATGAGAGCTCTTAGGGTTTGTTCTCTGAACATCTTTCCTGTACAGCACACAGCAGTATTAGCTACAGCCATCATATCGTACCTTCCGTCCTAGTACTTGCTTACCTTATAACTGGAAGTTTCTGCCTTTCGGCCAGCCTGTTCCAACTCCCTCTCCTTCCATCCCCGGGGCCTCTGATCTCCACAAGTCAAATCTCTTTTTCTATGAATGTAGTATGTTTTTTTCTTGTTTTCAGATTCCACACACAAGTGGAGTGGTACCGTATTTGCCTCTCTCTGTCTGGTTTATTTCACGAGCATGATGCCTTCACGTCCATCCGTGTTGTTGCAAATGGTAGGATTTCCCTGTTTTTATGGCTAAATCATATTTATTGCATATAAGTATATATCCACCACTTCTTCATCCAGTCATCCCTCAGTGGACACAGGTGCTTCCATATCTTGGCTATTGTAAATAATGCTGCTGTGAGTTATGGGGTGCACATATCTTTTCGAGCTGGTGTGTTCATTTCCTTTGGATTTATTTCCAGAAGTGAAATTGCTGGATTATATGGTAGTTCTATTTTTAATTTTTTGAGGAATTTTCATACTGTTTTCCACAGTGACTACATGACAGAGCCACTTCTAGTCCCTTCCCCTTATCACCGCATACTTAGTGTCTAGAGGGGGAAAAAAAAAAAAAAAAGTGTGCCTGGAGACTTTCAAACCTCAGCCTTTCCTCCCCAGAAAAAGCTGAAAGATAGAAAGTGAACTGCTACCAAAGAAAATTTTGGGAACCAGCTAGTGGATTGAAACTGTGTCCAAATTGTAATTCAGTGAGTTCCCACTCACTGGCAGCGTTCACAGCATCTAGGAAGGCTTCAGGGAGACCTTGCTGAGAGGAGGAGCTCCAGCACCAGACAGGGGCTACCCAGGGCAATATTTAAGCCTCTTTCCAATTCTGAGATTCTGGGCTTAAATGCTCCCTGCAGTTCTGGCTGACAAGTTTCTGTTCTTCGTGCTTAGGTCTTCATGAATATCTGTGGGTCTAGGTGGGAATTTGTAAATGCTCTGCTAAGTAAAAAAGACCCTCTTATTCACTCACTCAAGCCTCTTCGTCAAAATGAATCATGCCTACGTGAGCAGAATTTTCTGATAATTAGGAGGAACTTGTGCACCATAGACACTCTGTGTGCATGTGTGTGCCTGTGTGTAAACCCATGCAAACCCATGCACTCAGGCACATATGTTCTGCTGAAACATGTTGTCTGCATGGGCAGGGGAGGGGGCGTCCTCCCACCAAGCCAACACAAGTTTGTTATGCAAAACATTGGCATTGGCAGAGTTTCATACCACCACTAAGCCATAATCTGCTTGGCAGGCATGAGGGATGCCGCAAAACCCCAAGGTTAATTGGGAACAAGGCAGTAAACACTAGCCTCTCCCAGGGCGAGCTTCGTACTGAGAAGCTGTCCGAGGACATAGTCTACTTCAACTTTAATGAACAGAGCTGGTATTTGAACTCTCAAAGGTAAAGACAAGCAGTGGCAAGCTTATCAAGGTTTTAAGAAAATTGCATGGTCTTTTATTTTTAAGATGTTGAAAAGAACATAGGGAGTTAGATGACAAATCACCTAGAATTCACAAACATGAAGGAAACGTCTAGTCATGAAGCCACACACAGGCATTTCAGACCACCCTGAAATGGTTTTACATTCTGACATTTATAGGGTCTCTTTGCTCCTGGGGCTTGTTACACCCTTAATATGCAAACTTACGTTACTTCTGGGTGCAGGATTGACATCTTCATGCTACGTTAGAGAGACGGTTTACAAACAGGAGTCGGGAAATAAAGAATGAGTGTTGTAGACCTAAGATCTTTTCAATTCACTACACGAATTTTACTTCAATAAGACTGTTAAAATGGAAAATAAAAGGGAAGAGCTGGGTGTGGGGAGGAATGTACAGTTTGGGGTCACAAAAGCGTCAAACACAAGAAACATTTGGGGTCACAATAAACGTGAAGGAAGATGATGACAAAGGTAAACCAGTGAATACCTTGATAAACAGAGTGAAACTTTACTCAGGACCAAAGGAAAATGTTTGAACAGGAAAAAATGATCAGCAAAGATAAAAATGGGGAATTTAAAAACAATGGAGCCATGGAAAGATAAAAGGTAATATATGAAAGAAGTTAAAAAGAAGTAGAACAAAATTATTTTAAAAAGTAAAAGAAGTGTAAAAGCCACTGTAATCAATGCTGCTGTCTTTGTCCCTAGGAGCTCAAACAAAGGAAGAAGAGATGCCCATAGCTATTATTTATTCATGTCCCTTGCTTCAGTGGGGTTCTCCTGGCAAATTTCCAGCAGCTTTGCCATTTTGTAGAGTAGGGACTTCAGAGTGTAGCTGCTCTGAGGATTTGGCCCTATAATCTCCTTTAATGTTTCTGTTGCACCAAAAGGTCACTCTCAACTCAGATGTTCATAAAATTGACATGAGTTTGATGTCCCTTGGAGATCTGGAGCCATGGCAGACAGGGGGATGCCCGGGATGGAGATCATACCTTGAGCGTAAAGAATCCCCTCAAGGGTTTGTCATCGCCTAAGGTTTAATAATCGTGCTGTCACACCGGACCTACCTTTTCCATCTATCTGACTCTCTGTGTCCTGCCACAAGCCACAAATTCGGTAGTAAGCCACAATGACTGCTTTAGATAAAGCAACCCTCGACCAGCCATGGTAATGGAGGATGCAGGAAGTGGTAGGGCCTGTGTTAAGAACTTGAGGTCTATTATAATTTCAACAATAACTTAAGATGTCTCTCTGTCCCACAGCTCAGTAGCCTGTGACAATTTCCATTTATTAAGCTTCTAGTAGGTCCTAGGTCCTTTATGTATATTATCTCTGATAGTTAACCCAACCCTATGTTATTAAGATCCTCACCTTACATCTGAGGAAACAGTGTCTCACAGGGCTTGATGTGTCCAAGAACATACAACTAGTGAATATTGTTGACCTAGCTCTGAAGGACGGCAACACAGTCACACTTTGACTTTACCACATTGGCCAGATTGGTAAAAGTTACTTTACCCAGGCGCCTGGGTGGCTCACTGGGTTAAAGCCTCTGCCTTCAGCTCAGGTCATGATCCCAGAGTCCTGGGAACAAGCCCTGCATTGGGCTCTCTGCTCAGCAGGGAGCTTGCTTCCCTTCCTCTCTCTCTCTGCCTGCCTCTCTGCCTACTTGTGATCTCTGTCTGTCAAATAAATAAATAAAAATAAATAAATACAATTTTAAAAAGTTACTTTACCCCTATTTCCAATCTTCTCTAGGCTAAATTAGAGTAGAGGATTTTAATAAGTTCGGGTATTTTATTGTATGTTGTGATGGGTCAGGTGCAAGAATAGAGACCAAAATGAGAATGCAGAATTTTCTCCCTTTAAGAAGCTTACCATGAGGTGAAGGAGGCAGATTCATAAGCAAAACTAAGGATCCTGGCCCACTGGGGCTCTAGGAAGGGCTTCCCAGTCCTCCTGAAACTAATTCACACTGACCCACTTAAAACCAATAGGAATCATGGTTTTTCTTGTTTTAATAAAAGTTAAATAGTTAATAAAATAAAAATTTAATAAAAATAAAAATTCTTTTTCAAGGAAATACTAAGGCTGAACCGTTCTACCCAGTTCTAACCCTATCCCAAATAACAAAGTTCATTCTGCAGACCCTTTTCCCAGGGTCACTGGGCCAAGTTTCATGTAGTTCATTAGACTGAGGAACCTAAAATCATTAGTCTGCATTTCAGCGATAATATTCCATAGAGATTGGTCTTCTTTCTCACATATACAGACATAGGCAAGGCCATTAGATGGAGTCTTTGTCTAGGCACCCATAATTTCAACACCACAAGTGAGAGTCTTACTGAGTATTTCACTCCCGTTTCTGTTTTTCCCCATATAATGTCACTGGCAAAGGACAGCCTTATACATGAGCAAAGTAGGTGACTCCCCACCGGGTAAGACATGGGCTGCCTGGAAGGGCCCTTATTCCAAACGTACCTGTCTCCCTGGCTTATCTCAATGCCTAAAATGTCACCATTTTAGAGGAACAAGATCTTTTTATTGACTTTTATTATAAAAGTAATGCATGCTCACTGGGAAAAAAAATCAAACTATAACTATGGAATAAAACACAAAGTTCCCTTTTGCTGTCCCTTCAACTCAAACCCACAGGCATTCCCCCCCCCCAAAAAAAAATCATGAATGTAGATAAGTAGTTAGATAATTGCAAAAATGTACTCAGTGTCCTGTCAATAGACATTTGTTTGTGATGTTTATGATTATTAAAAAGGTTGCAATTAATGTCCCAACATGTATATCCTTGGGCATATGTGGGAGCATTTCTGAAAGATAACTTCTTAAAAATGGAATTACTGGGAGAATGTGCATTTTAAATGTTCATAGATACTTGTAGAAATTCTAGAAACCAGGAACTAAGTTATAGTGAGTACACTGGAAATTGACTATACCCCGAAGCCTTCCTCACTTGTGCTGCATCCCAGAAAGAAAAACACTTGGGTACATATTCATGAGCATGTGTCATGCATTCAAATCACACCCATTTAATGTGTCCTGGAAGCAAACAAAAGTTGATTGCTGTTGCTTTAAACCATTCTCAACCATTTGAGAGTAGGACTTCAAGACAATGGGTCACAGAAAGTGTACCTGGGAGGGAATGTGAGGCATAGTATAGAGGTGATGGCATCAGAGGTCCAGGCACTAGATAGCAGAGGTGGGCACTGAGAAAGGAGAGGGATGTAACAAGAGGAAAAATGTGAAGGGAAAAGAGAAAAGTACAATCCATTCACAGGATTATCTAGAAGTGTTGAAAGCCATCTTCTTGGCATTTTCTCCATAACAGAGACTTCTCACAAGACAGTGGAATAAGGAGGAAGAGAATTAGACTGGAGTAGTTTGAAACACATTGCCACGGAAGGAGAAAGTGAAAGTTCCAGAATAGTTGTCTCTGCCTTATGAAAGAAGAGACAAAAAGTGCCTGGTCCCATGTTAGTTTCCTTCCTTCCCCCCCCCTCCTCCAAGCTTTCTGAGAGCCACGGTGAGAAACACCATGAACCAACACTCAAGTCACTTCATGGCTTGTCCCTCTGACAGGTGATGTAAGCAATAGACCACCATCAAGTTTGTTGGCCTCATCTACAGCCACCCTCCCCATTCTGGCATTTCTATACAGTTCCTGCTAATCTCCTTTCCATTTCTGTACCTTTGCATATACTGTTCCCTGTGCCAGGAATGCCCTTCTACTAATCCATTTTCCCCCTGCTCTGGGCCAAAAACTATCATTCTTCATGTTTAAACTTAAATGCCAAGTCTTCAGGGTTGCTGCCCTGACCCCACCCACACATTTCCCCCAAGGCTAGTCATTTCTTTCCATTAAATATTTTCAGAGCACTCTGCCCCTTCTATCTCAATGAGATTAAATAATCACTTGTGAAATTGCTTATGTCTAGATGAAAGAGCCACAAGAGAAGAAATAATCTGTCTTGAGCACAAATGTGTCTGTACCATGGCACAGAACCTAGCACACAGTAGGAACTGTGTAAATACTGTAGAATGATAATCAAATGAACGGATGGACAGACAGCTAAAAACCACAGTGATCAAAAGAGATAGGGTGTTGTGCCAGAGAATTTGAATAATCCTGAACCTGAAAAATCAATTTCTGAATGTTAGGAGTTAGCTATGGAGTTGAATTAGTTTGACAAAAATTTAAACATAAGAACATTTCGAAATCACCATGAAAATTAGTGAATCTCACTGGCAGTAAGAAAACACTGTTTGTATAACCACTTAAAATATTTTTTTAAATAAATATATCATTTTTCTGAGGCATTGACTGAAAGAGATTAAAGGCATTTAAATGTAAATACATTTAGGGTTGCTGGGGTAGCTCAGTTAGTTAAGAATCTGCCTTTGCCTCAGGTCATGATCCCAGGGTCCTGGGATCAAGTCCCACTTTGGGTTCCCTGCTCAACTGGAAGTCTGCTTCTCCCTCTCCCTATGCCCACCCCTAGCCCCTGCTTGTGCGCTCGCTTTCTCTCTCTCTTTCAAATAAATAAATAAAAATCTGTTTTAAAGAATATAAACACATTAACTAAAATATTTGTTTCATGACAATGAAAGGTTGAAAGGATTTTTGTATTGTTTATGTATTAGAGCAAAAGAACTATTTTAAACAAATTAGTTCACAACTTTCCAATTACAAGAGAATTAACTTTAACATTTCTGGAATGATAGTATTTATTTGATATGTGTTATTCAAGTTAAAATTTATCTTCACTATTAACTCTTGAAGCTTATTTAACAAAAGACATTTTATCTAAGGTACTCAAATATATTAATTGTAAATAAAACATTGCCTCTCTGATAAATGTGTAATTAGCCCTTCCACCCTTGTTAATATACTATATTTTTCATCTGAAAAGTTGGAATGACTTAAAACTCTCCATGTAATTACATAATTAGGTGTTTTCTTTAAATGAGGATCATATGCTCAAACAAGAAAAGGTCTGTTTTATCACGCCAATATATAATCAAACTGTAGACATTCCAGTAAAAAAGTTCAGGCCAAAACTCATATTAAATATGCTGAAAACACACAGAAGATGCCATTTAGGTTTTAGGCTAATGAGAATTTGGTAAACATTACATCAACTAACTTTACTAGCAAAAGACTCACCTAATATTGCATAAATCATAAGGATTATATAGTTGGTGATGAAATAAAAATAAGCCTCAAAAACATAAAAAAATAAAATCAACCCAAAACATTTAAATTTATTACAGATTTGGGCCTAACTTTTGAAATTATATTCTAATCAACATTAGAATAGTCTATCATTATCTTGATCTCAATCTAAAGTTATGCAATTTCTCTTAAGCAGTAAAAATTGGATTATTCACAATATTTTTGTAAAAGTAGATTTTATAATATCACAGCCAAAGATTTCTTTGTAGGTAAGTATTTACCCATATTACCATCGGTCCTCTTTTCAAAACACCTTTACCTTTTGACTTAGAATTATGGATGCATACCAGTTTCATTAATTTTCCAAGAACTAAATCAAAAAGCAATTCAGGGTTTTTAGATTTATCTTTTTAAAAATCAGGTGAAATGTTTATTTTTATGAGCCACAAAAAGAATGACTGAATCTTAAGAATTAAAATCTATCAAAAAAAATCATCATATATGGCTTATTGAGAAATCCATTTATTTTCATAAAGAGTGAAAACAGAGCACCAGGCTAACAATAGACATCCCTTGCACCAAACCACAGACAATCCATATGCTGTTGTCTTCCCTGGTTTAAATATGTTCCATGTTCTTTTCACCCTAAACTCATTTGGCTTGAGTTGTTGATCAAAGAAAGTTATGCATGAGAGACCATTCTGTTCAGGAACGAGGGTCTGTCATGCCCTGAAACATCCTTGTGATTTATAATATATGAACTCTGTGTGAAAGAGGTAAATAAATTAAGGCAATTTGAAAACAGAGGGAAAACATGCTGTGTATACGATTTATTGGTCACACAATCATGGGTATTATATTATAACCCAATTTTAATTTCTAAAAATACTTGAATAATGTGAGCAGAAACTGTCCTAAATATAACACACACACACACACACACACACACACACACACACACACACCCCAAACATAATAAAATCACACTGGAGAAATAATTTTTCTGCTTATGTACCTTTTAAATATGAATTTGATTCTTTCAAGTTCTTATGGGTGTAGTTGGGTAACTTGTCCCTTGTTATATTTTTCATTTTTACTTTGATTCCTGCAAGCAATTTGCAGTTTATCAGAAACTCGAAGTCAAAATATTCTCTCTGCTAACCTAGGAATAGTTTAAACCACCACAGTGAAAACCAAAGAGAGAGAGAGAAAGGGATCTCAGTTCAGTTCAGGCTGTTCTTGGACATCAGATTAAAATAATAGGCCATCCTCCTCCTTTACAGAAAAGAGAAAGATGAAATGCTAAGCAGAGGACAGCAGAAATTTGGGGGATAATTTAGCAGGTCCTCCTAAGTTCAGATGATATAATGACTTAAAGTTTGTTTCCCGAAAAATTTTGAATGAAAACTCAGATGAACTCATTGTCATAAGTAAATGACAAAGTTTATTTCAAGCCAAATAAAAATAAATTATTTGGGAGCTTCTCATAATTTAAGAAAACTTTGTACATTCTTCCTCTCCATTACTATGGAAAATCAAATGAGTTTGGGGTAATCAAATTAAAAATAATTAGATGCATGTCTTGCACATATTGTTAAAGCAGGAAATGTCCTAAAATTTTAAATGCTCAGTTATTCTCATGAGTTGGCTCACCTTTTCCCAAATAGAATCTGAGAGAGTTAATTAAGAAATATAATCAGGCTTTAAAAGAAAGCTGAAAAAAGCTGGACGAAGAGAAAATGAGAGTAGAGAAATAGGAGGCAATTGGTATCATGACTAATACATGCTGTGAATCACGCATGTTTGTATACAGTTTCCAGAATTACATTGCGAATTTGATTCTGAGCTTCCTAACATCCAAAGCAAAGCTGCAACAGCTCAAATCTACGCAGTCATGAGTCAGGACTGATTTTCCAAGAACAAAGAAAAATTCCTTCCCTGAATCTTCATAGAAAAGAACACTAGACACATGGTAACACCTTCCACCATGTCTGGTACAGTGCCAAAGTTCCATTCATAAAAGAACTCTACACAAGGGCAAGTCCATGTCATCCCACTTGTACTTTCTAATAAACTAGATGGATTCAAGGATGAATTATTAACTGCCATAAACCAATAGACTGCATAGCCTTTAGCAAGCCACATAATGTTGCAACCAAACTTCTTAAGAATGAAAAGAGTCAGCTCAAGGTTTTATTTGTTTAGTTTAGTTTAGTTTAGTTTAGTTTTTTTCCAAGCTGAAACCTGAGTGCAGGCATTCCTTTGCAATTAATAGGAAATCCATGGGCTTTGACGATCATCCAAAGAGTGAGCAAGGTATTCAGCATCTTCTTTTAAAAAAATGTAGGCTCCTGACCCAGATATGTAGAAGAAATGGCCCTTCGGTTTCCACAGTTACTATCTGGCCTTACTGGATCAATTCTAAAAGATTTGAATGATGCATTCTCTTCCTGATAAATGGCAACTGATTGCAGGTACCCACCATACAAGGAAACCATGTCAGATAAATCTGCAGATATGAGAAACAAAAATATGGTATTTTCAATGGTCTTTTCTGACCTCTCAGCACTTGCTAATTTTTCCTCCCATGTCCCCTAGGCATTTAAGACTTGCTTACTACACCATTTATTACCCAGTATGATAAACACCTGTTCATTTTTCTGTTTGTATCCTAGGTAGGAACTATGTATGTTGGGTTTTGGGAGAGACAGAGAGAGAGACACAGCGAGAGAGGGAGCACAAGCAGGGGGAGCGGGAGAAGGAGAAGCAGGTTCCTGTGGAGCAGGGAGCCCGATGCTGATCTCAATCCCAGGATCCTGGGATCATGACCCGAGCCGAAGGCAAAGGCTTAATGACTGAGCCACCCAGGCACCCCATGGAACCATGTATGTTTTATTCACTTCTGTATCCCCTCCAGGGCTATGTCACATTGTAGGCACGCCTTAAGTATCTGTCAAATGAATGAATAAATATCTCCTGGGCTAATTACAAATATTAGAATGAAATAATGTGAAAATGCATGACATATAGTAGGTATTCAATAAATGTTTCTTTTCCTCAGGTTTTTGGCAAAGGAAACTCAAGCAATTTCCCAACGAGTTTTCCAAAGTTTAGGGGAAGGAGAGGCCATCACACATCTCTCTCATTTCACTATGTTTTGCCTAAAAGTTTATCATGCCAGTATTGTATAGAGCTTTGAATTCAGACCTTGGTTTCCAAACCTGGCTCAGTCAATAATTACCTGAGAACTGAATTATCTAAGTCTGCATTTCATCATCTGTAAGGTGCAAATGATATAGACACCTATTTATTTGAGTTATTATCTGAGAAATACATGAGATAGTGCACTTACAGTGTTTGGCACACAACATGTCCTAAATGATTGTTGATCGTCATTGTATCTGTTCCTGAGGGCACAACTGCCACTACTTCTGTGGTCTCTCGGTCTGGTCCTTTGCTCTCCATCAGTCCCTGGACTAAGTGTACAATAGCCATTCCAACGTGAGGACAGAGATAGTCCAGAGATCCAACCCGTACATCTTAGAGGTGAGAGCTTATATGTTTAGGAGGAGGATGAGGAAGGATGAAGAGATGAAAATGTCTGGGCTTCTACTCATAAAGACAGGGTAAGAGCAAACAAAGGATATAAGAGTTGGAAAAGGGATAGCGCTAGTGAATTTCCCTAGTGAATTTACACATCTGAGCCTTCCACAGACTCACTTTGTACTTTATTCTCTGCCTCTCTTCTTGAAGAACACACAAGGACTTAAAAAAACGCTGATTTTCCTAAAAACCATGCACCCACACATAAGTGATATTTCTATACAAAATTAATACCATGGACTAATTCCTCTCTTTAAAAAAAATAAATAGGGGTGCCTGGGTGGCTCAGTGGGTTAAAGCCTCTGCCTTCGGGTCAGGTCATGATCTCAGGGTCCTGGGATCGAGCCCCGCATCAGGCTCTCTGCTCAGCGGGGAGCCTGCTTCCCTTCCTCTCTCTCTGCCTGCCTCTCTGCCTACTTCTGATCTCTGTCAAATAAATAAAAAAAAAAATCTTAAAAAAAAAAATTAAATAAATAAATAAATAAAGCATATATGTTAGAGCAAAGCATTTGCAGTACTAACAAAATTCTGGCTTGAATAATCAATTTTGAGTCTGTTTAAGATTTTCAGAAATATATTTATTCCACAAAGCAAGATACAATAAACTATTTGATCCCTGTTGTATTCATCTATTATCAGTTATAAACTGTATCATAAGGCTGCAACAAAGTATTTCTGAATGAAACAGAATGTCCTGGGGCATATTCTGGCTGGAGAGACTAGAAGACACCTATGCTCAGCACTCTACCACCAACTCCAGCCAGATGGAGAAATCAGATTCATCCTCAGGTTTAAAACATGGACTCAAAGTCCCCAGGATAGTAGGGCAAGTACCAAGCAAGTACTTGAGGACAAGAGCAGTGACTGTCTTCACAGGATCCAAAATACTGTTTGCCATGTAGTTGGTCCCTCCCTTATAGCTACTACTTAACTAAGCTGATAATGACCAAACAATGGACCTAGAAAAATGGAAATTCATTGAGGATGCAAATCCAAACTCCTCATTTTATATATAAGGAAGCTAAAATTTTTTGAGGTGACTTGCCTGCATTCACATTTTTAGGAAAGGCAGTCTTATGCACACAGTCTTTCAACCTCCACTTGGCGGAACAAAAGTGGACCTTACACCTGGAACACTTTCTTATCAAGAGATAAGAATCCTCCTAATCTATGCTGGGCTTATGATCCTACGTAGGAAAGTCTTTCCATGTTTCAGACTCAACATGTGCTCCTTTGTTCTACTTAAGCGTGTGCCTCATATGGCATCTGGCCAACCCCAACACTCTACCTGCCTTTTGTGGGGACAGGATGAGATCTTCTTGCTGCAGCGCAAGAGGGATGAGAGCAGGCCAACAGCCCTACACTGGCTGCTGGGAGGGACCCACTGGTCGTGAGAACTCCATGCCCACTACTCATTGTGCTCTGTGTCTCCTCTAGGTGAGTGAAGTTGTTGTTCTTTCTGGTGCTTGACTGCACTGTATTTTCCTTGGTAACTGTGATTCCAAGATGCAGGGAACAGAAGCTCTTAGACTTCTATTTTGGGTAGTAGAAAATAGATACCACTTGCTCCACATGCATAACTTATTGGTTTGCAGAATCTGATATGGTAGGTAGTTCCCTACGGTTGTTTCCTCCCAGTATTTATGTCTCTGTGCAGTATCTTCCCTATTAGTATGGGCTGGACCCAGTAACTTGTTTGTAACTCATAAAAGACTGCAAAAGTGATGGCATGTCACAACTGAGATTGGTTTGCATAAAGACTCTGGCTTCTGTTTTACTCACCTTGCTCTCCCTCTCTTGTTCTCTCACTTGACTCTGCTAGAAGCCAACTGGCATGTTGTGAGTTCCCTATAGAGAGACCTATGTGGAAACAGCCAGAGAGAACAGCCAGTGAGAAACTGAGGCCCTCCTCAATTCAACAATCACAAGGAATAGAATCTTGTTAACAACACACGGGTGACCTTAGAAGCAGATCTTCCCTAAGTCAGGACTTCAGATGAGACCACAGCCCAGGTCAACACTGTGATTACAGCTATGGGAAAGACGATGAAAACAAGAACCCAGGTAAGATATTTGTGGATTTCTGTCTGGCAAAAACCATGAGATCCTAAGTTTTTACTCCTTAAAGTCAGCAATTTTTGGAGTAATTTATTATACCACCATAGATGACTGAAACATCAGTATGGGGATTGGACCTGAGTGTTTTTCTGCTTCAACTTAGACAAATTTGTTGATGATGTTTTAAAAACTATCTTCTGAGCATTATTTTCCCAGTTACTTCTATTTTTATGCATATTTTCCATTTATTTTAAAACTTCCTCTTTATGAAGTCAAACTGTGTATTTTACTACCAAGAGAGGGTTTTTTTTTTTTTTTTTTTTTTTTTCTTTTACTTCTGTTGGCAAAGTTCAGGACCGGTCCTGTACTCTCAATTATAGACAATGGAAGCGAGGCACAGTGTGCCAAAATGTGTATCCAGAGACCATTTTATTAGATACATGTCAGATACATCTAGTTTAGAACTCCATAAAGACTCAAACAAGCTGAAAAACAAGAAATAGAAAAGATCTAACAGTTCCCTCATAGGATATATACCTCCTTCCTCATTTCCCACTGAAGCTGTGCTCTTCCCTATGTTTTCACCAGACCTTACATTTAGTCTGGTAGTTTGAGGCTTCCAGGTAGGGATTCTGGGTTTCCTCTCATTGATTTCGTATCTAACCTTGGGCAAGTCCATTAGCCTTCCTGTAATTCTTTTTTTCCTTCTCACAAGTAAAAATAATACATCTTGAGAGAGAATTTAGGAATCTTTGGAGAAAAATTATTGCTGAAAAAAATCTGTTCATTTATCCTGCTTATTATATTATAATAGAAATTCATGACATTGTACTACTATGGTTATAGTCATATTCAGTTGCTACATCAATTCTTTTCCCTATGTGTTCTGTGTACTATTTACCACACTTTAACACAAGATGTATAAAAGCAGATTTTATCTATGGTGATAATGTATCAATATATCATATCAATTAAGAAGTTAAGATGTGTGATCATGATACATTTTTGACCAAGATTGGCCTGTCAAAAATTAACCTATCATTTTAATATTAATAAATAATAGTTGGTTTTTAGAATACATATTGTTCAGATCATTCCAAAGTGACCCAGTCCCTTCATTTATCATATTTTTTTTGAAAAGTAAAGAACTGGGGAATAAATGAAGTTTATTGTTGTAAAAGGAGATAAGTATGGATTTTAATTTGATTTTAAATACTTCAAAAAAGCAATTCTTGAAAAAGATCACCTCAGTTCATATAACCAATATATTGTTGTACAATATATCTGATTATATGAAATATAATCACAATGCAATTTAATTTTCTCTTCCTCTGCCCATGGAAAATGTATTTGGTAAAAATAGTTTTTTCTCTCTTCTTATTCATGACTTTTCTGGTCTAACTTGAGAAAGAGAACATCCTACAATCACACGTCAAAAGCCAAATTTTGATTAAGGCAAAAGTGTCCAGGCTCTGATAATGATCATAACTTCATACTTGATTTAGAGGAAAACTTTCCTCTTCCCAGGATCCTAGATGTAGGTTTGGGTCCTTCTGTGGGCCCACCGTTACTATAGAGGAAGGCATATGGTTCCTCCTCTTTCTTTCTGCCTCATTCCTCCTAGTTGTTTCTGACCCATTCCAGGGGCTAAAAAGGGGGAAGGAGAAGCAGGATGTTCCTGGCCAGGACTATTAGAAGCTACCTTGGTGCTCCCGGGGCTACTGTTGTTAAAACTGACTTTCTCTCACAGGTTTTCTGAGTCCACCTTGCTTTCCTGAGGCACAAGGCCTGGTGCCAGAAGAACACAGATCGACCCTTTTGCCTGGCTGCTCCTGACATTCACTCTGTTTCACCCCTTCTGGAGTCCCACACCTGAAAATCCTTTTTAGGTAAGATCCCTTTCGAAAAGGACCTAAGAGTTAGGTTAAGAGTTCCCCATCTAGTCCCTGATATTCTCTCAAATGTAACCTACTATTAGATCATGTTTTGCACCCCCAGAGGCAGCCAACAAATCTGTGGTCCCAAGTCCTTAACAGGAGTCAGGCACCATTGTGGCACATGACTGCAAAAGACATGTTCCACACTCTCCAAGAGGTCCATTGAAGTCCCCTCACTAAGCTTGGTAAGCAGAGGGATATATCTTCTACCTTCCCCTTTGTCAGAAGACCCCAGAGCTCAGTTCCCTCTGAGCAAGTTCTCTTTATAAAATCTTCGTCAACCAAAACCTTTTTATTCCCCTGGAATGAATGTGGACCAAGAGTTGTGAGGCTGTTTTTTAACTCAGTTCCTAGAAGAAGTTGGAAAAATCGTATCAACTGTAACTTCCTTCTTCATCAAAATTTCCAGCTTAACATTCCTGATAGAATTAGCTAAAGTCTAATGAAAAATTCGAGTGGTAAGTAGATCCATGATTCTATAAAACTCTGATCTCTCATGTGTCCTTGGACATTGAAAGTTGCTCTACTGAGAACATACACATTGAAAAAGACATAAGGTTAGTACATACTTCTTTGAGCCGATTACAGGATAAACATAAAAATGTCCCCTTCTGACACTTTAGATACCAAGGTTCAGCCTCGGTCAAAATCTTATGGCTAAGTTATAAATTGCAGGAAAACATTACTCTTGAAGCATTGACACAGCTTAAAAGGGAGCTGCTGAGGAGGGCAGTGGGAAAGATAAGGAACTATCCACTGCTGCGCAAGAGCAAACTATGAAATGTATCCAACAATGCATTTTTCAAATTATAATGAATGTTTTACAGGGATCATATGTTGGCAGACTCATTGCTAAAACAATACATCATTCAGGACACCATTTTAAAGCTGATTTAAGTAATCATAAATGGGTACTTGAGAGTTCCTATTATCCTACTTAATAAACCACCTCAAAACTCAGTGGTTTAGGACATAAGCATTCATTGAATCAAAATTCTATAATTGAGGCTGGGCTCAGGAAGATGGCTCTTCAGAAGAAGTCTAAGTCATGGTCACTCATGTGGCTGTAGTCGTCCAGTGGTTGTAACTGGAAATACAAGATGGCCTCATTCCCATGTCTGTCCCCATGGCTAAGATGGCTGGAACAGCTGGAAATATGCTGGCTATCTCTCTCTGTTCGCATGATCTCTGAAGCAGAGTAGCCAGAACTCCTTGTGTGGGAGCCTAGGATTCCAAAAGAATATAGCTGAAAGACACCAGTTCTCTGAAAGCCTCCACACAAGACCGGCATGTCCTCAATTTTACCACATTCCATTAGTGAATACAAGCTATAATGCCAGCTCAGATGCCAGAGGATGGGAAATGGACTTTCCTTCTAGATGGGAAGAACTTCAAAGGATTTATAGACATCTTTATTCACAACTTGAGTGTTTAAAGAAAACAGTGAACTTTGTCATCTGTGGAAATACTAGGATCAGTGTTGATGAATACTGTCTCTAAAATGCTGGCCAACTGATGATCTCAGAAATCAATTTCAGCAACATTTATCTGAAAAAAGGAGAGAGATTTCATACAAACAGATGGTGACAGTATGTGTGAGACCTGAGGGAAAAAAAAAATAAAATACATACATAAGGGATAACTAATACTGGAAGAGGCAGACAGTGCATTTCTAGCCATCTCCATCTCTACTTTTCTTACACATTATCATCATCTCAAATATCGCAAGCTCTGTCACCCTAAAATATCCCACTAAGTCCTTAATCTCTCATTAACCCATCCTCCTATTCATCTATCCACTGTGCTAGACCTCAGAGATATAAAAATAAACCACACACATCCAATTCCTTCAAGAAACCCACAATTCTGGAATTACAGCAAAAGTTTAGGAGTGATCTAACAGAGATAAAGAGGGCTCTGGAGGGCCATGGTGTTAGATTAGATTCCTAGAGTCCATAATCCAGTCTTTTGAGAAACGTGTAAGAGTCTACCGGGCACATAAAACACATACAAAGTCAGGGAGGCAAGAAAAAATTTTAGTGCTCAGAAAACGGAGAGTAGTTCAGTGTGAAGGGAGGACATAGTATACATAGGAAATAAATTGATGATAAGGCTGGAGATATAAGTGGGATTTCATATGTCATTCTAGGAGACTATATTTTAACCCGTGTAGGTAAGGAGCCACTGAACAGGAGAGACCCCTCCAAGCAATCTAGTTTTTGAGGTCATTTTCTTTCTTTCTTCTTCCTGAGCACCACCAGTCCTAGTATGTTCCCCTCAGTGAATAACACTATAGACAGATAGCACATTACTTGGTTCTCAGTGCTATCAGATGTCATTTAACTACTGCTCTTTAAAATCTTTTCCTAATTATCAGCCTTAGATGATGGGGACACTCTGGGTGTTTATGCACAGAGGCCCAGTGTGTAGGTTTTCCTGGAGGCAGTTGTTAGAATTATTAATGTCCCACATTGAACTGGAATTGGTACAATGGAGGCAGGAAAAGGGAAAGAAGCAGATAAAATAGAGAGAAGGAGAGGGAAATGTGACATGCCTTAATGTCAAAGGCATAAAAATCAATTCCTTTGTTCTTCTCGGTGAAATACAGAGATGGTTGTTTAACACCCCAGCAGAACAAACATAATGTGTGCAGTAAGAGTTAGTAAAGGATTAACCAAGGAGGGAAATTCATGAAGACTAAACTGTAATTTCCATTCATTAACATAAGCCATATCTGTTGTCTACCAACTATATCCCCGGCACATTAACAGACATGAGCTGTATGTATCGTGACAAACGAAATAGACCTGTTTCTGCTCTCTTGGTGCTTACTGTTCTTCTCCCAATTGGCATTTGATGGAAATTTTGGAATTCACTGTCAAGACCTGGTTTTCTTACTAACAAAGTGAGAGGTAAGGAATGGCACTTTTACTAAGGACCATAAGAATTAACAAAAGCTCCTCCTAACCTTGGGTTGGCTGAGATGCTGTTAGGACTTACACATTGTCACTACATGGGGTTGTTCCTTTGTCTGGAATAGAAGGCAATGACTTGACTAGAAGACGGGAAGGTCAAGAAAACTATTGTTGAAGGCTGGTATGGAACAAGGCTGAGGACTAGGGCTTCTCTTCTGTCCCCTATAGGAAAGAAGACTTTCTCCAAGTGTTATGTTATTGCAGACTTACACCTAAAGTATACAATGGCAAGATGAATGTGATCATTAGGAATGCACTCTTCTCTAGCACACATTAACCAATGGAAATTAAATAATATTAAGTGTCTCAATCCAAGAAGTCTACAATTCTTCCCACTTCAAATGGAATTTAGAATCCAGTTTTCGTTTATTCTTTGTTTGGAACTCAGTCCCTGATTTAGGTACAGCTCATTGCAAAGACCTGTTTGCCCGGTGATGAAAGGTTAACTTTAAGGTAATGGTTCTAGAAAGCATCTTCCAATTCTAACCAAACTGCAGGACCCACAAAATTGGAAGCTCGATTTTGATACTTTTTAGATATAGAACTTCGGGATACTAGATGGTGGAGAGCTTGAAGTTTAGGGCATCAATCAATGGAATGTATTGAAGGACAGAGAAGATCTTGGAAAAAACCACCCTCCTGGGCCTTGATATCTAAACCAACACATGGGACTTAGAGGTCCCTCAGAATTCTTCAGAATTCTCACCTGTAGGCTTCTCACCTCCTTCAGTTTATCCCACTCTGCTTGCATATAGTCAAAAGGACCTGTGGCTGCTTCCCCACCAGGCATTAAGTATGGATAATCTATTCATTTTGGAAAGTTTGGGAACACAATGAGAATTTAATGACTCTGCTAAGATCAATTAAAATAAGACTATCATAAGACATTTTATAAGATTTTCATTTCTACTTCCAAGCTCTTTAATCTAGCTAATTTAGTATAGGACTCCATGCTGGAAGCCAACTTGTAATTTGGAAGTAAGATGGACTTTTCAATTTAAAGTCCCCTCCTCCCCCTTTTTTATTACAGCCAAATGCAACATGCTGTTTTAAGATTCTCTGGATTATAAACATTTATGTCCAATCCTCTTTTTAAATTATTTTCTTTTCCAAACTTTAAGAGGCTAGACCTATTAAAAAGTTTAAAATTTCCTAAGTCTTAGTTTAGGAGGAAGAACAAAAATGGTTTCTACTATTCAACCTTTTGCATGTACAAATTCATGGTTCTGTTTTTACAGAAGAACCTTTTTCCAAATTTATTTCCAGCTACTTTTGTTTTCCTTGAGGGACCTTTGAAACACTATATTGCTACTTTTCATGTTTTTTATTTGCCCTGTGGAACAATAAAAGCTCAAAGGTTCATAAATATGCATTCTGTAAATGTATTATGCTGACAAAGTGTTGCTCAGATAGCTGTTTTTGCCTTTGGGGAATGAATAAGTTTACAGCATGCTTAAAGAGAGAAAAGAAAAAAAGAAGGAAAGTAGAGGAAATGGAAAGAGGAGGAAGAGAAAAAACTGGGGATAAACAAAAAGGAGGGGAAAGAAATGAGGGGGACATTAACGAGCCACAACAACAAATGAGGGGAAAACGGAATCCATCGTGATGAAAAATGCAAAAGCAAATTAAAGGCGAAACTACGGCCATATTTTATAAACGTTTTATAATGTAGAGGAAGAGAAAGAGATCTGTTTTTCTTCCAAAGATCTGAAGTTGGGTTTTTTCCCCCTCAAAATGATTTGAACTGAGCAACACGCCGCCATACCTAAATTCTCATGTGTGTCAGGCTTTTCTTAAAATAAAATTTGAACACAAGGTTTTTGTCCTTATTAATTCTAATTCCCTCTGGAATGAATCTAGTTCTGCTTCATTCAACTCAAATTAGATAAACCACAGGTCTGATGATCATCAACGCGCGAGGAATGGAAAGAGGAACACATTTCAATGACAGAAGTGAGAACACCTAAATACACTAATCTCTAGTGAACTGTGCTAATGAGTGTAAGTGCAGATATTAGTGAACTAAAGCTCTGATTTGGATTAAGTTTGTCAGGTGTAGAAATAATTATTGGCTAGTCTTATGTTAACAGTTTCTGTTCTCATAAGAATTAACTGTGCCATTTAGAAATTCTTCACATTGTTGAAATTAAAAATTGTTATACAAAAAATAATTAAACTGAAAAGAAATGTGAACAAAATAACATCTTTAACTTAAAGGAAAAAATGTCTAAGAAATAGTAAAATTACTAGGGATGAAATTGACAGAATTATTTCACTGGGCAGTCTCTAGTCCATCAGTAACTATTACTGACTATTAGATTTTAGATTTTATTTATTTGACACAGAGAGAGAGAGAGTAAAAGCAGGGGGAACAGCAGAGGGAGAGCGAGAAGGAGGCTCCCCACTGAGAGAGAAGCCTGATGCAGGACTCGATCCCAAGACCCTGGGATCATGACCCAAGCCAAAGGCAGATGCTTAACTGACTGAGCCAGCCAGGTGCCCTCTTAACAACTGCTTCAGGACACATTTTTATCACTGAAAATGATCAGTGATAATATTGAAAATATTGAAAAGTAGCTAGTATTCTAAATTTATATTTTAAAAGACGAGCAGTTTATTTAAAATTTTTCATCATCAAGCTAACTACCTATCATATATCCACTTTGCATCTTACTTCACTGTGGAATTCTCAACTATCATTGGCTGGATAAAAGCTCCTTCCCAATCCACTGCCTTCAAACGTGTTGCTTCCTCCAAGATTTCCTCAAAATTCCACAATTATTCAGTCAAAATAGCTCTTCAATACTTTACATAATTTATTATTTTATTTGTGTTTCTGTTCAATGATTCAGTGGGTATTGAGAGCCTGGCATTATGTCTGGCAATTTTCTGAGGAGTTTCTCATCACAGAGAGATGACACAGTAAATATAACAGGATGTGCTATGTGCTCTGAGAGAGGGAAAGAGAGATCCAAAATGCAACGCGAAGTGCTTAATTCTGCCAGGGAGGAACACAGAGATGATGATATCTGAACTAGGCCTTGATGGTTCATCAAGCAGAAAAATGGGGTAGAGGCACAAACAAAGGCATCAAGACATAAAATATGTTCAAGGAGGTGTGTGGGAGAGGAGCCAGTTAGGTAATATGTTTAAAAGAATGAGGAGTGAGAGAGACAAGGCTGGGAAGGCCATTTGGGAAAAACCCTGTAAGCCAGGCTGAAAGTCAGCTTATCCTGTGGCTTTCAAAATTCTGACCACCAGGCAAAAAAGAAATACTTAATATATGCAGCCCAGTATATATGCACTAAATAAAGGAAAAGTTTCATAAAACAGAACTTACCCTTCCAATTTGTAAAACGCTAATCTTTCTATTTAATTTTATTCTATTTCATTTTGTGAAGGTCCATTATAACCCTCCAAATTGACCATGACCTCAATCTGAAAGAAAATTTGCTATAGGCAATTGGTTTTAAAACGTGAATAATATATTGGATCCAAGTTTTAGAAAGAAAAATAATGACAGAAGAGAGATGGTTTGGAAAATGGAGGATATGAAATCAGAGAGTCTGGGAAGGACAGTGGGTAAAGTGATCTGGGCAAGGGATCTAGAGTTAAAATAGCAAAGAAGCAGAGTATTTCCTAATGTCAGATTTGAAGAATTAATTCATACTAAGGGTTGGTGATTTGTTACGTGGCTACTCCTGGGATTATTTTCCTTTCAAAGCAGGCCTTTAAGAGAGAGAGTTAAGACAAAGGAATAGCTCTTCAATAAGGAGATAACTTGGGAGCATATCCTCCTGGAGCTACCAAATTACTTCCTTAGGGGAGTCCCTGGGGTGTGATTTGGGCTTTAACTATGCACAGTTCGGGGTGGAGTGGCTGGTACTAGAAATATGTATTTACAAGTAGGATGAAACCAGGTGGTCCATGGTTTTCCCCACTACCCCCACCCATCCCTCCATCCCCCACCAGCCCTAGTTTTTTCTCTATAAAGAATCCCATCTCTCCTATGTTGGGACAGAGGTCCCCTCTGACATATTGTTAAGTGTAAGTAATCTGTCATCTCAATATTTTCTTTTTTTCTTTGAAGATTTTATTTATTTATTTGACAGAGAGAGAGAGAGCACAAGCAGAGGGGGAGGGAGAAGCAGGCTCTCTGCTGAGCAGGGAGCCCGACAAGGGGCTAGATCCTGGAACCTGGGATCATGACCCAAGCTGAAGCCAGCCACCCAACCCACTGAGCCACCCAGGTGCCCCCATCTTAATATTTTCAAATTGTGTGTGGAGTGAGGACTTGACACACTGAAGGAGGAAGACAGCATCCTAGCATCTGGGTGTCAATTCTTTATCACCTCATAAAAATTGTATAAATCATGCTAAAACAGTATGAAGAAAAAGATAGTCATTGTCTCTACCATCTTAATTATTTCTTCTTTTTTTTTTTTCTGAGTGGTAGTCATAGGATATATACAATTTGAATTCCTCGTTTCACTACCTTAAACATTTCCGAATTGCTAGATGAGCTTCCTAGAACTGAAGCCAGAGGCATTTTCCAGTTTCCATTTACAAAGCATTTACGAATGTCTCCCACTTTTCTCAAACTCAGTTTAAATGCACATATGCATACAAACCTCAATTTCCAAAGGAAGGAATAAATATGAAATGGGAGGTAGAAAACGTGATTCACCTTAATTCTCTCTGAAAATCGGTTCTAGAATTTGAATTCAATACTATGTTTGTATCACATCTTTTCCACCACAGTGCAGGGTTGAGCCTTTCCTGCGTGACAGGTAAATGGAGATTTCAAACTAATGCTAAAGTCCATATGGACTAAATACAGTGGAAATTAATTCTTTATTATACCATTTCATCTCATCTAAATGAGTATTTAGATCAAATGCGAATGCTCCTTGTTAAGCAAACAGCTCTCTTCTCTTCAGGGTGCCAGTTTCTTCTTCAAAGGCCTTTTTGTTTTATGGGGTCTTCGATATTTCTCCATTTCATCTCCATTTCATTCACATCCCATCCCCTAAGCCCAAATGACATTCCTTAACAGATGAGCCTTTTATTATAATTTTTTTCTTCTCTCTGACTTTGATTTCATCCCCCTTTTACCTTCTTTCATGCTTTCTGAAGAGAGCCATCCTCTTCTGAAGCAATTTCATCACAATACTGAGGCTTCTTTAAGGAAAACTTTAAAAGCTGGCTTTCATGTGCTCCCCATCCACTGACCTCGAAGAACCCAACAAAATCAGCTACCGCTGTGGTTAAAAACAAATCAAAATAGGCCCCCAAGCATATCTTATTTATTTTTTATATTTATTTATTTATGTGTTTTGCTTTGCCTTTAGAAGTTGATTCCAAGAATTTTTCTTGATTCTAGGACAGTCCTGGGTATGGATATTGAAAGGAAATGTTACTAAATGAAGAAAAGGGAAAAAAAAAAAAGTAAACTGTCACCCAGGATTCTATCAGCCAGGAATCTCTATTAGCAAGGATGTGCACATTTCTCAGTACGCTGATAATCCATTACCATAATGATGGGTCTGAACGACCCCAAGTTCTCAGACGGCTGTCCGAGTAGTCAAAGATCATTACATGCAGCACAGTGTCACAAAGATGTTCCTAATTCCTTGAAAACTAGTTTTCCCTAGATCCTGTAGGTAAGAAATGTATATAATTTTGTTGTACACATATTCAGAAACTTTTGTAAAAATCCAAAAAATGAAAACAAAACAAAACAAAAAACAACAACAAAGAAAACATACCATGCATTATTTGTGTACGGATTTACTCATTGGCTCATTCATCAATTAAATGATTATGTTTATGTTAGTTTCATGCAAAGCTGTATGCTAAAAGCTTTAAACGTAGAAATCTCCATCCTTCTTTCAACTTTCTAATCTCATCTCTAGCACCCATAGTTACGTTCTCTTCCCTTAACCCTGGCAGGTTCTCTCTTCTCTTGCACTGCCTACACCTTTATCAGCTCTGCCTGCATCCCTGTTCTGCCATCTCTTCCCCTCTCATAGGTTTTGCCAGGCAGATTTCTACTTCTTCATACTTCTGTCTCAGCTAGGTTCCTTCATTAATACATTTTAAGTTTACATATTTTAAGTTTATGTATACATATATATACACATATGTATGCATTTTTTAATTGTATATGCACATATGCTGTCCTCAGCCCATTGGAACTGAGATAGGTTTCACTGGGCTTCCTCTATTAGTCTTTTCCACTATGTATTTATATAACAATATAATATATGTCCCACTGTATATTCATACAGTGATAGTGGTATTTTGAACTTTTACATTTACAAAGTATTTACCCATTCCCACCTCTGCCCACCATTTTCTCAAAACCAGTCTTAAATTGACTCATCAGTTATAGGTATAACTTAGGTTTAAAAAGAAAAAATTCTTTTTTTTTTCTAATCATCAAAATTTATCCAGAGAATTGACATTGGTCTGCCATCAAAAGATTGCTGAATGACTATACTTTTAGACATTTTAAGTAAAATTAAAGTTTTGTGTTGTGCAGATTTTTTAAAATTTTTCCTCATTTAAATTATTTTTTTCATTAATCAACAATCAGTGTTAATTGGATTAGATCAGAGGACTTCTGCTATATAATTATTAATTAAGAAAATGAGAACCAAATGGCGTAAGGCACTTGTCCAAGGATGCCATCTAACATAAATGGGGCCAAAGCTCAGCTTCAAATCTCTGTGGATCCAAAGCCAAAGGCTCTTTCTATTATGCTCCACCTTCTCTCGGTTTATAAAAACAACTTTGGCCAAGTCTTACAGTTGCATGAACATAACTATTTCACCTTAATTCCTCTAAAAACGCATTGATCTCTACAGGATTAATTCATGTGAACAAAATAAACCTAAGACCAATTTTTCAAAAGATAGACTTCATTTGCTACGTAAAATTAAATTATTCTTAAAAAAAAATAAAAGAAGGAGAGAAACAAACTGTTCTCCAGGTGCAATTGAATTTTCCCATTGGGCCATTTCTTTCTCATTTAGAAAATGTAAGCAGTCAATACAGAGCATAACTAAGCCCAACTATTGACCTCAACAGGTCGATATGGATGTTCAATATTAGTCAGACATAGCTCAGTTGTCAAATTTGCACTTGAGGAAAAGATTACTGTTTCAGTTCTTATTACTTATTCCAGGAACCAACTGATTCCCCGTGGTCTTCTATGTAACCTATCTGTCATATTCAAAGCAAAGCCGCCTTCAAATGCAATATTGACCTTAGAGAGCTATCCTGTAGGACAGAGAAATTGTTCCCGGTATTTGTGCTTCAGCCACAGATTTTTCCTAATCCTTGCCAATCACCTTGCTCTAGGGAAACCAGATACGTGCAATGTACCAACCAGACTACGCAGTGGGGGGTCTGAACAGCAATAATGTAATCGTGTATTTCCTACATTTATTATTTAATGAAATTTGACTATGCCTTTCATTCCAAAAGTCAATAAATAATTGTAACATTCAACTGAAAAGACTATAGAAACTGTTTAGATAGACCAATGAAAATGCATGCTCATCTTTGGGAAGCAGGAGGATGAAATTTCCTCTTCTACAGGCATTAAATCTCTTGTATGTAGCCCTAAGAAGAAGGCACCATGCATCTCTCTTCCCCCAGTTCACAAGCACAAGCATGCACACAGGCACTCACTCAGGATATAACATCAAGGTGATGTACCTGCACGTGGTGAATAATACAGCACAAATTACATGTTCTAAGAGACAGTCATGACACAAAACAATGCACAACAGTGTGACTTACTCTACAAACAGTAATAGAAAAATTAAGTTTATTGTGCCAAATTTTGGAGAAGAAAACAGGCAAGTTGTGGAAAACATTCATGATGGAAAGAAAATATGGGTTCTAAGATGTGTGTCCCCAAAGATCATCTCTTCCCACAGCCCTGCATGTAAAACTACTTGTCTTTAGTCTGCCTTCATTCTGGATCTCTCAGGTACATCCAGTGCTCACTAGCTGCTCCACCCCTTCCAATCAGAATGGGGGAAAAAAACAAAAACAAGGAATACCCTCCCAAATAAATCTCCATAATCTCAGCATCTAAGTGTGACACTGGTTAGACATTTCCAGTTTTCACAGGATAGTCAAGTAAAAATTAATCATAAAATAATCTCCTTGACCAGTTCAATGTGATTATGTGAAAGAATATTTGGCAACAAATTGATAAAGTGAAAAACATGTCAGTTCATGCTTGTTACTGCCAGTTCATTAAGCTACAATGCCGTATGTTGGGTTTTTACTGGCCATCTCGTGTTGCTGGTAATGAGATAGGCATTGAGACACACACACACAAAAGATGAGACACAGCTCCAAGCCTCAAAGAGCTCCATAAAGTGGTACACATAAAAATGTAGTATGATAGCGCAAAATAGGGGCATAAACAAGGTGGGAAAGTGAGGATAGAAAGGATTAAAATGGATCTTAAAGGATAAGCAGAAATTTGTCAATTGAAGAGGAGATAAGAAGCACAGAGACTATTATTTGAAAAGACTTAGAGTAATGAAAACATTTGGTAAGGTAAGAAACAATGGAATAGTGGAAAGGACTGGCTGGCAAGAGAGAAGGTACAGGAAGGGGTGGGGAGAGAGAGGAAGGAGAGGGAAGGAAGGAGGGAGGGAGAGAGGGAGGGAGGGAGGAAGGAAGAAGGGAGGAAAAGTGTTGAGGCTTAGTCTGAAAGACCATATATACCACCGAGGAATTGAGTCAGACATTTATCCCAGAGCTTATGACAATGCAGCAGAAGTTTATAAGCTTGGAGAAAGGGGAGACATTATCCGATGTTTGTTGAAGAGAGATCTTAGTACCATGTTTGGCCCTAACAGCCACTCCATATGTATTTGATGATGGAAAAGGAACATGAAGCTGGTATGGGAGGGGAAATGCCCTGAAGAGAGACTAGTTTTACAATTATTGAACTACAGTTGGGAGAAATAAGGGCATCAAATTAGCCAGAGGGCCTGACCCAGCACATGTTAAAAAGTGTAACTGACCCAACCAGTTTAGAGGTTGGACGTTGAGGAGAGAGGAAAGAGAACTCCGGATTTCATGTTTGTGGGTGGCGTTACTTAAAATGGAGAGAAGAAAAGATAACAGAAGGATTAAATTTCTATGAGAAAGTTTGTCACTCTCCCATTTGTAATGCTATATGTATTTGTGACTTATCCTTAATGTGCCCCCCTGTTAGGTTTAAATTCCATAGATGCCCATGACATATTGCTCGGTACAGACTAAGAGCTCAGTTTTACTTGTATGAGAAAGAAAGATGGGATCAAGGCAAGCGGGAAAGAAGGAGAAAGTTGAGAGACAGTGGCAGAAGTAGGAGTTCAGGAGAGAAGAGCACAGGTCAACAAATAGGATCATTCTCATAAAACTCAGACTTGATTTGAAAGCTATTGAATCAGTGCTGTATAAATGCAGCTTTAATGCCTCCATTCCAATATGGATTTTGAAAATCAACAAATTTCTTCCTGGCTGAAGGGCATATTTACATGTACATATTTATTTCCAGTGAAGTTGCATCTACACAATTAATTTTTTTGAGATTTATTTATTTATGAGAGAGAGAGAGAGAGCAGAGAGAAGGGGAGAGGGAGAATCGCAAGCAGACTCCCTGCTGAGCGTGGAGCCCCATCAGGGGCTCAGTCCCATGACCCTGAGATCATGACCTGAGCTGAAACCAAGAGTTGGACGTCTAATGGAGCGAGCCACCCAGGTGCCCTACACAGTGGATTTTTAAAGTAGTATCTGTAACTGAAATAGTATTCTATCTGAATTTTAAAGCATCTTGAAAACGTAGTGACCAATTAAAGTTTCCTTGTGTTTCCATACGGAGTACCACAATGTCCTCAATAACACATTTTCACGATCCCATTTCAAAGGACAACATAGAAGTATTCACAAACTGCAGATATTCTAACAGACACAATCTAAGAAATGAATCCCTAAAACCAAAGTTTTCAGGATCTACAACAAACACACCCATACCGTATTTAAGCAACAACCATTACTGCGTCAATTTGCTGCTTCAATATTGAGCTCATCTCTGATCATTTTGATACTGTCTTTACCAAGAATGTTTCAGAATAAGGAAAGAGATGATTAGCATATCATAAGAAGAAACAAAGAAGGAAAAATTACACAGGGTAAGAAACACTCTGAATGTTTTAATATGTAGAATCAAATATTCTTTTACACTTAACTCAATTTTGTCTTTAATATAGGGCTGACTTAATATGATCTGACTGACGTACTCTCCTTATTTCATCTATTATAATGTTCTTCAATCGCCCGAGCATTCCTTAATCAAAAGAAGAGTTCCTTACCACCCTTGGATATCAAAGGAGAAGGTTTCTATAGCTATTACTGAACCAAAGAATGATTTTTTGAAGAACCTAAGGTGAAACATTGAAAAATCCTTTCGGGATACATCTGAAAAATGCCACATGTGTGTTTCCTCCAAGTAGCTGGTGCAATCCATCAAAAGACTAATAAAAACAGAGGCCCACACTCACTTGATACATGTATTCATTTCTCCTATTCTCTCGCATTTTCTGTGTGGCTGCAGATCTACTCATCTTACTCATGCGGAGTAGAGCAGAACTGGGTAAAAATGCCAGCCCTGATTAACGAGTCAGGTGAGGAAATGACCTCTGAAATGCTTTCATTACAATAAACCTTTTATGCTAAGGAGCCAGGCCAGGGGAGGAAAGACATCGTCATGGTAGAGCAAAAGATATGTAACACACGAACAATAGTTACGATTTCCCGCATTGAGGCATGTCCTATCTGTGGCCATAATGTCACTAGGTGAAAGTTATTTAATTACTTTGTTCTGGAAACCCCAGCCTTTTTGGTTCAAAAGAAGGCATTTATAAAGCCTACTTGGAATTAAGATAATTAGCACATATCCCATTATTCAAAAGCTCAATCCTGTGAGTATAAATAATTATAAAATTCAATTCAGAAATGACTAGACTTTTTTTTTTTTTTAACTGTGGCTAGTGAACAGTCTTTTTTTTTTTTTTTTCTTTTTAAGATGGAAACCTACCCATTTGAAAACAGAAGTTGTTAACTTGCTCCTTGAATTTAACATCTGGTAACATTTTCATCTTTTGCAAACTAGTAAAATGTTATAGTATTTTTGACAGTGAGAGTTCAGTGCCAGAAGAAATTTTATCAGTACAAAGAGACTACAAAATAGGTTTCTTACTGGGCCACAGGGTTTCTTAATCCTTATCGTACAACATAAAAAAAGCGCTGTGGGGAAGGTGCTATTTGCCCATAATTTCTCTAGGAATTAATTTAGGGAGAACTTAATGGCAAAGAATGGGATACCACTATTCCCCTAGACTGCGTTAATGCATGGAGGGAAGTCTGCAGTTGTTTGAATCTTTCAGGGCTTGGAAGACCTTACGAGAACTGCCACTTCGGGGTCATCCCTTCTCCCTCTTATTTGATCAGTCACATCTCTTTTATTGGACCACATTTATCATTCGGTGATTTGGTTTTGTGATATCCAAAGGCAAACATATTTCACATGACCCGCAAACTTCTAATATGGAAAAATGAGCACACGTGGGGACTCCTGAGCAGAGAACCATCTGAGAATGCTCGGCCCTGTGTACACCGTGACTGAGCAGAAGTGGGTGTCAGCCCCCGGAGCTGGTGGCAAAAGGGTGCAGTGAAGGCAGCATGTGCTATGGAGAGAAGCATCGGGGTGTAGATTCTAGTTCTGGCACGTCCAGAGACTTGCTTCCGTCCTTGAAGCTACTCTGAACCTCAATTTTCTCATCTGGAAACTGGGGAAATGAGATGTAGGCATTACCATAATTTGTGAAAAGCAACTAGCAGTGTGCCTGGCAAGTAACAAGGCTCACCGACTGACATTATTTGTGTTAGTCCTGTAGGGGGCACTGTTTGAAGCGTAAATTGACAGGAACTATTTTAAAATACAGATCTGTACCCCTGAAACAAATAATACATTATGTGTTAATAATAATAACATTACACGTTAATAATACAATGTTAATAATACATTATATGTTAATACTATATTAATAATAAATTATAAAATAATGTTTTATAGTAATAAATATAATACATTATATGTTAATAATAATAATTATTTTTTTAAATATCAGCCTCCTTATGATTTTAGCAGAAAGAAGCTAGAAGTGCATGGGGGAGTGTGCATGCGTGTGCATGCTTACACACACAAACACACACACACAGAAGAGTTTATATTTGCTCATAATCATGTAACATAAAAGTGAAACATTTGTCTATTCAATTTTCCAAACTCTCTGTATACAAATAAATTATTCAGCAAGAATGTGGAAGCACAAATTATTTCTCTTAGTACAAAGAGGTTTATACCCCATAAATGTTCTGGTTAAAAGGTTCTGGCTAGGTTTGATTTGTCTGTGGTATTATAGAAACTTAGAGGGCAGAAAGAGAATTAACACCTTTTCAAAAGCAAAACAAAACAAAAATCATTAAAAATTCTTGGTTACAGATAAAATATTACTGTAACCCAAATGTTCTATGCAGTACTCATATGAAAAGGAAGCAAGAAATTCATCCGAACTGGTCTTACTGCAAAGAAAAATATCATTTGTTTTATTGTTATTAAAATAACATAATTGCCAATATTGTTGGAACATTTATTATGTGTCTGGCACATGCCAAGTACTTTCCATGAGTTATCTCATCGAATCTTTGCAACTGTGAAAGGAAAAAGGAAAGCTTAAAAAGTTAATAATTTATCCAAAACTCAAGGCCCTGGCCCTTACTCTAGGTCTGATTACAAAACACCTCAGCCTGAGGGGTGCCTTTGAAATCACAGTATTTTTTAAAGTTATGTGAGTTTAGAACAACTCAGATATCTCCAAAAACAAAAGCAAAAAATTTCCTTCCAAAAAATTATCTGGCATTTTCCCATGAAAGAGAAGACCATATATGTACATCCTGACGATTAACGTAATACCAAGATGCATACTAAATATATGTATATATAAAATGAAAACCTTGAAAACGTGCAGTTAGGTTTGTATTTACAACAGACAACAATTACAGGAATGAAGCCGGCCAAGAATTCATGTCACTAAGTTGGAGAATGGGATTAGATAAAGTTAAACTTCTCTTCAGAATGTCGCAACAAAAACAAGACGGCTTGCATGGAAAGCTTTATCAAAACCATAGATCTATAAGGATAAATCCCCTTTTCGTGTCACATCAATAAAAATAAAACTTCACAGGGCACCTGGGTGGCTCAGTTGGTTAAGCGTCTGCCTTCAGCTCTGGTCATGATCCCCGGGTCCCCGGAATCAAGCCCTGCACCAGGCTCTGCGCTCAGCCAGCAGTCCGCTTCCCCCCCTCACTCTGTGGCTCCCCCTGCTTGTGCTCTCCTGCTCTCTCTCTGTGTCAAACAAATAAAGAAAATCTTAAAGAAAAAAAAAAAAAAGAATGAAACTTCTCTCACTGATTTCACAACAGAAAACTGAAAACTACTTGTATGTCAAACTTGGACAAAGGGAAGGGAATGCAAAAATAGCATTTTATGCTGGAAAATTGAGGAGTCCCTGAACCTCTGCTGTTCTTCATGAATAACCTCGTCCTACAGGAGAGCAGCGGAGCGTCCTGATAAGCCTCTTGGGAGGGACTCCCAGATCAGCTCAGTACATGTGTCACTTTTGGCAAGTTACTTACTTACCCTCCATGTGTGTCAGTCTCAATATAAAATGGAGAAAATAATAGTATCTACCTCATGGGGTTTTACTAAGGATTAAATGATTCGTAAAACACTTAGAACAATACTCAGCACAAGGTAGATTAGTTTTCTGTTAAAAACATATTTTGAGTTGCATTTCTAAATAAGAAATATTCGAACTCTCGCTAATAATAACTAAAACGTATTGACTGCCGGGGCGCCCTTCGGCTCAGGTCATGATCTCAGCTCAGCATCGTGAGATCGAGCCCCGCATCAGGCTCCCTGCTCGGTGGGAAGCCTGCCTCTCCCTCTCCGGCTTCCCCTGCTTGTGTTCCCTCTCTCACTGTCTTTCTCTCTCTGTCAAATAAATACATAAAATCTTTACAAATAATAATAAAATAAAATAAAATAAAATGTATTGACTGTTGGCCATGTGCCAAGTGCTAAAATAAGTCCCTCATACAGGGTAATTTATTTAATTCTTGCAATACATTTTTGATGTAGGTACTGCTCAGATAAATAAGATAACAGGGTCTCATGGTTGATAAACTGTAGAATTCAGAGTCAACCCAGGCCATCTGGCTCCACAGTCTCCATTTTTAATTAGAAAACATAATTATTCTCCCAAATACAGGAAGGAAATCTCATCATTAAAGGCAGAGGGGATTGGTTAGTGATAAGTATCAAACGAGTTCTTAAACTGGCTTATTTTTAAATTAAAATAAACTGAGACAACATCTTACATTGTCTTTGACTTAAGAGGAATGTGTGTGTGCTTAATTTGTCAAAGATCATTTATGTAAGTCCAAAATATATATCCGAACCCTTGCACTTCCAGTATTGATTTAGTTCACTATAAATAGACAGAAAGAAAGTAGCCACATAGATTAACTGTGGCCTAATTATGTTAGCCTTGTTCTCTACAGGAACTTTCCATCTTAATTATTAGCTCTATATTGGACTAAAGACAAACCCTTCTATCCTTTGTTATCCTCAAGCTGTGCTCTTGGAAATCCACAGATAACAGCTATCATTTACTGAAATCTATCATGTTCCATGATTTGCATTAGCCGAAGGCTCCCCAAACAATGTTAAGTTAAGAATATTCCATGAGATATAATTCGGTGATCCACAGAAAGAAAGAAAAAAAAAAAAAGTCCCAAACAAATAATTTGATATGTTTACCTGTTAACCAAGTTTCCTTTTTTTAATGCAGAATTTCTCAGAGCTGTTAATATATTTGCCAGCCTGTGTCTTGTGAACCTCCAAGAAGGGGATTTAGTAAAGTAGTTTTTCCTACATTTATATGACCACAGAGACTTTAGTTGTTGGAGCTCAGATTTATATCTCCTGGAAGTAAGGGATCTCCAGAATACACTTTGGTATAATGTCACTTCAATATTATCTCTGTTTTACACATTACAATTTTCAAAGACAGGTAGTATTATCACCATTATGCAATTGAAACTAAATCTAGGGATGTCAAGTGACTTGGCTGAGGTTGTATTTATTATGTGGCTGTGACAGGATTCAAACTCAGGTCTAAACTGGTACAAATGGTTTGGCTCTTTCCACACCCCATGCTGCTTCCCCCATAAAGAAATTGAGCAACGTACTCCAGAAGCCAGCTTCTTAGACACTCCCCACCTTTCTCCCTCCCAGAACTCCCAGTTACCTCCAGCATGAGCCTGACATTTGCATGAAAAGAAAGAAATCTTATATCCTTGATTCTTTCCTCCTCCTCTTCCTCATCCTTTAGGGGAAAAAACGCCCCCGTGGATGGGACATCCTACTCTGAGATGGAGGATTTTGGAAGAAATCGAAATTTTGATCTGCCAGAACATGAGTACAAAAATCCCTTTCAAAGACCATAAGGAGCCCATAAGCCTCCCCTCTAGAGAAATTCAGGCCTTTTGTTGCCTGGTTGAACTGTAACAACCAAACCTTGCTCTTAGTGAGGTGGAATGCAATCTAATGTCGTTTAGGAGCTCGTAAATTACACATTCACATGTCATAGTTGCAAGAATCCTATTTATCTCTACGGGTATAGCATTTCCTTCCTTTGGATAAATAAAAGTAACCCTTCTTTTTCCTCATCAAGACTTTTGTTAATGAAATTGGACCCCTAGTTCACACCACTCAAAAATAACTCAAAATGGATAACACTTAAACATAAGAACTGATGACATAAAACTCCTAGAAGAAGAAGATACTGGTCTTGGCATCGGTTTTTGGACATGACACTAACGACACTAAGCAAAAATCATCAAATGGGACTACATAAAAGTCAAAGGTCCCTGCACAGCAAAAGAAACAATTAATAAAATGAGAAGACAACCCGCAAAATGTGATAAAATTTTTGCAAGCCATATATTGGATAAGGGGTTGATATCCAAAATATATAAAGAAATCAATTTAATAACAAAGAATACAATTAAAAAGTGGTCAGAAGGACAAAATATAAATTTGTCCAGAGAAGACATCCAAATGAGCAACGGACACATGAAAAGATGCTCAACATAACTAATCATCAAGAAATGCAAATAAAAACCCCAATGAGATATCACCTCACACTTTTGAGAATGGCTATCATCACAAAGAAAAGGGATGGCAGATGCCAGGAAGAATGAAAGAAAAGGGAACTCATGTTCACTGTTGGTGGGAATGTAAATTAGTCCAACTACTGTGGAAAACAATGGGGAGTTCCTCAAAACATTAAAAATAGGTCTATCATACAATCTAGCAATTCCATTTTGGGGTATATACCCAAAAGAAATTAAAATCGGATTTCAATGAGATATATGCACTCCTGTGTTTATCACAGCCTTGTGCACAGTAGCCAAGAGGTGGAGACAACCCAAATACCCATCAATGGATGAATGGATACAAAAGATGTGGCAGGGGCGCCTGGGTGGCTCAGTGGGTTAAGCCTCTGCCTTTCGCTCGGGTCATGATCTCAGGGTCCTGGGATCGAGCCCCGCATTGGGCTGTCTGCTCAGTGGGGAGCCTGCTTCCCTCTCTCTCTCTGCCTCTCTCTCTGCCTACTTGTGATCTCTCTCTCTGTCAAATAAATAAGTAAAATCTTAAAAAAAAAAAAGATGTAGCACATACACATAATGGAATATTTTTCACTCATGAGAAAGGAGGATATCCTCCCATCTGCAACCATGTGGATGGACCTTGAGCTAAGTGAGTAAGTCAGACAGAGAAAGACAAATATTCTATGATCTCACTTACGTGTTGAATCTAAAAAAGTTAAACCTGTCAAAACAGAGAACAAAATGGTTACTGAAGGATGGAGGGCAGGAATAAGAGTGATGGAGTTTAAGGGGACAAACTTGTAATGAGTACTACATGAACCATAGAGATCTAATGCATGGTATCATAAAAATACAGACAGCAATATTAAACTATAACGAAGTAATGTGATAAATATTTTAACATCAACAGTGAGATTACAATGTATAAATGTATCAAAATAACATGCCATACCTTAAACTTGCACAATGCTACATGTTAAATTTATTCAATTTTTAGAAAGACTTTTTCTAATATGCTCATAAATGGACTGCTTATTGCATATACAAGAATCACATAATCAGGGCGCCTGGGTGGCTCCATTGGTTAAGCATAACGTCCGTCTTTGGCTCAGGTCATTAACCCCGGGGTCCTGGGATCAAGCCCCATATCGGGCTCCCTGCTCAACGGAGGGGTCTGCTTCTCCCTCCACCTCTCCCCTCTGCTTATTCTCTCTCTCCCCCTTTCTCTCAAATAAATAAATAAAATCTTAGTAAAAAAAGAGAATCACATACTCATTTCCTTCACTCTAATATCATCCAAATTTTTCTTCCCCCTACTAGTTTCATCCACTCATTTAATACTATATTAGCAATCAATTTGTCAAACTTGCATCGTGTACTTTATTTTTCTAATCCTCACAACTCTGCAAGATATATAAAAGAAAAGAAAAGAATTTCTCAACCCTCTGAATAAATTAAGATTTAATTTACTTGTGAAAAAAATTTTTAATATTTAACACTCATCTCTTCTACACAAATTCTACATTTTTGTGGTTGTTTATTACAGAAAAAAAAACTTATAATAAAACACTTAAGCAATTTGTAAAAATGATCAACTCAGATTATTTTCATTAATGAAGCAAGCCTTATGGTCATTTCCATGCATACAGGTAGCAGTGTTCATTTCTAGGTAACTGGTATAAGGGCATGGAATAATTCAGAGTTTGAACCATCCACGCAGTCCTAATTAAAAAGTATCCATCCCGTTCAGCTCCCTCTTAAGTTTTCATTGATGTATTTATTTCAGTCAAATCAATGCCATCCTTTCTAAACTGCAAGGTAACAAAAACCAGACCCAAAACATTATGTAATAAAATAAATCATTTTCCCTTCTGTTTAGTTCTTGTCCCATGTGTCCGACATGGCTTCGCCATATAAGGAGGTGGCATTTCTTGTTTTCCACCACTGATCTGTCCTCAGTTTCTGAAATTTTTGAGAGCAAAGCCTCTTGAAATTAGATTGGGAGTAGAGGCTGGGAAAACACTTAAGCAAACAAAACAAGCACGGATCCATTTCTCAAACTGCTCACTGTTAGGTTGTCATCTAAGTGTCTATGGCTTATAGTATGCAAAGAATTAGGAAACAGAGTCTGTGCTCCCGTAAAAATAAACACAAAATATTTTAAAATTTGGGGCACCTGGGTGGCTCAGTCATTGAGTGTCTGCCTTTGGCTCCGGTCATGATCCCAGAGTCCTGGGATCAGCCCCGCATCGGGCTCCCTGCTCAGCGGGAAACCTGCTTCTCCCTCTCCCACTCCCCCTGCTTGTGTTACCTCTCTCACTGTGTCTCTCTCTGTCAAATGAATAAATAAAATCTTTAAAACAATTTTTTTAATTTGTCCAACAAAAAAACAGTAGTATATTTGGATGTCTGTACAGTATTCAATCACTGTGTGACTGTAATTAAAGGAGTACTTTTCATAAACACGATTGTCAACACCCATACATTTTGGTAACTAATAAACATTGCCCAAAGATACTTCTCTTTTCATTTGCTGATGTCAGTTTGGGGAATAAAAGATGTCAGTCAGAATAGTGTTTGAACTTGTTTAAGTGGGTAGAGAGTGAAACGGCAGGATTCAGCCAGAGTTTGATGAAAGGTTCGAGTACATATTCTGAATTGTTCAGTTAAAAGAATGAATAAAGATACTAAGGGTAAATGGCGGAAGGTAGAAATGAGAAGTACAGAAAGAAGCCATGAATTTCAACAAGGGATGTTGACAATTTCCACTAAAGCTCCGTGTTTACTGAATAAATTCCTGTACTCTTAGGATTTATAAATCTTTAGACAAAAATTATTTTAAATAAATTTATGTCCAAATACATGTTTATTAACTAATGGTAACTATTTTTTATTTACCCAAGAAGACATGTAGGCCATTCATGGTAATCTAACTTTCAATACATAGCTGGTATGCTTTCAACCCCAGGAAAGATTTGTTGACATTATGACAACAGATCTGCAGAGGCGGACAGAATACTTTCCTATTACCAACACTCCCCAGGGCACACAACCCTCAAGAGTAAAATACTTTTCTTAGGGAAAAAAAATTGTGAAGATTGAGAATTTTCAAATGAAAACATGAGATATTCCTGTTTTCCTCATTGGAAGAGATCCAGAAAGAAAGAAAGGAAGGAAGGAAGGAAGGAAGGAAGGAAGGAAGGAAGGAAGGAAGAGAAAGAAAAGAAAAGAAATGGATAAAGGGTAGCAGAGGTGATGGGTGAGCAATCAGAAAGGCAACTTTTGCTTTTTTATAGGATTTAGTAAAATGCTACATGGATTGCCAGGATGTCTACTCCAATTTTTCCTTCTTCCTTTCACTTTCGAGTGAGATGGCATGGAGTGGCTGCAGGCATTTTTAGTAGACAGCAGAGGGGAAGTTAAGGTGTTAATTACACTTAAAAGTTAAAAGTTCATTACATTTAATTTGGAGTATCAGTCTGGGTCAAATCAGGAGATAAAAATTACAGTAATTTAAAGTGGGAAGAGTTAATATAAAGAATTATTAACTAATTCTTTATATTATAATATAAATATATTACCATTTATAATATATTTATATTATAAATATATTACTAATATAAAGAATTATTAACTATAAAAGTGGATTGGAGTGAAAAGAGATTGGCTGGTTACAAAGAAAACTCTGACCAATATAGGAATGGCAGATACAAGGAACAACTGCCACCCCTAGGGCTGAGACAGAGTGCCCAAGGAAGAGCCTCCATAACTGAGATCCAAACATTGCTGGAAAGGGCCTGGTCGTGGTGCCCTAAATGGTAGAGAAGTCATCATGGTGCCACGTTGGCAGAACTTACAAGAAGTCAACCTCAAGTGTGCCAGGGAAAGCTGTTCATGGGAAAGAATATTGCTAGAAGCACTCCACTATGGAACCACTCTAGGGGAGGGAAGCCATTAACTGCCGGGGGAGAATACTGGGGAAGCCACGAAGTGCTGAGTGTTGTTGGTCTCCATGCCCTGCAGGAGATCTCCAGGAGCCTGATGGGCAGAGACCTTCGCACTGCACTGCGAGAGCTGAGCATTAAGGAAACTGTCCAGGGAGCATACCAGAACAGGAAGTGGAACCCTGACTTCCTATAACGTCTCTCCAGCACCCTCTACTGACAAAGTTTAATGTTGTGCCTGCGGACATTGGAAAAATAGAAATAAAGGGCCCAGATCCCTTTTCATAAAGCAGGCAATTAATTTGGAGTTGAGTAATGAATCGGTAACCAGCACAGTCGACCCCTTTCGCTATTCAGCTTCTGCATGCATTCTTACTTGCCCACATATTTGAATTTCTGTACATCAACAAAACAACTCTATATTTACACCTAAAACAAGATGCCTTATACATGAAGATGTTCTCACTCCTCAAAATAAGAACCGTGATCCCAACTGTCATGGTATCCATTGCCACTTATATTAATCATTGCTCATATTCGGTCCCAGTGCCAGTGCAAATTCCATTACCTAAAGACTAAACTATGGAATTAACATTCAACAACCTGTGTATAAAGTCAAACTGGAAAGGAGAAAAAAGAAAAAAAAAAAAGAAATGACAGGTACCCATACATAAACACGCACATGTGAAGAAGAGAAAATCTGGGAAGCTGCGACAGTCCTTGTTCTGTAATTGTCTGTGAGGTCATAGTTGCCATCTCTGGCTTCTTTCTTCCAACTCTGTTCTGTGTTTCCCTTGCCTTCAGGAGCTCAGCTGTTCTGTGTTCGTTACCTGGTGGAGTGATGCAAACCTTCATTCCATGAAGGTCTGAGCACTCAGCTGCCCCTCCCTTTTTCGGTTGCTCTGGTGGTCCATGACCCTGACTCTTGGGTAGGCAAGTTCTAAAGGCATCCCAGGGACCCCTATGCATTCCAGACCACCCACATTGCCCCATTCTGTAGCAGAGACCCAAGTTGTCCGAGCTAAACAGGTATAATCACGTCAGCTAGAAAATGAACCCATTTTTGTTTGCATGTTAGTTCAGTGCATCAGGGGTCCCAGATGGCCACGTGTCCCTTTCCCCTTCCAGTTCAGTGGCAGAACTGCCGTGTCCCCCCTACGGAAGCCTTTCCCTTTTGTGGACTAAGCTCTAAAGCAGCCGAGCTTAAGTTCCTTTCCTCACTGTCGGCTTCAAACTGGCCAAGTTACGAATGACTCTTTGGATGAGTTGAAGTAGCACATTCAAACATGGTATCCATTGCCTCCAAAATTCAAAAAGTTTGTCATAGATGGTGCAGGGTCCAGCGACTTGTTTTTCACTTTGGAGAGGATGTCTTGGCATGCTCCAGACTTTCACACTCTTGGAAACTTTAACTGAGGTGGTGAGAGCCTGAACTTCGTTGGGGTTCCGCCCTCTCATTTACATCTGTTTTAGTAAGGCATTTCAAGTATTTACTAATTCCTGCTCAACAAGTTCAATCAATAAAATGGTGTCAATAGAGTGGCCCAGGTGGTATTCTGTGGAGGGACTATATTTTAAGATTTTAATTATTTATTTGACAGACAGAGATCACAAGCAGGCAGAGAGGCAGGCAGAGAAAGAGGAGGACGCAGGCTCCCTGCTGAGCAGAGAGCTCGATGCAGGGCTCGATCCCAGGACCCTGGAATCATGACCTGAGCCAAAGGCAGAGGCTTTAACGCACTGAGCCACCCGGGTGCCCCGGGACTAGATATTCTTATGTGGTTTTCTGTCACTTCCATGTTTAGTTGATCTACTTCCAATCATTCTTATAAAAACGACTTTCAGGATTCACTGTGCCTATTCACTGAACATTGTGACACAAAGGTGTGTGGTCAATACCACACAAAATGGGAATTTTGGCAACCAGTACTGGAAGTATGTGAGCGATGAGAGGTGAAGAAGAAACAAGGTGTAAAATACAGAAAGGCAAGCTAGTCTGTGGAGATTTCTTCCAGTCATTAGACACGAACATCGGTAAGCAGAGGCTTCAGCTCTCCTAAATTACTTAGTCAAAATGGAAGTTTTCTTTATTATTTGATAATGAAGCATATATAATTATAAAGCACCATGCATTTTTTTTTCTTTTTTGATGGGATTAAAATGAAATAGAATCTGTAAGAGTTCTTTTGTTCTTAGGGCACAAGCCTGTAGCAGTATACGTACAACAAAAACATTTATCTGTGAAATCCCATGTTCTATGCATCTCATCTAACAATGATAAAGAAGTTTTACCGAGGTAAGAAAAAAAAAATTATCTTTCTATTTTCTCAACTAGAATTGTGACAAATGTTTGTCATTTGAAGAGGAAAATAAAGAGTATCCAAGCAGTTAATTAATAAAAATAGTGTGTCTTTTCTGGATTTGTTGATGTTGGTGGTATTTGTCAACATTTTAAAATTTTGTATTTGCAAAAGGGCCAGGGTCCTTATTATCCCTGTGGAGTAATAGAATCAATACTGCCAGTTCCAGAAAACATCAGGAATTTGCTGGATGTTTGAACTTGTTAATAACAGAGCTGGATTGTATCAACATCTTAAAGAGGAAAATGGAATGTAGACGACTGCAAATGGCATAGCCCCAGCAGTGAAGAATGACTTGAGGAACTAAAATTTACCATATTGCATACATATTTTGGGCAGAATTTGATGTAAGTATTTTTATAGCAAGATTGTGTAGTTATGTTGCCTGGACTGGTTTTTACAATTTTAAAATATTTCAACTTTATCTTTTTTGTATTAATTGTAAAATTGGCACATATATAAAAAAGTATCCATTTGAAATTTGTCCTCCCAAATCTCACAAATTTAGTTTATGGTAAAAAGATGTTTCCTCTGGAAATGTTTTTAAAGGAATTCTTAGGCTTCTTTTTGCCAAATAAAACTACTAAAATTTCTAAATAAATAAATAAATAAATAAAATTGTGTGTTTCTTGCATGTTCTTCACTCAATTCTGGATACATATTCACCTATGTGTTTAACTCTATATTGATAATTTTATACATTTCTATTTACATTTCCCCAAAATATATAAGCTTCAGGCCCACCCAAACTTGGATCAACCCCTGAGATGAGACACAGACTGGTCTTATAACTTGCCAAACTAAATGTGATGTTTTAGTACTCCCATACATCTGAAATCAAGCATTATCTAGACAGGTATTTACATACAGATGCTATCCAAAGAAAAATCCTAAAGCCACAGGAACACAAAACAAAACAAAACCTAAAGCAAAAGAAGCAAATGTAAAACTTCTGTTATGGAAATACAACGTTCCATCAACAAAACTATACTCTGCACTGAGACCAAGCCAGAAAAACAAAGATCTTAGATCTTGTTACAGTGCTGTGGTTATTAACAGAATTTAAACTTCATTAAAATCTATTGGGCTTTCCAGCCTCACCTCAGGGCCCCCATAAGCGGTTCTGTGCCATTTTATAGACTCGCGTATTTATTACATTTTTCCCAGTAGGTGGCAGTAAAGAGTCTTGTTCTAAATCAATTAGTATATTATAACAATTTCTGACAGATGAAAAGAAAATGTCTTGAGGACAGAGATTCCTTTTTTTGATATAGACAAAGGTGCTTATAGAGGCTTGCGGTCATGCCGAATTGTTTCAGTTATGTGAAAATCGTAACCTAAAACTCAGATGCAAACTTAACTCTGTGACCTGGGAACTTGGAAAGCTGCTCGAAGTTGGCGATTAATCTACCTCGGGAATCCTGGGAGGAGGAGAGGGAGCACAAATTGCCAATAACGTATCGTTTCTGCAGAAAGAATCTTGTAGCTTCCCAGGATGGGGGAGGGGTAGGGTTCACTTTTCCGGATCAAGTTAATAACACTTGGAAAAGACTAATCTGTTAAATTCTGGTGGTTAGTAGTTCTCAACCAACACATTGACTGAATAAGATTAAAAATATTCAAGACTATGTGATCTGTGATATCAGTTTGGACCTGCTATGGTTTTACTTAAAGCTCTCGTCTTCCTTTTCACATATATCTGATTATATATACACATAGAACAATACGGCCAGGAGATACATGGCTTAGAAACCCAGAATTTTCATATCTTAATCATGAATGCACGGTTCTCTAAAAATCGTGTTTGTATAGTATTATTTGTAAGCAATGGAGTAAACACTGGGAGAACAGAAGAGTTAAAAACCAAAGCTGACAAGGAGCCAGAATGTCTCACGGGTTGAGACTTAAGAGGCACCGTGCAGCTGAGAGCTTTGAGAATAACATCAAGTGGAAACAGGAACAAAATGATTTTGAATAGCGTAAGGCTTACACATCAACCTTAACTAAAAGACCATGAATGGATAGGGGGGTTCAGTTATTCTTTTAACTGAAGATTAGTACAAGTCGTTCCATTATTTAAGCTGCAGAAGATACCAACATATTTGATACAGCCTTCGCGGGCCTGCAAGACTTGACAGATGAGACTAAAAAGTCTCATTTCAAACTAAGAAGCGTTATAATCCACACTGAAGATACTTGACAGGGGAGCGCCTTTCTGTGAAGTCATTTTTCTTGTGTCTTAAAATTTAAGAATGGTACAAATTAGACTGTTTGTACTTAATTTTCATCTTTGACTGGGAAACTTTAAAAGTTTAAAGAATCTATTTCCCATTGATTCAGTCTGTCAGTCAATAAGATAGACTGACTTCGGGGAATTCTCTGTTCTCTCCCTGCTCTTTTATGATTCTACACCACACAGTATTCTTAAACATCAAAAATATATTTTTTTTTCCAGAATAATCCACCCATCCCATTACTGTAGTCTCATTATGCGTACACAGTGTGAATTTTTGTTATTGTCTTTTTAGGTTGGAGGGTCGTGTGTTGGGGGCTTGAAGAGGGTTATTTTCTTTTCTTTGGGTTTTTTACTTGAAGCAAGGGTTTTAACCACATGTGCGATTTTACTAAATCAGCCTGACTTTGTGGTCGTGAATAAACATCGTCTTCCAAAGACTACCACCTATTAAAGTGTGACCCCATCTCTCCCAACGAATAAAAAGTTACCCAGTGTAAAAGTAGATATGCTTACTTCATGAATGCTCAGCAACCAAAGGGCAGTGAAGTCAGAAATATGAATGCAAGTGGCAAACTGTGTGCCACTGAACAGGGAAGGATCAAGGATAAAACAGGAAAATAAAGATATTTGCAAAAGCTTTGAGATGGAGGATGATTTAAGGAGAGGCTATTTATTAAAGGCAGCTGAGAGAGGGCTGGATCAAGGGTTGCTCAGAATGGAGGAGGTCCAGAAAGGATTCTCTTAAAGATATTTATCAGGATAGGAGAGCTCTCAATGACCGTTCATATGAAAATAACTAGACCATATGTATCTAAGGTTCTTTTTTTTTTCTTTTTTAAATTAAAGAGCTCCTTGGAATGCAAAATGGCCTATCTTAAAGGAAGAAGACATACGGAGAGAGAAGTGGAGGAAAGTGGAGAGAGAGGAGAGCAGAGGATAGGAAAAAAAAAGGGATCGGTAGCCTGGACAGAAAATAGAACAAATTACGTAGAGTGGCGGGCCTATAAATTCTTGATTAATGTGCTAAATTGGGCTGAAAACGAGATTCTGGCTTATAAATTATCTTCTTCTGTTATCTTGCGATCACAACTAAGATCCGCAGATGAAAGACACACCCTGAGATAAACACCAACAACTGGAGACAGATAGCCCTTCAAGGATGCACTAAGAGCTTCAGAACGGGCCTTACCACCGTCAATCCTGTTCCCAGCTCCCACGCTCATCTCTGACATTCCTAAATGAACGGTTGAGGAAAGAAGGAAAGAACCATCTGAGTTACGGGTGTTCAGTCTGGTACGGTGTTCTGACAGGGGCTTCTCTTTCCCTCTCCCCCCAAAGCACAAGAGAGCAATCCATGAAAATTAGGATGTCCACAAGAAAAGGAGATTGGCATTCTTTGCTGGTTGAACTCATAATGGGTTTTGTTCATCTGTGCCCTGTACTTACTTGAGCAAAAAAAAGAAAAAAAGAGAGAATCAGAGAGAGATAGAATGGAGGAGGAGGCTGGGCCAGGACAGCTGAATAACAGCTGGCACATTCTAGACTGTTCCATGAAGTGATTTTTCCATGGGTCAAGTGGGCGGTAAGGATAGCATCGTGTCTTATGGGATCGCTGCCCTATCCATGAGGACTGTCAGGTCAGTGAAGAAATCACCGCAGCGGGGGACTCAGGTAGACCACCAGAGGCAGGCTCTAGCTGGGAACGTGCGGGAGTGGCATCAAATCTCCAAGGCCTTAAAATTCGGCAGTTTGATTTGCTCCGACAGGCCCCTGAGAAAGTCAGTATTCGGATGCTTGTCACCAGCAGCACATTTTTCATGAAGTTAATAAAGCTTAAGCTTCCAAAGTCTGTGAAAGGGCAGAATAACGTATTAACAGAATCATGTGGGGCTCTTGTGTTGTATTGTGTTTTGATGTGTTTTTTGTGTTTGCCAAACTTACAAAAGTAGGATGTTTCTGCAAGAAAATGTAAGGTTCATGAGGTAAATAAATGTGTGGATTAGGAGGAGAGAGCTGTTGAGGATGATGACATTTCTAGATAAGAAGACTGCAAGGGAGGTTGGCATTATTAAATGCTACAGAGATAAAAGGTAGAATGCTGGCTTTGGGAGCATGATTAACGAGTTTCACACTTGGATATGCTGACAAGTTTCTTTCATGTCAACTCATTTTCCTTTATTGGTTTCCTCTGTCCCTGGTCCTACATCACCCCCAATGGTAGTCTTTACTTGTTAAACACACCCACAGTGACTTGTGCTCAGAACCTAAGCAGAGGGGCGCCGGGGTGGCTCAGTGGGTTGGGCCTCTGCCTTCGGCTCAGGTCAGGATCCCAGCGTCATGGGATCAAGCCCCATATCAGGTTCCCTGCTTGGCGGGAAGCCTGCTTCTCCCTCTCCCACTCCCCCTGCTTGTATTCCCTCTCTCGCTGTGTCTCTCTCTGTCAAAAAATAAATAAAATCCTTAAAAAAAAAATACCTAAGCAGAGAGTGGCCAAGGAGGTGGGAGGGGGGCACTGCATGACCTATAACACTGGCTCAGTGCGCTAGAGGTGGTAAGGTTCCACCTGAGTATCTAGAAATCTCATCTGAGGGGTTGGTTTTGGGTTTGAGGATGCCGGTAATTTTCACCTCATGACACCTCTAGGTGCCATGTCACTTGGACAGGAATGATACAGCCATTTCAGCAGCTGATAAAGACCTGTGTCACTTCTGTGGTCTTCTCCCACTGAAATACTACAGAACACAGTAACCCTCTACAGATGGGATCACTGCTCACGGGTTGTGTCTGAGATTGAGTTTGGAGACCACGTAGGAACTTCATCTGGACTTAGTCTTCAGAATAATATGTAGTAAAGATTCTGAGAAGTGGAGGAGCAGGTTGACTGTGATCTGCTTGACCTATCTTGAAAGCAAACGAGTGTCTAGCCTTACCAGTAATATAACAGCTCCTGGGCAGAGGGCTTGTGTTACTTTCCCAACCAAACTGTGAATTAGGGATATTTAATTCCCTATTTTAGGAATGAAGAAAATGAGGTTCAGAGAAATGACCCAAGCTAAGTAGTTCAAGGTGACAGAGAAAGAAGAAAAAGCCAAGCTTGTCCGATTCCAAAACTGTGCTCTTTCCACAATAGTCTATTAGAAATGTTTAGCTGATGATAAAAAGGATGACATCCATATACTAGTACCACTCTGAGAATGTGGGTAACCATCTGAATCAAGTGCTTATTTTTTCTGATTGACCTTAGTTCAGTAGTAACTCCTAACTAGAAAAGTTTGACTCTGACTTTCCCATTGCACCTATTTATAAAATCCAAAGCATTTTGATAACACATTCAGCATAGCACAGTCATTAAGGAATATACGTAAATTATTTTAGAGACATAATAGATCTCCAAGGACATCCTCATAGATTAAATGTCAGAGATGAAATATTGTATTTCAACTTGAGAGGCCTTTTGGAGTAGATAGGAAGACAATAATCAAGAGTCCTGTAAAGTGCAATTTATGATACTGGGATTCTGGAAACAAGTCATTTTTAGTAACCATTTAACAAAACGTGTGATCTGACCCATAGCGTTGACTCTGCTTCAGACCCGGTCTCCTGATGATATCCCAAGCAATGAGATTACATTTGTAAATTTCAGGGATTGACGCCAATGAGCTGCACCATCGCAAAAGTCTCCATGCTTTAGAAAAGAGTACAATCTGTAGTGGCGTATGTGGCAAACCACTTGATCTCATTTAAAAACAAAAGGGTTCTTTGGAGACATTGATGCTAAAAAAAAAAAAAAAAAAAAAAAAAAAAATGTGTCTGTTATAAGGGGAGGTAGACATTGGCTCGTGGGCCGGTCTTCAGAATGCCAATCACCAGCATGGCTCTTCAGCTATAAATGGGTGAAAGTATCAAAGAAGAAATAAGGTCCATTCCAACCTCCTACCCATCAAGGCAAAAGATGAATGCCTGTTTGCTCAACTTCTCTGTATTCAGAAATACATACACAAAGCCCAGTAGTCTCTGGGCAGCAGGTGATCTGTAAATTCCCTCGTCTGTTTGGTTCTGCTCTAAGAACAGACTTATTGAGCTCCGTGATACTGCTGTTTCACAATTTCCTATACTGCTTCTTCGCTCTTCAAAGAATAAGGAAATCAATAAAGTTTCTCCTGTTTGTTTATTGCAATTTGGTAGAGAGGCACTTCAAAACCTCCTTTCCATGCTGGCTCTAACAGCTGAGGGCGGGAAGACGGGTAGAAAAGCCTTTCTTTCTTCAGGAGCTTCGTTCTTTCTTTCCCTATTCCCTGTGGCTGAGTACAGGATGATTTAGCAACACAGCGCAGGGAGGGGGCTGTCATGATGGGCTCTGACATTGCCTGCCTGGCGTGAAGGCGAGGGTCAGCATCGCGGTGATCGCCGATCACAGGGGAGAGAGGGTGTGCGAGCACCTCGACAACTGGACTTGTTTGCCAGCAAATCTTTGGCTCTCTTTTGGATTTGGGAAGATAGCATTTCTAGCAGTAACTTTTGATTTTTATATGTTGTCAGGTTATTCAACCAAATAAACAATCATTTTTGATTGTTGCTGAGTACCCTGCCGGCCTGTGGCTATCAGACGCTTTAGAATAAAGGAACCACCAGAGCACAAGGCTGCGGCTTATAAAACTAATGTTATTATTTTTTTTTTTTTCTGTAGGGTTAGGCTTTATGCCTAAGTCCCACTTGCCATTTTAATTTTAAAAACTCAAAATCTCATCCTCTGAAGAATTCTGTCTTTGGAAATAAATAAATAAATACACTTGAGTTTAACCTGAAGTTAATTTTTCATGAAGAACGGGGGCAGGAGGGAGAAACCATGGCCTTGCACCAGTAAATAAAAAATGAGGAGGGAGATGTTCTCCCAAAGAGACACATGGCACTTCCTGCCAAAAAATCTGCTCCAGTATTCAGTGTTGGTGGTGAGAAATTGAAGGCTCTGTACAGTTGTGGGGACGGAGGCTGACTTAGTATGCACCTGTCTCTGTCTACAAAAGGAAGACAGAAGAGGTTTTCCCCCTTACCAATATTTCGCCCTAGTCATGTATAATTCACAATTATAGAATCTGTTTATGCTTCGACCAGCACCTAAACGTTTTCCTGAACTTCATCTTAATTCCTTAGTGAAGGTCTTCCAAAGCGTCACCCCCTGTCTCTGTGATCAGCTCTTCTCCCAGGCAGGGACCCCGGGGTTCTATTCGATGAAAAGGGTCGAGATTTCTGTACTCCTATCTCTGGGCCTTTGTGTAGTTCAATTAAAATTAATGGTGTTTCTTCTGCCCAAAATCATATTCATTTCTCAAGATGCCCCATAACCCTGGAGGCTCAATTCAGATGCTCTTTTTCATGAAGCAGTCCCTGACCTTCTTAACAAGTTTCAATGATTATTTCCTCCTCCACTTCTATAGCTTTTCATCCGACCCACGTTAATAGCACACACATTCTTTCTTTTAATGTATATGATCAATGTTTGATATCTCCTGTGATTGAAAAGAGATCCCTTGCCAATGACACCAGGCCTTACCCATTTTTGAAATGTCTATAATATCTAGAACTAACCTGTTCATAGGGGTCCTCAGAAAATGTTGGATTTAGCTTTATAGGACACTTACTTACCCAAGTATGTCATGGATTAAAAAAAAAAAAAATGTGGTGGAAATACTGCATAGAGGGAGACTTTGTTTTAAAATTTACATTTTACCATAATTCAGTCACGGTGAGGCCAACAGATACGTTGATTCCTGCCACTGGAAAGATAATTTGTTATTCAAAGTTGCCCGGAGAAGGTGGCGCTCTTCTGTAGGCCGCCCCCCTCCCCCATGCAAGGGCCGTGCAAGGGCCACACAGGGAAGCACTGGGGGCGCTGAGGGCTGAGGATGGAATCCTGAGCAAGAACCTTGCCGGTGGCTTTTTCAGGAAAGATGGGAAGAGGCAGGGTAAACAGATAAGGAGACTTAAGACTGACTAGTTTGAGTAATTTCAGCGGGTGTAGGGGTTGTCCCTAGTTGTCTGATATCCAGCCAGGAGACCATTCGAGCAGGGAATGGTGACCCCAGGGTGTAAGAACTGGGCAAGATGTTTGGGGGTGGTGGGCTCTGGCTTGGCTAGTTTGCATACGAAAGTCACCCTAGCTGTTGAGTCATTTGCTGTCTCTAAAGACTGGCTAGCAATAAAAGGAGCAGTCTACCCAGAGTCAGCAAGACCCCGAGATGTCCAAGTGTTAGAAATACAGAAACTGAAAAGGCAAAACTCCTTCAAGGTCTTCCTGCCCACTGGAAGCTACTTCTTCCCCACAGACACCGACTGCCTCTCTCTGTTTCCCGCCCTATCCATCTGCTTGTGAATGAATACAGTTCAATAGCACCATCCGGACATTATGTGTTTTTCCAAAAATCTTTCAGATAACTTAGATTTAGCCTTTTAAGTACCATGATATTCCTCTTTTTTCAAAAACTGAAGCATGCTGTATACAGAAAAGAGCATTCATCCTACATGTATTCAGCTCTATGAATTACCACGAAGCAATGACATTTCTTTTTACTCTAACCATTTCATGAGACCCTTTTTGAAACACATCCCACATTTTCTTACAGTGTCGCGTGGTGCTCGGGGGTGTAAAGTCTAGTCCTAGAGTGTCCGGCTTCAGATCCTGGCTCTGCCACTTCCCATCTGTTACCATCAGGCATGATGCTTAACCTTTCTGTTCACCTTTATCAGATTCCTCATACGTAAAATGGGGATAATAACACCAGCAGCCTTGTAGGATTGTTGTGAGGAATAAATGTGCTTAAGACAGTCTCTGGCATGTAATCGATACTCAGCGGTAATAGAATAGAATAATGATCTAACTTTTCTTCACAACAGTATGCAATGATGAAAGAGACTCAGAAGATGTCTCCAGCTATAGACGACTGTCCTTGTCTGAGAGCTCTTGTCTGATAGAATTCTTGGAATTCTACTTGTGGCCTTCTGTAGACTTCATGTCTTTTTAATAAATCTAGCTGTTTGTCAAAATCCATTTTTGTTTCTTCTCCCTTTTATATCCTTAGTCCCAAGAACAGAGCTTAGAATTTAATACCTACCCAACAAGTATTTTTGAAAATAAACTGTCATTCCTTGTTTTTGCCTTATACTTCTGTCTACTATCAATAATATGGGTTGCTTGTAATCTGCTAAGGGCAGGAAAACCGAAATGACCCAAAGTAGGAAGGTTCACACATGAGCCTCAGCTTGTATACAGACATGTCCAAATACAACCAAAAATCTATTTTTCCAGTAAAAGAAAAAAAAATCTCACTGTCAGAAAAGGATGAATCAAACACAACAAATTGATCTATTTATTAAGCTTGAAAGCACTTTTTTGCATTTGTAACTTGATTCTGACCATGATCCAGTGTCATAGACTTATGTCAGGGTTCTACAGAACCATAAATAAATACCAACAATATGATTTACTCAAAAACATGTACAATGGATGCCAACAACACTGCTCTCTTATGCTTTCACCACATATAGCTCAAAATGGGGAGAGAGGGGCATTCTCTCTTTCCCCCACTTCTCTCCCATTTTGTCACACATCCTTTTGAAGCTCTGGCACTTGGAAGATTCCCCCCATCCCCATTTATTGGTGACAGTGACCCTTCATGGTAGACCAATGACCTGGTGGAGTCATGATGAACAGAGGCAGAGGTGCACAGAAAAAGAGGGAACAAGACTTGTTGAAGCAAGGGATTCTTAGGAAGATTCGCAGAGATGCCCATTGGAAGTGGTGGTGTTCAGCTAAGGTGGTAAGTGGTGCTTAACAGATGGTTAGAAGTAGCTCGCTGAATTTGGTGATGAAAATCAGTAAGTTGGTCACAGGAATGTTTTTCATCTGACAAACACTATGGTAGGTTGCCAAGGACATCCATGCCCTAGTGCTTGGAACTTGTGAATATCTTACGTTACATGGCAAAAAGAGACTATGCAGTTGTGATTAAGATCAAGGAGGTTGAGATTGGGAGAGTTTCTTGATTTTCCAGATGGGCCCAATCTAACCACACGAGTCCTTAAAAACAGAGAGACTTTCCCCACTGCAGAGAGATGGCAGCCTGAGAAGGACTCTATGTACCACTTTGGGCTTTTAAAGATGGAGGAAGGGGCCACCCACCAAAGAAAGAAGGAAAAGGAACAGATCATATTCTCTCCCTGGAGCCCCCAGAACAACACAACCCACTGAGACCTCAATTTTAGACCCATGATATTCATGCGAGACTGCTGATCTATAGGACAGGAAGAGAATACATTGATATTATTTAAACCATCATGTTTGAATCATTTGCAGCAAACAATAAATGAATACAGTAATTATGGAGGTCCATCTTGGACCAATACCAAACTAAATACTAGAGCAACAACAATGTACAAAGTATACTCAGTTTCTGTCCTAATGAGGCTACAGTCTAGTATTTACAAGGTTCTAAACCCACTGATAAGTATAAATAAATGTAAGGTAGAGAGGGAGCATCTTGTTAACACACTTCTACTGTATTACTATCTGTATTAAGTGTGCAAACCATATTCTGAATCATAAGAATAGACAATTTCTGAATCATCCTTTCCTACCTACACATTGTGCTCTTGACAAAAATATACAGTATTTATGTAATTAACTTCAGAATGTTTTACTATGAGATAAAGTAGCACTGATAAATTAATTTTATTTTGTTTTTTTAGAGATTTTATTTATTTATTTGAGAAAGAGAGCACAAGCAGGGGGAGCAGTAGAGGGGAGGGAGAAGCAGACTCCTTCCTGAGCAGGGAGCCCAATGCGGGGCTTGATCCCAGCACCCTGGGACCATGACCTGAGCCAAAGGCAGCTACTTAACCGACTGAGCCACCCAGACGTCTCTCAAAAACTAATTTTAAAAATGGTAAACAATTCTATAATATTGTTCAGTAAAAACTGCCAGAGGCGATGAGAAGGATGAATAGCCAACAATTAACTTGACAGAGGTAATAAAAACAAGTGACATGTGGAATTAAATACAGATGACTGCCAACATTTGTCTAGTTTAGTAAATTGGTTATTCGTAAACCATTACACAGAAATATAATTGCATATATACGTACAATACATTAATTGATTTCAGGTCACAAACAACTTAAGAAATGAAGCACATCTTTTCATTATTGGACCTCAACTTTATGTTTTCCGTTGGACTTAATGCAAAATATTGAAGTGGATGCTATTTCCTGAGAAATAAAATACCTTCTTTTTTGGTTGTCACAGTAACTCATAGGAATGAAAGGTAGGTTACAAATGGACAAAGATACTACTACTTATTCATCTGTTAGCTGGAGAGACCAAAAAAAAAAAAATTGAAATACCTGGTTATTTTTAATTCAACTTTTTGCTAAAGATTAGCATTCTCAACCATACCATGTCTTTTTGTAGAAATGCATCCTAATTTATCTATAGATAAATTAGAAAGGAGACCAAAGTCCTTATAGATGGTAAACGTAAGACAATGAGCTTTCTGTCTGACTTTGATAAAAGACAATCTTGTCTCAAGGACAAGTACAGGAACCATTCTATATCACATAATTAGCAGCTCTCACTCTGATAATGTTTACAGACACTATCTTCATGTAGGAATCCAACTTAGTTTCCAATTTCCACCATTCCATGATGCTTCTCTGGTGTCCACGGGGGTGTCTTAACCTCAACATTATTAACATTTGGGGTAGGACAATTCTTTAAGGTTAAGGGCTGTCCTGTGCAGCATCAGGACGCCTGGGTAGCTCATTTGCTTAAGCAACTGCCCTTGGTTCAGGTCATAATCCCAGGGTGCTGGGGTGGAGCCCTGCATCGGGCTCCCTGTTGGGCGGGAAGCCTGCTTCTCCCTCTCCCATTCCCCCAGCTTGCGTTTCCTCTCTCACTGTCTCTCTCTCTGAGTCAAATAAATAAAATCTGAAAAACAAACAAACAAACAACAACAAAAAAACAGTATTTAGCAGCATCTCTGGCATTTATCCATTCAATGCCTATAGTATCTTTTCCCCACTCGCACACCCCACTTTTGACAAACAAAAAAGTCTTTAAGACATTGCCAGTGCCCTCTGGGGTGCAAAATCTTTTCAGGTGAGAATCACCAGCCCAAGTGATGACTAGTGATTAACGTAAACAAAAATAACAGAAAAATATCTTTGAAGTATGAAGTCACTTTGTAATTCACAGTTGTACTTCCTGTTACTGACTTAAGGAAGAAACAGCTTCCATTAGCAGAGCATGGGGGAGTTTTCTCAGGGTTAACTTCTTAACGTATTGACCATTAATGTAGCACAGATGGATATTTCATTGCAGTGATCAAGGTCTTTTATCTTCAGAGCCAGAATTAAAATAAAACTTTCAAAACACTAGTAATTTTTAGGGGGAAAACACCATAATATTCTGTTAGCCACTCTCCCAAATAATTTTGTAGATTCCATTTTAGTTAAAGGACAGCCATATATGACTTAAAAATATAAAAATTTTAATTGGATGAATATTATATACATCACCAAGAGCGAGGTTTCAAAACTTCACCAAACAGTGGGTACAGAGAAACTTAGAAAGAATGACCAAGTTCAATCCCTTATAATGACCTAAGTGGATGATTCAATTATGTGGGATGCCAGATGTGGGCTATCACATAAAATGTCAGAGATACGTGAAATTCAGTTTTTATTTTTATAAATACACTTACAAAATGCTTAGTATCCAGGGAGGGAACAGCATTGCGGGGCAGTGGGGGGAGGTGAGGGTAAAAAGATTGCTAAAGGAACTACTGAATTATACATCATTTCTATTCCTTCTATAACCAGAGCAACTTTGGGTTTTATTTACAACACATGACGATAAGGGTTTTGAACAGCGGCTTATGCTTGGTGTCTTAAAAGAAATAATTATTAAAGAATCTCTAGGTTCTCTAAGACTGGAATAACATATCCTGAGAAGAAGTATCATCATACAAAATTTGGAACTAGTTTGATTCTCTAAAGACCCAAACCAGTGAATCAACCTGCATAAAAAGCAAGAACTGACCGATTTGTGTAGTTCAACTAGTTATGCCTATGAAACACTAAGGAGAAAAGATCTTTGGCTTACTTGAGCAGATGATATATTTAAGAGAAAAAAAGTATATAAGGCTCAAGGTAAGCTGGCATAGAACTACCATTTTCATATCTAGCTGTCCTATATGCATTGCAATAAGATTAGTATCTAGATTGGTTTTCATTACTGGAGACTCACAGAACAAATTTGGGGGGAATGGCTTTTATTCAAAATTTTATTGAAAGAAATTAGATTCCTAGATTGATGACTTAGAGATACAAGGAAAGAGATATAAATATAGATATATATTTTATAGATATATATCCTTCTTCACACTTTGCCACCAAATATACACAAAAAGGAGAACATGGTTTCTGTAACAAAGTGAATCAAATTTATGTTTGCTCATTTTACATAGCCAGCGTTAGACACGTAATCCCACATTTCAAGGAATAGTGGTGTGTTTAAAGAACACTAACCTCACTTCTAAAGAGCACATACTTTTTGAATTCCTCATTTTTCAGTTACCAGGTGAATTCCTGTGGTTTAACCTATGGAAAGACCAGATCTTAGAGTACAATGCATGCACGCACACACAAACACACACACAGACACACACACACACAAGCAAGCTACATGTTCTTTTTGCCCTTAGGAGATTGAAATTTGATTTACCAAGCTAGTGGACAGGTTGGCAATTGAAATCAAACTGCTCTCTGCTTCTCAAAACACTAGGCATGAGGGTCGTTTCTTCTGATTGGTTATCCCTGGAGAGAAGTAAAGAGCAGAGGGAGAAAATATTGTGGCCAAATGCACCTGAGCTAGCTGCTGGATCAATGGTCAGTATCAGCGGGGCTCTATTTAATGAAGCTAACACCAGCGTCACCGCCTTGCTGACAACAGTGGGTCGCTCCGGTGCCAACGCAGAGGAAGCGGAATCCATTGGAAGACAAAATAATTGCTTCATTTTGTGGTACAAAGATATAAATCTGATTTTTGTGTACATAAGAGCTAGCTTTAAATCCTTAACTGGAAGAGAGCCTTGCACAGAACACAAGAGGAAAACATGATAGAAAGAGATTGTGCAAGGCTGGCTGGTTCACAGGACTCTGGGAGAATTGCTCAGAGAGCTTTATAGTCAAGGAGCTCTCAGAGTCTGTAGCCAAACACCCACCCCAACGCGTGCTGTCTCAGTTACAGAGAGAAAATCATTGTTTTCATTTTTGCTTTTCCATGGTAAAGTGTTTTGACAAATCAGGAGAAGCAGGTAAAAACTCCACTGATGTGATTTACACCTAATTTATCTCATTATTGCCTCATTATTATGGGGGAGCCTCAGCAGGGCACCTCTCCCAAATGCCGGATCTGGCATCCGCTTGAGAGTAAAAAGAAAAATAGAAGTGACGGTCCTAACTCAGAAGAACCGTGTCACGTTTAAATTTTCTTGAATTTCCTTAAACTGCCTTTGTACTAGCAAGTACAAGTATGAGGCAACTGTGTCCTTTTAAAGACTTGTTTCTAAGGGTTGGTGAGATTAAAATTAAGGCATAACTTCCCTGAAAACGTTAGCACAATGCAGCCTCAATTAAGGAATTCAGATGATATCTACAGCATTCGTGCATGTTTCAGGTTTCTACATCATAATCAGCCGTATAACTGATAAAAAATGCATTATGTTTGTTTTTAGGCAGTAGGATAAATCCATTCTTCACGAGATAACTGACAAATTGCTAAAACAGACCTGTCTTCAAAGCAACCCTATTGTAATAAATAAAATAGTAGAGCGGCACACCTGTTTTTACAATCTTAGTGGAACAGAATGTGAACTCATGAAGGCACAATCAACACTTTGGAGCCATTATCTTTTTAAATGAACCAATTCCCTGAAACTTTTATCAACATCCCAGTATTCTTTCCCAAATCTTCCCTTTTTTTGTCCCCCTGAAATTTTTCCTGCATTGATTTTCCCCACAAAGATTTGCTTTGAGTGTATCACGGCCACGTGATGACTTTCTCCCACCACTTCCAGGCCCTGTGACCTTGCACAAGTCAACATTTTGAACTTAATCTGATAATTTTTTTAAAATTGAAGATAATATCGACAACTACTTAAGTGAGATAATTTTTAAAAAATTAATATGAGGGATGTGTCTAAGTATTACACCTGGCACTTAGAATATCCCTATCAAATACAAGCTATATGTAAATACACTCCATTTTTCTACCTCTTTGATGACCACTAACAGAGATCTTCATGGAACGATAAAGAAGTGCCTTACTGAGCTTTCTTCTCAATTCCCTCTCCACTAGCTCAGTGTTAAAGCCACCACTTTTCCACCCCCAGGTCATTCTTTAATCAAGCACGGCCTCCAATACACATATGTGAGCAGGCTTTCCTCCCTCCCAGCCAGACACAAATAAGAAAAGAACAATAAAGAATAAAGCAAATGTCTTAACTCATCTATATTTTAGGTCTTTCGTGCAACTCTGGATTTTCTCAGGAGATTCCTCTGTAGTCAACATGACAGCATGAGACTTTGAGCAGAAGAACGAAAATAAGATCTGACTCAGTGACCTTGGGGAAATGCTTTATCTTGTCCGGGCCTCAGTTTTCTCAACTGCTAAATGGGGGCAATGGCACCAAACTTGCGGGAATATTAAAAAATATACGTACAAATGAATTCATGTATGTAAATATCTATTCCACGAGTATTTGTTGGGTACGTACTATGTTCTAGGTGCTTTGCTAAGCACTGAGGATGTGGCAATAATTATGACAGACATTGCCTCACCTGATTAGGGAGCTTCTAACTTTGCATGAAAAGCAGACACAAAATAATGGCAGAGTATTTCATTATAAGAGTGGCACGTGCTATAAGAGAGAAACACGGTGTGTTACCAGAGTATATGCCAATGGTCAGGAATGTCAGGAAAGACTGAGTAAAACAAATTTGATTTCAGCCTCATTTTTAATACTTGATAAGTGCAAGATATATAAGAAATGAGTTTTATTTTCCAGGATCCAGGACTCATGCAACCATTAAAATGGAGAAATGTCGGGGCGCCTGGGTGGCTCAGTGGGTTAAGCCTCTGCCTTCGGCTCGGGTCATGAGCCCAGGGTCCTGGGATCGAGCCCCGCGTCGGGCTTTCTGCTCAGCTGGGAGCCTGTTTCCCTCTCTCTGCCTGCCTCTCCGCCTACTTGTGCTTTCTGTCTGTCAAATAAATAAATAAAATCTTAAAAAAAAAATGAAGAAATGTCTCCTGGTTACTCAATTTACTTCATTTTTGTTAAAAAATGCATTATGGCGTGACTGCGTGGCTCAGTCAGTTAAGCTTCCAACTCTGACTGCATCTCCCAACATGATCTCAGGGTCGTGAGACCAAGCCCCAAGTCAGGCTCCACACCCGGTTGTGAGTCTACTTCTCCCCATGTTTTCCTCTGCCCCACCCCCTGCTCATGGGCATGTGCGCACGCGCGTGCTCTCTCTCTTTCTCAAATAAATAAATAAATCTTTTAAAAAGTAAGAAATAAAATTTAAAAAATTAAAAATACATTGTTTAAATAGCCCATAGCTTCAAACACATACATGATGCTTGAGGTATTCGAACATGCCTTTCAGGCTGTTGAGGATACAGAAGTAAATGATAAAGAAAAAAACAAACATTAGCCAATAACATATATTCCTTATGTACTGTTAACCAGGCAGATTTGATTGGCAGAAGCTTTCAATATGTCACGCATTAATCCATTTATTTATTGAAAAAGTAGTAAGTGCCTCTCTGCCAGGTACTTCATCCCAGCGTTAGGTAAAACTGCAGAAACATTTATTCTGTGTCCTTCCCAGCCCCTTCCCTGTCCTCCTGTTCCCTCATGCTTCCCTTGGACCAGTCACAGTCCTTTCTGAGCCCTCAAACTCCAGTCTTTCAATGAAGAATTCCTTTCAGCCAAATCCCTTGCAAATCAAAGCGACCCATCCCTTAGTGGAGCCAGCTCTCTGGATTCTCGCTGAATGGTAGCCTACAGCAAGGAGAAAAGGACTCTGATTAGACTTCTGTGCTGGACACTTTTAGTTCCAGCCTCATAAACTCTCAGACTGTCTTCTACTTCCGCCATTACTGAGATAACCAGTTTCACGCAGGTGACGTTTTCAGCAGGAACGGAGGAGGTGGCGGAAGTCATGGAGCCCGGGACACCTTGGAGGCAGTCTGAGCCAAGGAGGTAGTTGGTGAGATCAGAAACTGGTTTCAGAGGGTGGCAATGAGTAAACATTGGTAGTGTGAGCCAGGTTTCTTTTCTGTCAGATAAGAGTTAAAATTTGATAATGGAACACAAAAATAATTTGGAGGAAAAGTTACTCCTTGCAGTAGCATGTCAACTAATAAATGTAGAAGGAATGACAGAATGGGAAAGTCATCATCTGGCAATCATCAAAGTAATAACACAGGCAAGAATAATCAGTGGATGCTAAAATTAGTGGGCTAAAGTTTTTTGAAAAACGTGGTATTTACATATTCTCGAAGTATCTGTCTACTACATACTATTAAACACAAAGCAAAAAACAATAACTTCATAATTAAGATCACCAACTTAAATGATAAACGTTTGTACCAACAGTAATGGGCAAATTGACATTATTGCTTCCTGGTATGTTGTATGCAGATAAACTTGGCTTTGTTTCAGTAATAATCCATTTCATGAGGAAACATCAGGCAAACCTGAATTAAAAGGTCATTCAACAAAATAACTGGTTTGTACCTTTAACAAATGTCAAGTTCAGGCACCTGGGTGGCTCAGTCCTTAAGTGTCTACCTTCGGCTCAGGACATGGTCCTGGGTCCTGGGATCGAGCCCCGCATCAGGCTCCCTGCTTGGCTGGAAGCCTGCTTCTCCCTCTCCCACTCCCCCTGCTTGTGTTCCCTCTCTCGCTCTCTCTCTCTCTCTGTCTCAAATAAATAAACAAAAACTAAAACAAAAACAAACAAAAAAACAAATGTCAAGTTCATGAAAGATAAAGAACAGACTGAGGAACTGTTCTTCGCTGAAGGTGACTAGAGAGGTCTACAACTAAATGCAACACCCACTGCTTAGATCCTGGATGAAAATTTAAAAAAATGGTTTTTGCTATAAAGAGCAATTGTTTGAAGTTTGAATGTGATTCATGGGTTAGATAATAGTAATGATACTGCTTTCCTGATTATTATGGTTGTACTGTGATTATGTAGGAGGTGGTCTTTTTAAGGAAAGCGACAAATATTTAGGGGTAATAGGCATCATGTTTGCAACTTACTTTCAGTTGGTTCAGAAAAAAATCTATACAGTTATAGGGATGTAAAAAGAAAAATAAAGCAAATGTGGCAAAATATTAACATCTGAGAAAACTGTGAAAAATTCTAATGGAGTTCTTTGTACTAACCTTGCAATATTTTTTTTGTAAGTTTGAAATTATTTACAAATTCAAAGTTAAAAAAAGAGGCATAGACTCAACATAAAAGTTATTTTAAGTAGGAAAAATGTCCATGCTTTTGTATTGAACAAAAGAAAAATATAGAGGTCTAAGAACTTAACTATCTTTGTCACCCACACTCATATGGTAACTGAAGTTAGCTTAGTTTGTGATCACCTTTCTCCATATTCAAAAGATCACATACAAACACATACACCCTATAATTTGTTTTTAAAGATATATTTACTTGAGAGAGAGAGAGAGAGAGAGAAAATCTCAAGCAGACTGCACACCGAGCACGGAGCCCGACGCAGAGCTCCATCCCAGGACCCTGAGATCATGACCCGAGCCAAAATTCAGAGTGGGTCGCTTAACCGAACTTTCCTCTTTCATATACCAAGTTCCCATAATACTTCTTTGTGTATTTGACCTTCTTATTTTGTTCCACCATTCCATGCCCTTGTTCCTCTGCCAATGCCACAACTGCTTAATGGTAAGTTTTAAGTTTTAAGCACATGATAAGTCAAGAGCAGATGACTTTTTTAAAAAAAAATGTTCTTAGCTATTTTTATAGATTTATTTTTCCATGTGAACTTTGACGTCATTTTACCCGGTTCCAAAAAAAGGTGAGATTCAGATAGACACTACCTTACTAATATTATAGAGTACTTGATTTTCATATGAAGTTTCCCATCTGGAACACAGACTCTTTTTCTATTTGTTCAGTATTTGCTTTGTGTTCTTCAACAAGACTTTATAATTCCCTTCATATCAGTTCTACATGTTTCTTGCTCAATTATTTCTAAGTATTTTATAATCCCTATTATGAATTTTTATATTACTATTACATTACTCTTACTTATTATTACCCTTATGTTACTGATTATTGCAAATATAGAGAAAATACACATCTCTAAATCTACCTTGCATTACTCCATCCCAACGCACCCACTCTCATCTGTTGCTTCTCAGAGAGCCCGGCTAACTTCCCACAGGCCAGCAGGTTCTTTCCCTCGTTTGTTCTTCGGCTGACTCCTTTTTCATCCTTTAGGTCATTTTACTTCAATGTCCCCTCCTCAGTGTCTCTTTTCCTCCATAGCACCCATAACAATTTGCATTTTTCTATTTCTATTTCTGTAGATGCGTTTCTACCCAACTTGACTTTAAATCCATGAAAAAAAGAAGCATTTTTCTCAAGACTAATACAGGATCTCTGAGGATACATGATAAACACTTGCAGGCTCAGTGGATAAATCCTTTCTGTGGACCTCTCTCTTTCTTATCACCTCTGTACTCTCTGTCCGGTATCTCCAATTTCTCCTCCACATGCTACCTCTCCTAATCTTCAAACCATTCTAAGTTCACTTTACCTTAAAATGTGAGCTATGCCTCCTTCTGGTTACCTTCTATTTTTCCTTCACCTGCCATCATCATTCCTATTTTTACCTGGGTTTGATTTCCACTCCAGTCTTCTACTAAACCTGTATCACCGTGACCTCAGGAAGTCCAGGAGCCAGCTGTCAATCCCGATTATCTTCAACTTCTTTGTCATTTATGGCAACTTGTAACTTAAACTTTTTCTTCTAGTTTAGCTTGCGTTTGCTTCTCTCATCCCCTTACTCGCCCTAGCCTCTCCCGATTTCGCTGGTTTTGCATCTCTGCATAGTATCCCTCTGAAGTGCTCGGCTCCACCTACAGCATCAAAATGTTCATTTATTAATTCAACAAAAATAAGCTGAGTGACTATCAAGAGGATTGTGTTAGGTGTTGCATATCACACAGAACAACACAGGAAGTACCTGTCCATCTAGCGTCGAGGCTCTAGTGGGGAGACTGAAAGTAAACAATCACACAAGGAATCATTTGGCTACAAACAGTTGGGTAAGTGCCAAAAGGAGAAGTACAGGATGTGGTCTGGGTGGCTCCTGAAAATCTACATTTAATGTCAGCCATGAAAATTTGGTAGGGTTTTTTGGTTGTTTTCCCCCAAACGGGAGAGCTATTCAAGCTGTACTGACCCTAAGGTGAGAAAGAGCTCAGGGTCTTTAAGAAACCATTGCAGTGGCACTCAAATGGAGAGAGCAAAGCAAAATTAGATGGAGCTCTAGCCAGAGAAGACGTACGTGTGTTCTCTTCTACAACACGACACTGTAACAGCTCTGTGCAACAAGCACCCACTTGGTACCGGGCATCACACACAGTCCTTTATAAAAGGGACGTTAAGTCTCTTGTAGACTTGGGAATTTACACTCCTTCTTTAAACTAGAAAGAGTCAGGGCGAAAGAAATAATGCATCTGTAGGATCATGCTTCTAGAAAGGAGTGGAAAAGATTATCTTTATGCATTGTAACATGGTGAAAATAAATTACTTTTAAAAACCCCCTGGTCACAAAACCTAACTTTAAAATTTCCTTTTACTTTTTTTTCTTTTTTAATCTCCTAGGGTTTTGTTTTTGGGTTTTTGTTTTTGTTTTTAAAGATTTTATTTATTTACTTGTCAGAGAGAGAGAGAGGGCACACACAAGCAGGGAGAACTACAGGCAGAGCGAGAAGCAGGCTCCCCGCTGAGCAAGGAGCCCAACCTGGGACTCGATCCCAGGCCCCCAGGATCATGACAGGAGCCAAAGGCAGACGCCCAACCGGCTGGGCCACCTAGGCGTCCCTCTCCTAAGGTTTAAAATTAGATTTAGAGACCCAAGTGAACAAGAGATGGGTAAGAAAACCAGAAAGAGACTCCTTCAAATAAACCTCTCAAAGACAAAATACACATTGCAAACTTTTGCATCTTTCTCTGATAATTAATCTGATGAGTCTGTTTTAGTTTGTCATTAATTATATTAGAGACCTACATGTAATTAAAAATAGATAATGTAACAACTCCATAGAAGTTTTCTGATTAAGGGTTTCATTGGAGTTGTCATTCTTTTGTACCAATTCAGCGGTAAATATAGCTGTACCAATTAATAATACATTAAACATAAACACCCAGTACTGACTTTTCTAATTAACAAATATACTTTTGAAATAAAATTTATAACTAGACAAACACTCTCTTGTGGCTAAAATTTACTATTACTATACAATTACATGTGTGTGCGCACATACACACAGACTAAATCGCAGGTTACAAAAATCAACTCTTCTTCACCACAGTCTATTTGGAATGTGATCCTGATGTGAGAGCTTACCCATCATCCTACCATCAGGCTGGAGGATCTTACCTCATAAAGATCTTTTAGCCTCAGCATTTCTAGATGCAGAAAGTAATCTTCACTTTTTTATGTGAAAAGAACATTCGAACTATTTCTAAGATTGCTAGCAGCATATTACGTACGGTGACAGTAATGGAACAGGTTACCTGAATTTTAGACTCGTAACTTTATAATCTGAGAAAACTTTTTTTTTGCCTTCTAACTCCTTTTATTTACTTACTTACTTTTTATTATTTATTTATTATTTACTTATTTAATATATAATGTATTATTTGCTTCAGGGGTACAGGTCTGTGAAAGCAGACTCCCTGTGAGCAAGGATTTCGATGCGGGACTGGATCCCAGGACTCTAGGAAAAGTTCTTTTTCTTATTCAAAGACAGAAAATAGGATGCCTGGGTGACCTTCGGCTCAGGTCATGATTCCAGGGTCCTGGGATCCAGCAGGGAGTCTGCTCTGTCCGCTTCTCCCTCTCCCTCTTTTTCTCCCCTTGCTTGTCCTCTCTCTTCCTCTAACAAATAAATAAATAAAAATCTTAGAAAAAAAAAAAAGACAGAAAATGAGAGTAGGAACATGTGGAGATATACCTTAGTTTAATGCATATTTATTAAACTACTTCTTAGTGTCTGTCAGAGCTCCATTATCACCCTCAACTGTTTCAATTCTTAGGCTTCTCCCAAAATGGTAACGTCATGGAAATGAACAAGAGCCGTTTCTTCTGTAGGTTAAGTGAAATAAACAATGGCAGACTTTAGTGGAGGAAAAAAAATCATAGATACATAAAAATTTTATTGTACCCATTTTTAAATTTTGTTTTTATTTATATTAGGATATTATACAATTTCCAAAGCTAACAACAGAATCTTTTTAGTATGTGTATTTGAAGCATAACAAAATAAAAGTATTTCACAAAAAAAGTCCATATTACAGTACTATTGAAATATGAGGCATAGGATAATTACGCATTTGTGGGTTATAAACATAATACATTCATTTTAAAGAAAAAACATTTAATATGAATAACATTTTGGTTAAAATAAATATCATGTAAATGTTAACAGCAACACCTGAAGTATATTGATACAAGAAAGGTGTTTTGTAATAGGGTACTATGTAAAATGGTAAAGCATTCATGAAGTGGCTGTAACATCTTATTAAATTTACAAGCATTGCACATTGTTGAGCACTTTTATTTATACAGGGATACACTTCACCCACCATTCCTAAACCTCAGCATACAAAAACAGTTACCCCATATTTTCCTCTGGGGAACCGGTACCAAAGTCTAAATAAGGTTTAGAATCAGATGTACCTTTCATTTTACTGTTTCCCAATTCAATTCATATGTTTTACTTAGTACAAAATTTACTTCTAAACAGAAATATAAAGAGAATATTTCATAGGTGATTATAAAAATTAAAACTTCTAATCATCTTCATAATTCTTTGAAATGATCTCACTCAAAATTAAAATCTGTTGTTTACACAGTTGCTTCTTCAGGAAAAAATATGAACACTTAGATAGGAAAAAGATACAATACCGAAAACAAAAAGTTTCCACTTATAGAAAATAATAATGGATTTCCCTGATCATTAAATTCTTCCTAGCTATTTCCTTCTAACAAAGAGAGTCACTGAAAAGAAAAGCTTAAATTTTTGCTTAAAAGTCACTGGGAGGGGTTACACAAATGAATTTTAGGTTCATGTATTTCTAAAGATTGTAAGAAAAAGGAGATTATCTGTTCCAACCTCAGAACAATTTCCTCTCAATTACATTATAATAAAATGAACATGACACTAATGGTCAACAGAAATAACCTACTTACTCATCCTTCTGGAGAAAATCTATGATGCTCAGTGTAAAAGCTGTAGGTAACTGGAATCTGGTAAAAACGATGTATCTGGCCCTCATTTAAAGGACCACCTGGGCGTCCTCTGTCCATCCCAAGATAAAATTACCCTTCAGATACCACAACTGATTACATTTGGGGAGGGGGGGAGTTTATGCTTTTGCCCTTTATAAACCATTTTTAAAGTTTACAAACGACTTGAAAGTATTCAAACAACTATAAGAAAAATACTTATATGAGAAGACAAAACCAGCAGTTACATTGGCTAAAGGTAGGTACTCTCTAAACACGAGGTTTCCATGTCGGGAGGATTATCCATCCCAGGGTTCCAGGGTGGCCTGATGTCCTTGAACGGTGACTGCCACTTGGCCTTTTGGCTTTCACATTTCTGTGACGAATGGGTCACCACTAACATGAAGGCACTCAGGGAAAACTTCTCTCCACAACAGCATTTACTAAACTCTGCCCATGTCCTTAAACTAAATGAAGCGTTACCATCTCTGTCATTTTCATGCATGAATACAGTACTTGGCTTAAAAGCTTCTCAACAGAAATGTTAATCTCATAAAAATTCTGGCTGTGGTAATGGCCAGTTTTCTTTAAACATATTCTAAAATTACAACCTTGTCAAATGAACTGAAACTGTGTCAACATTCACAGGTACAATGCAACACACATCCTTTCTTCCTCTCTGACAAAATACACGCATACAGGGTGGCCCAAATTTTATAAAAGTTTAAAAAAATGTTTTAAATCCAGGAATAGTATTGGTATACCAAATATTTTTTAAAGGGTATTATGTTCTCAGAAAATCTGAAACATAATGGATAAGATGCACATACAATATAAATAAAAAAGTAACTTGAAGAATACAAAAAAATTTCTGAAGGGGACCAATCAGAACTTCAATAAAATCTATGCATAAAAACATATGCTTACACTATAGCGTACAATTATGAAGAGAGAATTTAAATTTATAAAGAACTTGAAATATAGTACTGCAAGATTATTCAAAGATTTTTCAAATGTACAAACAATAATAAAAACACAAAAAAAGCCTCAGGCAATGTGCAACTTTCAAAATTACTATCACACCAGCCAAACAAATCCTTAACCACTTTTTAAATGGATTCATTTATACCATTTTAATGCAAAAAGGCTATCAGAGAGATTAAAACAAAACAAAATAAAGCAAAGAACTCTTCAGTGTCTGACTCACATTTTGTCCCCCAATTTTTTCACATTTAAGAGTTGCCCTTTGAATGTATAAGCTAAGAATTTTAAGTGTTTCTCAAATAGTTTATGTCTACATTTATCTTAAGAATTATATTTGAAAGCTACAATGCTAAGAACTAAAACACATACTTCAAACTTTTAAGAATAAAATAATCACAAAAGTTCACAATTGTGTTAATCTCCAATGTCCATAAATGACAAAAAAGCAAACAAGTCATGTGCTCAGATACTCTTCCTCAGGTATATCTTGATGAGTGCCAAGCTGCACCTTCAACATTTGGCACTGAGAGTCTATCTGAACACAATTCATCAGCAAAAAGGAAACAACAACAACAACAACAACAACTAAATAATTCTTAAAAGCTTTAGCCATTAAAAACCATTAAGTTTCATTTACTCTCCTAACATGCAACCTGACGATCCAAAGTCATTTGGGGTTTGCAAGAAGGTGACTTAAGCTGGTACAAAATGAAGCTTATATGAAAACTGGTTAAGGATTCAAAGCACATTAGCTCTGAAAGATTCATCTTAACACCCAGACGAAAACGGGGAGGTATGATTTGCACAAAAATACTTTAAATTATTTTGGTTGTATTCTTCATGATCTTCCACGTATTTAGCTGCTAGCGGTGCACGCGTGCATCCTCTTGGCTACATCATAAACGTAGGTGATGTCTGGTCGCTTCTCTGGATCTGGACTGATGCACATATTCACTAACTGTCGTAGCTACAGAGGAAGAAAATACAAGACGCTTTAAAATACCATTTCAGGGGCGCCCGGGCGGGGGGGCTCAGTTGGTTGATCGTCAGCCTTCGGCTTAGGTCATGATCCCGGGGTCCTGGGATCGAGCCCCAAGTCAGGGCCTGCTTCTCCCTGTCCCTCTGCCTGCCGCTCCCCCTGCTTGTGCTGTCTTTCGGGCAAATGAATAAAATCTTTAAGTAAATAAATAAATAAGCATTTCAGTTAATTATTGAAAATATTCTGGCTAGATACAGATTTACAAGGAAAGTACATTTTCTGACTAAATAGTCATATGTGGAATTTGGGAATCAAAACAAATGAGCAAAGGAAAAAAAAAAAAAAAAGACAAACCAAGAAACAAACTGTTAAACTACAGAGAATACTGATGGGGAGGTCAGTGGGGGGATGGGCAAAATCAGTGAAGGAGATTAAAGCTCACTTATGCTGAGCACTGAGTAACAAGGGAACTGCTGAATCACTGTACTGTACACCTGAAACTAATGTAACACTGTACGTTAACTATACTGGAATGAGAATGAAACCCCCCCCCCCAAAAAAAGAATATATATGACTGCTGTCAATGATTTTACAATTAGTTGAAGTCTAAGACGTATGTATAATCATTGGTGAGTGTCAAGGTCAAGCAAAAAGTACTGTCTACACTCAGGCTTTAAAATGATTTTACTATTTTTCAAAGAAGTTTATCCTGGGTGGCTCAGTGGGTTAAGCCTCTGCCATCAGCTCAGGTCATGGTCTCAGGGTCCTGGGACAGAGCACTGCATCGGGCTCTCTGCTCAGCAGGGAGCCTGCTTCCCCCACTCTCTCCGCCTGCTTCTCTGCCTACTTGTGATCTCTCTCTCTGTCAAATAAATAAATAAAATCTTAAAAAAAAAAAAAAGGCTTCTCAGAAGACAATAGTCATAAAGGACAAAGGTTTTTATCTCTAAGGCTCCAAATTAACTGTAAATATGTACACATTTATTTGATCTAGAATGTATTACATTAGCCTTGATATTAAGTTTAAATTTTCATAATTATATACCATGTATCTACAGATCTAAGTTTATATGAGGCATAGGGTAGATGGCTATCATATGCACTTAATCATAAATCATTTTATATAAATATAAAATGTTTTTATTAGTCTCATATTAAAGAAAAAGTGCTCTTCTAAACTAAGAATAATAAATTATAAGCGAGGTAAATTATGAACTTATTTGTATCCCAATCCCAACCCTCAACTGCATGAAGCAGTATTAGCATCTTCACTTTACAGAGAGAGCTGAAGTTTACTGACTTATTTACATTACAGAAAATAAGTACACCTCAATACGTGGGAAAAAAAATATCCTTCCATCTGGTCCTAGAGCCACTGAGTAGAAGTATATGGGATTTCATTCTCAATTCCAATGGCATCCGTTTGTGGCACTAGGTGCCTTCGTAGCACCGTGTGTGTGATCTCTCACAGATGATAAGCCAAATGAAGAGGAAGAGCCAGATTCTTTGGCTTTTTAAGTATGTCTTGAGGAATAACTTAGATATTTTGAAAACTTGCACTAATTCTTTCTGGCCAGTTATTAGCATGTAGTAAATATTAATGATAATATTACATTCACTGAGAGGGTCTGAGAATTTCAATTTATATTCCTTGTAATGCAGCAGACAATAGCATTGAAAATCCTCAAGGGGTACAGCAAATCCACAAGGCATTTTATCATGGCGATCTGAGAGAAATTTAAATCAGAAAGAGGCTGGCATTTTACCCATTAAAATAAAAACAAATACATCCAATTATACACAATACAGAAAGCAGCAGGAAAAACATTTATAATGATACTTGTATTTAAAAGATAATGTGTTCTAACAGGTCGCCTAGTTGTCAGATATTTTTTTTAGAGATAAAAATGACAAAAGCAGCAGGAAAGATGACAGAAAAAGATAACCGTGGTACAAAAATTCATTCCATTTAACCAGAATACACATAGATGTAATGGCAATTTTTGACTGAATAAAACTACCACATCCTTCAAACCAGTCCAGAAGCCTTCTCTTCCCAGCCTGATAGGTCAGAATGGGGTGACACTTCCAACCTACTGTAGCAAATGGTCCTCAAGTTCTCCTGCCCGGAGAAGAAAGTTCCCAAGATAAAAGATAGATGGATATAAATTTAATTGATGAGGACAAAGATTCTCTGTCTCTCCAAAGCAGAAGACGAGAAGCAGATGTAATCAAGAGGAGGAGAAGTCAACAACACAGTAAATGGAGAGGGAGTGAGGACAGCGGCTGAACCACCACGTTGAACCCCCTTCCTTCGGGACAGCCTTCCTAAGGACTGACAGGAGAATCAGAAACGCTATGGTAAACAGAGTCAGGGCAATACTGCATTTGCTCTCCCTCTTTCTTACGTGGTTTGATCTCCATCTGAAGCGTAGTTCATTGTGTCATCAAGATTTATCTTGTCCAAAGAAGTTTCTAACAAGTCACGTAGTACAAAATCATATACGATATAAAATGGGCATACCTCAGTATATTTATGAATCAAATAATCTGTTGATCAATTTTTTCCCTAAATTGTTACCTAGTAAACAAGTTGATAAAATATGAAAACAAGATCCTATAAAATTAAAATATGCTTGAGTAGTGATCCTCACTCATCCGGAATAGAGCACTATGCTGGCATCTGAGGACACTAAGGGTAAATCAGGGTGAAGAACCAGCCCAGACAGTAAGGCCTATTGTCTAGGAAAGAAGTGAGAGATTGACTCATTTTCCTTCCTGACAATCTGACCCTTCTTTCCTTTCTGCCTCTCCCTTCTCCATTTATTCATTCATTCAGTAAAATCTTATTGAGCATTTATTATGCACCAGATACTTTATTGAGTAATAAGGATAAAGCAATAAATGAAATACACATGATACCTGCCTTTGTGCCACTTACAATCTAGTGGGGGAAGAAACACTGACAAACGTGAGACTGGGGAAACCATATCAACTAATTCTCTTATAACTACAAAGTGATAGGTATCTCAAGAGGTATTTGTGAGATAGTTAGTGGCAAAAAGACTGTAGATGGCCGCCAGGAAGAGACAATCATTACTTTCCTCTTTTTCCCTCCATCTGCCTAGCTCCGAGTCGTTTCATCTCATTCACTGAGAATATCTAGCTGACCATATTCTTCATCCCAAGTACAACAACCACATCTTTGGTCACTCTGATGCCTATTTGGATCCTCTATCCAAAACAAACTTCTTGACCACCTGGCCTTAATTTTCACTTTTACTCCATTTTAGTCTCTGCCTCCCAGGGGCACAACCTAAGTTTTACAATGTCCTGTGTCACGTAATAAATGTAGACACAAGCCCCTGTCCTTCCAGAGCTCACACCTGTCCCCCAATACGGTTGTGCTTTGATTTGAGACCCTTTCCAATACCTTTCCTCTCCATCAATCATCGGCTTCTGGACTTACATCATTCATTTCCAGGCTAGACCTCATAGTACAATCCTTTAACAACTTCTTTGGCAGCACCATTAATAATCCTTTATCTTTTCACAGTATCAACCCTGACAATTGCTTTCTTTGCTTTTCTACCAGGATGTGAAGGACTGCTGGAGAAGATCACAGACTCCATATAATCCGGAATCACCAGATTCATGGTTCCAACTGCAGTTGGACCTTAAAAGCTGTTCTGTAATCCAAATGTTTTGCCCGATAAACTGCATTTCCCACAATGGCTAATCTCAACTTTCACTAATCCATAGGCACCAGCTTCAATTCTTTCTCCCCCAGGTCTTGCTTCCTACTTCACAGAGAAAAATCAACACTGTTAGGTTTAAACTTTCCTCAGTATCTCAACCTAACTTATCAATATCTGGTCCATATCATCTCTGTTCTAGCATCAGAAGAATGTTTTTTTCTTACTACTCTCAATTCTATCACTGGAATCTCTTCCAAGAGATTATACATTATACACCATCATACATTAGCACCTGAAATACAGTGGGCTATGAATGTCTAATGAGTGAATATTCAGTCTGTTATTACTTTTCTGTATTTCCAACCTCTCCTCATTTGTTGACTGTTTCATCATAGTCTGTAAGTATAGTCAAGTTTCGCTTCCTAACCAGTGCCCCATCTAATGCATTTCCTCTATAGCCAAATTTATTTGGGGTGGGGGGAAAATACCCACTATACGTACTACATCAACTTCCTTAATCTACTTATTTAAGCCAACTATAATCACTTTTTCATCTCCTCCCCCCCCCCGGGAACATTTCACTGAAATCGCTTTGGCAAAGGTTAGCAGTATTTCCCATTTGCTAAATCTAACGAACTCTTTCCTGTTCACCTCTTCGTACTCGACCTTTCTGCAGAGCCAATGCTTCTGATCACAGCCTCCTGGGTGTTGCTCTGGGTCCAAGACACCATACTGGTTCTCCTCTCACTTCTCTGACTTTTCTTCCTTTGTAGGTTTATCTTCCTCTGGCAATCCCTCTCCTGTCAGTGTGTTCTGAGGTTCATTTCTTTCCTCATCTCTTTTATTTTCTCCCTCTACCTTCTTATCCTCCACAACTTTATTTACTCCCCTGGCTTTAATAATCACCAACACAACCCTCTGAGGAACACACACACACACATATATATTTCTTCAGGCCAGACCTCTTCATGGGCTCTATTCACATATCTCTGCCCGGCTTCTGAGCATACCTACCTACAAATACCTCATATTAAACATGTCTGGAACTGAGATCTTATTTTTTTTTCTCCCCGAACCAGTTCTATCTTGGCAGTGCCTCCAGTTTCTCAAGCCAGAAATCTGAAATTAATACAAGACACCTCCTCAGACTTCTTCCCCCTGGCCCAACAATCATCTACCAAGTCTTACTGTTTCCTGACTGGATTTCTTCTTGCCTTAGGCTCCACCGCTTACACTCAAGGGATAATCTTCCAACCGACAGCTTTACCTCTGGTTTCTTCCAATCTCCCTGGCACTGCCGGTAAACACCAAGCTGACCACAGTTCAAAGTCAGGCACTTCAATGGTTCCCCACTGCCCTCTAGAAAGTCTAAACACTGGCATGGCATATTATGGGGTTCTAACATCTGGCTCTTGCTTACCTCTCCAGCCTCACATTTAGCCCCAAACCCCTCCTCCCTCCAGCCCCAGTCTACACTCTAATGATAACAAAGCATTCAGTTCTGTGTTCATTCACCAAACTGCTTTATGCCCTGAATCTTTATGTATGTTGCGTCTCTGCTTATAAAGACTGCCTCGAAATCCCCCCAACCCTTGCCTGGCACCTACTCATTCTCCAGAGCCTTTCTTAACAACTCTACACACACACACACACACACACACACACACACACACACACACACACGGGCTAAGGCTTGAACTCACGACCCTGAGATCAAAACCTGAGCTAAGATCACGAGATAGACGCTTCACTGACTGAGCCATCCAGGTGCCATCCATATCTTAGTATTTTCTATTTGTTTTCCATCATACCCTTCACATACTTTTTTTTTTTTTTGAGGTATGACATTAACATTATATTAGTTTCAGGTGTTTTCACACTTTAATTAAAGCCTTTCTAACACTTCATTATTGTCTTTCATTTAATGTGTGTTCTCCTATTAAACTGAAAGACCTGGAAGATGGATATTACACGAACAGTAAGTGCTCACCAACGGGTTAAGTGAAAGAATGAATGGGTAACTTCTGAGTGAGGGAAAATGGAATGGTTTTGTGGTTGTGGCAACTAAGCGAAAGTCCAAAGCATGAACACAATTTTGACATATGAAACGGTACGGAAAATTCCAAGCAGAGGTAACGGACTGAACAAAGGTGCTGAGCCGAAGAAAGTGTGAGGTGTGTGAAAGCAGCGGCTAGTACTTCTGCACGCCTGGGGAGCAAGCAACAGGGACGAAACGATAAACTGAGGCTAAATAAAGTAAAGGAGTTTACAATCTGTCGCTACAAGCAACAGGAAGTCAGTACTTAAGCCAGGAGGCAGAGGTCACTAAAGGTGCACTTCAGTACAATATTTTCTTTTAATAGTCAGAGATAGAGCAAAAACAGAGCAAGGCCAGCAGAATGCTCAAAGTTGCTCTAAGATTTCAGGCAAGAAATATTGTTCACCGGAAGTTTCCATCAGGGTATGTGAAAGGACACTGTGTCCTCTAACAGAAGTATATGACAAAGAAGGAAGACTGGCTTTGCAGGGGCAACAGGGACACTAAGTTTTGAAGGTATCACATGTGAGGTTCTCACATATTGCAACCTGGGTAGAACTGTGAATTCCTGAATTTGGTGTTTAAATCTGTATCTATATCTAGATAACCGAATTCTATATATTACATAATTTTTGACTCTACCCATATTAAGATCATGAAGATAGAGGAGACATTTTTAGTGAAAACTTATTAACCTACCCTGAACATAGTTTTGCATTATATGGTTCTCTTAAATATTCATGTGTTAATTAGTCTTACTTAATGGCAGGTATCATTCTGGATTTTTAAAAATCCTATATTTATATAGCATTTCATATTTCACAAAATCTTCCATATCCTTTTATTTATTTGTTTGAGATTTTATTTATTTGAGAGAGAGCATAAGTAGGGTAAGGAGCAGAGGGAGAAGCAGGTTCCCCACTGAACAGGGAGCCCGACATGGGGCTTGATCCTGGGTTAAGTTGAAGGCAGACACCCAACTGACTGAGCCACCCAGGCGCCCCCCCATATCCTTTTATTTTTAAAGTGTTGTAATCTCTCATAACAATCTCTATTTACAGAGGAAAAAAACTCAAGAGCCAATTAAAAAATTAATGGTGAAACCCAAACTGGAACCAATCATTTGATTTTTAATGTGGGCCTTTTCCACTTCCCATTGTTGAGAGCTTGCTTACTTTTATCTAACTTGGCCTTTTGGGTTGAGTTCCTCATAATGCCTAATACAGTTCTGCATATAACGATTTCTCAGTAACACTAACTGGTTGAGTTTCAAAGCATTACCACAATAGAGGGGTATCACTTAGTCTGAGGTATTATCTGAGTTACGATCAAGAGGGATGCATTACTACGTATCGACAGAAGATACCAGTTATGTGGTGGCCATCACAGAGTAGAGAATGCAGCATCTCAGGTACTTTATTCAAATTCTCAGAGGCTGGTCTGACTCTCATCCAATGAACACAGTGGTGAGATGCCTCAGCTTTAATCAACGGTGTCAAAGCTGACTTGCTGTTTGTTTCCCCTTAGGAAAATCAGCAGCATAGAATCCATCACTTTCAGTCCTTACTTATCAAAAAACGGTGTATTGAATATTGAAAACTGAAAAATCTGAATGTTCAAAGATTACTGAAAGGCATGCTACATAGCCCCTATCAAACTCCTCTAAGAAAATGAAAATTTAGGGAAGACTCTGTGTATCTTTACATATACAAGACTCTGTTCATCTTTATAACTTTAAATAATCTTAGCTCTACCCTTTAATCAAATTGGGTCATCAGAAGCTGCATCATGGGAGCACAATGGTTCACCTTTCCAAAGCCATGCTTTAATGCTTGCTTTTGGTTTTTATCAAATATTACATAGGTATTTTCTGTATAGTTGCTACTAAAGACACTGCCTGGTACATTATTCACAGATCCTTCTAGGAGACATTTCTTTCTTTCTTTCTTTCTTTCTTTCTTTCTTTCTTTCTTTCTTTCTTTCTTAAAGATTTTATTTATTTATTTGACAGAGAGAGAGAGATCACAAACAGGGGGACCAGCAGGCAGAGAGAGAAGCAGGCTACCTGCCAAGCAGAGAGCCTGATGCGGGGCTTGATCCCATGACCAGGGCTGAAGGCAGACACCTAACTAACTGAGCTACCCAGGTGACCCTTATAGGAGATATTTCTATTATAATTTAGTAGGAGAAAACTTCGTCTTCTCTGAGGAACTGGTATATTTCCTCCTTAAAATCAGAAACAACCCTTTGAGCCCTGACAGAAAGGAAGCAGTAACTAGATGAACAGCTCAAATGGGGCAGCTCTGGGGCCAGTAAGCTAGGTGTGCCTACATTCTCTTTTATCCTTGGTTCTGAATTTGTACTTCCATTTCTATTTCAATAACTTGTTAAGTCATGTCTTTTTTTCATTTTTTAAATTTTTAAAAAAGATCTTACTTGAGAGAGAGAGCGTGCGAGCACAATGGACAGAGGAGCAGAGGGAGAGGGAGAAGGAGACGCCCTGCTGAACAGAGAGCCTGACGTGGGGCTCAATCCTAGGACCCTGGTCTGGGATCATGACCTGAGCCAAAGAGACGTTTAAGCGACTGAGCCACCCAGGTGCCCCAAGTCATGTCTTTGACTGTGAGGTACCTCAAATCCTTTTTGAAAAAAAGGCAGATTGTAACAGAAAAGGGGAGATTTACATAGACCTACATTCTTAACTGGATGCAGTTTTCCTTGATACATATGAGAGAACTACTGGCTGTTCTAAAGATACATTTAAATAGACTTGTTAACATGGTGGAGGAAAAATCAGCTACAACAGTCTTTGGTAATGTAAAGGGGGAAAAAAATCACAACATAAAACTCACTTTCATGTTACAAACAGCCACAGACTAAGTTTTATGCTTTTAACTTTAATAATTTGGTTTAAAATGACAAATTTATATGGATCTATGAACGGTCTCTTGTCATATCAGATAACAATTCAAGTTCTATAAATAAGGTTCCATCTCATCCTGTCTTCTTTGAATGTATACAAAAGTACAGTTCCACTTTTCCATGGTAGAGTTACTTGTGCTCCCGATATAATGAATAGAAGTATAAAACTGTCACCTACATATCAGAAACCAGAAACATCAAGAGACAGAATAAAGAGTTTAAAAGTTATTAAGTAGAGGGAGAGGAAAAACTCTTTACCTTTGCCAGACAGTTTCCAAATTTTTAAGTTGTTAAATAACTACCCATAACAGGTTCATTTGGTCACTCATAGTTTCACTTTTCGCAGCTTGTAGACACACCTAGAAGTCACGTTACTCGGATGGAGAGACTCCATACAACCAGTCATTAGTTTTCCTAGGTTTCCAGTCGCTTGAACATTTTCATGTTCTATATGGTAAGATCTTCATGCTCTATAAGGTAACTCTGGGGCTTTGACTATATGTATTTCTAGTACCAGAGCTGAGGGAAAACCATTTCCTAAAAGTTGGTATTTACTGAGTTCTAATCATGAGTCAGGCATGGTTCTATACATTTTCACACAGTTTAATGATTTAGTCTTCCCAACAACTCTTTGGGATAGGCACTACTATAATATTTTACAGAGGAGTAACATTCCCAAGGTCACAAAGGCCATGAAGACGACAGCCTGGATTTGAACTCAAGTAGTCCTGCGTCAGAGTCTGGGCTTTTACAGTTACTGTGTTATACTGCCTGAGAAAAATCCTAACGTGGTCTGTAGGTAACTTCATGGCTGCCTCTGCACAAAAGTGGGAGACCTTCCAGATGGACAAAGACAGTTCTAGACTATCTGACTCTCAAAAGAATGCTATCGCTAACACTGGCTCATCTAGTTTCTAAATTAATCTATCTGTCCTCATATTTCATGGGCCAACTCTGATCAAAAAGCAAACCCAAAAATTTTCTCTAGGGCTCTACAAAACTCACAATGAGATACAGGCCTACTTTATCCATAAGAAATACATTTAAATGATGGCACAAAAATATTAAGATTAGTATAATATGGTCTGAGTGACTATTTTAATGTTATTTCTGATCTGACTCATTTATCAAAGTGACAGTAACTCCCTCCAAACAAATAAAATGTAGCTGAATTTTAACATGGAATGATTTCTTTATGCCAGATTATAAATTTACATAGTGACTTGATGAATTATTAAAAAAAAAGTCTCTAATTTTTCTATCGGTAAGTCAGACATTAAATAATCAGAATGTGATAATTACCTTAGATGTCTCCCTCAATGTTAGCCTTTACATTTTTTTTAAAAAGTTCCTACAAGGGGCGCCTGGGTGGCTCAGTGGGTTAAAGCCTCTGCCTTCGGCTCAGGTCATAATCTCAGGGTCCTGGGATCGAGCCCCACATCGGGCTCTCTGCTCAGCAGGGAGCCTGCTTCCCCCTCTTTCTCTGCCTGCCTCTCTGCCTACTTGTGATCTCTCTCTCTGTCAAATAAATAAATAAATAAAATCTTTAAAAAAATTTCTTACAAGCCTCTGGGAGAAAAGAAATTATAAACCTTTAACACTTATCTAATAGTCTGCAAAAATTCTAAGTACTATATTATTAACCATGTTTGAGGAAAACATGTTCATACAATAACTTTAAGAATTTTCTATATATTCCTGCATGTCAGGCTTCAATTTCTAATAGCCTCATTAGGTAACTTGCTCAAAAAAAAAATTTTCTGTTCAAATTGAGGGAATTAGCTTTCATTTATCCCTTCAAAATAAAGCCCAAACCAGTAGATTTTACAACTTTGATAAAAAATAAATAGAAGTAAGGAAACATTTCATGGTTTATGTTATGTCAAAAAATTTATTTAGCTTGCATTACTTAACACACGTTTGTAAAAACATGTACTTTGGTTTTTTGTTTAATTGTTTTATATAACAAGATAAAAAAGGCAAAATAGAGGTCTGAATACGCAAAAGCCTTTACAAAATCAGAGAAGAAAAAAAAGGCTTAATTCAGATGCTTACGGGAAATTTAAAAAGCAATACAGAAATATTTAATTGAGAAAAAGCATATACGAAAATAAAATGAGTTTTTAATAACATTTCTACAGGATTATGAAATCAGAAGGTCATATGGAAATTAATGAATATATTTGTTTTCAATAAAGTGCAGAAAATACTAATATACTAATATATATTGGTATCTATATTTCCAAAGAAATATCAAAGCATATGGGTTAGTACCAGAAATATTAAAAAGAAGAGAGTATTAACAGCCATTGTTGTCAGGGTGATAACCCAATTATGTATCAAGTTCAGTCACGTACAGGTAATAACAATAGGGCTCTTTGTGCATCATAGCTTTAGGTCACTAACACAATTCTCAATAGAATAATAAAGACTGGTGCTATTGGTACTGTTTCTTTTTCACCCCCATCTTAATCCCTTTGAGACCAATTATATTATATCAGCCTCCCAGATATACCCAATTTCCATCTACCCAAGGACACATTTTAGCACCCCAAAGTGGGTCTAATACATTAAAGTACACTATATTTCGGAGCTTTAGATATTTATACAAAATGATTAGGCGTATCCAACTTGTACACCAAAGCGTCACTAGTGATTGACTTGGGGGTAGAGGGAAAAGGGAAAGAAAGCAATCTTACACAGATACAAGGTAATGTAATGTCTATATTTCACAACTGAAGATCATTCTGTGTGTCTTTTGAAAACTGTGAAAGTCTTACAGAAAGTTACATGGTTTTATAGGATCCCACAGGATATGTGAAATATAGGGCACCGTTTTGGATTCGTGTCTTCAAGGAGCAAGTCCCCTGTGCCACTTCAGAAACACTAGTGAACAAAGGGCCTGCTTAAATATATTTTTTAAACAAAAATGGAACCTTCGAAGCTTAAAGATCTAATCTTATATGGCAACTCTAAATAAGGCAGTCAATTGATATTATAAGTGATGAGACTATCTAACTTAATAAACCCATTCTTAAGAAGGAAAATCAAATATTATTACCAGTATTTGAGATAAACCTCTAATGTTAAGTTAATCTTAATAAATAATGGCACAGTTACATATTTATTATTATAAACAGTTTCATCTCACTTAGCATTGGATTACATGACTATAAGGATACAGAAATATTGTGAAAACAGATTTAGCTCCAAACATTAATTGTGCCATTTAACGTAACATCTCTCATTTAAATATTCTTGGGGTAGTGTATTAGAAGACTCTTCCAGCACCAATTTAAATAACATTGGTTAATTTCGACTAACAACTCCAGGGAATTTATAAAGTTCTGTTAAAATTTGTGAATCTAGTACTTATAAAATGGAACTATTTAAACTGCTCAAATGAATAAAAAAGCTTAATAAACTTAGTTCAGCTTCAAAATATACAAAAATAATCTGTACCTGACACTTTCAGTTCTTCCCTTATATACACAAAGTAGTTCTTTTATGCTTAAAACAAACATCAGGTTTTTGTTACTGACTCAAATTTCTTAGTAAGCTTCTTTAAATATATTCTGAATTTATTTGTTTTTAAAAGATTTTATTTTTGAGAGAGAGAGAGAGAGGGACAGTGATAAAGAGCATGAGGCAGGGGGAGGGGCAGCAGCAGAGGGAGCCCAATGTGGGGTCCATCCCAGGACCCTGAGATTAGGACCAGAACTGAAAGCAGGTGCTTAATGACTGAGCCACCCCTGTGCCCCCAGTGCTAGATATTCTCAATTAACACATATAAGTGAAGCAGAGGGCTGCACCACTAAACTAGTTCTGGGAAGGTAGAAAGAACAAAACCCTCCCCTCCTGCCTTCCATTTCTCTTAAAAAAAGGGGGAGTGGGAGATTAAGGTAAAAAGAAGTTTGTTATTTATGAGGTAAAAGCTTATGAGAGTTCATTCATTCTCCATTACTGCTTTGACTGGATGTGACCTTTCAGGCTGATATTTAAGAAGATAATTGTGTACTTGAGAAGCAGTCCCATTCGCTGATTTTTAATAAAAACAGATACCTTTCTATCTGTGAGCTGGAGATAAAAAATGGCAAAACGAACACACTTACTGCACAACAAGAGAAGGATTAAATGATCTGAAAATTGATTACTGGCTCAATAATTCTATTTCCCAAATTACATTTTGGTTTCTCCAGGAATAAAATGAAGATGGCCTACTGAATTAGCAAGTCCTCAAAAATATAATTAGAAGACAACCACAGATACTGTGTCCTACGCAAGTTTTTCTTAGTTACGATGAACTTAAAACGACCCCTAAACAGCTAAGTATCTGCCACCGCCATCAGGTCAGACCGACAGGCGCCGCCATGATACCGCTGACTTCACTGAAGAGACTTCAACCCCCTCACCAGTGCTCGATAGGTGCTGAATTTCTTTTTCACACAAACCATTGTTTTTTCAAATTCTCCATTTAATTTCTATTTTCTCAAACCAAGATCACCCTATTCTCCCCTACTTATTCCCATTTTTCACTTCCGTCTACAAACCCTTGACTCAACTTTTAGAGCTTCCATCCAAACTTCTCTGTTCAAACCTAAAATGAAGACACATCTGCTAAAGGCATCACCAAGGTACAGTTCTGTTCAATCTTTCTCATGTCTTCACTATTTAAGTTAGGATTTTTTTTTTTACAATAAATAAAAAACATTGAAAGAGACAGAATCTATATTCTGCATGATGTTAATGCTCAGATTTTCAAGAAAGATGTTGGCTGAAAAAAATTCAGTTGCATTCTGTACTTTCTAAATAGTTATCAATATAACTATATACTGTTTTTTTTCTTCCATTTAAGAGTCATGAGATAATTTAGTGAACAGTGAAAATGAATACTTTTTTTTTTTAAGATTTTATTTATTTATTTGACAGAGAGAGAGCGCATAAGCAGGGGGAGTGACAGGCAGAGGGAGAAGCAGGCTCCTGACTGAGGAAGGAGCCCAATGCAGGGTTCGATCCCAGAACTCCGGGATCATGACCTGTGCCGAATGCAGACGCTTAACTGACTGAGCCACCCTGGCGCCCTGAAAATCCATACTTTTGATGACCATTTCTGTGACTCTCAAAGAAATTAAATACTGAAACTGAAGGAAAAAAAAATCCATTTGTCTTATTTTCCAGTAAATGGGCATTCCAGAAATGACGCTGCTTGCTGTTAAGAATGGAAAGTCATATAATGGGTAATATCATTAAAATAAAATTATCATAGCTTCTGGCCTGTCTTTTGAGTAATTTTCTACCTTTACTGAATGGAGAGAACTTTGGAGAAGTTTCCCTCATTCATTCAATTGTCAAACGATTGGTGCATTTATTTTTTTTCATTTATTGCTTTAATTCCACTCTTTCCCCTCCTCATTCCCTCAATCACTGAACCTTTTTAATATGCCAGGCTCTAGAGAGACACAGATAAAAAGCAGTAACTGTTCCTCAGCAGGAGCTAGACAGGGGTGAGAGGGGGGTGTGTGTGCATGTGTGTGTGCTCACGCACAAAGAAACAAATGTCATGCAGTGTACTGCCAAAGTGGGAGTGGGAGTGTGGATATGGGGAGAGAAGAAAAGGGAGCAAGATAACTTCATGCAGAAAATGATGCCCAAGCTTTTCTTCGAAGAGAGAAGTTTGTCTGGTAAAGAACAGGGGAAGGGATGTTTCAGAAAGAGTAAACAGCATCCATAAAATCATGGAAATTCATGGAAGTTTCAGTAGAACCTACACTGGTAGAGTGGGGGAAAGAAGAGTGTCTCCTGTGATCCAGAAGTCTGGAAAGATAAGCTTGGGTCAGATGACAAGGGGCCTTTTGAGTCGTAATTCCTTGTACACAGTAAATATTCAATAAATGTTGGCTTCACAGACGTTAATTTCACAATCACTAATGATATCAACTTTAATTAAACTTAAGAGATAGCTAAGGAAAAAAAAACCTATCATTTCAACTCAAGATTTTTAGGGTTAAGTATAGTAGTTTCCCACTGATATATGGATGAGATCATTACTGGGAAAAAAAGAATACTGAACACCAAAAGATACTGTCATAAACAAAACTATTTTACTAAGCTACAAAACATACATATCCTAATATCATTCATATACAGCTGACATATTTCAATCAGGAATCCTAACCATTTATACATAATAATAATAACAGCATAATTCAATAAAGATCTGACATACAGGCTTATTTTTCCAAAGGACACTATTCCTTATTTTTGGTTTATAATGCTTAAGTGTATCTATTTTTTTTTTAGGATAAAAGAAATTTTAAAAACTCCCAGCTTTTAAACTCTGAGTTCTTCTAACTGGAAGTGACTATACCTAGAAATAAATCTTACAGAGTTCCTTATTCCAACTGATCAAGGCTGGTTGGGGGCATAGCCAATATTTTCATGAAATGTTCCCTTCAAAACCTCCTCGGGAAACAGCCTTAAAAATTTAACAGTAGCTAACTCAATCTGATAAGCTTTCAAACAGATATTTAGTGGTACATTAATTTGCTTAATTTTTTCATTCTTCAAACAGTTACAGAGACTGCTACCATCTCAGCTGCAAAATGGACACTTAGTGAAAGTTCGCTGTTTCAAAACTTTATACTCCACTTTTCATTGTTTCCTATCTTCTGGCAGGCTAAAAAATTCAATGGCCATTTGAACATGGAAAAGATCGAAAAAGCTTACTATATAAGGAAATATTTAAGATATCCTTAAAGTATGGCAGCACCGAATCTGTCCAGGTTTTTTGCTGCCATAAATTCTGAATAATTATCTTACAAACAGAGTTCCTGCTTAAGGAGAGAAAATATTTATTAGCACATCTGCATTTCAAAGGTCTTGTTCTGAGGACTTTTCTACATAACCGAACAGACTAAAGTAACGTAATTAGTCTGTATGTTTCATACCTCATTTCTCTCGCAAGAATTAGCTTCCATGTTTACCTAGTTTTACAGCTTCCTAGTCCCCCACAGCACAAGGACAGATTTTTGCCCACATGAGGCGCTGCATGTCCTGTCTTTTCTGGAGAGTACGCCATAGAACGTGTTTTGCTTTATATCTCTTTTCGAAACTGGTAACTCTACAGAGTGAGGTAAAAAGTGGAATCTTATTTTCCTCTCCCAACTCTAAGACCTTCTTCTATCTGGGCCAGACTTTGATATTTGCCCCTTGGCTGAGAAGCCGCATATCCAGCTTCACACTTAGCTGCAGTAAAGTAGCCCTGCAGGCAGGCCGACTTCAACGGACCACTAGTGGTATCATCATTAAAATCCTGCTGAAGGTCACCATGGTAACCGCCTGCTGAGGCTTCACTGCTGCACTCGGCATCTCCTAATCAGCTACCATGTGAAATGCAAATTCAGACAGTCTGAAAATTAGTCAAGAAGAATAGGGGATGAGGATGCAGATATGTGAAATATTCATGCGCTTCATGGAAAAAAGAAGACAGCATGAATGACACAACAAAGAGCGGCCCCTGACATTCTTGCCATCATTTTGCATTATTGTTCACACCCTACTGTATTTCCAGGCCTGGAGTTCTGAAGTTGGTTTTGTGAAATGCCATATTTATATTCTATACCCAAAATAGTAATTAAAAATGGCTAACATAACGGCATTAACATCAAATAAAGATAATACTTCTAAATTATCGTCACTGCCTTATATAAGTTTATTTTAATTACCCGAATACAAAGGCTATGAAACAAACAACAACAAAAAACACCAGGCATCATTGATTATTAGTATCAAAACCATAGGGGAAAAAAGGTACTTAGAGCATTCTAGGGCCTCAAGTGCTTGACGTATGGTAAAAATTCTTTAGAGGTACTTATTATTCAAGTTACACGGACTCAATTTTTCTTATATAAAACTCAAACTGATTGCTATTCATTGCAAGATAGAAAGAGTGACAAGACTACCTAATAAGTGAATGTTATAATTGTTTTATATTTTTCCTTTGCTCCTTGCCACCTCCCTTGGGCAAAAAATCTGTTGCTCATGAGAGGGTGAGATGTCCTAACTCAAGACAGTGTTTTCTCTGGGTAGGTTCCCCAGTAAGCTTTCCAAAAAGAGTTATGTGAACACATTTAGTTAACTCAAGATACTGCTGTTCTGCCCATCTCCTCCTTAAATACTGGCAAAATCACTATGTACTGGACTAAACTGGGAGATGTTTTGTTCAGTGAAAAACTGTATGTTGGCTTGAGCCAAAACAACTCATTTCAATGGGTTACCAAAGCAAGTAGGGATTCCGACTCAGATTCTAATATAGTAGAGTCTTCTAAAATTTTCAGTCCCATCCAGGATACATGTTAACTTGTCTGCTAATGATAACCTCAGAACATTTCCTACAGGAATCTGATCACAGCAGTGAGGTGGTGACGGGACAGGCATGGTCAAGGGAGGCAGGGCAAAGCTGAGAGAACAAGGCTGAGAGACACGCAGCCGAGAGATGGATGTTTCACATTTTGGAAAACATGGATGAGAGGGAAGGTATAATCAGCCGTTATAATAAGCAGAAAGTTCTAGCGGTTGCTCTGAGGCTGTGAGAATGAGGAGTGGTCTTATTAAGAAGGACACCAGACATGCTGGTCAACCTGCGCTGGGCTCTGAGCATCCTGCCCTCCGCCATGCTCGGCAGGCTGCAGAGCCAGCTCTCCTCCTCACACCTAGGACGTGACCAGTTCCACCCCGCACGCTGCGCTGTGCTCCACTCCACGTTAGGAAGTGCAGAGCCAACTCTTTAAACAGCAGGTCTCCAAGAGAAGGAAAACAGAATGGAAAGAGCTATTTCTGCGACCATATTCGTCATTTGTGTTGCTGGACAGGAGAACGACAACAACAAACAACAACAACAACAAAAACTCTTCATAAAATGCTAACATTAGCAAAATGAACAGACACACACGTGGACTGAGCAATGACTTACTTCTTCTGAATAGTGATCTGAAGGAAGAGGTGGGTAGTCACACTGTTCTATCTTCTTACACAGCGAGTACAGATTCATTTTGTCACCATAGAAAGGACTCTGTAGCGCAGCCATCTGTAAAATGCTCCCAGTGAAACTGATATAGTTACATGTTAACTTTTAAAGGTGATTTTATCAAGTATATTAGACTCAGGTAGAAAATAATTACAAAGACTTTAAATAAAGTTATCTGGGCATTTTGATTTTTATGAATATTCCTTTCTGAGAAGTATTTAGTAAGTTCTAAAAATCTTACTTCAATTTTGGGGTTTTTTTGGTCAATATTTAAAATACCGTAAAAGGGAAAAATGGTTAGCACATACTTACATATGTATATACATACATATATGACATAAAGTAATACTAAGAGAAAGAACATACAGTAACTTAAAACTCTTTGTAAATACACCGTCATAAAAACAAGTAATATATCTCATGACTAAAGAGACATCAGTGGTATATATAAACCATGCGATAGTTAAAATATCACTAAAATGAAACAGAAATTGAAAATGAATTATAATTTAAGCAATAGTTTAGAGAGTAGAATGCACAGCATTTTATACATGACAGTTTCTGTAGGAAAGGGTTATTTTGAGAGGAAAAAAAAGTCTTCTCAATCTGAATGTTATAACTGACTCTCAAGTGGTTTACAATGAACTAGAACTTCTTTTCTTTTGATAATGTCTCAAAAACACTAAATATGTTCAAAAGCTCTCTGAGTCATAGCCGCTACTTTGAGGCATCTGAATGAGATTTCTATGCAGGGAAAAAAAAAGACTAAAAAATGATCAACTTTAAAAAAGACATTATTGAATTTAAATTTATTTTAAGACAAGGCTCTAACTTGACATTTAAAGTGCAAGCAAGTACTGGGGTAAGCAGGGTTACAAACTAAAAAATTCAATTTAAAATGTTCGCATCCTGTTCAAAACCTTCTAAATCTTTGAACCGCAGCAGCAAGAATACAACATGGAGTGCGAGGCTGCCCCAAAGTCAGTCACCCTTTTCTACATGTGCTAATAAGTTTGATTTTGGAAGGACAATGTGTACATTCCCCAGACAGGCAGAGTGTGTGTGAAACACGCTAGTCCATGCTGTGCTACTCAGTGAGCGTCAGTGGGGACAGGACAAGCTGAAAATGGCTCTCATCTGTCTTCTGGTGCTCCAGGCAAAGCTTTAACTCCTTCAGAGCCTTAAACGAAGAGGGAATGACACTGGAAATCAAACCTGCAAAGTAGCCTGACGTCGTTTTACTTAGCCTACATTTTATATGAAACCTACATAAACCTGTACGAAACCACCTCAGGAAAGGCTGTTCCACATGAGGAGAGAAAAGTAAAAAGAATATAAATGGCCCTAAACATGTAAAACCCTCCATCTGACAGGAAATTTCGAGAAGAGGAGCTATCAGTAATAACATGTATTTGTTTTGTTCTGTTTTGTTTAAAATGCAAGGACACTTGATGACAGAGTATTATAAAGGCCGCCTTAAAAAATACACTGTATAAATAAACTACAGTCTTTCCATGTTTGCAAAAACCCTATGTAAATGTACATATATTCATTATCATATGCTAGGAGTTCATTACAGTACTTTTGTCTCAATACTGCAGAGTGTTAAAAAAAAAAAAAATCTGAATGTCCCCTAAGGAGTTAAAACAGGAATAGTATATTTTCATGCATCTCCTGCTTTGACAGATGAAAAATGTCAACTGTCCTGTTTTTATTTTCAAGCTTTTGCACTATTCATCTGGTTCATTAGTGCATCTCGATGCTGCCCCTGACAGCTGCTCGCCCTCTCCTCCCAGCAGCTGAATTTTTCAGGCTAATTTGATCCTCCACACTGAGACGATCGCTAGAATGATTGACTTGCTCCCTGACCTCCAGGGTCTGACTTTCCTGATTAGTATTCTGGGGGTGTCGGAGGGACGAAAGCCCACTGTCTGTCTTCGGGGCTGGTGGCAGCTCTCTTTTTTTTTGAACTGTAAGCCACCAACCTACAACCCTGTAAGGATGCAATTGCTGCGCTGAACAATAAAGGAAATGTGTAAAACCTACTTTTCCATGTAAAGGTCCGTGTAGCAAAAGCACAGCATCTTGATTTTAATTAGTAAAGTCTACTTTGTTGCATATCAATTAAAACTGTACTGCTAGTTTTTTTTTTTTTTTTTGAGGTTTCAGGAATATTTGAAAGTCTAATTTTCTGAGTTTAAAATACATTTTCAAAAAAGCTTCCTACTCCTTCATTGTTAATAGTAAATTCTTAGAGGGATATAATATAAAATGTCCATGAGAGGTTGTGGCTAATTTTTTAAGGCTAAGTTCCTGGGTATTTCTATTAACATTATATTGAAACATAACTGGAAGGAGATAGAATATAAAGGTAAATGAAATATTTAAAAAAATTTTAGTTCTTCCACATGACCTGCATAGAGGAATTGAGAAAATTCGCTGAGATGAAAACCAACGTTTATCATGATAAATACTTTTAACTCAAAATCATCCATAACATATAAAACTCACGGCTATAGGAGTATCCAAAGAAATAATTTCTATTTTGGTGATCATTTTAAATACACATAAAAGTGGGACACTGCCTCTCAAAGGCAAATTCAGAATGTGAAGAATTATTTCAGTTTTGACATAAGAATCCAGTGACCCTAAAAGAATTTGCAAACTTCTCAAAAAGCATTACCTTAATTGAACTTTTTCTTTTTCGTTGCTAAATTTCATCTTGTTAGCGCAAACCAATTTGCTGTTTACTTTCCGGTGTTTAAAAGGAAAATGCCACTTTGATAATATTAGACTATGGCCTGAGGAACCTAACATTACCGAAATAAATATAAAATATTTAAAAATGTACAAAGTGACTTTAAACATTACAGTAATTTAATATAATCAAACCAATTCTTTTTAGCATTATATCAAATTAGTAGCAGAATATAATATAATGAGCATAGTCTCTTTTCATCTCATGTGCATACCTAAACACATGTTTTGTCATATCACTAATTCATAATTTTTCATTAAAAAATTATCCTAGGAATGTTACTGAAGAACATTTAAAAATCTGTTCTTTTAAAGTGGTAATTAGTTACTTTACTAGGAAGAACAAAATAAATAATCTCAGGTTCCTTAAATTAAAGAAATTTGAATCTGTAAACTATAATAATTAAAGATCATGATATACATTAAAAAATAAACCTTCTTATGCTCTACTTCCAAGTAATGGCTGGGCAATTAAAATAGATGATCTCATGATATATTTCATTTAAGTCAGGAGGACAGGAAATACAAAATATAGAGTAAGAAATATATTGGTTTCCATCTATCCACTTTGGGCTTCTTTTGTATACATTAAAACATGAAAATGATACTATGTATTATTTTCCTTCATTTTATTTTATTAGCTACTCAGATGTAGACTAACCTTTAATTAGCAGCTCTGACTTAAATCCCGAAATTACTAGGAAAATGACCATTTGATTAAAAAATAAATTTACATAAGTCAGTAGAGTCTTGAGAGCGTTTTGATACCATTACTCTGTAACATGGATGTAAAATGTGTTTTTACATAATATGCTTTTTTTCTACCCATCCAAATTACTGGATTGAAATATGTGTTAGAGGATATACCTAGATGGTTCCATTTTCCTTTGACAAATTATGACCAGTAGAACAGGAGAGAGATTATTTCACTAAGCTTTACCAATGCAACTGTTACTCATGGAAATGAAACAAAGTGGCAACCTAGAAAAATTATCTATTTGCCTACTATCCTTAAAGCTAACTTATTCTAAGTAAGAGCAAAAGAAATATTGGAAAAGATATTTACCATTTACCATGCTTTCATGTTTTAAATCCATTCCATACCTCTCCTGCTATGCATGGATAAGCAAGTTATTTTACAGAGGTATAAATGTACATTTTTATAAATAAGATATGCAGGAAAACATCGTATTAACATTAGAAACATTTTTAAAATAAAATTCTCCCTAAAAGGAAAAAACTTAAAAATATTTAGAGGAGGCAAATGTGCAGGAATGTATAATTTCCATTATAAAAGCAGCTACTAAGTCAATGGATTAACCCTTCCTAATTAAAAAGCTAATTCTTAAACACCATCCAGAAAAAAATAAGTGTATACTATAAGGACAGAGGAAATCTATAGCAGTAACTAAAAATACATCAATATGTGAACTTTATCAACATTACCTACCTCGTACAGTAGACAGCCAAGAGACCAGATGTCAGATTTGAAGTTGTATCCATTCTCATGTATTCTCTCTGGAGACATGTAGTAAGGAGTGCCCACTGCAAAAAATAAACCAAACCAAACAAGAGGAATATAAAAATGAAGATGCAGCTGTGGTCAGAAATTCTACACACACTGTTCTGGATTAAAATATGTCACCAAAATCACTCATTAGAATCAGGAAATTGTTTCTGTGAATACTTAAAACTATTTAATTTCCTCTGCTCCCTGACCCTTAAGCAACACATCAACATCCATCCTATATTAAAAAGGGTGTGGTGAGTTAAACTTTTGATCAATTCAGGGAAAATCTAGGGAGCTTAACTAAAGGAAAAATGAGGAGTTCTAACAAGAAAATCTACTTAAGCGATTCACATTGGCTTCATTTCTTTATTTTGAAAAAAATATGGCTTGCATATCCCAAACAATTAAGCATAATCATATACGCATTTACTTAAATATAAACATTAATTTTTAACAATTCAGTAGTGTCTATAAATAAATCTTGCTCATTAACTTTTAATAGAAACATTCCTTAGAATACAGTTGTAGCTTTTAAAATTACAAGTGATATAATCACTAACCTTCAGGACCCTACTTACCACCATTTTAAAAAGAATACAACAGACTTTTGTACACCAAAGGGTTATAAAATAACATATGTGAAAGTTCACTGATACCTCTGGAAAATTGTCTGGGTTATTATTACTGAGACTTTTTCTTAAAGACAAGATCCTCCAGATAATTTTTATTTTTGTTTCTTTTGAGGTGCTTATACTTGTTTCCTTTTTTTATGGTCATTTTAGAAAAGGGTAACATAATAAATGATAATGTAATAAATTAATACTTATTAAACATTTAAAATAGGCAAAGCATGTCATACTTTGAAGGGTAAAAACATTTACGTGACATTCAAAGTGAGTAACTTCAATTTCGAATTTAGATGGCTATTTCAACACCATTAGCCTAGGGCTTTTTGCCAAATAGAGAGTCCAGGTTTGAGAACAATATTTTGGAATTTTACTTGCTTGAGGCAAAACCTCCCCAAAATATGCTGCTACTCACGGAGAGAAGGGCATTCTCCTTTTTCTATTAATTTTCAAGAACTCCCCAGATATTTAGTGTAAATCTTAATGAGACTGTAACTCCCAGTACTGAACAGGGAACAGGAAGAGTCACACCAATAATCAAAGCATTTTCCTCAAAGGCAGGAGTCAGTTTTCCAAAAGAATAAGGTTGTAACCTAATAGTTATGTGTGGAAACTACACTGCGCGAAAGCTGAAAACATTACCAACCGTGCATTCGCAAGAAATCCTACCTAGTACTGGAATCCATTTTTACTAATAATGGGGATAGTCGTAGTCAGAATAGACAAAAGGGAAGTATTTATGGAAGTGAAGAAGTGAAGACAGGCACACAGGAGGATAAAATAAATTTAAATAGAATATGAACTACTCACACAGGCAATTAGTAAAACAAACCTTAAGAAATAAATGATCTCGGTGTAGCATCTACTCTAAAGACAGGTAAATCTGCCTGCCAATCTCTGTCGGGGTCAAAAAAGCCAAGAAACTTTCAGAAATAGCTAGAGTTTTAAACCATCTGAACTGTTACTGGGTAAAATAAACACAAGCTCTCTAGCTTTGGGAGTTCCAACCCCTTTCCCTTATCTTTTGCATTCTCGACTCCGATTACCAGAGGTATTTACACCCTTTCTCCATTTAAGGAAGGGTGGTGGGTCCAGCTGGAATAATCAGGGGCTGTGCACAGGCTCCTGGTTTCAGGACATAAAGCAAGTGACTGGCAGTGAGGAATGTGCAGAGAGAGGCTTCACGGAATCCACAGGGGGCATCTGAAAACACTGAGGCTTGAAGGTTCAGAGTTTACCAAAAGCAAAGGTAATGTTAACCAGTAGCTCTGGGAAACCTGCTGATACATTGGGGGTTTGATATGAGTGTGAAAGATTGATGATAGGGAAAAAGAGGAACAAATGCTAGCATTTTACAGAGATTAGCCCCCACATAACACCTTAACTGCAACACAACTGAACTCACAGACGACCCGCAAGTGAAGGAAGCAGAGGAAAAGAATGATCAGGAATTCCGCTCAACTAAACTTATCATGTAAAAAATTTTCATGTGAAGAAAAGCCTTTTCTGGGGAGCTGCTAGAGGTCTTTCTAAAAAATGACATATCGGGTTGACACTGACACTGTAAATTTAGACACTGATTCTTCTTCATTTTGTAAACAGCAAACTTCCTTATGCTAAATATGCACATTTTATTTTAATATTTAAATTATATGGATCTCAAAGAGATATGAAAATGTAAATCTAAGGATGCCACTCACCTTTATGACTGACACATTTCCAAAAGAGTCATTATGTAGGAAGAAGAGAAAGTCTGTATCCTGCCCTACAATTATTCATCGGATTGATTCCTAATTAGCGGCTGACCATGGCCGAAGAGGGAGTTTCCACTTGCTCCCTCTTACGTGATCCCTAAAGTGCGCCTCCCTTGTGGACAAGGGCTTTCCCGCTGATGGACACGGGGCAGAGAGGTTGAGCCCCATCAAACCAACAGACCCATCCTTCCTCTCTACCTAGCAGAGAGGTCGAAAAGTTTAAATTGCTTAGGAAAACCTGAAATACATTTAAATGCAGGGATAGGTCTTCCACATTTCAAACTTAAGGGATACACAACTATTTCCTAAAAGCCTTTTTAAAAAAATCCGCGACAGCCGTGTCTATTACTTCTATTGCCTCAAGAATGTTGTGACTTCTTTTAACAGCTGTATAAGGAAAGGGAGAGTTGTACAGTGATATGATTAGACATTAAACGATCATGCAAATTACTATGTACTGGGGGGCATGGAGAGGCAGGTTGCGTAATTTCACTGACCTTTTGAGAATTTATGGCTGTAGGTAAAATGAGAATGTATTTTACTAGAGCAGGTACTTATGCCATTTGAACCTCCTGATACACATGAAAGTAAGAAATGGATGATAATGTCATAAAAAAAAAACAAAACAGAGAAAGGCTGATGTTAGGGGAAAATTGCTAACATCTGAAAATGCTATGACTTTTCTTTAAAATATATGAAATCATTCAAATGTAAACAGATTTTAATTCCATTAATTGACTTACTCTTAGTTAAATGAGAAAAGTTTTACATTTTGTATACTCTGTTAACAATACATACATTCTAAAATTTATCCTGAGCAAAAGACTGATTTTCAGAAGTTCTACATTATGTTTAAGAGAGTCAAAAAAATTTTGCTAACATGCTGTTATGGAATACATGACTAAATTAATTAATAACTTCCCTCTTATCAAAACAAGTCAGATGCAGAATTTTTCAACATTTAGTAGCACAATTTCTGCAAAGACTTGAATTGAGAAAAACAATAGCACTACGGAGGCATCTGCTTATATGGTTAGAGTGGGTTGCTATTTTTTTTGTTTCATTTTGTTTTGTTTGTTTTAAACAAGGAAGGCAGGGCAAAACCAGCCAAAGGTCAGGAACTCCGTTTCACATCTTACCTCACTAACTAGCTAGGACCACTTAACTTCTCTTTTTGTTCACTTTCTTCACCTCTTAGATGCAGGGATGAGAAAGAGGAGATGGTTTCTGAGACAATTTTGCTCTAAATTCTGCAGGACTCACAAAAACCCTACAAAAAATCCATATGGAAAAAAGCAATGTATTCTTTTTTTTAAACTATTACATAGGAGAGCTGTGCAAAGTGTTTTAAGTCAGACAGTACAAACAAGCAAATTCAGTTTAGAAATGTTGCTTTTTTCTCTTAGAATTAAAGCAAACTACAGAAAGGAAGCTTTGAACCTGTCTAGTTGGGAACATTAAAAGGACAAGAGTTATCTTATACCTTCGTTTGATTTTAAAAAATAGATACACATAACTTCAGGGAATAAGAATTAATTTCCATTCTCTCCTTCATACTCTTAAGTCAGCCCAGAAGTCATGTTGGCAGACTTGAAGGAGGGAAGCCCAATGTATTTAATTGTAAGGAGTATCATCTAAGGTTAATACAGAATGGCTGGGCAGTAGACTAGTATTTTTTCTGCAAAAGACATATCTAAAATAAAATTTGTCATCTTTTAAGTGCCCCTGATGACATGAAGAGCTTTAATAATGCGGAGGGAGAAAAACCCAGGAAACTGTATTGTTACTGTTACTCTGCTCTGGGCACTGGGTTAAATGCATTCCACGTATTATCTGGCTGAACTTTGAATAAATGTTTAGCAGGTCCCTACTACAGGGCACATGCTGTTCTAGGCACTAGGGAGACAGAAGTGAGCGGATTAAGTCCTGACCTCATGGGGCTCATGCACTAGTGAAATGAGGACTATTATGAAGTAGCTTCAGAAGATGTTACTACTGTTACCTCGTTTTAGAGAAGAGGCTTTGGGAGTTCAGCTCATTTGAAAAAGATCACAAAATGGGTAAATGGTGGACCTGGAATTCAAACCACGTAGTTCTGTCCTACGCATTTAAACAGAAGGTTATTCCATTAAAACTGACCACTGTGAAATACAACTAAATGATAACGACAATAACAAAATTCTGTATCCTTCCACATTAAGACACAGAGAAATCTTCTACAAGTCAGGATGTACATACGAAAAGCCAGGAATAAAGGTCTGGGTTCAATGGGCTACACGTGGTAATTATACTACTTTGCAGCTACTCTGATTGTTTTAAACACGTGCTCGTTACAGTGACAGAGAGGTTAAATGTGCACAGTTTAAAATTAGATCATAGCTTCTTCCTGGAGCCATTACTAAAGACTAGAAAGGGCTGAAAGTTAAAAATAAATCAGTGAAAGTAGCCGATAGCACTGACTGAACATATGTTGCCTTTACGGCCCCAACTTGCCTTGGACTATGACGGGGAATAAGCCAAAGAAAGCTCCGCAGAGAGGTGCTAGGGAAAGGTGTGGGAAAAACCAGTATGTGACCACAGGTGGCACTTGGCACCAAAAATGAAACTGTTTTAATGCCTGGTTCAAGAACACTAAATTCCCAAGTTGAAATCAGAAGCTATATCACACTTGGAAATAGTGTGGGGAACATGATTTGTACACTCAACAGACTCCAGTGTGAAAATGCTGGTATCTGGTTTGAGTGATGGTCATGCATTTACTCTTCTGGTAATATCGCAAAATCTGAGAACCATTTGTCTCACTGTGGAAGGTAAAGAGAAGTTCAAACAATCTTCTAACAACAACAAAAACAACAATTTCCCCCCAAGGGGTTTCAAATATTATCTAGCACAAGGATCAGTATCAGAGAGTCCTACTTCGGTTTTTGTTTTTGTTTTTGTTTTTTATCTACATTTTCAGGATGTACAACAAACACACATAATAGCTAAAGTCACACATGTACATGCAAAAAGAAAATTTTCCATCTTTCCTCTTCGGGGGGGGGCAGATATTGAAAGTAACTAAAATGGATATTGAAACATTATTAGTCTAACTATTCTCATTTGTTTTTCTTCCTTCCAGCAGTCAGATAGGAAACACTTCAATTGTGTATAATAAATGCAACTCTGGTACAAACAGATTTGCTTAATAGCAGCTAACTACCCCCAATTACTTACATAGACATTTGGAGTATATAATGTGTTTAGATTTTATAGCAGATTAGCTTTCCTAATTAATATTATTAAAATTACTTTTTATCTCCACCTATATTACTTTTTATCTCCACCTATATAATGTGTTTAGATTTTATAGCAGATTAGCTTTCCTAATTAATATTATTAAAATTACTTTTTATCTCCACCTATATTCTAGTCCATGAGGGAGCAAGCCCCTCAAGAAGCAGGACTGGAATTGAGGAGATAAAGTCCCTTGAGAATTAAATAAACTTTTGTTCAACACACACACACACACACACACACACACACAAAACAAAGCAAAAAAGTGCAATAAACTAACAATAAGACAGAGAGAACTTGTCTGCAAAATTCATATTATGTCAAGTATGGTATATTCTTCCCTAAAAAGAAAATGTACATCACAATGCAATAAAACACCTATAAAGCTTTATAATAAAAATGTGAAATTTTAATGTCAAAATATCAGTCCAAAAAAGAAAGTGCTTAGTTTAATGCAAACTTTCATTAAACCTCCAACTTTTAAACAACTTCACCTTATCAAGTCATTAAAGGAGGATACAAACAAATTCTCCATAATGTCTACTAAAATAGTGTGGTAAGCAGAATTCTGGCCCCCATAATCTTTACCCTCTGGTGTCATACTGTATAAGCCATGTTACCTGGCAAAAATGACTTTACAGGGGCACCTGGGTGGCTCAGTGGGTTAAAGCCCCTGCCTTCGGCTCAGGTCATGATCTCGGGGTCCTGGGATCGAGCCCCCCCATCGGGCTCTCTGCTCAGCGGGGAGCCTGCTTCCCCCTCTCTCTCTGCCTGCCTCTCTGCCTACTTGTGATCTGTCTGTCAAATAAATAAATAAAAATCTTCTAAAAAAGTGACTTCACAGATGTAAGATTATGGACTTTACGATAGATTATCCTAGATTATCAGTGAGAGATGTAAGGGAAGGGGCAGGAGGGATCCGAAGTGTGAGAGGAATTCTACCCACCACTGCTGATTGTAGAGATGTGAAAAAGGGTTTAAGCCACTAAATTTATGGTAATTTATTAGGAAAATAATAGAAAGCAAAAAGAAATGTGTTAATGATTAATGCATTGCATGGGAGAGAGGAACATTCAATTCAATGAGCTGAGAACCAATTATGTACCAAGAACTACATTAGGCAATGGGGGGCTAAAAAGAGAAGCATATATGGTTTGAAAAATGTTTGACCCCTATGAGCTCACTGGATTATTTTGGGATGGGATGAGTTGTGCTTTGGGGAGTTTTTTACAGGAGGCGGGGGCAGGGGGTGCGGGGACATGGTAGTAAGAGAAGTCTTCTTTACCCAAGGAAGACTAAAAGAATAAATTATGGTCTTTTGTAATTTAAATGAACTCTGGCTTGTTCATTAATTGATACGACACTAATCCAGGTAATACAACTACCTTAATGTTGAATTAGAGATCGACACAGAAAACAGTTCATGTGCTACATGGCACTTACTCCATAGCTGGTATTTGAAGCTTGGTAAGTAGTAGTTTTTATTACAAATTTTTAAAATTGACCAAAATAAGGTCCCTAGCATAAATACGTACAACAGGGATTAACTACAGCTTTACTGATCAAGAGAAAAGTCATGAGGGATCAACAGTCTGGTGAACCTCATGAATTATTCTGATTTGAAAAATAATTTCTCCGAAAGAAAAGTAATCCTAATCCCAACTCTAATAATAATCTCTGCTCAGAATTTCCTTTTAGAATAATGAAAATTCCCTAAGGCTCTCTATGGCTACTTCTGCATTCACCACCAGCACACATTCCCACTGAGAGAGTTAATTACGCTTTAGGTGCAACAGCAACAAATGTATCACAAAAATGAACAATTAGGGAAAGAATACAAAACAAACAATAGGAAAAATAAATCGGGTAATTTCTGCTTCATCTCATGCCCATGGACAATGCTCACATTTATTATCTCTGGTTCTCCTCTTCCTTAACACACGGAAATTATACTACCCCATTCCCTTGAGACAGGTAAGGTCGTGAGACTTGTTTTGGACAATAAAATATGAATGGGCATTATCTGTGTTATAAAGAAGTAGGACGGGTTTAATTCAGAGCCAGTAAGTGATTGGCCATGTTCTCCCACCCTTATGAGATAGCAAAAACTTAGGTTGATATGACAAGTCGCCACATGGAGAGAGGGCAGCTACCCTAGGGAGCCACACGAGGCCCAGAGTGGACTTCAGGTGACCAGACAGAATACGCTTTAGTGCCAAGCAACTGAGATCCTCTAATACTGAACCTGACCTCTGCTTACTGAGCATAATCTAACCCACACTTACTGATAGACTCCGTTAAATCCAACCTTTGATGTGTAGCCTGTCTCTACACCCATTCATCATTTAATCAATACTCATTATCTATTATATGTGCAATGCCTTCTTCTAGGTATTTAGAACACATCACGAAACCAAAAACACAAAGACCCCTTTCTTCATGAAGGTTACATTTTAGCTGGAGGAGAGAGAAAAAAGTATAAAGCATAACAAATAAATTATATAGCATATTGGAGGTAAGAAGTCCTAATGAGAACAGAAAAGTTATATAAGGTAAGGATCAGGAATTCTAGGGAGGGTAAAGGAGCAGAGGTCAGGTTCAGTATTAGGGAATCTCAGTTTTCTACTTTGTAACAGCCAATCGACCTAGTTAGAGAACACTGAGGAACAAGGAGAAAATGTCCTTTAAAACTGCTTGTAAATTACACAATGCTATATACATATTCGTTCTTACTGCTGTTCCTAGTTCATAGCAGAAGAGGATTCCTCTGGGTCATTATTATAGGAAATAAGGGTAGTGTGATATGTTTTTACTAAAAATCATATATTTGGAATACATAAAATTTATTCCATGTATTCTGCTGTATTTTTAAATATCCAAAGGTAAAGATATTTGATCCCTTAGCAATCTGCCTCTGGGTCAGACATCTTGTGAAAAGAGACTTTAGAGTAAGTTAAGGAAAAAGTGTAACAAAAGTATATTCTGTGTTTCGTGAGAAAAATAGACCCTGATTACCATGTTCCTATTTCACAGGTTTTGGTCTAACTGTACTTTTCAGGTTAGAAGAGCCACTTAGAAATATTTGCCAAAGTTGCCCGTAGGCAGAATGGTAGTGAAGAAAGACCTCAATATCCCTGAGGTCTATTTCCTGTTTATTTCTGAATCTGGGAGCATTAAGAGCAGCCAAGTCCAGGAGAGGGGGGTAAACTCTGGTCTCACATGTGGGTTCCTAGGCAATGTGCAGGACAGAACAAGATAACTGCAGACAGAAAGAAAAACAACAAATGAAAAAACATTACTAGAGTAGGAGAACATGCCACAAGGTACTGATACGGAGAAAAAAAGTCAGTTTTGTCGGGAGAGTAAGTCCTGCGTAGGAAGCCACAGACCCACTCACTATCCTCTAGCTATTTACCTCTCTGTGCCTCAGTTCTTGTGACTCTAGAAGGGAAATAATCCACACCCGTAGTTCACACATCTCAGTAAGGGTCTTAGGGAATGGAATGATTTGTAAATTGTACAGAGCCCCCACGCATGTTATTACCCACCCCCAGAAAAACAGAGAATACTGTAAATGGTTAATTTGATTGATCAAATGACCTAATAACCAAGCAGCAAGTCAGAAGAATGTCTAAAAGTATGTCGAAAGGGGGGATCTGTCTTTAAGTAAATGGAACAGCATGACTGGGGGGCCTGGGTGGTGAACAGTTAAGCATCTGCCATGGGCTCAGGTCATGATCCCAAGGTTCTGGAATCAAGCAGTGTAGGGCTCCCTGTTCAGCTGGGAATCTGTTTCTTCCTCTCCCTCTGCCTTCCCCCTCCCCAGCTCATTCTCCCTCTCTCTCTCAAGATAAATAAAATCTTAAAAAAAGTAAAAGAAAAAGAAAGAAAGAGAGGAAAGAAGGAAGGAAGGATGGATGAATTGTAAACAAAGACCAGTGTTTTCCAAATTACAGGCCATTATCAATTAATGAGTTATAAAATCAATTTAGTGGGTTGCAACTAGCATTATTTTCAGTAAAATAAAACAGAACAGACAATACAGTCATAATGTAAAGCACTGTCATAGGAACCTTTTGCTTCAATTATATACGGTTACATTCCTGTGCAATCACATTGTTGCTGGGGTCATTGTCAAGAAATTTAAAAGCCACTTACCTAGACTGTTAAGAAGTTTGAGTCAAGGGAGACAGATGTGTCCTCATTTAAATTTTAAGATATAGATATAAATATACATATCTATACCTATATATATAACAGATTTTTTAACACCTGTAACATTTATAAGGTTGACAATATAAAGAAAAAAAAAAAAGGCAAGATTCACAGGGATATATATAATCCTACTATCAGTCTCCCTAGCAACACCTCTGTCCAAATCAATATAAAAGCACTAAATGAAGATCTGACTTAACATAACTTCATGTACAAAACAAAAGGAGGAGGGGGACAAAAACAAAGGAACTGTCTAGATCATAGATTATAGGCAGCGACGAACTTTCTATACTCTGAGCTAATGAGTTCATGTGGTATCTCTGTTCAGTTTTGGGCAGCACATCCTGAGAGGCTCTCAGAGACAAAGGAGGGCCACCACTGGACACAGAAGAACCTGAAAACAGCAGACAATAGTGGGTATGATTATCCCGAAGAAGGCAAAAGAGGCTCATGGCTTCAGTCTTCACAGCACATCATGTTGCTCTCCAATTATGTCTTGGGGAAGCTCGCCACCGCACTTAGAATGAGATATGGGAGCTTTTCCCACATCTGGCTACAACCCTTCCCTCACGCTGCTCCAGCAAACTCTCCACAGACAGAGCTTATCCTGCGTCTGCCCCTTTGTATAAAATGCTCTTCCGTCAGTCTGACACACTGTTCCCTAGGTCATGTGTAGCTGGTTCTTCTGCACCCTGATCTTGGTTCAAAGTCACCTCCTGGAGGAGGCCTTATCTGACCATGTCTCTTCTCACATAATCCTCCTCCTAGTCACGCTCTCTCACATGGCTAACAAATACAAAAACGAAAGCATAAGATAATTATCTATTCCCTCGCCCCACACTGAGATCTATGAAGATCACTGGTCTTGTTTAGGCTTGTTCCTGGTCCCTAGAACAGCACATGCATGAGAAAGGTACTAAAACTGTCTTTTAAATGATTCAATTCAGGTACTTTACAAGAACAATAAACAGTACATGAATTCCTTCTTCTTTTTCCCTTCATCCCTTTGCTATATCTTCACCACCAATACCACCTTCGTATTCACTTAAGCAACTTAACAGCACATTATGGTGAACGAAAACACCTTTATGTTCATGTATTATTAGAAATTAGGGCAAAACATAGAATAGTTATCCACATTTCTGTCATCATCAATTGGAAACTGAGAAGTCGGAAAAGTTAATAAATGGTTTGATCAAAGCCCTACAGTCCAAGGGACATGTAAATCCAGATGTCCTCCATTCTCTCCAAAACATCATGCTATTTCTCACATTTGGAACAAAGCAAGAGGAAAAACACAGCGGGCACATAAGGAGGGAGGGCTGTGTAGTCAATGGCAAGAATGAAAAGTTACAGAGGACCTCAGACTCTAGAGGACCCCGACTACTTAAGGACTCTGTACAACATTCTTTAGGCAACAGGGAACAATCAAGGATTTGGGGGGAAGTGATACAATCAGATAATCTCTTTTAGGAAGGTAAGTCTGCTGGAAATATATATAGTTGACTTTCTTAAAATACTAGAAATGAGAGAACATTTTCCTAGTTTAAACATAAAGTCACTATAGATTAAGGACGCAGGAAAAGAAAAGAGAGAGACTGTGATTCAACGTATATGCTGGGAGCAGGGAGGAAGTAGAAGGAAAAGTGAAGGCCTCTGAGAATTTTTTTTTTCTATCTGAGGATTTGAACATAGTCTGAACATCCAGCAACATCAGATTTTATATTTGTCATTTTTAAGGCTGTTCCTTGTTGACATACTTTTAATTAAGAAAAATGGTTCTGAAAACACTATAAATGTGACCACCCGTACAACTTTATTTGCTACAGAAAATGTGACAGAACTACAGATTCTACTGCATGTTCATTTGTTATCAAAAAGTGAAATAATACAAATAAGTGATACAAAATGAACAGAAAATTGAAAAATTCAAATGCTTGACAGTCTTTTAAAGATTGTTAAAAAATAAGAAATGTTGGAAGTGTGAGTTCCTATTAATGAATCAAAGTAAGAAAAAACAGCATCCTTTACTTCATTTCTGAATAGTAATATATATTTTGGAAAACAGAAAATGTAAGTGCGTAACTGTAGCAAGATGTTTTTAAAATCCTATTAATTTTTGCTTTTTTGAATTAAATTCCTAAAAACATCTCCTTTACAAAGTTAGATGAAATTGGGCTCCAAGATCAACTTCATTTGATGTAAAAACAGTATAAACTACATACAGATCTCACTTATTTGTAGTTACATTAAAATTTAGACCTGTTCTAGGGATAAATCATGCCCTACAGATATTACCCTCAGTAAAATCAAAAAACAAATCAACACAGAATAAAATCTATAATTCTATCATATTTTCTATAAGCAAAATTAATTCACATAGATGCCACAATTTCAATTGCTTTTCACAATCAACTCTTAGAAGCGAAGTTAGGATTTGCTCTTAAAAATAAAAATACATGATAATAATATATAAGGGTAATAATTCTTTTAAAAGTAACATAAGTTGGGGCGCCTGGGTAACTCAGTCGTTAAGCGTCCGCCCTCAGTTCAGGTCATGATCCCAGAGTCCTGGGATCGAGCCCCACATCAGGCTTCTTGCCCAGCAGGAAGCCTGCTTCTCACTCTCCCACTCCCCCTGCTTGTGTTCCCTCTCTCGCTGTGTCTCTGTCAAATAAAATCTTTTCAAACAATAAATAAATATAAGTAATGTAAGTCAACAAACATAAGTGTGTGTCAGGATTTATGTCCTTGTTATTTTATACATATTCTTGGTTAGCAGACAATTTTTCCTGATCCTTCTAAATAGGTTTTTTATTGGGTCCACATAGCCATGGTAGGCCAGAATTCAATCTTTAATTCTGGATGTTCATTACACTTTGCTTACTGAACTTCAGTTTCAGACCATCAAAATCTATACTTTGCAGAGAAGACAAGTAGGAATAAAAGACATTTTCATATTTTAAGAATATTTTTTTCTCAAAATAATATGGGAAAAAATACTTGTGAAAGAAATTATTTTTCTACCGATTCATTCATTAAAGAAAGTGTCTTGCTGCTACTTCCTCACTGGCTGCACTACAGGTGGTGTCTTAGAACGTTCTGTAATTACGGCGTCCCATCTATTTTACATGCACACACGTATATACTTACATAGCTACATAAAACTATATGACCCTAAGTAAAATGATTTAGATAAAACCTGATATGACAGAACTTCTTAATGAATTTACTCTCCATATCACATAATTTGAACTAACACATCACCTAAACTTGAAGATGCACATTTGCCAACCCTGTTTAGAACTTTTGTACAAGGCAGGGGCAGGCAAGCTAAAGAAGTCCATTTCCAAAACTGCTGTTAGTTTCATTCCCCAGATCCTGAGAGTCAGGTGACTACAGCATGCTCACAGTGACAGTCTGCAAAGCAGCATTTAAGAAACACACGTGTGTGCCTGAGCATGGGTATGCAGGTGTGCAGTGTGTGTATGTGTGTGTGTACGTACATGTGTCTGTCTGTAAGTGTAATTTAGCATTTCTAGGTAAACTAAGTGACAGAATTCTGTTAAAACATTCAAGTGAGTATCAAAGTGAAAACATGTTACTTTTACTGTGAGAAATGACACTGACATGGAATAGTCTATGTTTTCTTCATATTTGCATTGTTAAGAGTTGTAACTTCCAAATAAAACTTGTGAAAGTGCCACTAAAATTTATGCATTTCTTATCAAATCTTCTTAACCAGAAAAATTTGTAATGCTCTCTAAAAATAAATGTAAAGTGAAAGGGAACAAGACAGTATTACTCGACATCAGTTGAAAATTAATTTTCTTAGAATATTTGACAAAATAAAAACTCTGTGAAAAGGGTAAAGTATTATCTTTCTATCACTCTTTAACCCAGGATCCAATATTTTGTCATTCAGCAGTGATCGGTTACCTACTTATGTGCCAGATACTGTTCTAAACATAAAAGAAATTAAATGACAGGTTCAGGGCCACACAGAGTCTTACTAACAAAGCAGGAAAAACTTTAAAAGGTCTAGTCAACCATTTTAGATGCTCATTTCACTACCCTACTATTTATTGTAATTCACTTATTCCTCATCAGGCCATTTTAAAGTTTTTTATTTCACATTTAAACACAATTTTATAAAAAGAGTTAATGGTTTTCAATGAAATGATGATACCAAAGATGGGCACCATTAAATTAAAGTCAACTTATTTTTATCTTAATTCTTATTTTATTCTGGTTGTTACCATTTTATTTAAGTTTTATATTTACAAGAACAAAATGTGATTTGAAGAGTTTTAAGAGAAGCTCTGTCACTCTCTTTAGGTTATTAGATTTAAAAATTATTTCTTCCTAGTAATTTCTATTGAAGTGGACAACTTTTTCCATCGTTAACATAATATTGTAACAGCTATACATTCCGTTCTATTTTAGATATAAGGGACACTGCTATATTATTAGTTTTAGAATGAATATACTGCAGATATCTTCTATGTAACTTAGGAGAATATTTTCCTCCTTAGTTTTAGACCATCTTTAAGGTTTTCCCCTCTGCAGTAATCACATCTATATGTGTTATTTTAGTAAAACATTTACAAATTACTACGTTATTTTTAAATAGTCAGGTGATGTACTCTTTCATGATATGGTTTAATCATCATATCTCCATATTATCTCAATGTTGTTAAATGAAGAATGAAAGGAATGCTCCATAGCAACTGTTAAAACCAAGTTTGTTTATTAGTATTTTTTTGGACCAAATGTCTACCTGGGGTCTAATTAACAGAAGTATCCAACGGTCACGTGAATGGACACATTATGTTTAGTAGAGAATCTCAGGATCTGATGATTTTAAAAACAGTTGTCTTTAGACTGTAAGAGCTGGCATATAATTAGTACATCCCTTATGTTGTTTTTCACCACACACATGCACACACAAGCACGCACGCATGCACACGATAACTGAATGAAATTATACTGTGTCTCTTACCTAAAGAATGTGCAGCTGTGGTTTTGGAGCTGAAAAACCGACCAAGCCCAAGATCTCCAAGTTTTACCACTCCAGTGGCTGTAATGAACACATTAGCTGGTTTTATGTCTGTGAAGAGATGAAGGAATCAGGGGAAAGATGATGTCAGCTTAGGTGTTTTCAAGGGATTTAAAATACTTTTCACGGCAGAATTTAAACTCTATCTCAAAAATGAAAGAAAGTCAGTTTGAATTTTGACCCAATTGCTTCATTCTGGATAATTCTGATATAGCCTTATTACTTCGGAGTTCTTAGTCCTCTGATAAAGAAATAATCATCAATGCAGCATGATAGAGATTGCTCCTAATTTTCACTTAAAATGCATTTTCAAAGAAACTTTTGTGAAATGCAAAGCACAAAATAAATTTATGCCCATGTTATATCAATATTAAATATCTTATTAAACATTAATTTATTGATACATTTACATAAATATAAAATCATAACTCTACTATGAACATAATTATTTATTTAGATGACCTTACAAATCATAATTGCTTAAATAAACTGTATTGAAATTTTTCACACCCCAAAATCAGAGGATCAGTTCCTAAGTGATGCCATCTTTACATGATCTGCCCCACTATTTGATTGACAATCAAGAATATATTAAGAGCTAATGTTAAAAATTAAGAAATGAAATGGCGTAATATATACTGTTCGCTGAATCTTCCTTACACATAATCAACTGCTTTCCTGCGCCTTTTCTTTTTTTAAGTTACCAACATTATTAGCAGGATGCTCAGAAGAGGCAAGCAGAACAATAACTAATTCTCATTTTTCTTTAAAACAAGTAGAGCTTTACTGAAAGGTTTTTCATCCTAGTAAATGATAATTTGAAAATAAATTAACTGAGAAAGCATGATACTATGCCACGACTGGAAGGTATTTATTCTTAAATTGCCTAATAACCTGCATCACTTAAAACAACTTTAGAAATTATTTGTGATTTTTATCCTACCTCTATGCATGACTCGTCGAGAATGCATGTGTTCCAATGCACTGCAGAGTTGAACAAAGTATTTCCAAACAGTTCTTTCAGGAATTAGCCGCTTTTGTTTCTTAAAATGCTTTTTAAAAAATTTAAATAAGAATTATTAGGAATTAAAATATCTTCAGACTACATTCTGATATGCAAATGCCTTAAGTCAGAAAAACACTTAGTTTCATCTATCTATTGCCAACTAAAAAGCATATAATTTCCCACAGTGAGATGATTTCAAGAATTTTTACCTGACATATTAGCTTAAGTTTCTTACTATTATATCTGAAGTTAGCATATGCCATATAAAGCTACATCTTTGTGATGTCCAAGATTTCAAAAAATTAACATCTATTAAAATAATTTCCTATCCTAAAAGGATGATGTCAAATTTCATTTTAAGAAAACCTGGAATAAAATAGTCTGAAAACCTGAAGGTAATTATGTTCATTAAAAGACAATTCTTCTCCTGACAGAAGGCTTCACTATAGAATTCCTTTTAAATATTGAACCACCTTGGTGATTTGAAATATCAGTTAATTTATTAAAAATTAAATAAAAGAGATTTATGTAAAAAGTTTTCATGAATATTTCTACTGCACATTATAAAAAAAAAAAAAAAAAACCTGTACTTTGAATGGATGAAACCAAACTTCATAGTAGAAAAACATTATAGGAAGGTCCAGGCAAAACGCTAAGCACCAACAACCTAGCTGGGAAAGAGTGGGCCCTCAATCACCCAAAGAACTGCAAAACCAGAGGTATAGATTTATGCCCATTTTCCTATATTACATTTGCTAGAAGAATATATCTCCTTCAAGAACAAAGTTTTTAGTTTCCTAAAATTCATAAAGATTACATAAAAATTATTTTTCTAACACAAAAATGCAATTGGTTTCCTGTTTAACAATATTTACAAATGACCAACATGAAATACTACATATAAGGAATTTTTTATGACATGTTCTGGTAATTTTAACTTTTAAAAAACACAAATAGTTATTAACAGATATCAACATTTAAGTGCGTACTATAATGCATTTTTTCTGGAAAAGTTTTTGGAAGTTCAACTGATTTGATTTGTTATTGAAAATGGAGAAACTGTAATTTGGGTAACTGCAAAGCAAGTTTCTCTGTCAATTTTTTACCCCTGTGACCAGTTGAGGGCAGGCTGAAAGAAGAACATAGGGAAATCTGCTGATATCCCTACTTCACACTTAGCAAAAGATTCTATCTACTGTCTCATATGCACTCAATATACCAAAAGGATAAATCTTCAAGGAAAAGCCAGTAACTTTAGATTAATGTTAACTATGGAAATGAACTTAGTAATTTCAAGGGCTATTAACATCAGTAGGAAAAAGCAAGTAACAATTAGATGACCAGGTAATTAAAGAGCAAATCAGGGTATTACTAAAATGCTGAAAACCTCCCATATCATGTTTCAATATTCAGTATTTTTAATTGCAGACTGTGTCAACATCACTCTTCATTCTAAGGGGCCAGGCTGCAAAATCAGTTCTATACATATAATTTTCTTTCAGATTTGGAATGAGTCCAAATAAAGCCTGTCTATGTGCTCTCCCTGATGCTGGATTAGCATATCAGAAGACTGTTTGATGTCAACAGGAAGATGGGGACCAGGTTTCTTTTCATTCAAAAATAAATATAATGCATCATGTAAGCATCAGACCATGAAAGAAAAATTTTATGCTTTAATACAGATTCTGAAATCATCATAGTCATAATTAATTTGGCACATTACTTTTAAAGTCTCATTATTTAAACAATAAATCATATATATAGGAAAAAGCAGAATGAAAAAAATGGCCCTCAAAATGCACCGTTAGGGAAGATGTTATCAGACCAAGAGGGTCTGATCATCTTCATGTTTTTATATTCTTTGAGACCATCTCTTTGAACAACAAATTAAAGATGAAGACAGTAAATTGATATCAATACAATGCTACCTAGACAGAATGACCTGGCAAAAACGTAAGTATCCAAATCAGTAATAGGTTTCTGAAGAATAATTTTATGAACCTGATTCGCTCATAAGAGAAAGCAGAGGCAGTTTCATTATGTCATTGGTATCTCACAAATATGTCTTATCTGTTTCACCACATGCAGTTTTCCATCACTTCTTAAGTGCAGGGTTTTTTTTGTTTGTTTTTTTGTTTGTTTTACAAAACCAATACTTATGAGAAAAGTCTGTCTGTTCTGATGGTGGCACTGTTGGCCATCTCTTAAAAAGAGGATGAACAGAAAAAAGGCAATGAAAATTTGAATTTTTTTTACTACTGGTAAAATTTATATTAGCCAGAAACTTTCACAATGCCAAAGTATTAAAAAAAAACAATCTTTTCGAAATTTATTCTCATATAGACATATCTGTTAATTCTTTAGTCAAATAGCATTACTGTTCAAAAATCCACTTTTTTTCTAAAATAAAGACAGCCCTACATAACTACTTAAGACTAGATTAGGAAAAAAAAAATCTAATGCCAAGAAACAGAAATTACAAATGCACATGTATTTGTCATGTGGTAAGTTTTTAATAAAGCAAGAAATAATGTAGCCAAATTTCTTAAAGGTTCATGTCAATAAACATTTACGTGAAAAGGAAGATTGTCCAATATGGCACTTTACTATATTTACATTATGAAACTGAACTTCAAGTTTTTTTAATCTGAAAATAAAGTATCTGAAAATTTACAAAGAGGCAGAAATTGGCACTCAGGTATACCTTATCACTTGGAATTAACTTTTATTTAGTCTTTTTTTAAAAACAGGGTAGTCTTTTCACTATGCAAAGCTTCAAATATTGTTTATAAACCTATTTACTATCTCCATTAACATCATTCAAGTAAACACTGAACATTATTCAAATTCAAGAAACAGACGTATCAAAAAGCTAGTCATTGTACATATAAAACATCACAATATATTATATTCTCACTTATGTGTAAAAAGACTACCAGCCTTCTCTTAGGTGAAATTCAGCACACCTGGTAAAACATATTCATATTGCCACTTTAGCAATGTATATACATATTTATTAATATAAAAGAGGATGCTAAGGCAAGCTGCTTCCATTTGAAGATGCTGGAAAACAGTCACACCTTTAGGAAAAAATCACCTAACATCCTCCTCCAAATTAAATACCCAACACCAAATCCAGTTATATAGCAGACGACTGCCTATTTAAGGACCATTTTTTGGACTGAACTGGATGACTTGATTTCTGTACTCTAGACCATTGCTCCAAATGGAACGTATACATTACTTATTTCTAAGTTTTGCCATTCTAACATTCCTCTCAAGAAATTTTGGGAAAAGTTTCAATGATATTACCTATAATAAACTCATCCAAAGAGAAAAAGCAGAAAATTAAATTCTTGTTTTATTAAAAAAATTAATCACCATGGTGTATCAAAATATTTAAGTTCACAGTTTGGTATGTTATTCTTTAAAGAAGAAAGTTTCAGACAAAACATCTAGAACAGCCAGGGCTGGCTTCATGAGCAATCTGTGTAGTCATGCAGGGCACTATATTTAGTTTAATGCTCTGTTGTTGCCATCCTGAAATTCTTAACAATTTTACAGTGAAGGACCCACAACTGTGTAGCTGGTCCCAGAAATAATAAACACAGAATCTTTTAGAAATGTACTGCTGTAGTTAAAACAAAAACAAAAAGCAGCAAGTGTGATCCCGGGTATGCAAGGCATTCCTGCAGAAGATCAGGAAAAAGATAATTAAATAATGAGAAATTATGAGGTAATAAGAAAACCAGAATTACAAGCCCCAAGCCTATCTCTTCCAAGTAACTAACAAGAGGAAGTAAATAATTCATGTTAATATAAGGACATACTTCCTGCTTAGGAATGTCATCAGATATTTAATGTCATCAGATAATAATATATCCATTATTATCATCTTTTATAAAGACCTGATTATCAGCCCTGACATAACTGGCTGTGTTACCCTGAGCATGCCACTTAACCTTAACCTTGGTAGGCCTCCATTTCCTCCCAATATTGAAAGAGTTTAGAGATGAGCTATAAGGTCTCCAATGTCTCTAAATTAGAATCTATGGTTCTACACTCTCAGGTACAAATAAAACTTACATAAAGAAATGCCTGCTTGGCACATTTTCACATATAAAAATAATGCTACTTTCCTGGTATGTCCTATCCCTTAAATCTCCAGTTAATAAAAACAAAGCAAATAATAATAATGGTAATACCTCAGAGATCCCCATAGGTCCAGTTAATACTATAAATGATCTTCACATGAGATGACAGGTAGTTAGAGAAACTTGCAATAGGTCAAACATTTACCATCAGAAGGGACGTTATGTTCCCAGACAAACACATCTCTGTAATTATAATGCATTTTCATAAGACTACATTTTGCAATGGTTGTTTCAAAGAAATTCAATGCACAGAGACTGGGTGATGGAAAGGATAGAATGCTTCTGAAAGCGTAACTGATGGTTCTAAGTGTGATTTGTATTACGTATTAATCTTTCTGCAAAAACATTTTTCTTCTGAAGGGTATAAGGAGGTCTAAACAGACTAAATCACACAATACTTACTATACACAATTTTGAGAATTATATAAATATGTAAAATAGTTATGTCTCAATTAGAATTTTGGTTTGCAATACTAATTTGCAGCATGTGAGTATTTTCACTCTTGGCACTCTTGAATAAAATTCAGCAACGTGAAGTCACTCTAGAAGGTGTGAAGTGGAATGGGACTGGCAGCCATTAGACCACTGAAAATACTTATCATTGGCATCTGAGTTTATGTACTTTGATATTTCCCATGCAAGCTCCACTTGTCTTTTTTTCTTTCACGTAATGTCAGAAAACCCACTAAGAGTATACAGCTGTTTTTAGATTATAATTTAATAGAATACCAATATAATCTATTGATTCTCCCATATCAAAATTATGTGGGCTATTAAGGAAGCTGAAATATGTTTCATCTTAGGGTAGGAAGGGTAAAGATTTTTCTCTGAGCAATTAAGTCTTGGGTGGGGAAAAAAAAAAAACCCTTAAGTTATTTAGCAAACAAGAAAAATAAGCTCCTATAATGTTTTTCCTCCAAAGAAGTTGCCTTCAGAACATTAGCACATTCACAGTGAGGGAACTTAGGGCATTAAAAAATCAGTAAGAATAGATGAATGTATCAGAATTACTACAAGGAATAATCCCCAAACTGCTGCCACGTGGTTAATTCTTAAGAGAAGCTTCTATGTTACTAAAACTAATAGAGAAGACACTTGGAAATCTAAGACATTTTCTCTGCTGCACGAGAGTACTAGAGACAGAAAGAGTGAGACACAAAAGCAGAAAGTTAATCTACAGGAAGACACAAGGACACAAAGATAAACAGAAACATTTGCCTCTTTAATACATTCTTTCTGGTTCTGTTTTACCAGACATCAGTAAGATAGTTGGAAAGATATTTCAATATTCTTAATGGACAAGGGAAACACCACAGAACAATAATGAGACAGTAAAAGTCTCTTGGCAGAAATTCACTGTGGTGGGGGAGGGGATGGGAGTCTGTATCTCTTCTGCACTTAACTGTTACAGCTACCAGTACCACTACTCGTGATGTTACAGGATTTTTTAAAGGCAGCTTTAGGATCAGTGTTACCTTAAAATGTAAAGAGCAAGTCGTCCTTTAAAAATTATTTTCTAGGGGCACCTGGGTGGCTCAATGGTTAAGTATCTGCCTTCGGCTCAGGTCATGATCCCAGAGTCCTGGGATCAAGCCCCACATCCGGCCCCCTGCTGGCCAGGAAGCCTGCTTCTCCCTCTCCCACTCTCCTTGTTTGTGTTCCCTCTCGTACTGTCTCTCTATCAAATAAATTTAAAAAATAAAATAAATAAAAAATAAAAATTATTTTCTAATTTTCCCAAGTAAATATAGTTCTGAAGTTACATATCACCTTTTAGTTATACTCACAGAATTACATAATGGTCATTAGGATTTAATTTACTAAAATCCCCAAGTTCTATACTACTTTATTATATCAAAGTACTTAAGTATTGAAGAAAACCCAGGTGATATTTTATCAGTAACACTGCTTTTATACAAATAATTCTGTATAACACACTTACATGTACATATCAATGTAGGCATAAATCTATATGGATACACAAACACATGGCTGCCCATGCATGAGTGGGTAACTATGTACATATACATATGTATATAATATTCAATTCTGATGGATTTTTTTTCAAATAGTGCCACTGATCTGTAACCTTAAACTTCCAAATAATTCTAAGGTCATATGCAACATAGACAACAATCTTATACAAAAGACTCAGAGGGAAACAGATCACATTTGGAATCACTGGCTGTTCTCACAGTTGCCTGGCTTGGACTATACATTTTATCCCAGACACTGAAATGGAAAGTGTAGGTGTCCTCGTAAACTATAAATCAGAGTCATCCAAGATAGATGATACTACTGGGAAGATTTTATTGTTTTAAGGATTCAAAGGTCAAAAGTGTAAAAGACATCTCAAAGTGATTTTCTTTCTAGTCCAACCTCTAAATTTGGATAAGTGCAAATAAAAATGTGTCTTCAAATGTAAAAAACAACACACCAAAAAGATGAACAAGATTTGTAAGTTCTAATATTTGGAGCTAATAATTATCTTTAAAACACTGTTAGATTTTAGCTAATTTATCAAAGCCTATGGTACGCAAAATTGTCGGACAACCCGCCCCGCAAATCCCGAAATTCTTGTATATAATCCCTCCACTTGAGTGTAAGTTGAGTTGTGAATATGATGAATTATCATTCTTCTATCATGTTGTCTTACATGGCAGGAAAGGTTTTGCTGATCTAACTAAGGCTCCAAATCAGTTTCTTTTGAGTTCACCAAAAAGGAGATTAGCCTTGGTAGGCCTGGCCTAACCCAGCAAGCCCTTCATAAAAGTTAGAAATTCAAAGCCAGAGAGACTCGACTGCTGGCCTCAAGGGAACAAACTGCCAGGCTATGGAGAGGGCCATGTGGCAGGGAACAGCAGGAGACCTCTAGGACCCAAGGATGGTCCCCAGCTGATAACCACAAAGATAGTCATGTAATTGCAAGGAAATTAATTCTTCTAACCAACCAGCAAACAAGGAAGAAAGCCCTAATCCTCAGATGAAATCACAGCCCCAGCTGGCACCTTGATTTCAGTCTTCTAAGACATTGAGCAGAGAACCCACTAACCAGTATGTGAACTCACTTATCTACAGAAACTGTGAAATAATAAATTTGCATTGTTTTAAGTTGCTAACTTTGTGATAATTAGCCATAAAAGAAAAATACAAGTGAATTTCTTTTTTTTTTTTTAAGATTTTTATTTATTTATTTATTTATTTATTTGACAGAGACATCACAAGTAGGCAGAGAGGCAGGCAGAGAGAGAGGGGAAGCAGGCTCCCCGCTGAGCAGAGAGCCCAAAGCGGAGCTCGATCCCAGGACCCTGAGATCATGGCCCGTGCCAAAGGCAGAGGCTTAACCCACTGAGCCACCCAGGCCTCCCTACAAGTGAATTTCTAAACACAGTAAAAATCAACATATCAAAGTAACTTTATGTGTATATAAAGGAAAGTTTTAAGGCTTTTACCAAATTTAAAGGGAATGCCATACAAGTGGTAACAATGCAGAAAATACAAGCTGCATGTTCAAGAAGGCAGCACATATCTAAATATATAAAGAAAAGATAGCCTAGATCAAGAACAAAACAAAGATGCCCACTCTCACCACTCCTATTCAACATTGTAGAAGTCCTTGCCAAAGCAATCAGACAAGAGAAAGAAATAAAAGGCATCAGAATTAGAAAGGAAGAAGGAAGAAGTAAAATTGTCTCTATTTGTAGATGACATGATTTTATATATACAGAAAATCCTAAAGACTGAACCAAAAAAATGTTAACTCTAATCAATGAATTTGTAAAGTTACACAGAACAAAATTAATGTACAAAAATCAGTAGTGTTTCTATATACTAACAATATGTTATCTGAAAAAGAAATAAAGAAAATGATCCCACAGAATCCAAACCAATAAAATACTTAGGAATAAACTTAAACAAGGAGTTTTCTACTCTAAAAATGGTAAGACATTGATGAAAGAAATCAAAGGAGGCACTCAAATAAATGGAAAATATCCTGTGTTCAGAGTTGGAAGAATTTTAGATTGTTAAAATGTCAATACTACCAAAGGCCATCTACAGATTCAAGGCAATCCCTATCAGAATTCTGATGGTATTCTTTATGAAAGTAGAAAAAACAATTTCAAAACTTACACAGAACCACAAGACCCCCAAATAGTGAAAGCCAAAGCAATACTAAGAAAGAATAACAAAGGGGCAGGCATCACACTTCTTAATTTCAAACTATACTATAAAGCTACAGTAATCAACACAGTATGGTACTATCATAAAAACAAAGAGATCAATGAAACAGATCTGAGAGCCCAGAAATAAACCCAAGCGTGTACAGTCAACTAAATATTGGACAAGGGAGTTAAGAATACCCAATGGAAAAAAATAGTCTCCTCAATAAATAGTGCTGAGAAAAGTGGATATTCACATGTAAAAGAACAAAATTAGAATGAAACCATTAAAACCATGAAATCCCTTTAAAAAAAAATGGGAAAACCCTCCTTGACATGGGTATTGGCAGCAATTATTCAGAAAGGATACCTAAAGCATAAGCAGCAACAACAAAATAAACAAGGGTCGTCATATTGAATTAAAAAACTTCAGAAGAAATGATCAACAAAGCAAAAAGGCAACCTATGGAATGGGGAAAAAATTGCAAACCATGTATCTGATTATGGGTTAATACTCAAAATATATAAAGAACTAATACATCTCAACAGCAAATAGTAACAATAATAATAATAATAATCATGCAGTTAAAAAAATGGGCAAAGACCTAAACAGACAACTTACTGAAGAAGATATATGAATGGAAAACAGATACATGAAAAAATGCTCAACAACACTACTCGTTAGAGAAATGCAAATCAAAAATCACAATGAGATATTGTCTCATGCCTGTCAGAATGGCCATCACCAAAACAAAAACAAAAACAAAAACAAAAGATAACAAATGCTGCCATGGAACTCTTGTACGGTGTTGGTGGGACTGTAAACTGGTACAACCACTATGGAAAACAGTATGGAGGATCCCTAAAAAATTAAAAATGGAACTACCATATAATCCCAAAATTCTACTTCCAGGAATATATCCAAAAGAAGTGAAAATACTAGCTCAAAAAGATATCTGGCATCCTTATGTTCACAGCAGCATTAATTATAATACCCAAGACACGGAAACCACAAAAACGTCTACTACAGATGAATGGAAAAAAGAAGTTGTGATATATATCACATACACTCACACACAGAAGAACATTATTCAGCCATTAAAAAAAATAACAAGGAAAACCTGTCATTTGCAAGGGATGAACCTTGAGGACATTATAAGTGAAGTAAGTTAGACAGAGAAAGGGAAACGCTGTATAATTTCATTTATATGTGGAATTTAACACACACACACACACTCATAAAAAAAAGACCAGATTTGTGGTATCCAGAGACGGGGGTAGGCAGAGGAAGGACGAGTGGAAGGTGGTCAGAGGTACAAACTTCCACTTACGACATAAATAAGTACTTGGATGGAATGTACAACACGATGACTCCAAATACTTCTACTGAATAATATACAGGAAAGTTGTTATAAAAGTGAATCCTAAGATCTGTCATCACAAGACTTTTTATTGTATCTGTTTGAGATGACAGATGCTAACTAAACTTATTGTGGCAATCATTTCACAATATATATAAATCAAACCATAATGCTGTACACCTTACACTTACACAGTGATGTATGTTAATTACATCTCAATAAAACAGGGGAAAAAAGAGATAGTCTTAACTTATTATTTGGAATTGTGCCAAACTCTTGACACAAAATAGATATCCACTTAAATCAGTAATCCATATTCACTAAAAACATTACACTAAAAAACCCTCAAGTATAATGCTGACTGACTTCTTAGCCAGTGTGCTGTGGTGTGAAAATCTTTTGACAGATAACAAACTTCTAAGTTTCCCCCTAAGAGATTTATTACATTGGGTTATATTGTATTTTACTGACATTTTAGCAAAATGAAGGTTTTTATAAATATAATGTTAAAGATACGTACTTTTTTCTTTTGTCTCAAACTGACTTTTTAAGAGGTAATTATAAATATAAAAAATTATAAATAATTGAATGAATAAACTATACGTTGGAAAAATGGGCTATGAAAAGTTTAAACACATTTTAGCAATATTTCTATTGACATCTAAAAAAAAATGCTTTTGTTTACATCCTTCTGAGATTTGTCTCTCGTCTTCTCTATACTAAGTCTCTATCACCAAATTTGTTTATTTGCTGTACAAAGAGTGAAATAAACAGTATTAATAAGGCATAATGCAAAATGGAGAAACTATTAGTCTAATTTAAGGTATGATAAAGTAAATACATAGTATATAAATCACAACTTGATACACTGAAATCTGTTTTTTAAGAGTCTATTTTTCCTTTAAAATTCTGATTACTGATGATAAAGAAATATATGATGAAAAATTCTAGATTTCCTTTTATCCTAAAACTCATCTGGGAAGTATTTCATCTGACCACAGCCTCAGGTATTCCTTTGTCACTAATTAGAGAAATACTGAATATTTCAACTATAAATTGCTTAATTATATTTGTCAGCTTGCTCTAAACCAATTAATTATTTACTTGTAAAAATCTTTGATGCAATGCTATCCAGAGGTTTGTTTCTGGAATACAGACCAGGAGCTATATTTTCTCTTCTACCCCAATTAAGCTGAAGACTTGAGACAGTGAAACATATTGTTGTGATGCACTATGATTTACAATATTACCCCCTAAAAGGAAATGAATCATTTTCTTACAATTCAAGTATCTACTGCTGTCTTTTACAAAGCATGAAGTCACCATCATGTTCCTTCATAAAAGAAGTTCCTATGATTTTTTTTTTTTGCCTTAATGTAGTCTCTTTTATAAAGATCAGCTTATAGCACAAATAAGAATGTTTAGAAAAGTACTTTTGAATTTCTTGTGGGGAAAAATACCCTTCCTGTATCAGCTCGAAACACCGTCTTCTCTCTCACCAGAGTACCACTCAACATCTTAGCAACTGCGGGTGAGACCAGAGTGAAACAGCAAGAAACAACCACCCATATTCACCTACTGGTCCCCAGAACAGAGAAGCTTAGCAGAGGTCAAAAGAGTCAACTTGGAATTAAGGAAGGATGCGAGGGAGGGAGGAAAATAGCACCTTTTACATACTCACTGACCATGTGATTACTGAGTTACTACTATAAGCCAGGCACCTCCCTAGAAACTGAAGGAGATATTTGTTGAGCATCTACTCTGTGCAGGGCACTGTCCTAAGCACTGGGGATTCATGAGGTCCCCAAACAAAGACTCCTCCCTCTGAGAGCTTATATTCTGAATCCCACAGGTTGAGTAAATCTTGACAAACATCTTTACCACCAACTAGAAACTCGAGAAGGATTTAAGGTTTTTCTTTTCTTTTTTCTTTTTCTTTCTTTCTTTCTTCCTTTCTCTCTCTCTTTCTTTCTTCCAAGACTTAATTCATTTATTTGAGAGAGAGAGTGAGAGAGAGAGAAGTAGCAGGGGGAGGGGTAGAGGGAGAGGAACCCCACTGAACAGGGAGCCAGACGTGGGGCTTGATCCTGCGACTCCAGGATCATGATCTAAGCCAAAGGCAGAGGCTTAACCAACTCAGCCAGCAAGGCACCCCTCAAGAACCATTTCTTATGGTGTTGGGAACAGGGTCAGGAGTGAGTGTCTGCAAAGAAAAAACAGAACCAGGACAGTAAGTAGGAAAAGGCTGGTGGAGGTGGGAGTGTAAGACAGAAGTCAGGACAGTCTTCTTTCATCACCCTACAGCAACACCCCTGTCTCCTCGTTGTCCTTCTTTATTTATCATAAAAGACATACATAAATGTAACCAGATGTCAGACTTTCTTTTATGGACACTGGAATAGCTTTCTGTTATGGCCAATATGCAAAGACTATTCTAAAATCTCTAAGTTTGCAATACAAGTTTCCACCTTTAGGAGGGCTCCAAGAGGATCTGGAATCGAACCCAGAATCTCCTACATCTTGATGAGGCAGACTAAGGGTACCTACAATAAAGACCAGGATCACTAGAGGCTTATACAATAATGTCTACTAGACAGGAAGGAAGAATGATATTTCCAATTCTCTGAACTACTTCAGTTCTATCAAAGTATAATAAATTGCTCTATAAACATATAACTTACTAGCAATAAGTTGGTATCTTTTATTAAAAAAAAAAGTTTCCTAAGTAATCTTTTACATGATAGATACCTTCGAATTTTCGTCAAAAGCCCCAAGGGTACTTTAAGAGTATAGTTATCAATCTACAACTGTATGTTACTATTCATTACCAAACACAGAATCTGTTGTTCTGAACGGATCTTACTACGTCCACCGGGTCAGTTAATAAAAAAAATTCTTTGAAAATGTCAACTGATGGCAAGAGCCATTTAAATAAGTGAGCTGAGTTCATCACCACAATAAATATAAAAACACACTGACAAATTTTTCCTCCCTCACGGGTTTAAGAAATCCAAGTCTGCTAAAGATGCAATCACAGGGCTTCTATAAAGCACTCTGATCTTGCCCTAGTTTTCCCAAGTGGTGAAAGGACAGGAGTATTCTTTCAAGGTGAATGCTACGGGCTCAGGTGTGCCTTGGCAATGGGCAGGGACAGCAACCTCTAGGTGTGGAGGAACCGTTGCAAAGAAAGAGCACTAGACTGGAAAAGAGCAAAAAAACTCTAGAAGAGAATGAAAACCCCCAAACATCAATCTCTCAATCGGGAGCAAGACTTGATAACTGAAACTGTTTATTTTTTATCTGCCTTCAGTCGCTATTTGCCCAATGAAGATTTGCTCTCTTTGCTTCCTATTACAAGCATTTAAAGAACTCTTGTACTTAAAGTTTAAGCCAAGAATTGCATGTTAGTTGTCTCTCTTATAAGGACTATTTACATTTGCTTTTATATGCCTCATCTTGATCGATAATTATTTAATAAGTTTGGCATTTGTGTGTTTGCATTTCTTTTTAAAATTAAAACCGCAAATTAATTACTTGATTAATTAATTTAGTGTTCATTAATTTGGAAAGACAGTGCTAGTGTTGGGAAGTCCCTAAAACAGAAGATCAGATAACTGATGAGAAGTGAGTCACTCTCACCATGGCACTTTAAACACAGTCAGCTTGATAGCATTCTGTGATAATAAAAATATGAACCCCCAGTCATGTAGTATTTTTATAATTTAGCAAGCAATCTCAAAACTGCCTCCATCTTACGGATGAGGCAACTAAGCCTAAGAGAAGTTAAATGACAGGAGAGTTGACCCAGCTGACAGGGCACTACCATTGGATAGCAGGGTTCCTAGCTACTGCCAAAGAACCAGTGAGCACCTTGATCAGAAAATCTTTGAAGGCTTAGTAATGGAAGGCAAAATGTGTATGCATCAACATGTCTCTGGGGAGAAGGTCAAGGGTTTTCATCTGAGTTTTCAAAGGAGTTCTGCGATATAAAATCTTTGAGGCCTCTAAAGGAAAACACATGTAATTTTGCATCAGATAAACCCCAATTTCAAACATCAGTTCTTCTATTTACTAGTAATGATGGTTATCTTCTCTAAACATCAAATTTAGCCCCAGAATCCTTTTGAACAATAAACATGGTAATGCATATAAAGCCTCTAACATTGTTTTTAAGAATGTCTTACAATAACTCCACATAGCAGGGATTAGTGGCTGTGTTCCAATATCTGTTGGGAGACTGACTATACAGACAATGTCCAGATCATATAAAAACAGAACTTTGAACCACAACCTTCAGCAACCTGACCAGAAAACCAATCTTTTATCCATAACAAACATCCCAGGACACCAGTCCGCTATGTCCGGTGTGCAGGAAGCGAGACTGCCATCTCTAGCGACGATGCAAGAAGCTGAGCAGTAACTCTGTAACAATCAGCCTCAAATGGCCAGGACTTGAATTAACTGACAGCTTCCCTAATTTTTGTCCCTGCTTCCAACTTAGGACCAATCAGAGAAAGCCAGGTGAGAGGCCTCACTTCTAAGTAGCTCATGTACAGCTTCTTTGTGCCAACAACCTCTAATTGGGTCATCCCTAAAGGCTTATTTTTCCCATTACAAAGATTTCCTATTCCTCTGCCTGCCTCTGAATCTCTGCCAAAATGTCACTGACAACGCTTGACTCCATCGCTACAGCAAGCTCAGAGGCAAGAGCCTTGCTTTTCTCATTTGGTTGGTCTTCACCGACTCCCACCCTGTTCAACATGTCTTCTGAGTAACAGAAGCTCAGCTGGCACATGACCAGCCGAATGAAGACTATATATTCCAGCCTCCCTTGCAGCTACTTACGTTCAAAAGACTAAATTCTGGCCAAAGGGATGAAGCTAAAAATGTTATGTGGCAGTATCCAGTAATGTGCCTCAAGATACAGCCAGCAAGTACCCTGTGTCTCTTCCTGCCTCAGAGAGCTGACTTGATCCGCCGCAAATAGGCTCGGTTTCTGAGAGTCTGATAGATCAGAGCTGCCATATCAGCTCCAGAATTTTATGTAACGGGGAAATAAAATTAATAACAGTAATAACACAGCAGTAGCTTTCGTTTGCATAGCCTTACTATGTGTGAGACAGTTCTTAGGTCTTTTTTTTCTAAAGATTCATTTATTTATTTGACAGATAGAGATCACAAGTAGGCAGAGAGGCAGCAGGCAGAGAGAGAGAGAGAGAGAGGAGGAGGAAACAGGCTCCCTGCCGAGCAGAGAGCCAGATGTGGGACTCGATCCCAGGACCCTGGAATCATGACCCAAGCCAAAGGTAGAGGCTTTAACCCACTGACCCACCCAGGCGCCCCGAGTTCTTAGGTCTTAATAATGTCAAATATTTAGTCATTTGCAACAATCCTATGAGGTAGGTTCTATTATTATTTTGTTTTTGAGAAACTGTCATACACAGAAATAACCTGCCTAAGGACAAGCAATTTTTAGAAGAATTTTAGAAGAATTTTTAGAACACCCAAATTGGGGTTTCTATAACTTGTAGCTGAATTTAAACCCAATTAACACGCTCTTGGAGAAGAAAGTTAAATAAACTTTAAAGTGGTTCAACTGGGGTTTGATGTGCAAGGTCTGAATGCAAAGTCCACTTTATTCTTTGATGAATCCCTCCCAGGAAAAGATCAGGATTCTCTAGAATCTCTTTCTGTCCCCTCAGCCCAATTTCCAGAGATAAAGGATCAAGGGTGGTCTGCTCAGAAAATCAAGTTGCAAAATTTGAACTTCAGCTTACAGAAGACAAATCTGTCGATCTATTTCCAAGTTGGTTTCTGAGTGTCCACACTCAGAGCAGAGTGAGTTCTACCAGATAAACCAGTTTCATAATCATAATTAACACTATTATCATTTTTTACATATCTACCATATATCTTAAAGTATTTCACCAAGGTCTTTAAAATATCTGATATACCTATATGTTTATAGAGCAATTCTATCAGAAAAAAAATACTTAGTTTTAAAAAAGCAAAACAAAACCTTACCTTTATCATTCTGGACAGATCACCAGCATCAGCTAACTCCAAAACTATGTTAAGTTCATTATCTTCAATGAATGATGCATAATATTTAATTACATTTGGATGGTTGAGTTGCTGATGGAAAAAACACACGCACACACACATATACACACACACACACACACACACACACACACACACACAAAAACAAACACCAGAAAGTTTTCTTATTGTAAATTCCCAGGAATCACTTACAGTTTCTTAACTAAAGAATAAACTTAGTCGCTGCATTTCATTTTTAAGTTACAGAAATCTTAACATGACAGTATATTTTTCTTCAATGAATTTTGAAACAGGTATTATAACTGTTGAAAGTAATACTAGACACTAGATACTAGATACTAGATAATTTAATTTTAATACTCTTTATTAGAAATAAAGTAAATTACACACAAAATTTTTTTAAGTATGTATTGCTATGTCCAATAAGTATATAAATATAAATGAATTGCAGAATTATAGCACCAGTTCCTAAAAATTATATCCTTCGAAATGGGAACTGTCATTAAGAGCATTCGATGGTAAATAAAGTATTCCTTTTACTCCTATTTTGAAGTTGGCCTGATCCTATATAACTGCAGCCAGTGGTCTGAAACAAAACAAAATAAAAGGACATCTGGTGTAGTCTATCTAAACATAGCTTTTACATCAAATAGTATAAACATACTGACTTTACCTTTAGGGTTGATATATTAAATGATCTTAAGAAAAATTTCACCTTATAGAAATATATGCATCAGTCTCTACAAACTGACAATCCTTTTGTACAATTTGCTTTCTGTTCAATCTTTAAACAAGTTAACATAAGACAAATAGTTTATCCAAAAAAATTATTCAAGAATTCTCCCAGAGGGTATACACATGATTTTCTTCTTTTCTTTCTACTTACAGGTTTTTCCTTCACATCTTCTATGCTAATACATTATTTCTCTAATAACAATTTATATATATTTTTAGAGCAGTTACTTCATGGCCCAGGAAATAATTACAACTAACAGAATAGCTGGAAAGCATGGTTCACTTTGAACTTACTCTTATCTTTCTTGATAAACTGGATTCATTTTAGGTACAAACAAAAATGTACAGCATAAAAAACATCCAAGTCTTATCTAACAGTTAAAAATATAACATAAGGTGGGGCGCCTGGGTGGCTCAGTGGGTTAAAGCCTCTGCCTTCGGCTCGGGTCATGGGATCGAGCCCCGCGTCCAGCTCTCTGCTCAGCAGGGAGCCTGCTTCCCTCTCACTCTCTGCCTGCCTCTCTGCCTACTTGTGATCTCTGTCAAATAAATAAATAAAATATTAAAATATATATATATATATATTTATGTATATATATAACATAAAGTACAGCATTCCTCAAAGGAAATTTTACTAGAATAAAACCAGTGCAGAGATAACTGAAATTTCAGTCATATTCTCTGAGTGGATGAAAAACTGAAAAGCTAATTCTAACATACTCTTTATATCATCCTTTCTAAATCTGGAAAAATAAGAGAAAGAGAAATATTATAAAAAAGAAAGAGAAATATTATAAAAAGCATGTACCCATTTGGATCAGTCCACATTCTCAATATATTACATCTTGAGTTAATACTAATATTCATTTACGTTACTTCAGCTTTAGAATATATCTGCTTGGGACAGTCAAGAAAAAATTTCTTCAATATTTTTTGCCCATTTTATCTATTTCCTAGTTTGAAAGGCAGGGGAGGGGAGCTAATCCCTCCAAATGATCTGATTAAATATTTACAATGAATTAAAAAAATAACTACATTCTCCCATATACTGAGATACATATTTGTATAATGTTGCTTCAAACCAGTGTGGCATAAGTTAAGTTTAGTTCTAAAAATCCTTTTGCTGGGGCACCTGGGTGGCTCAGTGGGTTAAGCCTCTGCCTTCAGCTCGGGTCATGCTCCCAGGGCCCTGGGATCAAGCCCTGCATCGGGCTCTCTGCTCAGCGGGGAGCCTGCTTCCCCCTCTCTCTCTGCCTGCCTCTCCGCCTACTTGTGATCTCTGTCAAATAAATAAATAAAATCTTTAAAAAAAATCCTTTTGCTTGTTAAGTATAATATTTTCATAAATCACTTTTATCAACATGCTCATCTAGTTCAAAATAATCAATAGTTCATTTATTTACCTTAAGGAGATCTATTTCTTTGATACAATCAGCACGTGCTTTGGCATCCATTAAATCAAATATCTAAAAAGAGAATCCAGAATTATTTAGTGAAATAATAATCTGTGGTTCAAGAACCATGTAAATACACTATAATAGTTCATATATAGTTATACACATACTAAGAAATTTTCTTCCTGATTAGCTTTATAGGAGCTATGAAGAACTGTATTTTACCTCATGTTACCTCTAGAGTTTACATTTTTCCTTCCAAAGGCAGTCGGTATTAAAAATGAGAAATGAGGGACTCCTGGGTGATACAGTAAGTTAAGCATCTGCCTTCAGCTCAGGTCATGATCTCAGGGTCCTGCGATTAAGCACTGGGATCAGGCTCCCTGCTCAGCGGGAGCCTGCTTTACCCTCTCCCTCTACTCCTGCTTTTTCTCTCTCAAATAAATAAATAAAATCTTTTTTAAAAATGAGAAAAGAGAACTGCTAGATATTTCAAGTCTCAGGTTCGAATGAAATAGAATGGATACTGTGGTCATAATAAAATGAGAATATATATTTAACAATTAATATTTACTAAACATATTGCATTAACTACCATTTAACTGTCACCCAATCAGTTTTAGACAACTAACATCAGTATTCCCATTTTACAGATGAGACAAAGCAGGTTTTAGAAAGCTTAAGAAACTGACAAAAGTTCACACAGCTAATTAATAGAGCAGCCAGAATTCACTCTGAGTTATCCAAATATATCCCAAGCTCTGAACCATTATCTGTACAATCAAATCATGTCTAAAAGATCTAATGCACACCCTGACTGGGATCATAGCACTCGAAGGAGATAAAAATTCGGTTCTTTGGAGAGAACAGAGAGAGAGAGTCTCACCCTTACTAAAGATAAAGCACAGATATACATACAACACATAAACAGATATGCTCTTATCTGTGGAATTAAAATTTCATAAGGGAGGGGAGTAATTAGGAAAAAAAAAAACCTAAAAAGGCTCCTTGGGGTGATAATGAAGAAAAGGTTGAGAAATACTGGTCTAAGTAAAAACATAATAATAAATAATGTAACCAAAGGGATATTGATGATGTCTCTGAAAACAACTCTCTCAATGTTCTAAGCGTATGGAAAATAAACAATAATAAAAAAATCAGTACGCTAAATATTGTAGAAAATATCTGGATAAGTCACTACTATGAGCCGATTAAAACCCTAGCCACATAACAAAACAACTTTAATAACATTTATAGTCATCAACTTGACCAAGTCTTCCTGATTCAGTCAAAATGTTCCAGGAAAAGTAGGTGTGTAACTTGAAAGGAGGGCATGATCCAAGTCTTTTTGACTCAAGAAGAAATCACTGAACACCCACCAGAGGGTGTAGCCTCTTTACATCCAGATGGTGCTATCATCCTGCCCGTGTTCCTATAAAGTCAGTAGTACTGGCTCCAGTTTAGAATGACCACTCAGATTCAGAGAAGCTAAATACCTCCTTATGGTCATAAAAGTAGTAAGTGACAGAACAAGGACTTGAATCTAGATCATTCCAACTCCAGAGTCTGCATTTCCTTCAATGTCCCAGGTGGTTGTGAAGTCTAATGCATACACCACTAGCTAGTAAGTACTAAAATACATGTGTGTGCAAAGTGTAGTATGAGAAATCTAAAGAAGGAATCTCCATGCGAGGAGAGGGTAACATTAAAGCTGAACTCTGAAGACAGTGTAAGTTCTTCTAGCCAGAAACAACAAATACCGAAGGCATAAAAGGTAATACAGAATATGGGGGTATAATCACAATTTGTAATACACAACTTTTGCTCGATAACATTCTTAATATCCAAACATAGATGTAGTTCTAATCTTCCCCTTATTAAAAAAAATTAAGAAAGTTATAAATAAAATTTTTAAACAAAAATATCCACAAATGCACTTCCTTAAAGAATTTTAGCTTTTGCTCACTCCCTTCCATTTCTTGTACAAACGTACGTGTGTCAGAAAGTGAAAACAGCAACAGGGCGCAGTATGGTATATATGTGTTTTCACCTGACACTATAGCAATATACTCCTCCTATTTCTATGCCCTCTTTACTTTATTTATTTATTTAATTTTCTAACAAAATTTTTGAGTATCATGTTTTTCAAGTTTTAACGTGAAACAGCTAAGAACTGCATTTTAAGATCTGAAAAAAAAAATACAGAATCATATCTTATTTAATGGGCTTTTCTTTAAAAATTATTTATTTATTTATTTATTTGAGAGAGAGAGAGAGAGAGCAGAAGGGTGTGTATGAGAGGGAGGAAGGGCAGAAGGAGAGAGAGCGAATCTCAAGCCAACTCGCAGCTGATCATGGAACCTGATGCAGGACTTGATCCTAAGACCCTGAGATCACCACCTGAGAGCCGAATCAAGAGTCGGACCCAAACTGACTAAGCCACCCAGACGCCTGTCCCCTTTAATGGTTTATAAAGGGAGTGAGATAAACAAGGTGGCATCAAATTTCCTCCCACTTCATACAAGCAATAGAAAAGGAAATGTGTGTGCTAGCACATGTATTAGAGAGCGTGGCTTCACTCTTCTCCATTAGTAGTAACTCTAACTAATTTCACCATAATCAACTTGCACTGACTACTATGACTGCAGAACAGAACAAAAGAAAAGATTATAAGTAGCAAATCACTGTCACAAAGTTTACATAAAATATCTACTAAGAGAAATTTTTTGCAACCATCAAGCACTCATATATATCAAACTTTGGTAAAATGAGAGAATATATTAGCTATAAATGGATACTAATTGCAGGGGTAAAAAAAAAAAAAAAGAAAAGAAAAGAACAGCATTAAAGCACAAACAGTGTAACACTACCTACTGAAGGAAAAACCTCTTATAAACACAAACCTCTTCAAGAGCATCACAGTCTTATTCTACATGTAGATGATTAACATAAATAACACAACTTGTTCATGTTCTTGCTTTCTTTCATTCATAAAACCATGCTGTCAACTTGTTACTGGATTTTGTTGTAGACACAAATAAGAAAACAAGCTTGCCGCTGTCAGATGCAGAATGCAGACTGGAACACAGAACACGAACACACAATCTAATAAATGCTGCTTGTACAAAGTGATGGGAGAACCTCAACAAGGGGGAGTAGGACTGGCAGGGACTCTATATGCAGCATTCAGAGATGCAGGAAAGTATGATACACTTCAGAAAGAGTTCTTATAGAACTAAGTAAAATCAAAAGATCATTATTTTAAAGGAATAAGCTTTATACCTAGCAACTTCATATAGAAAAGGCACCCATTCCCCAAATTGCCAAGTGATGCTGAAAAAACTGATGTGACTAATATAACCTGTTAAATAATAACAACAAATATTAATGTAAATAAAATGTTGAGGTTGATATTAGTTACAGACACAAAATGCACACACATACACGTACAACGTTTAAAAGTCAAAGTGGCAAGAGAATTAACGGATTCCCTCCAAATCATGAATGCTGATGCCATTCTCAGGAACTATGAGTCACAATGGACTTCAGATAATTCAAAGAAATGCAGGGAAGTATAAAATTTTAAATGTCTTTGACTTTGAAGGAATTCCTGAAAACTTTTTTTAAGGAGAAAGAGAAAGGATAATTCTGGTATTAGTGACTAAAATGAAGAAAATCACAAACTTGACATGTATAAATTTAATCTCCCAATAATCAATATCTCTATGATGGGAAAAATATTTAAAAAGCAAAGCTAGTGAATGAGATGAGAAAAAGATGTGTACGAGAGCTTTAGGAAACTCTAACTAGACACAAAACACCAAAAAAGAGGGTGTTCCATAGAAATCATGAATTTCTGGGGTGCCTGGATGGCTCAGTAGGTTAAGTGTCTGCCTTTGGCTCAGGTCAGGATTCCGGGGGTCCTGAGATCAAGCCCTGCACTGGGCTCCCTGCCCAGTGGGGAATCTGCCTGTACTGTTCCCTCTGTACCCCCTGCTCAAGCTCTCTCTGTGTCGAATAAATAAAATCTTTAAAAAAAGTTTTAATTCAATTTACAATTAAATAATTAAGTATCACAAATTAACTTTTATCTTTAACTGAATTCTCAGTAATAGCAAAGACTCTCCTTAGTCACTGAGAGATAAGTATTGCTGGCCCATTTGAGGGAAAACTAAATTCTGAACCAAAAACATTTATAAATACACTTAACTGGGAATTCAACAGTATCGTATCTTTTTTTTCTCTTCGCCAGCAAGTCCAGACAAAAATAAAAACTGCATCTTTAGATTAAATCATTCCCAGACAGATTCAAGACTGTCTGATTTCATGAGCAAGAAAAGAACACACATAAGGGGGGGAAAAATCTGGATTTAGTAAAACAAAACAGAACTAAACAAAAAACCTTTTCTTAGAATATTTACAAGCTTATCTTCAGAAGTCATCTTTCTGGGCTCTACCAAAGTTTCTGTGTGTTTTTAAACTTACTGTATTCTTGGTAAGAGCAAAGTTAATAACAGTGTTTAGGCAAGTATTTGCTAATAAGTTCTTGGTGCTTTCTCAATCATTTTAAGAGTTTTCTTTTGTCATCTCTAAATTTTGCCCAAAAATTACTCATGACCAATGAAACTGAAAAGGAAATCTTTAAGAGGAAAAAGAGGCCTTCAAGTAATTTAATAGAAATGTCCTTGCAAAGGCATACGTCAATCTGTTAGAAGAAAAAACACTTAAAATGTAGCAATGAAAGTACTTAAAAACGTATACTAGAAAGTTTGAAAAACCTGATATATCTCACTTTAAATAAGTCTTATGTAAATGAAAATCTTAACCAAATTATCTCTTGGGCCTCCCCAGCTTTACAGATCCTGAATAAATGAACTGAGCAGCTTGTTCCTAAATTGAGTCCCTGTATTCCATATGACAAGTCTCAGCCACCCCTGGATTATGCTATTTTTCATCCCAGTGTTCTTGGTCCTTTTGACCCGGTGCCCAAGTGATGCTTCCATCCCTTTATTCCAACTGACCAATGCCTGTGCAGACCGTCCCCTACCATTGCTGGAGTGAGGGGAGAGGAGCTTTAAGGAATGTTTTTGCTATCAGCCTGCAAATTTCTGGTTCCCCTATTTGCTGACTGGTAGGCAGACTTTCCCTTACGGAGCCTCTCTCTTTTATCTGAAGGGACAGAGGATGGGAGGCGGGTGGAAAATCTAGAGCAGAAGGGCTGTGAGGTCTTCTAGATACAAATCACAATCACTGAACGAGTTAGCGTCCACATAACTGAAGTCTACCACCAGCACGTGCCTGACTAAATCCAGAGACGCTCTACAGGGTGGAGAGATGGGCCGGGGGTACGAAACGTAAGCAAGGTGAGTACAAAAGAGTTACATGGATGCCAGCAACCCTCCGCAGGGCCTGCGATCTAGCTTCTGCTTGCCTTCCTCTCTCAATACATCAACATGTTTGAACTGCAAATGACAAGACAGGCCTCGATTCCTTTCTTGTGCATTCCTTAATGTCCTGATGGTATGAAGCTAGGTATCAGTGTGCGGCACTCATTATTCTTGGACTTTTAAAAAACTTTTGTTTCCAAGGGAATGCCTTTTAACTCAATAGGCTAGAGGTGACCTGACTTCAAGTGCAGCAGGGCGCCCTGTTCAATAGGCTTCCTTAAAATTAAAAAAAAAAGAAGAAGAAGAAGAAGAAGAAAGAAAAGAAAACCTGTAAAAATTATCATGGGAAATTCGTTCAGATTTTAAAATTTTGTTCAGATTTTATAGAGTTTAAAGTTTACCAAAGCTTAGTCAGGGCTTCTACAGATTAAGAAGCTACCCTATGGAGGACACTGGAAACTGTGAGTGAGGATGTGGCTAGAAGAGATGCAAAAGATCCAAAATTAAAACTGTAAGACATGACCCAAAAATAGAATCAATTAAAGGGGATGGAAAAGACAAGGGATTGAAGGAGACAGAAGAGGGATACCAGAGAGGGAAGAGAATCAAGAGCATGGAATCCCAGGAAACACAAGAGGCAAGTTTTAAGAAGCAACAGGCAGGTGCTGAGCAACAGGTTGTAGAGTGGGGTCAGTGAGAAAGTCAGACGACAATGTTACAGGCAGAGATGGGAGGTTGATGTGGGACAAATGGGTCAACTGGTGAAAATGTCTCAAAGGACAACAGAAAAGAAAAATTCCTTCCAGAGCACAGGTAGAGTTAGCAGAAGAAGAATCAGAACAGCTACGTTATCGTGAAAACACAACTGACACAAAGACTGTTTCTGTCAAACAGGAGGTGGCATACCCTACTGAATGCATCCAGGTAGAGGCTGAGGCTTCAAGGTAGTAGTTTTTAATTTCCACTGTGGACATTATAATCACATATCTTCTGATTTGGGGTTCTTATTATACTGTGATTAAAATATATGCAAGTGGGAGGTGTAAGAGAGCACATGTCCAAGCAAACAACAAGAACTCCAAAACATACCCTTAACCCTCCTGCGCTATGGGACACGAAACAATGATTACACGTGAATAGAGAAATGAAGACATACACAGTGGAGATTAACCATGACTGGGAATTAGCAACACAGGGAGAGATTCTAAAGGAGGGGCATTGCTCCAATCGCTGACAAGGTCCATGGAAGCGAATAACTGAAATCAGACCTTAAATAAGAGGTCTGGAGAATATGGAATAGTGTATCCATGGTAATCAAGATGAGGTCAAAGAACAAGTTTTACTGGAAAGAGGGAATGGGAGAGAATTGGGAATTTAATTAGAGAAGGAATTTTGAGAGTTTGAATTAGAATCAGTAAGTGTAGGGTACGCCCTGATAATGGACTGAGAGAGCTGACAGAGTGTCATGGAGTGAGGCATGCTGAGAAATGATGATGCCTGGGCTCAACGGAGTCAATATGGTATCAAGCAATGGGCGGAGAAAAAAAATTTTTTTTCTTAAAAAAACAAAGTAAAAGTATTTCAGAATGGCAGACAAGGGACAAAGATGGGGGAAAAAACATTGAACTGGATGACACTAGTTTCAAAGATGGAGGAATGACAGATGGTTGAGTATAGAATGTGGTCTGAAGTGGTAGAGAAAGCAAGCCTAATGAAGATGATTCCATGGTGTTCAAGCCAAGAAAGAGAAGCACATGACACTGGTGACAGGTGTGAGGAAAGAGTAAATGTCAGAGGCAAAGCAAGACTCATTTAAAGAACAAGAACTTAAAAACTATTTGTGGAAAAAAGGCCAAACGTACTACCTCTTAAAACCTGCCTCCTACATGAAAACTATCATATGATTCTATTTGCTTTTATATATTCTTTTAGTTTTAATATTTACAAAGTTTTAGAAAACTCTTATTTTGTCATTTTTGTTTATATTGCCAATAATATTATTTATTTAAGAGCTAAACATTTTTCAACTAATAATGTTTGGTCTTATTATCACTGTGTACTGAAAGGATGAATCTGTGTTCCCCTTAACAACTAAACTAACATCAATTACTAAATTATTCTCCAATTTAAAAAAATATATAATGTACAGATTATTCTTACAAATGCTTCCTACTTTTCATTTGTCCAAATAACTACTGTAAGGCTCAAAGGAAATCTACAGAGATCAAATAATGAAGCTGATAAAAACTGCAGGATGAATTCAATGATCACTGTGAACTCTGAAATACAGATTCGATATACGGTTGTAGAGATTATGAATGTATTCTAATCTGTATGCATTATGGAAGAAGCTATCATTGCTCACAAATTTCTAAATGCATGCAATCCCAATTTCTAATACATGAATACATGTAAAAGCTAGAAACTAAAATCAACATATGTAAAAAGAAGCAAGGTAAACTCAATATACTTTAAAGAGTGATTTTCTTGATAAATGTTTTACTATAATAATCAAATATAAGTAAAGCAATAAACATCAAAGAATAACCATTTCTTCAGAAAGTTAACCTGTATCAAAAGGGTGAATTTGAAAAAAATACATTAGTACCTTATCTTTGTTAGTACTATACAACAGTACTTTCCATTCTAATAAGTATCTCTGACAACAAATGTCCCATAGGAAAACGGTGTTATCTGGACATTTAACTTAAGACTAGGCAAATAGAACTAAAGATCAAAATATTTCACCTACTAGCCAAAAATTAGGGTAACAAAGATCAAAGGACTGAGACACAGCGAGACCCAAAATTCATATTAGTACTGTGTCGTAAGATTGCTAAAATAAAAATAAATTCCAATTACATAGCTCTAATCAATGAACTAAGAAAAATAATATAGAGATTACATGTACCAGATCAAAAGAATTCTTTGACAGTCTTCTAACATAAAGAACAGAGCTTCTGAGACCCAGGTCACATCCTCTGTGAAGACTTATCCCAATCTCCCTCTCACCCACATTCCTGGAGGCTGCTCTTACTACAGTGCCTACCCTGTGATTTCAGACGTCTGTCTGTTGCACTTCTACTGGAATTCCATGAGCCCTGTTATTTATCTTAGTATTCCCAAAGCCTTCCACACTGACCACTGAACATGAGTTGATCCAAATATTAACACGAGATGGAATGAGTGAATGAGTGGTAAGAAGGGAAATGTCAAAGGGAAACAGGGAGACAGAAGCAAAGGTGGTTCAAGGAATTTCAAAAATGTCACGTCAGCTAAGGCACCATCTTAATTTTGGCAAACGAATCATGATGAGATGTGGGTACGTTTTTGAAAAGATTGGTTAACGCTGCCATGCACTGTAGGCTCTCAGATCTCTTTATGAGATCAGGCATTCAGGACACACACTCTTCTTTCCACACACAGGTAACAGGCAAACCTACAGGAACGTCACCAGGGCTTAGGACACTGTTTTTTTAAAGTCTTGAAAAAGTGAAACTTGATGGTGTGGGACAAAGTAAAGAAATGCCTTGAAAACTAAGCTGAAGAATCTAGATGGTAATTCCGACGTGTCTCCTGAATGATATGGAAGCAGACAAATGAATTGTAAAAGCAGCATATCAGCCTATGAACCCAAGCACAGTGTCCAGGAAAGATTCTAGAAGAACTGGGAACAGTAATACAGATCTTCAGACAAGTGACAAGGTGCATGAAGAAATCCAGTATTTGATTCTTCATGAATTTTTTGAAGAAGGGCTAAGATTCTCCAGAAAGGAAGAGAGTCTGGCTAACAATATTTTTAAAACATTTCACTTTAAGCTACAGAGATTTTTTTTAAAGGAAGAAACACAGGACTCATTGTTCAGCACAAGTGTAATACATCACAAAAATCAATACCATATCTGAAATGCAAACACATTTCTCCTCACAAAGGTTTAAGACACCATTTCCTAATTAAATAAGCTACGAATATCTTTAGAAAAGCATCTCTCTCCTCTAAAAAGAAGCTACGTTTAAACTGGAACATGCCCCAGTATTAACACTGTATAAAGCAGAAAAGAACGTTCTAACGCAAGAGCACAAATGGACCTCACACAGCAGGAGACTGCCGTCTGAGGTTTATCACGGTGCAGAATGGCAACAGTTAGAGGGGCATCTAATACTGAGTGGAAATACGATTGCCCAAATTAACTCATGTCCTTTCAAATCTCCAATCGAAAGGAAGACAGTACAGGTGGAATGGAGCCGTGTCTCTTTCTCTACATTCAGAGTCAGTCAGAAGCTGGAGAAGGAAGCTGAGAAGCCTCGAGACCTCCAGATAATTTCTCAATCCATCTACCCTCTGGCATTCACTACCTGCGGTAAATAAGCAGCTGACTTCTTTCCAGTCCATTCTGTGAGTTTGGTTTGTAATTTTCCTTTTAAATGAATGAATTTTAAAGATTATTCCTCTACTTGAGAATCCATAGTGAATCCTTACTTTCCTATTCTACAAATTCCTGCTCCCGGTGCCAGTGCCCTCCAGAAGCTGGTCTCGCACAGGCAGCCTGGCCTGTGTTCCGATTCCACCAACGGCTCAAACATCTCCATTCTGTGAACTCCTGTTTAAATCAGGAACCCATGCCACAAGGCTTAACCTTTAATTGTTCCACAAAGACTCTTTTTTCTCTGGAATGCAGGAATATTATGACTAGCTTCCTTTATATTTACCCTCAGTGCCTAGTAATGCACAGTAGAAATTTCATAAATACATTTAAAAAAGGGATCAGAGTTCTTTTATAAGGGAATCGTCCTTCCAAAAGTCATCTGCTTCATGAACATTAATATCTGCATTCTATATTACGTTTTCTTAAGCTCTAAGTGGCACATTAAACGAGAGAGACAGCTACTCTTACATGCTGCCCGTGAGAAAGTCAACCGGTACAACTATGAAAAGTAACTTGCTATTAACTTGTAGAACCTACCATGTGTATCCCCTGTGGCTCACCATCTCCATTCTTAGGCCCAGACAAAAGAGAAATGCTTGCATGTCACACAAGATGCTTGCGAGACACAGAAGACTAGCACAGCAGTACTGTTTACCATAGTAAACAACTTAGAAACAATCCAGCCAGCAAGCAACATGTAACACGAGCCACGGAATATGATACGGCAGTGAAAAGGTTAATGTAGTGCCACAAGCACCAACATGTGATGATGCTGATGTAAAGCTCCAAAAATGCAAAGCAAACAACAGATCTATTTAGAAATTTATACAGATGTGGGGAAACTGTAAAGAAAAGCAAAGGAATGTTAAACACAGAATTCCAGACTGGTTACCTCTGAGGGAAGGGAATGGCAGCTATAGGGATCAAAAAAGATTTTTAATGCTGTATTTCTTAAGCTGGGTGGTGGATATGAGGGCATTTCTATTTTTCTTCATATCATATATGCCACATAATGTTTTTTATAAACATTTAATATTTCCTTAAAAAGATAAGGGAAAACTGTTCATCTCTGTAATGGCTACTTCAAGTACACTGATGCTTTAAGAAGTCACACACACACACACACACACACACACACACACACACACACACTGAGGAAACTTTGGTCTCACAGGTCACTACAGAAAAAAGGTATCAGGGTTGCAGAGTAAAATAGGAAGTCTATGGGCAGGTATGAACAATAACTACCTTCTCTGAAAAACGGGAAACTGTGTGATGTCAAACATACCCTGAGACACAAAAACAAGGCAAGTGACATTAGACTTTCTAGACTTGTTCAGGCGAATGAAAGTTCCAGGGCTCTGGCAAGTACGCCTGCAGGTAGCTCAGTGGGACTCGCCCACTATGGTTAGGTCAGGACTTGGTAAGAGGAGCTAGAACAAGATCAATGAATCTGAGAGAAACAAAAGAAAAGTCAGGACTGGAGAGCAAAGTTGACTCCAAAAGGATACAGATACAAGATGTCAAGTTCAAACAAGTCATCAATCCTCTGATTTAATCAATCCATTTCACTCTTTTTAAAATTTTCCAATAAAGAAAGTTAACTTCATTGTTCTTGCATTTACTGCCAGTGTGGTTCTCCACATTAATATAATACCCTGGACTGCCACTTACAAACTCCAGGCAATACATTTTGTAAAGACTATTTTCCTCTTGTGAGGCCTATAAGCTACAGCTGAGGGTTACCTGTTGAGTTAGGAGCAAGTGGTGAGAAGTCAAATCTGCCTCCTAAAATCTGGAGTTGTAAAAGCTTTTCTAGGATCATTGCAGTCAGTACTAAATCTGGGTGAACAAAACCAGCTAAATTTTTAAAGCCTAGAAGTAATATTAAAATTAAAAATTAATTTCCACTGTGTACTACACTCAATTCAAGCTTTTAAAGTATAATTTTTATTCCTTTCTAGCATTCTCAACTTAAGACTATCATTATCTAATCATTCAGGACATACTTTCCTCTATTTATTATTCATATAGTATAATTTTACACCGATTTACATAATTAAAATAATCTTACCTGCACTTTTTTTAAAGCTACTGGCACTCCATCCAAGAGACAGGCTGCTCTATAAACTTCACTAAATTGCCCGCGACCAATTTTCTTTTCTATTCGAAAGTTGGCTAATGTATTATAGCCCATATCCGGTCGTAAAGCCTTCTGTAATTAAAAAAGTCAGAATAAGTTTTCAATCATACAATATTCACACAATCATTAACTGTTTGACATAAGTAGGTGATACCTATGGTAAGCCTACAGACATCTATTCTATTCAACAAATATTATATTGAGCCATTCATGCTAGGTACCGTTCTGTATCCTGGGGAGACAGTAGCAAACTAAACAGATGATAATCCCTACCCTCAAAAGAAAAATTCTGGCAGGGAAAAAAAAATAACAAAAAGGGTAAACATGAAAAATACATATACAGTGTGTGAGATAGGAAGGGCTAAAAAAAATAAATAAATCAAGGAAGAAGGACATGAAATATCAGAGGAGGAGGAGACTTCTGAAATTTTAGATAGGAACGCCATAAAATTATCTTCAGTTCCTAGAATATAAACTTGTCCCACTCAATCTAGTACTCCTTTGATATTTGCTTTCTTTTTCACAGAATCTTTGACTTGAAATAGAATGTGTGTACACACACACACACACACACACACACACACACACATACACAGTGCAACCTGCCAACCAATGCGTGAAAATCTGAACTTCTTGAGAGTTACTTAACTTTGACAAAGAACGTTTCCAGTGGCAGGGAATTTACCACCACATCGTCACCGTTTGTTTGTTGTTTGTTGTTTTTTTTTTCTTTTAAAGACTTTATTTATTTAGAGCAGTGCTGGGTTACAGCAAAACTGTGAGGAGGCCCTTGCCCCCATACATGCATGGCTTTCCCCATCTGCGCCACCATAGGGCTACTTTGGTTATAATTCATGAACCTACACTGACATCCGAAGCTCCTAGCGCACAATAGGGTTCACCCTTGGTGTCACACATTCTATGGCTTTGGACAAATGTATAAAAGTATCCATCATTATAGTACCATACAGTGTATTTTCAGGGCCCTAAAAATCCTCTCTGCACCTCCTATTTACCCCTCCCTCCCTATTAACACACCCACCCACCTTTTTACAGCCTCCGTAGCTTTGCTTTTTCCAGAATGTCATATAGTGGAAGTCACTTAGTCTGTGGCTTTTTCAGATAAGCTTCTTTCACTTGGTACATATTATTTTTTTTTTAATTTAAAAGATCTTATTTATTTATTTGACAGAGAGAGATCACGAGCAGGGGGAGTGGCAGGCAGAGGGAGAGGGAGAAGCAGGCTCCCTGATGGGCAAAGAGCCCGATCCCAGGACCCTGGGATTATGACCAGAGCCGAAGGCAGACCCAACAGACTGAGCCACCCAGGCGCCCCCATAATTACATTGTTAAACAATATTTTGCTGTTATTCATTAAAAAAAAAATGACTTCTCCTAACTAACACTTTTTAGTACTTACTATGTATTAGCTGCTAGGAAAATAGAGATGAACCAGAAACGCTTTCTGCTCTGAGAGAGCTTACCCAACATATGGAAGAGGCTCCTAACCGCTCTGAGAGAAATAGTTACAGGGTATTG